>NC_073232.2:93375714-94706071 GCF_029281585.2 Gorilla gorilla gorilla | reverse complement strand
AAGATTGGAGCCATCCGGCAGTATGTTGTTTTTCTTTTCCTCCTCCCTGGCCAGGGCACGACATTTTTCCATGAGAAAAGAGAATAAGGAGACTCAGACTCCAGCCAAAATTAAAAGTCAATGCAATGGGTACCTACCTATGAACCAAGAAGAGTACCTTGTAGATTTCTGAGTAAGTGTGAAAAGACTCCAGGAACTAAAATTGCTAAATTATAAGACATTTATTTAAAACAATCCCATCAATGATATAAGCATACAAATCTCCAAAACCTTAGCTATGGATACAGTGACAAGACATACTACAAGGAAAAATGTCTATAGAAAATGATGAATACAGAGTTTTGAAAGCCCCTGCCTCCTATACTGAGGGACGTTCTAGGAAAATGCCTCCATGTAGCAGTAACTCTTTAATCTCTGCCTTTTGAAATCTCATCCATTTTCCCACATGCAACTCAGAGTCAATTCAGCTGTGTACTTTTCCCCAGTCTTCCACCTGGCATTAACCTTGATCTCTCTGATTCCTCAGCATTTTACTGCTATTCTTAGTAGAACACGTATCACTCTCTGCCTTGTGTGGCGGCTATTTTGTGGGTATTTGCCATTCCTGCAGCCCACTGGGGAGATCCTGAGCTCCTTAAAGACAAGGGCCATAACTTGCTCATCTTTTCTTCCCCATTGTTACGGACCACCTAAACGAATATAGAATAGAAAGACGGGTAGATCTTGATTAATAAACATATCTGAATATATTCTTCCCATTACACTTCACTGCAAAACTGAAAGCCTCTTTGTGAACAGACTGTTTTCCTTACGCAAGTAGGGTTTTGAGAAATGAAAAACTATGTTCAAAAACTCGATTGTTGATCCTTTCTGTGTGATCAGCTATATAAGTAGAAAAACATTCTTTTTTTGTTAGGGATATTGCACCAAATATAAATGCCTATGTTTGCCTAGCTCTGTTTCTTGGGAAGACCTATATATCCTTCTAATTTAATTGCCTCAAGAGATTGGATTTGGCAGATAATTTTGGATCATAAGTATCAGTTTCTTTCTCTATCTACTGTCTTCCCAAGCATTTGAGACCAAAATATCGCAAATGGATCACATCAGAGACATGAAAGATAAGTGATTGATTGTCTCCTTGATATTGATCTCATGCCAGTAGAGACATGAGACAACATGGAATTTGCCTTCTTTTTGATTTATTCATGAAACAGGAATTTCACCAAAGCCTAGTTATCATTCAAAATCTAACCATAGGTCTGCCATATAGGGTGGTGGATCCCCCATTATTACAAGTATGCAAGCACAGGTTGGGTCAGCCGCTGATCATGGGTGTTGCAAAAGGATTTCTTCCCCTGGTCAGTGTTGGATTAATAGTCACTAAGGTCCCTTCTAGATGTGTTAGTTTGTGAAAGGTCAGCCCTGTATTCAAGCTGGGAGAAAGAGCTAGAGTGGCAGAGGAGAAACTGTCCGCTCCCCATTACCCTGGCTCCCCATTACCCTGGCTCCCCATGACATCAACAGGCAGTTGGTGGTGTCACGATGCTACACAAATGTGAGGCGTAGGCTTCCAGGCTCAAACACAGCATGTACCAAACACACTGACACAGTGTCTTAGTCAAAATTTTGAACTGTGAAAACTGATTAATTTTGTATCCAACTGAAATTCTATTTCACAGCAAAGCAGTTCCCCAGCTGTGAGAGGCTGAACACTATGGCTCCAAAGAAATCAATGATCCTTCTCTGGTACTCAAGGCATCTTTATGATTCCCTTTGGGTGACAGACAACTTTATGTGACCATGGTTCTGATAAATCCAACCCAAGCATTTCAACCAGTGGGCAAACAATTGCCCATAAAGCTATCCACTTCTCTCTGTTAGGTAGTCACTGGATCACTGCCAGCAGAGCAGAGTGGAGCTCACAGGCTGGGCCTCTGCTCTCACTCATGCACACTCCTTGGCATCCAGCTTGTTCCCATCTGCAGAAACATTATAATTTCCAAATGTTGAAGGGGTTCTAATACTGCTGAACAGAAATGTGTGCACAGTCCAGCTCCAAAACTGGAAAATGTTTATTTTTGTCACATCTTCCCCTTGATGTAAAACCATGGTCCACTTTAATAAACAGGTTGCATGGTCAAACCAGCTTTTTCCAGATGGGTTTTAAGGAAAAATGACTCTAGGTATAGCCATAAAAAATAAAAAGAGAAAAAAAATAGTTCCTCAGTGGGGAGTGACCAAGTTAAAACATACTTTTTTTTTCCTTCTGATGTCTCCAAACCATTAGATATGGTAACATGAACTGCAAATCTTCAAGAAGACCATTTAGGAAGCACAGTTTGCAGTTTATTTGACCATGGGAACCTTTGTTCCTGGCTCCCATTGAAATTGAACTGAAATTCCACAGAAGCACAGTTTAGGAAATACTGAGTTAAAGTAAAACCCATGGGTCTATAGCATCAGGGAATTTTTATAGTGTGGTCCAGAAAATATCACAGAACCAAAGCCTTTTACACAATTCTGAGACTGGTAAAAATAGCACTTGCATGGAAATGGTCCCTTTTTATGAAAAGCCTGAGGAAGCTATAAAATCACTTCTACTTGCACGAGTGCCAGATCAAGAATAAAAAAGAGAGAAGATGAAAAGACAACAGGTGAAAGGAAGGAAAGCATTGAGGAAAAGAGCATGGGTAGAGAGTGACCAGGTCCAGCAGGTATTCTGAGCACAGGCAGAAGGTGTTTTTCCAGGTCTACATGCAGGCAGAGCTGAATCCTCAGGTCAGTAGTAAATAGTGTGGGCCTAGTTTTCATGCTGTAGAATACAGATTACTAAGATTCTATTCTAAAAGTCCAATCATTGCAGACAATGAGATTTCTCTGCAGTAAATATGAAAGCCAGGAAGCAGCAGAGAAAAGCTCAATATGTTGTTCAGTAGAAAACACAGACTAGACCACTAGATGGCCAGAACTGAGACATTAAATGGATTAGTGGACAACAGAATCATTCCCCAGTCACACCTGGTTAATGTCATCAGCAATGCCAATTTAAAAGAAACACAAATTATGCTAAGAACCTCAGTGTATAGTATTATATTTCAGATGTTAAGTTGGTGCAAATTTATGTTGACCAACTTAGGAAGCCAGGTGGACAAACTTGTACTTACAACCAGGTAGGAAACAGTATGGAAAACGCTATTTATCAAAGGCTTAAAAATATTTCTAATTTTTGACCTCATATTTCCACATGGAATCTGTCTAAAGAAAACATCCTAAATAAGAAAAAAAATGTTGTTCAAATATCTGTATTGCCATATATCTATATGAATAGAAATATTAAAATTGCATAAATTTCCATTAATAGAACAGTTCAGTAAATTATACTTGGAGTCACACAGTGGAATTTCATGCAGTTGTCAAAGGTGATGTTTATGAAGCATCTGTTAACCTGATTATAAACCTGATTATAATACAATGTTAAACAAATAGAAAAACATAAGTATATTATGTAACCATGACTATAAAAATCAGGTAAATATAGCAAAAATGACCAGAAAATATAGCAAAAGAGCAATAATAGTGTAAAGTTTATATAATTATAATTTTTCATGACTTTCCTCTTCAAATTTATTCAGAAGCTTCTAATTTTTCTTTTACAGGTATCACTTCCCTTAAGAAGCAGTATTTTTAAAAGAATATTAGCCCAGGGAAATAAATATTCTTAAAAATGGTGCCAACACTGAGCCTTCTTATTAAGTTGTTCCTAACTACAGACGCAGATTTTGGAAAAGATCCATATATGGAAAATCTTTATGGCCAAAAATTTTCTTTGCTGTAATGAAATGTCATCAGGAAAGTGGAAGAAAGAGAATCAATGCACACTAAGAAATTCCTACCTCAGGCAGACCGCAGAGGCTAGGTATGGTTTGGGGGAAACCCTTGGGTGGTAGCCATGGTCCATAGCTATAGCAGCTCAGGGAGCATAGGACCAGAAGCACAGAGCTCCAGCTTCCTGTGATGAACTGCCTAGAGCGTGGCCTTCCTGAGTAGCCATTTTGGTTTCCAGGAGTCTATTTTACATGATGACATATAAGAAAAGATTTGGAAGGGGATTTAAGTGACATTGCCAAGATAAAAGCACATTAGACATTTGGTTTGGAGACAGAAATGTCATGTACCTGAGCAGTTTCTTTGAAGGAATAAGACAGATTATCCTATGTGGCCAATAAATTTAGTCTCATTCTTTACAATGACTCAATATGACAAAAGATCTAAAAACAGCCTTGCTTTTTTACTTGGAAATATATGTTGTGTGCTCTATAATCCCTGTTTTGGATGTCTTCTTATTTCAATCTGTCCCAAACTAGGCATGTGCCCCTGAAATGTAATTTCCAGTAATTCTTTTTTTTCTTAAAAAAAAAAAAAAAAAAAAGACCAAGAAGGAAAAACCCACCAAACAAACAAAAAAACAAAAAAACTTAGCACTCATTTACCTTTGCTTTAGGTAATTGAGGCAAAAGAAAAAAAAAAACTTGCAATGTAACTATTAATTAGTAAGTTCCCAGAACAAGTGAGATTTTTATAAAAGAGCACAATGGATATAGAATCAAGGAAACTCTTCTTGTATAGAAATAATTCTTTTTTAAAAAGTTTGACAGCTCCTCAATAAAGTAGCACCCTGGCACAAGCCAAAGAGAAAAGAAGCCACTCTAAAAATATCTCAGTAAAAATGGAAAGAGTTAATATTTCCTTCCATGCTCCTGGAAGAGCTGTCTCTGGGACTACATGGCCCTCGGCTGTCCAGTGGCTTTATTCTCCACTCCCCTGTATACCTCTGCTTTGAAGGCAGGCAAAGGATGCAGAAAATGGCTGAAATATATAGTTGGCATGAACTTGCTTTTACTTTTTAAAACTGATCAGCAATAAAAAAAGCACTAGAAATGAGTGCCAGCAACAGAATCTATGGCTTTCTAAAAATAAGCATGGATGAGGCAAAATTCAGGGATAAACACATTAAACCTTTAAATTCCTGGCTCATTAACTTCTAGTATGCTCCCACATCTTCCCCTCCGGCATGGACACTTGAATAGGTGTTATTTGCTCAATCATTTATTTAAATGGTTTTATTGAGTGACGATGTGCCAGGCATGCTGGGAGGTTTCTGTGAGAATAAGAGATGACTGGAAATGGCCCAGCATCTTGAAATCACTCCAAGGCAGTTACAGGTCCCCAAACCCTGACTATGGTGAGGTTAACAGAAATTGGGCAATCCTTGCTCAAACCATTTACGGACTTGAACAGAGTCCACAGGAGCAGAGGTCCATAAACTACGTTCCTCTATATTCATGAATTGGAGAGATGTTGGCCAACCAATCAGTAAAAAATATGAATTATGATGGCTATGCTAATTATCCTGGTCTGATCACTACACATTGCATAGTATTGAAACATCATTATGTACCCTGTAAATATGTACTATTATCATGTGTTAATTTAAAATTTTAATTTAATTTTAAAAATTCCTTAATCCAGAATGCTACTTCAGCCACTGAGGGATGTGGCTGAAGGTCTCACCCTTTGAAGACACACACATAACAAATATCCAAACAAGACCCTTGTCCAAAATACCAGTGAAGATACTGGCCCTTCTCCTTCTAGCAAATGTTCTTTCCATAAACCTCTGAGCCAGAGTGTTGGCTTCTCCAATATAAGGATATAGAAGTTTTGTTCAGGAGACAAATTCTGTGTAAACACCTATTCCTCATACTATGTTATGAAATTGTGCACCCCCACAACCCTTGCCAAAATTCACAAGTTGAAGCCCTAACCCCGCAATGTGACTGCTTTTGGAGACAGGACCTTTAAGGAGGTAATGAAAGTTAATGAGATCCTAAGAAGAGGTCCCTTATATGACAGGTCCGGTGTTATTAAGAGGAAGAGACACGGGAGGGTATGTGGATAGAAAATTGCTATGAGAGGACTCAGAGAGAAGCAGCTGACTACAAGCCAAGGAAAAAGACCACTGGAGAAACCACACCTGCCAAACCTTGATCTCGGACTTTCAGCTTCAGGAACTGTGAGAAATTTCTGTTGTTTAAGCCACTCAGTCTATGGTATGGCAGCCTTACCTAACTAAGACATATCATGGGCTGGTTTACAAGTCATATATGTTAGGCTGCATGAGAGAAGAAACATATCTAGTAAATTTCAGGCATCATGTGAACACAAAGAAAGGCAATCACATTTGGTTTGCAGTCATAGCTGCAGTATCATTTTTTTGAGATGGGGGATATGAGGGTCCCTAAGCTTCCATAATTTATTCACATCTCTGCCTCCGCTGAAGTAAACTCTTTGGGGTTTCATTGTTTTTAAGATCATTACAATAGTGAAGGACATTCATGTAAATGAATAAGATAGATAGATAAAGCAAGAAATAATATTTTTAATCCCTGTCTTTCTCAGACTCTCTTGATTGTAGACACAGTTACCTCCACACTGAAAGCTCAGCCCCATCTACTGCTGAGCCAGGTTTTCACACAGAAAAATCTGGTACCATGTCCAGTAGTACAGTGGCAAGCTGAGAGCATCCACCTGGTCCTTGTAGTTTTCTCCTGTTTTACCACTGATGCTCAGGCCATGGACTGGGCATCTAGTCCCATGTCCTGTTCTTATCCTAATCTTGCTTCTGAGATGAGAGTCTAAGATCCTAGGATCCAAATAATCAAATACTCTCCTTGGTTCTTGTTTGTTTCTCATACTACATGGCCTATATGCATTCCCTCAGCCCAGGGTCATTCTTCCAATGAACTGATCACATAGAATAAAGTATCAATGCCTAAAATGACTCCAAGCATCACTTCCTAATTTTAATGATACTAGCCTTTACTAATTAAGATGCTTCAAAGAATATACTAAGCTGTCTTTCTGGATCACCTTATTTTTTAAACAATCCTTTTTTGACATAGCTAATTTGTAATTACAATTTTTTAAAAGAAAATTGAGAGAGAAGTTAATTCATTTGGCAAAGACTACATACATTAAAGGTGATGAGAGATTTCCAGTCCTGGCCAAAATGTAGTATCATGGACTAAGACTTTAGATTTCTGGCAAAGAAGGACAGTGATTCTTGAGAAATGGAAAACAAATGAGAGATGAAAACTATATAGTCTGAAATAACAAATGCACTGGATGGGACGGAAGACACATTAGACATTGCAGAAGAAATGGTAGAGGTCTTGGGTACATAGCAATAGAAACTATCAAAAATAGGAAGTCAAAAACAATAATGAGCATCAGTGAAGTATGGGGCGACTTCAAAGTATATATTAGGCATATAACATATGTAGAAGTAGAGTTCCAGAAGAAGATGAGAACAAAAAGCTATTTTCAAATATAATAGTCAATTAAAAAAATCATGAAAATTATAAACCCATAGAGTTGAGAAGCTCGACAAATTCCAAGCATAAGAAGGATGAAGAAAACCATATAAAGGCACAACATAATAAACTTTTTACAGCAATAAATTGAAAACCAGTGATAAATTGTAAATCTTATAAGTGACCAACAGAAAAAGATGCATTATACAGAAAACAAAGGTAACGATAACAGTAGAATTCTTATAAACATTTGCAACGGAGATGTCAATAGAGCTGATCTTTCAGAAACTGAAAGGGAAGAACAAAAACAAAAAAGCTAATCTAGAATGCTTTACTCAACAAAAGTATCTTTCAAAAACAGAGGTGAAATAAACCCATTTATAGGGCTACAACAGCTGAGAAAATCCAGCAGTAACAGAGTTGCATTACAAGAAAATGTAAAGGACATCCTTCAGTCAGAAGAAAATTAACAGCCGGAAATATGTATCTACCCAAAGAAATACAGAGCATGGGAAATGGCAATTATGTGAGTAAATATAAAGTATCTTTTCTTTTTATTTAAATATTTCAAATATAATCAACTGTTTATAGCAAAAATAGTAACAAAGTATTGTGAGGTTTATTTACATATGTATATGTTTATGTATATGTATATGTATATGTGTATGTATATACAATGTTTGATAACAGTAGCATAAAGATGAGGAGGGGAGAGAGAAGTGAAGTGTACTATGTAGAGTTCTTATAATACACATGAAGTGATATAATATTACTTGCAACTTGACAGTGAAAGCTAGAGGTATATACTAAAACTATCAAATAATGATAAAGCAACCACGAAAATAATAAAACAAAGAAATAGAGGTAAGAAAACACCAAAGGAAATGCAAAAAAAAGGAAAGGTTATCATATTGGATCAAAAAGCAAGACCCAGTTATATGCTGCCTACAAAAAGCCCACTTTAAAATATATAAACAGGCTAAAAGTATAAATGAAAACAGATATACCACACAAACAATACCCAAAAGAAAGCTGGAGTAATTACACTATCATCAGACCAAGTAGACTTTATAATCACCAAAATTTGAGGAATAAAGAGAAATACTACCAGCCTGGGCAACACAGCGAGTCCTTGTCTCTACTAAAAACAAATAAACAAAAAAATTAGCCAGGCACAGTGGCACATGCCTGCAGTCTCAGCTACTCAGGAGGCTGACGTGGCAGAATCTCTTGAGCCCAGGAGATTGAGGCTGCAGTGAACCATGATCTCACCACTGCACTCCAGCCTGGGCAACAGTGTGAAAACCTGTCTCCAAACAAAAAAACAAGGAAGAAAGAAAACAAAAGAGTAATGATACTATATAATGATAAAGGGATGGGTAAACTCTCCAAGGATGCATAACAATGATAAATATCTATGCAGCTTACTACAGAACTTCAAAATATATGAAGCAAAAATCAATAGAACTGCAAGGGAGAAATAGACAAATCCACCATTATAATCTGCTATTTTAACCCTTATCTCTTGGTAGTTGACAGTCAAGAAGATAGCAAATCAGTGGAGATATAGAAAACTTGAACAAAAGTCAACCAACTTGAAAAAATTCAGTTATAGTACACTCCATCCAACAACAGCAGATAAATATTATTTTCTAGTGTGCATGCCACATTTACTAGGATAGATCATATTCGGGTTCATTAAACAAGTTTCAATATATTTAAAATGATTCAACTCATACAATGCATGTGCTCTGAACACAGTGGAATTAAGTTAGAGATCAATAAGTAAATGATATCAGGGAAATGTCAAAATATTTGGAACTAACATACTTCTAATTAACCAATGGAGAAAGGAATAATATAAAAGTAATTAGAAAGTATATTAAACTGAAAATAAAAACAGAGCATATCAATATTTGTAGGAATTAGCAAAAGTAAGACTTTGGTGGGAAATTTATAGCACTGGTAACCTATATTAGAATTTTAAAAAGGCCTCATGTTAATAATCTTATTTTCCATATTAAAAAAGAAAAACAAGGAAAATCAAATGAAACACAAAATAAGCAGAAGGAAAAAAGTAATAATGAGGTCAGAAATTTTTTAAAATGGAAAAATGAAAATCAATAGAGAAAAACTAGTGAAATAAAAACTTGATCCTTTGAGAACATTAATAAAATTGATTGATTCTACCAAGAGAGACGAGGGTAGGGAAAAAAGTAGACACAAATTATCGATAACAGAAATGAGAGAAATGACAGCACTACAAACTGTAGAGGTATTTTTAAAAATAAGAAATTATATTGAACAAATTTATGTCACCACCGACAAACACTTTGATGAAACAGAAAAATTACTTGGCCAGGCACGGTGGCTCACGCCTGTAATCCCAGCACCTTGGGAAGCCGAGGCAGGTGTATCACCTGAGGTCAGGAGTTAGACACCAGCCTGGCCAACGTGGTGAAACCCTGTCTCTACAAAAAATACAAAAATTAGCTGGGTGTGGTCGCAGGCGCCTGTAATCCAAGCTACTCAGGAGGCTGAGGCGAGAGAATAGCTTAAACCTGCAAGGTGGAGGTTGCAGTGAGCCGAGATCGCACCACTGCACTCCAGCCTGGGCAACCAGAGTGAAACTCCGTCTCATAAATAAATAAATAATAAATGATACTTAAAACATCAAACCATAGAAGGTTTTTCAAAAATAGATAACTGGAATTTTCCTATATATAATTATTGAACTATCTATATCAGTAAACTGTACTTGAAAATCTTCCCACAGAGATAACTCCAATCCCAGATGACTTTACTCGGCAACTCCACCATAAATGTAATTTAAAAAAATACCAATTCTGTAAAACTCTTTCAGAATATTTAAGAGGAGGGAACAGTCCCAAATTATTTTATTAGGCCAACATTCCTCCAACACCAAAACCAAAGACACTGCAAGAATATTACATACAAGTGTTCTTCATAAACATAGATGCAAAAAATCTTAACACAATTTTAGTGAACTTAATCCAAAAAAAAAAAAAGGATAATACGTCATGGCCAAGTGAGGTTTATCCCACGTATGTGAAGATTTTACATGCAATATTAACAGATTTTAAGAAAAACATAGGATTATTTCAATTTATTTTTCTTTGAACCATGACTAAGCCCCACCCTGGCTGACACTATTGAGGTCCCAGCATACACTGTGTCTGAGTTCTGCTGATCTGAAGCAGTTTTGATGTATAAAAAAGAATCAGTACCTGAAATACATGATGTTTATCACAGCACGATAAAAAGTAGATATGCCAATTGTGTACACATGTTTGGATGAACAGTGTTAAATGGAGGACATCTGGAATCCAACTGTTAAAGGTTATAAGCAACATTGTCATAATTTAGAGACTGAAAGTAAAATAAATTCTTGTGGAACATCCAGGAAATACTTCCCACAGTAATTCCTATTTTATTTCAATTATGCAGAAATGGTACCTTTTCTCCTCTTTCCTTTTTCTTCTCCTTATTCTTACCCATTAGTAACATAGTATTCATCAGAAGGCTCTGAATAACAGTCCTCCAGACGGAACTGTTTTATTCTAGGACTTGGAGGAAGAGACTCTTTTTAAATGATTTTTGATTTCTACAATTCTGTTCACATAGCAAATGTTATCATATCAAATAGCATCAAATGTAAATGACTGGGTGTAATATAACTCTGTGATATAAAAGTAAAGAAATACAATCAACACTACTCTTCTCCTCTACAGACTGCAATTCATGAAAATGTTTGCCTTCCTGAGTCACAAGAACTGATTCTGTTATAAGTAGTACATAAAGATTCTCAAAGATTAATAACTTGATTACACTTTACCTGTATGCATTGAATTTGTAAAGTCACAAAGAGCTGGAAAGCGAATCAATGAAGGTTATATGTGCCATTGAATATCAGGATCACTTTAAATGTCTGCAAAGCAAAATTTTTTTTAAAAAGCCAATATGGAACATAATCCTTTTAATAAAATCTACTGAAAATCTTTGGAAAGCTAGAACTAACTAAACAATATAACTCTTGTATTCAAATCTCCCTGATCCTTTTCTATAAAGATTTTTTTAATCTCATATTATTTGAACTTTATTTATCACAATCCCTACTTACATATTCTTCACCATCCTGGAGTCAACCGCACATCCAGATCAATATCACACTTCAGATGTGAAGAAAAAGGAATTTTTAAATACCCCTAAATTTTAATTCTAGTATTTTTATCCACTCTTATAAATTATTACAATGCCTGACTTATTATGGGCATTTAACAACTACATCTTCTCATTTTCACAACATAGGCAATCTTTTGCAAGGCATTCGTATTTTGATGTTGCCTCTATGCATTAGATCATAAAAATAAGAGTGGACTCAACTTATTCATTAGATCATAAAAATAAGAGTGGACTCAACTTATTCAACCCATTCCTAGAAGAATAAAAACTGTACTATGCCAGGAGAATAGATACTAATAAAATATCATAAGATAATGGAGTTCTTTATATTTTAGAAATTTTCTTACCATTATGGCAACATGTCATTTTCAGAGCTGTCATTGACCTCATCATGCCATTATTCTCTAATTCAGACAGCACTTGGATGCCCCAGGAGGTCTGGCAACAGAACAAATTCTAGTGACTGCCCAACAAGAATACAACTGTGAGTCTTAAGAAAAGAAGGGCCATGTTAACTAGAGGGAGAAAAAGGTTCTATGCCTTCAGGAAATATACACATCTCTGCTGCCTTTTAAAGCCACTTTGGTTCAAAATGTCATCTCCATGAAATGTGTTCTTATATGAGCTATGCATACATGCTTTGTTCTTAGCAAGACAAATCATATCTTTATTTTAAGGTCTCCTTATAACATACAACTATAGAGTAGCCGAGGAAATGGTAGGTGGGCCCCTATCTTGTCAAAACCCAAAACCAGGGGATCACTATTAGGCAAATTAGACATTTATAGAGGTAGAATAAAGCAGAGATTCAAAATGCAGGACATCCCATTTCTCGATGAAGGGATTTGAGGCAGTTTAAGTCATTATCTTCTCAAACATACAAGAAGGGAAACAATAATCACGTCGCAGGTGGTTTTAAGGAATAATCAAGGTAATGTATTTAAGGTGCTCAACGCAGGTTTTGGTACATTGTAAGAACTCAAAGAATGATAATTATTTGGGGGGCTGCAGGTGAAACAGGAGAGTTCCCTGACCCCCCCACCCCACCCCTGCCGCAGGATGTGTGACAGGGGTGTGGCTTACCTGTTCAGCCACCATGCGCTCAAACCCTTTACTGGAGGGGGAGCACACAGACAGGCAGGAGCCAGGGCAAATGCTTTTGGGCTCCAGCCCCAAGGTAGCATCTAGGGGTGGGTGCCTGCAACCACTGAAGCCCCAGGGGGCATGTTACAGTGCTATTTTAGCTCTGCTATCTGCAGACAGCTTAAGTGTTAACCAGCTCAGTGACCTCTTGGTACCTGGGTCCTTGTCTGGCATCCAGAAAGAATCAGGTGACATGGACAAATTGAAGGATGGTAAATGCGGGGGATTTTATTGCTGGATGGAGGTGACTCCCAGCAGAATGGATGAGGAGCTGGAAAGGTGATGGAGCTCTCGTGCTCTTCTGCTCATGGAGCTTGGGGTTTATATGAGCAAAGTATAGCAGATATGGTAAGCCAGATTGGTCTTGGAAAAGGCAACATTTGGGCGTGAAAACAGGAATACCAGCTCCCATTTAAAGCCACAGGTTTCTAGGCTTGGGGGTGGGGACTTTGCTGGGGAACCACTCTCTTCTATGCAGTATTTCCTTATGTGTTGTCCATATCACAGGGAACTTGGACCTCTGTCTCTACCCAAGACCTGCTACCCTGTTTCTGGCTAGTGTACATACCCCAATCAGCTTTGAAATAGCTACAATAACCTAATTTAGAGGACAAATAAAATATTTTCTGAATATTAGATTTCAAGGAGATCTCCAGAAATTATTAAGTCCAATGCCTTCATTTTAAGGAATGAAGGAGTGACTTGGTCAATTTCACCCAGCTAAGTATTCAATGAGTTCTGACCCAGATTTAGATCTCTTGATCTAAAAATTGATCTGAAATAGACCTCCAATTTTAGGTAAAATGGCTTTTCTCTGTCTCGCTTTTCTTCTTTTCTTTTTCTCCTCTTCCACACCCATTCTCTTTTCCTCTTTGGTTTCTAGTTGGCATTTCAAATGACTTAGGTATTTACTAAGCATCAGGAAAGAACTTCTCAGTCATCTGTAAACTGCCCTGGTCACCATATATCAAAATTATCCAATATGGTTACAGTAAACACATTGGCACATCTTTGGGTCTTCATGGCTTACCTTCATAAAATACAAACATGCTACTCGGAAGAAATCATTTCTGAGCAGTTAGAATTTATTGACAGGTATGCTCCTGTGCACTGCATGCAAAATCGACATTGCCTATTAGATGACACATGAAATATTAGAAGACAATCAGCTGTTAGTTCTCCTGAGCCCTTGATTTACTTACACATATCCTTACTCTGAAAGGCTTTGAAAAGTAGAGTTAGTACCCATCCCAACACAGCCACATTCTCCAGCCCAGAGCAGAAAGGAAAGTGGTCCATCACTTGAAGATGCAGCCAAGAAACCAAATTCTTTCTGAGGCAATTCAGACAGACAGTTCTCTAACCATCTGTCCCCAACCGGATTGACAGATTGAGCTGTGAAGTCAGCCACATAGGACTCCATCAGCTCCTCCCACTCTGGGCAGCTGCAGGCTCAGCTGGTTCTAACCCTCTCCAG
Organism: Gorilla gorilla gorilla; assembly: GCF_029281585.2. Classification (NCBI taxonomy): domain Eukaryota; kingdom Metazoa; phylum Chordata; class Mammalia; order Primates; family Hominidae; genus Gorilla; species Gorilla gorilla. Next base: position 94,691,872 of record NC_073232.2, on the reverse strand, counting down.
GCAGGTGGGCTGCAGGCTAAGGAGCAGATTCATTAGAAAGACTGCCTCTGGGTGCTGGCAGTGGTTTGCCAAACCCCAACTTATGCTCCCAGAAATGGTCAAAGCAGGCTCAGCAGGTTTCTGAAACCACTATTAAATATGGAGCCCATGGTAATCTGGTTACAATCTCAGAATTAGGCATTCAAAGAACAAAGGAAAATAATTTAGAAGAAAAGCAACACCATGCCAGGGACAATAGATAGGAGGAGGGCTTGAAATCCCCATGCAAATTGCATGCCTCTAGGTACCAATTTGCCTTGAGGCAGAATTTAGGCTTCCGAAAGTTAAATTATGCATACAACAGCCTCATTATCCACAGTGGTATTTTCATATAAAGATCTGAAGACAAAATGTAAGCTTGCCTCTTGGAACCTTTAGAAAAAGCGATTGACTAATCCACATACGGAACAGCTCAGGTTCCACCTGCTGCTGTCTGTACAGATGGGAAGATGTAACCAAGGGGACTCCCCACAGCAGCCAGCTCTGCAGGGCCAGCTCTGTGTGCACCACTATCCTGTACTTCTCTTTCAGATGCTGCAATTTTGCAAAGCATTTTAAACATATTATTTTAAAGTCACAGAGCATGCAGCTGGGTTGCAGTAAGATATGTTTCCTATAACAATATTTGGTGGGTTTTTGTTCTCACACCAATATACACTTCCATGTATTAGACCAAAATAAACATGTTTGTGAGGTCTGTTTTTTCTGCACAAGGAAAAGCCTGGTATTTATTATTTATAAAGACATTCTTTAGGAGTTACTTTCCCCAAGAGGCATAATGTGGTTGCTGGGTGAATTTTTCACTCATTCGGCAAATATTTATTGAGCTGCCACTAAACTGAAAGCAGGAGTTGAAAGACAAACTAGATATTGCCCTTGCTTTCAAGATGTTCACTTTCTATTTGTGAGGTAAAGAGGCCTGATTTTGCTACAATACAGCATGTTCTGTGCCGTGGGGGCTGAGCAGAGGCAACAGTGAGAAGAGTGGTGACATTTGAGCTGAGTCTTCAAAGAGCAGTGGATCTGTCTGAAAGACTCTGTGTCCAGAGCGCAGCATTTGCAAAGGGATGAAAGTTGTGTGGACCACAAGTCATGCATGAGGAGGGCCACGAGACAGTCACTATGGCCAGAATATAGACTCAAAAGTTGTCAGATGCAAACGAGAAGGGTCCTGAAGAACCTTGCATGCCCTGTTGAGTTTAGATTATAAATTAAGGATCACGGGGTGTGACTAAGAATTTCATAGAGGAGTGAAACACGGTAATCTTAAACCTCTTTTCTTTCCTCTGTGTATGGTGTTTACATACATACATCACAGGGAATGTGGAAAATATACTCTGTGAAAGGAAATTAAATCTTGGGACCCCAAACTCATTAAGCCAATGGGAACGGTCAAGCTGGGAACTGGGTCACGCAAACCTGCCTCCACCTTTGGTTCCTAAATAAGATGGCTACAAGATGAAAGCTACATGCCCCCCTATGCCCCCACCCCACCCAAATTTTGCCCACGAGGAAATTCCTAGTGAGCTGCAAGATCATTTAAGGTGTTTCTGTTAAATTTTTGCCATAGCAATGTAAATTGATAGCTTATCTTTACAGGTGCTATCACCCCCTGCCCACCAGACACAAAGGCATATCTCATTGTTCCCCTGCCCCATCTTGTCTATGTTATCTTATGTAAAATGCAGATTCCCTGAATTTTTACTCTGCCTCATTTGTCTATATCATCTTATGTAAAAAAAAAAAAAAATGTAGATTCACTGAGCCAGACAAAGGCATGGATGACTATTTTTTCCCTGCCTTCCTCTTACATGAAATTGTCTACTTCTCAATATCCCGCCCTTTCCTCTTTAAATTTGGAGCCCTCAAAATCATCTTCAGAGAAAGGCACAGACCCATCTCCCAGGATCTGTCCTTAACTTTGGCAAATAAATCTCTTCCTAAAATGATTGAGACTTGTCTCATTATTTTTCTTGATCGACAGCTCTAAGAACATAAACCACCTGTGATGCCACAAACATGATCATATGCTATGTTTCATCCAGCACTCTTGAAGCAGTATGGAGAGCCTACTGGCCAGAAGCAGCTGAAAGTAGGTGACTTAGGAGAAAATTGTGATAATCCAAGGAAGAGGTAAGAAAGAGAACAATCAGTGAGCAGCAGTACAGACTGAAAGGATAGAAAGGTTTGCAAACAAGACCTGAAACTACATAGACAATTCTTGAAGACTGGATGTAGAATATGACCTGAAGGGAAGAATATTAATTTATTCATTAACTCACCAAATATGTCACGCCAGTAATGTGCCAAATACCTTTCTAGGTATTGAGGACAGGACTAAAGAGAAAAAAATTCATTTTCTTCCTGGATCTGACATTTAGATGAGGAAAATAAAATAGTGTCCAAATCTTTAGCTTGGCAAAGTAGATTATTGTTGTATCATTGAAACACTAAATTCATGCCTGTTACAGCAAAAAAAAAATAATCTATTCTACCTTAGACATATTGAATTTGAAATCTCTGTCTTCTGTAATCTCACTTGAGGGATTACACATTCTACAGGCTGTGAAGACACTGCACATTCTATACCTTTCTGGAAAGCATAGGACTGATATTTTAGGAAGAAAACCTTCCAATTTTGGGAGCTGGCAACAATGACAGGTCACAACCAGCTGACTGGAAAGGTAAGCTAATTGGCACAAATGACCTGCACGCTGAACACATGAGCTAGACTGAAGAGGAGAGGGTCTCAAGGGTGACAAGTTCTTCGCCTCACAGTGATGAGTAAGAAGCCTGGAATCTGCTCCATGGTTTCCTCCTGCCAAGGTTCTCTTGCTCCATAGGTAAACCCAGCTCTGCTTTTCTGAAATTATAGAAAATTGAACCTACAACTCGGCCTGGGAAAGATGAAAGCACCACCTTCTCTACAGGAAAACAAGGACATAAGGGAACTTGGGAAGAGATTTTCAACCTTTTCCTTTTTAGAAGTAGAAACACTTTTTGTTTTGTTTTATGAAATGAAATCTTAGTCCGTTTCTGTCAGACAAAATGGAGCAGATGACAGAAGTGCGGCCAGGAGCAAGACCTTATGTGTAATGCAGGCCACAGTGGACTGTCACTTAAAGAAGGTTTCTGGTCCCACCCCTTCATTTTACCAGGAGGGAGAAAAAAGGGTCCGTAGCCAAAAATATTTGTTCAAATAAAAGCAGCAGCTACTGAATTTGAAATCCAGGTCAGTGTTCTTTCAATTTTCCACTTTTTTTCATAAGACATCAGGGTTTTCAACAGGACTGGCTTTAAAGTATATCTCCTCATAGAATTCATTGGGGGACAAAACAAATTGTATACTTAATTTATGATTGTTAATGCAGTCGTTCCCAACACCAGAGTGTCCTTGTATTCCAGCACATTGATTGCTATAATCTTACGTTAGTTATAGGAGTGTTTTGAATATTCTTCTAAGTTCTTAATAATAATGTTGTAAGTAATTCTTTCTCAAACTTCTTCAAAGTAAAAATGCAATGCACTCTTTTCGCGGGGGTTGAGATCTCCTACATAGGAGAGAGAAGGCACAAGTAGAAGTCTCTGAGGGAATGCCCCAGTCACAGCTCCAGGTTCTCACACTAACAGCACCATTGCTTGTGGTCAGAACTGAATTTCCTTACAATAATTATGCTAGGCCAAAAATCTCCCTCATCCTTCCTATTGCGACTATGGACAAATGGTAAAAATCACATATATGGGCCGGGCGCAGTGGCTCCCACCTGTAATCCCAGTACTTTGGGAGGCTGAGGTCAGAAGTTCAAGACCAGCCTGGCCACATGGTGAAACCCTGTCTCTACTAAAAATATAAAAAACTAGCCAGGTGTGGTGGTGGGCACCTGTAATCCCAGTTACTTGGGAGGCTGAAGCAGGAGAATTGCTTGAATCCAGGAGACGGAGGTTGCAGCGAGCCGACACGGTGCCACTGCACTCCAGCCTCGGCGACAGAGTGAGACTCCGTCTCAAAAAAAAAAAAAACCAAACGTATATGATTCTGTTGTCTTTGACACAGAGATATGATCCTAAGATAATAATCATACAGTTTTAGCAGAATGCACCCACGTTCCCAAAGTAATGTCATCCTTCAAAGACGGCACCTTTGGAGGCACTATTCATACAGTAGCAGCCACTGCCTTCTAATTTCCTGCCAGCTTCAGTGTAAGATCTACACAAGAAGATCATGTTGTATTATCTGCTAGACACAGCTGGCCTTTGACTAAATGTAGTTTTGCCCATATTGATTGCTATGCTTATTTTACTTTAGGTTATTTTGAAAACTGAAATCGTTCCTGAAAGGCAAAGATCAGCTCTGCTGTTCAATAAGCAGCATGAGACCAGTGTGCCTCAGGCTCCTCAAAGGGCTCAGAAAAGGAGTTTCAAAAGTACTCCGGGCAGTGAGGATTTTCACCAGGTGTTGACTTTAAAAGACCCCACACATTGCTAATAACAGACCTTGCACTGCCTTTCTTTTAAATGAGCTCTAATATATTAAAACATCACATGTGTATACACATCATTTTAACTATGGACGATAAATACAGTATGGAAATTGCATTATGCTGATAATGGGTGGTATAACAAAAATCTGTATCTATATTTATTACCGTAATTCAGGTAAATATACAGGTAAATAGACACACACATATACATTCAGCTAGAGATTGTCAAATTTATCAGTTTATAGTGTAAAAAATGAGGTCCTAGAGAGTTAAGAGTGACATAACCAATGGCATAAATTTTGGACAGAACCAAAGGACCTGGGACAGAACCTGGGGCAGCTTACCTCCCATGAACTCTTTTATTGCTATTTATTGTTTTTTTGTTTGTTTGTTTTGAGACGGAGTCTCAGAGTCTTGCTCTGTCACCCAGGCTGGAGTGCAGTGGCGAGATCTCAGCTCACTGAAAGCTCTGCCTCCCCAGTTCATGCCATTCTCCTGCCTCAGCCTCTGGAGTAGCTGAGATTACAGGCACCTGCCACCATGCCCGGCTAATTTTTTTTATATTTTTAGTAGAGACGGGGTTTCACCGTGTTAGCCAGGATGGTCTCGATCTCCTGACCTCGTGATCCGCCTGCCTCGGCCTCCCAAAGTGCTGGGATTACAGACATGAGCCACTGTGCCTGGCCTATTTATTTATTTTTTAATGCAGTTACAGAATGCTGGAAACAAATGAGTCAGTCATTTTTTTTTAAAATTTTGCATTAATTTCCCACTATAAAACTGAGAGGGTTGGATGAGATGATCTCTGGGGTCCCTGCAAATTAAAAGCTGACATCTGGCAATTTTAGAAGCCTTGACAATACCAAGCTAATGAATGAAAAGTTTGAAGTGTCATCAAAAGATGAGGAAATGTGGTTAGAATTTTAAAAGAACATCAACCCACAACTCCTTTATTATAGGGCATCAACTCATGTGGATTAAAGTTCTGTCGTCAAGCTAATGAGAGAAAACAGGGGATAAAATGCTTCCTTACAAATGAAAAATTCACAAGAGGTAATATTTATTATTTAATACGTGCTGAGGACTTTGCTAGGTTATCTTGTTTCTCCTTAGAAGCCTGAGTAGGTTCTATTATGATCATCCTCTACTTTACCCATGAACTAAATGAGAAGTCAAGTAACTTGCCCAAGGCTATATAGCTGGTTAGTAAGTAGCAGAGCTCATATTTCAAAACAGTTTAATTTGCTTCTTTTTTAATAGAAGGTTAAAACAGGAGAGTGGAAAAAATGGGTCAGAATCAAAGAGATGATGCTCAAGCATATAGAACTGTCTTTCTTGAACTGTTCCATCTTACTCATACAAGACTTAGCACTGCTCATTTAGCCATTCTTCTGTTTTCCCCCAAGCCTTCAATTGCCAGAGAGGATAAAATGGATGTGGAGTCAGCTCTACAAAGGCCTCCCAAATGTTGACTTGTAGTACACAAACTCACATCTGCTGGCCCTGACATAGTTGGAAACCAGAACTCATAATCACATAGAATCTGACCTGGTGTGGTCTGGGAATGAGGTCCCAGCTCATTCCCACATCCATCATCAGGCTATTTATGGGCTGCGGTTGCTTTTTGAGAGGTCAGGACTGGCCATGCAGCTGCTTCCTGGTGTCCTGGGTAGGGTCATTTCAGGAGATGGTATCTGAGACCTTTGGTGTTCAGGCAGCACAAGCCAAGCCCTGCCTTAAAGCATAGAACTAATACATTAAATACATTCAGGATTGGCTCAACTAAAAGATGACATAATAATCATAATGATAATCGCAACAATTCCATTTGTGTATTTTTATTTCATTTATTTATTTTTTATTTGTATTTATTTATTTTTTTGAGATGGAGTCCTGCTCTGTCACCGAGGCTGGAGTGCAGTGACACTATCTCGGCTCACTGCAACCTCTGCCTCCTGGGTTCAAGCGATTCTCTTGCCTCAGCCTCCTGGGTAGCTGGGATTACCAGCACACACCACCATGCCCGGCTAATTTTTTTGTTTTTTTGAGACAGGGTCTTGCTCTGTCAGGTAGAGTGCAGTGGCGCAATCTCGGTTCACTGCAACCTCTGCCTCTATAGCTCAAGGAATCGTCCCACCTCAGCCTCCCAAGTAACTGGGACTACAGGTGTGCACCACCACATCCTGCTAATTTTTAGTATTTTTGGTAGAGACGGGGTTTCACCATGTTGGCCAGGCTGGTCTTAAACTACTGAGCTCAAGCAATCCACCTGCCTTGACCTCCCAAAGTGCTGGAATTACAGGCATGAGCCACCGTGACAGCCAACAATTAATTATCAATCCATTTTCAATTATCAATCCATTTTCATGAACACCATTTATTCAGCATAGTCTTTTGATTGAGCAAAAATTACTAATGCTGTACAAATAGAAAAAAAAAGAAAGCTCTAAGGGAGTTGTAATTTATCTAAGCTCTCTTGCTAAAGATTTTTTACTACAATTTTTCTTTTTTTTTTTTTTTGATCCTTTGCCCCTACTTCGCAATTAATAGCTTTCATACACTAGGTGCCATCTTGCAATACCCCCTAATCCAAGTACAAAATCAAATCTAAGGAAAGAACAGAAGCCCAACATTTACAATTTGGTGTGAATACAATCACATTGCATTCTTGCCTTTCAGGCCCAAACTTTCACGGCAGGAGCTGGCTGGTGAGGTAGAAGATACAGGTAAAAAGATTGAAAATGGACCATGGAAATGTACCAAATCTTTATCTCCTGCTTGATGGCATTTCAGATTTTCTGCCAACCTTTTTATATATGAGTTTTTCTAGGGATAAGTTTTGCTGCTTGCTTGGACACTTTCTCAAGTTATTTGCTAAAATTCTGGTCTTCATTATAGACTCAGATATGACAGTATGCCTTCAATGGCCTCTTCAGAAATGCCAGCTTCCAACACTTATGTAAATCAAGTCTTCCCTCTAATTCTTCCTTTCTTTTGATCATTTCCTGTGTGAGATGCCCTCTGTTAACTATCAGTGATATAAAATAAAGAAGAAAATACCCTTGCTTAGGAGTATTCAGGTAGAAGAAAATCACTCTAAAAGACAACCAATATTTAGTGAGTGCCTGGCCTGCACCAGGCTTCTGTGCTGAACACTTTATACCTGTTACATAACTGAATCGTCACACATTTGAAGATCATGTGTCATATATGTCTTATTGTCCCGAGCTGGCAGAGAGGTTGAATAATTTGTTCAAAGTAATAGAGCCAGAATGTTCTGTAATCATGATGAGGTGGTTGAAAAAGCATCTATAAGACTGAGTTCATCCTATGGAGAGGATCAAGATCACAGGAAATGAATGTCAGGTCTACCATTTACTACTTGAATGATTGTGGGCAAAATAATTAACCTCTCTATTCCTCAGTTTCTTTGTCTATAAGAAACTGGGGGAGTGGTGGCAATAGTAAACCCTCCTTCATAGATCTGGTGTGAGTATTAAATGAGTTAATGCAGGGAGTGTACCTACTATCTGGCTCCTGGAAAGTGCTTGGTAAATATCAGTCAGCAAGAGCACACTTACTCATCTGCTTTCCTGATCCTACCTGCCACACTGAACATTCCTATCTTCCAGATTTTTGTGAGTTTGTTGTTGTTGTTGTTGTTGCTATTCAGTTTTTTATTTTATTTAGCTATAATGAAAAATAAATATACCCAGATTTCAGCACAGCCAGTGAGTGCTTTACCAATCATGAGAACATTTGTTTCACAGATATTGACTTGATTTGTCACTATCTCTATACAGGTGGAGAAGAGAAGAAGACAAGAGAAGAGGTCATAACATTGTGCTACACAGGAGCACTTAGGGAATGTTGTATGATCTCAGTTATTTAAAGATGATTATTTTAGATAAAAGTATAGACATTTAATAGAAATAAAAGATTGCTTTAAACAATGATGAACCATTATAAATTCACCTCCTGAATGATGCTAGATGACCGCACTTCCTCTTTACTACTAGGCAACTCAGAGAGTAATACCTCATCAGTAACCAGGGGAGGAGCCGGAAAGAACTGTCACTCTCATTTGGCTCAATCTTAGAGCAACTCAGAGAGTAATACCTCATCAGTAATCAGGGGAGGAGCCGGAAAGAACTGTCACTCTCATTTGGCTCAATCTTAGAGTAAGCAACACATAAATTTCCCCAAGTTTGGCTACATTGAGTGGCTAATTTCCAGTGCTCATACTTGTCTGATGATGTATTCCTTTTACCTACATATGACATCTTACAAGTATTCTAAGGGAGTAGAATGAGGGAGAGAGGAGAGAGGGAAGAGAGGGGAAGAGAGAGAGCAAGACTGAATTTTTTATTGCTGCTCAAAGAATGAACAACTATCTCTCTAGTTTTTGTATCTTGCCCCTGCCAAAAATGTAGTCGCCCTCCCTGGATAGAGTTCTTACGGTATTTCGCAATGAAAAAACAATGATTGGAAGAAATTTCTGGCATATTCTACCCAGCTACCCTTAAGGCCCTTTCACATACAATAGCCTAAAGTGGTTGATGTGTATATTTTGGAAAATACGATATTATTCTTTTGTGCTCAGTTGTCTCAACGTTATTCATTTTCTTTCAATTTTGTTTGAATGAAAGTTGAAATCTCCAGACTACTTTCATAGTTGTATAAAAACTGCTTTATGTTGTAGAGAATTATTCTATCCCAATGGCATAATTGCACACTAACATTTTAGGGGTATTCATTATTTGCAGGATAATAGACACAAACCCAGAAATGAACAGCATTCAACCTGAGTCAGCCTGGTAGAAAAATCCATAATTCCCCTCTTGGACTTACTCGGAAAATACAGCACAAGTCACATCACCTTTTTGGTGCCTGCCCCATCCTTCCAATCACAAAATACAAACTGCAATAATGATGGAGATAAATGATATTGCAGCAATGCCGCGCTTACAATTGGAGGTCACTCTTACATGAAAAGATTACTCTGACAGCATTGAGAAGGATGGATGGGAGGGAGAGACTGGAGGCTTCTGAAGAAACCAGTTAAGGGAATGATGGCAATTTTCCAGGAGACATAATGGAGGATGCAAAAGGAAGTTACAGCAAAAGTAGGAAGGGGAGTGTGGTTGGGGAAATAATTTGGAGATAGAATGGCCACATATTGTTTAAGTGGGTTAAGAGACAAGGAGAGGTTGAAGCTGATGTTGCCATTAAAATAATAAGCTAACAAACATTCAAGGAAGGACAGTATTGGGAGAAATTGCATTGGCAGATGCTGAGTTTACATGTTGGCTTAGAACACCTTCCAATTTACCTGCTCACACCTTCACCCTGGATCCTTACCTCCCTGACACTGCGATTCCAGGACTTTGTTTTTGCTCCTAATAATTGCTTGCTACTCACCTCTTTGTTTCAGTCAATTTTTTAGCCTCCCTACTCTTACTGACCTACTTTGGCCCTAACCTGCAATATAGATGATTTCCCTGGAAGTCAGGCTATTGTCTACCCTCTTTTCCCTGCAGCTAGGCAGCTTGGATAGAGAAAGTGGTATTCTCCCAGATGCTCAAATTTAGAACCTACAGACCATCAGAAACCATTAGCCCATCAGTGAAGGGCTTCTTAAAAGACTGTAAACCTTTTTATTTTTTGTAATGCAAAGCAATTTGTAAAATGAAGTATAATCACTCTCAATGTAACTAGCAGACTTCAAAATACTGCAAGACTTTAAAAATAATACAAGTGGCAGAACAAATATTTTCCTTTCAAGTTTCACCCCTGGAAGTTTATAAGTATAGAGAAGTGTGTTAAAAACTTGTACCCATTTATTTTTCACTAGTTCTTCAATCTTATAACAATTTGTATAGAACCCATTCATAGGCAAAATTAGGAGGGAGAATGGGCGATCGTGGCTTAAATACATCTGTGCTCTCCTTCACTCCCGAAAGCTTCTCTATTCAGAGCTTGACGGGATCTTAGGAATTAATGATGGAGAATTCCAAGGGGAGGGCAATAGTAGTGGATATTGGCAAGACCTGTCTTGCATCAAAGTACGGATCCCAAGAAGAAAAATGATGGTATCATTCCATATGAGTATACCTGATTTCAGTAGCTTCCAAACAGTTGAGGGAGAGATAAACCAGTGATAAGTCTTGTTTATACCTTAGGCTGAAACCTCTGGAAGAGAAGGAAAACAGAGGCTTCTCCTGGCTCCTTAGTAGAGAACCCATGCTGCTTTCACTATATCAGGTGGAGGAAACCACAGCACTTCCTGTCACCCACTGCACAGCTCTAGCTTAAGGTACGGTGGAGCTCAGCCTGAGTCCCAGAGAGCTGAGAAAAGAAAATCCTAGCACATGTGAGAAGCCCTGCAGCCAGAGAAAATCAGAGCAAGTGGAACATTCAGGAAAGATCCTAATAAAATACAGCTTCTGAGAGTTACATATTAATACTTGAACTAAAAAACAGGAGGAATATTGGTATAAACATGGCTGCATATGTCAAGTTTTTCCCTACTATTTTTCTGGTAATCATAAAGCTGCAGCACGAACAATGTTAATATACACAAAATCCATTTTCAGGGACATTAGGTGACAATTCCAATCTGCATATTCAAAAATATCAGTAAGGGCTTCCAAAAATAGCTGAATCAAGTAGAAGCCATATGGGATATTACAAGAGAGCCCAGAAGCAGAAAAATCTCAGAAAGCCCCATCAAAAATGGCCTTCTGGCTGGGCATGGTGGCTCATGCCTGTAATCCCAGCACTCTGAGAGGTCAAGGCAGGCAGAGTACTTGAGGTGAAGAGTTTGAGATCAGCCAGGCCAACATGGTGCAACCCTGCCTCTTAACTAAAAATACAATACTTAGCCAGGCGTGGTGGTGTGTGCCTGTCATCCCAAATTCAGCCTGGGCGACAGAGGGAGACTCTGTCTCAATCAGTCAATCAATCAATCAATCAATGCCTTCTTGAAGATAAGGGGCCAACTCGGAGTTCAAAAACTATACTTCTTGTTTGGAATAAGAAATGAGATTGTGAGGAAGTAGCCCTCAAACTAAGTAGAATTTATAATATTTTAAGAAAAAATATCAAAAATAGCAATGGAATTTATCATTTGATGTAGATCACTCACAAGTGAGAAATACTGATATAAAGCAAAAGTATCCAAATGTTTAGCTAAGAATTCATAATAAATTAACGAAGTAATAACATTTATAAAGAAAAAAACCTACAAAGCATAAATGTAAAAAAAATGTGAAAAAAATAGTGAAACCATCCAGAGATGCCATCTAAATATTAGCTGGCAAAATTCAGGGAAAATAATTAAAATAGAAGATTTTTTTAAATGACAGGAAAAAAAAGATGAAATTGGAGGGAAAAATGGCCCATGGCAAAACCTGCAACTACTTTTGCACCAACCTAATAAATATTACAGATATTTTAATAAGAAAATGTTGAAAAATAAGGAAGATGACTCAAAATTGAAAATGTTTTAGTGTTTGAGGAAACTGATTCAAATAGTCAACACTGTGAAACATCCTGGTAAAGTCTTGGAATTCTTAAATGACTTGATAATTTTGGCCTCATTGCCCAAAATATATCTTTCCTAATTTTTAAAAAGGAAAATATCATACTAATCTTGGATTTCTCCACATAATGTAACAACCTACGATATACACAATGAAAAAAATATGAACCAGTGACTTCATGTCAAATTCTGTCTCTTAATCATAAAAGTAAACATGAGTTTGAACAGGAAAGAACCAAGTTAATTTTGTCCTCTTCCTTAATGAGCGATTTTAACTTATCTCTCACAGATAATTACACAAGTGAATAAACGGACTTAAAAATATAGAAAAGAATAAATAATAAGATAGATCATATTGACATATATATATATACACATACCACACCTATATGTTTATCATTATGTATATATGTGTGTGTATAAAACATTTTTCCTTTAATAGAGAGTACAATTTTTATGTGCCTATCGGATATTAACAAAAATTGACAATAGCACCCAAAACATATAAAAATGCACAGAGTATTCTTCAAAAAAAGTGATAAAATAAGAAATTAATGACTAACCGAGAAGACAACTAGGAATTTAAAAAATTAAGTTTGTAACTTTATGTCAGAGGAAATTGCAAATTAAAATCAAGTATTTTAAAGACTGGTACTGGACATCAAAACTTCATAGAGCTACAGCTTGATGAAGTGAATAATAGTCTAGAAAAACACATTTTACCAAAACTCACTAAGGGAAGATTCAAAATATAAACAGACAAAATATATGAAGTTGTCAAAGAACCCTTCCCTGTCCCATCAAAAAAAGCAATAGGCTGGAAAGTGTCCATGGAAGAATTCTGCCAGACATTTTTTTTTTTTTTAAGACGGAGTCTCACTCTGTCGCCCAGGCTGGAGTGCAGTGGCGCGATCTCGGCTCACTGAAAGCTCTGCCTCTTGGGTTCACGCCATTCTCCTGCCTCAGCCTCCCGATTAGCTGGGACTACAGACGACCACCACCACGCCTGGCTAATTTTTTTGTATTTTTAGTAGAGACGGGTTTCACCGTATTAGCCAGGATGGTCTGGATCTCCTGACCTCGTGATCCGCCCGCCTCGGCCTCCCGAAATGCTGGAATTACAGGCATGAGCCACCGCACTCGGCCGAATTCTGCCAGACTTTTAAAGTAGATTATCATATTATTCAAACAGTGTTAGACTATAAAAGAACACTATTTGAATTAGTTTAAAAATATTTTATTAATAGTCGTTCCAGTACCTGATCAAGATCTATTATACACCAATATTACCTAATAATTGTAATGTGAAAGCCCCATATAAAGTATCAGCAAATTGAATGCAGCAGCATGTAAAAAGAATAATACATCATGATCAAGTGTTAATACAAATAATCCAAGCATAGTTCAATAATCAAAGATCTATTTATATAAAGTCATATTAAGAAGTTCAAGAAGGAATATTAGGTAATCATCTCAACTGATGCTTTAAAATACATTTGGCATAGTTCAACAATAATTATTTATTTTTAAAAAATCAATAAAACAGTAACAGATGGATACCAGCTTTTCCCAGATAAATATATCTCTCTCAGCCTAGAATAGCTTCATGGTTAATGTCAAACCTTGCAGGTATTCCCACTAGTGTGAGAAGAAGAAAACAATATCCCCAGTCACCAGTATTCTTTAAAATTATATCTTAGTAGCAGTCAGTTAGAAAATGAAAGAAATTGGATGTACAAAAAAATTAAGGAGGAGGAACAATTGCCACTATTTACAGCAGTTAGAATTGTATAAGTAGAAAATCCAAGAGAATGAACTGAAAAATTACTGTATATAATGAATATGCTGAATTCAGTAGCTTGCTTTTAAGAAAATAATAATAACTATAGGATATATTAGTAAAATATTCCACATGTAATCAAAACAAAAAGATAAAATATCTCAAAACAAATAAAACATAAGAACGACAATAAGAAAAAAATTAAAAAGCTATTAATTGAAACCAAAGAAGTCTGAGTAAATGGAAATTCAATATTTTATTGAAAAGGAAACCTCTCCATCACTTACATGCCACTCCTCCATAAGTTAACATGTATATCTTATCGTGATGCTTATAAAATTCTCTAAAGGGGTTTTTGAACAAGGTAAGTTTATTATAAAACCCATATGGAAATTTTATCAAATAAATATAAGCCAGTGAATTGCAACAAGAGAGCTGGTCCTATCAGATATTAAAATACATTATAAACCTGCTTTAAGAATCTGATGACTTGGGCCAGGCGCGGTAGCTCACGCCTGTAATCCCAGCACTTTGGGAGGCCAAGGTAGGTGGATCACAAGGTCAGGAGATTGAGACTATCCTGGCTAGCACGGTGAAACCCTATCTCTACTAAAAATACAAAAAAATTAGCCGAGCGTGGTGGTGGGCGCCTGTAGTCCCAGCTACTCGGGAGGCTGAGGCAGGAGAATGGCATGAACCCAGGAGGCCGAGCTTGCAGTGAGCTGAGATCGCGCCACTGCACTCCAGCCTGGGCGACAGAGGGAGACTCTGTCTCAAAAAAAAAAAAAAAAAAAAAAAAAGGAATCTGATGACTTAATAAACATGCAAACCAGAAGATGAGAAATTTCACTGTGATAGTCAATATTTTAAGATAGCTCCCAAGATTCTTGGTATAATCCCTCCCCTTGAGTATAGAGGGAACCTGTTAATATGATGGAATGTCAACCCATGATTAGATTACATTATATGGCTAAAGTAAAAGAATTTCCCAGATGCAATTAAAGTCACTGATCAGTTGGTTTTAAGGTAATCAAAAGAAAGATGGTAGGGAATTTCAAGGTCCTCTGGGAATTCATATTAGCCCCAGCCTGACAACTAACAAGAAAACAGGGATGTCAGTCCTATAGCTGCAAGGAATTGAATTCTGGCAACAACCACATGAGCTAGGAATAGCATAACCTCACCCACCCTGACCAATACAGTACAATGTCTCAAAATCCAGAAACTCTAAAAGAAAGAAAGAGAGAAAGGAAAAATAAAGAAGAAATAAATTCAACTACAAAAATATTTCAAAATGGTCAGTGGAAAAAGAACCCTGCAAGTAAAATCAAAAGACAAATGATAAACTGGAAAAATAATTTTTATCTATAAATTACTCTGCAAAGAGTTTATGTTTCTAATAGGTCAAGTGCTCCCAGAAAACAAGAAAAAGACAATGGTCAGAGAAAAGATATGGGCTAAGAAACAGAAAGTTATGAAACAGCAATTGCAAATGACTCTTAGACATATGAAAAGAGTCCAGTCACATTCAAAATAAGAAAAAATAAGTTTAAATTGCACAGCGATACAATTTTTTACCTATCAGATTGGCTTTAAAAATCCAAACCTCCAAAATTGTTGCAGGAAGACAGGGATTTCCATATATTTCTCGTGGAAATGTTGATTGTAGAAACCCTTGTAAAACAATTTGGCACTATCTAATAAAAATATACAAACTCACACTCTTATACCACAATTCTACTTCTGGGATTGTATCCTAGGCATACTGGCCTAAACAGGAAATGATGATGTCATTCATGTTACATTGCTTGTAACAGCAACATTTTAAACAAGCTAAACATCCACGAGGAAGGAACCAAGTTCCTTTATACTCATCTTCTTATTTATTTATTTATTTATTTTTTGAGACAGAGTTTCGCTCTGTCCCCCAGGCTGGTGTGCAGTGGCGCGATCTCGGCTCACTGCAACCTCTGCCTCCCGGGTTCAAGCAATTTTCTGCCTCAGCCTCCCGAGTAGCTGGGATTACAGGCACTCGCCACCACGCCTGGCTAATTTTTGTATTTTTAGTAGATACGGGGTTTCACCATCTTGGCCAGGCTGGTCTTGAACTCCTGATCTAGTGATCTACCCGCCTCGGCCTCCCAAAGTGCTGGGATTACAGGTGTGAGCCACCGTGCCCAGCGCATTTATACTCATCTTCTAATTAACAGTGTTTAAGTGTTTTTCTAATTTTGTAATTACAAAGATTATTACTTTAAACATTTTTATCAGTCACTGACCACATCAGATGACAATATTCAAGGAATGATATAAGAACACCTCCCCACTCAAATCATAATAGAGTACTCAGATGAATTGGAGAGGATAAGAGGGGAAGAGTGGTAGGTTGTGTGTCCTTCCGTGTGTGTGTGTGTGTGTGTGTGTGTGTGTGTTTGTGTGTGTGTGTTTATACACGCACAGTAGTATGTAAATGAATAAGCATAGGCTGTCTGGAAATATATGAGATTTTTCAAATTAAGAGGTGTAATGACAGGATAATCTTAAAGTATTCTGGACTATAAAACTACTCAACTATTTTAATAAAACCCAGGCTTTGAGGTGGAAGATGGAGTGAACATCAAGCCTATTTTAAAGTTTATCTTACTTGAGTGGGAGAAACGGCCTTGAAAGTATTTGGTGAAGAAAACAGAGATATTTCCATCTAATAGTAGTGAGATATGTGTTTGATTATTAATGCTAGAAAAGTGAAATACAATGTTGAGTTTCCAAATTGTCACCAACTTCAGATAAAATTGTGGTTGATCCTGGAGACCACATGTTTCATTGAACAGATAATGAATCATCTTAAAAAACAGAAAAACCATTGACACCAGTGCCTTAAGAATACATTGCCTTAAGCTAGACACTAGGACCCATTATTGAAATAATGGCAAAAGCTTCAGACTATTTACAAGTCCAATATCTTAAGGACATTAAGTGTATACGCATTAGACACATTGGGGCAAACGTCCTTTCTTGTCACATTTAAAGTTACTCAAAATCTTGTCATCGTGAAATTGAGTCCTGGCTAGTTTGTTTGCAAGAAGTTCTCTTGGGATATCCTTCATTAACTTAAATAATTTATTGTTAAATAATCCTCACTTAAACTCTGATGTTATTTTAAAATGTCTGTGATGTGAAATTATATTGCCCTTTTATGTTTGTATTAGGAAATTGAACTTTTTATTAATCATTAATATTTAACCTACTAACAATTACCTCCCAAACTTACAAAATGTATGCATTATAGTATACAGTAAAGTATATACATGGTATATACAGTTTATACAAAGTATACTATTATTGTTCAGCAGAATTTTATGTGACTATCAAAATGTTCTCTAAATCTGCACTATTAACAATATGGTAGCCAACAAACACGTATGATTACTGATAAATTGTGGCTAGGAATGGACGTTTAAATTGTAATTAACTTTAATATAAATTGCCATATGCAACTGTGGGTATGATATAGATTTTTTTTGGAATATCTTCTTCCTTTCTTATATAAGTAATGCTAGTAAAATAAATACAGGTTTCAGCAAAAATTTCATTTAAAGTACTACATTAACTTTTTCTGCTGCAGATGGTAACCTTTAATGGAGTCAAAAACAGAACTGCTAAACAATCAAGTAGGAAAATAAAAATAGTATTTTGACCAAGTTGAAAAAAAAATAGGAAAGGGCAAAAGAAAACATACAGTAAAAAGTATAACATAAAATAAATAGAAAAAAATTACACATATTGCCACCTTTTCTCTAAATGGAGTCAATTTTCATATCAAAAGGTAGTCTATTAACTAAGATTGTTAAACAGAACCAAGCCATTTGTTATGTCCAAAAAGAAATACACAAAAAAGTGATGTGATGATTAATAGCTTAAATAATGGCCTGGGCAACAATGCAGCAGGCCAAAACAAAAGTTAGTAACAGTAACATAATTAGCAATATCAGGGTCAGACAAGATGGAATTTAAGCTTAAAAGTACAATCAGGGTAAAGTGCTTCTTTATTAAAAATAAAGGCAACTATTTATATATATATATATATAGGAATATATGTGTATACATATACATATAAATAAAAATGGAAACTGAATGTATAAATCAAAAAATGCAAAGAAAATGTGATAAAATAATTGCAGTGGGAGATTTTAATTTGCTTCTTTCAGAATAGATTAGTATCAGTAAACAGAAACTATACTAGGATGTAGATAAATTCATCTACCCTATATTGTAGTGAATACTATAGCAGCAATTTCATTTAAAAGAGTAGGATTCTGTCTCGTTCCTTCCTATTGCTGTCATGCCTGCAACAGTGCCTGGCACAAGACAGTATTCGTTAAAAGAATAAATGGCTGTTTATTCATAGAAAATTTTAGTTCTTCGAATAGAGACATAAATATTTTAATACATCGAGAAATCATAAATACTTGAAAATTAAGAATGCAGGAATGCATAATCATTGGATCAAATTGGAAATCAAAATGGAAATTATAGTGCCAGGGCTAAACTGGTAGGGCAGCATGTCAGAAAACTGTCCTGCAGTCTTTTTACTGTCAGCTTGACTGACATAACGAAACTTTTATTTCAACAGATGTCACACGCCATTGTTAAAACACAGCACAAATATTACATATTGATGAAATATATCCAAATTACTTGCTGCAAGAGATATTTTAATGCACATTTAATCTCCTCATTTTAAGGACAGGAACATTATCTTTAAAAGTTGTTTTCTTTTTTTCTTCTTCTTCTTCTTTTTAAATTTAAAGATGGGGGTCTTGGTATGTTGCCCAGGCTGAATTTGAGCTCCTGGGGTCAAGAAATCTTTCCACTTCAGCCTCCTGAGTAGCTGGGACTATAGGAGTACAAGTGGACACCACTGCACCAGGCTGAAAGGTGTTTTTGTGTGTGTGTGTGTTTTTAACTCAGAGAGTATCTGCCACCCTTCCAATGGGCTTGATGTGAAATTCAACCATTTCATAATCTACCTACTGGGAATCTAAGAGAATCCATTAGGGAACTCTTTATTAGCTTGTGATTTTCCGTAGATATAAATTTCCCTGTACCATTTGCCACTCCTCGCACTTCAGTTCATGTTTGTGGTGACGGCAAACAGGGCAAAACAAATTTGTTAAGTAATTTTTAACTCCCCAATAGGTGTCTCATCTTCTTTTCTTAGCTATGCCTCGAACCAATTCACTAGTTCTTTCCCGATAGTACAAAGAAAATAAGGGATGAACATTATGACAAGAGTGTAATGAAATCACTTAATTTTGTATTCACTTCATGGTAAAATATGAAAACTGTCTAAATAATTTACATTGCAATTTTTAAAACTTTTGATTATGGGTATTTTCAAACACACAAAAGTAAAAGGAATGGTATAAGAAACCATCATCTATTAATCACTTTAGCTTCAACAATGATCATTAATTTAGCTATTCTTTTGCACCATACTGCTCAAACATATTTTATATTTTATTTGCTATAATATATTAAGACAAATTCAGGACAGCATATCAATTTCACCCATCAATATTTCAGCAGGTATCTCAAATAAATATTTCTTTATTAACATAAAACAAATACTAACTCATAACAAATATTAATCCCCAAACTAACAATGTGTTTACACTTCTTTATTTGTATATATAGTTGACATTCTTTGTGTGTGTATATACACAAACACATGGTGTATGTGTGTGTGCATGCACGAGTGTACTCCTGTCATTTTTTTCTGAGCCCCTTGATTAAATATCCAATCTGGTTTACAGTTTACACTTTAGGCCGAGCCAGTAGTTAAATGTCTTTTCAGATATAATGGGGTTGCCCATGGATAAAATGATCTCTTCTGCTTCTACAGATAAAAAGGCATCTAAAATACATTGATGGTTTTTTGCATCCCTTGGAATTGGGGAATTCCCTTGTCTCTCATTGAGTGCTTCTGGTTGGTGTTTTTGATACTTTTTGCCCACTTCAAGAGTCAACAAACTTTTTCTGCAAGGGCTAGATACTGAATATTTGAGGTCTTGCCTCCCGCAGGGTGTCAGTTACAACTACTCAACTCTGATATTGTAACAGGAAAGCAGCCACTGGCAGTACAAAAATGAGTTAGTATGACTTTGTTTCAGTAAAGCATTATTCAAAAAAACAAAACAAACTAACAACAACAATAAAAAAAAAAACAGGGCTGGATTGGAGCCCTGGTCCACTTGGCCATTTTTAAAAATGCTGGCCTCTTCGCTATGGCTCGTGGATTTTGTGCTCATCGATAGTGGTTGCAACACAGCCTGCTGGCCAGATTTCTACATCAAACCCTGGCTTACCATTTATTAGCTGTGTGATACTGAGAAAGTTACTTAACCTTTCTGTACTTAGTTTTCTCATCTGCAAAATGGAAGTTTTAGGAGTAATTACCTCATAGGTGCGAAAAGAGATTAGGTGTACTAAACATGTGTTAAGTGCTTAGAACAGCACTCCAATCCCTTATTTTGTCAACCATTCTGACCTCAGGGAACATCAGCCCTCTTGTCATCCTTGACTCAGCCACTCTTCTTGCCTCTCACTTGGCTGCAGATCCCTAAGTTTTTGCCAGGTCTTTTGTCTAGAAGCTGACCCATCATTTTAAACCCAATCTCCATGGTGGGTGGGGTGCTCCCCTTTGGGCCCACGGCATGCCATTGGATCTCAATGCACTTCCAGGGTCAGAAAACCATGGAGGCCTCCATCTCTCTGAACACTCCAATCTATCAGGTGTCAGTTTATTCTGGGCAGCCTGCTATGCCAACTCCTTGAGGAGCCGACCTCAGCTCTTTCTACAGAAGGCCTCTCCCACAACCCCAATGAACACCTCCATATGAGAAGATGGAATCTACATTCCTCTCCTCAAAACATCCTAAAACTGGAGTAAAGGCAGATTTTTCTTTAATTTCCACTATATCATATCCCAGAGTGGCCCTTGCTGCCATAGGTAGACAAGGCATTCTGTCCACAGCATAGAATTCCTCATTGGCTTTGATATGTTAACATGAAAGAAAGGAATGGAGTTGGAAGGACACTGAGCACAGATACTAGCAAGAGGTAAGGTTTTTTTTTTTATCATTTGCATAATCTAATGATGACTGTCAAAATCTAAATGCAAACTTCAGACTTACTCTTTATATTCCATCTCAATGGATGGTTAACTGCCTTCTAAATATGTTGCCAAAGGTACAGAGAAGAAAAGTCTACTTATAAGTCTGTTTGTAATTTAATAAAATTATAAATGTTAAATGTGTTATATAGTACAATGAGCTCATATATTCACTAGATTTTAAAAGCTAAATGTTAACAAAATTATCATCCATTCATTCGGTTTTAATAAATAAGCATCACACCATTAACACACTACTTTTAGATAGTTAAGAAATAGATCTGAGGATTAGGTTCCACACCTTCCTCCCTTCCTTCCTTCCTCCCTCCCTCCCTCCCTTCCTTCCCTCACTCCCTCCATCTCTTCCTTCCTTCATCCCTCCCTCCCTTCCTTCCTTCCTTCCTTCCCTCCCTCCTTCTTTCCTTCCTTCCCTCCCTCCCTCCGTCTCTTCCTTCCTCCCTCCCTTCCTCCCTTCTTTCCTTCCTTCCTGCTCTCTCTCTGTCATTATCTCTCTCTTTCTCTCCCTCTCTCTTTCTTTCTTCTTTTGACAGAATCTCCACTCTGTTGCCCAGGCTGGAGTGCAGTGGCAAGACCATAGCTCATTGTAGCCTCCACCTCCTGGACTCAAGTGATCCTCTCACCTCAGCCTCTCCAGTAGCTGGGACTACAAGCACATGCAACCAGGCCCAGCTAATTTTTTTGCAGTTTTTGTAGAGACAAGGTTTTGCCATGTTGCCCAGGTTCATCTCAAACTCCTGGGCTCAAGCAATTCGCCTGTCTTGGCCTCCTGAAGTGCTGGGATTACAGGAGCAAGCCACTACACCTGGTCCAGATTTTTTCTTAATACAAAATAATATTGTCATTCTATGAACTTCTTGAAGGAAAAAAACAATACAATGTATACAATAAATAAGTGCAATAGCACATATGCCTTATATACATATGTATACTTAATATATAAAATGTAATACAATTATTTATAATATGTTATAATAACCTATATTTATACATTACGATCCATCTCAAAGAGTTTTCACCTGTATCATTTCATATGCATAAAATACATCAGCAAAGTGAAGGGTCAGAAAACTTTAGGGGATTTCTTATGGGTGAATTTAGTCAGAATCGGGGAGCTACACTTGTTCTTTCTGAATTTTCTTCCCTACTAAGCAGAGAAACCAGTCAAAAGCTCCTATAATGTTATACATGTTGCCCTCCTCTCCAATGGTTGATTTACATATTCCAAGCAATACTGGCAGTCATCTGCCCTGGTCCTCACCATCAGCTTCCTAAACTCCCACTCTCCAAGCCCTGCTAAATGTATTCTCAAATTCAATTTCTCAAAGAACTAAGAATAGAACTACCATTTGACCCAGCAATCCTACTACTGAGTATCTACCCAAAGGAAAAAAAAATGTTTTATCAAAAAGACACCTGCATTTTTATGTTTATTGTAGCACTATTCACAATAGCAAAGTCATAGAATCAACCTAAGTATCCATCAACAGTGGAACGGATAAAGAAAATGTGGGCCAGGCGCGGTGACTCAAGCCTGTAATCCCAGCACTTTGGGAGGCCGAGGCGGGTGGATCACAAGGTCAGGAGATCGAGACCATCCTGGCTAACACGGTGAAACCCCGTCTCTACTAAAAATATAAAAAAATTAGCTGGGCGTGGTGGCGGGCGCCTGTAGTCCCAGCTGCTCAGGAGGCTGAGGCAGGAGAATGGCATGAACCTGGGAGGCGGAGCTTAGAGTGAGCTGAGATCGCGCCACTGCACTCCAGCCTGGGCGACAGAGCAAGACTCCGTCTCAAAAACAAAACAAAACAAAAAATGTGGTACATATAGACCATGGAATACTATGCAGCCATAAAGAATAAAGTCATGTCATTTGCAGCAACATGGATGCAGCAGGAGGCCAGTGTCCTATGTGAATTTATGCATCAACAGAAAATCAAATACCACATTTTCTCATGTATAAATGGGAGCTAAACAATGGGCACACATGGACATAAAGGTGAAAACAATAGACACTGGGGACTCCAAAAGAGGGGAGGAAAGGAGGGAGGGAGTAAAGGGTTGAAGAACTACCTACTGGGTACTATGTTCACTGTTTAGAAGATGGGTTCACTAGAAGTCCAAATCCCAGCATCACCAAATATACCCATTTAACAAACAAATATATGTACATATCCCCCAAATCTAAAAAAAAAAAATACATACACTCATATAGAAGGAATAAGTTCTGATGTTAGATAGAACAATATGATGACTATAGTTAACAACAATGTATTGTATATTTGAAACAGCTAGAAGAAAAGAGTTGAAATGTTCCCAACACAAAGAATTGATAAATGTTTGAGGTGATGAATTTCCTGAATATGCTGATTTGATCATTACAATTTGTATGCATGGTCAAAATATGACATATTCCCCATAAACATGTACAAATACTATTTATCAATAAAAATTAAATTAACAATTAAGCAAATTTATCCTCCAATAAAAACTCGTGTCACCTGCTTTCCTCCACCACCACCATCATCTTAGCCGTGAATATCTCTTCTCTCAACCACTCCACTGGCTGTCTTGTCCACCTGCATCCACCAAGGCAGCCAGTCTCCGCATGCAAGGAAGGATGGTTTGTCAGATACAAAACAGATCATGTCACTTCACCCACTCTCAACCCGGCCTAATAAACGTTGATGGTTTCTCATTGCCTTTGGGATGAGTTTAAACATTAGTAGCACCACTACTTCTCCAGCCTTCCTCTTCCTCTCTGAGCTGCGGCCACACTGACTTTACATTTACCACATCCCTCTCAAACACACGACTGCTTCACGTGTCATATTCTTCACCTGAAATGCTCATGCCCAACCTTTTACCGAGTTACTCATGCTCATCCTTTAGATACTGGTGAACAATTACTTCCTCAGGAAAGCCTGGTCTCACCTCCATGATCAGTAAAAGCTACCATTATATGCATAGACTGCACCAGGATCTCTTCTTCACAGCACTTACTATAGTAACTTTACATGTATCCATGTAATTTTTAAAGCTCCCTAAAATAGGGTTTTTTTTTTTTGTCCTTTTTTACTTTTGGGTTCTCAGAACTTAGCACTGCTCCTGCCACATAAACAATTCAATAAGTATTTGTTGAATTAGTGAATAAATTCAAAAGAAAATGAATACCAAGGTACCCTACTGACTGGTAGATGATATTGAGAAAATATACATAGTAGAAATATTAGGCTAGAATACTTAGCATTAAAGCCAGAGGTTAAAATAGCAGACTGAATCCTCCTGAATAAAATCACTGTATTTGACAATAATTGGAGAGGGCTGAAAGGTTTCACAGGAAGAAAGAATTTTCTTTATTTTTCCTATAAGATATTTTTGGAGTGTCCATTTCGGGAACTAGGCAGACCCAGCTCCAGAGGTATGGAAGACGACATGACAGAGTCCCTCAGATTCTAATAGTGAATGTGTTTATGATTCTTCACTTTACTCAAGACCCCAGAGGGGCTCATCTATTAAAAATGTACCCTCGATAACAAAAACAGGCTGCACCGAGGTCATACTGTCAGAGATTTTGACACTAGGCTCATTGTTCATTCCACTACAATGCACCTGCCACTCTTATATTGAAGCTTATCGCTGGCAACCAACCAATTCTATTACAGCATAATCATCCATCTTTGTCCTTTTCCATGGAATCCCATCTACATCTTAAATGAAATGAATCATATTTATTTTTGTTTTAGGAATTCAACTGTTGACAGTCAACACTGCATTAGTTCAACTGTCATAAATTTGGGAGGGATTAGTCATAATCATAGTGAAACAAAACAGACCAAGGTCGTGTGCAATTTAAATTTTAAGATTTAACATTAGTCATAAACAGGTTGAATTTTTTTTTTTACATTAGTCAGCAAATAGCACATGAATCTCATCCTTAAATTTTATCATTTAAATTTTCCGGGCTCCTTGATTTATTTCACAAGTTATTTAAATTCATTAGGAATTGATATATTTATATTTTATTGCTCTTAGTAATGCAGGGCTATAACTTACCATATTCAGAAACTGTCAAAAATCAGAATTAAAAGCTAGAAGGGAACAAATGGAACCACAAGGCTATTGATTTGTCTGTAGCTGCAGATCTCAAATATTTACATTCCTCAAGTACATGAAACAGCAGAAATTATGCATGATGAATTCAGATATTCCAAGAGTGAAAAATAAAGAAATGTGAGTAGACAGGAAAAATCACAGAAGAACCCAAGGTAGTGTGTATATTTCATTTGGAGAGAAAATCATGTGGTGAAACTGGAGCCTAGGGCCAAGCAGGCATATAACACTGATGCAGATTTTAAAGTAGTATTTAAAGTGCATTGTCTTTATATGTAACAAGCAAGAGGGATCAAACACTTCCTTGAGGATGACTGAAGAAGTCTTACAGCACAATATGGAGGTGGCAGGTGGCATATGACTGTATGTGTAACTCCCAAACTTTCAAACACACACATACACACACACACACACACACACTTCATCAGTAGAATATGTGTTTATTAGTTACACAACATCACTTTATATAAATTATCTAATGCATCCTAGGCAACTTAGAAATGGGTCTAGAAATGGCAGACTCAATGCTTTCCATTTATAACTAAAATGCTTTATTCACCTCAGATCAATCCAAGGTTAATTTTACTTAAGGTTAAATAAATCTATTATTTTGAAGAGGATTTGTGATATGAACTGAGTTTAGTGGGGAGTGAAATGTTTAAAGCATGGTTTCCATCAGAGAAGACTGAGGCTAAAATTAAGTTAGAATGCATGTCCAGGGCCTAATTGCTCTTTCTCTTTTTGAGTAAATTCCTCAGAGCTGAGGGAGAGCATAGGATGGGATACTTCTCATCCTTGGTGAGAGGACAAGCGGGGCATTTGCTGGCAGGTTGTCAAAGGCCAAAAACCAGGGTAGCAAATTCAAACTGGCCCATTCATCAGAGGGCTAACAAGAGAGAGGAAGTCAAGATAGAGAAAGAAAAAAAAATTGCAAAAATATGCTTGCTAAATACAAGGTTGAAGGAGTCATAGAAAAATTCCAGAAATAGAAGTCTTTTTTTGTTTTAATTTTTCAATATGCTTCCAGGACAGTCCTATGCAATTACGAGATATTAAGAGGCTGAAGCAGGTACATCAAGATAAATTTATCTTTATTCCTTATTTATTCACATAGAGATTTAAGGCAGCTTCTAAAGACTCAGAAACTTTAACAAGATACATTAATTAAAGGTAAGATGGGGAACCAAGGAAAAATAGTTGGTCATGCCTGAACAATCATACATAATGACCCCCACATTGCTATAGAATAAATCAAATTAGCTGTAGAATTTCAGTAGCCTAAGAGAAGGAGAAAAATTGGTCATATAATTCACAATCCCCATGGGAAATTTAATGCCTCAAAGAAATTTTATCATTCTTTGACTAAAGGAAGATATTTCTTCTAGGATCACCAAAGTGTGATTCTGTAAACAGAATTTTGTGATGGCTCAATAATAATTGAACTTAGGCAGTCAGTTCTCTCCTCTCTAGGCTTGCTCTAGAGATAAGTTTTTAGAATTGTGGTCTTCAAGTATTTTTTTTTCTGAACAATGCTGATACCAAGTAAGCTTTCTGACAAATACTGTATGTACTGAGGTCATTTTTGCAGTGTCTGCCAAGTGTTTATATTGCCGTCTAAGTACAGATCTTCTTGACTTAACAAAAAATTGAACTCAACGTAGACCATCTGGGATGGAGGCTGAGGAGCCCATCTTGTACCTGAAAAGACAGTTCTCTAACAGGAGAACCAAGAGAGCACTCCCATAGGGGCCAAAAGCCTCCTCCATGTATTGTTTCTTCTGTCTGAATTCAATTTTTTATTTTGAGATAATTGCAGATTGACATGCAGCCGCAAGAAATAATAGACTGATCCCATGTAGCTCTACCTAGTTCTCCCAAAGGTAATATCTTACACAACTATAATGCAGTGTCACAAGAAAGATGTTGACATTGACACCCTCAAGATGCAGAATATTCCTTCACCATAAGGATCCCTCTTATAAGCTTCCTCACTTCCCTCCCACTCTGAACTCTTGCCTAAACCCTGGAAACTACACATTGTTTTCCATTTCTATATTTTGGTCATTTCAAGAATGTTATATAAATGGTGCCATGAAGTATGTGACCTTTTAAAATTGGCTTGATAAATTTAGCATTAATTCCATCTAGGTTTATTTAAGTTGTTGACTGTATCAACAGTTATTTTGTTGAGTAGTATTCTACAATATACATGTGCCACAGTGTGTTTAATTATCACCTGTCAAAGACCAACCAGAGAACAACTAGGTTGTTTTTAATTTTTGACTAGTCTGACTATAGCTGCTATGAACATTTAAGTAGAGGTTTCTATGTGAATTTTTTTTATTTTTCAGGGGTTAATATGCAAGAGTGCAAGTGTTGTGTCATATGATATTTGCATGCATAGTTTTTTTTAAAGAAATTGGCAAACTGTTTTCCAGAGTGGTTGTACCAAATATATTTCCACCAGCCATGTTTCAGAGGTCCAGTTTCTCTGCATGCCTGTCAGAATTTGGTGTTGTCACTACTACCTTTTTTCTTTTTTTTAACTTTAGCCATTCTGATAGCTATATATTGATATCACTTGTGGTTTTTATTTGCATTCCCCTAATGATAATAATGTTCAACATCTTTTCATGTGCTTATTTGCTCTCTCTATATTCACTTTGGGGAAATGTCTCTCAATGTGTTTGGTCCATATTTTTAATGGGATCGTTTTAACTGTTGAGTTTTGAGATTGTGTTATATATTCTAAATACTTATTCTTCATCAGATATGTGGTTTGCAAATATTTTCCCCCAGTCTTTACTTTGTTTTTTCATTCTTTTAACAAGCTCATTCTCAGACAAGCATTTTAAATTTTGATAAAGTAGACTTCATCAACATTTCCCTTTATGTATTGAGTCTGGTGTCAAGTTTAAGAACACTTTAATGCTAGATCCCAGAAATTTTCTCTTGTATTTCTTTCTTTAAAGTTTTATAGCTTTATGTTTCCAGCCAACAATTCATTTTGAGTTGATTTTTATATAAGGTGTGAGGTTTATGTGGAGGTTCAGTTGGGTTTTTTGTTTGTTTGATTGTTTTTGCTTATGAATATCTGACTGCTCCAGGACCATTTGTTGAAACTTGTATCCTGCATGCATTGAATTGCTTTTGTGCCTTTGTCAAAAATCATGTAGGCAAATTTGTTTGAATAGATTTAAAGAATTTCTATTCTGTCCAATTGATTTGTGTCTCTCTCTCTGCCAAATTGTCTTAATTACTGTAGTTCTATAATAAGCTTAATATTCAGCAAAGTAATTCTTCCCACTTTATTATTTTTCAACATTGTTTTAACTATTCTAGGATCTGTCATGCACCTTTTACAATAAGCTTATCTACAAAAGATCTTGCTAAGATTTTTATAGGAATGACTATCAATTTCAGGAGAATTAACATCTTTACTATGTGGGACTTCCAGTACATGAGCACCATATGTCTCTCCAATTATTTAAGATGTTTTTTATTTCTTTGGTCAGCATTTTTAAATTTTCAGTATGTACAGATTATGTTTTTTAAAGTTTACACTTAATCACGTCTTTTCCTCTGGAGTAATTATAAATACTATTGCATTTTTAATTTTTGTTTCCCTGTTCATTTTCAGTATATAAAAATGTGACTGGTACGTGAGTGTGTGTGTGTGTGTGTGTGTGTGTGTGTGTTGTTAATCTTGTACTCTACAACCTTGCTGAAATAATTTATTACCTCTAGGATCCACATATTGTCTTTATATATATTCTAGTTCAACTGCAACAGCACTAGCTGAGAAAACATGTACAACAATTGAAACCAGGTGTTATTTCAGTTCAAAAGAAAAATAATGTGTATGTGTGTGTGTTTGTGTGTGTGTATAATCTTTAAAATTATTTGAAGTCATCCAGGTGCGGTGGCTCACGCCTGTAATCCCAGCACTTTGGTAGGCCGAGGCGGGCAGATCACAAGGTCAGGAGATGGAGACCATCCTGTCTAACACGGTGAAACCCCGTCTCTACTAAAAAAATACAAAAAAAAAAAAAAAATTAGCCAGGCATGGTGGCAGATGCCTGTAGTCCCAGCTACTCGGGAGGCTGAGGCAGGAGATGGTGTGAACCCAGAAGGCGGAGGTTGCAGTGAGCCGAGATTGCGCCACTGCACTCTAGCCTGGGTGACACAGAGAGACTCCATCTCCAAAAAAAAAAAAAAAAAAAAAAATCATTTGAAGTCATTGAGCACTGATAATTCTAGTTTATCCACCAAGATTTACAGCTATAAAATATATACAAGTAACTGTGCAATCATTAGGGAATCCATACCAAAATTAATACACTTTTCAGCTTTATTTAGGGTTCAGAGAACCAACTGAATACAATGTGTTGTCTTCAAGAAAATGACGTTAGTTCATTGTTTCAGTGTTCATTCGCAGTATAAATAGATATGAAATATATAATGTGGACAATACTAGAAAGTCATTCATGATTACTAAAACATACAAAATGTGAAAACTTCATGTTTATAATGCAGTGAGAGCACTGAACATATAAACTGTTATTGCTGAAATTCTAACATAAGTTTGACAGCAAAAATCATAATTAGACAAAGTAATTGTAACAGTGAGGCTTCAGGCTGACCAATAACCACTTATGAGAACAGCCAAAGCATACTACATCTAAGTACTCTTCTCTTAAGGATGCTGATTGCAACTCCAAAGCCCTTCCCAAGGATGACGGTGCAGCAGGAATGCAGGTGTCACTGCCAGCAACAGTGAGGAAGGGGGAGTTTGTAGTTAGAGAGATTAAAGCCTAGGTGATAATTGAGGCAAATCCATTTTGAGTGATCATTTATTCAACAGATGCCATACACTTACTTGAAAATGTCAAAATATAGTCAAAATTCGGAAGACATAAATAGAACCTTCTCAGAAAACAGGGCCATGGGGAATTGCCTGATGCTTGCTGTCCTAACAATGCTTAGAGGCAGACACCAAGTGGAGCAGTGGTTATTAAAGCCATTATTTCTTCTGCAATTACTAAATGAACTTGCTATTTTGCAAATGTATATGTATACATTAACTGGAGAATCATTATTTTAAGAACTCTTGTTAAAAATGTTATATTGAGGAAAAATGGTTTTCATTTGGCATTCCCACATATGTAGAAAATATGAAAATATGTCTATAAAGGTATATATTATACAAAACTTCATGACAAAAAGATTGAAAGGCTGGAGGAAATGAACATTATTTTCATACATAACAAATTCTCAGTAAATTAAATCTTTTATCCCATCTCAAGAAAACAAATTTGAATGCAAGAGAGCAAGAGACAAGTTATTATAAGGATAAACTTCAATCTAATCTACGATTATTTCTTTCTTTAGTAAGTCTATCGCATATATTAGAACTTAAATTCTTGTTTATATACTGGGTATTCTAACCATGGTGCAATTACTTTGCTCTTTTCCTAAATGGATCACAAGATAACTAGTAAGTCGTTGGCCTTTTCTGATGTCTCATTGCAGCTGAAGAAGGAGGGAAGGGATTTTGCCTGAGGAGGGGGAGAAAAGGGGGACAGAGAGACAGGTACTACTCACCTCATTCCCTGATTCTTTGTCCTGTTACCTTTGTCTCTAGAGCTGATGGAGTGAAGGGTGGAATCAGAAAATGAAGTCAAAGACAAAGGTTTAGAAACTAAAGCAAAGAGTTAGAGAAAAAGTCAATGTCCTACCCTCCCCAGGAACTTATACCACAGAAAAGCCAAGAAGTACAGGGAGCAGCATGGACTTAGAAGAGAACAGTGCTCCTGGAAAGATGTCATCAAGGCCATCAAGGATGGAAGTGGCAGCATTTCTTCTAAAGATACAGGTGCTTACAAATCATTGTCCAAGGTGGGAAGAGGTGCCCAAGTCCAGCAGTCATTACAGCATGTCTATTAACGCTAAAGTGACCAAATGTGGATTTATAGGTTGACCAGTTCTGATACGTAGGAATGTGACAAATTACTCATGAGCCATCTCACAATCGTGTGTTTCACAACACAGTGTGTAGGCAGATAAGTCAGCATGCTCCGATGTGCCAATCATCAGAAGGAATGTCAAACCCCTCAACAATAGATGGTCTGGGTGCTGCTGCAAACCATTGAGTCAGTGTCATTGCACTTGTGACAGCATCATTCCACTGGATCGTGAGTTCTAGAGGATTTCTTTTGTTCACTTTTTTATCCACCCTACTTGGAGCAGTACGTGGTATGTGGTAGGCATACCTTGCCTACTTGCCTGGCATGTGGTAGGCACTCAATAAATGTTTGTTGACTGAGTGAACACATCCCACATGGCACAGCATCCTGGCCCATGTTCAAGCCGCCTCCTCCTTGCTGCCCGGCTCCTACTGCCTGAGCCTCAGTGAAAGCACTTCCAGCCCTCTACAGCCCAGGAAAAACAATGTATTTTCCATACACACCTCTGAGCTTTGCGCCCTTCCCATTTACTAACCGAATAATACCGAGTAAATTACTTAACCTCTCTAATCCTCAGTTTCTTCAGTAATAAAATAAGAATTATAATAGCCACTCAGGAGAGTTGTGAATATTAAATAAATTAATGTAAGTGAAAAGGGTAGCATACAACAGCCTCTCAATAAACAGTAAAATTATTTTCCCTATTCAGTAAATCTATAGATAATTTATTTGAATGGAATTGGGCTCCACAATTAAGAAATTCACATTCATCAAAAAAAGATCTGCCTTTCAATTTTCCTGGTAATCATAAAGGAATAAATGAGACCCCATCGGGGCTCCCCTTATAATCACATATCTGTAGTATTGCATCCACAGAAATTTACTAAAATGACTTGAGTACTGGCCTTGATTTGGGGGTGAATTAAATATAGCCAGGTCAACTTTGTTGACACAGAATTTACTCCCGATAATCATGATCAACAAGGGACCACTGGATGGCATGCTGTGAGCAACCTGAGGGAGGAACCATGTCTTCTGGTTTCTTGAGAATTTGGTCCCAACCTATGTTGGACCAATGGTCATCATATAGGTCGGGACCAAAGTCTCAAGAAAACAGAATCCCAGTGGTCCCTCCAGCTGTGGCCACTCCTTCACCAGCTTCAGTTTTTAATCTGTGCCAGCCTGAACCCAGAACACAGCTTGAATTTGAGTCTACCAAAAATAATTCTCTTATAAGAAAGATCATGAACAATAAAAACTAAAGATATTTTAGAAATCTCAGAGAAGCATTATCTACTCTCTTCCAAGATGCTGCCCACCCTCACCCCACTCCCTGACCCACACTCCTACCAAAGACCTCCTCTTCTTTGACCCTCCCTCCTTGTTCATGCTCACCCTGAGTGTTAGGCCATTCTTGCATTGCTATAAAGAAATATCTGAGACTGGGTAATTTACAAAGAAAAGAGGTTTAATTGGCTCACAGTTCTGCAGGCTGTATAGGAAGCATGGTGCTGGCATCAGCCCGGCTTCTGGGGAGGCCTCAGGGAGCTTTTACCCATGGCAGAAAACAAACAGGAAGCAGGCAAGTCACAGGCGAAAACAGGCACAAGTGCACTTGTGGGGCAGGTGCCACACTTTTAAACATTCAGATCCCATGAGAACTTACTCAGTATCACCGGGACAGAACCAAGCCATGAGGAACCTGCCCCATGACCCAAACACCCCTCACCAGGCCCCACCTCCAACACTGGGGATTACAATTCAACATGAGATTTGATGGGGATACACATCAAACTCTATCAGCCAGCTATTATCCTCCTTCCTCTTCTCAGTGACATTGCAGTTCCTACTGCCCAATTCTGTTGCTATAACAGTACTTTAATTAACTCTTCTCACTTGCTCCCTAGGTGCCACACCCTGAGTCCCAGATCAGGATTTCCTTAATGCAGTTCTTTCAAAGTATTCTTCAACAAAGATTGTGTCTTCCTATAAGAAATGGTTATATCTAACTGGGCACGGTGGCTCACGCCTGTAATCCCAGCACTTTGGAAGGCCGAGGTGGGCAGATCACGAGGTTAGGAGTTCGAAACCAGCCTGGCCAATATGGTGAAACCCCATCTCAACTAAAAATACAAAAGTGAGGCGGGTATGGTGGCACATTCCTGTAGTCCCAGCTACTTGGGAGGCTGAGGCAGAAGAATCGCTTGAACCTGGGAAGCAGAGGTTGCAGTGAGCCGAGATCATGCCACTGCACTCCAGTCTGGGTGACAGAGCGAGACTCCATCTCAAAATAAGTAAATAAGTAAATAAAAATAAATAAATGCTTATATCTGAGGATAAAAGAATTAAATTGTCTGCACATTGTTAGCCATGTTAGGAATATGAGATATAAAGACAAAAATATAAATGTTCAAACTTCGAATTATCTGTGTGAATTTTCCTCTGCCCTTTGCATTCAATGATAAAAGCTGGCGTCAAAAGACTCCCACCTTAAACACTCACACCTACATATATCCACACACAGACACATATACACATACACATATGTGTCAACATACACACACACCACCATCCCATCATGAAATGTTAAATGTAACTAATAATCTATAGTTGCTACTTTTTCACTATTTTCCTTTACAACTTACCCCAAACTCAGGTCCCTCAGTATAAAATTCCTTTGCCAAATCATTTTGAAACCAAAAGCTTATGAGTTTTTAGCACAATTTCTTAGACTCTTACCCTTCCTACCTGCACTCCTCACCCCCATTGGGAATATAAAGGACATAAAGGTATAAAAAACTGAACACACAGGTGGATTTAGTTCTTCTGTTTGTAGAATCAATACATACCAGACACCCTCTACTCTGCATAGCCATTCTATATTGAAAATCAGAATGTCTATCACCAAAGAATCAACAGTTATTTGTACAATTCTTGGGAACCTCAAGGACATTCTTAATATTCTTCTAACAAGAGCAGTATGCCCCTTCCATGTAAATAAACCTGGGAATTTGAAGGAATAAAGAAGCTCTATTCTGAGGTAGGGCAGCTCTGACTTGTGGTTGGAAAGCTAAATAAAAAGAAGGTGAGTGCTTTAGCAGGAAGTCATAGGAGTTCAGAATTTGGAGGCAAACATACTAAGTGCTTTGAACAGAAAGCACGCTCTTGAGAAGAAAGCAGCCAGTGGCTTCAACTGTTTCCCTCCTTTCTTCCCTCCTTTCTTCCCTCCGGCCACCAGCCTTGGCATGTGTTCTGAGCCAGGAACTGTACTTTCATGTGACAAGAAAGTACTGATAAACTCTGCTCTGGACATTCCTGTTAAATAATACCTATCCCTTCCATCTCGGGATAATGCTGTCTAATGGATTATAACATTCATCAGTTTATTAATTAGACTATTATATCCTGGGGGAATTGGTTATTTTTAAAAAAAGAAGACTTAAAACATTATTTTGAAAAATTAGCTGCATTTTCCTATCATAAGTTTGGTTAATGGCTGGTGCAATGTTTAGTAAACAGACCATATGAACAAGAAGTGGGATTGATCCAGGAATGAAAATGCCCCGATTCCTCTTTATCTGCTGAAGTCAGAAGAGCCATGTTGTCTTTTAAGAACTTGGTAACCCGAGTCTCCACCCCCTCACCCAGGTGCTCTTTTAGTAACTGTGTGAATATAAGCTTCTGTCTTCCTCCAAAATTAGCATCTACAGCATGAATGAAAGCCTGAAACATCTCAGAAGGCAGTTATGTTTTTTTGCTGGGGGCTAAACATTTGCTATTCAAGGCCTAGTGGAAGGAGACAACTTCCCTAACTCCTTTTCTGAACAGAAAGATGGCATCAGCCAAACAAATAAAAGTTAGAAACAGGAGTTTAACCACAATCTGTTTTCCAAGATAAATATGGCCTCATGGGATAATTCAGATACAACTAAAATATTAATTTAAAGCCAAATGGATTTTAAACATAATATGTTTTTCTGTCTACTAGCAAGCACCAATTAGGAAAGAAAAATGCATAGAGTATAGGAATGGGAAACAATAACTTCCTAGGATGTAAATGGAAAGAAAAAGATCCAGTACTGAGTGAGGTTCACATGAAACACATGTGATGCGCTTACAAAACATCCTAAGGTGAAGTGATGAGAATAATTTTAAAAAGAAAAAAAGACACTCAAGAAACCTGTTTTTCAATGCCATGTGTATTAGGTGTGCTAAAATTAAATTGGCATATTGAAAAGAGATTTTTTTAAATGAGAGAAGAGAAATACAAATAAAAATACAGAAAGTTATTAAAGAAATCATTAAAGAAACAGAAATTGTTTTGGTGGAAAAGTTGACCTTTCCAAATGAATAAATTAAACGGAAAATGGATTTATCTGAATGCCTAGTATGATAAACACTGTTTCTTGTTAATAAGCTCCTCACCCTGCAGGAAAAATAGACAGTCCCGTTTAACCCATGGGGATGACATCAGTGTTTTTCATTCCTGTTCTTATATCTGTGTGTAACAAGCATCTCTATAGCTTTTGATATAGACACATAACTGCTATGAATTTAAATCTATGACAGCCCATGTTTCTGGTTGATTAAACTAAGATGTTTATGGCATCTGCAGTATGAAATCAAAGTGGGAACAATTAAACTCTCCATCTCTGGAGCAAATGGCTAGCTGGCATAGCATCTGACCATTCATCACTTGCCATGTACCTTTTCACTGTCATCTCTGCAGCTCCCTGATACGTAGATATTGGCTCCTGTTCTGAAGTGGGTACATTTGTCACTATCATCTGGTGGCACACAATGGGAGCCAGTTAATTCGAAGTTCTGAGCTTGCAGTCTGTATTGCAACAATTCATTATAAAAGTATATCCTGGAAATCGCAATGCTTGCAATGCTCTCTCTAACTTTCTCTCTTTTCATTTTCCTCCCTAGCAAACTACAAGCAAACCAGAAGATGCTGAAATGTCAAATCATTATCAAAGCTTCATTTGTGAACTCATTCAAGAAACCTTCCCTGAGCAACTCCATGAAATGTGGCATGTTCTGGCTTGTCAAAAATTCAAAGATAAAACAACAATACGCTCAGGCCTGAGAGATCTTTCAATTTCTAGAATTGGGACTCAAGATGCAGAAATGATGCCCTGTGATAAATGGTAGGACACGGAGACACAACAGGCAACTTCCATGACCCATTATGAGGCTGGACACCAGGCTCCTTCCAGATACACAGCATGAGAAAATCATAAGCATCAGTATATTTAGTATAATTATCAGGGGTTGTATGGTGCCTTCATTATTGAAAACCTGTTGATAAGTGTGTGCATGTTTTCTTGTAGAATGTTGGATACTACAGGAACCGAGCTAGAGATTTCCTACCCTACACCTTTGCTCCTAACTGGCTATATATAGGTTGAACTATATTTGACAAAATAATAAATCAAGGTTGCATAGGAAAACTTACATTGCTGGGTTTTAATAGCTATTTTCCAATGAAAACTTGACTCTGTGTACTGCCAGAGCATCATATGTGAATATGATCACTAGTTTTCTTTAAAAATGTAGCCTGAATTCAAGCTGCTCAATTATAGTTAGGCAAACAAATATGAGAAGCCACGGATGTACTCCTACATGGCATTGTGAAACAAATTCACCAGAGGCCAACACACAACCAACTTCTGAAGTGATTTGATTCCACTTCAGAACTAAGCACACAAAGGATCCAATCTTCACCCCTGGGTTCTCACTTTCTTCCTCTTTGTTTCCTTAGGAGTGTTTCCCAAGTCTTGGTGGGGAGACTTGCACTAGATTAAGACCGAGAAGACAGGAGAACTCGTGTTGTAGAGTCTGTGTTAAGTGCCATGAGCTCTGCCAGATGGTCAGCCTCACAGAGCAGATCGCATTAGTGAACATTTGGAAACCAAAGAGATTGGGATGAGCCATCAGCCCAAGGCAACACTGTTAGTAAACACCAGGGCCAGGATCAGACCCCAATGACCAAGCTCTCTCTCCTCTGCAGGTGTTTCTTGCAGAAGTCACCTGGGAGGTGTTTTAAAATCTCAGATCCCTCATCCTACCCTTCGAATTAAAAATTCTGTGGAGGTGCTGGTGGAAAAGCATCCCACAGGCATGGACACAGCTGCCTCACTGACTGCGACTCAGGGGACCACCAGGTCCCATCTTGCTCCCTCGTTCCTAACAGTGAGGATGCATACCTTTGCCACTAATTTGCATTAACTCATTTAATCATCACAACAACCTTGTGAAACACATACTTATATTTTCTCCACTTTTTACATGAGGAAACCGAGGCTAGAAGCATAAATCAACTTGGCTGGTCACATGGCTGGTTAGTAGCTGGACTGGAATTCAAGCACAGGCATTCTGGTCCCGAGCCCTCCTTTTAACTGCTGTGTTACACAACTTTCAGTCCTGCTGCCCTGAGTCCTACGCAGAGCCCTGGCTTCCAGGTGACCTACTACTGATGGGTCTACACTAGCATAAAGGAAGTGACTTTTCAAGACACAGATCCACAACTCTCACTGGCTCCCAATCACATCAGTGCAGGTGAATTGGTGGCCCAGAGGTCAGCTAAACAAACCCTCCAGATTACAAAATAATAAATAAATAAATAAATAAATAAATGTAATGTTTTCAAAATTAAAATGTTTCTTTAAAACAATCTAGTTATCTGCCTCGTATGTGTCCACTTCTAGAAAAAATGGCTAGAACAACCTCCTCTAGATCAGTTTCATTAGACTGGGCAAGCAGCCTTCAGCTGGACACAGCCCCCACTATCCTGCTCCTGATTTACATGTCTGCTTGACTTCTGTAGATATATGAGTTTGAGACCTACAGCCATATAAGCACAGGCTTGGAATACATAGTATTAGGATTAGGTGAAATAAAACAAAGGATGTCCACCTTGCTTGTTATCAAAAGGCTACATATAAAATACAGAAGAAACCCAACAAATAGCCATGTCTACTGTCAATCCTTTCTCTATGAATATATTCAATGAGTAATGTAAAAATGAATTAAAAACTGATACAGACAAAAACAAGCAAACAAACAAAACCTGACATGGGGCAAGGGAAATATAAAGTCCAGAGAATATGAGATGATAGCTGCCAGGGCACACTCTCTCCATCTTCCTCTGCCCTCCCTTGATTCTCATATCTGGCCATATCAGGGAAAGCACCTCTGGCTCCACCTAGACTTTCTTGGTGTAAAATGGAATTTAGATTCACTTTCAGGACTCAATTACAGGAGCCACTGGAGTGTCCCTGTCCTCCTCCTGCAAGCTGCATGTTGAATTATGTTGAGTCTTATTAAAAGAGTCCCTGGAGTCAGTTCCACCCCATCCCCACATTCCTCTCCATCCTCACCAACCACCAACCACAGCAGCTTAACTGTGCAACAGATTTCTTCTTCTGTTGTTTCCTCCGGGCCAATACATCTTATCTAGTACCCCAGGTCTTTGCTGAAGAGTAATACCTCCTCTCCTAATCACAAGAGGATATCCTGTTGTTCTAGTAAGTTCCTATCCATCTCTTTACTAGGGATAAATTCTGTTTCCTTCTGCATGCCATTCAGCAATCATGCTATCTTTCTTACCATCACCATCTGGACCCATGACTGGACATCAGAAGACCATACCTCATCCCAGACAGAAATTAGCTCAGGAACCTACACTATGACAATGCAAGTATTTAAAAGAACATAAGCCATATGATCTATTCAAAACTTGGTAAAAATTGCAGCATGTCACTCCAAGTCTTTCAGTCCAGAAAAGTACCAATGTAATCCCAGGATTATTTCCATAGTTCAGTATCTCAGAAAATTTCTATACAAGGGCCATTTTGCACATAAGATAGAACAAAAAATAAGATCTATTTAATCAGGCTACAATTATGAGATAACACCGGTAATTTTTAATATTTCTGGGACCAAACATCCCACATCCCCCCGCAGAAAGCAGGCATGGGTCTGCTCTGGGTGGCCATGCTGGCACAGGACAGGATGGATTGTCACTGGAGAGTTACTAAAGCTTCAACTTCCCTTTAGTTAATTGCCCATGCTTCATGCAAAGGTGCAATTACAGTCCTCCTTGCTAATACAGAGATAAGTAATTGCCTTATTGAGAGCCTTACTGGGAGCAGAGGATATGCAGGATGAGTGAGTAGAGAAGTTACGTTATTTTGTGTAGTCTAAATGGAGATGACAGACCTTGCGGAGAAAAGGTCAAGGAGAGTGTCCAAAGTGATACCTCCAAATGCCTACAATGACCATCAAAAACATAGGGGCTATGGTCAGGTGACTAAAACTTTCTGGAGAGTGTGTTTGGTCATCTTCGGTCATGTTCTAAAGTATTTAAGCTTTGCACGAGCTATAAAAGGAGTCATCTTTTGATATTTGACAGTGATTCTTGTAGGGTATAATGAATAAACATTTAGGACAAAGTCTTCCAAAAGGGGATTTTCCAAGGTCAAGACATTTATCATTTTTCCAAGGTCCGTCACATTTGTCAAAAGGCTCTGCCAGTTGGCAGCACACCAAAAAAAAATTGTCACTTGATATGCTGAGCCTAAGGGAACCCACCTGTTTAAGTGATCTATATCTTGTGCCCTATTTAATATCACTCTATAATGTTAGTGTTGTACATGGTTCCACCTTCACTAAATATACATTCAGAAAATAAAGATTTTTTTCAGCTTTTCTCTTTGATTGGATAGGGGGAAGAGAGGTTCTTAGATGTCTGACCCCTACTACCCCACTTCCCTTACTTTCATACTCCCTGTTTTAATTAGGTAACTGCCTCAACTATTAATCAGAACTGATCCCCCTGCCCACTGGAAACTCCTGATAGAACAGCCACTAAATCAGCCTGGAGACTTCTCTCCTTCAAATTAAGTTATTCCAATCCCACTGGTCTCTCATTTATTTTAAAAAGTAGATTCAATAGCTAACTATTTGTTCACTATATTTTAAGAACTCTTCCAGAGAAAGGCCATTACTTATTGCAGTAAGCTGAGGATAGAAGCGATTTTACTGACTTTCAGAATAACTAATTTCGATTGATCCTTAAAGTTAAGCTGTAAAACATGTTGCCAAGGTTAATTATAATTCATCAATCACATCAACACATGGCATTCACTGATGGAGACAGCCTCACATATTTGTTTGAGGTATGCAAACAACTTCATGAGAAATCAGTTTTAATAATCTTTCACTCCGTGTTCATCGTCAGGAAAATGTGATTTAAGGAAAATCATTTACACATCCCTAAGTGCATTAATGCAAAACAACTTTACTTTTTTAATTCTTTATAAAGAAAATCAACTCAGCCAACAGAAATCAGTTGACAAGTATAAAAGGTTTTCAGTCAGTTTAATCTTCATGAAGTGTTTATTGATGTTATGTGAAGCCAAAACATTATTTAGATAAATGCCTTTATTGTCTATGTGGATTTTGGAAAAACAATCTGATGGGCTTTTTATGGTTTCTTTGTAGGTAAACTTTAAAAAAGGAATGCAAACAAGTCAGCAGTAGTGCCAGTTTGATGGTTCTTTTCAGCAGGTGCTGACATTGATGAAAAACCTGGAGAGCTGGAATCAAAATGACACTCATCTTCCAAGGCCGGGGGATATTTCCCTCAGCACAGTTTGAGTCAAATGGCCAGCATGGGCGCTGCTGCCTGGAAGGCTTTATTTGGTAATGACATCTCCAAAAATAAATCCATTTCTTCCTGTGAAATGACTATTTATGAGACCTTCTCTACTGGGCATTGAATTAGGTTCTGTCAGATCAGCAACAAGCAAAGTAGCTATGACTCCTGTATCCACACAACTCACAGTCCCATGAGGAAGCAAACGTTGAAGAAATGACTGTAATAACGTGTGCTGTGCAATATCGTAAAAGAAGCACATAGGAGAATACTGTGTGAGGAAACCGAAGCAGACACCTAACTCACCTGGGCGATAAGCCTGGAAGCAACTTTCAGTTCAGACCTAAAGCAAATACAGAAGTTGTCAAGGCGAAGAGGAAATAAGAGAGCTCCGTGAGGAGGTGGCCACGACTTCTAATACTTTTTAGCTATGAGACCCTCAGTCAAATTTCCAGGCCATGTATAGAATACAGAGCCATGAAAACAGTCAAGGATATAGGACTGTCAAAAGAGAAGAGGATCAGAACAAAGAACAAAACACCATTCTCTTCCAGTCACTGAGAAACCTGTTTATTATTTCAGACAGCTCTAGTTTCAGCTCTCAAATCATTGTTAAACAAACCAGCAAAAACCTGCCCACTCACTCAGCTTTTATCAATTCTGTTTGCACGAACCTCAATGAGGAAAGCCAATTGCTCTTATTGGCAGAAATCGTCCTGCCAGAGAACATTTTCAACAGAAGAGAGGAAACAGGGAAGAAAGTCTGAGACAGTAATCAGGAATCAGCTACCAGGTATCACTAATAACCCCAAAATAACCTTCCTCTATAGCTATAGGAGCCTTAAAATTCCATTCAGCACCACTCACTAAAGAAGCAAAGAATTCCTCGGCAAGATGTGTAGGTCTTCAAGAAGTCAGAAGCCCATCTGCACTTTCTCCTGGTCTTAGCTTGTGTGATTTTATAGTGTCATGCAGTCAAATGAAAGAAACCAAGAATGCTTTAAAAAAAAAAAAATGTAGATACTGACATATTGATTCTTTGAAAAGAAATATAGCTCTCCCTCTCCCTCTCCCTCTCCCCTTTCCACGGGCTCCCTCTCCCTCTCCCCTTTCCACGGTCTCCCTCTCATGCCGAGCCAAAGCTGGACTGTGCTGCTGCCATCTCGGCTCACTGCAACCTCCCTGCCTGATTCTCCTGCCTCAGCCTGCCCAGTGCCTGGGATTGCAGGCGTGCGCTGCCACGCCTGACTGGTTTTCGAATTTTTTTGGTGGAGACGGGGTTTCGCTGTGTTGGCCGGGCTGGTCTCCAGCTCCTAACCGCGAGTGATCCGCCAGCCTCGGCCTCCCAAGGTGCCCGGATTGCAGACGGAGTCTCGTTAACTCAGTGCTCAATGGCGCCCAGGCTGGAGTGCAGTGGCGTGATCTCGGCTCGCTACAACCTCCACCTCCCAGCCGCCTGCCTTGGCCCCCCAAAGTGCGGAGATTGCAGCCTCTGCCCAGCTGCCACCCCGTCTGGGAAGTGAGGAGCATCTCTGCCTGGCCGCCCATCGTCTGGGATGTGAGGAGCCCCTCTGCCTGGCTGCCCAGTCTGGAAAGTCAGGAGCGTCTCTGCCCGGCCGCCATCCCACCTGGGAAGTGAGGAGTGCCTCTTCCTGGCCGCCATCCCATCTAGGAAGTGAGGAGTGTCTCTGCCCGGCCGCCCATCGTCTGAGATGTGGGGAGCGCCTCTGCCCCGC
The DNA here is from genome assembly GCF_029281585.2 of Gorilla gorilla gorilla. Taxonomy (NCBI): domain Eukaryota; kingdom Metazoa; phylum Chordata; class Mammalia; order Primates; family Hominidae; genus Gorilla; species Gorilla gorilla. Next base: position 94,649,358 of record NC_073232.2, on the reverse strand, counting down.
CGCCCATCGTCTGAGATGTGGGGAGCGCCTCTGCCTGGCCGCGACCCCGTCTGGGAGGTGAAGAGCGTCTCTGCCCGGCCGCCCCGTCTGAGAAGTGAGGAGCCCCTCCGCCCGGCACCCGCCCCGTCTGAGAAGTGAGGAGCCCCTCCGCCCGGCACCCGCCCCATCTGAGAAGTGAGGAGCCCCTCCGCCCGGCTGCCACCCCGTCTGGGAAGTGAGGAGCGTCTCCACCCGACAGCCACCCCGTCTGGGAGGGAGGTGGGGGTCAGCCCCTGCCAGGCCAGCCACCCCGTCCGGGAGAGAGGTGGGGGGGTCAGCCCCCCGCCCGGCCAGCCTCCCCGTCCAGGAGGTGAGGGGCGCCTCTGCCCGGCCGCCCCTACTGGGAAGTGAGGAGCCCCTCTGCCCGGCCAGCCGCCCCATCCGGGAGGGAGGTGGGGGGTCAGCCCCCTGCCCGGCCAGCCGCCCCGTCCAGCCGCCCCGTCCAGGAGGTGAGGGGCGCCTCTGCCCGGCCGCCCCTACTGGGAAGTGAGGAGCCCCTCTGCCCGGCCACCACCCCGTCTAGGAGGTGTACCCAACAGCTCATTGAGAACGGGCCATGATGACAATGGCGGTTTTGTGGAATAGAAAAGGGGGCAAGGTGGGGAAAAGATTGAGAAATCAGAAGGTTGCTGTGTCTGTGTAGAAAGAAGTAGATATGGGAGACTTTTCATTTTGTTCTGTACTAAGAAAAATTCTTCTGCCTTGGGATCCTGTTGATCTGTGACCTTACCCCCAACCCTGTGCTCTCTGAAACATGTGCTGTGTCCACTCAGGGTTAAATGGATTAAGGGCGGTGCAAGATGTGCTTTGTTAAACAGATGCTTGAAGGCAGCATGCTCCTTAAGAGTCGTCACCACTCCCTAATCTCAAGTACCCAGGGACACAAACACTCTGCCTAGGAAAACCAGAGACCTTTGTTCACTTGTTTGTCTGCTGACCTTCCCTCCACTACTGTCCTATGACCCTGCCAAATCCCCCTCTGCGAGAAACACCCAAGAATGATCAATAAAAAAAATAAAAATAAAAATAAAAATGTAGTCCATCACTTGTAACTGTTCATTTTCTTGGAGGTTTAGCTAATTTTAGTGTAAATCATGATTTCAAAAGATGGGCAAGTTTTGGTCCATCCCCAAAACGTTCATCAATTTTTGTCCTATTCACCTCTGCTTACATATGTGTGGTAAGGGAATTCCACCTCCTCCTTCTTTGGCCTCAAAGATGTGTAGTGTGTGGTGATATTTGAAGTTACTGAAGATGAGAAGTATTATGGCAAGAAATCACATTTCATAACATCAAGTCTATCATCTTATTGACTCCTCCAAGGCTCTCCAAAGGCTGAGGAGGGTAGACCAATCCATTTTTCTCACTGCTTCCCTCAGAGGGATACTATGCCACTTCCTGGAATTCTGGTGAAGAAAAAAATGTTGATCTTGTTACTCACTGAGGCTGGAATCCAGCTAAAGCATAAACATTGCACATTTAAACATTATTTGAGCAACTTTAGACAGAATACTGAGAGCTTCCTGCAAGGTCATAGCAATATTAAGGCCATGAGGTAAGCAGACCAGCACGGAGCAATAGGATACAATATTCTCCAACAAGGGTTAGTGACCTAGATGGAAGATGATAGGAAAGGAATGAGGCATGAATAGAGCCACGAAAAGGAGGTTACATTAGCCACTACTAAATCTGGAATTTTACCATATTCCCTTATTGAGAAAGATATGATTATTATTATCTATCCCCCAAGTAGAGATTCTTAATGATCATTTGCAAATGACATAATACATATGTCAATGCCTGAATTATCTATAAGTAAAATAAGCATGGTTTTAAACAACCGTATAGTCTTTATTGTTTTCCAACTTAGAAGTCCTACTCAGGAAGAGAATTATCTGAACTGGGTGGCCTTATCCTACACTTACAATCATATCAGCAAGCTCTGTTCCAGTGAAAACCATCAACAGAAATATTTGCTAAACTAATGATTATTTAAGATTAAAGATTTTTCCATTTGTTTTATGATCCAAAACGTACTTAGAGGCCTTTCTGGGTTAAAGGCTTCAAAAAGACATAAAAATAATAAATATTACTGCAATGAAAATGTCTAGTAATGACCAATTTGAAAGAAGCAGCCTGACATGAAAGAAAGTAAAAAACAAATATCTGCTATGGAGCATCTGAAGTTTAAACCATCTCAGTTGTATGGTAACATCGTCTTCAATAATGAGAGAGAAAAATATTTTATTAAAAACCACATTTTTTTGTAATTCTAAAAGTCTATAAGACACTTCAGGAAATTAAAACAGTTTAAAATTTAACCTAATGCTAAGGAAGGAAATGTACTATCTTTTTTAACTGCCACATTTTAAGGTTTGATAAGTTTTCTGTGCTATACACACACGAAGTTCAATTTAAAAGTATTTTGAGTGTGTATTACATGGTAAGCATTGCAAATATAAAGATCAGTATGTCATTTTTTGTCCTGAATGGTCCCACATAAGACCACATAAGAAGAATTACACATTTGTCCACCAAACCAACTCATAGAATTATGTTCTACAAGTTATATATTGTTATCTATGCAGTTAGAATAAAACTATGGTGTTTATTTCTATTTAAAGATTAGCTCCTTTGACCTCTTTACTGCAAAAATTTAAAACACTGGTTGCATTATTTTATTTAATTCTGTGTTTCATTTCCTTGTGACAATGCAAAGAAGAATCAGGTTAACCTGGTCTGTTGAGTTCCTTTACATCTTCCTGGAGAAAGGGATTTATAAACATGTCAGCCAATTATATAATAACTTATGAAAACACAAAAATTCCTTTTCCTTCAGTTTTTACAAATCACTTGTCATGAACTATATTTCTAATTGAGAATAAGAAGTACATTTTAGAGCCAGTTTATTCAAATTTTGTAGAATGAGATTTCATTTAAACTAAATGCAAAATATATGAATATTTTAAAAGAGTGTGGCCATTCTTGAACAGGTATTAGTAGTGTATTTACTGTTTACATTACTACTTTGTGTTAATAGATTTATATAGGAATTCAGGACAATTACTTGTGTGTATCCATTATGTTCAAATAATATTTAGCCATGATATGTACTTTGGAAAATGAATTATTGATGAATAAAACGAACTTATTGTTGTCATTAAATGAATAGGTTGTAATCTTATTTAAAATTGTGTCCTATGCACAGTGTGTATTAGTATGTTCAACTTTTGAAGGACTATTTTATCTCCTTCCTTCAGTTACATTTGCAGAATATTTGCATATTAAAGCATTAATAATATCACATAGTAAGTGATCATTTTCTTTGACAGGACATACATGATTCATAATATCATTGGAAGAATGTGTTATGTTTAGGTTTTCCTCCTAAACTTAAAGTAAAAGCACAGTTACATTCTGCACATTTTATATTCTAACTCTTAGAATTATTTTTTCTTCATATATAACAAACTTATTCCAATTATATCTTTAAGATTTTTGAAAGTTAATTCTTTAAAGTGGGCATACATCAAGAGCTTGGTAAATAAATATACTGACAAGAGTCAGTATTTCTACTGGCTCCAAACAATAGGGAAATCATTTGGAATTGGGAATTCCAAACAATTCCCTCTCCAACATCTGAAAACACACAGCTCCCAGGCTTTGGAAACCATAATTGCCATCATCACTCTGTGCTGAAAATCACATTAATCCAGCCCCGAGGATCCTTCACTGGCCTTTTGCTTTGAAATAAGTTAGACTCTTATTAACAAATAGAGTCTAATTTTTTAGGTCATGTCAGTGCCTTGACCCTTCTAGAAAATTCATATTCCAATATCAAAGAACTAAAATAAAGATCATATTGTTACTGTCCACCTACTGTAATTTCAGCCTAAGGAGATACTGTCCAAGGTAAACATTTACAAAATTTCCTAACTCTATGCTCTTGGCAACTCAGGAAAGATTCTGGTAAGCAATAAATAAGTTGCTTCTAATTCAAGATGGCAGACTGAGCATCTGCATTACCTACACTAAACAACATTGATAATCTAAAGAATAGATGTACAAGTATATTTTTTAAATCATAGAAAAGTTTATATTCATTGTTAGGTTATTGGATTCAAAGCTGTATTGGAGCTTTAAAACCTTCCTTTCATTTTTTGAATTATTTTATTTTTCACCATATAGGAAACTACATATGACACTCTAGATGGAGGCAGAGAAAATATTCCACAAAAGGAAAAGGCTAGCAGTCCAAGAAAACTGAGTTCAGAGAGAGGAAGCAGAGTCTAGTCTAAGTGGAAGGCATGAAGTTTGGAATTGGGCAGCTCCCACCCTTTCTAGTTGGGTGCTTTGGGCAAGAGGTTTATTCTGTCTTGTCTGATCAAGTGAGGTAATGAATGGAAATTGCAGCACAGTTTTAATGGGACGATGAAATAACCCTATGAAATACCACTATAGTATGCAAAAACATAGGAACAACAAAATGAATCCACTTGAGAAATAATTTAAAATTTTAGTTTTTAATATTTTTACTAATTACCAGTTTGGACTTGGTTACAGTTCCCTAACAGCGCCAAGGGCTTTAAAATAAAGTGTTCAATTAATTAGAAAGTGTTTCTAAATAAATGGTATGAATGAAATGTTTCTTAAATTTTGACTTGGTCTCTTTTTGTAACTTACACTTCTCATCATATTCATATTATTGTTCATAAAATAACCAAACACAATAGATTATAGCAATTTTCATTCATTTTTATTCAGAAATAAACTACTTACTGTGAAAATTTTAAGAAGAAAAGCAGCAATAAAGGCTAATAATCATTCTAGATCTGACAACTAATTCTTCTTTTAATATGAGAATTGAGAGTTGGAAGAAGGTTGCAGCTTTTTAGTTCACTCAATCTTCCAGCCAGTCTTGAATTTTCAGTGAAGTTTCTATGAGCATGGGAAGAAAACTTTGTAGACACTTTGCCACCATATTTTGCTATGCTAAAATTTTTTCACATTCATTTGCAGAAAATTTGTCAGTGTTCTCTTTTTATGATTCTTGAAGGGTTATTTTATATTAATTGCAACATCTAGAAATGATTTTTTAAATTTTAAAATAAAAGTGACATTTCTGAGAAATGTATTCTTTCTCCTCTGAAATCCACTCTGAAATCATAATCATCGTAGGAGGTGGAAAATGAGGCAGGCGCAACTGGATCCGTTGCAAGAAGGTTTGCAATAATTTTAAAGCTTCCCTCTTCCAAATAGAAGCATAGAATTAAGTTATGTATTTGTAGGTGAATGATACTTGGGAGGAATGAGCAAAGAGTTTCAAGATTCGTCTGGCTCACAGTCATCGCCAACAAGCTTTGTTCTTTCTGGGGGTGGGGAAATGAAAGAATATCATCAAAGTTCTTTCAAAGAAGAAAAAAACAACTTGTGGCATTTTTTCTCTGACTAGGTCTTTTATTAACTGATTTTCTTCTACTTTTGGGTTAATTCTTATTTAAATGCTTTCCTTAATCACTATTATTCTTTTAAAGTTCGCCCTAGGAATTTATATGAAAAACAGTATTTTCGTAAAAGGAACCACATATTATCAACACATTAAGAAAATTTTTAAAAATGGATGTTATATATACTGTATGTTAGAGACTTCAAAAGCTCATTCAAAATATTTTTGAAACATTTTCTTCAATTAATGCAATTTCAAATGGCCCATTAAAATTCTGTGGGTTATAATTAAATTCAATCATATCCATTTTAAATTTTCAAAACTGTTTTCAAAATCTTGAATCATATAAAAATAATGTAACTATTTAAGAAAAATTAAAAATAAATTAACAAGTCATTGTGAAGGAAAGCAGAAAGTATGAATAAAACATCACCCTTGTACTTTTCTGGCACTAGATACACAGAACTGACACAGTTGTCGACTCTACAGAAGAGTCTTTAGAGCTTCAGCGAATGTGCTCAATGTGACCAAGCAGCCAATCAAAGCCTTGGGACAAATAATGTATACAGGTGAAGATCAGGAGGTCAACATAAAGGCATGCCAATTTAGAACAGTCAAGAGTAATGTACAGCTCTTGAAAAAATATGTAGATACAGCAAATATAATAAAAGAAGAGAAATAACACAAGAGTTGGAAACATCTATTTGAAATGGAAGGGAATGTCCAAGTCTATGAGTGAAGTTAAAAGACAACCCCAACTTGAAAGTGTGGGGGACAAGAGACGAAAAGACAATTGTTAAATTGTTAGAATATTCAACCAGATGATACATGCAGAGGCTCATGCTGCTCTCCCCAAGAACTGGAACGAATTAATAACCTTAAACAGGCCCACAGTTTTAAGGCCATAGCGAGCCTTCTAAAGGAAAGTGAAGTAATCCAAGGACAGCAGAGGCAATTTATCAAAATCTCTATGTTAATATCTTCTCAGGTCCATAAAAGACAGAAATACAAGGAGGACACAAGATAGCTTTGGGAAAGAGAAAGAAATAAATAATGTAGCAGATCAGGGCCACACTGAAAATTATTGTCAGAGAACAGGATGACATGAATATGTCATGGAATATATTAAAAACGAACTCAAAAGTTTTTGAATTCAGGAACAACAAAGTAGAAATGCGTAAACCCTGTGCTTTTTCAATGGGAGAAAATTTGAATCTAGAAAACAAATCACAGGTGAGTATCCACTTCATCTACATAAATAGCCACCAAATTCTTTATAAGGTTAGATCTACAGGCATTCAGTGTTCATGTACACTTGGAAAATCAAATTTATTTTTCTTGCTACCATCTTTATGTTTCACTGGCTTCTCTTGCACCCAAGCAATTCCAAACTCCCTAGGTGACTTTCAGCACCCTCCAGGATCAGCGCAGCCAGCCCCTCCAGCACTGATTTTTAACACTCCTTTCCAAACTCCTGGTAGCTACCAACTGGCCCTTCTTTCAGTCATTATGCCAGTTGGATCACTTGCTTTTCTCGCTGCTTAGAGGACTCAGAATTCACATTTTTTTCTTGCTTCATCCTTTATCATCATGCAGGTATCAATTCAAATGTGGCCAAAGCTCTCGCCACAATTCAAAAATGATTACCCAAACCCTACCGTGGTCATCTCTACTCCATCATCTTATTTTCTTTAGAGAAAATGTCAACATCTAAAATTGCAGCATGGTTGTTTGTTTGCTCACTTGTTGAGTGTCTAAATTCTATCTCCAGAAGATAATCTCCAGTAGAATAGTAGGTTTATATGTTTTGTACACAGTTATGTCTCTGATATCTAGAATAGAACCTTGGCCCCATGAAACATCCAAAAATATTTGTTGAACGAATAAATTACAATATTTATGAACCCATGAGTTTCAAGGTATTTAATAACATCATCAGGAAAAGAACAAGATAAGCCAAAATATCTAAGGTATAAACTGTGATAATCTAAGAGAGTAAACTTCCTTAAAAAGGTATGAATTTCTAAGTAATATTCATGCTGTTTCTCTTTTAAATTTGAATGCATTAAATATGACAGCAGCACCAAAACTCTATCTTCACAGCATCAACTCATGCTAGTTGGTGCAGGAAAACAGTAAACCAGTAGTATTGCTTACACAGTTCCAATCAATTAGAGTTAATTAGTTAGTAGTTGTAGTATTGTTTAGACACTTCATGACATTATGTGTGTATAACTAACGGTGAATATAGGAATATGCGATAAGAGGCAAAGAGTTTTAACACCTTTAAGGGGATTTTCTTGATTGTTATTCCATACAACATTCATAAGGACAACAACCAATTATTGAGTCAGATATTATACAAAGTGTTTTATATATGTTTTCCTTTAATTTTTGCAATCGCCCTGATAGGTAGCATCATGATTTCTGTTTTTAAGATAATAGTGTTGAAGCTCAAAAAAAGTTAACTACCTGCCCAATTACATAGCTCATAGGTGGTAGAGCTGGAATTTATCACTTTTCTACCTTGCACATGTAAAATCAGGAGTTCTCCATGATGGAAGTCCTCTATAAATAGCTATTCCCAAGAACCCTCTGATTTTCTTTATCCTTGTGGGAGAATATCCCCTTATTCTTTCTTCTGGTTCCCTATACCTCAAAACCCAAGACCTCACCCCTAAGCCTGTAGCCACCAATACAACCAATATATTTTCCCTGTTCCAAATATTGCTTTCTCGAACTAAGGTGGTAAAGGCTTATTTTCATTGCCTATTATGATTTTCTGGCTGGCAATATCATTCTCTGAGATAAGGTCTCACCCTCATCCTGGAATGAAGAAGGGAAAATTAGCTATCATAATCAAAATGAAACTGACATTGACAATTCAGGTTATGCCTACTGAGTTGTGAGATTTCCAAAATGCATTGGGCATCCACAGTATAAAATGTACTCCATGGCGTAAGAGACAATACTTGTTACAGATGCATCCATGCATTTAACCTGTGTCTACAGCAGACACTGCTCACTGGCCATGATATTATTTGTGATTGAACCAGGTAGATGTGGCCCCAGAATTCTTGTCATCTCTCTAAGCAGCTACCATCAATCAGTCAGCATTCTCATGAGGAATGAAACCATTTTGCTATACCTTTGGAAGGGCAAAGGAAAGTTGACCAGGCCTTGAAGAATGAATTAAGATTCTGCCTTGTAATAGTGAAGGGGAGTATATATCAAAAGAAATGAATATAATGTAAAAAATTACAGAAGCAGGAAAGCAAAGAGGTACCTTTACAAAAACATAGATTCCACATCATGAATGCTATGAGAGGAAATGCATAGACAGCCCAGGTGCCCTCAGTACAAGGAAAGTCCCAAATACCCTATTAATATACTCAACATTCACTTTCTGAGCAAGGAAGGGACCTATTTGTAATGATTGCTTTAAAGTGATTAAGGTAGAACCTGACAACAGTATGAGGTCTGGGGAAGCAGGGATAGAGAGTGACAGTTCCAATCAGTTAAATGACCATGAGTAGAGTGAGGGGAATGACAATGTGATTACACACTTAATCCCATCCACAGCAATAATGAAAAGGAAATGGATGTATTCCAGAGTGCAGATTGTTAGGACATGAGAGCTGATTGGTTGTTGGGAGTGAGGAAAACGAAAGCAGAGAGAGTAAAGGCTGTGCAATTATAGCTAACAGTTTTTGAGGGTCTGCCAAAAACTGTTGGAAGCACTTTGCTTATATACTCATGTCGTTTTTACAAAAAAATCTATGAGGTAGATACTTTAATCGTCCCCATTTTACAGAAGAGGAATCAGAGAGACTTCATGTAAGTTTGCCAAGATTCATACATGAAGCACATGGCTGAGTTAGGATTTAAGTCTAACTCAATCTGGCTCCAGACTTGTGCAGGAAATCCGTGTCTTTCAAAGTGCGGTGCTTGGACCAGCAGCATCAGCATTACCTGGGACCTTGTTAGAAATGAAATTGTCAGGATTCACCCCAGACCTTCTGAAGCAGAAACTTCTCAAGGGGGACCTAGCAATGTGTGCTATCATGACAGTGGTCTTGATCCCACTGACGTTTGAGAACCACTGCACAAAACTAGTAGACATAGTTTACAGCTGGTTCAATCTACTATCTAGTGCATAGATGATGAAGTTAGTAGACTACAAATAAAGAGTCAAAAATATATTTAGAGAGATGAAGAGCTTGTCTTCATTTCGGCTGACTCTGGGTTACCACAGGGCTTTCTAGATGGAGATGATCAGTGAGTACTGAGTGACCAATGGAAGGCCAGAGCTTGAGAGAGGTGGAGGCTGGAGATACAGATAAGCTGTATACCACATAGTGCATTAGCTGAAATCTTAGAAGAGAAACTCTCCAAAGACTTTTCCAGGAAACATCCAACAGCAGAACATTATGACTGTTTCCACTTATGAGAAAGGAAAAGAAAGCATATGCTGAACTAGAGACGGAGAGCCACTAACAAGAATTAACTATCACCGTGCAAGCTCAGCCTCCTCAAGGCCCTTAGACAACCACCTCCTATTAGAGGCTAAAGTGAAACTGAAAAATAAAGAAAGAAGTGAACTTCTAGAAAGAGCGGATAAAATAGTGACTAGTCTCAGAGAAAAATTAAGAAGGGATTCCTGAGCTGGTAGATTTATACATTGAATTTCTCAGAGAAAATGGTATCAGAAAAATGTAGGAGGAAGACAAACTTTTTTAAAGGATTGCAGTGAAAGTTCATTGCAAAGGAGTCGTGGTGAATACAGACAATGTTTCAGAGAATTTGACGGTGAAGGGAAACAATAAATAGCAGGTAGGTGAGGGCAGGGGAAAGGAAGATGAAATAGATCTGCAACAAGACTGCCCATAGTACTCTTGGGGCACCATTTACATGGAAAATAATGCAGTGTCACCCATGGAAAGAGTATCAATCCTCTTCCTTAGAGATGGTCTTGATTATAGACTTACCATCTATCCCCCATTACCCCATCCCCCAGAGAAACACTGAAATCAATTCCTGGTTCTTGTAGTCTAGCTTTGCATGATGTCCTAGACAGGAAAGAAAACAAAACATAACTAAACCCACTCAGCTTTCCAGGATCATTAGGTCCATGTCTCAATACAGCAACACAATTTTACATTGGCCCAATGACACTCGGACCTGCTGTTTTCATAATACGGCCAGAATCCAGAGAAGGAATCTTGATAAAAAATATATAAGAAAGAGGATAGATTTAAAAATATTTTGTGATTTTCAAATGGTGGTATCTTGTAAGGGAAGGTGAATATTTCAGAATGGTGGGATGTGATGAAGACAGGGTTTTGAGAATTAAGTGGCATAGATTCTATCAGGGTAAGAAAAACTGTCTTTGATGCAGTATAAAAACAAAGAGGAAAGTTTCAGACCAGCCACACTGGGTTTGGGGTCCATCTGTTCCATTTGATACAAGCAATGACTTGAGCAAAATATTCAGTAACTTGAAGCCTCAGGTTTCACAGTGTGAAGCCTCAGTTTTCTCCTCTGAAAAAGGAAAATGATAATAGTACCCCTGTAAAATAAAAGCACTCTTATAGGCACTACTACAGAGATTCAATGAGGGCTCACTCCAGGAGGGAAACAGGTGTGGTTTCATTTCTACGTTCCACTTTCCATTTTGTGAACTCTAGAAGAAAGTGTGGGAAGAATTTGTTCAAATTTGGTTCTAAGAGGAAGAGCTTAAAAAATACTCACTGATATTCATGTAACAGTTTTGGCTATCATACTACATCTTTTCTCCAAAATTGCGTTTTATAAGTAGCACACTTTTTACCCTTTTCTCAGGGCATACAGCCAATCTGCTATGAAATTTTTAAAAGAATTCTCAAAAGACAGGTGTCCCTTCAATTAGTGTTATCTCAAATGGGTTTCTGCTGGAAGACCAGCTGCCCATCACAAATGTAGTGAGAGAATTCACCTTCTGTCCAGAGATAATGCAAATCAGTCCTACGCACTCCTCACCATGCAGAGCTGAGTAATAGGTTTCCATTAGGACGCAAATTTAATGACCTCATCCAGCACAGAACTAATTAAATGAAACTAACACATCAGTGGTAAAGATTGAAATGCCGAGCAAATTGTGGTTTATTTCTGAATTGACAAGCACCAATAATAGTCATTCCTTCTGTGAGTTTTCTCAGCTATGAAGAATGTGTCTGCAGAGGCTTAGAATGAAACAGCAGCCAGAGCAGAGGAAGAAACAAGGAAGCTGCCTGCCTCTAGTGTGTACCTGGAAGGGAGATCCAGTCCAAGACCTCAAGGCTCTGTCTCAGTCAAGCTCCTGGCTTTGGAAGCCTTCCTTTCTTGAGACCTGCCACTGGATCACACATCCATCTGTGAACTGCCTGCAAGGATGGGATGCCTGTGTGTGTTATGGATACCCAGGCCTTTGGAAACTTCACTTGCTGCAATTGTCCCTGGATTGAGACTCAATAAGGCACACATTTTGTACCATAGCAGGACAGTTTTGTGTATGCGTGTATGCATGTGATAGTCTCAGGACTATGAATCATTGAAAAAAAATGCAAAGTCCTAGAAAGGAGCTAAGTGTTAGTCCTCTAGCAGCAGCCAACCTGCTTGTCAAACCAAAGGAGTTGGATAGAATCTGAGCCCTAGAATATAGCTCTTAAACACGGCTCTACATAAGAATCATCTAGGAAACTTTTGAAAAACACTGAAGCCAGGACCCCACAGATTCTGACTTAATTGTTCAGGGGTAGAATCTGGATTTTTATTTTGGACATTCCAGGTGATTCTACTCTGCAGCCAGACTTTGGAATCACTCCCCTAGACTCTAGAACAGGAGCATCATTTGTGGTAAGTTCATAAAAGCAAAGCAGGATTCTGGGCTAAGGGAATACATAGAAATTCAGGATCCATAACCTGCTATGAGATGGCTTAGCAAAACTGCCTTCATGACTGCTGGGAAATGAGGCAGTTGCTTACCTAATGCTTCTTTCTCTTTCCCTGTGGGGATGCCACATCTCTTTAGCTTAGCTTCTGTGTGCTGACTGGCTGCACAGCTGAAGATCTGATGCTGCAAGGTTTTTGGTAGAACATTCTCTCCTGCTTATATCATCCAGCTTGGACCGTGTCAAAACAGTACCACATCCTGGATTCTCCCAAGTGATTCTGTCTACCTTTAGTAATGAGACATAGTTGAACAGTCTTGCCAAAGAAGGCATCTCCTAGGATAGGAGAGCAATACCTCTTAGCTGATTACTGTTGAGAATCTCAGTCCTGACTCAGTCTGACAAGTTATTGAGGCTTGTCTTCCCCAGCCTTCAGTACTGCTCACAGGGAGGTCAAATGTAGGCCCACTGGACTCTGCACGCTGTAGCCCCCATATTACTTACGAGCTCCACATGTCCAGGTGATCACTAACCACCCGCATTCTCCAACTCTGCTTTACCTTTCAAAATGGACTAAGACCATTACTCCAATGGGATTATAATAGAACATACCCTCCCCAACTGCCCCTTGCACCACCATAACTGAGACCAATAGGCTCAATCCCATTAGACCCTGTATTTTATCAATCCCGGCAGGGAGCACAAGTGTTCCAGATGAACTGTATTCATCAGGTCCCATAAGCATACACTATTTTGAAGATTCCTTAGTGGGACTCAAGCTCCTACATCTTCTATACTCCCCAAACCCTCTGGCACTCAAGGCATGCCATCATGAAAATCTCATCTCTGAATATGTCCTTCCCTTCTTGAAGAGAAAATCAACTGGCGCCTAAGAACTTTTCTCTGAAGCCCTATTAAAGGATGAATTTTGTTCTCTATTCCTTTAATTCTCCACATACCACAAGTCTTGGAGTTTGTATAGGGATAATTCATGCTCCAAATTGTTACTTCCAAGATATTTTCCTTCTTTTCTTCTTCATACCCTAAAATGTAAAACTTCACTATCAATGAATGCTTCTGGTTTCCATCATTTACAGTCTTCTGATAGCCTCCCCACCACCATCCTCTGACGATATTGGCATCTGGCATTGATTTTAACATAAGGCTACTGCCATAATTGTTGGTGATGTCAGTAAGCATGTAGATGGTCCAACTATGAAAACCATCATAGTCAGTTTGTTAACCAGCCATTCTCCAATGTTCATGTCCTATATTTTACCTGAATTAATCATACTTCAGAACTCATCTATTATTACGCCACATCCAAAAATAACAATTTCAGACACTTTACTACCTTGTAACTTTCAAGCTTTCTTACCCTAGTATATTCACTGTCACTTTAGTTGTTTCTTGACCTCTTGGGATCACCAATCCATTGACCATAATACATTACAGTGCCATTGTCCATAACCTTCCTCGTGCTCTCATTTTCTTTCTTAGCTGATTTAGATTTCATTTCCCGTCATTATAATACCTTACATAAATCCAGTTGAACATCCCCACACTTCTGTCCTTCCATTGTCAAAATCCCAAGTTGGGTTTCAGCAGATCTCTGTCACCTCCTTACATGTATCATGATGCAGATAAAAACGAACGACTCTGCTGACTGGTCTTACTATAAATTTATAATTAGAGCCCTCAAGTGAGTTCTTGGCACTGGCGGCCCCAATTTTGGTGGTTAATTTACTATCTTATTATCAAGGGTGACTTTCTCACACCTTTTATTCTCTCCCCATATCTCTGGCACTACATACACACACACCCCTCATTCTCACCTAGTTAACTTGCTGAGAGAACTTCCTTAGCCTTCTACCACCAAGTCAACCCACTTCACTTCATCTGTAGCAGAATATGCTATCTTGCCTCCTGATCAAGTGAAAGGCAAGACTTGTTTGTACTCACTGGCTCACTTCCCTCCCTTCTCTCTTTTGTACCCATTCCAGGCAGGCTTTTATTTCACAAAGCTCAAAGTCATTCTCCTTAAGTGTCCAACAGGCAATTCTCAGTTCTCATTTTACCTGACCTCTCAGTGGCACTTGTCATGATTGATCACTCCATTCTTGAAATATTTTCCCTCCTTGGCCATTAGGACGTCCTCATTTTCTGATTTCTCTCCCTGCCTGTGGCTTCTTTCCCTGCTCCTTCATTGGCAACATTGTTAAATCTTCCTTTTCCCGACTTTTAAAGATGATGTGCCTCAAAGTTCAGTCATTCTTCCCTTGTTTTACTCCATGTACACATACGCCTTTGGTGAGCTTATCCAGTCTGTGGGTTTAAATAACATTTCCACAACAAGGATTATATGCTTTGGCTCTGTGTCCCCACCCAAATCTCACCTTCAATTGTAATAATCCCCATGTGTCAAGGGCAGGACCGGGTGGAGATAATTGAATCGGGCGGGGGGGCGGGAGTGGGGGTCACAGTTTCCCCCGGGCTGTTCTCATGATCGCTAGTGAGTTCTGAGACCTAATGGTTTTATAAGGGGTTTCCCCCTTGCTCAGCACTCATTCTCTCTCCTGCCACCCTGTGAAGGGTGCCTTCGGCCATGATTGTAAACTTCCTGAGGCCCCCCAGCAATGCGGAACTGTGAGTCCATTAAACCTCTTTACTTTATAAATTACCCAGTCTCAGGTATGTCTTTATTAGCAATGTGAGAACGAACTAATACAAAGGCTCTACGTTTTTTTTTTTTTTTTTTGAGACGGAGTCTCGCTCTGTCGCCCAGGCTGGAGTGCAGTGGCGCGATCTCGGCTCACTGCAAGCTCCGCCTCCTGGGTTCACGCCATTCTCCTGCCTCAGCCTCCCGAGTAGCTGGGACTACAGGCGCCCGCCACCACGCCCGGCTAATTTTTAGTATTTTTAGTAGAGACGGGGTTTCACCGTGTTAGCCAGGATGGCTCTACGTTTTTTAACTCCAGCCCCTATTTCTCCCCTGAGTTCCAGACTCACATATCCAATGCCTATGTGACATTTCCTCTTCGTTGCCCAGTAAGCATCAGTCATCACATCTGGGGAGATGATTTACCCACATGCCCAGGAAAAGCAAAATAACAACAACAAAAAAATAAACAAAGCCCCTCTGAGTTAACTTTGACTCATTTATTCTGCCACTCATCATGTGCAAATCATCAGTATATCCTAACTTTAACTTAAACTGGATTTTAAATATAAACCATCACTTTAAAAGCAACAACATTTGCTAATGGATGCATCACCTTTATTCAGCAAAAATTTTGGTGTTATCTGTATTTGGCTTGTGAATACTAGTGCTCTTGGAGTTTCTTACTGAAATAAATGGCTACATGTCATCCCTTGGGAAAGGGAAGGTTAAATTATACATCTTGACTATGGAAAAATTTATACAATTTTAGGTAAAGACGTAAATCCTGGAAAAACAGGTGTAAGTGTGTATACGAGTGTGTGTGTGTGGTGTGTGTGTATGTAGTATAAAAATAAAAGATTATAGGTTATTCTTGAGTAGTCAGAGTAAAATGCTCTGCCAAATGTTATTTTGAACATTTTTACTATATCAGTTCAGCAAAATTAATGCTTATAAATGGTAGGAGCATAACTGAGAGAGAAAACCATTAGCTAAAGGCTATAATCTTAGCACACTGGAAGAAAATGATTTGGAGGATAAAAATGTTCAACAGAAAACTTAAAAGGTTTTAAAATGCTCCAAATCTCATTCAGAGTGCATGAACTTTGTGGATTTAGAGGCAAAAATCTCAGCCTTGTCTACCTTCTCTTGCCCATCCCTTGAGTAATTCAAGCCTAATTCAATCATCTCTATCTTGTATCCGTTTTTCTTTATTTTCTTCCCTCAGCCATCCATGTCTTTCTTTCCCACTGATGTACACCCACCTCCTGTTACTGCTACTGCAAAAGCTTATACATTGCTTTAATAAGTCCCCAGACTCATCGTTTTGGAAACCATCTTACAGACATTAACAAGACAAACATTGTTCTAGTGTCACATTTAAATTTTATTTTATTTTTTATACAAAGCAGGTAAGGAAGGATGCATGACCTAACTGGTGTTAATGATCTTGGATAAGACTCCAATCTTTGGTCCTTCCTATCCTCAACTATAAACTTTCAATTGTATCCAGCATTCCAGATAAAAATTAGGTTAGTGCTAAGATTCTTAATCAGCACAGTCCTAGGTGAATACTTTGGACAAGCTTTTTTAACTCTCTGAGCCTCTATTTACATATACAAAAATGGCAATTCAAACACCCTCCTCATCGGGTTCCTGAAAGGGAAAAAGCAGATCACATATAGAAGGCACACTGTGCCTAGCAGTCAGTAAGTACTCCATCCTAGTGTCACTTATTAAAATATCCCCACCTATGACCTGTGACACCGTATTTATTAAAAACAAACAGCATCAAGTAAGGAGTTCACAGATGCTGCATGTATCAGACCTGATTATTACCTAACACATTGTTTGAAGGAAACACTGAACCCTGAGAGCAGAGCAGTACACAGGCCAGACATTGGTAGTGACTAAATTTCTCATTTGTTCAGGTGGAAATAGGAGTAGCCAGAATGTAAAAGCTAAGAAAATACTGTGAGAACAAAATAAGTGTGCTTACAAGTCAGTAAAACAAGCAACAGAGCTAAATCTCTCTAGATACAAAATGTCAAGCAGAATGATCTCTTTTTCCAGGATGCAGCCATTTTTGCTAGAGTAGCGCTGAATACTTTAAGGTCCCAAATCGAAGCCTAAAACATGGGCATGTCAGGATTGTCACTACTATGTGACCTATCAACCAATCCTTGTCTGTGACACAATTTATGTTATTCCCTCCTCCCCTTTCAATAGTCAACTCAAATCTCACCTTTACTTTGATGACTACTGTATTAGTCCATTCTTGCATAGCTAGGAAGAAATACCTGAGGCTGGGTAAGTAATAAATAAAAGAGGTTTAGTTCGCTCATGGTTCTGCAGGCTTTCCAATCATGGCTCCAGCATTTGCTCCTGGTGAAGGCCTCAGGAAGCTTCCAATTATGGTGGAAGGCAAAGGGGGAGCAGGTGCATCACATGGTGAGAGCGGGAGTAAGAGAAAGAAGGGGGAGGTCTCTGTATTAGTGTCAGGCACAGGCCCCCAATCTGGCCCCAAAACGGGTCATAAACAAAATCTCAGCAGCATCATGACATGTTCGTGATGGCCATGATGCCCACGCTCAAGGTTGTGGATTTACTGGAATGAGGGCAAGGAACACCTGGCCCACCCAGGGCGGAAAACTGCTTAAAGGCGTTCCTAAACCACAAAAAAATAGCATGAGCGATCTGTGCCTTAAGGACATGTTCCCGCTGCAGATAACTAGCCAGAGCCCATCCCTTTGTTTCAGCCCATCCCTGTTTCCCATAAGGAATACTTTTAGTTAATCTATAATCTATAGAATCAATGCTTATCACTGGCTTGCTGTCAATAAATGTGTGGGTAAATCTGTCTTTGGGGCTCTCAGCTCTGAAGGCTGTCAGTCCCCTGATCCCACTCCACACTCTATATTTCTGTGTGTGTGTCTTTAATTCCTCTAGCGCCGCTGGGTTAAGGTCTCCACGACCGAGCTGGTCTCCGCAATTAGTCCATTTTCACACTGCTATAAAGAAATACCCAACACTGGGTAATTTATAAAGGAAAGAGGTTTAATTGACTCTCAGTTCCACATGGCTGGGGAGGCCTCAGGAAACTTACAATCATGGCAGAAGGGGAAGCAGGCACTGACCTTCTTCATATGGTGGCAGGAGACAGGAGAGTGAACGAGTGAAGGGGGTGGCGCCCCTTATAAAACCATCAGATCTCATGAGAACTAATTCAGGAGAACAGCGTGGAGGAAACCACCCCCATGATTCAATTACCTCCAGCTGGTTTCTCCCTTGACATGTGGGGATTATGAGGATTATGGGATTTGCATTTCAAGGTGAGATTTTGGGTGGGGACACAGCCAAACCATATCAGTCTCCAGCTCTTTTAAACAACTAGATCTCATGTGAACTGCAAGAGAGAGAACTCACTCATCACCAAGGGAATGGTATTAAGCCATTCATGAGCAACCTGCCCCATGATCCAAATACCTCCCACTAGGCCCCACTCACAGCACTGGTGATTACACTTCAACATGAGATTTCGAGGAAACAAATTTCCAAGCCTATCAACTCCAGATCTCTCTGCTCACTTACTTCACAGAACTCCTTTAGCACATGAAGGCTGTACAACATCATGTAGCACTTAATGTATACTGTGTTTTATTAGTCATTTATTGTGTCCTGCCTGTATGGGGGGGTCATGTTTCTCCAGCTCAGCTTAGGCTACCTTTTTAATAGATTTACTATCTCCCTAATTTTACTTAGTGAAATGGAGAAGACTAAAATGGTCTCTCTGTCACCAGTCACTACCACTCCAGTCCATTCTCACTCTGCTTCTCTAGCGATCTCAAACCAGAAATCTGATCCTGACATATTCCCACTGCAAATGCCATGGCTTAGAAGATAAATGGCAAACCTCTTGGTGACCCATTCATTGTCTTTACCCAACCTGTCATTGTCATGTTATTTCCCAGCATCTAATTCAAGATATAATTGAGATTTCCTGGAAAGTTGAAGGAATATGATGCCTCAGGCCTCTACTTAATCCAGGGGACATGTCACTTCTAAGAATCCCTTCCTGATGCTCCAAGAAAGACATGACTCTACTTCTATAATGCTGCACTTACAACTCTAGCTGCTTTGGCATTGTAAACGTCTCCCATGTGTTATTTGTACCACTATTATAGGTTCCACCAAAGCCAGGGCACCAAGTACAAACGCCAAACTCAGTGATTTTGCTAATTTCTTTAGGAGATACACAGATAAGGTGAATTACTAAGCCCTTTAGCCTGACTATGAAGATGTATAGCTTTTTGTTATGACTGAAAGAGCAATCCATTTATGAACCAACCCTGTCTAGGCAACTTTTCAGCCTTAGAAATGAATGTGTATTTTGTGGGACAGGGAATAGAAAGTATGGCATTATAGCAACAGGAAATACTTGGCTGCAGCCTGAATAACATTTATTTATTTTTATCTATTTATTTATTTATCAGTTTTTTTTTTTTAATAGAGACAAGGTCTTGCCCTGTCACCCAGGTTGGAGTGCAAAGGTGTAATCATATCTCATGGTAACTTCAAACTCCTGTCCTCAAGTGATCCTCCCTGCTCAGCCTCCTGAGTAGTTGGGACTATAGGTGTGCAGCACCATGCCTGGATAATATTTTTAAACAATTCTTGTAGACATAAGGTCTCACTATGTAGTTCAGGCTGGTCTCAAACTCTGGGGCTGATGCAATCCTCCCACCTCTGCCTTTCAAAGCTCTGGGATTACAGGCATGAGCCACCACACCCAGCTTAATTCATTGTTACGGAGTGGTCAGTGTTTGCAAACTCCATCCTAGTTGTTCTGCTGCCATTTTATTATACTACTTTTTACTTAATATTTCTTTTTCTAAGTTTGCCTATGGCTGTGTTTAACAAGATGATTACTACGGTGTGCCATCTAATTTATAATTAATAAAGAGGAGTGTAGGTGCTGGAATTTTCATAGACATCCTGAATTCAAGGTTACTCTGCACAGACTTGGTGTCAGGTGCACTGGGTCTTCCTAGATTGAGTAAACCAGGATTTTTTTCTCTTAATGACTCTGGCCCAAGGACTACTTGTCAAATGTATGCTAACATTTGACAAGTATTTTGGCAGGAAATTGCAGTGTGCATCTCCAAAAACACACAAAGGCCCTGAGAAGGATTGATTTTCAGTTTTAAATGGAAAGTGAACTGAAGTGAAAAAGATAACAACTTCTGTAAAATTGAACATTCAGATTTTCGATCAATGGCAGATGTTTTATTTGTCTGAAATTAACCCATGGTGACTGAAAAGCTCCCTTTCATATGGGGTTGCATTAATTCCATAAGGCCACAGAACAGGTCTGAGCTCTGGAATAATCCCAGAGACTGTCACACCCAGCACCCAACTTTCATCTTCCATTTCACAATTAGTTTCCTGGGGATATCAGTTTCAGGCCCAATCTGCACAATTCCTATCTTTCAATCCACAGCTGCTTTTGTTTCTAATTTCCCAAGTTCCAAGTAAAATTAAATATGTATCATTCTCAAAGTGGAAGACCTATGTTATGGTTGGTGTGAAATATACCCAGCATTAAATCCTGGATCTATCACAAGGGAGCTATGTGGCCATAAGACTGGCATTTCACACCTCCAACCTTCACATTCCTCATCTAAACTTTGAAGGACAGACAACTTCTCTCTTGGTTTGTTGTAACTGTTTGATAAGGCAACCTATAAACATATCCTTAACACACTGCCTGTTTGAATGCTGGCACTCGATGTGTCTTTTTCCTCAAATGTAACATTAGGACAATTTTGCATTATTGGGCAAAGCACTGAATTAATATCAAACAAGTAACTCCACCATTTGCCCTGCTGCACTAGGGCCTTTGTGCAATGATTGTTATTTAGTCTGTGTCATGAAAATCCATATGATAGATACAATAAGGATGCCTGCCTAATTTGTGAATTCATATTTTTCATTCCTCAAATGTCTACTTAGTATACAGCATACACAAATCCAATTTGCATGCCATATCCCTTGCAAAACTTCACAGGAGAATAATGGACTCTAATAAGAAAAATAAAATGATCAAATATAAAAATGTTGAGTCCTAATTATGAGTCATAGAAAACAGAGGACACCTTAAAATGATAAGGCCATAATTGAGCACAACTATTATCACCATCTATTCCCTAAGAACGTTCCATTCATGACCAATATAATTGAGAATGTCAATAAACTAGGTTGGAATAATTTTTAACTGATGCATTTTATTCTCGTACAGCACCTACAGCACTGCTGCATCTGGACAACTATTAAATAACAAAGCGGTTACAAAGAGAGATGACTACAAAACCTTGCTCTCTGTTAAAGGATGTGTGTTAGGCACTATCTGGGAAATAAATGGGGAGTATCTGGTAATTGATGAGTTTAGCCAGAGACTTATGCAAGATGCAGACACCAAGGAGGAGAGAGTTATCCACTCATGTAAGGCCCTGTAGTTAGCAGGTAATAGGGGTAGAATTTAAACTTAGATTTACCTAACTCCACTTCATTCCATATTAATACTATGCTTTTCAGGGCAAAGTGCAAGAAAATATGGTGATTTTATTTTGTTAGATAGACATCATAGGAAAAATCAGAATTTTTTTTTTTTTGAGACAAAATCTTGCTCTGTCACATAGGCTAAAGGGCAATGGTGTGATCTTGGCTCACTGCAACCTTCGTCTCCCAGGTTCAAGCAATCCTCCCACCTCATGCTCCTGAGTAGCTGGGATTACAGGCGCTCACCACCACATGGCTAATTTTCGTATATCTCTACAGATGGGGTTTCACCATGTTGGCCAGGCTGGTCTCGAACTCCTGACCTCAGGTGATTCACCTGCCTCAGCCTCCCAAAGTGCTGGGATTACAGGCATGAGCCACCACGCTCGGCCTATAATTCTTAATAACTTTTTTTTTGTATTTATAAATGTTTGCTAATCACTCCTACAAAAGACCTTAAAATTGTTTTAAATGTATCTCTTTATTTATTCACTCAACTAACATGAATTGAAGGCCTTTTATGAAACACACTGTAACCCACTGGCACAATATTGCATTCTGAACTCATTACAGCTGGATATGTAAAAGAAAGAAAAGGTATTTTTCTCCATTCTCCTTTCTTCCTTCTCTCTTCTCTTTCCCTTTCACTAGACCTTCCAGAGAGGTACGCAATTGTTTTTGGACTGATCGACTCTTTCATTCAAATATTTTCTGGCATTCAGGTTTTAAAAATAAATTTAAAAAATTTACATACATTCCAGGGTTCTAGCTCCTTTTGAGAATTTAAGACTATCTTGCAATCAGGTCCACAATTGGAGCTGAAGTCGCTGTTATAAAATCAGAGCAAATGGCATGAGAAGTAGTACTGGTTATAAACCATGTCGTCTACACATTGTCAACTGAGAAAAACAGCAATTCCACGGACCATGACCTCTGATTTATCTGGCCATCATTTGCAGGAAGTCATTTCCTAGAGAGTAGAAAAACATGCCTCTCATCATAGATAGAGACATAATGTTCCCTGCCTCTCTTTCTCTGTAAGAACTCAGCTATTGATTTTGCTGAATTTCTGGTCCTTCCCCTTCCATTGCCTAAAGGGTTCCAAATGCATTCTCTTAGTGATCATACACATTCCTTGTGAATCTGGAGAATATCCTTATTGTGTAAAGTTAGAAGATAGAAATAGAAGACATCAACATTCCCCAATTCAAAATTTTCAGGAGAATTAGGAAAATAAATCTGAATTTTATTCCCATAGTTGTCCCACAAAAACAGAAAGAGAAGGTAGAGCAGCAGGATAGAGAGCAAGAGTGTGAGCAAACACAGAGGTAGAGAAAGAGGGAGTGCAGGCCTGTGCCTCAGGACAGGAAGGAGGAGTAAAGCCTGACAAGACCAGACATAACTTCAGAACATCCAGCGTGACACCTGAAGAGGGCAGTGAGTCATACAAGAAAAAGAGCGTCCTGATTTTGTGGAGCACTCTACAGTATACAAAGCATTCAAAATAACATACATTGAAAGCAACAACAAAGCCATCGATTTGGGGGAAAGAAGGTAGATACATCTGAGTATTTTTAGACCACAGCAAGTGGATGAAGATGACGATGCACAGTATTTTTAAAGTAGATTTCATGTTTAGAAAAGTTTCAGATTTAAGCCAGGCACAGTGGCTCACGCCTGTAATCCCGGCACTTTAGGAGGCTGAGGCAGGTGGATCACGAGGTGAGGAGTTCGAGACCAGCCTGGCCAATATGGTGAAACCCCATCTCTACTAGAAATACAAAAATTAGCCAGGCACAGTGGCATGTGCCTATAGTCCCAGCTACTTGGGAGGCTGAGGCAGAAGAATCACTTGAACCCAGGAGGCGGAGGTTGCAGTGAGACGAGATTGCACCGCTGAACTCCAGCCTGGGTGACAGAGCGAGACTCCATCTCACAAAAAAAAAAAAAAAAGGAAATGTTTCAGATTTACTGAAAAAATGACCAGGTGTGGTGGCTCACGCCTGTGATCCCAGCAGTTTGGGAGGCTGAGGCAGGCAGATCACCTGAGGTCAGGAGTTTGAGACCACCCTGGACGACATGGTAAAACCCCATCTCTACTAAAAATACAAAAATTAGCCAGGTGTGGTTGGTGCATGCCTGTAATCCCAGCTACTTGGGAGGCTGAGGCAGGAGAATTGCTTGAACCCAGGAGGCAGAGGTTGCAGTGAGCTGAGATCATGACACTGCACTCCAGCCTGGGCAACAGAGCAAGACTCTGTGTTTTTTGTTTGTTTGTTTGTTTGTTTGTTTGTTTGTTTGTTTGTTTTTTTAAAAAAAAAGATTTACAGAAAAATTGAGAAAACAGTACAGAAGTTTTCCTCATACTCCACACCCAGCTTCCTCTATTATTTCCACCATAAAGTAAGATAAAATTGTATTACCTCCTACGTTAATATGGTGTATTTCCCACTGTGAATGAAAGAATATTGATAGGAAGTTATCAACTAAAGTCCACAGTCTATTCAGACTTCCTTCATTTTTACCCCATGTCCTTTTCTGTTCCAGGATCCCCTCCAGCATACCACGTTTAATTCCATTGTCGTGTTTCCTTAGCCTCCCCTTGGCTGTGTCAATTTCTCAGATTTTGCTTGTCTGTGATGACCTTGATGGTTTTAAAGAGTTCTGGTTCAGGTATTTTATAGGATGGCCCATGATTGGAATTTGTCTGGTGTTTTTCTCATAATTAGATTGGGTTTATGGGTTCCAGGAAGAAAGACTACAGATGTAAAGTGCCATTTTCATCATATCCTATCAAAGGTACATAATATCAGCATCACTTATGATTGTGAGTATTGACCTTGATTACCTGGCTGGGGTAGCGTTTGTCAGATTTTCCTACCATTTAGTTATTCCTTGTTCCTTCTTTCCCTGTGTACTCTTCAGGAAGGAGAAACAAGGTCACTATGTATAGCCAACACCTCAAGGACTGAATATCTACATAAATTACTGTAAATTCTTCTGCATGGCATATTGGTCTCTTTTTCTCATTTTTGTATTTATTCAATTACTTATTTATATCTGCATGGTCTCATCAACATTTGTCTTATACTTTCAGTTATAATACAAAACTACTTTATTTATTTTGTTGCTCAAATTTTTTCAGCTTTGGCCATTTGAAATACTTTTGTTGGCTCCTGTTTCCCTTTGATATCTAACAATCAGTGTGAGTTTTTTGTTTTTGTTTTGTGTGTGTGTGTGTGTGTGTGTGTATTTGTTTTGTTTTTAGCACTTCCTTGCTTTCTGGCAGTATAAGATGCTCCACGTTCATACAGGTAAATATATATTTCTTGCTTTAACCCTAGAATCATCCATCTCTCCAAGGAAACCAAGTTATTTTAATTGATGAATGGTATTACAAACCAAGCTCTGGGCACTGGGTGTGCTCACTGTCACTGAGGTCATCAGCTTTGTAGTTGGCAAAGCACTGTAGAACTGCCAAAGTGTGGATTCCACCCATTATTACACTGCAACCTGATCACAGTTCTCAGGAGTACTGTGCCCCTGTTGTGCCCACTCAGGAAATTAGGTTCTGGGAGGTTAACACCAAGTCCAAGGTATCAAATCTAGTTTACGTTAAAGTGAATTAAATGTTTATAAGATGTTTCTCAAGTTTCACTGTACTAGATCCTGGCTTATAATAGTAAGTGAGCATATCTGGAACCTTCCATTCTTAATCTTACAATCTGATTTCCAAGATAGAATTTAAAAATATAAGTACATATGTCAATATTCTAAAAATGGTTGGTCCTTTAAAGGAAAAGAACCCAGCACTGGAAGAGTGAATGACAGGAGCAGCGACTCACAACAGACAGGGGTAGAGGGGGCTCCGTGAAAAACTGTGAATGTGATATTTCAGTTGAGATCTTGAAATAGTGAAAGCTGGGTAATGAACGGGAGCTGTTTTTCAGAGACAGACAAGTATATAAGTAACAAATGCAAAATACATTGAATTGGAAAGAAGCTTGGCATGTTCAAGAAACTAAAATAAGATCATGAAGGTAGAATGTAAAGGGGTGGATTATCGTATGCAAGAATGGTGAGGTTTAGGCACAGCCAGATGAACCAATACTTGTAGGATAACCGAGGTAAGAATTTTTATTTTATCTTATTAGCTATGGAATGACACTAAAGTTTTAAAGCAGGGGAATCAAATGATAAAATATAGGATCTAAACACATTATTTTGACTTATGTGTGGTGAATGAATAGGCAAAGTGGCTAGAATGAATTGAAGACTGATTAGAAAAATATTTGTGCTTTTGAGTAAGGTGATGGTGGCTGAGTCTGGTGTGTTTGAAGTGAGAATGAAAAGAAATGGAAGGATTGGAGAAGAGCTATTTATAAGGTAGCATAAAAGGTGGGAGAGTGAGCTCGAAAGAAAAATTAGTGAGACTGTTGAGCAGGACTGACAGCTCAGTTAGAGATGACCTGAATGTATGTCATAAACAATACAGCCAAGCTCCCCCATTGTGTGATTGTCTACAACTTTTTGGTTGTCAATGTGGAGAACGGTGATAGGAAGGTTCATCTTGTGGGTTTGAAGTAGGAAGAGAGCAACTAATGTTGGAATCATGGCATCCAAGCAGAAGTGAAAGAAAAGTGGTGCTCCCAGGGAGCTAAGTGTTGGGGGAAATTGGGAGTTTCGTGACGTCAGAGAATATGGGAGGTATTTGAACTAACCAGATAGTAACAGAGGGTGTTTGATAAACAAATGGAGCATTTTAACATGGAATATTAGAGCTGATATAGTTGTTGGTATTGGGAAATTCCAAGGTGTGATGATAAAATGTGTGGCTTAGACGAAGCGAAGAAGGTGGTTGGAGATGAGGAGGCAAACGGAATGAGAGATCGGGGTGTTGGATGAAGTGATTCTGTGGATGCTGAAGTCTGTTATGCTAATGACTGTAGTTGCAGTAGCGAAGGTGGCTTTGGGCGATGTTCTAGTCTTTAATGACTGAGGACTGAGAACATCCACGGCTTAGTGGCTGAAAGAAGTCAGAAGCGAGAAAGTAATACAGCCAGGTGTGAAACTCAATGGAGCAAGCTGGAGCCAGAGGCATTATTCTGTACCCACTATTTTAAGATCATTATTAGTTTTTGGTACTGATTATACTCTCCAATCCAGAAACCTTGAATAGAAAAACTGAGGGCTCACAGATAAATCTTAAGGAAAAATTTTAAATCCTTCAGCCTAG
This sequence comes from Gorilla gorilla gorilla, assembly GCF_029281585.2. Taxonomy (NCBI): domain Eukaryota; kingdom Metazoa; phylum Chordata; class Mammalia; order Primates; family Hominidae; genus Gorilla; species Gorilla gorilla. Next base: position 94,622,512 of record NC_073232.2, on the reverse strand, counting down.
GCAGTTAGCTATTCTATACCACCATACTTTGGAAACAGAAAAAAAAAGTGAATCCAAATCCTCATTTTATTAATATCATTAGGAGCAATACTGTACCAGATATGTCACACAAGTTTTCTGAATCTCAGTGTCCTCATTTGTAATACAGTGCTAAAAATACTCATCACACAGAGGTTTTTATGAGAATCACATAGAAATAGGCATGGAAAGTACCTAGCATAGAACTGAACTTTTCCAATGCCTCTGTTTTCCCATGTATAAATGGGATTAATAATAGTATCCATATCATAGAAAATTTGTGAAGACCAGCTGAGCCAATGTAGGTAAAGGTTTCAGATCAGCACTTGGCACAAGGTGAAATTTATATCATCAGCACTGGCTATTTTTATCACTAAAGCAAACACAAGGGAAAAAAAAATTTTGTACCCAATTGAGCAATGTTTGTGTTGAAATCATTTGTCTTCATTCATGGATTTAAATAATTTTTCAGCAAGAACTCTGTGATCCTCTCTTCAAGGCAATTAATTAAATGGATAGAGAAAAGGGGTCTTGAGAATCTGAATCTCTGTGTTTGGCCCCTGAGCTGGTTGGGAGCCCACAGAAGGCCTCAGTCTCTGAGTCTTGCCTCTCTGTCCACAGCACCATGCAGGGCAGGCTGGGTGGGGGCGATGCCTTCCAGAAAAAGCCACAAGCCCCTGATGGGCAGTGTGGTGGGGAGGGGCAATGCCCCTCACCCCACACCATTGCTCAGGGGCCTTCTTTTGGAGCCAGTCCTCCTTACCTCTGCCAGAGAGTTGTCAGGACAAGAAGCCCCCCACAGGGAGACTGCACTGCCAGAAAGCACCCAGGCCTGCAGTGATTGGAGTTAATTGGCCTTTATTTAGTGTCAGTGCTGCTCTGATCTGCCTCATTAACCCCAGTGACCACATGGTGCTTTTTAATGAAGATCCCTACCTTGCCCAGTTCTCGATTTAAACAAAGCCACCTTTGAAAATCTCTAAATCCCACACTGATCAATTTCTACTTAGAAAAGAATCAAAGTGTTATCTGCTGGGTGGTCAGGAGCGGCACCAGGATCTACCACCTTCATGCTTCTCAGGCCAAGCAGGTGACAAGACTGTGGTCAGGATCACGAGGCAGTTCAAGACTCAAGGCAGGAGAGTGCAGCACTGAAGCCAGGCAGTCTGTGAGGGAATCCTGATTGTGATCACTCCCATGTGGAGTCAGAGCTGCATGAAAAGCCTTCTCGGTACCTGCAGGGCCACTGTAGATGAGGAGCTTCCTGTCGCTCAGCAGGACAATGGCTTTAGAGGATAAGATCCTTCTTAGGAAGCAAGATCCATGCTCTGTTAACAAGAGGAAGAGTCAGAGGGAAGAGGGGGAGGAGAAGCTCGGGGTCATCCCTCTAATGAGACACCCAGGAAGAGAAGGAACAGCTCCAAATTCCTATAGGCCCAATGGGTTGTTAGAGGTGAGGACTAAGGAAGCTTTAAGTGCCAGGGAGAATAGGATAGAGTGGAGAATACTTTCACCATTCATAGCCATGACATTCTTCGCCAGGTTTTTGTAGCAATGTAGGTCCAATGTCATCAGATTTTCAGGTATTTCAAGAGAGCCCAGGAATTCAGATTTGTGTAAAGTCTCTCAATTTTTATGCATTGGTGACTAATTCACTTTCTGTTGTTATTAAATACTTGCAAGCCAGAACGTTGTCAGTCAAATATACAAGACTGCCGATCAAATGCAGCTTGGCATCTGTCTTACTGAGGCCTCTGAGCTGCAACAGCAGACTCATGCCTTGGTTTTACCTCTTTTAATACAGCATCCGGTAAATACAGACTAGAGCCAGGCACCAGGCAAGGAGCTATGTAGTTGTGATCTGCCTTCAAGTGGCTTGTGACGTAGATGGGGAGTCTGGACAATTAAATGATCACTGCTATGTGATGTATGCAAGGACAGGAATTAGCAGGGTCTTTTAAAATGGTATAAAATTCAGTCCTAGACAGTCAAGCAAGGCTTCCTGGAAGCAGGGGTCAGGACCAACGTGGTCTTGGTATCTCAGCAGAAGTGATTCTGTTTTTTGAGACGGAGTTTCGCTCTTGTTGCCCAAGCTGGAGTGCAATGGCTCCATCTTGGCTCATTGCAATCTCCGCCTCCGGGTGTTCAAGTGATTCTCCTGCCTCAGCCTCCCAAGTAGCTGGAATTACAGGTGCCTGCCACCATGCCCAGATAATTTTTTTGTATTTTTAGTAGAGATGGGGTTTCACTATGTTGGCCAGGCTGGTCTCCAACTCCTGACCTCAGGCGATCCACCTGCCTCAGCCTCCCAAAGTGTATACTTCTTATTTCTATTGTCTTCATACCTAAATACATCCCAATAAAAGCCAAGCACAAAAATAAAAGTTAAACAAATAAAAATTTTTAAAAACCTTCCATATTGATATATTGATCCTCAATTTTTGTGGCATATTTTAGTTGTCCTGTCTTTAGTGAATACTTGTTTCAACTCCTGAAATTTTATTTCCTGGGTTATCTTTATAAACTACTAAAGTGTCAAATGTTATGAGATAATTCCACCTCAAGAACAGGAGTTTAGCTTCATTCACTGTGTGGCTCTGGGGGATAACAAGCCAGGACCTCTGGAGAGGAAGTACTTCTTATTCTGACGGGTCACCTGAGACCATTTCTACCATCGCTGTGGAGTTTATATTCACATTGGGCTTAGAGGGCGTCATTCATTTCTGCAGCAAATCTTTTTGGGTGCAAACTGCATTGCTGATAAGGTTACCACACTGACAAAAACGAATCAAGTGAAGGGTAAATTGATTTGAATCTTAACCTAAGCCAAATGTGATAGAAAAAGTTACTTTTGAAAAGACGAAAGAATGTATTGCAAAAGCCAGTAGTGTTCTGATAATGCTTCTCCATGTGCTTAGTAAACATAAGCATGCCTCTCAATTTCAGACTCAATCTATGTTTCCCACACCATTCAGAAGCAAGTGTGGGTTGTGTGTTTTTCCTCCAGAAAATGCTTATTTACAACTTTTTCCCACTTCTGGCAGACAAGTGGGTCAGGGTGTGGTTATTCATTATTTATTTTTTCTTTCTCACTCAGCAAATGTTTACTATTTATTTTCTTTTTCATTCAACAAATATCCAACAGTATTTGCTACTATGAGCCAAAAGCTGAACTTTTCAGTGTATAAACAACATCTAAATCCTAAAAGATGGTGGGGGGTGGGAAAAGAATCTCCATAAGTACCCTCTATTCCTGGTGACCAACTGGGGTAGTGGCCGGTGCAAATGAGTCTGCTTAGCAAGCACAGCAAAAAGGGAAGTGAATATCCAGCTCTATTCTCACATGGAAATCCACATGAATTCAATAGCCCTTCATTGAACATCTGTCTACTGGATGTAATGTCCTGTGCAGGGAGCTGGAAGGCCATATAAAGGCTCTTCCCCAAGGAGTTTACAATCTAGGAAAAAAAGATAACGACATGTACATAAATAAATAAAATACCAAATACAGAGATATGGGGCCAAAAAGAAACCTAAAATAAAGACCTTTACTTAATAGTTTCAGAGAGGACAGACTTATGCTTGATCATAGAGGATTACAAAAGGCATCAAGGGTCTGGTAGCATTTGTTCTGGGTCTTGTGAATGGCAGGTAGGATTTTAATGGAGGTGGAAGGAAAGCACAATTCTAGAAAGTAAGGAAAGCACGGTGGGGAAGGGAGACATCAGTACTGACTATTATACTGAGACTTGCAGACAAGCCCGGAAACACAAACCGGGACTATTGAGGGCCTGATTAAAATTGTTAGGCAATATAGAATGCAAATATGAATATGAAACAGCTTAGTAACATAAACTAAGCTTTGTTTTACAATAATTTGACTGCTGTGTACAGAATGTACTGGAAGCAAGTGATCCAACAGCAGGGAGACCACTTAAAATGATGATGATCATAACTAATATTAAAACAAAGACAGTAATGGAAGCACTTATGTTGCACTTACCAAGGGCCAGGAATTATTTTAAGCATTTTTGCATGTAGTAACATATTGACCCCTCCCATTCATCCAAAAAATAGATACTATTATTATCCCCACTTCACCAATAAGAAAGCTAAAACCAACTTTACATGCAGATGGTCACCCAGCATGGAAGGCCAGAGAGAGGTCATGGACCAGGAAGGCAGGCAGACACTTGCTTCACCTCTCCACTCTGCTCTCTCATGGAGGAGCCAGTTCAACATCTTGGTGAGAAATGATGACAGCCTAAAACTGAGGAGTCACAGTGGGAATGGAGAGGGCAGAATTTACACACAGGGACTGGGAACAGAGGGAGTAGACAGAGGAGACCAAGAAGCTCTCACAAAGGTATAAATTGACATGCCACAGTGTAGAGGATTTCAAAAACAAAGAAATTATTCCAGAGAGTTAAATGGTACTGAAAAGTCAAAGCAGATTAGAATTTTGAAAGAGCTAGTGAACTGAATAAAAGGAATTCCCTGGTGCCTGTTAGGTCAGTAGTTTTAGAGCAGGGTTACGGTTATACATTGCAAGCAGTTAAGAGTGGATGAGTAATAAGAAAGATGGGCCATTGGACAGAGATGATTCTGTTCAAATTTTCATGGTAAAGAAATAATAAAATCAGAAATAAGATTATGTAAAATTCTGATGGAGTTAAGTAAATGATACCTTTGCTATTACTACTATTACTATTATTATTATTGTTATTGCTAGTTACCAAGGTAAACCATCTTTGCAGAGAAGTTAGGTAGAATGAAAATCAGCAGTAAATAGAAGAGAAAAGAAAACACATTTTGATTATTTAAAGAAGTATATGAATATATCTGAATGGGCAGTCTCAATGCTCATTATAAATTACTAGAAATATCCAAGTGGTAAGTACCCTAGAGGGGTACATTCAGACTCTGGTCTGAATTTTCAAGGATTCACTATAAGGTTTGGTTTAAGCATCACAAATTCCCATTTTAGAACAAGACAGATCCCTGTATTCTAATGTTTTTCTGGGTGAATTCGTATCAAGTATTAGATTTTGGTAGTTTGTGGATCATGAAGCAACTTGGACCCTGTAATGGACTGAAGGTTTGTGTCTCTCCAAACCCATATGTTGAAATTCCAACCCCCAAAAGGATGGCATAAGAAGGTGGGGCTTCTGGGAGGTAATTATGTCATCAGTAATAGTTCACATAAACAGAATTAGAGCCTTTATAACAGGAACCCCCAAGAGCTCTCTTATTCTCTTTCTAAGAGGGGACATGCGAGAAGGTGGCCGTCTGCAGCCCAGAAGAGAGCCCACACAGGAACCTGAACATGCTGGGTCCTTGCTCTCAAATTTCCCAGCCTCCAGAAGTGTGAAAAATAAATTTATTTGTTATGAGCTACCCACTCTATGGCACTTTGTTATAAGCCAAATTAACTAAGATATACCCTAACATCTGTATAGACAGCCCTTCATAAGGTGCATCCCACATGACACATGCTGAAATACGTTCACTGGATTGGGCAGACATGTTAGACCAGGTTTGCTGAGGAGAACAATGCCATAAGCAATGTTTCCCCTCACTTCCAAGGGCAACATCAAATTTTCAGCCTCCTTTTAATTTTCTGCAGCTGGCACTGCAGCTGAAGGGCCAACAGCATTACAATCATTTCTGACATTTCCTAGTCCTTTATAGCTTACGGCAGGTTTTCTCAGTTGCAACTTTAGCATACCTTATAACAGTTCTCTTATGTAGCCAAGGCAGAGGGTGTGATCCTATATTAGAGAAGTGGAAAACCAGGCTGAGAGATGTATTTCCTTGCTCAAGGCCATTCACATAGCAGGTGGGCCAGCATTCACACTCAGACCCAGTGACTCAGAACGCCTTACTCTCTGAAAAAAAAAAAACTCCCTCTAAATACCAGTTCCTTCTCTTTTGAGTAAAAGCAAAACATGCCATCTTGCGATTCAGACTAAGATAATTTCCCATTCTTTTTTTTCTGCTCTGTGTTTGACCTCTTAGACATATTTAACCCCTCTTTTGGTCAGAATTCAATTATTGAGATTTATATTCAGTTGTTTATGCCAAGGCATTAGCATATCCCAGATTTCACTGGTAACCAGGAAAGCAGTAGTTATACCGTTTGCCAAAAGAGTAGGTGCCCTCATTATTTATCTCCGTGAAAAAAGTTTGTTCAGATTTTTTCATCCTTCGTGTTTTCTCTTTAGTAAATAGTTATCCAGCTAAATTATTCATCACATCATCAGAGTGCTTCCTGGAGAAAATTCAAAAACATGTTATAATACCCTCAAGAAATGCATGTCAAAGTCTGAATGATTACTAAAGAACAAAAATGAGGCATATCAAGCGTTTTGCAGCATGTGAAAGCAAAATAGGCCAGTCTGGGAATGATCTAATATCACTGTCTTCAGAAAAGGGAGATGGTCACTGCCCCAAGTCTTTTCTTTTTAAAATAAACCAGCTAACACAGAAACTGCCTTTTACATATAAGTGTAGACTCCACAGAGTAAGTAGTTACATGCGAAAACTGCAAGGACACAGGGAGACTAACCTCAAAAATTTATTATCACAAGATCTGATCCTCTAGCTCTCATTCATATGTCATACTTTCCTGAGGAATAAATACCTGAGTGTTTCACAATATATGTTGAGTTAAAAAAAAAAAAACAAAACAAAAGACTGGGAAAAAATCAGGCTAATGCTACAATCATGGCATTTGCACAAATTTTTCAAAGTGTGAAGTAGGATAAATGTATTCTAACGTACCCAAGAGCAGGGCAAATTAGGGAACGCTGAAATAAATCGTTGATCAAAGGAGAATTTTATTAATGATTTCCAATATTTTTCAGATTTTCCTCATTCTTTATCTTCTCAAAAAAGAGAATTCCTGTGTGGTTAAATTCATGTCCTAGTTCTTAAGTTAGAAAACATCACACAAATAACAGTTGCTATTAATTGAATGTTTTTATTATGTTAGGTACTTATACTATTAGCAATTTTTAAAAAATATTGAAAACTAAGTGCCATGTTTCTCTTTTTATGGTTGTAGAAAGTGAATCTCAGAAAGGCAGAATAATCCATTCCAGATGATACTGCCCCTAAGAATAAATCCAAGATTTAAATCCATGTGTGTGTGGAATTTCCTCTGTGTCTGCTCTTTTCACCAACATATATAAGCCTTTTACATCAGGGGTCCCTAACCCTTGGGCCATGGACCTGTATTGGTCTTTGGCCTGTTAGGAATCAGGCTGCACAGCAGGAGGTGAGCTGCTGGTGAGTGAGCAAAGCTTCATCTGTATTTACAGCCACTCCCCATTGCTTGCATTAGCACCTGAGCTCCGTCTCCTGTCAGATGAGCCACAGCATTAGATTCTCACAGGAGTGCGAACCCTATTGTGAACTACACATGCGAGGGATCTAGGTTATGCTCTCCCTATGGGAATCTAATGCCTCGTAATCTGTCACTGCCTCCCATCCCCCACAGATGGAACCCTCTAGTTGCAGGAACACAAGCTCAGGGCTCCCACTGATTCTACATTATGTTGAGTTGTATAATTATTTCGTTATATGTTACAATGTAATGATAATATAAATAAAGTGCACAATAAATGTAATGCACTGGCTGGGCACGGTGGCTCACACCTGTAATCCTGGCACTTTGGGAGGCTGAGGAGGGCAGATTGACTGAGCTCAGGAGTTCGAGACCAGCCTGGGCAACAAGGTGAAACCCCGTCTCTACAAAAATACAAAAAATTAGCCAGGCATGGTGGTAGGCGTCTGTAGTCCCAGCTACTCAGGTGGCTGAAGCAGGAGAATTGCTTGAACCCAAGAGGCGGAAGTTGCAGTGAGCCGAGATCAAGCCACTGCACACCAGCCTGGGTGACAGAGCGAGACTCTGTCTCCAATCAATCAGTCAATCAATAATTGTAATGCACTTGAGTTATCCAGAAACCATCCCCCGCTCTCAGTACCCCCTGGCCTGTGAAAAAATTGTTACCCACAAAAATGATCCCTGGTGCCAAAATGGTTGTGGACCGTTGCTTTACATCATTATACATACTAATAGAACGCTTCTAAAGCAAAATACTTTTGAGAATTCAAAGTAGAGAAAAAAATTCAACAAAATAATTTAGATTGAGAAGACCACCTATTCCATTGTCCTTATTTTTCTCATTAGGCAATGGCACTCCAAAAAGATGAGGTCAACTACCCAAAAATAGTTCCAGAACCTAGGTCTCCAGACTTCTAATTCAATGCTCATTTTGCTCACTCCCTCATCTTTCTAAATTCTAGATTTCTCTTACAATCTACAGAGTTGATGCTATGGTTCTCATAAGTGCACTGAAGAATTTAACTGGTAGATTAAGTTAATAATCTTTTCAAAGAGCTCTGAAATTATCTGAGCTTCAGATAAAACGGCCATAATTAGGTTCCCTGCCAGTTGAACAGCACGAATGCTATTGTCACTGTCCAAGCCATAGGAAAGAGTTACAGGACAAAGGAAAAAAAATCACAATGGTGTCTTTCTAGACTTTTAGGTAAAATGCCTATTGATGATGAAAAGAACATAGGATTCTAAATTTCCTTCTCAGATCTCATTAAGCAACTGTCTGCACACCTTCTTTTTTGACTATTAATCTCCTTGAACTGATTCAGAAAAAGTATAGCATCATAATTAACATTTAAAAAAATTAGTCTAACAAAAATTTCCAGACAGATCTTTACCTCAAGCAGAAATTTCTCCTATTAAATGCTATCCTTGAAAATATCACTAAATCCTGCGTAGCAATTTCTCTCCTTTGCTGTATAATGATATAGCTATTGTACCCAAAAGGAAGAAATACACATTTTACTTACCATCACAGCTGACTTAGCAGTTTTCTCCAAGTTAAAAACTTCGTGTATCAGCTGGAAGTCAAGATCTATGTTTCTTTAAAAAATTAACTTGGGAAAGTTGGAGTAACTTATTTACTTAACCTTTATATAATCATGACAATTCAGACCGAAAGATAGTTATTTTCCTTCAGAATATGAATATATTGCTGCAATTTCTTCTAATTTCTAGGATCACTGTTGGAAAGGGTAAAGTCATTTTGAGTACTAATCACCAGGATTTGACTTAATTTTTATTTCTAAAAACCTTAAATTTTTTTCTTTAACTCTAGTATTATGAATTTTCATAAATATGTGCCTTCAGCTTGTCTTTTTAAAATTTTAAATTATGGTGGGGCACTTATATTGTAAATTTAAGTCATATTTTCTTTTATTATTTCTTTGATTATGTCTTCTCCATTTTCTGTTTATTTTCTGCTATTAGAGATATTTCTAGTTATCAGTAATTATCATGTTTCCAATATGTTTGCATTTACTAGAAGGCTGTTTGATTTTTTGCATATTTTGATTTTTGCATATTTACTAGAAGGCTGTTATATTTTTTACATATCCAGTATTTTTACTTCTGGTTTGATTTCATGTTCTGACAACATATCACTTTAACTTTGGAGTGGGTCTCTTTTACATGCAGTAAAAGTTGTATGAAGGAAATGTGTGAAGCTCAGCAAAGCCCCTGCAACACAGTGCACAACAAAATTTTATGGAAGGAAATAAGTACACAATGCTTTCTGTTTGAGAGTTTTGCTTTGTTTGCTTTTCTTAAGGCTCAAGTAGGTTCAACCTGAGGCTTAAGCACGAGCCCTAACGGGAAGTCCTTAACACTTTCTGTTCAAAAGGGTCAGACTGTAGGTAGAAACTCAGCCAAGGTGTATCAGTGAGAAACAGACTGTGCATTTGCCAGTAGAATTCCCTTTCCAGCAAATCAAAATTTGTAAATAAGGCAGAAGTGGTCAGATGGGTGGAGAACGGGTTCTCTGGCTGAGATGTACAGAAACACAACATTTGGGAAACACATGTGCTTCACTTTTTCTTTCTTACTCTCTCTCACACCCCCACCCTCTCTCTCCACCTAATCTCCTCCACAAGAATTCCAAAGTGTTCTTCTACAATACAAGTAATTAGCTCTTTCCCCAATTTTGAATATGCAAACCTCTCCAGGTCTCAGCAAAACAATAACTTCAGCTTCTGCACTCCTTAGAAAGAATGTTGTACCTATAAATGACTTTTTTCTTATTATTTTATAAATCATTTTAAACTGACTACATTTCACTTAGCACATAGTGGTTACTCAAAGAGAAAATACAAGCCCAATAGATGGGCAAATACCATTGCCTGTTCTATTTATGCAAATGTTCTTTGTCCCTAATATATTTTCTGGCACTTGATGGGTACTCAATGAAAATATTCCTGAAACTGCAGGTTTCTAACTTTTCTGGAGACATAATTTAGACACCATCTTTTGCAAAGGATATTCACCTTAAATAATTTAGAATTTTATGACAAGAAAATTCCAGACATAGAAAACAAACAAAATTGGGGGCATCCACAATCGAAGTTGGATTACATTTCTGAGTGTCTTCTTAAAATATCACTTGTATTGCACATGTTCTAGTTTGTCATATCCCACTGTTAGGAAAGGCTTACAACAAATTATTTTAAAAGAATATCATTCACCGTATAAATGTTGTACAGTTTTTCCCAGATAAAAATATTTTCCTTATTGAAAAAAAAGAGCTTATTGTTTCTTAGAAGAAACATGTTAATATAAACTGTATCAACCAGGTATGTGCTGTGAATTTACATCAAGTAATCTTCAATTTGGTGGGTCTCTAACCGTCTCAGAGTCATATGGTGAGAAAGATCCTTCCAGTCCACTCCAGGAAATGCTACTGAGCAGCTGTCTGTTGCTTTACACAGATGGTAATTGACAAATATGTATATTGTGAAGACTTCGCGATGTACTTCCAAAAGAAAAGTCATTCCTTAATGCCAAAATATCCCATTCTTGTATTCTAAATCACTGGGGGAATTTAACCTCCATTACTTAATATAATTAGTTTGACACTGACATAATTAGTAACCACCACAAAAGAACAAAGATTACAAGATCACTGTAAATAAAGGCCAATTATTTTACTTCTCTAAAGAAATACGGACTTACCCCTTTTGCCATTAGTCATAGGCAGACAATTTAAAATGTATTATGTGCTAAACTAGCTATTAATAAAACAAACAAGGTGTCTTCCTTATGAGTAATGTTTAGCTTAGTTGTCCTTAATGTAAGAATCTGGGAATGGCGATGGAGGACAGAAGGAAAAATTAAAAAAATAAACAGCTGAGGGCCCAGTTAAGCTAGGCACAAAAGATACCCCTTGCATACTGTCAGATATAGACATTTTACTGATAAGGACACAAGTTTAGAATTGTAATTCAGCTAGATTCTCAAAGTAGGAAATGTCAGAGCTGAAATTTGATCTTCTGTGTGGCAAACTCTCCTATACACTACTGCTCCCCTCTCAATTATGACAAAGAAATTATCTTTTAGGGATATTTTTATACATTGTATCATTTAGATGCCATCTATAATTCAAATGCAATGTTGTCTTTTTGCAAGTTTTTGTCCTCACACCTTAAAGTATATCACTTCTCTAATGTTCATAGAAAAGTATAAATTATTCTAGCTCGGCGAATCAGCAGGTTTCTTATTTTCTCCCAAAAACTCAAGGAATTTCATCTCCAACATGTGTGTACCCTTAAAAAGAACCTTTCCTCTTGCAGTTTGTCTCCACAGCATTTGATTAAGAAAGTTACAAAATTGTAAGAATAAAACATTGTAACAGGGTTTTTTAAAAAAAATCTTAGAGGCTTCTACTTGCCTATGTCATAATGTCAAAAATAAAATGACCTTCACAAAATTGGAGCATTGAGCAAATGAGGGAGAAGAAAACTCAACCAATAAGAATTTTACTAATAAAAACTGACAGAAGTCTTCTCTAAACCCACTTGTATCAACATTCATAAACAAAGATCTAATGCCATTCCATTTGACTGAAATCCAAATTTATTGAACTTTCAGACAAAGTAAATAGCCTATTTATTCTGGAATGAACTACATAATCAACTAAGCATTTCACTTGAGGCCATCTTCCTCCACTAGATTATCCCCTGAAATAGCATCAGACGTTTCTCTGTGGACACTCGAGTGACTGATTGAAAAGTCTTTTTCCCCTAATGGAATTAGGAACCATTTCGGACTCTTCATCTTCCCTTCAGTTCTAGCTCATACTTCAAAAATTCCATTCTTCCAAAATTCTTAAGCAATCATCATTTAGTGGAAAATAATTCTATTAAAATCATATAATGCTATAATAAAACATGCATTTTATATGTATCTGAAATCTACACTTTCATCTCCATATTTGCAAAAGAAATAAAAGTCTGTCAATGATTTTTTTATTCAAATGCATATAATTTACCAGTTCAAATAAATTATCTTTAATAGAGAATTTCTCTTTAATTTCAGTTTTCCATTTAAACTGATAAAATCATATAATATTATATCAATAGTGGTATATTAATTGCTGGGGGGAAAAAGAGTTATTTTTTCTTTAACTATTCAATGTAAAATCCTATGTCATGTCAGTTCCAACGAGAACTCTAGGGTAAAGCAGAAAAAACAAAAGGAAATGTGCCTTTACAGACTCACACAAATAGGAAAAACTTTTTTTGATCAGATTCAAAACGGACATAAAACATGACTTGCACTTAATTAAAAAAAAATACCAGTACTCTCTATGATGAGAAAGGCATTATAATATTAAGAGTCACTTTTCTTTCTCTAGAAGTTAAAAATAAGTTTCTTTTTGTGAATACAATACAAAAATATTTAAACTATTTCATTGTTTAATAGATCATATTATAAATACTGGCTCACACTATATATCAAAATAAAACTGGAACTAAGCTAACACCAGATACAAAGGTGGAATAAAAATCTAAATCTAAGATGTAAACCTATAGATATAAGAAAAAACCATGAGAAAATATCTTTATGACTTGGAGGAAGTAAAGAACTTTTAAAGCAAAGGCAGCAAAAAATAAGCAAAAAAAGTCATAGATTACAGAATGAAGAAGGATATTTGTAATATTTAAGACTGACAAACTAATAATGCTAATAGTTAAACAAAGAGATGCTTAAATTAATTAGTAATCAGATAAATTAAAACAACAATAAATATCATTTACGCCAATTAAATTGGCAAAAAAATGGTTGTAAAGACACAGAAAAATCTTTAGATAATATGGTGCAACCTGGCCAGGCGCGGTGGCTCATGCCTGTAATCCCAGCACTTTGGGAGACCAAGGCGGCCAGATCATCTAAGGTCAGGAATTCGAGACCAGCCTGGCCAACATGGCGGAACCCCATCTCTACTAAAAATACAAAAATTTTCCAGGCATGGTGACACATGCCTATGGTCCCGCCTGGGTAACAGGGCAAGACTCCCATCTCAAAAAATATATATGTATGTGTATATATGTGTATACATGTATATATGCATATATATACACACATAGAAGTTAAAAATAAGTTTCTTTTTGTGAATACAATACGAAAATATTTAAACTATTTAATTGTTTCATAGATCGTATTATAAATACTGGCTCATACTATATATCAAAATAAAACTGGAACTAAGCTAACAGCAGATACAAAGATGGAATAAAAATCTAAATCTAAGATGTAAACCTACAGATATAAGAAAAAACCATGAGAAAATATCTTTATGACTTGGAGGAACTAAAGAACTTTAGGCAGCAAGAAGTATATATTATATAAATATTATATATATGTGTATACATATATATATATATATATATATATATATATGGTGTAACCTAAAAATAATGCACTAAAAATAAGTGACATAGGCCTTTTAGCTGCAGAGTAATTTATGATGGTAGAAGGTTAGAAGAAAACCAGTTTTCCATTAATGCAAAGAATCATGCAGCAATGAGAAGTGATAGATTATATGCTCACACAACAACGTGAGCTGAAAAATAGAATGTTTAATCAAAAAAGTGGAAACTAGCATCAAGTAAATAAAACATGCATGTAAGAACACACACAAATCCAGATGTACACGTTATATAAATTAGAATGGTTGTCTCAAGGTGGTAGGGGAAAGGGAATGGAGAATGGGGAAAAGGGTTGGGGGAGAGAAAGAAAAAGAACTGGATGATGCAAAAAGTCAGAAGGCAATCAGCAATGAAAAGAACCTGAACTTTGATGTTTAAGAAACTTGCAATCAAATCCTTACAGTCACTTACTACCAATGTGACTTTGAACAAGGGACTTTTCTGTATGACTCTTTCCCCACTGGCAAAATTGAGATAATAGTTGCCACCTCATGGATGATGATTAAATGAGTAAAAACTTAATATTTTACATACTCAATAAGGACTTTTTTTTTCTTTTTAAGCTTTTTTAGAACAGGCATTTATATTTGCCTGTGTTATAGGATTGTTATACTTATTGATGCTTAGAATGTAGTCTGAATTCAAGTTTCTTTTGCTGAATTCTAAAATAGGAAAACAACACTACAAAAGGAATATTCATGAGCTATGGACAAATTCAGGCTTTGTAAAAGCATTTTATAATTCCAAATAAAATGGAAATCCTTGTTTTGTATATCATTCTGAGATACGCAGCTGAAGTAGAGTATTAACTTTAAGATTACTACCAATATAGTAAAATCAGTATCTTCAAATTTAAGATTACAGAGAAACACTAAGATTGCTGAAAGACATCTTAAAATGTTTCTTTTACCAATTGTAACCTGAAACCAATACTTTTTCTTATTACACTTTGCTGTGCACTAAACCTCAAAGAGAATTCTCCAAGCTCTTTGACAATTAAAATGTTAAAGAGTGAAGCAACAAAATGATCTTACTTTGTCCTGTTACTAGATTTGGAAAAAGCATCATTTTGAAAGGGACTTATCTTCTTAGAGTAAAAGTCATGTAAGAACTTCTGTTCATTTTTCAAATCATTGGTATACTCGCAGTCTTCTTAGGAAATATACATTTCTATTTACAGGCCAGTATTTCAGCCAGTCATTTATGCTCAGAGGAAAATATGCTGGGGAGAGGTAAATTTGCCTAAAATCATTGTTGATTGATCGAATGATTGATTCATTCAAGAATAATATATTAAGCACTACTATATAGCAAAAAAAATGCACTGGGTCTGAGCATATATGAATGAATAAATGAATGAAGTAGACATAGTTCAGCCTTCACAGAGTATACAAAGTAATAGGAATGTCAAACAAAAATAAGTAAATGATTGCTACCTATCTACCTATAAAATTACAAATTGTTGTAAGAATAAGCATGAAAAACAGGATTCTAAGAAAACGAATGACAAAAAGAATGGAGTATTCATAGAGATCTCCAACAGTATAATTTTAACTGACACCTGATGGATATAAAGAATGACCTTTGCAAAGAGAGGCAGAAAGATTTACAAGGAGGAGGCATAAAATGTTCAAAAGTGCTGAGGCGGAAAATAATTTGGTCTTTAAAGCTACTGACATCAGTTCATGGGACCTGGAGCCTGGTATACTGTGAACAAACTCCAAGATATGCAATTAATTTAGAGGCATCTCCATGACAGCCTGTAGACCACTGCATAGGGATCTGATATTATGTCAGTCTTCATGAGAAATCATTAGGAGTTTTTGAAAAGACATTGTCTGATATATGTGTTTAAGAGTTCTAGTTTTTTTAGGCCGGGTGTGGTGGCTCACACCTGTAATCCCAGTACTTTGGGAGGCCGAGGTGGGTGGATCATGAGGTCAGGAGATTGAGACCATCCTGGCTAACACGGTGAAACCCCGTCTCTACTAAAAATACAAAAAACTAGCTGGGTATTGTGGTGGGCGTCTGTAGTCCCAGCTACTCAGGAGGCTGAGGCAAGAGAATGGCATGAACCCGGGAGGTGGAGCTTGCAGTAGGCGGAGATTGCACCACTGCACTCCAGCCTGGGCGACAGAGCGAGACTCTGTCTCAGAAAAAAAAAAAAAAAAAAGTTCTAGTTTTCATATGGAGAAGGAGATAGAGGGAGGCCAGGATGAAGATTTTTCAATCAGACCAGGGAAAATAAAATCATAGTTTGGGTTAAACAGATGACTGAGAAACTAAGTGAGAAGTGGACGGAGTAAAGATATATTTCCGAGGCCTTAAGGATGCAGGAAACAGCAGTAATGACTCAGAGTTCTGGCTTCCATACTGTGGCAGACTGTAGTGCAATGTATAAGGATGGCAAAGACTGAATGAGTGGATCTGAAATCACGGGGAACAGGAAATTAAAAGAAGCACCCTGGCTTTCACACCCCTGGAGATTATAATTCAGGTAACTGAGAAGCAGGGTTTCCCTCAGCATTTTGGAGTGGAAGTTGCAGGCCTTGGTTGTGAACAAAACTGACCTCTACTGACCACTTACAGTGAGTTATGGGCTATGCCAGCTCCTTCCAGTTGTGCTTGCTATCTCATTTACTTCCTACTACAGTACTGGAAGGTGGCTGTGATTAGCTACATTTAAAAGATGAGGAAATTAAAGGTCAACTTTTGTATCTTGTTCAAAGTCCCTCGATAAATGACAGAGTTAGGATTCTAAGACTGACTGTAAAAGTACAGTGTCCAAACCTATCCTCTATTTAATGATTAGAAACAGTGGACACAAGACACCAGTGAGAGTGAGGGGTGTGTGTGTGTGTGTCTGTGTGTGTGTGTGTGTCTGTGTGTGTGTCTGTGTGTGTGTGTCTGTGTGTGTGTGTGTCTGTGTGTGTGTCTGTGTGTGTGTGTCTGTGTGTGTGTGTATGTCTGTGTGTGTGTCTGTGTGTGTGTCTGGCAGGGATGGGGCATGCTAAATAATGTTCATCGTAGATCCAGTTCTACTGTCATGTACGAAAAGCAAGGAGGAAAGTCTCTATTAATATAGAGGCATAATGCGGACTCATTCATGGATGATAAAAGGTCTACCAAGTGACACACGCTGGACAAGTTTCCAGGTCAGCAAAAGAGGCAGAATCCCAACTAGTACGCAGCTCAGAGCCTAGCAATCTGTCATTCTCAAAATACAATTTTCTTCACACAATGCCACACCAGTAGGCTAGATTAGCCAGGCACACGTATGATTCACATACAAGGTCAAAATGCTGTGTGCTACGGGAGATAAAGCACCAGGTGAGATAGAGCTCTATGGGAGATAAAGTGCTAGGGTGGCAAAACGATATAGGCCTTAAGAGCAGTGGGAGATTACTTGAGATGGAAAGGTCACAAAAAGCTTTCTTTATCGATTAAGTAAATGCCTGGAACATAATAGGGTCTGAACTAAATGATATTGGAAGATGTAAACAAAATCCAATTTTCCCTGAAATTAATTAATAATGTATAAATAGAGATGTTAGAAAAATAGTTAAACTATTCTAATACTGTATCTAAGGCTCAGAATAAAGAAGATCATACTCTAGTCCAGACGTTGGCAAACTTTTCCTGTAAAGGGGCAGATAGTAAGTTATTTTTCAGCTTTGTGAACTTCACCATCAATATCCATCAACTCAGTACTAATATTTTTGCAGGAAGGCAGTCATGAATGATACGTACATGAATGGGTGCAGCTGTGTTCCAAAAAATTTGTTGCTTACAAAAACAAGTGGCAGGCTGGATCTGGCCTTCAGGCCATTGCTGGCCAACCCCTGCCCTAGTCTCATTGCTCCCCAAATTTAATAGAATGATCTGTCACTCAAGTTGCTGGGAATGCAAGGAAGACACTGAGCCTAATTAGGATATGTCACACACAAAAATTATTGGAGAGAGCAGTTGTAAGTTGAGACTAAAATGAAGCCCCTTCTCTTGAGTGTTTCTGCCAAAATAAGAAATATAAACACATCCTGATTACACAGTAACAAGGCAAGCACAGCTGAAGGAAGAAAGTTATCAGTGGAGACCCGCTGCATAGCATGGTCACAACCACGGCAGGTAAGGTGGAGTGTAGACAGCCTTGTCAGCCAGCCTTCTCAGCTCTCTCTCCAGCCTCTCCTGACTTGACTTGGTATAAAGATCTTAGAGAGGTGAAGCCACTAATAGAAGCCCAAATCCCAGTTAACTTTTACGATGCTGTCCCTGCTGTAGCTCTCTCTCATTTTTCTCTTTCATGTTTTGTTAATAATGATTGCTCTATTTTGAATAAAATATTGTAACAAATTGAACTTAAATCATTCATTCAACAATTATTTATTGGGTATGTCCTGCATGTGCCTACCCTTGATTGCCTATAATGTTATTACTCTGTGATGGAACTGGAGATCTGATGGTGAGAAAACCATTCATATTATCCCTACTCTCCTGGAACATAACGTCCAGATGACAAAACACAAAATAAGGTCACAAGTAAATGTAATTGCAACTGTGATCAGCTGCTTTGAAGGAAACAGACAAACTGCTGAAATGGAAAATACCATAGGAAGGGAATAATTTAGACAGAGTAGACAGAGACAGTTTTTCTATGGAGATCTTTATTTAATTAAATTTCCTTTAAATCAAGACCAGGAACACGTTCCAGAAACTGATAAAAGACCATTGGTATTGGAGCGTAGTGAGTTGGGGAAGAAAGAAGAGTGAAAAAAATTATGTTGGAAAAACCAGAGAAGTGAACAGGTTATGCTGGGAAGGCATTTGGACCTGGTAAGGTTTGCATGTTTCATCCTGAATACAGCTAGAAATCAATGAGAATGGTTTTGAGCCGGGGAGTGATGTCGTTTGTTTTACCAATATTAATCAAAAATGGTTTGTAGAGCAGCCAGGAGTATAAATGTGGAGAATATGATGGGGGGGTACTGTGACAGAAAAGGGGTAAGATGAAACTGGCTTGCTTGGTGCAGGGTGGTAGTGGCAGTGGCAGCAGAAGTGTAGGGAAGTTGCTGAATTTGAGATTTCTGTTGAAGGAAGAACCAAGTTTTGTGGATGAGTAGATGGTTAAAAGGTTCTTAAATGTGGGTGTAAGTAGGTACTTGTGGGATAGGAAGGGAAGAGTAATGGAATTAAAGAAGCCAATGGTTTCTGGTTTGACCTCCTGGTTGGCTGATGGTGCCATTTATCTTGAAAGGGAAGACTGGGGGAGAAGCAAGAGTGGGGAGAACCAAGAGGTATGTTTTGGACATATTTGAAAATTCATGGGGCAAAGAGGCAGTTAGATACACAAGAGTGAATCTCAGGCAAGTCATTAGAAGATAGATGGCATTTTAGGCTACTGGATTGAAAGTCATGATAGGAAGAAAGTGAGGGAAAAGAAGGCCCAGAACAAGGCTGTATTGTAGATAAATGTATATTTAAATTTTCTGTACCTTGTGATGTTTTGATATCTTAGAAAATCTTTCTAACTGGGGAAGAGATCACCTTTGCCTGAGGCTAGCCAATTCTTTTTTTGTTTTGTTTTGTTTTGTTTTTGAGATGGAGTCTCGCTCTGTCGCCCAGGCTGGAGTGCAGTGGCGCCATCTCGGGTCACTGCAAGCTCCGCCTCCCGGGTTCACACCATTCTCCTGCTTCAGCCTCCCCATTAGCTGGGACTACAGGTGCCTACCACCATGCCCGGCTAATTTTTTTGTATATTTAGTAGAGACGGTGTTTCACCGTGTTAGCCAGGATGGTCTCGATCTCCTGACCTCGTGATCCGCCTGCCTCGGCCTCCCAAAGTGCTGGGATTACAGGTGTGAGCCACTGCGAACAGCCGCCAATACTTAAGATAGGAAAGGGACCAGCCTGAAGCATGCAAACTAACCAACCCAGAGCCACATTTCCTCTACCTTGCCCATATACCCTGGAAACAATATTCTTCTGTCTTAAGCAACCCAGGGCCAGGTACCAGGCAACTAGAGAACACCGCTGTTTCCCAAATTCTGAAGAAATTATTCAAAGTAGTCCTAAACTGTTCATCCTATCCTGCCTTACCCTTCTCTCAGAAACCCCAACAAAGGCCATGCCTTACAGCTTACCTTGCTCCTGTTTCTGCCTCCTGACCACTCTGGTCTTCCCCATGTTACCATGTATGGCATGCCTCCTGTCTCTAGGACCTGTGAGTAGAAAATACTTTATTTTCTCGAGTCTCTCCTGTGTCTCCTCTTGTAGCCCCATCTGGCCGATTGTCTCATAAATGTATACAAAACAAAATTTCTGACAAATCATAATATTTATAGATGCAGCAAAACAGAAAAACAATGAAAGTCTGTATTAGTAACCAGAAAAACGGTCAGAAGTCTGAGGTACCTGAGAGAAGACAGAAAAATGAGATCTGGAATTTGAGGAGCACATGTTAGGAGAAGAGCCATCTCTACTGTAAGCACAAGCAACACAGAGGGAATGGGGATGTCAGGAGGGTATCCCAAGGACAACATATAGGATTTTGTCATATTCTTCCTCCAAAGATCACAGAAAACTTGTGATCCATATCCACTGTTTTTTGTTCCAAGTCTCTGATAAGTAAGTCATCCAATCCGTGTTAAAACAGGCTGGATTCTTGCATCATAAGACGTTAATTTATATTTTTACAAGATCCTTTTAGCTGCTTCCACCAAAGTCCCTTTCCCCCTGCATACACTGGAGCTTATCTTGCATATTCTATTTATTATGATATATAAGGTGTGTTTTCCCTGCTGGACTTGGGGGTTTTGAGAGAAGGGACTCTATTTTTCCTTTCTATATCCTCCCAGCCAACTGAACATCTGATTCTTTGCAAAACTGAGAGACCTACCATAGTAATTTGCAAATGGGCCTTCAAATTTATAATACTTGCTCTTAGTCCTATGCTTAGAGTTTCAGTTCATGTAGGAGTCAGTGAAGACTAAGTGTGAGTAGCTAAAAACTTGAAAGATAAAGTTGAAAGCAGTTTCTTAAAGATATTTTTTAAATGTTCTTAATTCAGAAACTATTAATCCAATTTCAGAGAAAACTGTTTAACTAAAAATTTTAGAGAATTTATGAAGACATATCTTTAATGGAGAAAAACACAATAATATGTAACATTTTGAAATCAATCATGTTTTAGTGGTCTTCTATTTGCTTACTAATTTTTACTGATAGTTTTCACACACTGAATTATGTTTCCTGCAACTAATATGTTTTCTTCTCTTTTGCTCTGAAATTTCTGTAGATTTTCCATTTTGGAATGTGAGTCTATGTTATGTGATGCATAGATACCCATTCCTATTGATTTCTTGTGGAAATAACTTTCTTATTAAAATTTGATAAATAATGCATTTATTAATATGGTAGATATTTTCAGAATTAGTTATATTGTGTTTCAGTATGCCTCATAATACTAGGTTTTTTTTTCAATATTTCACTTTGTTCTTTTTGTGCCTGTTTGTGTTACTATTAACAATCTGAAGGTCTCATGTTTTTCTATTACCTTTTTTGTTACCTTTTAAATACAATGTGATATATTTTTTATTTCTTATTTTTTTGAGACGGAGTCTCGCTCTTGTCACCCAGCCTGGAGTGCAATGGCACAATCATGGCTCACTGCAACCTCACTTGAACCTTCCTAGGTTCAAGTGATTCTCCTGCCTCAGCCTCCCGAACAGATGGGATTACGGGCACCTGCCACCATGCCCGGCTAATTTTTGTATTTTTAGTAGAGACGGGGTTTCACCATATTGGCCAGGCTGGTCTCGAACTCCTGACCTTAGGTGATCCACCCTCCTCGGCCTCCCAAAGTCCTGGGATTACAGGCATGAGCCACTGTGCCTGGCCAATATAATATTTATAATCCTACATTTCTTTATTATCTACTGACCATTCACTGTAATACTGACAAAATTTATACCTCCACTTACTCTCCAATCACTTCTCTTACTGCATTTCTAATTTTAATTGTTTACACACTTTTACTACATTTTTATGCCTTTGCATGTTTATGCTATGTTATTTAATAAATCACCGTTGAGTGGCATTTTTTTGCCTTCAGCTATAAAAGATGAAGAATTCACCATATGTATCCCACCTCTCACCTTCTCTTCCATTTTTCATCCTAAATTGTATCAGATAAATTATTTCAATGTTATTATTCTTTGTAACATTTTCATTCTGTTCTGTAAACATAATTCTCAGAAATATTTTTACTTATTAATGCAGATAGAAATATTTAATATTTTCAACATATTTAATGTTTATCAACAGTTCTTTTGCTGTAATTCCTCTATTCATTTTCATTGTCAGAATATTTTTAAAGGAATCTGGCAACTAGATTCTGAGCAGTATTTCATGTTGAAAACTGTTTGTCAGTTGCCTTACTTTAAAGGATACATTGACTGAGTCTAGGAACATGGGTTACACTGCCTTTTCCTGAAAACACTGGAGAGGAATTGACCTGTTCTTTTCCTAATGTGGAATGTTACTGAGAGGAATTCTGAGGTCACCCTTTGTTTAGGATTTGATCTCCTTTCAGACTCCCCAAAAGATTCCCTGTTCTAGTTGGCCTTCTATATTGGTGGTTTCTGAATACATACCCCAAAGAACTTGAGCATCAGTGAATTCTGGTATCTTCTGGGAGCCCTGGAACTAATCTCTTGAAGATACCAAGGGATGACTGTGTTTTAAAAGGTAAGTGGATTAGGATATTGACGGTGATCATTTTGCATAATTTTTTTCATAATGTTGGGCTTCCAAACAAAAGATTAAAAGTCAAAAATGTTTATTCTCAAAACTTCTTCACATCTGGAAAAAGTAACTTTAAACATTTTTTTTCTCCATATATTCGTTTCTCCTTTTCAGGCACACCACTTATGTGTATGCTGAACTTTTCTTTTTTCTGTTTGGATTTTCTAACAGATTATTTTCATCTACCCTGACAATTGTTTTAACTCACTGTTAATTTATTTTGTTTCATTTTTTCACTGTTCACATGCTTTTTGATATTTTCAGTTTCTATTCTCCTTTAGGTTATTTCCAATGTAACTTTGGATGTAACATTCTTTTCTACTATTCTTTCCTATACTTAATATGGTTTGCCTGTGTCCTCAACTAAAATCTCAACTTGAATTGTAATCCTCATGGGAGGTGGTTAGATCATGGGGGCAGTTTCCCCCATGTTGTGCTTGTGATACTGAGTGAGTTCTCACAAGATCTGATGGTTTTATAAGGGGCTTTTCCCTGCTTCGCTCTGCACTTCTCTCTCCTGCTGCCATGTGAAGAAGGACATGGTTGTTTCCTCTTCTGCCATGATTGTAAGTTTCCTGAGGCCTCCCAAGCAATGTGGAACTGTGAGTCAATTAAACCTCTTTCCTTTATAAATTACCCAGTCTTGGGCAGTTCTTTATAGCAGCATGAGAACAAACTAATATACTAATTTTCTTGTTTTATCTGCTTAAGAGTCATTTCCTTCTATTTCCTTGCTATATTTCTTCCTGAATTTCTGTTTCCCAAATGTCTGCTTTGAGACATTATTTCAAAGAAGTTATTGTTTTGTTAATGTCTATTGCTTAATTTAGTAATACATTTGGGAATTAATTTCATTTTCTCCATGACAAAATTTTTCTGGTGAATATTTTTCAACTGCTTTCTATTCTGCTTTCTATTCTAATTATTTTAATACCTTGGTATTTATGCTGCAATGGTCCCTTTTACACATGGTGAGTCTTCATAGACTACATGCTGGTAATTTATCTTTGAATATAGTGAGTATTTGGAACTATGGGAGGAGGGTCAGAGTGGGATATAGCACAACAGTAATTGTCAGAGGCTGACCATGAAATGCATTAAAGTGTATTCCTATATCTAGTTTAGCCTTTAATTCTCCCCAGGCGAGAGAGAGATGTCACTCAGGACTGCTTCCAAAGGAGTTTCTCTTGCAGCTTGCTTCACTGTCTGACTCCTTTCATACAAGTGGTAAGTCTCAATGTCTCCTGACTCAGCCTCCGACCCTCCAGTTGCTTCATCACGTTCAGTGGCTTCCAGGCATGCACTTGCCACAGAGTGCATTGTTGCAAATAAGAGATTGTTTTCTCAGAAGGGCATACCATCTACTTCTGAAATGGCATACTGGGCTCTGGAGCCTTTCTTCCCATATTTGGCCGAAGATTCTTTTCAATAAAGGTTGAATTTCCTTCTAGTTATTTTAAATTAATTTTCATGAGGAAAGGGGGCTGTATCATCATTACCATTTTAAGTCCAAAAGTCTTTTATAGTTCAAAAATATTTCATATCTACAAATTAATTTATCCTTACACCATATCCAGTTACATTCAATGTGGTAACTAATACTATCCCCAATTAAAAAAAAATGAAAAAAGTCCTGGGAAGTTATGTTGTTTATCCATGGCCACGCAGCAAATCAATATCATATTTGAATGAAGAATTACGTGCTTTCTCTTCTAGGTTAAGTTTTATTCCCACTAAAAACATGACCACAATGTGATTTAGTTATTTTTCTCCTAGAAATTTATCATAATGCTGTATCCCTAATGAGGGGTACAATATGTCAGAAATTAATCTGTGACTCACATTTACAAAAAGCCCCAAATTTGAACTTGAATTCAACTCTACAACACCCACATAAATTTATGTTTATATATACTCATACTATCTTGTGAATCACTCACTCCTATTGTATTGTATTTTGTGTCACAGCATTTAATTTTTAAATCTTTTTAAAAATTGCATTCATAAATTAGAAGTGTCCCAGGTCTCTCCCTTTTCCTACAGTTATGTGAGGAAGGCCCTGTTGATATTCTCATCTGAATATACAAGTACGGGCCTCTGAAACATCAGGGACCATCAATAGGTACACTATCATTCAGGTGATCTCTGCTCTAAAAAGTGAAATGATGAGTGGAACTTTGGAGTTGAGGGTCAGACTTGAGGAAACTTAAATTAAGTGGTAAGTCCCTTGAACTGAAATGGAAAATGAAGGCTGCCCCTAACACCAGAGCCTTGGGGGAAGAATTCATAAAGGAAAGTAATGAGATGGTCTAGAAAGACAAGAAGTGACAGAGAAGTGGAAAGGGTAAAAGGCCTACCAGTCTATCTTGGAGTAATATTTCCTACAATGTCATCTGCCAACACCATGTTTTTTATATTCAAGAAAAGCATTTTATTTAAAAATCATTTATTGAAACTTCTCCACTTTCACTATTCTCTTTCATTATAAAAATCATTCCCAGAGTTTGTCAACACCATTTATTGTTTCTAATCAAAACAATGACAAAGCAATATTCAGATGGAAGCATCAGGGTACCACCTCAAATACAATTTCATATCTCTTCTTTGTCATGAGATGAAATTAGATATAAGGTAAAAAGATAAGCAAGTTAAAAAAGAAAAACCTTTAAGTCTTTTCCCTTAATCAAACCCAGCATCAAGTTCAAAATCAATAAATGATACAATAAAATAATAATAATAATGAGTCAGTTGTCAAATGCAAGAGTGTGTCAGTTTTCAGGAGCTTAGTAAGTATTCCTGCAATGAGACTCTATAAAGACAGAGAAAGCCCAACAGCCACAGTAGAATGAATGGTTCCAAATTTAAAGTCATTAATGCAAGATCCAGTACGTGGAAAGAGGAAAAAGCAGCAGTGATGATGTACTGAAGCGCTCCTGCACTTACCAAGATACAAACAGCCCAAGTACAAGCTGCAGTGGTTGGAAATGAGGAAGAAGAATAAGGAAAGATGACCTTCTCATGTCTGGACCATGAGAGACCTGACAAAGGATACAGACATGAACGTGTCATACATACCACCAACATGTGACTCTTAGTGGAATCACAAGAAGGCAAGCAATATGTTATAGCACATATACAGAAAAGACAAGACAAATTTCCTATCTTGAAAAGAGACTTGGCTCCACATTTGTCAATTGAGAGTTTCTGGGAAATGTGTTTCAAAGTTCTCCCAATAATAACAACAGTGATGACTGACAGTTACTGAGCACTGAATAGGTGTGAAAACCATCCTGGAAGTATAGAGACTATGAGTCCAATAGATGGGGAATTTGAATCTGGACAACTAACTGTGAGACTTTGGCCAAATTACATGAGCAGTTTGAATCTCAGTTTCCTAGTTATAAATGGAGATAAATAACAACTACTTCATAGAGTGGTTAGCATTAAATACGAAGATGGATTCAAACATATAGCATGCACAATGCCTGAAGTGTGTTAAGAACCCAGTCAATATTTGCTATCATATGACCTGCTAATAATTATCCTCACAATTCTAGGATATAAGGGCTAGCATTATTTTTAATATAATAAACAAAAACTTAGGGTTCATAGAGGTTTAGTACCTCGTCAGTGTTCAAATAGCTAATAGGTACAGAAGGAGGATTCAAATCAAAATCTCACAAGGACTCTAAAAGCAGCATTGGAGGGTGTGCCTCCAGAAAATGCCTTTCTGCACTTCTAAAATGTTGGCTTAGCTATACCTGCTTTTCTGAGATGTGTTTCAGAAATGTAAGGAGTCCTACACATGATCAAATGTCCCCAGCTTCTAGAAGTGGTAAGAAAGCTGAGAATTCCTTGATGTACAAATGAATAAGTCATCCCTGGTGAGGAAAACTGGTCTCAAAGAGGAGCCACAGACAAATCTCATTTAGTATCCCAGGAGTAATTGCTTCTCCTTTAGGGAAAACTGGATGCTGAAGTGTGTTTATTTCCTTAACATGTTGTTTGGAAGTTTGCCTTTTTTCAATTTTTTGAGTAATATATGGATAGATTCTTGGGGTAAAATGTAAGAAAATTAGAAATAGTATTGTTTTTGGAGATACTAAAATGGCCCTATTTTAAGTGGAACAAACAACAATAAAAAAGTAATACAAGTCTCGACAAGAAAATTAATAACGTAGAAGAAACGGGTATGGAGATAGCTTACTAAATGACATTATGACAGAAATATGCCATGTGATCTTAATATACTTCAACAAAACACTAAAGTAGAATTAAAACACAAATAACACTAAAGAAACTATATACAAACTTTCTCTCAAATATTCAACTGTAAATATTCCTTGGTGATTTTATTTTAACAAGTGAAAATGCAGGAAGGGGATTCCAAACCTGAGGAATATCCTAAGACCTTACTCAATGCCTTGCACATAGTTAATTACATCTGTGTGGGACATGAGTTATCTCTTTCTCATAATCACATTGATAATTACTCTGAGTTTAATTATTTGTACTAGATGTTTGTGTGTGAGGATGTTCGCTTGTGTATATGTTCATCTAGTGCTTTTGTGTTACTCATGTTTTCTTGTTCATACTGTTGTAGGGTAACATGCCCTTCATTCGGAACCAAACCTGTGCCCTGGCTTGGTATATTTCCTCCACCTGCTGAGCACCCCCTCACCCTCTACTTTTACCTGGAAGAAAGAAGACAATAATATCTACCAATCAAGGTGCTATGGGCATGAGAAATAATTTATACTTAGAGTCTATCCTATTATATGTCAGTGTCTAATTAATGTAGCTTCTAGTGGTAATAACAGAAAAAGTAGCATATGTTTTTTAAAGAAACAATATTCTTTCCTTGCAAATGATATTCAACTGATTTTAGGTGTTAATACCGTAGTTAGAACTTGTAATTTTTTACCATGCATCTCTTTTGTCTTCTATTTCCCCACATTAGCATTTAATGTATCATTTTTACTTATCTTTTGTGGTCTTAATCATAATCGTACATAATTGCATTTTTTTCTTCCTAGTAAACACATTTGAAACAACAATTTTCCTGCAAGTTCATTTTTAATAGTATACTGAATATTGTGAGGTCTGGTGATTTTATTTTTAATATTCTTTTCCTTAATATTTAATAATTTTACTATTAAAATAATAAATAATTGTAGCAGCAATGGTAAAGTGAGCTATGTTCATATTATTCTTGTTTTAGAAAGTCTCATATTTCTACATTAAAGGTAATGCCTGTTGAAACATTTAATTTTTCCCTTGTGAAAAAAGAAACCCTCTTTCCTATGATTTTTACTGTGCTTATGATGAATAGCTATTGAATTTTTATCAGATACTTTTTTGGCAATTGAGATAATTATATAGATTTGAACAATGTTTTATTTTGATGTGTTCTGTTAAGTCAGTAATTTTCCTGGTGTTGTATCACTTCAGCCTTCTAGGGTTAAGTCATGTAGATTTCAATGCATAAGGCTTTTCATGTCTTGCATCATATTTGCTAATATTATGGATGTTTCCATTTGTTTGCTTATTCAACCAAATAATTAGTAAGCAAGGACTTACTTAAAAGAATTGTGCTGGGTTTGGCAGAAGTTCAAAGATGAATACAAGAGTCACTATTGTCAGGTCACTTAGTTTATTTGAGAGGCAGACACGAACACAGCTATACTACTAGTCATTCTGCTTTCTGCATTCTAAAAGTGCTTTTTTATTCATAAAATGATATATATTTACTTTTTATGTTCTAGATGCTGTACCTGAAGCAGAAGATAACCTGGCAAAGAAAAGAGTATAGTGCTGCCTTCAGGGAACTCCTAGTCTAGGGGAAGACAGCCAATAATCACATAACTGCTCTAATCAAATATTTCACCAAAATAAAGTATTAGCTACCTCCTAGAATCCAGGCTCTGTTGTAAGTGCTGAGGATACGGCAATGAACATAAATGCCTAAACTCTGCAGTGTTGGTGCTCACATTCTTGTAAATAAATACACAATTGTCCCTGCATGGAGGCCAGGCACTCTAGAATATTAGGGGACCTTGTTCTCACATGGTGGCATCTCTGGATAGATGACACAACTGGCTTTTCTGATGCTGTTTCATACTTTGGCCCAGAATCCTGCAACACTTTCTGTCATGATAAGACAGAGGTTATGTAGAAAAGGAAACAGACTCACTTTGTATCTCTTACAGGTTGTGATCCAGCCAAAAAATAACAGCTGTGCCTATAGCCCTAAGGTGCTGCTTTCTGGAAGCGCCTGAATTCTGGTTCCTTTTCCTTGGTATTCCTGCCCTCCTGCTAGTTGACTACATTTATAAGAGAAAAGAATACCAAGAAATTAGGCAGAACACGTGGAGTGTGTGTCTGTGAAGTGTGTGCCTGTATATGTTAGTGGGGCATCCAGAAGAACGTGGGTGGCGTGTGTGTGTGTGTATGTGTGTGTATTTGGGGTGGTTGCTGGAATATTACTACACTGCATTCTGAGTGCACAAAGGCAGCAAAAACCCTAGTAGTATATTTAGGAGGAAATCAATTTTTTCCATTGTTCAAAATGTCCAGTTCTGATTCTCTCCAACTGAGTTGATAGGCCAGGGGGAAAAGCAGCCAAGGTGAAGCAGAAGTGAGTTAGTAAATACCCACCAGGAATAGCAATTGGCCTGCAGTTGTAGAAAAGCTTCTTCCAAATACAGATCTAGGGTGCAGACTATTACTTATATGAACAGACAGCCTGTCTCGTGATATGTTTTTTTGAGAAATTAAGTACTCGGATACATTCAAAGTAACACACACACTCTGAGATTATCTCAGCTTTATCCATGTTCTAGACCCTTGGTTGGCTCTCCGGCATTCCAGCTGCAGCTGCTGGGGCTGGCTGCAGGCACGTCTGACTGTTCTCCCCTTTGGAGTAGACAGGGTTGTTCTGGCTGTCCCATACATTGCCTTTCAATAAAGAATCTACACTGAAGAATTGTTTCGGGTTCTGTTTCCTAGTGAATTGCTAACTGAAGAAATCCTGAGAGGAAATACTTGAGTTTCTCAAAAAGAAGATTTTCTGCTAATCTACTGCAGGATCCAGAAGAAAATTTCAATTTTATTACAATTCAAAAGCAACATGACTTCCATACAAATGCAAAAATAACATGTTTCCATACAAGCTAGCCAAAAGCAAAATGAAGAGAACAGGACAGGAAAATAAAGCTACATATTAGGATGTAAAAAGTATATGTGACATACAGAAAATTACCACGGAAAATCATACTAGAAATCCACATCGGGGCACTGAAGAGCCAGATTGATGCCAACAATTTGGAAGACCAACTTAAGTCTACCTAGAATTCAGAAGAAAAGAACAAAGAAACAAAAATAGGGAAAACACGGTGGATACAGAGAACAGAAAATAAAGAGCTTGCAGGGATGACTTGTTATTCTTAAAAGGAGAACCCAAACAATTCAAGAGATGTTATAAGAGAAAATGTTCTTGATCTGAAGGTAGTAATTGGTTTTAGAAATGCCCTACAGGAGGCAAACACACCCAGGGACTTGGCCTAATTTGGCCTCTGGCAATGTCTCAAGAGCAGAAACCCAGGGGTCTAATCAACTGGGTCTAGAAACATAACCTTGGTACATCCTTTGTGTCCTTCAGACAGGCAGAAGTGCCTGTCCCATATGGAATACTTGTCTAAATCGCTCATCCAACTTATGCTCCTTGTTTCCAACATACCTTACACTTCTCCTGAGTTCTCATCACAATCAGCGTTAACTCCTGATTTATTTAAGAAATTGTTCTATTCTATTACTCACACTAGATTATAAGCTCCATGAATGAAGAGCCTGTTTACCACTCCATCACCAGACAATATTGAAGTTTAGGGCAAAAACTTAAAACAAAAGAAATTTGTTTTATATTGATATAGGTAAAATACCATAAGGTATTACTTGACATAAAATGTAATGGGCTGAATAACATGACATGATTTATGTGACACAAATGTAAGGCCCTTCCACTATAGGCCAAACATCAATAACAAAGGGACACAGAAAAAGGTAACATTTACGAGAAGAAAGGGTGAGCAATGTCATGTCAGGTAACTGCAAGCAGAAGAAAGCAGGGTGTAGTAGGCCACCTGGAGGATTTGGGAGTAAGTTACCACTGGATGGGAGTGGTTAGTTTGGAAGTGTCCATCCCGAGGGAGAATGTATTTGTGTTTCTCTTCCTATCTAACTAGAAGCAAGGAAACTTCAGGATGGCTTCAGTGACAACTCTTGGCAACTCAATAAAAGAGCTGGCTCTTTTCCTGGACATAAGGACCATGACATTCCTGAGTCTCAGGCAGAAGAGATCATTCATCAGAGCCTGTGGTTTGGTTAAAGATTCTATAGCACCTACATGAAATCACTTGTTTTATTTTCTCTTTTTCTTCTGTCCCTGTTATTTCCTTTTGTTTTTAATACAGCTTGCTTAACTTTTTCTCTTTGTAACCCTGTTGTGCATTAGGTTTGATTTTTTTCTGCTTTCATGAGCATTATGTGGAATCATCTCTCAATTTCTATCTGCCTGCATCTAATACTAAGGAAACAAGTCCTGGCAGGTTTTGTAGAGTCATAATCTGCATGGTCAGAGGAATTGATTGAAGCCAATTGGGCACTAGGATCAAAAAGCTGCATTATGGAGGGGGGCTGGAAGGCTGTTCATTAATGACGCTATCTGAAAAATGTTGAAACATGAAGAAGACAGCAAAGTCTGAGAGAATATATAAGACACAAATTTGGAATGACTGCTTTTGACTTTTACATTTTGTGGCCTGTTTTTTTTTTTCCTCTTTCTCTGTCTTGCCAATTTTTTTTTTTTTTTGGCAGTGAGTGAAACTCAAATTAAAATATATGTCTAGAAAAAAATCCTCAGTTCCAAATCAAGCCTACTCCACAATCAAAAACTCTAATTATTTTATAGATATTAAAGGTGTTGCAGGAAGCACAAGTCTGAGAGCAGAATACCTACTTAGGACTTCCTTCCTAGCCTACTTATTTTTAAACCACCATTTCTGAAAAAGCATTGATTAAATATATTCCTAATGATCCTGAACAACTGTTGTTTTATTTTTTGAGACAATAGTGTCTTCTTCTGTCACCCAGGCTGGCATGTGATGGTATGATCATAGCTCACTGCAGCCTCCAACTCCTGGGCTCAAGCAATCCTCTGAAGCAGCTGGAACTGCAAGCACAAGTCATCATTCCTGACTAATTTTTAAATTTTTTTTTGTAGAGATAGGATTTCACTATGTTGTCCAGGCTTGTGTTGTAAGCCTCTTGCCTCTGTCTCCCTAGTAGCTAGGACTACAGGCTATGATGCTCAGCTATAACTGTAATTTTAAAACTAGTATCAAAACTCAAAATGAAATTTGGTAATCAAAAATAGTTACATGGCATGTACAAAGCATGTGGTGTTGAGAAACAGGTGTGATATTTTGGAGTTTTTTGCAAGGTATGGAAGCATATTTCTAATAAAAGCCCTCCAGATTCTCCTCAATGTTCACCCTCAGCTAAATGCCTGCCCCCAAACCTCAAGAAAAATCTCCCAGATCTTCTTCCTGTAGGATCCCCCTAACACAATACACTTGATTTCGATTTTCTCCCATACATAACAAAGTGAAGGTTTCCTGAAGCTGTTTTTCACTCTAGGCCCACAGACACAAGAAATCCACTCCTTTCACTCCTGTCCCCAGCTGGAATCTATGTGCTTGGATTTGAGTTGGCCTTCCTAAGACCTTTTAGTTGCTATATCCCTGAAAATATGGTCTGTATTGTTAGGTGCCTTAATTATATATTTGTCTATTTTTCCTGAGTAAGGAAAGAGTATTCAAAGGCCCTCAGCAGATAAACACACACACACACACACACACACAGTAAAGATACATGCCCACATGATTGAAGAATCATAATATCTTCCCACTCTTGGTTTTTCTCCTATCTTGACAGCAAAATGATTATCTCACTTTAGTTTGCATTATTTGTTGTTTTGTTGTCTATTTTTCTCTACTCACGTCTTCTGGTTGACTTTGGTATTTGTGATTTTCTTGCAATGATCTGTATCAGTATATGTGTGTGTGTATACATATATATCTTTACTTATTATTTACTCTCGTAAAGTTGTGTGTATGTATATCTTATTGTGTTTCTAAGTTTTTCTCCCTGTATCGTGATACTGTATTATTCCCTTTTTCAATGGATTTGCAGCACTGAGGTGAAATTTGCCAGGAAATATATTTTTATTCACGTAGAACTATTAAAAGGAAAGTCATTTTAATGCATTGGACTATTGTGTACCTACTAATAATAAGACTACTGAGAATCTAGAACTAATTTGCCAGGATACACTATTTGGCGAGATAAGGCATCTAGAAAAATGAAAGAAACAGAATTAACAAATATTAATTCCAATTAACTAATATTAAGACAAGTGAGGTTCTAGAACTAATTTGCTATGATACACTATTTGGCCAGATAAAGCATCTAGAGAAACTGAAGAAATAGAATTAACAAATATATATTGAGGGCCCAAAAAATAATCATGCAAGAAGAAACACAAAATCAGGTCACAAAGTACTAAAGGTTAATGGACATTTATGTAGATTTAGCTTGCAAGTGGATCTTAAAATAGATTCATCTTTCCCAAGAGTAGTTTGATAACTTTTGCAGTCTGGACCAGTGAATCTCGAGTTTGGATGACTATGCCCCCCAGAAGACATCTGACAATGTCTGAAGATATTTTTTATTGTAAAAAAATTTTTTTTGAGGGGTCACATAGCTACCAGCATCTAGTACGTAGAGGCTAGAGAAGCTGCAATGCCAGGGCAGCCCACACCCAAACAAAACAATATTTAACCTAAAAATTTAATAATGTTAAGGTTGAGAAACCCTTTTTAGATTGACATATATATACTAAGAACAAATGTGTTACTGATGGCTAAAGATGAAATATTCTTTGATATAGCACACTTAATATATGCACAGGACAATGTTTCTGTTTTCTCGCAATCCCAAACGTTTCTTTGATCATTTTAAGAAGCACTTAGTGAAAGAATTCTAATAATGGATAAACTCAGATATTCAGATTTAATAGGTTTTTTAAGTATCCCATAGATTGGGCTCCTTTCTTAGCCATTCTCTGCAATGCAAGCCCAATTCCTTGACTTCCCTAGATGCAATCAGCTCATCTATCCTTCGTCTAACTCTCCATTTCTAGCCCTTACTTCGAATCCAAATGTCCATAAGGGGAAATCTCAGGAAACACTTTTATTAAGGTCAGATTAATAGCAACAAATAGACAAGATCATGGGAGGTGGTAATTAAGCTAGGAGATGGCTTTCTAGCTTTGGGAAGAGAGGAAAAGCAGAGACAGAAGAAGAAAGATATGTGGGGAGATCATGAAAATTCCACCCTGAGCAGAGGGCTCAGGCAGAGAAAGGGGGTGAGAAAAACCCACAGGCTGGAAGTTCTGGGCTGTACAGTGTCTTGAATGAGAGTAGCAAAGGAGAGTGCTGAGTTCAAAGATGCATACCTCTGTAAGAAGGGGATATGTTATAGACGCTGTATTTTCCACAGTCTCAGGGCAACACAGTGTGTGTCCTCCATGGCTGAACAGACCTGAATCCCAACAGTCCCTGCCAATGTAGTATATAAGATTACAGAGTCTTGTATATTGGCTAACAAACACATTTTAACCTTTAGTTCCCTGGGAGAACCTTGGACTGAATCTTTGTGGTGAATTTTAATGCAGCTGGTGAAAAGAATAAATTAGGAAAATATTAGTATCAGGAAGACTAATCATATAATATTATGCTGTTAATTTGTATGGGACATAACCTAAATTCTTATATAAAATAGCCTTATTTCATTATTATTAATGACTTCATCATATTTACCTTCCTATTTGCATGGAATAGAATAGGTGATATCTCACATGTAGATTAAACACAGGATCGACTCATTCATACCTATTGGTTTTAGTTCATCAATATTTCAAAAAATGTATTTTCTTTGGGTATTTGAGATTATACAGTATTAGAATGTTGAAATAAATTATCTAGGAAATATCCAGACTAAAAAGAAAATGAGAAAATTTGGAAATGAAAGTAGGGGCTAGAAAAAAAATATTCATAGTGAAATAAAAATTAATTTCATTAATAAAGTAAAATAAGATAGGCCTTTTGAGTAATACAAAACTAATACAAATATTATGGAATGAAATTTTAATAAGACTTCATTCTTCAAAGGATGTATTACTGCCATGCATTTGCAACATTCGATTCTGCAATGATTGATAGAGGAGGAAGTGTAATTTTAGAGGCTGGTTTTCAAATGTGCTCAGACATGGGAGCACACAGAGGCCATACTGCTTTTGAAGAGAGCTCAGTGTCCTTAGAGCACTCTATCTGTTAGGCAACTATTGCAGAAATAACTTTACATGATTTTCTCGAATTATCACAATAATTCTACGAGAATAATGTTGTATTTTACATTTTACAGCTGGGAAAAGCTAGGCCCTGATTCAGGAGTGTTGCCCAAGTCAGAAGCTAGGGCAGTGCTTCTCAAGCATTAGGTGGAATCAGAATAACCTCAAGAGCACATTAAAACACAGATTCTGGGCCTCACCCTCAGAGTATCTAATTTAGAAAGTCTGGGAGGGAGCCTCAGAATCTAGCAAGTTCCCATGTGGTCCTGATGTTGTAGGTCAGGAGAACAAATATTGGAACATCTGAGCTAAGAAGTGTGTTAAGAGCAATGGCACCCAGGTAGCTGGAACGCAGACTCCACACTAACTACCAGCTTACAGCTTGCCAGAGGCACAGCCACATTACACACATGACAAAGATGGCCAGCCCCGCAGGCACCCTCAACAAAACCTTGTCACATGGAGTAAAAGCTGCTGTTTCCTAGTTTTATATTTGTTCCATTCTAGACCTTCCTAGGAAATGAACAGTTTCAGGAAAGAGAATTTAATAAATAACTTTTAATTGAAAAAAAGTCATGCTAATTAACTTCTTTCTTTGAATTGTGAAACAATTATCTAAATTCCAAGTGAGCAACAGGATTTGTTTTGTCTAGATTTGCTCAGTATGAGTGAACTGCAGAAACAAAATGAGAACTTCTTAAGCCAAATGGCATACTGAATAAGATCAGACAACCTGATATTTGAGATCTGATCTTCACATTAATTTGCTAATTTAAAAAAAGCATTAACTCGCTATACTTGCTATCACTACACTAAAAAGTAATGTGATTCCAAAAACACAATAATACTGGTAAAAACATTTAGAAATACACAGTTTAGAAAGATTCACCAGAGATGATTATTTTCAGTTTAACAAAAAACATTACAGAGTCTGTAGCTATGAGACTGAAGAAAATTTAAGATTTATAAAAATACATGAATACATATTAGAAAATATATCCCTTAGCACAAGGGTGTGTATGTATATATATATATATATATATATATATATACACACACACACACACACACACCCAACACCCACCCAGATATATACATACATATGTATACATATGTGTATACACACACATATATGCACATATATGTGCATATATGTGTGTGTATATGTATATATAGAGACACATACACACACACACACACATATATATAATGTATTTTCTAATTTCTACTATCTTGTCTGTAAACTATTGAGATTTCAGGGTATGCTCCAGAGTATACATCAAATTGCAAGGTCATTGATTTTCCACACTTTCTAAGTGCTCCTTTTCCTTCGTTCAAAAAAATATAATCTGGTCTTGTGTAGAAAACGTAAAAAAAAGGCCAGGCGCAGTGGCTCGTGCATGTAATCCCAGCACTTTGGGAGGCCGAGGCGGGTGGATCACCTGAGGTCAGGAGTTCAAGACCAGCCTGGCCAACATGGTGAAACCCTGTCTCTGCTAAAAATACCAAAAATTAGCCAATAGTGGCAGTGTGCGCCTATAATCCTAGCTACTTGGGAGGCTGAGGCAGGAGAATCGCTTGAACCTGGGAGGCGGAGGTTGCAGTGAGCCGAGCTCGCGCCATTGCACTCCAGCCTGGGCAAAAGAGAGAAATTCTGTCTCAAAAAAAAAAAAAAAAAAAAAAAAGGAACACATAAAAAATATAAACAAACCACAAATTTTTCCTAACAAATCACACACAAAATCAGAAAGTGTGTAGTAAGGAATTGACACATTTACCATAGATGATTAAACATTATTTTAACTATTTATAAAGGGCTGAATATAATTATCAAATTGCATACAAGTACAAAGGCATGATGTCAAAAAGTGAAGCCCATAGAATATCAGAAATATCAAATTTTGTAAATGTAAAACAGAGTTTCAAAGTTTCATATATAGGTCAATAGTGTTGTCAACAGAAGTCTGCCTGTGTGATACAAGTTGGGATGTATAATACTGGAAAGCACATGCCTGCTTCACCCATCAATTGCATAATTTATTCAGAACACATTGGCTTGTCATAGTATTGTCTTGAAAAATAGTAACAGAAGATGATTCTGCAGAAAACTGTCTAAAATTCATGTGCACACACACACATATACACACCACTCATATTAATCAGACTTGTAGCACTGATCATTTCTGATGAAAAATAAATAGATTTCTAATTGGAGATGATCAAGGAGTGGCTGAAGGAGAGACCTCTAGCATATAAACTTTCAGAGGATGCTGGGAAAGAAAGCAAAAAGTGGATTAAAACTAGAATAGCATCTGAATATTTTAAATAATTTAAAATCAAAAGATTACTTATAAAAGCCATATTGTTCCATTTGCTATCACCGAAGAAATTCTCTATTCAAATTTGAATTACAACCATTTTTGCTCATCTGACCTATTATTAAATGCATTCGTTCCAGAAATACAGCAAATAATTTCTCATAATTCTTCACATCTTATTATAAGAGGTTAAAGCTTTTTGCTGAATAAAATTTAACTGAAATTGAAAAAATTAATGTCTACTCATTGTAATGATGAGTGTCAGAGATGTACATGTTCTTAATTAACTTCCTGTTAATAACGGATTTCTTTAGATATGAGTACTTAACTGGTATTTGCCATCATGTTGGGGGAATGGGGAATGATCAAGACTCCACAAACTTTAGTAAGATGGATGAGATCAGTGATGCCATAGCTGGAAAAGACAGAAAGTCTACATTTCTACTTCCCTGCTCTCCTTTGTTCAGACTAGCATCTGAAGAAACTTGTGAAGAAGTCACTGTGAAATAAAAGTCTTTTTCAAAAATAAAAACAAATACAAACCTACAAAAGAAGTGATGGGGCTGGTCATGGTGGCTCACAACAGTAATCCCAGCGCTTTGGGAGGCCAAGGTGGGAGGATCACTTGTGGCCAGGAGTTCCAGACCAGCCTGGGCAACATATCAAGACCCCCATCTCTGTGCAAACAAATTTTTTTTTAATTAGCCAGGTGTGGTGGCATGTGCCTGTAGTCCTAGCTACTTGGGAGACTAGAGTGAGGATCACTTGGTCCCAGGTGTTTGAGACTACAATGAGCTATGATTGCACCACTGCATTCCGGCCTAAATGATGGAGTGAGACCTTGTCTCCAAGGGCGGGGGGGAAATAGATGTGATGATATGATGGAGTAAGATCAATTACCTGCCTTCCCTACCATATCAGGTGGTCTCACTACTGTAGGACAGACTGGAACACCTGCTGGGACAAATGTCACAGCAGAACAGGATAGAGAAGCAGTGTTATTGGCTGGTGACCTAAAGGTGGCCATAGTTACTCTTTCTTCTTGACCATAAACCCCTCAGCTTTCAGGGGAGGCTTGGTCCCTTCTCCAACCCTAAGACATGAAACTCAAGATAAAGAAATCCTGTTAGCATCATTGCTTTTGTCCTGGACTAGTGAAATACTGGGCTACGACATACTACCAGCCACTGAGCCTAAGGGGAAGGGAGTCTCAGTGAATATTTGGCCTCTTTTCTTTTAAAAAAACACTTCGTCAGAACAGAATGTTCCCTTTCCAATGCCTCCAGACACTGCCATCTTCATAGCTGCTTGGAACTGTGGCAGCATCTGAGAAATTCAGTAGATCTAGCCAAAGAGAAAGAGCCCAGTGCCTCCACGTGGCTCAGTGGAAGACAGACAGAACCAGGGTTCTTACCAATGGGTTTGAGCCGTCGAATAAGCCAACTCTGGCGCTACTTACCTCCAGATTCCTATTATATAAAATGATAACAAAACAAAAAAACTTGCTTTGAAAACATATTTTGTTGTGTCTTCCGTTTCTGGAAATAGCATATGTGACATAGTAAGGTAATGTATTATTTTTAATTAATTAATGTTTTTGCTCATTCATTCATTAAACTCATGCTGTGTGCCTACAGTATTTAAAATGCTGGGATACACAGTAAACATAAACACTTTGATAATACCTTATATTTTATAGTATATTATAGATTAGCAAGTGCTTTCAACAGAATATAGGTTGAGGTTCCGTATCATTTATATAACATGCTTCAGAGTACAAGTGTTTCAGATTTTGGATTTTCTTTTGAATTTTGGAATATATACACATACATAATATCTTGAGGATGAGACTGAAGTCTAAACACAGAATTCACTTTTGTTTCATATCCACCTTATGCACAAAATCTAGAAGATAATTTTATGTAATATTTATTGTGCATGAAACAAAGTTTTGACTGTGTTTTGACTATGAGGTCAGATGTGGGATTTTCAACTTGTGATATCATGCCAGAACTCAAAAAGTTTATAGTTTTGAAAAATTTCAGATTTGGATTTTCAGATTACAGATGTTCAACCTGTATTTTATTCTTTTCTACTCCTCAAATAAACCCGTATTAGAAATTGAGGTTGAGGGTGCTTGTGCCCTGCATGAGGCCACAGTTTTGGATAGTAAGTGCTTTGACTACAAGTAAGGCTCTCATTACCACTCTACCTGGGTCCTCCCTTATAAGCTGCATGCTTATGTTCTAGCTTCACTAAGCTTGGAAGCTGGTCTGACTTGATCACAAATCCCAAAACTTTCTTGTTCCTGGGAACCGAAAGTAGGGCCTGGGCAATAAAGCCCATAGAAATCCACCAGTCTGTGCTAATTGCATCTCAATTTAAAAAGCTGCAATTGTGCAATCCTTTGGAATGCAGGGAGAAAATATTAGGACTTGCAATATATTTACTTTTTAAATATTTTCCTTTAAAAGGTTTTACTTACGTATGTTTCATAATGCACATCAGATGTTACATCTGCCATGCATATATAATTTATAGAGACTGAAAATGTATACTAAATAGATAAATGGCACATATATTAATGTTTCAAGTATTATCACATAAAAAGTTGTGTGATCAAAATATTTAAAGACCACTGATCTGTTTCTGATTAGTAGACTAGATAGTGACATGCCTACACTCCCACTTTGCCTTTATTAATTTAGAGACATCGGTATTGGGCAATGACCATATGTTGTACTCAGCGACGTGCAATATCCTACTACCTATCTGGATAATTCAGTCCAAGTGACAACTTTTTTGGAACTTTCATTTTCTTATCACTGGGTTGCAAAAATCACATAAACAGTTAACTTATGCGAAAGCACTTTGTAAATTGTAAAACACTGGAGAAGTGTTAAGTTCAAAACAGTAGTTGAAATTAAAGTGCGTGGAATCATGATGAGAGAAACTGACTTTTATTGAGTGCTACTATTTGCTTTCCAAATATTATCTCATTGAAACTCCACAAAATGTTCAATAGATGATGTAACTGGAGCAGGAAGAGGACACAATTAACATGCATGTGTTTATCTACAACGAGGTGCTTCTTTGCTCCTCAGAACAAGTCTCAAGAGCATTTATTAGTTTGAACCATGTGAAATTACTGTTTTTATAGGTTAGCCAAATATCAGCTATTTCCCATGGTTCAAACTAACATAAAATGATCATTTTACAAATGAGGAAAAGAAAGCCAAGCAAACTGAAATGACTTGGTCCAAAGTCAAAGAACTCGTAAATGTAGGGAGGTCTTAGAACTAAAATATATGCCTCCTGTTTCCACCACCCCCTACGCCATACTGAGAGCACAGCACTCCATCAAACCTCTGCAATCTTTGTCACCCAAGGGACAAGCCTTTCAGAGGGTGTATTTAGGTTTCTAGTGAGGAGACACAGTACACTGCATTTCAAGTATAGGGGTGTGTTATGGTCCCTCTAAAATATGCCCTGTGCACCAGCCTGCTGCCCTGTCTCCAAAATCTGTATTAAGTGAAGCAAATTACATACCATGCCCTCTCAGGTGGAAGGCTCTACACACTCAACTGAATTTTACTTTGGATTGCTCATGGCTCTCTAGATTTTGTTAACTATAATTTCCAAATAGTCCTGAAGACTGGTGTTTCTTCAGCCCCATTCAGCAATGCAAACCACTACAGAAAATCCTCATCTTTGCCAGAAAGTGCATTTTTGGAAATGCAGCTCTGCTCTGGGAGACTGGCGTGGCTATCTGTGAGTTCGTCCTGTGCACGCTTATTCAGCCTCTGGAGGGATTGCATTCTTTGCCAAGGATGCCTTTCGACTCCCCAGAGCTGTAACTGGCTTTTCTCTTGAAAGCAAAACAAACAAAATGAAAGAAGAGGAGGAAGACGACACCTCAACCATCTTCATTCTAAGCTTCCTGTATTTTCCTGCCCAGAAGTTTCTTTAACTCTTTAAAGAACTCTTTAAAGAAAAAGAAATCTAGGACCAAAATTCTCAATGTTGTTAAATCTGAGTGGAAATCCCTACAGTTTAAAGCTTGGTTAAGGCTTAAGAGGCAGTCAGTGACTTTTCCTCAGAAATGCTCATAAATCCTCCTAACCATTAAAGAAAAGAATTAAATGAGACTTTGAAAAGATGCCTAAGGTTGCATTTTAGAAGTTTCTTATTTTAATATTATCTTCCAAAGAAAATGAAAAGACAAGGAAGACCATCTGGATTTTAGGAATCCAATAAATATTAACATTTATCAAGTTCCATATTTATGGCAGCTCTGTTAATTAGCTCAAAAGGTCATTTCTGGCACCCATATGATTCCATAAGTACAAAATGATGATGGATCTCTTACACTATACCAAGATATGCAGCCTTTTTTTTTTTTTTACCAAGTTCCAATGAAATGCAAATGCTTACTTCCTTACTGGAACTCTCTGCATTAATATCAAGGAGCTATTTTTGAAAATAATTATTTAATATCTACCTATTATTGCTCAAAATAAGTAGGCATAAATATGCTCAATTTTAGGTAAGGTTTAAAATATCTACTCACATGTTTTGACAATACATTTTGCAGCCTTAAACAGTTTGTCAATTTGATATGGTGTTGATTTAGGGTGTTTTCTCCCCTCCATTTAGCTTCCTCTTTGATTTTTGGTCTCACTGCCTAGCTTTTGGCACAGTGAGAAAGCAATTTTCTCCAGAGTCAAAATTAGTACTGCATCATGAATTATTCAGCCCAACACATTGCTTCTTGCAGCACCCTGTGCTCTTCCAGCCCCAAAGTTTGAAATCTTCTCTTTCACACATCCCAATCTCCATTCAACCCCCTGCCCTCCACTTCTCCTTCCTCCCAATATGGTGGTCCAGCAGGCTGGCACCTTGGAACCTGACTGAATTTGCTTTATATTTAAATTCCAAGTCACATAGCCGCCTTCTAGCTGGAGAGCTTCACAGTGCAATCACATGAGGCAGGCTGCTTCCACACAAAACAACTTCAAATAATA
Source organism: Gorilla gorilla gorilla (assembly GCF_029281585.2). Taxonomy (NCBI): domain Eukaryota; kingdom Metazoa; phylum Chordata; class Mammalia; order Primates; family Hominidae; genus Gorilla; species Gorilla gorilla. The sequence goes on along the minus strand of NC_073232.2, from coordinate 94,580,057 downwards.
TCTGTGAGATGGGAGCCAGACTTTAATAACTTTACCTTAAAATAGACTCATTGAGGAGAGCCTGGCCAAGCCTCAAATGTCTACATAAAGGTAATATTAACTCTGTATCTGTAAAGTCTTTATACTTGGCAATTTTAATGTTTTCTTATAAATTCATTTACACAGAGCCTCTCATTTTGATATGTTATTGCAATGTTTCAACTTTCTCCCTGTTACTTCTCATTTCAAGAATTTTCTCAGGAGAGTATTCTTGATAAACACGTAATATATACGCTGATCCTACCCTTCCTTGAATTAACACAAATTTTAATTGAAAGGATTATGTATCTATTATCTTGGCTATTTAAAATATATATCCTTGATTTTTTTGCATCAATTACATTACTTAGAAAATTTCCCAAAAGCCACATGCTTCACATGACCCAAGATTGACATTGCATGGAAGAGATGGCTGAAGCTGCAGCTTACACAGACTTGTGACACACTGCAAAACTGAAAGGTTTTTAGATAAAATTAAAATGAAAGAACAATAGGTATAAAACTGAGCAAATGAAAACTGAGAAAATTTTCCAAATAAAGAAAAGTACATTCCTAAGCATCCTACTTGAATTGCCCTAAAAACCCACTTCTGAGATAATATTTACATTGTGAAAGCACCCAAGAAAACAAAATACTTACCCATCATTATATGGCTCTAATAGCCAGACCTCATCTTGTGCTGTTAGAGTTATCAAAATGTAGTGGTCATATTTTGGGTCAAAAAAATGCCTGATCGCCCAGTTACAGGAAATAGGGATGGTTATTAAATAAACATAATCTTTAAAGTGTATAATTCTACTTATACATAGATGATCATTGACAGTTGTTAACTCTACAGTTTCCTACTCAAACAAATTTAATTGGACAAGATATGTCTCTTTAAATTAGAAAATATGACGTTTCTTTTGAGAGAGATAGTGTAATATGTATGTACATCTTAGCATATAAATTATCGAAAATATATTCAAAGGAATCTTGATTTTGGTAAATAGATGGCATTAGATTCATTTATGTTGGCCAGTAGCATGCTATATGCAGCATTTTACTGCTGCTGCTGAAATGATTAACTTTAGCTGTGTGCCAAGCAAGATTCAGAATTCATATTCTGAAAATTTCTGATGCTACAATGTTCAACTTGTATTTTAACAGATTCCTTGAAGATGTTAGCTTTGTGATTCTTGATTTATGCTTGCAAGTGTGATTTTATGGTTTGAGTAATCAATGTTTCTCTTTCCACCCATTCTTTTTTTCCCTATCTTCTCTCAATCTTTCCTCTCAATGTCATGTAGTTTTAAGAAGAGAGATTCTGGTGCAGTCCCCTGGGGTTAGCTGATGAACATGGACCATATGTTCCTGACTTTCTTCAGAGATTACTGTGTGCATTATATTGACAAACCAACTACCCAAAACAATTCTGGATAACTTTATATTACACCAACAGCTTGCTAATGAGCCATGGTAGCAGTTGCCATATTTTAGTAATATTTATTAAATTGTTATGAGGCATGAAACTGTATTGGTTTAGCTCTGCGATAAACTAGTTAAAAGCTAGAAGGTTTTATTTTTGAAAATAATCATTTGTAATTGATATTCCTGTAGTTTTTTTTCCCCCCTCATATGTGTTTTAAACACTTTTTCCTACTATTGCTGATATTTACTCTGGGAAGACCAAAGAACAGAGCTCCTCAAACATCGTCTTTGTTCGTGCTCTTTTATAGGATGCTCTTTGTATGCTTCTTTGCTTGCTCATCTACAGGACAAAGAGCAAGGTGGTAAAACATATGGTTACGGGAATGGCATAGTCCCCATGTGCTCCAGCCTCTGCTGAGAGGTATAAATGAGACAATAATAGTAAAGTGGCTCCAGAATTATTATTATAATCTTGCTGGTCATTCCAGTAGTTTTCCAAAATACCTAATATAAAACATTTGATTACGGTAAAAATGAAATCCAGGCGCAACTCTTTATTTATTATTCCCAAAGGCATTTAAAAGGCTTCCAATTTTGTGTAATTGTTACATAGTCTAAAACTGAGTCCAGAAAGGCTTCGCATATTAGTTATGCTAATTAGTTATGCTGCCTCTCCTCAGACACACCTTTTTAAATCATTTCATATAATTTATATCGATGAGACTTAAGTAAGTGAAAAACTTCCCTATATTTCAGTTTTCTCATCTTTTAAATTGTGATAATAATTGTTTCTACCTGATAATTTAGGTCAAATGAGATAGTGCAGATAGAGTTTTCCAAGTAATAAATGGTCAGATATTGTATGTCAATTAAGCTGTATGTCAATTAATATTAACTATTCTTAAAAGTGGTAAGTTCTTTACACAGTAATATGGTTTGGCTGTGTGCCCAACCAAAATCTCATCTTAAATTGTAATCCCCATAATCCTCACTTGTCAAGGGAGACACCAGGTGGAGGTAATTGAATCATGGGGGCGGTTTCCCCCCATGCCGTTCTTGTGCCAGTGAGTTCTCATGAGATCCAATGGTTCTATAAGGGGCTCTTCCCCCTTCACTCATTCACTCTTCTCTTTCCTGCCACCATATGAAGAAGGTCTATGCCTGCTTCCCCTTTCGCCATGATTGTGTGTTTCCTGAGCCTTCCCCGCCATGTGGAATTGTGAGTCAATTAAACCTCTTTCCTTTACAAATTACCCAGGCTTGGGTATTTGTTCATAGCAGTGTGAGAACGGACCACTACACACGGCTTTACTATTTTTACAAAATGTAACAGCAGCTGATATTAACTGATGACTTACTAAGTGCTAGGCACCATTATAAACACTTTACATGTGTACACTAATTTGAACCTCAGAAAAACTCTATGAGTAGACATGTTATTCATCCCACGTTATGGATAAGGAGTTATATCATGGACAGGTAAAGTAACTTGCCCACATTCATCCACTAACAAATGACCTGTGCACTTCACTACTGAACACTAAGTGCAAATAAATATATATTTTCCCTTTGGATTTTGGGATTTATTTTTCTATCGACAAAAATAGATAACACTAAAAAAGTGCCAAAAATAATATATCACTATCTCTGCTACCCTGTCATTCAGCTAGGACAATTGCATTGATTGTCTAATAGTACTGCACTATAATCAAGCAAGAACCAAAGACCTCTAGATCAGAACAAACCTTAAAGGTCACTTAGCCCAACAACTCATCCGGAAAGACTATTGTTTTTCCAACATGTTCTCATTTCCTTGTGTCAAAAGCAATTAGGAAAGCAGAAATGTGGAGCAAGGGACCAAGCACCCAAGAACAGAAAGTATGAGTCACAGCAGTCAACTAGACAAGGGCCTGAGCTGCTTCTTGCCTCAATTAATTTGTCTGTACCATAGAAGTAAGAATATCAACCTCATAAGTTTGGTGTGAGGCTTAAACTGGACCAAGTATAGGAACATAACTTGCAAATGTGCTATGCAATTAATTTTTAAAATGTGTTATTTCTTCCATTTTGGGGATAAAAGTGAGAAGGAATATCCTGATAAAGAAGAAACATTGAATTACTAAATAGAGAAAACTATTTTAATATGTAGCTTGGTGTAAAGGTCCCTGAGATAGCTACAAGATACAGGTATACATTCAAAGAGTCCTGACATAGGAAAGCAAGCAAATATTACAGCCAGCCCAAATGGAAAGCCAAATGGAAAGCAGAAGATGGTTTTCAAGGGTGGTTCACACACATAACACTGGCATTGGGGGGAGATTAGAAGACACAAGGGAAATCTATCTCAAGAGATAACACTACTATTCCTGCAACATGCTCACTTCCAGGCATGCTGCAGGCATGCTCCCTGCCACTGTTCACCTCTAGCCATCCCTACTGCCTGCTACTGCCCAAGTCTGCAGCTTATTAGTAATTCCTGCAGAGGGGCAGCAGGGGAAAATGAAAAGAACTGGCTATTAAACCAATGAGAACGGTCATTTGTTTAGTAAATTGTCAGACTCTGGTGGGGAAGAGACCAAAGGTATTATCTAAAGGAGGTCATGGAGATTTCAGTTATCTGTTCTAAACCTGTTCTTAGATCCTGAGACAAAGGGGTAAGCAATAAGAGAGAAACTAAATATTTGAAGATGCAAATTAAGCAGGAGAGATTAAGGTGGTATTTTGGGAGGTGAGAAGAGTGAATAGCAACATATTTGCAGGCCACTTTCTTAGGCCTACAGAGGTGTCAAAGCAAAGTTGTCTTAGGTAGAAGGAAGAAAAGTAGAGCATCATTGAGTAAGGCCTATATGGAGGATGGCAGCTTAAGGTGTTTGGAGAAGATTTGGAATAGACCATTGCAATTGAACTAGAGAATCAATAAGAAGCCAAGTCTTGTTAAGCAATGATTGGGAACTGACTTGGATTAAAGAACATAAATGAAATGTGATCCTAACAAAGAAAAGGCAGAAAACCTATTTCTGGAGTTGAAGGAGTACATGTGAAGAAGATTAAGAAAGGATTCAGGCAGGTAGCAAGTAGACTGTTCAAAGAATTGAAGTTTGGAAAGAAGTAAGGATGAAGATGAAAGAAATGCATGCCCTCTTTGCACTGAAACTCCCTCCTCTTTGTGGTGGCTGTACAGCCTTCAATGACATCTGTTCCTTCAGTCCACTATTGGTGAAGACTGTGAGCATGAATATCCAGAGCTCTTTTCCACATGTCCTCTCACATCTCCCTGAATTTGGTACTTTTGTCCATGTCTTCTTTTTTGAACCTCCTTCCTGGACTGTCTTTGATGATATTGTCCTGATTCATATACCTCTTACTGAGCCTGATTCATATAACTCTTACTGAGTTCTCTTCTTGCTTCTATATTCGTGGACGTAATCTGGAGTCTGTCTGGCTATCTTTTCTCCATGAAACATCTCTCCAACAGTTCTCTTTCACTTGTACAGCTTCACCTAGCAAATCAGACCAGGCTTCTGTTAGTTACAATGAAAAGAAACAGATGGAACCCAGAAGAACCACATAACTGAAATCTGTAGTACTGGTCTATGTGAATATCAAAATAGAGGTAGAGAAGGAACCAAGATGGCATCTGTAGTGGGAACGAAGTATGTTTAAGAAATGGAAAGATGTGGTCAAAACTGATGATGGGGTTGAATTGGTATAACATTCAAGTGCCATCTAAAGTTCTCCTATGTGTTTAATATCATCCTTCCTTTTGAGTTAATGTCCACATTTCCATTTGCTTATTGCGTATCTCCATGTACGACACAAACAATACCGAATGCTCACCAAATCCCATTATTTCCCAACTTGTCTGAGTCGATGAGAAAACCCCACTTCAGTTATGTTGGAGCCATGTGACATATAGGCAGCAATGTCTTCCATGTACAGGACTAGGCACAAAACCTTGTGCAAACATCCTCACTCTGTCTCCACTTCTGCAGCAACCTTAGAGAGCATGTGTTTAAAATGATAGCATCACAAGAAAGAAGGAGCTTAAATAGCCACTTCACTGTTTTGAGAATACATGTCAAAGTTCAAGTAGACAGCATATGGCACACCCAAGTTGAGAAATTGAGAAGATATTTACAGGACATCTCTTATATAGGTGAGGACAAATTTTATACCTAGCAATGAAGAATGATGTAGTACCCCCAGGGCTAGTAATGGTGGAGAGATATTACTACTCCTAGGCCTGAGAAAACAAATGAAGAAACTAGATTCCAGAACCCAGAGAGAGTTGTACAGCGAATGCCACTTGACTGGAGAATTTCCTTTTAATAGGAACATGCTGCCAGTAAAGGAAACATTGCAGAAATAAACATTGCAGCTAAATCCCTTCTCTTGCTCTTCAGTCATATACTGTGGTTGTCCTCCACTGACTGAGCCAAATCAGAAGTTAGAGGGCAAAGGAGCCCACTGATGAGAGCTAATCAGGGCAGCCTCCGGGAACACCCCTAGGTGAAGAATGGGAGAGAGTCAATGGAGAACTAACAAACCCTCATTAGACTGTGATAAGTATAAGAAAGAAACCTTTGTTGTAGTAAGACAGTGGTATTTTAGGACTATTTAGTACAAACTAACAATAGTTGCCTTGATTAATGTATATCTTTATATCCTGCCAGCCCCTCAGATTCTATAAAGCTCCTGTTAATATGTGGGTTATACAGTGAGGTAGATTGCAAAATAAAAGACACCACTGTACTCAGAATTAAATTGTACAGTCAACTTTAATGAATCGAGATACAAAATGATACCTTAAAGAGTTAGAAAACTGCCCACTCTCAAAAGAATTTACTATACTCTTGATGCATTTTACTTACATTCATTAACATATTAAATCTGATGGTCAGTTAAATAAAGAACCAAAAAAAAGTCATAGTGAAAAGTCAGGTTATCATGCAAACCTGACTTAATGCAGTAGACTGCATTAGAGAATGCTAAATATTCTGTTTTTAAAAACAGAATTTCTGTTGGCAGATGGATGTTCCTGGCTGTTGTTAAATATTTGACCCATCCAACTTTCATTGTTGATTCCTTGTTCATCAAAGAACATCCTGTTTTTGATTTATGTGATGTAATTTCCCATGAAGGTATGCTTAAAGTAAGAATGGAGGCTAAACATATTCATATCCAGCCATTAATTATTTTTTATTATAATGTACTAATTTTGCATTCTAATTTTATATGTCTTATGATAGTTTTTAATGTGAAGTCACCCCTGAAAAAATGATATGCCTTTAATTTCCAGACAAAGTCAATTTCTAAGCCTAGTCTTTATGCTGAATTCACCAGAAAAAGCAATGCTACTGAGAGAAGCCTCTTAAAAGACAGTGAACTTACCTTCCATAGTGACTACATCCTGTAATTCCTATGTGAAAGAGTACAAGCTACTTTTATTTTTAAATATTCACTATATGCAAACTCAAACCAAGCTGAATTTCTCAAGCTCAAGTACTAGGAGGCGTGTTTGATGCTTTCTTCTGCTTTATCCGCTACTTGTAGCCTACTGTCCATTTCCATGGAAATGGAATACTCATTTCCAATGAGTATTTATTAGAATCCAACTCAAGCTCTTTTTTTTCATCACCACTGATTTAATCTGAAATTTTGCTATCTTTGCTTGAAGGTTTGCAACAGTCTCCTGGCTGGTTGCTGTGTCTTCACTCTTTTCTATAATCCATCCTACACATGACTCACAGATGGTCTTTCTAAAGCACAGCTGCAATGATTATCTTCTCTGCTCAAAATAATCAAATTATTCCCAGTTACTCCAACTTCTTCATCCTGACATTCATGTCCTCCCTAATGTGCCTCCAGTTAATCTAACACATACTCCTATGTGTATATCACACATCAATCAAAGTGAACAGCTTGTTGTCCACAAATGTGCTTTTTTGCTAAGGGACTTTTAAGAATTGACTTTTATATAGTCTAATAGCATTCAGTAATTTTTATGACACTTGCTTTTCTTCTAGTCAGAACTTCCCACATCCCTCCTTTTACAAGACAATGCCCTCTTCATCTTTCGGGGGACTTTGGTAAAAAACAAACAAACAACAACACACACAAAAAAAAACACAACAGGGGTCTACAGCTCCTCAGATAGAGATCCTGACATTTAAGCCATTGATTTTGATTCAACTAGTAAGATTTGTGGATTCAATCAGAGCATTCCGACCACAGGAAAAGCTTTGATCTGTGTAGAAATAGATAGGCAACAGGATTTACAAGTAATATTGATAGTGTGATTTGTAAAATAGAAAATAATGTAAGTTTACTCAGTAGCACTTATTCATTGACTGAAGGAGGTAAAAAGGTATCTACAGACTTGTTCTCTCAAAAGTGGCAACGACTCTTATGCACGCTTTGGACTTTGGATTTTTTTTGCCTTCAGTTTCCCAAATACTTCAGGGAAAAACCAAGGAAGACTCACATGCTCCTTCATTTACCCCCTCAATCCACAAGATGATGATCTGGAATAACTATGTACTAAAATTCCATTTGTTACAACTTGATCTCCAATGCATGTATAAGATGCTATCTCTTCCTCAAAGCTTCAACACCTCAGCAGAGATCTCCAGATCCCTGTGTCATGTGTGTGAGTCAGGGGGCTTAGTGAACACAGTGCTGGCTCTGGGAGGAGACAGAATTGAATTTGAGTCTTATCTCTAAATCTATACCTGTGTGAACGTGGGCAAATGTCACAACCCATCTAAACTTCTGTTTCCTGTTTAAAATGAAAACAATAATAAGTATCTGGCAGGTACTCAGTAGGTCTTCAAGAAATATCTGTTTCTTCCTCTTCCTTTCCTTTCATTACTACTATTTTGATGAGTGTATATCAATTATCTTCGTATCTAAACTTTATGTACCTGTGGGGCATAAGCTGTGTCTCTCTCTCTTCTCTAAATCCTCAACAGAACTGAATATAATTTCTTACATACTAGACACAAAATGAACGATGAAATGAATGTCAAATTTATGTGAAGTAAAATACACTTTGCATTTGTTTAAGAAAAGATACTTAATAAAATGTTACAGAAAAAATTGCTGAAAGGTGTTACATGGTTTCCCTTTCTTAATAGTTGCCTTTGAAAGGTATCTTGACTGGTTAATTTTACAACGTCTCCTGCTGATATGACTGCTTTTGTGCAAAGATACCCCCTTTACCAGTTTCCTGCTAAAAAAAAAGACAACTTTTCAGTTCTAATTGAAGGTTTGCCTTCTCAATACCGCTATTAAAGGCCTCTCACCAAAATGGTTACTATTGTTCAAGAAATTAGCTGGTCTCCTGTAGTAGATTTCACTAAGATTTTTCCTTTTAACATAAAGACTGAGAAGACGAAGAGTTGACTAAGGCACCGTAAGGGAGACTGGACAGTTTGAGACAGAACTGATTTCAGATAACTCACTATGTAACCCCTTATGAGACATCAAAACCATTCTCAAGCAGTATTAGAACACCAAAGAACTGTTGGCTAAAGCGCTATCAAAATCCTGTTTGTGAAACTCCTTCCCTCTGGCCATGGAGTCCAGGCCTTTCTGGAGGCCCCTCTGGCTCCAGTGGTTCCAGCCTGACACCACAGCTGTCTTTTTTTTTCTTTTTTTTGAGACAGAGTCTCACTCTGTCACCAGGCTGGAGCGCGCTGGCGCGATCTTGGCTCACCGCAACCTCCACTTCCCGGGTTCAAGTGATTTCTCCTGCCTCAGCCTCCCAAGTAGCTGGAAGAACAGGCGCCTGTCACCACACCTGGCTAATTTTTTGTATATTTATTAGAGATGAGGTTTCACCATGTTGGCCAGGCTGGTCTCTAACTCCTGACCTCGTGATCTGCCCACCTTGGCCTCCCAAAGTGCTGGGATTACAGGTGTGAGCCAACGTGCCCAGCCCAGCTGTCTCTTTATGTTTAATTGAAACTGAACTTGGAGTAGCTGAGTGTGAAGTTGGTGTGCCTTTTTCTTCTTCAGTGGCAATAGGACATGACATTGCAAGCCCTTTTTCTGAAACTCTCAACTCCTATCTCTAAGTGTTAGTTCACCCAAAAAGCAGTCCTCAGCTTTACTTCAGAGGATAAAGAAAGAGAAAGGCCTTCGGAGAGTAACAGGCCTGATTCTTTTCTGAACTCATTGCAGTACTAGCTGCTTGACTTCGGGCATGCGACTTACTTTCTCTCTTCCTCTTGCGTCATAGGTTTGTTGTAAAGATAGAGTTAGAACCCATCATTGATTTATTTGCCAAATAATATTAGACATCGATGCCACCAATCTCCTCCTATATCCCTATGCCCTCATTCCTTGTGAGAAATAAGCAGGCTGAGTAATTCCATCACATGGTCCTCATCCTAGTCCTCTTTCTGCCTTTCTTTCATTTGTTAATTACAAAAATATGCATGAAAACATATAGTCAATGCTTCAATTCAACAAATATGTGCATCTCTTCTCCATGCCAGGTATTGAGTAGGCACTATTTATTAGGAGTTCATATCAGTCTGTCAGGAAATATCCAGTCTGGTACAGGAGTCAGTAAGTATTACTGAACCGCTGCTGCTGCTACTACTACTGCTACCAACCACTACCTCAACAACAACACCAATTGCACTAATCATTGAAGATTAATTTATTAGCACAATGCTAAGAATGCACATTGTCATTTATGCAATATTTTGTTTTGTTCACTGTTGTATTTCCAGTACTTAGAATAGTGTCTGATATTAAGGGGGTGCTCAATAAAAATTTGTTGAAAAAGAGTGACTTTAACCCTTATGACAACCCTATGTGTAATTATGTACATTTTTCAGATAAGGATACTGAGGCTGAAGGAATAAACCAATCTCCACAGTGATGTCATAAGTGCTCTGATAGGAATATAGTCCTTTATTCTACTTCCTGGCAACACACACACACACACACACTCTCAATAACACAGATAGCGGGCATCAGACGTTAAACTGTATGAAAGAAAAAAGAAATGTAATCTGGAAATTAGATTGATACAGAAAAACTTTTAATATTGTAGGCAACAAGTGTAGATAGCTTCCTTGACCCTTATCTAAGTCTGGTTTTATAGGCAGTGCTCCAAATATTGATGACAGGTGCTAACCTACCAAGTAACAAATAGCTATCTTTATTGTGTCACCATACAGAAGTTAATGTAAGTGCAAATGGATGAGAAAATCAACGTTTTACATAAACTGCCTAAAACTATTTCTATTTAAGAAAATTGACTTTAAGGGCCACAAATACACATTTGCATAAATAAATTGGTGTATTAACAGATCAGTTTATATATTCACATACATTTTCAAATGAAAGCGTTTCCCAACCTATCTGGTATTTAAAGCATGAACTATATTAAATATATCAGCTCCCAGAACATGTTTGAACTAAGCAGAGCTGCACCAACATATCAAAATTAGAGTGCAGGAAGAGAACCTTCCAGGTTGCACTACAAATTTGCTTCATATTGTTGGTTTAGGTTTGAGAAACTTGGAATTATACGTCATAATAGGCAATAAAAATGAACAAATTGATTAATGAATTAAATAATTAGTATATACTCTTAGTTATTGTTGCTTGAGTTATTTTTTTTTCTTTTTTTTTTTTTTTTTTTCTCCGGACAGAGTCTCACTCTGTCACCCAGGCTGGAGTGCAGGGGTAGCAAGGTCTCAGCTCACTGCAACCTCTGCCTCCCAGGTTCCAACAATTCTCCTGCCTCAGCCTCCTGTGTAGCTGGGATTACAGGTGCATGCAACCACGCCTGGAAAATTTTCGTACTTTTTTTTTTTTTTTTTAGATGGAGTCTTGTTCTGTTGCCCAGGCTGGAGTGCAGTGGCGTGATCTTGGCTCACTGCAACCTCCGCCTCCCGGGTTCAAGCGATTCTCCTGCCTCAACCTCTTGAGTAGCTGGGATTACAGATGCGTGCCACCACACCTGGCTAATTTTTGTATTTTTAGTAGAGACGGGGTTTCACCATGTTGGTCAGGCTGGTCTCGAACTTCTGACCTCATGATCTGCCCACCTTGGCCTCCCAGTGTGCTGGGATTACAGGCGTGAGCCACCGTGCCTGGCCCCTTGAGTTATTTTCAGTACATTAGTTAGAATCATAGCCTTGCACGAACTGATGTTTTATGAATTTGAAGAGGGGGTGAATGAATGAGTGAGCAAATAAATGAATGAAACACTTTTTTAAACCTCAGAGAGAAATATGGCCTTTCTCCCAATTAACCCAGGTTGATAAGTGTGACTGTATAAGAAGTTGAAGGTTTTTAAATCACCTTTGCTTATTTTAATGAACTGGAAATATATCCCACTCAAATAGTCAGCACCGGGTAGTGCTGTTACCTATCTGTAAAGAATTTATCTTCTTTCCTACAAATAAGACAGCCAGACAATATAAATGTGATTCTCTTGTTTTAAACCATCTTTTATTTTGTTCTACCTCACTAAGAGCTTTTGCAAGAATAACAAAACAAAACAAAACAAAACAAAAACAAAACTGTCCTTTATTTGATCTGCCACCCAAGGAAGTAGTGTTTATATATCTTTTTCTTCCATTTGGCATCTGAAAAACCATAAAAGAAACCAGACAGGCTGTGCCTATCTTCAAGTGATATTTTCAGTGCTTCCTTCCCCATATTTTTTAATGAAAATAAAATAATAGCTATGTATTAGAAGCAGGGGCTTTTAATGGAACAACCATGTAAGGTTTTATTTTTCATAAGGTAACATCAACTATTGTGTACAAAATGTTCATTGATTTTCAAAATCCAGTTGCTTTACAAATTTGTGATTAAATGTTCTCTTTTTTGATAAGACTATGTCACCATAATATTCTATATAATAATATGTCAACAGCCATTTAAACAAAGCAGCTTTATTAATGAAGAATTCAGTTATTGCTTCTATTTGGTTTACAATAATTAACATATTTGGGGAATAAGAAAATAGAGCCAAATTTTTCTTAAATGGAAATCATGAATAGCTTAAGGACTCAAAATTTTTGTTTCTCAGATTTATCAGGAATCAATTAAGTTCTAGAATAGCCTCACTTCTTCTAGTATTATCTTAAGATAAATATCACATGGTCCTTCATATGCTCTTTCAACATCTGGTGTTGTTTATCTAGGATAAGATACACAAATAGAGGCATAACATTACCTTTAGGGAAAACAAAGACAGGTCATTTTCCAAAGCATGGATTTATAGGAAAATTATCAATGAAAATATAATTGAACCTATGCCAGATCACATAGCATAATACAAACACATTGCACTCTTTTCTGTGTACCATTCTCATCACTTTGCACATATTACTTAATTTTCTATACTTTCCACATTTGTGGAACAATTTTCAGTTTTGTGTGGGAGAGTTGTGTGCCTAACACCTAATCCATACAGAAAGCACACTGGAGCCTTTGTACTATAGAAATGGAACTCAGAAAACTAAGTTTAACCCCTGGGCATATCAAGTTCCTTGATAACACACATCTCTTTGAAAAAAATAAGACTTATATTGTCCAAAAGAGCAGATTTCCTTTAAATAAAACATTCATTCACTTGCTATGTGCCTGGTGCTATGTGAAATTCTGAAGGTAGATGAATCAATGAAGTTTCTGCCTCCCAAAACTTCCTGTGAGGGCCAGTTGGTTGCTCTCATCTTGACTGCAGTCACAGAGAATGACCCTGACTCTTAGATTCCTGATCTGCTTTCAAGACGGACAGCATTTTCTTAAACGCTTAAGATGTACACTGCGTTTATGGACTTCCATGAACCTCTGGCTTCTATTTCTACTCACTAGACAACTCAGAGAATTGTGTTGAGAACTCTGAGCAAAAGAACTGGGTTTGAGGTAGCTTTAAGTTTCCCAGGAATCAATCTAAATATGAAAGAGTGATTCCTAAGAGGCTTTCTACCAAGGACTACAGGGATTGTCTTAACATCTGAGCATAGATCCTGGACACAGTGGCTGGAGAAAGAGCTCACCAATTATATGGGCATTCCTGCACCTGCCATTCACCCTCTTCCTTATCACTCACTCACTCACTCACTGTAGCTCATGTAGAGACCTTGTACAGTGAGAGCTGGAATTGTGGATATTGTTTTATTGACCAAGAATGAGAAGTAAGTATGGTGACACATTTTATTAATAATTATTTGCACACACAGTGGAAATAAATAAAAGCGCATTTACTTTTATTATTACCTTTTAGCATAGATGACTAAATCTTTTTATCCATATTTTAGTGATGAGCAAATGGAGTCTTCAGAAAGATAAATTGGGTTGTGTAATGAATGCCACAGGCATTGAAAGTGAGACGTGAACCCAGCTCTTGCATTTCTCAGGCCAGTGTACTTTCTAGTGCTTCAAAAGAGTATTAGAATCATCGCAGAGATCTTACAAGGAAATTTATAAATGTTTACAAAACCATTCATAGCACAATATCTTACTTACATCTCCTTCTAATGTAGAAATGTGTTACTACCCCAAATGTCAGGCTGAGGAAACTGAAGTTCTGAGGGGTTCTGTTTAAAAACTGTCATCTATTTCGTATCCCCTTACTGAAAGGGCACTGTTCTGAGGCACAGCATTTTGCTTATGAATCCCGCCATGTTTTCATCTTGTCACCCATTTATACACTGTGACTGTGCACGGGTTTTAGACGGAGTCTCGATTCAGGCACAGAGGTACATCACACTGGATATTAGTTTACTATTGCTGCTGCAACAAATGTTCACAAAATTTATGGCTTAAAACAGCACACACAAAAAAGCAGTCCTGCAGGTCAGACATCTGAAACTAGTCTCATTGGACTAAAATCAAAATATCAGCAGAGCTCTGCTCCTTTTGGAGACTGTAGGGGATGTATCTATTTTCTTGCCTTTTCTTGCCTACGTTCCTTCATCTGCAACCACCTTCTGTCTTCAGAGCCAGAAATGGCCAGTCGAGTCCTTTTCATGCTGTGTCCCTCTGACACTGACTTTCTTGCCTCTCTGGTTTACTTATACGAGCCCTTGTAATTACATTAATTTTACCCAGGTAGTGCAGGATAATCTCCCCATTTCAATGTCAACTGATTAGCAACCTTAATTCCATCCACAAATTTAATTCCCTCTTGCCATGTCAAATAACATATTCACATGTTCTGGGGGTTGGGGCATGGGTATCTGTGGTGCAGGTGATATTATCCTCCCACCATATTCAGACAAATAACTGAAACCTTTTCCATAGCATAGCATAAGACTGTTTTATAGAGATATGGCGGGGGGAGCTTGTTCGATTGAACTTTCCTATCAGACACCACAACAAAGTTCATCCCTGGGCTGTGGAGTTGGTGCTGATAGTACTTGAGTCCCACCATAAATGAGAAACTGAGTAGGATTTCTGACCCATATGCTGAGAGTTTTGTTTATGATTTTTATTATTTGCATGTTTATTTCATGATACACATCAAAATACTCTTTGACCAAAGTAAAGTGCAAAGCTGGACTCAACTGCACGTGTCCATGGAGACATGAACAAGGATTTTTTCCAAGATTGCAAACACTATTCTCTTTTGGCAGCCTTCAATCTAGCCCTCTGGGGCTCAGAATACCATTTTGCCTGAGCTCTTGAGTGGCTACCACCATGGACGCTTCTTGTTCTACCACATGGATAAAGCCAACACTCATGCCAACACATCCAAAAAATAGAGGCCACTATCTTTTTGCTCCACCTACATCTAGGAAGGAATCTAACTCAAATTGATAAGGGGTTTGGGGGTAGGCCCTGGGAAGGCTTTCTGGAAGAGGAACACTTCAACTTAGCCTTGCAAGATAATTAGAAAATAGCCAAGGAAAGGGAGAGAGGAAGTTTTCAAAGGAGAACAGGGCTTTGAAAAAGCACTGATGCCTGAGAGGGTTCTGTGGAAGAAGAGATCAACCTATATGTCTTCCTTAGTCTTTCTTGATACAAGGTCTTTCGCAAGGGGCCTTCTAGAGGAAATGCCCTTATACCTGTTGATGTCTAAGTCAAATAACAGGATAATAATATCTATTATTCAACGCCAAAGTCAGATGCCACCTGCACTGTCAAACTTTGGTAGGCAGATTCCTCCCACCAGTGCCCTCTCACAGCAGTTGTTGCTGTCTGCTCAGACCACTGTCTGACTCATGTAGTGAGCTGTGTACAATGAGTCTCTCTCCTCTAGATCACGAACTACGGGGAGGCAGCAGCAGTCCTCCTACTATCACATACTGACCTTCCTGAATCCATGCCTACACTCTCGCCTTCTCTCCCATTACAGAGGAAGACAAGCCTCTGTTCCTGTCTGAGGCAGCCTCTTTGCTTATACTCTGGATTCCACTTCTCATCTACTCAAGGACTTTGTTCTCAAAGCACTCCACCTCCCACCTTGCAGCATCCATTTCTCACTTTTCACACTTACTTGCATACAAAAATATCCAACAGCCTCTCTGACCCATGTGCCCCTCCACCTACAACTGGGCTTCTTGTTCTTTGTCACAGCACTCCAAAAATCATCTGTGCATGCTGTCTTCATTTCCTCACCTCATTTTTTTTTCAACCCACACATATCATATATGTAGCCTAAAAACTCCACTAAAGCTGTTCTGACAAGGTCAGTGGCAGCCTCCACATTACCAAATGGAAAGACCACAGCTTTGCTTTCATCTCACTCTCAGTAAAATTTCACATCGTTAAGGTTTCTCTTCTTGGTAAAGGTTCTCTTGGATGGAGTGGTTCCTAGTTTTCCTTCAACCTGACTAGCAGCTATTACTCAATTTTCTTTGCCAATTCTTCCTCGCTGTGGAACCTCTAAATGTTGCAAAAACTCACAACTCAATCCTGAGATCTCTTCTTTTTTCTGTTCCTGATGTTTATCTCACCCTGGTCCAGGGTTATTCAGTGTCAATGCCATTAAGCCTCAACATTTATATCTACGGTAATGACTACTCCCCTTAGGGTATTTATCCAATAGTTTACCTGGATGTCTAATGGCATTTCAAATGGAACAAGCTTTGTTTTCTTACTAATAAGACTGTTCTTTTTTAAAGACTTCCAGTAACTTCCAAGCCAAAAGCCTAGCACCATTCGGAATTTCATTCTTGATCTCACCATTCACATCAATTCTGTCAACCAGCAATGGCAATCCACTTCCAAATGTTCTTCTAATCACTCCACTTCTTTTCATCTCCACCAGAACTATCCTAGGTCTAACAACCAGAAACTCCTACCCAGACACTGACAATTTTCTCTGTATCTGCTTTCTTTCACTTCTTGTTCCTCTACAATCAGTCTTTATACAACAGTCAGAATAGACTTTTTATAAAATGGAAATCAAGGTCTGGCATGGTAGCTCACTTCTGTAATCCCAGCACTTTGGGAGATCAAGGCAGGGGGATCACTTGAGGTCAGGAGTTCAAGACCAGCTTGGCCAACATGGCAAAACCCTGTCTCTACTAAAAATACCAAAATTAGCCGGGCATGGTGGCACACACCTGTAATCCCAACTCTTCAGGAGGCTGAGGGAGGAGAATCACTTGAACCCAGGAGACAGAGGTTGCAGTGAGCCAAGATCATGCCACTGCACTCCAGCCTGGGTAACAAAGTGAGACTCCGTCTAAAAAGTAAAAGAAAATGGAAATCAAGTTATGTCACTGTCGTGCACCAAACTCTCCATTGGTTTCCCATTGCACTTATAATAAATATCTACTTCTTTATTATAATGTGGAAACCCTCTAAATCTAAGCTCTTCTCTCTCTACCTCTTCCAGCACACCTCACAAACTCTCTCTCTCTCTCTCTCTCTCTCACTTTCTTCCTTCTTCCACCCCCACTTGAACAGCCTACCTCATTTTATCATCTCAAGCTGAATATCATGTCTTGGAAAGTTGTTCTCCCTGACCATCCAATCAAAAGATATTATGACGTCATAATAACTTTTTGTTCTTAGCATGTTTTAGCACTAATCACCTTACATTTCCTACCACTTGATTCGTTCTTTATGTAGTCTCTGCATTTTTCCCCTAGATTTTAAGCTTCATGCCTCTCTTGTTCACTACATATCTCCTGCAGGTAAATAATCAGTGCTCAATAAATGCTTATTAAATCAATGAATTAATACATTCATCTAGATAGACAAATAATAGGGACAATGGGATGCAGGAAGTCAAGAGCAGGGATGGCAAAGTCATGTGCCTCAGGAACTGCAGGGAATTTTTTTACCTGGAGTTTACACCAAATGTGTCCACAGGTCAGCTCAATTTAGGGCTGTTAGGTGGGTTTTAGACAATAGGTGGATATCTTTAGATAATTCCAGCAAAGAATGAACCACAGCAGCCCCCTTTCAATATCTGTACCCTATGCCCACTCCCACAAATTACTCAGCTTCAGCTCTGAGTGTAGTGCTGCAATTATACCTGCTACTAATTAAAGGACAAAATAAATATGAAGTGCCACTGAAATACTGCACAGGAGTAAAGCAGCAATTATATTTATTGTATAATTTCCATTTGGCAATTACATTGATTGTACAATTGAACATACTGCATAATGGTGATAATTGCAATTGTTAGCGTTTTCTGCTGGGAAGAATCCTAAGAGGTAAACAGGTTGCATTGAGTTACTGACAATCAGAAGGGGGAGTCTGGTGTTTCCCCTTAATTCTTACACATATTGATCAGAGACATTTCCTTAGGAAGTACTGAAGTTTGAAAAACAGACCTTTCATGTTTTGAGAAGGAAAATCAATTTGAACCTTTCAGTATTTTGCATTGATGGGAGCAGATAAATGCAAAGGGAAATCAGAAAGAGAGAATGAAAGGAAAGTGTTCATGTATTAGAATCGAATTGGCAAGAACCCTCAACCGCAGGGCCAGAGGCAGCTAGGAAACAAATCCCAGGGCATAAGAAAATGGGCATTGGCTGAGGCCTGAGCACAAATCAATCCTTCTTAGTGGGTCACATTTGCATAAAAGAACTCAGAATGGCCACAACAAGGGACAAGAACAGTGTTTGGTAAGAAAGCATGCATGCTAAGCCATAAACACTTTGAGTTCTCCCTGTGCCCACTTACACAGAAGGAATACATGGTAGTTTTACAACATGGAATGAAGTTCCCTCTTGTAGAGCTACCTTTGTAAGTTACATCTTGGTGGTATACACACCTGAGATTGCATTTTGCTCTACATTATTAATGGCTCCTGCAAACTTGTTAAGAACATAAGAAGATTGGAAGTCATCTAGTTTGTACATTTTATCATCATGTGAATTTGGAATGGGGATCGGGGTAGCTGTCAATGTAGAAATAAATGATGAACTCTGAAAGCCATGGCTGAACAGTGGGAAAGGAGATGAAGGAGAGACTAGGGTAGCATTTATACATAATTGGCCAAGGATTCTTAGACTTATCATGAAAGCACCAATGTTCATTTGAGAGTCATAGGCTTGCTTGAACTGCCTGAGCTGACATTATATCATTTTATCCTTTAAAAATTCTGTGACCTAGATAAAACTGAACTTTGCCCTATTTTATTTATAGACTAAAAAAAAATAAGGATTCAGCAGATGTTGTGCATTGTTACTCAAGTCCATTCAGTCCTAAAGTAAATGTTGCTAAACTGTCCAACCTAGACAGAAGAAACCTTCTCCACCTCGGAGACAAATCCTGATTAATCTAACCACTCTAACGAGCTCATCCTGCTTTAACCAAGCAAAGCAATCTCACTATTCTTGGCAGTGACTGGGGGTGACATGTGACCCAGTTCTGAATAGTGCCACGTTAGGGAGATCCTGAGGTGGGGAGTTGTAGGAAGGAGATTCTCAGTCTTACGAAGCATACAACAGAAAAGACATATTCATTCCTGTCTCTACTAGAGTTATATCTGTGGGTAATGCCTGGGCCAACATGTGTGCATGAGGGGAAAAATGAGAAGAAAACAGAGGAATGCAGGAAATACAGTTGGGAAGAAACCTTAGATCTTAGATACTGTCCTTGAGTCACTGAATTAACCAGCCCTGGAGCTACTCTGCCTTGGCTGTGCTCTTGCTGAAGGCATTCTCAGGAGTTTCTTCCCTAGTTGGCAGCTGAAAGCTTCCTCACTGGCCCAGAGGCACAGAGGAGTAAACCAATTTGTTTGAGGTCACAGAGCCAGTGGGAAAGCTTTTCTGCGAACAGTGAAACCACTATCTCCCAATTTTTTATCTCTTCAGCTTTTGGATTAAATGAGTAAATGCTGTTCAGATACAAGTGGAAGGAAAAATCACATGCTTTTACAGTTATTTCTATAGCAATGTGGCAACTTTGAGAGATTAAGAAAATAGAATTGATATCAACTTTGCATATGTTAAAACACCATACATTTTATAAAATAATTAAGAGAAAGTGCTTAAATTATCTATTTCAATTTAAAACAAAAGCCATAACTTTATTTGTTAAAATAAATTAATTCTTATTATGGGACTGTCCTAAATTTGAATTTTTTTTTCCCACTTAGAAAGTAATAAATTTTTTAATGGTATTATGAACATACTCATTAATATCACTTTGTGACAGGCAATGTGATAAGCTTTTTGAATACATTCTAATGCAACCCTCTCAGTAACTTTAGAAAGTAGGCACTATTATTGTCCCCTTTTTACTATAAAAGTAACTGGGCAAAGGTGTTTTGTCAAAGACACATGGCCTGCAATGACCAAGTCAGGGCCTGTATTTGGAAGACCCTATTCTGAACTGCATGCCATATTGCTTGCCCCTTTTGGAATCGTCTATATCTTGTTCAAAATTTCTCTGTTTTGCTTTTTTTTTTTTTCAGGCGGGGTCTCGCTCTGTTGTCCAGGCTGGAGTTGAGTGGTGCCATCTCAGCTCACTGCAACCTCCACCTCCCAGGTTCAAGTGATTCCACTACCTCAGCCTCCCAAGAAGCTGGGATTACAGGTGCTTGCCACTACATCTGGCTAATTTATTTATTATTTTTTTTTTAATGGAGAAAAGTCTTGCTCTGTCACCCAGGCTGGAGTGCAGTGGTGCGATCTTGGCTCACTGTAACCTCCACCTCCCGGGTTCAAGCGATTCTCCTACCTCAGCCTCCCAAGTAGCTGGGATTACAGGAGCATGTCGCCACACCTGGCTAACTTTTTGTATTTTAGTAGAGACAGGGTTTTACCACGTTGGCCAGACCGGTCTCGAACTCCTAACCTCATGATCTGCCTGCCTTGGCCTCCCAAAGTGCTGGGATTACAGGTGTGAGCCATCATGCCCAGCCCAATTTTTTTATGTTTAGTAGAGACGAGGTTTCCTCATGTTGGCCAGGCTGGTTTGCACTCCTGGGCTCAAGTGATCTGCCTGCCTTGGCCTCCCAAAGTGCTGGGATTACAGGTGTGAGTCACTGTGCCTGGCCTAAAATTTCTTAATATACATAACAAACACACACATTTATTAAGGAAACTAGAAAAGAGACAAAATTTTGAAAAATCTTATGTTTAACTCTATTATTTTCGTAAAATCTCTGATTTATTTTCTCATAGACAGAGTTATTCAAAACTATTCAGGCACAGAAAGACAAGCATGGCATATTCTCATTTGTTTGTGGGATTTAAAAATCAAAACAGAACTCAAGGACATAGAGAGTAAAAGGAGAGTTACCAGAGGCTGGGAAGGGAAGTGGGAGGCTACCTTTTATATTTATATAAAATTAAACCATTTTCAAAAGTAGCCATTTCATTATGTGAATATCCAGTTTACTTAATTATTTCATGGCTTTTTTAAATTTTTATTTTTGGTTTTTAGTTTTTTTTGCCCTTCTCCATGTTCTTTAATTTTATTCTTGAGCTACAAAAAAATCCAATTGCATTTTTCAGTTATTTTAAAATTTGCAATAAAGTAATTATTGACTATAGTCACCCTATTGTGCTATCAAATTGTAGGTCTTATTCATTCTTTCTATTTGCTTTGGTACCCATTAACCACCCTCACGTCTCCCATAGCCTCCCGCTACCCTTCCCAGCCTCTGGTACACCTCCTTCTATCTCATTGTAGTTTTAATGTGCACTTCTTTGATGATCAATGATGTTGAGCACCTTTTCATATAGGTGTTTGCCATTTGTAGGTCTTTTTTTGAGAGATGTTTATTCAAATCTTTTGCCCATTTTTTGACCAGATTATTAGATATTTTTTCCTATAGAGTTGTCTGAGCTCCTTATATATTCTGGTTATTGATTCCTTGTCAGATGAGTAGTTTGCAACTATTTTCTCCCATTCTGTGGGTTATATCTCCACTTTGTTGATTGTATCCTTTGCTATGCAGTAGCTTTTCAATTTGTGATCTCATTTGTCCATTTGCTTTGGTTGCTTATGCTGGGGTACTGCTAAAAAAATCTTTGCCTAGACCAATGACCTAGATATTTTCCGCAATGCTTTCTTATAGTACTTTCATAGTTTGAGGTCTTAGGTTTAACTTTTTAATCCATTTTGATCTGATGTTTGTATATGGTGATAGATAGGGGTCTAGTTTCCTTCTTCTGCATATATCCAATTTGCCCAGCACCACTTATTGAGGTGACTGTCTTTTCTACAGTGTATGTTCTTGGTACCTTTGTTAAAAATGAGTATACTGTAGGTGTGTGTATTTGTTTCTGGGCTCTCTATTCTGTTCCTTTGATGTCTGTGTCTTTTTGTATGCCAGTACCATGCTGTTTTGGTTACTAAACCTCTGTAGTATAATTTGAAGTCAGGAAATATGATTCCTTCAGTTTTTTTTTTTTTTCCTTAGGATAGCTTTGGCTATTCTCTTTTGTGGTTCCATATACATTTTACGTTTTTTTTTTCTATTTCTGTGAAGACTGTCATTGGTATTTTGATAGGGATTGCACTGAATCTAGAGAGTTCTTTGAGTATTTCAAAGGCTTGAACATAGTATTCTAGATGAGCTTCTTCTATGATGTCAGTCTTCAAAATAAATTCTGAAAATGTACATTCAGTAATGCCATCTAAGTAAAACATAGTCAATTATAGAATACGATCCTTTCAATATATACCAAAATTAAAACAATGGCCCAGCCACTCTTCACAATGGGCTTTCGCAGTGATCTGGTGAGCCTCAATGTTGACACTATCAAATATGTAAGAAAATCAACAAAGGAGCAAACCAGGAAGCCTCTCTCAACCTCTTCCCCACAAAAAAAATCACAGTATCTGGTTTGAAATGATGGTGACGAATCCTGGGTTTTATCCTTCTCACTCTAAATTAAATTTATACTCTCTCAAAGAACAAATAATGAAAACTTTTGCTTAGCAATAGTTTCAGGACATAAGTGATTCACAGCAAACTATGAATTTTGAAAATATCTTTGGATGTGTTTCTTCAAGAGATTTAAAATAACTGTTAAAAATCAATAGCTATCATAAACTGATAAATAAACATAAATATCCAGAGGCAACGATGCCTTAATGGCATATAAGAAGCGAATTAAAACTACCTCCTCTCAAGAAGGCAACAAATCAAAGCTTTAGGAATGTTAAGCCATACTTTTGTTAGTGTTGCCATCTCTGTTGGCGGCCTCAGTAATATTCTAGTCCACATGTGTCATATTACTCCATCACATACATTCTAAGGAATGCTTATCACCTTGGCTTAAAAAAAGACATTCTGAATATTTTATTTTATTCATTAATTTATATTTTGCATTAAACTAAATATATGAAAATAAACTCAATTACAAGTATCTACCAAAAAGTCTCCTCCAGTTTTTGGGTGATGGCCTAGATTGGGCTCTATTCTAGTGGAAAGTAAGATCAGGTAAGATAGCTTTGATGCCAGGAAGTAAGGATAAAACAGGGCTTGGCAAAGTGATGAACATTTTCCCTGCATATGCTCCTAAGTGGGATTCCCTGTGTTACAGCTGGCTGTACCATGTGGAGAGAAACAAGTCTTACCAGACCAGAAGTCCAGTATCTCAAAGCCTCAGAATCTTCTACAAAAGGGATTTGAATGTCCAGAAAGTCTATAATGTATACAGACACATAAGGTGTAAATTCCATTGGTGTGTAAGCCCACAGATGTTTGTCTAAATATGGATCAATCTTGTGATTTTTGATTAAGTAATCAATTCAACATTAACATTGACCACAACCAAATATTTGCTTGTCACCTATCTGCATTTAAAGGTCCTCATCTGTACAACGAGGGGTTGGGATTTAATTGCCATTAAGGTCCACTTTGTTTGCATTCCAGCTGCAATATACAGTAATGTGTGCCCACATACCCTGCAAATTTGTCAGGCTCAGGTTAAAATTCTGAGGCATTAGTGGAAGTGGACCTCAGTGGTCACAGCCAGAGTAACCTGTCAGTGACCAGGATGGAGCCTGTAAGGGCAGCTTGCTCATGGCTGCTGAGTTCGCATGGGAAGGGGCTTTCCTAGGTGATTCTAGGCACTGAGTATGAGCAAAGGAAAAGTTCACTGTCTCTCATTTCAGGGAGGATAGCAAAGATGCTTCTCTTATGATTTCCCCTGGATTCCTCTTTATTGGTGAAGATTTAAGTTGGTATGTGGAGATGTGTGGAAAAAAGGAATAAGATATTATCTGCTTTTTAAAATAATTCTCTGTGAGTTATAATCTCTTTGGAGTTCTGAATGCTTCTGTAAAAAAAATCTTGTTTTTAAGCAATGAATTTTTGAATCAGTTATTCACTAAAACAATTCCTAACTATTTCATGCCCACACAGACACTTAGACATGAAATGATAAGCTTTCTGCTGATATTGATTAACTCGAATCAGAACTAGAGATATGCACAATAGTTGATATATCTGTGAGGAAACGTACCTATTCAAACAATATTTTTAAAAAGATGCATGATGCCAGTTATGGACTAGGTGATAATAGTGGGTGATATACTACACGAAACTCTTTAGATTGAATGATAAACCTAACTCGAACTTGTTTCATTAATTTTTTAGAATGAAACCAATGATGAGATGTAAAGATGTGATAATGCAGTCCTGGAGCATTTCTGAAGTAATGTGGAAAGACTCTTGAGTCAACAGTAATGTTCAGTAATGAGACAACCAGCTTGTCCACCCTAGGTTTCTGCTTCTGCATTAAACTGGATGAAAAAGATACATTCCAATAATTTCTTCTCCAGTGCAGGCAAGTGAAGTATCATGCATGTGTGTATGAATAGATGTTTATTGTTATATGTTTCTACTCTAATAAGCTGCAGGATGCAAGTAGTAAAATAATCCATTTTATTTCGAAAAACTGATGTCAATTTGGAATTGTTTTCACTATCAACAAAAGCATTACTACGCTCTGGGGAGATTAAATAGACATTGATGATCTGTACCCAAAATAAGCTTTAATTTGACCCCAGAATAAAGCTCAGAGATGGAAAAACAAGACGAGAGACCTGGCTAAGTTAAATACGAGGGAGATAGCAAAACTACTTATTTAATGCCCAAACAACAGTGTTACTTAAAACAACAACTGGGCAGATAGTCTAGCGTCTTACATTTTTCATTTGCAGCTTCCTAGCACGTACATGTAGTAAATGCTCAGTAAGAGAATTTTTTTTCTTTTGTTTCCTTTCATTACTCACTCAAGAAATAGACTGAAAAAAAGGCTCAAAAGAGTCTTGGCCAGGACTGGTCCTGAGTCTGGATCTCCCAGGGCTGGCCTCTTGTTTTCTCTTCTTGCAAACTCTGTCTCCAGCCTCTTAAATAGTTATTTACTGATCTCTCCCAAACGGTCATAGGTAATAGGCTCAAGATGTAGTTGCCTTTTACTTGCACTGTGTAAAGCTCTCAAAGGTGCCCTGTCAATTAATTAGCAGCTTAATTGGAATGAAATTATGTAATTAAGCATCTCATTTCAAATTAGATATAAATGTTTACCGGCTCACAGGGATGAGACTTTCAAGGGGCCTTCATCCAGACCTTGTTGATTTTGACAGTAAGTCAGTGTCTGTCTTCCTTTTCTTTTTCAAGTTAAAAATTCAGGATTCTAATAAAGCCCAAAGATTAGTCCCATAAACCAGTAAGATATCAGCTTACATACATTTTGTAGAAGCTGATGACCTCTTCCAAAGTAACACATTCTTCGTTTGGGCAAGAGTATTTATTATATCCCCAAGGAATTAATTGTCTCCAGAAAGTGAATGGCAAATTCATTATAAGTCATGGGTTTGCAAAATATAACAAGAAATGTGTTTCTTTTACATATAAAAAGTATTATTATACATAAATAAAAATTTCAAGTTGTTCTATGATAAAAGGCCTCTGACTTCTTTGAGCATGCCTTCAAAAGCTTTAAAGCATTTCTCTATCAGGGCAGATATTGCCAGTGTTTCCCCAGAAACCATTCCCTGAATTTCCCTTTTAAATGGACTCCTTCCTCCATGTCAAGGTCTTAGCCTCACCATTTGGACAAGTTCTTACCAATGGAATGTAAGTAGATGGAAGGATGTGTACAACTTCCACATTATTTTCTTAAGAGTCCATTTATTATTCTCAACTAAGCAGTTGATTTATACTAAGCAGCCAGCAGTTTTATCAGACATTGATTTTATACTATCAGTGCAAATGTCAAGACAGCGAAAAGTGTAAATAATATCTTAGCATTATTATAAAAATAGTTTTGACATCAGATATTCCCTATAAGGTTCTCTGCAGACCACACATTGAAAAGCACTGGTCTCAGCTTCCATAACAAATATACCCAAGAATACAGAAGATCAAACAAGATAAAAGGATATTTGCTTACGTAATTGCTCATGTAATTCTATTCCTCTTGCAAAAAAGTAGATGTTATTCCAGTGACGCTGGACTTACTCTGTAGACAAGGGCAACTCCTTGGGAAACAACAAGACAACTAGAAAAGGAGGAATCTCAGCCCTTAGATGATCTTGTGAAGGAGATAATCATCTTCCTCACCTCATCTCCCATCTTTAAGCCAGAGTTTCTATACCTCAACTTGTCATTTGAGGTTAGATAATTCTTTGTTCTGGGAGATTGCTTTGTACACTTAAGATGTTTAGTTGCCTCCCTGGATGCCAGTAACTTCTCTCTCCCCAGTCATGGCAACCAAAAATGTCTCTAGACATTGCCAAATACCTCTGAGGGGCAAAATTTCCCCTAGTTGAGAACCACTGCATTAGATAATTACATGAGCAAATATTATTTTATTAAATATCTTGTTTGATCTTCTGTATTCTTGGGTACATTTGTTACAGCAGCTGAGACCAGCAGTTCTCAGTATGTGGTCCGCAGACAAAAATATAGAAGACATAGTTTAAAAAGCAAAACAAAGTTTGCACCTGAAGAATGCAATAACTGAACTGAAAAATTCACTAGAATGTTTCAACAGTTGACTTGACTAAGGAGATATATGAGTTAACGAACCCAAAGAAAGGTCATTTGAAATTATACAGTCAGAGGAGCAAAAAGGAAAAAAGAATGAAAAACAGAATGAAGAAAGCCCAAGTGACCTATGGAAAGTTATCAAGCTGGCCACTATATGAATTATGGGAGTCCCAGGGGAGAACAGAGAGAGAAAAGAGATAGAGAGAAAAGAAAAAAAAGTTTATTTAAAAAATTACTGGACAAAAACATCAAAAACATCACAAATCTGGAGAAGGAAAAATGCACTCAGATTCAAGAAGGCAAATGAATCCCAAATAAGATGAACCCAAGGAAGTCCACACTGACACATATAATCTAACTGTCAAAATTCAAAGACAGAGAATTTTGAAAGCAGCAAGCAGAAATCCAATCATTATGTAGAAGAAAACTCTCATAACACGATCAGTGGATTTCTCAGCAGAAACCTTGCAGTCAAAAATGAAGTTGGATGACATATTCATAGAGCTTAAAAAATGCCAAACAAGAATATTATACCTGGCAAAACTCTCCTTAAAAAATGAAGGATATGTACTTTCTCAGATGAACAAAAACTAAGGGAGTTCCACTCCACTAGACCTGCCCTACAAAAAAATGCTAATGGAGTACTAAAAATTGAAACTGAAAGATGCTAAATGATAAACTGAAAACATATAAAATATAAAGTTCACTGGTAAAGATAAATATATTAAAAATATACAATACTATAATACCATAAGCATGATGCATAAATCAATTTTAATTCTGGTTTAGAAGTTGAAAGACAAAAACATAAAAATAGCAATAACTATAAAAATATACTATTTGATACACAACATAAAAAGATGTAATTTGTGGTGTCAGTAACATAAAGGGTAGAGGAGGAGAGAGGTTAAAGTGAAGAGTTTTTGTATGTGATTGAAGTTAAGTTGTTATCAGCTTAAAATAGACTATTTAAGCTATAATATGATTATGTAAGCCCCATGGTAATGCTAAAGATAATATTTATAGAAGATAAATGAGAAAGAAAACAATGCATGTCACTACAAAAAATCAATGAAACATAAAGGAAGATATCAAAAGAGACAAAGAGGACCAGAAGCACTACAAAAACGAAAGAAAACAGTCAACAAAATGGCAATAAGAAGTCCTTCCTTTTCAAGAATTCCTTTAAATGTGAATGCATTAAACGCCTCAATCAGAAGACATAGAGTGGCAGAGTAGATTAAAAAGATAAAATTATCTGCTGCCTAAAAAAGACTATACAGATTTAAGGACAAATTTGTTGAAACTGAAAGTATGGAAAAAAAAAAAAAAAACATGTTCCATTCAAAAAGAAAAAAAAAATAGAGCAGGAGGATGGCCATACTTATACCAGACAAAATACATTTTAAGTCAAAAATTGTCACAAGAGCAAGGATATTATATAATGATAAAAAAGTCAATTCACCAAGATGATATAACAGTTATAAATACATATGTATACAATATCAGAGCATCCAAACATATGAAGCAAACATCGACAGAACTGAAGGGAGAAATACACAGCAACACAATAACAGTAGAACCTTTCAATACCCACTTTCAATAATGGCCAGAACATTCAGACAGAAGATCAATAAGGAAAGAGAACTTGCACAATATAAAACAAATGGGCCTTATAAACACATATGGATCATTCCAGTCAGTAAAAGCAGAATAAACTTTCTTCTCAGGTATACACAGAACATTCTACAGGATAGATTACATGTTAGGTCACAAGACTTGTCCTAACAAATTTAAGAGGACTAACTTATCAAAAGTATGTTTTCTAACTACAGTGGAATGAAATTAGAAATAAATACCAAAATGAACCTAGAAAGTTCTAATAGTTGAAAATTAAACAATACACTCCAGAACAACCACTGAATTAAAAAGTAATCAAATGGGAAATTAGAAATATCTTGAGACAAATGAAAATAAGTCACAGCATACCCAATTTTATGGCATGCAGCAAAAGCAGTAGTAAGAGAGAAGTATATTGCAATGAACACTGACATTAAAAAAGAAGAAAGATCTTAAAAAGGAGAAAGATCTCAAATAATCAACCTAATTATACAACTTGATAAAATAGGAAAAGACCAAACTGGATCCAAAGCTACCAGAAAGGAGAAAATAATGAAGGTTAGAACAAAAATAAATAAAATAGAGAATAGAAACAATAAAAAACCAAAACTAATAGCTGTTTTCTGAAAAGATAGATAAACTTGATAAACATTTATCTAAACTAAGAAAACAGAGAAAATAGCTAAATAAAGAGAATTAGAAATGAAAGAGGAGACATTGATGCCACAGAAATATAAAGGGTTATAATAAATTACTATGAGTAATTAAACACCAACAAATGGGATAAACTAAAAGAAATAGATAAATTCAGTCTACCAAGACTAAATTAGAAAGAAATGAAAAATCAGAACAGACCTATAACCAGTTAGGTGACTGAATCAGTTAAAACACCAAACATAACAAACAAAAACAATAAAAAAAACTATCCAACAAGGAAAAACTCAGGACCAATGGCTTCACCGGTAAATTCTACTAAACACTTGAAGAGGAATTAACAACAGTTCTTCTCAAATCTTCCAAATAATTGAGAAGTGGTTGAGGGGCCCCCTCCAAACTCATGTATAAGGCTAGCATTACTCTGAAGCCAAAGGCAGAAAAAGACACTGCAAGAAAAGGAATCTACAAGTCAATATTCCTGATGAATATGCATGTAAAAATCTCAACAAAATATTAACAAATCAAATTCAACAGCCCACTAAGAGGATTATATACTTTTTTACCAAGTGGAATTTATCCCTACGATGCAAGGATAGTTCAACAGACAAAAATTAATCAAGGTGATATACCACATTAACAGAATAAAGGATAAAAATCACATGATCATCTCAAGATATACAGAAAAAGAATTTGACAAAATTTAATGTTCTGTCATAATAAAATCACTCAACAAACTAGGAATAGAAGGAAATTACCAAACATAATAAAGGCCATATCCAATAAGCTCACCACTAGCAACATATTCAACAGTTAAAACCTGAATGCTTTTCCCCTAAGGTCAGGAACGAGGCAAGGATGTCACTCATGCCACTTCTATTCAATATAGTACTGAAGTTCTAGTGTGAGCAATTTAACAAGAAAAAGAAATAAAATAATCAAAAATGAAAAGAAATAAAATAATCTCTACTCACAGATGACATGATCTTATATGAAGAAACTCCTAAGGATTTCACACACACACAAAAAAACTGTCAGAACTAATAAATAAATTCAACAAAAGTTGTAGTATATAAAATCAACATGCAAAAATCGGTTGTGTTTATACACTAACAATGAACAATCTGAAAAGAAAATTTTAAAAAATTACATTTACAATAGCATTAAAAATAATAAAACACTTAGGAATAAAGTTAAGCAAGGAGAAGAAAGACATATGCTGAAAACTACAAAATGTTACTGAAAGAAATTTTGAAAAACACAAATAAATGGAAATACATTCTACTTTTCTTGACTGGAAGACTTAATACTATATTATTAAAATGTCTATGGTATGAAAGCAATCTACAGATTCAATGCAGTCCTTTCCAAAACCCCAAGGCAATCTTTACAGAAATAAAAAAAAAGATTAATATGCAACCACAAAGGACCCCCAAATAGTTAAAACACTCTTGAAAAAGAAGAGGAATGTCAGAGTCCTCATACTCTGTAATTTCAAAACATATCACAAAGCTACAGTAATAAAAAAATATGGTACTGGCATAAGACAAACACATAGTCAAGGGAACAGAGAACACAGCCCAGAAATAAACCAATGCATTTATCGTCAAACAATCATTGACAAGGATGCCAAGAACATAATGGAGAAAAGATAGCCTCTTAAACAAATGATGTTCAGAAAACTGGAAATCCATATGCAAAACAATGAAATGGAATCCATATATTGCAGCATATATAAAAAGCAACTCAAAATGTGGTAAAGTCTTACATGTAAGACCTGAAACTGTAAAACTCCTAAAATAAACCACAAGGGAAAAGCTTCATGACATTATTCTTGGAAATGCATTTTTTGATATGACAGTGAAAGAATAGACAACAAAAGAAAAAATATGTGAGACTAAATCAAACTAAAAAGCTTCTGCACAGCAAAAGAAACAATTAACAGACTGAAAAGGTAACCTACACAATAGGAGAAAATATTTCCAACCATATATCTGATAAAGGGTTAACACTTAAAATATAATTTTTAAAAAAACTCCTATAGTTCAGTAGCAAAAAAACCTCCAACTATCTGATTTGAAATGAGCAAAGGGCCTGAATAAACATTTCTTCAAAGAAAACATACAAATGCCAATAGGTATATGAAAAGATTTTCAATATCATTGATCATCAGAAAAATGAAAATCAAAATTATAATGAGATATCACTTCATACCTGTTGGTATGGCCATTATATATATTTACAAAGATAAAGAAAAACATAAAATAACAAGTGTTGACAAAAATGTGGAAAAACTGTAACCCCTGTGAACTGCTGGTTGGAATATAAAATGGTGCAGATGCTATGGAAAACACTATGAAGTCTTCTTTAAGAATTTAAAAATAGAACTATAATATGATTGAGCTATCCTACTTTTGGGTATTTATCTAACATAACTGAAATTAGGATCTCAAAGAGAGATATCTGCACTCCCATATTCATTGCAGCATTACTCACTATAACCATGAGATATTAAAAACCTAAATGACCTTTGATAGGTAAAGAGCATTTTGTAAATACATACAATAAAATATTATTTAGCCACAAAAAGAAGAAAATTCTGTCAAATGCTACAACATGGATGGATCTTCAGGATATTATGCTAAGTGAAATAAGTCAGTCACAGAAGGGCAAATACTGCTCGATTCCACTTATATAAAGTATCTAAAATAGTCAAACTCATAGAAGCAGAAAGTAGAATGATTTTTCCCAGGCCTGGGCAAACGGCTAACCGAGCACTTGCTTTTCAATAGATATAAAAGTATCAGTCACATAAAATGAAAAACTTCTAGAGATCTGCTGTACCTCATCGTCCTTATAGTTAATACTGTCTTTTATACTTATAATTTTGTTAAAAGGGGAAATTTTATTTTATGCATTTTTAATCACAATGAAACATATGCATGTACATCATCCCTTTTTCTCATTTTTATGTGTGAGGGTGTTTTGGAAAATAATTTATTTTTCATTAGAATATTTATAATACATTGATTTTATTTTTATTTGCTACATTAACCAATAAAATATTTTAAAAGTCTTCTCATATTAATTTTACTATCATTAATATTGATGGGTAAGACCCACATAAGCAAAAGCTCTTTGGGCTCTTCAATAATTTATATGGGCTGGGCACAGTGCCTCACACCTATAATCCCAGCACTTTTGGAGGCTGAGGCAGGAGGACTGCTTGAGGCCAGGAGTTTGAGATCAACCTAGGCAATATTTTTTCTTCTCCTTACTGGTTATAGGTCTGTTCCGATTTTTAATTTCTTTCTAATTTAGTCTTGGTAGACTGAATTAATCTATTTCTTTTCGTTTATCCCATTTGTTCATGTTTAATAACAAGATTCTGTCTCTACAAAAAAATAGAAAAAATTAGCTGGATGTGGTGGCGCACGCCTGTGGTCCCAGCAACCCGTGAGGCTGAGGTGGGAGGATCACATAGGCCCAAGAGGTACAAGTGGCAGCGAGCTGTGATTTCTTCAGTGTACTCTAGCCTTCATGACAAAGAAAAACCATGTCAAAAAAAATTATTGTAAGAATGTAAACTTTCTAGGCTTGAAAGTTTTTAGTTCCACTGGTTTAGCTGGATTATGCTCTAAGTAATACACACATAAAAAACTTCTTTTCAAATCTTGGTCTTTGTACTCAGTTATTATGTAAACATTAAACTTGAGTGTTAATGGATTTATCTAAAAAGTTTATCTACAAAGTAACTTTTTCTTTTAAAAATAATTAAAATATTGCATATATCATACGTAACCTTTTCCTATGTTTACGATTAATTTCCTCAGATAATTACAAACCCTTTGTAGAAAGGATCAATAGATTTTTCTTTTCGTTTCTCCTTAGATTAAAAAACACACAATCAGGCCTTGATAGGTAGTTCACGAGAAAGAAAATATACAGTAAATGTAATAAAGGGAAACAATAAAAGTCTAAATTGAAAAATGATAGTAACATAAACATAGCAAACATTAAGTGACTGCTGCTATCTTCAAGGCACTAAGGTATCTTATTTAATACTCTTCACAACCCGGAGAGGTAGATAATATTATCATTATTACCCAGGTAAGGAAAGGGCAGGCTACAATGTTGAGTAACTTGTCCTAATTGGCAAGCAGCAGACTTGAAATTTGGAGTCTTGGAGCTAGGGGTGGAACTGATGTTCTCTCTGACTCCAAAAAGCCTCCAAGTGTGTGTGTGTGTGTGTGTGTGTGTGTGTGTGTGTGTGTGTGTGTGTGTGTGTGTGTGTGTGTGTGTGTGTGTGTGTCTTGTTTTAAAAATCGAGGCTTTGTGTTGTCAAATCCATGCATCTCCTGGGCTACTATGTCGTTTGAGCTAAGGAAAACAAATCCAGGTCAGTAGCAGTGCCATCAGCTGTGAAACAGGTCAAGGAAAACAGCAATCATTGAGCCCAGGAAATTACCAGGGGGATCAGGGGATGCCATGTTGTTGTTCTCAGACAGAGATAAAAATAAATCAACTTCTCCTGTAGAGTGCAGAAGGTACAGGCAACTCTACAGCATTCAACCCAAACCAAACACCGCTGGAGACGGGAGACAACCAAGGAGTTCTATCAGCTCAATCCAAGCATTCTCTCCCCTTCAGTGTGCTCTGTGACAGGGGGTAGCCTACGTGTTTGGGCATGGATAGAAACATATAGGGAGCAGCAAGCATGCATTTCTATCTCTCTCCTCTCTGCTGAGAGCAAAAAGAGGCATATAACAGGAGGAGGTCTCCAGGATTCCAGGATGTGATGTGCCAATCACTTCAGTCAGAAATTAGTATCACTGAAGAAGCACTTGGGTAGGGATGTGTATATGCTCCTGAGAAAGAGTTGGGAAAGAGGAGTTCTCTCCTAAAGACTAAGAACACCAGAAGTTATTTAAAGACAGCATTTTCATATAAGGTTACATTTCCCAAAGGATATCCTGCATGAGAAACTCATAAAATGGCTTCTAAAGCCAGCAGATCTGGGAAGTACTGTGCAGTATAGACAAACTTGAAGATTCATATTAATGTATTAAAGGCTTTGAGAACTACTACAAGAAGAAACTTGCTCCTGTTGATTTATTCCAGAGCTTCCTAAGTTGGATGCAAGGGTAATGTCTTATGAACGCGTTTTCGATTCTGCTGACGGAAAGAGTATGATGGGCTAAAAGAAAAGTAAACAGACTAACCTGGTCAAATTCTTATTTTCTCTAGACCACAGATATCTCACTAGGAAAACAGGAACAATTGCAACTATATCATGGAGTTACTGTAGAAATCAAATGAAATGATATATATAAACTACAGAATTTATATTGGGTAGGCAATAAATAGTATCCGTCTACCAAAGTATGTATTTTTTGGCATGAGCAACTTAGCCAATAATTCTATGCACATATTACCTGACATCATACTGGGCAGACAATGATGGATAAGATATAGGATCTATTCTCTGAGGACTTACAGTCCAATTAGGGAGAAAGATATGTGAACAGCTAACCACATAATGAGTGCTATCTTACAAGTTTGTAGAACATGTTATGGAAATGTTTAATTTTCCCAGAGCAAATTGTGAATGCCTTTGGAACTGAGTCTTGAAAATCTACCATAGTTTCCCAGGTAGAACAGTAAATGAAGCATTTGGATAAAGGGAAATTGGTAAATAATGATCACAGACATGATGTATTCAGCATTTAGAGGAAAGTATAGTCTGGATGCAAATGGAAGGGAAGGGATGGTTCAGCTGAGATGGTAGGTCAAGGTGATGCTGTAAAAGGCGCTGCTGCTAAAGGAGGTTGGACTTTATTTGAGGGCACTCTTGAGCCTTTAAAGTTTTTTTTCAATAAGAAAGACAAGATCAGGTTTGTCTTTCAGAATAATGATTCTGTTAGCATCAGAGAGGCTGATCACAGGAGGCAAAATTGCAAGCAAAGAAGCAGCTTGAAGCCAATCATCCCCTCTTGCCTGACCTCATGTTGGTGAGGGGATGGCCCAGAGCAGCACTCAGAGAGGATGACAGAAAGTGATGGGTAGCAAGGCCATATAAGGGTAGGTCTTAATGTCCCTAATGTTGGGGAAGAAACAAAAGAAACAAGAAGGTAAAAATCAATGCCTGAGATTCTAACTTGGATGACTGGATGTATGGTAGGACAATTAACTGTAATTTTTTTAAAAAAGAAAGGGAAAAATCAATTTAAAGTAAGATAATGGGAAAGGGTTGTACTGTTTCAGGAATTTGTAAATTGAAATTAATCCATGGGGCTTAAATAGGCTTTAATCATTAGAAAATGGGAAGTAGAGATCTGGAGTTTGGAATTCTAACTGGGATTGAGGATACAGCATTGGGAGTCAGAAGTTGAAGCAGCAGGAACTAGATGCCCCAGTATGAGGATGTGGAGTGCTCAAAATCATAACAGAGTGAGCCAGGGGTTGGAAAATGCCAAGGATAAGAAGAAAGTGGAGATCCTGTCTTCTGGAAGACTGTATTTCATTTGGGGAGAATTGATATATTGCAAAGGACTGAAAGAAAAATTAAGTACAGTACTAAGCTCTGTGCTACTTATAGCTACAAGAGGATACAGCCTACTAATTAAGGCTTGAAATATAAATGAATGAGATCTTGAAGACAGGTGGGATTTCTAAACTTAAAACAAACAGAAGAAATAGGATGTAATTGTCGGAGCGAAGGGCCAGGCAACTATTCATATTAGCATTATTAAAGCAGGCTAGAATGAGGAAAGATTGGCTTAATTATGGGCAAAATTATGGAGATAGGAAAAAAACATGTGCATAAAGAGGAAACAAGGAAAATTTAAGTGGCTGGAAAGAGGTAAGTATGAAGGGAGATAAAGGTAAAGGGATAGAGGATAAAAGATAAAGGAGAATGGTTAATTTCAACCTTGAAATTACTCAAGGTTGAAAAGAACAATTTGGAATTGATGTGTGTGCAATAATGGGACTACTGGTCTTTCAAAATTTTACATATAAAATGGACTCAATGAACTCTATGTTATTTTTTGGTTTTAGAAGCAGTTCTTCTACGCAGTAATGATGTACCACACATGGGTAATTTTGAATGACTTGGGGAGGGCTAGACGGACTCCAAGTAATTTCCAGTAGCCACTGTAATAGTCCAGATGATGCATGAGAACCTGAATTGTAGGAATTAAACCTAAAAACATAATTTGAAATGAATTACACTTCAAAGTAGACCAAATATAACGGATGAAGGAGGAGTCAATGAAGAGTCTTGAAGCAAATAAATTACTTTAAAGGTCTCAGTACAAAATGAAAACATAGCTAACCAGAGGTCAGGAGGCTGTGGCTATATGAATGAGTGAGGGTCTATGTCTCTGAGTCTCTAGCACACTTTGGGGCATGCCTTTTAGTTATATGTACTTAAGTGTTGATCTTTGTGTTCCTGTCTGGCCTTGTCTCTGGGTCTCTCTTTTCAGGCGTGTGTGTGTGTGTTCACATATGCATACATCTCTGCGTGTTTACATAAGGGTCTCTAGGTCTCTTGGCTCCTATAGACATTAGCCCTCATCTTGCTTGCTCACCTGTAATTGTCAATCCCAGCTGTGTCACTGTGTCATCTGGTCAATGTCCTTGTATCTGTGTGTGCATGTCTTTGCTATAAGATTGTGTTGGCATGTTTTAATAGGTGTGTATGCATGTGACAACTGCATTTTTGGTGCTCATATGTACGGTCCAGACTTCTATCTGTTTATATTTATATTTTACATCAGCATGTGTGCGTGTTTGTGTACGTGTGCCTACTTTCTAAGTCTTGACAGTAGTGTACCAGTTGGTGCCTTTCACAGCTAATGTAAAACTGTCAAACGGTCCTGAATGACAAATGGAAAAAAAAAAAACTTAATGTATCTGGCTACATTGGCCTTTTTACCTTTAACAGGAAATTGATCTTATCTTTTACAGCCTATTTCACTACATATCAATGTGCAGATGCAAATACTTCCATGCCACTAACATAAAGCCTGTATCAACCCAAAGCAATCCTTTGTAGAAACTGAATCTGAAATTATTCTCTTTGCTTTATAATGGTAGTGAAAACCAAGCAAAGCATTTTTTGAGCCATAAAATTTAATTTAACTCAAAAGTCACCCTAGCTTACGGATTTTCCTGCACAGACACTTTCATATTAGGAGCCTGTGGTGAAGACTCCCTGTTGATTTTTGTACATTCTAGGAGTAATAGAGAGAGAGGTAATTTTACATTTTTTACTCAACTATTAGTAAAATAACTATGATGGGTCGCTTTTGTTGGGAATAATGTAAAAGAAGGGAGACAGGGAGGGCCCATCACAAGGCCAGTGTTAGGATGGGTCTTTACATTACATTATGGGTCAAGCGGGAAAGGCCCCGCAGACGTCTGTGTTTCAATCTTATAGGAAGTTAGAATGAGGAGACCATTAAATTTACATGCATAAAGGCATGACCCCAGGCATGGAGATAGAGATGCACACAGTGTGACAGGTTCTGTGGATGATGAGATTGAAGGTGATCTCTGTTTTCATATATAATCAAGCTGAATCTCAGTGAATTTTAGCAGCAGCCCCAGGATCACCACTTGGGATCCTGAAGTCTTGGAGCCAAGATTTAAATGTAGATTTCTTGTTCTGTTCTCCAGTTTATGAAGCCACTTCCCAAAGGACATATGTTACAAACATTTCGCCAAACCATCTTCTTCATGTTTGGGGTTCATTGTCCACATTAAAAATAAATCAAAGACAAGCAGTAACCCACATATTCTTGGGTATAAATTTTAAAATGAAAACTGCTGTAATGTACCTGTCAGAAAACATTCACATTCTTAGCCTTTTAGACAACATGGTTGGCCACTTGATTAGACTTGACTTTAAATTCTCTTTGTTTATTAGTTGTCCACTAATAGGATAAAAAGAGCAATGAGTGCAGGAATCATAGAAATCTGTTCACCAATTTTAATTCCAATGGAGTGCAGCAGGAAACAGTAAGCTTGAGTCTCACTTCCTCAATAGAAACCCCATGCAGGTGTTCAGAGCACACTTGGTATTTCCATCACTGGCTGCTACTGATGTGATACGGGGCATTTTCATCAACCCCAAACACTGAATAGATGTGTCACACTGCAATAATTAGCCCAAATTCCATTTACCTTTATTCTGATGTAAATGAATCCCGGTATTTTAGCTGTGCACATTGCTGAGTGCTAAAAATGTCATTCCTTATCACCCCTTACAACCAGGTGTGGCTACTAAGATCTTATAAGATATAGGAAGCAGTGTTGTCATGACACTTCTTAAGATTCTCTTAAAAGGAAGGGATATCCTTGTTCTTCCCTCTTTACCTTTCCTGCTGCATGAAACGTGGATGCAATGGCCAGAATATCAACAGTTATTTTGAATCATGAAGCAATTTTGGTTATGTAAGCAGCCAGGCATGAGAAACAAGAGCAAGTTTTTGAGTTCCTGGAACCATGAATTCTTGAATTGCCTACCTCTGAACTACTCCTACATGGAAGAAATATGTAGTTCTATTTTGCTTAAGCCACTATAATTTGAACTGTAATACTCGCAGCTGAATTTAACCTGCTCTGATGAAGGAAACATCTTGCTTCCAGGTCCTTAGTGGCTGCAAGATAACTGCTTCCCCTTCCATCATACTCCCATTTATGACCTATATCGTTCTATACAGCATCTATCAGAGAGCAACTAAGCCAAGAATTCTCTACACAGATTTTCTTTGGTGCTGGCAAAGTAGAAGCAGTGCTTTAAATCCTGGAAGGTGTGGCTCGGGAGGACATGTTGGTGGGATGTAAGGTAGGGCTGTTGGGCAAAGAGAGGAAAAACCTTGCTAGTAAGGAAGATACTTCATCTTTTAGTACATCACTGGGCCAGGCAACTAGGGGAGAAAGAATGATTGATTTGATGCGTCTCTACTTTCCACATTATTTTAATTTATGCAAAAATGGGACTTCTATTTTTGAAATACTTCATACCAAATACATTGATTGAATTGCACCAGGAGACTAAATGAGAATTAAACAAAAATGGGAGGAAAAGAAAATGAAAGAAAATAGAAAATAATGACACTAATAAAGCCAGAGTATCTATTATCATAATCAATATTAATGTCTTCAGCTCCTTCACATAAAGACAAATGATCTCAGACTGCATAAAACAATCTGACAACACCCATAAATCAAAATAACATAGAAATGTTAAAATTAAAGAGATTTTGGATTGAAACAATATTAACTTATAATATGACTTCTCCTACCTTCTGATTGGAATATCAATTGGGGGTGAGAAAAAGAAAAATATGGAAACTCACAATACTATCAAAACTGAAGGCTGGCAATCTAATGGCAATTTTGAAAAAGCTGACTCTATTTGTAATGATGGCCATTAACATTTAATGATGCTTATTATATACCTATATATATTTACATATATATATATACTACAAGTTTTATAAACATCATCTCATTCAATTCTCACAATTATTCCCCATTTTAAAAATGAGAAAATTAAGTTTTAGTGAGACTTCACCCAAGGTCAAACAACTAATAAATGAAAAAGCTGAGACTCAGAATCAGGTGTTGAATGGTGAACCATATGGATTTTCATGGAGAAAATAAATACCCAGGTTTGGACAAGACACATATTAAGTTCAAGGGAATACAGAGGTACTGCCTGAAAAATGTTGGGCTATGATTTTAATATTACCTACTTACTGTTTATTGACTCAGAAGTCAAGTAACTACTAATCTGAAGACCTGGCCACATGCTCTCTCTGCCTTTTGGACAGTAGTACTCTGTGAGGTGAACATTATGTTAGACCTTTTCTCACCCATGCCATTTTTCTGCACAAGAGAAAAGGCGGTATATTTCAGAAACCCATAGGCCAGGAACAGATGGGACTCCATTAGAATGGTCTATTCTGTTGTGAAGTTATCTCTGGTAATGTGCTGAGTATAGAATTTGGATATAGAAAAGTGAACCAGAAACTAACATTTGTTAATGCACTACAGCAGTTCAGAGAATTAAAGAACAAAACAGTGGAGACAGAAAATATCTCATATCCATAGATCAGTGGTCTATCAAAAAAAAAAACACACACATGAAAAACTTAAGTCTTGAAATCTGATCTGAGAAGCTAATTCGTTTACACACAAGTAGGCTAACAGTAGAACAAATATCAACCAAACTCCTACCTCATTTAAAGGTGAGTAAAGAAAAAAATAAGAAATGTTGGAAAACAATATAACGAAAAATTAATAGACTCAGAAAAAACAGAGTAATAAAAATGATATACTGAAAGATCAGAATAAACTTAGAAGAAACTACACATAATCTTTAATAGAGAATAAAAATAAATGACTATTAAGAAAACAGGAAAAATATTACAGAGAGAGCAAGTAGAAATGCAAAACAAAATGAGTGAAATTATAAGAAAGATAGGTGAAATAAAGAAATATTTTAAGGAATAGTACAAATCAAATTGTAGAATCAAAATTTACACTGGAAGTAGTATTAAGCAAAATTCATTTTACAGAGATGTAAGTAATATACCCTAAAACTCAAAGTATAATAAAAAAATAAAAAATTAAAAAAATTAAAACACAAGAACATTTTTAGAATTCTGAAGGAAAGTGAAAAACAAAAGATACGAAGTTACAAAAACTGATAATATATAAAGAAGGATGAGTATAGAATTCTGAAATATAGATAATTGTTCCTTAAGAAAATACCAGATCTTTAAAAAGTGGGAAAAAAAATGATTAAGATATCCTAAAAGATAGCCACTCTTGAAAAAGAGTATTTTTGTAAATTGAAAATTCTTAACATTCAAAACAAATGACTATACAAACCTAAGTACATCTAGCCAACATTTTAGAATTATAAGAATAAAAGAACTACACAGGTGTGCATAAAGATACCAATATTAAGCTGAAATAAAATTTTACACATATGCTCGTTGCTTTCTTTACATAATTGCTATGGAAAGATGTTTGCAGATATGTGAGTATTAAGATGGTAAGCTGAATACAGTACTGAGGTCAACTTCATCATGAAACTGCAATAAATCTCTAGTAAAGGAATTGTAGGAAGGCATGAATTACAAAGAACAAAGGGTATAAGAATCAACAAAACACCTTTTGGATGCTAGAAAGCAGAGAGAATAATGTAACTGACTCAGCAGGCCACAGAAAGGTGAACAGTTTATCTAGAAGTCAGAAAAATTGATGGAAACTCAATTTAGATTCTAAAAATTCCAAAATCTGAGAAAATGGCAGAAATGATACCTCTAAAATTGGGATGTAGAAAGCAACATTTTAAAAATGGAGAACTTCTGTGAATCTGGTTAAGAAACAAACAGAACTTTCTCTCACATTAGGCCACTCCACACTGCTGGGTTAATTACCTTGCACCACTATGGAAACAGATGGGAGGGTAATTCCTTGCAAAGGGTAAATTAGAAATCCCCAGGACTGAGGTATATCATTCACAGGTGAGGACTGCACATGTCAACTATGATCACTATTCTAGGTAGTCTGGTTGGATGAGGTTGTAACATTGCGAGAAAAGAAAAAGCTCAAAACTCGAGATTATGTACTGATACTTTCATTATTCTTTCCTCATCTATCTCTCCATATTTTGATGGGCAAGTGTATTTCACATGTGTAGAAGAGTGGAGGAATGTTTTCTTTCTCTGGGGACTCTGACCACTCCAAAGAATATGACCTGAAGATACTGATGTTGAGGGTTTCCTACTGGGATCTTCCAAGAGAGAAGCCAAATGGACAATTTCCAGCCACCTACCCATAGAGAGCCTTGGAATAGGTTTCAAGCACAGCATTTTTAATATAAGCAGACAGCCAAATATTGACAAACATTTAGGGGAACGATCCTACATGAAAACAGGCACTACCATAGAAAGAAGACAAATGTAGCAATCTTAGGCTACACAAAGAGAAAATATTCAAAGTCATATTCAGAGTTAAATTAATAGTCATTTTGTTTATTATTAAGAGAGTCATGTCTAAGGAGAAGGAATAATATTGACAAATCTTTCAATTTCCAAAACATAATTCTTAGTTTTCCAAGGGTTTTTTTCCTTTAAAAAATCTTAAGATGGGCTACTTTAGCAATATAAAAGAAGAAACTCTTCTGTACATTCCTCTTACGCTTTCCCCCTTCAAAAAAATGAAGAATCCCATTAATACAATTAATAGGTAAATAACAAACATAAAAGAAAACAAGTGTGAAATATACTCATGATAAACACACCATTCAATAATCTTTCTGTATTTGGAGTTTTTAAAATGAGAAAAACAACAATCACGTATTAAAAAGAAGGTGATAAATATAAGCAAATATTTACAAAAGTACAAC
Organism: Gorilla gorilla gorilla; assembly: GCF_029281585.2. Taxonomy (NCBI): domain Eukaryota; kingdom Metazoa; phylum Chordata; class Mammalia; order Primates; family Hominidae; genus Gorilla; species Gorilla gorilla. Next base: position 94,537,497 of record NC_073232.2, on the reverse strand, counting down.
AAATGCTTATCACAAGTTTAAACAATGATAAACCCAAAAGAACTTATTCTGAAAACAAATAACTGTGGCTGAGCCCATATATGCTAGGAGATAATTATGAAATTGGGAGTTCTCTGAATTAACCTTCATATAAAAAATATAATAAGTAATAATAATGTGCTAATATGAAGCTTATACATATTTTATTAAAATTTTACAGTAAACACAGCAATTATTATAAAATTCTCTACAGGGTGGAACACTCCCATCACCCTGCCCCTTTGAATGCCACTGCCACTAAGTCATATTCAGACTTAAATTAAGAATCATTTTGTTTACTATCAAGAGAGTCATATATAAGGAGAGGGAAATAATAAGTTCTAGACTGAATACTGCCTTAGTCCAGCCTACGAATCATAAAAACAGGAACTAACAGAATGAAACACTTACCAAGTAAATTAATTGCATGCCAGAATAAAACTAAAAATTTTATGAATAATAATAAAATCTCCCAACAAGTAAAATTTGCAATGTCTGACATTGAATAAAAAATTACTAGGCATGCAAAAAAAGCAGAAAAATAAGACCAATGAGGAAGAAAAAATTCAATCAGTTGAAATAGAAGCCACATTTGAAAAAATAATTTAAAAAGAATAAAACTATCTAAAGGTGCATCATAATCAAATTTTTAAAAATCTGTGATAAAAAGAAAATCTTACAAACAGGCAGAGAGAAAAGATGCGTTATATACATAGGAACAAAGATAAGAAAGATGGCAGATTTCTTATCAAAATAATGCAAACAAGAAGACAGTCAAGCACATCTTTAAAGTACCAAGGAGGGAATAAAAAAAAACTACTGAGAAAAAAATACCTTTCAATAATGAAGATAAATAAAGACTGTTTCAGACTTACAAAATTTGTATGAATTCGTCAGCAGCAGACCCACACTACTTGAAATGTTAAAGCAAGTCCTCCAGGCAGAAGGAAAATAATACCAGATGATTATATTGATCTAAACAAAAGAATGAAGAGCACCAGAAATGGTAACTAAATCAGTAAATATATATTTTTTTACATATATATGTGTGTATATATAGACATAATTATTTAAATATCCTTAAACAATTATTGATTGTTTAAACAAAAATAATAGCAATGCAATATAGTATTTATAATATGGGCAAAAGTGAAATATATGTCAACAATACCACAAAGACCAGGAGAGGAAAAATGAAAAAAATTATCGTAAGGCAATTTTCCTACACATGAAGTATTATAATATCACAAATATAGATTTTAATAGTTAAAGAGATATATGAAAAATCCTAAAACAGCTACTAAAATACAAAGCAGAGATTTATAGCTAATAGGTCAACAAAGAATATAATATGGAATCATTAAAAAATTCAATCAGGCCGGGCCTGGTGGCTCACGCCTGTAATCCCAGCACTTTGGGAGGCCAAGGCGGGCGGATCACCTGAGGTCAGGAGTTAGAGACCAGCCTCAACATGGAGAAACCCTGTCTCTACTAAAAATACAAAATTAGCCGGGCGTGGTGGTGCATGCCTGTAATCCCAGCTACTGGGGAAGCTGAGGCTGGAGAATTGCTTGAACCTGGGAGGCGGAGGTTGCGGTGAGCTGAGATCGTGCCGTTGCACTCCAGTCTGGGCAACAAGAGTGAAACTCCATCACAAAAAAAAATAAATAAATAAAATTAAAAAATAAAAAATAAAAAATTCAATTAATCTAAAAAAAGTAGAAAAAAGGAAAAGAGAACAAAGAACAGATGGGACAAATAAAAAATGAATAGCAAGAAAACAAATGGGAAGATGATTTTAAAATGTTGACTAGATGTACTTAGCTTTACTCAGCTATTTATTTGAGTCTGTTGGAATATTGAGAATTTTTTCAATTCACAAAAAATAATTCTTAGATTTCCAAGGCTCATTTTCCTTTAGAATATTTTAAAACCGTCTACTTTAGCAACAAAAAATACTAAAGTCTCCTGTACATTCCTCTGTCACGCCCCCTCTCAAAAAAAAGAAACCCACAAATGCAATTAAGAAGTAAATAACAAATATGAAAGAAAACAAGTATGTAATATATTTATGATAAAAATTTAAATATTCTATATGTATTTAGAGTTTTTACAATGAGAAAAACAAAAATGATCACCTATTCAAAAGCAGGAAACAACTATGAGTGAATGTTTACAAAAGAACAAATGCCTAATGAAAAGTATGAAAAATATTAACATTTCCCTAATTTTACATATGTAAAATAAATAAGCTATTTTGCCTATAAAATTGACATTATTATAAATTGCACTATTCGGTTTTGCCAAAGCCAAGAGAAAATGTCACCTTTATGTAATCCTAATGAGACTGTAATCAGTCTGCAAATAAATAATTATTGAGCATCCATCATTAGGTGTCAGATATGGAATACAAATCGTATTTTTATATAAAAATTCTTAAAATTTTTCCCAGTACTACTTCTCATTGAAATTTGTTCTAGAAAAAAAAGTGAATATTTGTCAAGATTTCTTGAATAGCTACCATATTTATAAATTAATAAAATATAACAGCATAAATGTCCAGTTGTAGAGAACTGATTAGCAAATGGTAGCATCCATACAATGGAATGAAACATAGTACTTATATAAAAATATATATGAAAATATTTTTTATGTCTATACATAGATATATAAATGCACATACCATGTTTTAATAAATAAGTTATATAGGGCATAAACAGATATTAGAGTGCCAGTGTTTTCTAAAAATATTAAATCAAACCATGAAAAAGATTAGAAGGCTAAATACTATAATAACTCCCATAACTTCTCCTTTACTAGTTGATTTATATCTTGAATCCTAACTTCTCCCTTGAATTCCACACTACTATAACCAAGTTGAAAGTTCACATGTCCAAAACCAGAACTCTTATTTGCTTTACTTCCCCAAACTAGCTCCCCACCTAGTTTTCCTAATAGGAATAAGCAAAAATATTATTTTTCTTGACTGTTTTCTTTTCTTAACTCTCACTACCAACCTTCAGCCAAGTACTGCCATCTCTTGACTCCAAATCTCCCCCCTGCTACTTGCACTCTTGCTCTCTAAAATCCATTCTCCATACAGCAGCCAGAGTTATTCATGGAGGTAGAGAGTAAAATGATACATACCAGAGGCTGGGGAGGGTGTGTGTGTGTAAAGGGCAGTGGTTCGAGTGAGAGTGATCAAGAGGGGTTGGTTAATGAGTACAAATGTAGAGTTAGATAGAAGGAAGGAGTTCTAATGTTACATAGCAGAGTAAGGTGACTAGAGTTAGCAACAATATATTGTACATTTGTAAATAGCAAGAAGAGAGGACTTGAAATCTTCCAACACACAGAAATGATAAATACTCCAGGTGATGAATATCCTAAATATCCTGAGTTGATCATTACACATTCTATGCATGTAACAAAATATGACATCTACTCCATAATTATGTACAAATATTATGTACCAATTAAAAATTTTTGCCAGGTGCTGTGGCTCACGCCTGTAATCCCAGCACATTGGGAGGCCTAGACAGGTGGATCCCTGTTAGGAGTTCGAGACCAGCCTGGTCAACATAGTGAAACACCATCTCTAATAAAAATACAAAAATTAGCCAGACATGGTGGTGCATGCCTGTAGTCTCAGCTACTCGGAAGGCCGAGGCAGGAGAATCACTTGAACCCAGGAGGTGGAGGTTGCAGTGAGACTAGATTGCACCACTCCACTCCAACCTGGGCAACAGAGCAAGACTCCATCTCAAAAAAAAAATTTAAGAGAGAAACAAAAACCTATAGACCCTATCATATAGGTCCCTTGCTTGAAGCCCAATAATGGCATCTCACCACACTGAAAATAAAATCTGAATTCCTCACCATAGTACCAAAAGCATACATGAACTGTCTTCTCCTGCATTACTAACCTAAGATCAACCACGGCCTACCTTGTCCATGACTCTTAAGGTCCTAGCCTCAATCAGGACAAGCATGTTCCTACCTGGAGGCATTGCCTAGATTGCTCCTCCTCAGCCTTCACAGAGATCTTTTCTAACCACTTCTAAACCAGAACTCTCTTGCCAGCCTTCACCTATCCTACACTGATATACCAGAGATTTCCCATCATTTATAGCTCCCTGAATTAATTTGTCTCATTCACCTACTGATGTAATGAATGGCAGTGATGTCTAATCGAAAATCTAAGTCCTCAAGGACTATATTGCCTAAATATTTACAATATTGTAGTTGGTATCTGGTTGCTGTTTTTTATCTCCTTCTTTGTGCTTCTCACCATTATCCAAATTTTATATGACTGATACATATTTTAAAGACAGGAATGAAAAGTTCATATATGCACAAAACATAAAATAACAATGGCAGAGCTTAAGGTGCAAAGTAAAGAGAGGCATTTTCCTTGAGAACCTGATTAAGCCATTCCTTCAGTTGTGGGCACTTTTTGAAATAATCTTTTTGAGTGGAAGGTTAAAAAAGAAATTTCTTATATTAGAAGAGAGATTAATATGAAAGAGCTGTCGGTAAATTTGGAAGAGACTCCATAGGTTAATTAGACCTTCTGAAAAGAGGCCAGTAAAAAACAGGCAGAGCAAAGTGGCCTCTTTTGCTGGCCTGAATGGTTTGGGTACTTTAAGCCACAAGCGGGAGAAAGCCAAGAGCACAGTAAGAATTTAACTGAAAATCAATAGTCCATAGCACAAACTCCATTCTCTGTCACCCTGCCAACTGGTTCCCAACAGGGCAATAGCATTTTAATAAAGTAGCTGTTAATTAGAGAAGGAGATTCACATGGTTTAGTTAACACTGTTTAGCTAAAGGACTAGACAGATTTGGAGAGCTTTATTAACTCAAATAACTGAGTCATGAAGGGAGGACTTTGGCTTATGTATAAAAGGGTTAAATTGATTCCATGTGCTAGAAAGAGCTCTGAGTTGCAATTCTCTTGAAAGCAACACATCCCATAGTTACATATCTCCGTTGCTGTCTTGAGTTGACTTACTGGTTTCTCTGCCAGTAATGATGATAGGCTGAGAAGCGGTGGAAGCTCACTCACTTGACACTTCAATGTATTCTCTTTGGGTTCAGTGAAAAGGGGCAGCCAATAACTTAGTGACTTCTCTTGCCCTTGTCTTTAGAAAGATTTACTCTGCCCAAAAAGGAGTGGGGAATAGAATGAGATGATGACAATGTTAAAAGTCAGTGGCTGACTTTTGCAAACAGAATAATATATTTGACACACAGAACAACTGACAAAATGATGGCACCTCTTTCAACAGAGCAAGGCACCTAGTACTGATGCAGTAGCCTGCCCTGTAATGTTCAACTGCCCAGCAATTAAATGTAAAAAGTAAAATAAAAAGGAAAGCTCAGTGATTTTGTGGAGTGATTTGACACTTTTATGTATAAATTTAAGCTCACAAGAATGGAGGTATTTTAGCCATTCACCTCTCCTTTAGCTATCAAGTTTGAGCTCCTGAACCCATCCTGGAAACTAGTGTTCACTTGAGCTAAATTTAAATTCGACAGATAATTGCAGAAGTTTTGAAGAATGAGAATTGATCCATGAAAACCAAATCTATTGTCCTATTCTCTCTTCAAGAACAGAATCTATTCTAGTGAAACAAAGTTTCATTTTCCATTGCATTCTGGAAGTTTCCCTTAATATATAAGCTTCCGGCAAGTCATTTGAGAGTTTGGGCACACTGATATTGAGAATGATCAAGAGTGATGGGCCACTTTGTTATATCAAGCCACTGAATATATTCATGCAATAATCAATACATTGCAGTATTTGAATCTAAGAAGCAATGGAGTGAATCTGCTTTCCCATGGCAGACACCTTGGCCAAGCTTAATTACTTTGCTTAAACTTAGAGCAATCCAGGATCTCCATCTGTCAAATAGGGGTAATTGCAGTTGATATCTTTCTTTCCTAGAAGCATGTAGGGATCATTATTCAGATAGTATGGGTCAGGAAGCTAAGGATTCAGTGACAACAGCACCTGTTACTGAAAGGTAGTTGAAAAGAGAACAGGCTTTCAATGAGATAGACCAGGACTGGAAATCCAGCAACTCCATTTACTATCCAGTGAATGTATTAATATAAAATTCATTTATCCTTTCAGAGCCTGAGATTTCTTATCAGTAAAACTGGGGAAAAAATATCTACCTCGGCAAGTCTATGTGAAGATTATAGCCAATGTATGCAAAGTGCTGGCCTACTAAAGGTACAAAAAAAGGGGAAGTGATTGCTTTATATATTTAATGGACCACTTGCCCCGTAGTCGGTGCTTCTGTATTTAAAATAAGATTTCACGCTCCTTAAAGTTGGAACTCATGACTTGTGTTATCATATCCACACAAATTCTGAGAACAGTGCACCCTGCAATAGCAGACCATTAACCAACCTCTACTTATGAAACGAGTGATTGATAACTAAAGTCCCATAACTTCATGTACTTTCTCTATGCCGGTGACTCCAATTCTTCCAGCACTAACCACTTCCTGGGGCTCCAGGCTCAATGGCTTATTTGACATCCCCACCTGAATTCTTGATAATAATCTTTTAAAATTTCCCAAATAGAATTCTTAGTTTTTTAATACTTCCCTATACCTTGTTCTTTTCCAGTCTTCCTCTCTCAGGAAATAGCATGCCAATTCACTTTGTCTCAAGACAGAAAGACTTCACCAATGTCTAACCTCACTAACAGTGTATTATAGTACATATTTTCCATACCCCCAGGGCTCCAGGTATTGTACATATTTTTAAAATTTTTCCAATATAATTTTATTCTAGTTTATATTTCCCATATTAACAGTGAGCTTCATTTCCTCATTGGCTGTTTATGAGCCTTGCTGTTCATTCATGTGCCAGTACTTAGATCACATGCTGAACTTGTTTCCCTACTACCACATTCACTGAGCAAGAACTAATTGAATGTTGGTCTTTATCCTTAAAATATTCTCTTCAATATTCGATGTTTTAGAGAAACCCTGCATTCAAAGTCAAATACTTTGCTATTCCCTGAGTTATTCAAATTGATAGGGTTCTTGGCTCTCTTACCATCCTATTTCTTCTTCTTGCTTGGGTTAAAAGCAAACAGAGAACTGTGCCTTAAAAATTCCATTGCACCACTGCACTCTAGCCTGGGCAACAGAGCAAGACTCTGTCTCAAAAACAAAACAAAAAAAAACAACAAAAAAGAAATTCCTTGCAAAACCCATTATTATGATTCACTCTGTTTAGCGATGTTTTCATCTGTATAGCCATGACAAAGCATTCGGTATCCTATGACTTTTCCCAGGAACCTTCAGAATTTAAAATCTGTTTGCTGTTTATACTTTTGCATGATTTCCTGCTTAAAAAACTTTTGCTCCAAAACTGAGTTTACCTCTTCTGCCAAGCCATTAGCAGACTGGTGAGGAAGAGTGTTGCTAGGGGACAGGACTCCAGAATAAGTACATTATCTTCTATCAGCAAACCACTGAACATAAGATATTTAGATGATTCTATTGTGTTTAGGTAGGTAAAATGGATTGCTTTTTGTTATTTTTTTGAAAAGGGCTAATTAAATTCACACTTGTCAACCATAGTGGTAATACAGAGCTTAAATTCTAACAGGCTATGTGAGCTCAGTAAATATCCACTAAAACAAACAAACAAACAATAAACAACTCTTATAGGATCCTTGAGGCTCAGCTCAAGATGTTTCTTTATTCATGAAGGCTTTCCACCACCTCTCAGTGAAAAGAAATTTGAATTTTTCGCTCCATTCATTCCAGGACTCCTTCCAGGTGAACATCTGACAGCATCCACACATAGCTTTATATTTAAGATAATTATGCGACTTTTCCTTTTCAAGTTCCTTTAGAAGAGTGACTTCTTCTTATTTGTATTTTTAACTCCCTCTGTATAGAACCCAGGACATTTACCTTCCTTGATTCTGCTGCATCTCACAAAGTCTATCTCAACAAAATTGACTGAGCACCTACTATGTTCCAGGGATGAAGCCTCATGCTATGGGACTAAAAAACTAACGAAGGCATGGTTTCTATTTCTTAGATTCTCTCTACTTAATAAGAGAAGCAGAAAAATAAACATGCTTAAAATATCCTGTATAAAGAACTATGACTGGAGTGAACCCAGGGTACTATGGGAGAACAGAGGGCGTTAGCCACCCAGGTAACCCAAAGGAAGATGTTGGAGAAGGAAACTGATACCGGAATGAAATCCTAAAGGATGAGTCCAATAGATGGAACAACAGAAAAGGAACATGACAGACAGGGAAAGCAACATTTTTAGAGACTTGAAAACCAGTAATATATTCAGGAAACTGCAAGCAGTTAGAGATATTTGGAGTGCTGAGAGAGTGAAGGAAGATAGTGTTGGAGTGGTCAGGAGGTTGGATGATGAATGGCTTTAAATGCCAGGCTAATTTCCTGAGTGCAATAGAGAACCATTGCATATGAAACTTAGTTACTTGCATATACATCATTGATTGAACCTAGCTTCCAAAGCTATGCAATCAGCAATGTTACTTTCAGGTGATGCACCTAATCTGTAACTTGCAGCCTTCATGGAAGTTTAGATTACATCAAATCATTATTTTCATAGTTGGTCTTCCTATTTTAATTTTTTGTTTGTCTTAAAAGGAATTTGAAGCCTACTAAAAAATTGAAACCTATCTACAGCTAAAGACTATCATTTTCTTCTTGTTTCATGCTCTTCATGCAGAAGTTTGAGCATTTAAATAATATTCTTGTCATGTATTTTTCACACCTTCATCTGAATGGAAAGCTTGAGTGAGTAAACTAATCCCCATGAAAGATTTCATTTCCAGTGTGAAAATGATCAGGTTTAAGAAGGAAAAAAGGCTCTTATTTTAATCAAGGACAGTGGTTAAGAATGGTACAATTCCCATAAAAATAATATGCCACTTCTCTCAGGATTTCAAGAGTAAGCATTTGTGGCATTTTACTTACATGTGAAGAAAAAGTACATAAGCCCAAAGGAATGATCTCAAAACAGTGTAAGAGGAGAGTTTCTTTGACAATAAATTTGCAAACTCCTCAACACAACTGGCATCAGCTATAGCCTTATTAAACCCAACAGTCAGATCATTCAGAGAGAAATATACATCCAATTTACCTGCGCAGACACACTTCCATGAAAAGACTTGAGATTTTAACATCATAAACACTTCTCCTAAAGGGCCTCCTATTTCAGACTTTCAAATACAACACATACGGAGACACAGACATAGATATACACACAGACATGCTCACAGGAGCACATACACCGTGAGACACCATAGACCAACATAGACATGTTCACAGGAGACTAAAAAAGCCAAAATATTCAAACATTTAGATGACAATTAAATTTAGAGCCATTTTGGAGAAAATATTCACTTGTTTAACTGAAAATTATTTGTAACAATGAATAAATGACATGTTAATTCAGTTTCCTTCATAAAAGGACTTTGATGTTGACTAACATTTTATTCAATGTAGTCAATAACTTGGCCCCATCTTTCACTCATTTCTGCATATTTTCCTTATCAAGGTTCAGTTACCACTCTAGAAAAACAAAATATCCCCTTTCTATTAAATGGAGATCATGTTTTCTAAACTACCTTGATAGGAGTGTTTTTTGTAATAATCCTAAAGGAACACAAAGGTATGTGAGTGATCTAGACAATTTCACAGGGCTCCCGATGCTAATCTCATTCCTTGATCCTCACAGGAACATTCACTATCATGCACATTACTTTCTCCTTTGCCTAAAACATCACTTGATAATGTTTGGGTTGTATTCTTAAAACACTTGAAACATACTACAAGCTGGAAGATCTATATTCCATCTTGTCTGTTTCCTAAAAGATAGACTCTTGATCAAATTTCCCACCTGGAAAGCAAATTTCTATGCCTCCTTCTCCCTTAACATGTACCTTACTCTCCAATAACACCACAAACATTCTGCCAATGGTATTCATGTCTGTCATTCTTCTGCCTATTCCCTGCCTCCCTTCTGTTTGGATTCTCCCCATGCTTCCCAGCTAATATTCCATTTCTCCCTTAGAGACTTTCCTGACCTCCCTGAATTGATACTGTATAGGTATGTTGAATTGATCCTGCAATATTTTAAATGATTTCAGGATTAATTTATGAATAGCTGTATTTTGCAAAATAGATGTCCATAGACACAAACCTCTAACCTGCTATCAGTTTGACCTTGACATAGGAGGAGATACTTATAAGAAAAATAAAATCTCAGGTAATGATTATCTTCTTTAACAAGACAGCAACCTATTCCTTTGGCTCATTTTATATTACAGATTGAATCCTTCTGGAATATGACTTGTAGCTATTAAATATCCTTTTATACTTTTCAATGACCATTTGGTTAAATGCAAAAGCAATATACTTTCTTTAAGCACAAGACAGCCATTAGTCAGCTCACTGTCAAGTTACATTTGGCCTTAAATTTTGACTTGCAATATTTACCATTATTACTAGATGATAAATTGCAATAAGAAAATATATTTCATTTCCCTGTAAACTCAGTCTATTTTAAATGGATTTAACAATGCTTAATAGTACATTCAAAGATACCCAAAGCCAATGTTCCCTGAAGCAAACCACAAGAATGTTGAACAACTTCATAATGACCATTTAATCCCCATCATTACTACAGACTGGGATTCCTGCCAATGCAATGACAATGTAGTTTAGAGAAAATTAAGCAATAAATTAAAAATTATAAGCTCCATTGTTGCCATGGGAACCCCATGTATGAACTCCTATGAAGTTTTAAATAGTTTCTTCTTATGGGATATTAATGACGATTGACACTTTCAACATAAACTTATTTGTATGGGGGCTTCATGCTGATAATCATACCTATATTATTAATAGCTATTAAAATGTAAAAAAACCTATAAAAGTAACAGGTACTGTCAAACAAACTAACCTTATCTTAAACTCCATGGATCTTCCTTCAAAGCATTCTGGCAGGTAGACACCATTGGAGCTAAAGTCTGATGAAGGATAAATTCCACAATTTTCCAATTCTGGAAATTCACTAGAAATTTCTTTTTTTTACAGACATCCTTGTGAAAATGTTTACCCATGTATATTTATGTTAATAAGACACTTCACAAAATACCATGGCACTAATAATAGGAGGTGATATTGACATTATGCTGGCTAACAGTTTCAGAGTACCTGTTATTGCCAGGAACTTCATAAAGATGATCTCACAAAAGGCTCACAATACCTGAGAAGACAAATTTTAATCTATAGATTTTGGATGAGGAAGTTGAGGGTTGGGGGATCATGTTACATGGACATACCTTCCAGTTGTTAAGCAGCAAAGCTAAGACTGAAATTCAGGTATATCTCATTCCAAAGACAGACAGAACACAATGAGTGTTTGTGAAAAAAAAAAAATGAAAATGTTATAATCAATCTATGTAAGTGTAGATTGATACACTTTTTGATATTGCTTTTGCTTTCTGAGAAATCAGAAAGTGAAATTTTGCCCTAAAATATGATGTATGTCCAATTTAATAAGGAGGACAATGTTAGCACAAGTACCCTAGTCACTGTTCTCTACAGCTTCACATAAAAATGGCCAAAACATATGAACAGAGGAACATCTCTGCCTCAACACTGAGCTATATCAGTTCCCCAACATTTCCTTATTTAAAATTATTTTTAAATTGAAAAATTACAATTCAGAAAATAATCGATATGTTTTCTAGTGAGAAAGGTGCATATAAATGTAGACCAGGAAGCAGCCAAAGTTTAGAGGATTCTGCTACCTTTGTTTTCTGTACATGTCCATACTACCTAACTGTTATGTATTGAGCTTTTATCATTTTTATAATCACATGAAATATAAATATTGAAAATTAAATGAATATGCTTACACATCTATTAAATAAAATAACATGGTCACCAGTCAATATTATTTTAATTAAATAAATGGCTGGATAATCTCACAGCCTTCCTCAGTCAGCAAAATACAGAATGCTGCTCTATTGAAGTCTCTTTGCTTTTGATTATATATGCTTCACTCTACCATCATAAATATCAAATTAGCAGGTACATGTTGGCATTAAGCCATACCCTTTTTATTACGATATGTTTGTAATTAGCATTTTTACACAGCCATATGAGAACTGATGAAGCCTGGGGCCCAATGGATAGTGCTTATGGTGTTTCCTTATGTCTCTTTCATAATTACAGTAATCCATGTCACAGTAGAGAGAAGGTTACTGATATCCCATTAATACAATAACCACCTTCTCTAACAGCAGTATTAGTGATCTGCAATATATTATACTTATTTTTGAAAGGTAAATGAACAAAGGTAGGCATCCTGATTAAATCAACACTATCATGAGGACTGTCATTAATGTAATTTGACCTTTTCTGACCCTTAAGTTTCCATTTTGTAACTCTACATTGAAAGCAATTTAAAGAGCACAGGTGAAAACATGCTCTCATTGGGAAACTAGCTAATGGCCATTAATCAGAAAACATTTATACCTGTGTGTTTTTTTTAAAATCGTTTTGTATCAGAGTCCTCCATGGTGTCTAACCTGTTTCACTAAATTTATCTTACAAAGTAGGTGAAAGATTAAAGAGCAGTCAATAAATTTATAGACAATAAAAAGCATTGAAATAAAAAAGAGAAGTGAAATTGTCTCCGTTTGCTGATGGTCTTATATAGAAGAAACCCTAAAGTGTTCACCTAAAGTTGTTAGAATGGATAAAAGAATTCAATAAAGTTGTAGGTTACAAAATCAACATACAAAAATCAGTACATTTTCTATAACACTAACAATAAACTATACGAAAAAGAAATTAAGAAAGCAATCCAATTTACAATAGTATTTCAAAAAGAAAACTTATGAATAAATTTAATTGAGGAAGTGAAAACCAAAAAAAATTGATAAAATAAATTAAAGGCAATATGTACAAACAGAATGAAATCCCGTGCTTATGGATTAGAAGAATTAATATCATTTATATGTCCAAACTACTCAAAGCAATCTACAGATTCAATGCAATCTCTATCAAAATTCCAATGGCATTTTTCACAGAAATAGACAAAACAATTCTAAAATTTGTATGAAACAAAAAAAAAAAACCCCAAATAGCCAAAGCAATCTTGAGCAAAAAAAGCAAAACAGCATTACACTCCTGATTTCAAAATATATTACAAAGCTATAATAGCACACACATCATGGTACTGGCATAAAAAGAGAAATATAATCCAATGGAACAGAACAGAGAGCCCTGAAATAAACCCACACATTTATAGTCAATTGATTTTTGACAAAGGTGCCAAGAATATACAATGGGGAAAGCACAGTCTCTTCAATAAATGGTGCTGACAAAACTGGATATCCATATGCAGAAGAATGAAATTGGACCCTTGTCTTATACCATACACAAAAATCAACTCAAAGCGAATTAAAGACTTAAATATAAGGCCTGAAATTTAAAATGACTAGAAGAAAATGTAGAGAAAAAGCTTCACAACATTGGTGTGGGCAACGATTTCTTGGACAGGACCCCAAAAGCATAGGCAACAAAAGCAAAAACAGACAAATGGGATTGCACCAAACTAAAAACTTTTTGCATAGCAAAGAAAACAATTAAGAACGAAGTGAGTGAAGAGACACCCTACTGATTGGGAGAAAATATAGGCAAACCATACATCTGATAAGGGGCTAATATCCATCATATATAAGGAACTCAAACAACTGAATGTTAAAAAAAAGAAATAACCAAATCAAAAAGTGAATAAAGATCCTGAATAGATATTTATTAAAAGAAGACATACAAATGGCCAACAGATATATGAAAAAAAAGTTCAGCATCTCTAACCATCAGGGAAATACAAATTAAAACCAACATGAGATATTACCTCATACCTGTAGGATAGCTAATATCAAAAGGACGAAAGATAATAAGTGATGGCAAGGAGGCAGAGAAAAGGGAACCCTTGTACACTGTTGATAGAAATGTAAATTAGTGTAGCCACTATGGAAAACAGTGTAGTGGTTCCCCCGCCCCAAATTACACAGAATTATCATATGATCGAGCAATCCATCTACGGAGTATATGCCCAAAGGAATTAAAATCAGTAAGTCAAAGAGATACCTGCACTCATAATTCATTTCAGCATTATACACATTAGCCAAGGTATAAAAGCAATGTAATTGCCCACCAAACGATCAAAGGATAAAGAAAACACACACACACACACACACACACAATGGAATACTATATAGCCTTACACAAAAAAGAAATTCTGTCATTTGTGACAACATGGATGAAACTGAAAGACATTATGTTAAGTAAAATAAACTAAGTACAGAGACAAATACTGTATGATTTCACTTACATGTAGAATCTAAAAAGGTCAAACTCATAGAAGCAGAGAGTAGAGTGGTGTTTATCAGAGGTTGACAGGGAGAATGGGGAAAGGTGCAATGTTGACCAAAAGGTAAAAAGTTTCAGCTAAACAGTAGGAATAAGTTGTAACATAGCATGGTGACCATAGCTGATAAAAATATATTACATAGCTAAAATTGCTAAAAGAGTAGATTTTAAAAGTTCTCATCCCCAAAATAATTATAAGTAGATAAGGTGATAAACGTTAACTAACTTGGTTTAATCTTTCTACAATGTGTGTGTGTGTGCGCGTGTGTGTATCAAAGTATCACATTGTACCCCATTAATACATGCAATTATTATTTGTTAATTAAGTAATAAAAGAAAAAGGAGAAAGAAGAAAAGGAAGAAAAAGAAAGAAAAGAAAAAGAAAGAAAGAAAAGAAAGAAAGAAAAAGAAAAAGAGAAAGAAAAAGAGAGAGAGAGAGGAGGGTGGGGGAAGGGGAAGGAGAAGAAGAAGGAAGGAAGGAAGGAAGCTGGCCAACCACAGCAACAGAGATTTCAAAGTGCTTTTCCATATATGGCATTTTCTTGTTTTCACACTGTAAAATTGTGAGATGGGAATTATTATCTATTTGACAATGAGGCAGCTGAGGTCCAAATATAGTGAATGGTACAAATCTGAGGTTCCCCAACTGACAAAACTAGATCTTCAGTCCCAGTCTCTTGATATCACAGAGCTACGTCCCCGATAACACACATTTCAAAAAAAAAGAAATAGTTCAGAACTGAGAACACCAGCCCTGAACTCTGCCCCAGATGTGTCATCAATTTGCTGGGTGACTTGGCCAAACGTACTTAACTTCTCTGGTCCTCGAGATACAAAGGCTAAGCAAATTGTGTGCCAAACTATTTGTCAGATGTAGTATATGGATAGGTCAATTAAATTTCACATTAAATTAGTTAGCAACAAAGCAGATCCTAACTTACAGAGAAGCTGTTTCCAGTATGTCAAAACTATATTCTACAATAGGATCGCCAAACTGAGAGACATGAGCCAAATCTTATTTGCTGTCCCTTTTTGTAAATACAGCTTAACTGGAACAGACCCACACTCACTCATTTACGTATGTCTGTGGCTGTTTTCATGGTACAATGGCAGAGTTAAGGAGTTAAGACAGAGATTTTGACTCACAAAGCCTAAAATATTTAGTTTCTTGCCTTTTACAGAAAAAGTTTGCCAACACCTGATTTCCAACTTAGCTGAGTATTCTCCCTGTCCCAGGCACTTACGCTAACCTATTTTATATTCTATCTATTTAATCCCCTTAATGACCTAAAAAACATGTACTATTACAATTCCCCTTATACAGATGTGAAAGAGTGAGGTCAATAGAAATTCACTTATTTGTTCAAACTCCCTCGACAAGTAAGTAAGGATTGGGATCCAAGTCTTCTGAGCAGAGCCTATGCTGAAGCACTACACTACCATGCTTTTTTTATGGGACAGTGATCATCACAGGTCAATAAAGACCACACAGAACTCATTCAGGTGCTTTGGGGAAGTAAGACAATAAGGGAAAAAACAAGGCTCAGCTTGCCTTCTTCATTCATCAAGACCAGAGAGAATAAAGCTTTATTAGATAAAGACCACAAATAATTTAAATGCTACTTACAAATTACAGACGACTAAGTGAGATGGGACATCCAACAAGATGACATCAAGGCAGAAACAGGATGAATAATGGAGACAAGAGAAGGACAGACAGAGGAAACCAGAAAAGGAGCAGAGCAGAGAGGTTCCGATTCACAGAAAGAGTCCTGATCCTCATCTCCCATCTGATCTTTTTCATCCTCGTGTGCTCTGCTAGGAAAATTTCTGTACATAATAAGATTTCAATGATTAGAAAATAGGCATCTTTTCTTTCATGTACTAAAAAATTAAAAGTAAAACAACATTTCCAATCATTCCACCTGAAGACCATCCCAAATTAATTCTTAGTCATGCATTATTTCAGTTCAAACTCCTAGTCACTCCTGTGTGCCTGGCCCTGACCCTGGTACCGCAGAAGGCTGAGCAAGACCCAGTCTGTGTGAGTCCAGCTTCCTCACCTCTATCCTCAGCCGTTCCTCTGTTCCTTTATATCCTTCTCTGGCTTCGCCCCTTTGCTAAGCTGAGTTTCTGTATTTGCTTTCTGAGCACTTCCTGCTTTGGACCCTTAGCATACATTTTTGCTAGATTTTGCACAAGGAGATTGAAAATCCTATCCAGGCTTTCTGTACATGACTGCTTTGTCATTTTTCTTTTTTCCTAACAAGGCTCAAGTTTTGTCAAGATTTCATTTTCTAAAATAGAACTACTTTACAGCACAAGTAGTTTTGTATTTGTCTTTTACCTATCCATATCATTATTTTGATGTAAACAATGTTTAAAAGGACACAGAAAATGTCCTAGGCTTAGAAAAAGTCTCGGTTGTGTGTAATCAAAGAGTAGCTCTAAAAGACTGGAAATTGTGACAGGCATAGTATTGGTCATCAGCAGAAGCAGATGAAAGATGGGTATTTTACTGCTTGATGAAGTCACTGGAATGTCCAGGCGCTCTCTGCTCTGGAGTTTGTGGTGTCCGTTCTTGCAGTTTACAAGAGTCAACCTCTAGCAGCCCCTGGGCTTTGTTTGTTGGTTTGTTTATCTGTTTTAGACTGAGAGTTTGTTTTTTGCTTTGTTTTCGACTTTTTTTTTTTTTTTTTTTTTTTTTTTTTTTTTTTTTTTTTTTTTTTGCTCTTTTTGCTTTCTTAATCAGCAAGGTTTTGAAAATCAGGAGATGTCAATTTAAACAAACAAACCAATGAAAAGCAGTCAAGACTGGAGGTGGGGATTGGGCGGAGTTGGCAGGGGGATGCTCTTCAGCAATGAGAGACTGTGCCAAGCTGGTGTAGCCACCAAGGGGTGGGCTGGGTAGAAGCTGTCTCCTATCAGCTGGGCAGGAGCGCCCCCACCAGGTACACTGACATGTTTGCAACACCTGCCAGCTCCTGGGCACTTACCAGTCTTCAACACCTGCAAATGGGTGATATGTAAAATATGTGCAGACAGCTGGCAGTGGCCTAGCCTCTGACCCATCAAATCAGACACCTTCTGAAGGGTCCCGGAGGCTCCTGGAGGTGGCTCATGTTAATCCTTTAGTTGCTGGACAGTAGGGTGGTCCAGGGGTACCAGGGCTGGAATAGATTGATGGGAACAGCAGGGAGTCCAGATGGGTGCACTCCCCCCTGAAAATCAGCCCTGCCTATAAACCACAGCGGAGTTCCATCTCGTCGGGATTCCTGGCACAGCTGGCCCAGGGTGGAGTTTTCCTCATTTAAGGACTGTAGTTAAAGGTCGGCTTATTCTATTCTATCCTAGTCTAGATCCACCCCAAGAAAACTGAATACAAGGTAAAATTAATGAGTGAGTCAGAACTGGGCTGTGGACAAGGGCTTTCTCATATCTGCACAAAGACAGTGTGTGAAACATGTCATAAAAACACTGTGGAAATATGCAGTCCATTTATTAATCTGACATTCTACTGGGAGGCTTTAGAAAAAAAAAACAGAGCTTTCTAAATTCCCAGCATCCACTACAAGCCTGTTAATATCTTATTCAGAAAGTATTAGGCTCTGTTCCCATGCCACACATTTCTATGGAGGAACTTTATGAGAAAACAAAGACAAAAGTCTGGTTAGGTTTCAAAAATATTTGCTTCATTTTAATTGATTTTTCTACATCCAAGAAACGTGAAAAGCTCCGATTACAAATACATAAAAACTGCTCACAGGCAATAAAACACATGAAAAAATGTCCAAAATCAACATCTGGAAATGTTGCACAGCAATTAAATTTTAAATAATGGCAAAAACAAGAGTGAGGGCATCCTAGCTAATCAATTATATTAACTTTTTAATTCTTATTTATGGCATGACTTTGTCAATATAATCAGTTACTGGGTAGCTCCCTAATTAGGAATTTATAATGTATTAAGCGTTATTTTTATAATTGGATTCATGTAATAGAAACCCAAACAACTGGGGATAATAACTTGATACTCTGCCACTTTCAGGTTCAAGCTGCATTTTAATTATATTTTAAGACCTCAAACTATCATTCATTGGGGTCAAATCTAGGCAACTGAATTATTTTTTATAATTCAGATTTTATTAGGTAGGCTTGATGCTTAAAAACAAAAACAAAAACAAAAACAAAACAGGAATGTGAATTGTTTGGGTGAGGTCTGCATTCCTCAGTTGATTCCGGGTAGACAGTCTCTGCTGTCTTCCCTACCTGACTCATCTCACCCCCACCTGTGGTGGTTCACTCATTTATATTGCCAGTTTGGCTCCCTGAAATTCAGTGAGTGATAGGCAAGCAGGACAGGCAAGCAAGAAGAAGTGTGGATGGTGAGATGGTGGAGAAGCTGAAGTCTAAAAAGGAAAAGTCATAGAAATTGGGGTTGTTCAGCCAGGAGAAAAAAAGGCATATTTGGGGGATTTTAAGGGTTTCTTTGGATGAAGAGAAGATATTTCCTAGGTTAGTGATTCCCAAGGTGAGAATCAGTATCATCAATATGACCCAGGAACATGTTAAAAATGCAGTTTCAGGCCTCTCCCTAAACCCTGCCAAATCAGAGATTCCACAGCCAGCCCCAGGAATCTGTATTTTGTACTCCAGGTGATTTTGATGCACACGTATGGAGAACCACTGTCCTAAATGCAAAGAAAACAACCTGGACAAATAGGTAGGAAAAAAATTAAGACAAGATATTTCAGCTTACAGCAAAAAAGCCATTTGGTCCAAACCTTTAGAGATCAAAGATTAAATGGTAGGCAGAAAGTAAGTTCCTCAATCTGTGGTTCAGAGTATCAACCATGGGTTAGAAAGAACTAAAATATGAGTGATATTTCATTATTATTTGTTTGTTTGTCTTAGAAATGGGGTCTTGCTATGTTGCCCAGGCTGGTCTTGAACTCCTGGGCTCAAGCGATCCTCCCACCTCAGCCTCCCAAAGTGCTGGGATTGCAGGTGTGAGCCACCCCCAACAATCAGTGATATTTTAAACTGGATTGACTCAAAGAAGTTTTTGATCGGAATGTTCAACAATTCTAGGAATCTAAGTTTTCAAAGTTTGACTTCTATCAGAGGAGAAAATGTGATCACAACACAGCACTGTATATGTCTTAGAACGGTTAGCCATAAAAGCTATAAGGAAATGAATAAAAATGAACACCCTGGAAAAATATCTGCCAGTGCTGCTCACAGCTTGTGAATTCCAAAGCCTCATGAAACTTCTTTTAAAACGCTTTTCCCATTCTTGAAATATCTTGTCGAAGAGCCCAGCAACAATCATTAATATAGGTAAAGCCTATTTGGGTAAAAGAGAGAGAAAACTGGGACTGTAACATTGAGTGATTCTGAAGGTTGAACTAATGAAGCCTACAACCATCATCTTACAGAGTCATTTGGAAGGAATCAGAGCATTCACAGAAATAAATTAGTAAAGGCTCTAAGCAGAAGTTGAAAATTTTGCATATGCATGATTACTGATAAATACCATGAATTAAGAAGTGGTCATCCCTACTCAAAAGGTCTGGGGTGCTTTACAAAGGGACACACTGAGGCTGGCTAGCGCAGGCACATTGGGCAGCTCAGGCTGGGCAGGGTCCTCCATGGCTCATAAGTTTTAATAAGAAGGAAGTAGAGATTGCCATCAGCATAATACTTTTGGTTTTAGTGTATATTCATGTTAAAAGTTAGCTGAGTTGTTATTCTCATTAAAATAATGGAAATGAGTATTCTCAACAAATCTATTTTTGTATTTTAAAGATGCTGAACTAAGGACAACCAGGTAAATAGACACCTATGGACATTTAGGTTCCCTTGTTTACCATTTGTTCAGAGGCATATCCAAACCTAAGCCAGATCCCAGGGATCACAAGGAAAATCAAATGTGAGATCAAATCCAAGCTGCACCACTTATAGCTGTGGTTCCAGACAAATCACAGATTCTGCATCTATAAAATAGGAACAATAATAATACCTATCTCACATGGTTGATGTGAGAAAATGAGAGAATGGTCAGTATCTAATAGATGTTAGTGATTTGTAAGTGACTCTTGGTATTTGCTTACTCCAATTTGACCCAATGGAAATAGTGATGACCCCCAACCTGCAAACTGGATCTGGTCAGTTCCTGAAGAACTCTGACAAAGTCTGGAAATTCCTCAGGAGATAGACAATCAGGCCTGGCATTCACCTGGGTGAAAATCCAGGTACTAGAACTCCCACCGAGCTGTAGCTGTTATTCTGTTCTTTCCTTTTATAGCTGGCTGGACCCAGACAGTCTACTCACTTTTGTCAGGTCCTGCTGCCAGGCCTCACACTCCATCAGGGAAGCCTCCCCTCTCTTGGTCAACCCTCCCTGTACCACACCCCAGGGCTCTGTGATGGAGACAAAAAGAAATAGTTTTTGCAAGCAGCCCTGGGGCTACGCATCTGTCAGATCATAACAAGCTTAGGCCAGACAGGTATTGGGTTACTCTCCTTTCTCCAGTTCCCACCTCCTTCCATACCCCAACAACCAAAATTAAAGTATCTACTGTATGTCTGCTTGCCTTAGAAAAGCATATGGTCAATATTATTATTGGACCACACTCTGCATCTCTCCACAAAGCATCAGGGTGCACGCTGTTGGGGGAAGAAATATGGCAAATGACTTTTCCATAGAGCTTTAGGCAGAAAACATGCCTTTACGGTTTGTTACCCAGATTGTACACAAAGCCTAAATTTCAACAGTCCACACTTCTTGAATGACTAAGCCCTGAGAATCTCCTGTGTGATGCTCACTGGTTTGCTTACTAGAGATGATAAATCAGAATTCAGGAGCTGAGGCAAATAACACAGAGATCACTTGCAATATATTCCAAGGATAAAATCCCAGACAACCCAAACGACATTTGGAGTAAGACAAATACTAAAATATTGAAATGTGCAATTCTCTATAAACAATCTAAGTTTAGCTGTATTTCAGTAGGATCTGAAAATATGCAGGCTCTATTCTCTTTAACAATCTCTGTCCCAACATTCTCTTTGATAGAAACAGAAGCAGGCTTTAAATATTTGCATTGGATGGTTAATACTGAAAAAAGTACTTTTTCTGAATCAGATGCTATCATAAACAGCTTGATACATGCCTTATGTCAAGATGTGAGGTGTTTAACTCACTCACAAAATATTTTGTCAGCCACTCCCAGCAAATATGATTTTATCACAATGTTCACCTCAACAACTAGGCATCAGCTAGTCATATGCAAGTTCTGTATGGTTCACTGACCTTTTAGGCAACCTAATTCTTTACCCTGGTTACTGCCTACTTATCTATTGCAATGGCCTGTGGAGAGCGATGACCACTAATGAATATGGAAAAAAAAAAACTGCCTCTGGATATATAACCAGAAAAGCAATGTTTTGGGATTGTTGCAAGTTTGCCATAGATATCTTCATTTTAACCACACAATACTTACTATCCAATGTGAACAGTACTGAACATGCCAAATTATTTCAGCTGAAGTTGGTTATTGTACCAGAGCAGTATTAACGAAGCAATTAACACACAGCGTACATCAACAATTGATTTCTTTCAAGATGAAAGCAAACTGACCATCAAAGAAAAAAGTTCCCATGTGATAAGAGATTAACATATCAATAAGAAAATCACTGGTGGTTTTAATATGATGTTGAGGCCATCACACAAATACCTATGTCTCCTTGTCAGGTACATTATACATTTGCTTTCCATAAAAATCATGTGAGAACACATGAGCTTTGATATTCCCATTTTACAGCTGAGTATGTTGAAGATTCTTGGGCTCAAAGCAAAAGTCAAATATGTTATAACTAAATGCTGGGACTTACTACTAGTTGATATTTACCAACTTGGACATCAAATAGTAGGGTAATTATTTGAATTTTCACACATTTATGAAAGAAAATAGGGTCTTCCATTTACAGTCAACAGAAATGGCATTTCACTTTAGCAATTCCTTGTTGACTGAGCTCTGGGGAAATACACCATACCGAGTTCTAGTGCATGCACAGAGCCAGCCATACCAAAGAGAAAGGCTTAGCTATGGCAATGGGTTATGACACCAGTGCCCACCACTGTCCAAGCAATGCAAACAATGCAGACAGCTGCATCCCCTTTAAAGATACATGTATATCCCTTCAGGAGCTATTGGGTGGCTGCCCCATGTGTACAGAGAAGCAGTTTTAAAAGAAAAAGTGGGATGGGAAAGATGGAAATGTTATTTTCATAAAAGAAACAAAGGGCAATTCTCAAAAGACAACAAGGAGAATGAGACTAGCATTTATCATAAGCCAGCTTTGTCTTAGAGCATTACAACTGATCTTCGGTTCATTCCTTCCAACAAACCATTAGACGCTTCAGTATCCCCTTTTTATACAGGAGGAAACAGAAGTTCAGGAGTAGCTGTTTTGCTTGAAGTCACACAGATTGCTGGTGGTGGAATGAAGAGTCACACAATGAATCCCAAGTCAAAGTTTGTTTTCCAATTCCCTGCTACAAAACACTGTGCATCTGTTGGGGAAGGCTGAGCATTGATCTCCCAGATCTCTTTTCACATAAACACTGACAGAGTTGACTTGTTTCTCTGGAATTTTATTACACATCTTCTTTTTAGTCTTTAGCCCATGAGACTACTCTCTTTTAACTAAAGGTTACCCAAGAATAGCTGCTAATTGCCACAAATATTGAGGACATTCTTCACCAAAGGGGAGGCCATGAATGGAAGATGGCCAAGTGTCCTGGGTGGTATTGCCTATGATAATACACAGGTCAGGACTCCTGGGACGTGGGAGCACAAGAGAGAGCAGGAGCAGGTGTTTTCCCGTCCCAAGGGACCAATTCCTATTAGAGCTGCTTCAAAGATCACTTAATATAAGATAGATGTGGTCCCAGGGAGAAACATGATGTGGAACAGATGAATGCTTGTTTTACATACCTTAAATCAACCACGTAGTAGTTGACAAGATAATTAAATAGAAGTCTCACGTAAATAAGAGCACAGAAGTCGTAAGAGTCAAATTTTATGAAGCCAGAGAATATTAAATAATAAAGGGAGAAAGCAGTTAATATTTACTGAATACCAAGAATGCTTCCAAGTAAATGCCCTTTCTTTTTTTCTTTTTCTTATTTTTTTTTTTTTTTAAGACAAAGTCTCACTCTGATGCCCAGGCTGGAATGCAGTAGCACAATCACAGCTCACTGCAGCCTTGACCTCCCAGGCTCCAGCGATTCTCCTACCTCAGACTCTTGAGTAACTGGGACTACGGGTGTGCACCACCATGCCCTGCTAATTTTTGTACTTTTTGTAGAAACAGGATTTTGCCATGTTGCCCAGGCCAATCTCGAATTCTTGGGCTGAAACAATCTGCCTGCCTGAGACTCTCAAAGTGCTGGGATAACAGGCGTGAGCCACTGCGCCCAGGCACATATCCACACATGCTCACTCATTTAACACTTATAAGGTAAACATAATTTATCACATTTATACAGACAATAAACTAAGGGTGGTAAATGAAGGCCCCAGGACTACCTAACTCCAGATTCTATATCTTGCTTCTAAATCACATTGATTTCAATGGGCAAGAGATGATCAACTGCTAATATAAACTGATGCAACTGTTTAGAACAAATGTAACAGTAGAATCAACTTTTAAACAAGAAATACAGGCAAACCTAGTCCACAATCTTTCAATACAGGCACCCCCTTGCTTAACTATACCAACCACTGAACTGAACTGCACAGTATGTAATTGTAATAACTGTCTGAAAAGCAGCACACCTAATCATGCTCAATAAGGCTAATAGTTTTGGCCTGACTGGAGGCATTCAAAACATGCACATTAATGGTATACTGAATTCTGAGTGACTGCCCTGTGTCATCTTATTATCCTCAACTTATGTGCATTTAGTCTCCGCCCCCTGCCTCCTGAACTCCTTGCCCTAGGCTTTGATGCCAGAAACTGTCCTTGGCCTTTCAATCTGTGCCATCATTTCAGCATCAGTCTACATTCTTGAACTGGAACCTAGCACTAAGTTCATATCATTCATCACTTTTCTGTTTGGGGAGCCTCTTGGTCTTTGTGTTATTAAAAAAGAAAATCTTGGCTGGGCACAGGGGCTCAGGTCTGTAATCCCAGCACTTTCGGAGGCCAAGGCAGGAGGATCGCTTGAGCCCAGGAGTTCCAGATCAGCCTGGGAAATATAGTGAGACTCTGTCTCTACCAGAAAAAAATAAAAAAAAACTTAGCCAGGTGTGGTGGCACACACCCGTAGTCTCAGCTACTTGGGAGGCTGAGGTGGGAGAAGGTTGAGGCTGCAGTGAGCCATGATTGCACCACTGCATTCCAGCCTGGAGATAGAGTCTTGCTCTCTCTCAAAAAAAAAAAAAAAAAAAAAAAGAGCAAGAGAGAGAGGACTCTCACATCTTATTGCTGACTCTAGCACCTCTTACACTAGGACATCCCCCAGCTCTTCCATGAGAGATACATTACGTTGTCATAAAATTTTCTATTGTAACTGTCTTCTTCCTTACAGTTTATAATGCTTTGCCATGTTTCCTGAAGTCAGCTGAGCTCAGCATAATACATGCCCAATGAGACCCTGCTTCTCGATACCCCACTCTAAGCTTAGAAACGTGTAAACTGATAAGTGAAAAGGAAACAGCAACCAGAAGCACGTGTTCCCACTGTTCCTACTGAACACCCAGCCCTTATCCCCTCTCTGGGTTTCACAACCACATTTTGACCCCAGGATCCCTCAGGACTACTTCTGCCTCCCTTGGGAGGCCAGATACTGTCCAGGTTGACTATCTGCTATTTCAACCACTCCTTCTTGCTGTTTGTTTGTTGGTCTGTTTTCCCACAGAGTGTCAGATGTTAGAGAACAGGTTGAGTACTGCTACATCTCAAAGCATCAATTAATGCAATAGTCATCAGCATTTACAACTGCTCCATTCCAGGAATACAAAGCTTTGGTATAAATAGGTTAAACCTGCAGTCAAAATCTTTTGTGTATTCCTCAACAAGATGTTCTTGGATTAATTAGTAAGAGCTACCAGGAAAGCTTGAAAAAAATGAAGATTTGTTGGCCTCAATCTGTAAGAATTGATTCAGAGTGTGTATTCATGGGGTCTGACAGGGTGCTTTTAAAATATGCTCTTGAAGCTTTTTATAAAGCATCATAAAATGTGAGAACCTTTGGCTGGGTGACTAAATGCAAATAAAGCAGCAGCAACTGGAAAACTTCACGCAGTACGCACCTCTGGAA
Source organism: Gorilla gorilla gorilla (assembly GCF_029281585.2). NCBI lineage: Eukaryota > Metazoa > Chordata > Mammalia > Primates > Hominidae > Gorilla > Gorilla gorilla. The sequence continues at coordinate 94,511,673 of NC_073232.2, read as the reverse complement.
GAGGAGGTAAAGGACAGGTGAAATGCGTTAGTATAGCAATAGCACCCACTGTACTGGCAACTTAGTTCACACATACTGAACAGTAGCACATCTTAAGAAAGTAAATGCTTATCAAAAAAATTACTTACCTAATTCTACTTTATTTTAGCAGTAGTTATTTGCAATAAAATTGACTAGAAAGATCCAGCATTTTATGATGGTTTGGCAGAATAATACAACTTTTTAAAACCTAGAATCACTGTGATTTTTTTTTTATTTTAAGAGAAATGCAGGGTGCTGATACTACAATGCTGCTTCACAGAAGCGAAAAGTTCTATAATAGTCCATCAATTCACCATCACTGAATCAAAAAGTAAGCCTGGGCCTTGTGCTGTGAGGTTCCAAGGGGAAAGACATGATCAGCAGGTTTTTGCCAAGTAATGCTTTCTTTCTGTAAAACTCAAGTCCATAGGCAGCAGGTACATAAGGGCCAGAATCTCTAGCACTTTGGCTGACTTTCAGTCTGCAGGTCTGGGGGATGAAAGAGCCTCTTCAACCCAGCAGGGAAGGTCGACCCTAATGCCCGCCAAGTGTTTAGGTCCAGTGAGTTATCTAAAAAGCACATTTGCAAAAGGAACAATTTTGAGAAATTACTTTCCTGAATCATCAAAATAATGGAGAGTAGGTATGTGAATTATAAACACAGATTGGATTATGTACACACATAACCCTATGATAGAAATACAGTAATGTCTACCCATATGAAGCTCAATCCTTTTTCATGCTAGTAAATACCACTTTTCGGGAAGATTGTTTTCTCTCCTTTCTTATAAAAGAAGAAACATCCTTCAACTGGTTCCCCATATGTACTCACCATACCTATACATGTATATACACACACATAAACATATATATGAATATATGTATGCGTATATATACATATATATGAATTAAAGAAATTGTAGAATTTATTTGCATTCATGTACACCCAAAGAAAATCAAGCTAGGTAAGGCTAACACTATCCAGTGTTTCATATTTTTAGTTTGTTTTAAAACCACCCTAAGAGACATTAGCAGCACAAAATGATGCCCATTTGATGGAAGTGTGAAACCTTGTGCCAAGACACAGATTAACATTGTTTTATTTCTTTCTCTTTTCTTTTGCTTTTTATTTTTATTTTTTTGAGACGGGGTCTCCTTCTGTTGCCCAGGCTGGAGTGAAGTAGTAATCAGATTTCACTGCAGTCTTCAACTCCTGGGCTCAAGCGATCATCTAGCCTTACCCTCCTAAGTACCTGGGACTAAAGATGTGAGTCACTGCACCCAGCCAGCATTGACTTATTTCTGTTGAGATTAGAAGAAGTCATAAATTATTCAGGTCTTAATTTTTGGAAACTCATTTAATAAATGAATTAAATAAAATGCCATTGCCAAACAAAATTGTGGCAGTGACTTTAAAGACAATTTGTTCAAATATCAGCCAATTGATAGTGTAAAGAGCAAACTATTTCTGATACTTTGTTTCATGCATGCAATTATTGATCAAGAAGCCACTGTTAAACAAATGGATCCTCTGCCCTGGAGTTGTTTAGAGAGTTTTCTAGTAGCTGAGAAAAATAGAAAATGATTGTAAAACCAGATGAAAAGTGAGAATTTCTAGAGATCTGACACAAGAGGGAAATCCGTAAAATAATAAGTGAATGAAGGAGTGCAGAGAGTCGACTAGGAAGTTGAATTTTCATAGAAAAAATAGAGCATTGACTATTAACAGTTAAAATATACACTAACAATACTCATTAATTCTACCACAAATACTGCTGATATCTTAGCCTGATGAACATTTTTTTTGTTAGTTTATCCAAAAATACTGACCTATTCCTCAAAGCTTGCTGTTTTGATTCAGGTACTGGGTCATATTTGGATAACAACTGAAAACCTTATTAAAACACAAAAATGGCAGCTAAAATCTGGCTCAATATAGCAAATATTCAGAGATTAACTCACAAATCTGGTGATTCATCTAAATATAAATATATGAAATATTGTTCTGATAGTTATACACTGCCTTAATGTTTGCTTAACCTTCAGATATGAAGGGTTTTAAAGTAACAATGAATCAAGCTTATAAGTCACTTTTTGCTTTTTTGGAGAGCAGTGCTTTCCCATTACCTGATGGAGATAATTTTCCAGGGAAAAAAGTGTACATCTTGATAGTGCTGTACTATTCACTTTTGCTTAGAGTTAGCTGCTTCTAGAATGTTCTTAGCATATTTATTCTCTCCTTAAAGACTTCAACAGTAGTGTAAGTGTCACAATATTGAGAAAGCTTGATGCTTCCAAAAGAAAAAAATTAACAATAATGTAGTTTTCAGATTGGACAATGAGTACTTAACGGGCTACTTGTATCTAGTCAGTTCAGTACAATTAAAGCAACAAACACTACCACAGTCTTAGCATTCTAATGCCACCAGTTACATCAAGTATAAGGAAATTAGAATCTTTCACGTGGTATAATGTCATTAAGCACAAATATACTGAAGCATGATGGTGTCATTTATAAAGTTAACTGCCTTAGGTTTTCCATGTTGGCTCAGTAAATTAATGACTTTGGCACAACTTAAATAGAAATTAACAACCAGAAACAAAAAGGCACTACTGAAACTGCAGTTATGTGTGGAATAACCATTTTGCTCAATGAGAAATCATATTTCAGGAGCTTGCTTGTTAGAGGCTGTATATGCAACCTAGTGCCATTGCTTTCCAAGCAGAAAACACCCAGACTTGCCACAAAAGTAAATGTCCATTTCACCTTGGATTTTCATGATACAGAGTTCATTTTTATTTACAAACATACTTCATGTGATGGTTAACGTTGAGTGTCAACTTGATTGGATTGAAAGATGCAAAGTATTGTTCCTGGATATGTCTTTGAGGGTGTTGCCAAAGGAGATTAACATTTGAGTCAGTGGACAGAGGGAGACAGACCCACCCTCAAGCTGGGTGAGCACAATCTAACTAGCTGCCCACAAGGCTAGAATAAAGCAAGCAGGAGAAGATGGAAGAGCAGACTTGCTGAGTCTTCTGGTCTTCATCTGTCTCCCAAGCTGGATGCTTCCTGCCCTTGAACATTAGACTCCAAGTCCTTCAGCTTTGGGACTCTTGAACTTACACCAGTGGTTTCCCAGGGGCTCTTGGGCCACAGACTGAAGACTGCACTGTAGGCTTCCTTACTTTTGAGGTTTTGGTACTCGCGCTGATTCATCACTGACTTCCTTGCTCCTCGACTGGCAGATGGCCTATCGTGGGACTTTACCTTGTGATCATGTGAGTCAATTCTCCTTAATAAACTCCCTTTCATATATACATGTATCCTATTAGTCCCGTCCCTCTAGAGAACCTGACTAATACACTTCATATGTATAATATCCTACTGTCAGTAGTATCACTCTATAAAGAGGATGATTAGAAGCCAAGAAGATAGTACCAAATGGTCTTGTTTGCTTTAATCAGAAGAGGTGTCTCTTTCTATGTGGGCCAATATAGTAAGCCAACTTGGAAATTAGGTATTTAAGTTGGCTAATAATTATTTCTTTCATATTAAATGTATCCTACCTTTGGGCATTTTGTACTTTTTTAAAGAAATATTTTTCCCCCAGGAAAAATGTTTTCAAGTAAGTCTGGTACAGAGGGCTGGGGACAAGAAGAAGGGATAAGTAAAAGAGCAAGACAAAACACACACACACACATATACACATTTTTTTCAACTAAACACAGATGTATGTGAATTAAGGAAAATCATAGATAAACAGGATTTGTTTCTCACAACTTAGAAAACTGTATATCTTCAGCTATAGAGGGCAATGAAAATTGAACTTAATCATAGATAAACAGGATTTGTTTCTCACAACTTAGAAAACTGTATACCTTCAGCTATAGAGGGCAATGAAAATTGAACTTTGAGAAACAAAAAGCAGAAAACTGATTACTCTCTTTGTTTAACTTCTTTATGTATTGTCAAGTGATGAGAAAATACCAGTAGCCTGAATGTCAAACTTCGGACTTACCCAAGTTAAGGACAAGGATCATTCTGAGTTACATGAAAAAAGCACTAAGGGCATGTTAGCATTCAGTTTTAGAGTGAAATAGATTCTGGAGTATTTAGCTTAAATCCCCTGGATTATAAACCCTTAACATTCTGTCTGTAGTATATGACTCTGCCTGTGTCTACAGTGCTCAGCAGAGCCTCAGGCACAGAGTGGATACATAACAAATTCTTGCTGCTCCAATCTTTTAATACTAAAGCCTGGGTTATGTTTTTTGGCCCAGTGATTCTGAGACAGGACATAAATTCTGATATTTCAATTTCACTAAATGCCATTTTCTTGCATCAATTAGTTCTATGGATCAATAATCTGATCTGTTTACGAATGTGTCTAAATAACTGATCAGATAGGCTACCAAACAGTAATTTCTGCCTCAAGCTGTGGAACTTTATCAATTCCTACATGAACCTATTTATTTTTTCATGATGGGGTGGCTTAAATATAGGAAATGTGCTAGCTGGAGCTGTGTTTCCATTTATGTTTAAGATCAGTTAAAATAATAGTATCGTGGGAGGAAGATAACATTACCTGCATTTAGTTAATATTCTGGCACTTGGGCTTAGCATGAATTTAAATATTACATTTTTATCGTCTCACAACATAAAGGCTCAGAGCAGAGAGTTGGTTCTAAAAGCCCAATCCTGACTGAGAATCTCAAGTGTCTTTTCTGCTATTTCCTTTCTTCTACACCTCTTACTTACTGATGTGTAACAAGCTCACGAGGATTGGTATTCAAAATCTACAGAGGAGCTTAGGGAGGGGGAACAAGATGACCAAATAGAACCCTCCAACATTTGTTTCCCCCACAAGAACATCAAATTGAACAACTATCCACACAAGAAAGCACCTCCAGAAAAAACAAAATCAGGTGAGTAATCACAGTACCTGGTTTTGACATCATATTAAGGAAAGAGGTACTGAAGAGGGTAGGAAAGACAGTCTTGAAGCCTACGTCACCCCTCTCTCATCTCCCAGCAGCAGCCACGTGATATTAAGAATCTATGTGTTTGAAAGAGTACAGTGATTGTGAGACTTCGCATTAGAACTTGATGCTGTCTGTCAGAGTGGAAAGCAACATGGCAGAATTCAGCCTGAACCCACGGAGGGAGCATTTATACCAGCCCTAGCCACAGGGGAGTCATCCATCCCAGTGGTCAGAACCCAAGTTCTGCTGAATAAAGAGACCTTGGGTCCTGAATAAACATCAGAGATAGCTAGGCAGTACTTGCCATGGGACTTGGGTGAGACCAGCATACAGTACTGGCTTCTGGTGTAACCCAGAACATTGATAACTATGGTGGACACAGGGAGAGACTCCTACTTGAGGAAAGAGAGGAGTAGAAAAAACATTGTATTGTGGCTTCGCTACCAGCTCAACTGCAGTAAAATAGAGCACCAAGTAGATTCCTAATGTTTCTGACTCCAGGCCACGGCTTGTGCATGGCATTTCTGGACTCTCCCTGGGCCGAAGGGAGCTCACATCAATAAAGAGAAGGACACAAGCCTGGCTGGATTTCCACATGCTGAATGAAGAGCCCTTGGGCCTTGAATGAACATAGGTGGGAGCCAGGCAACGGTTGCTGTGGGCCTTTAGAGAGACCCAGTGCTATGCTGGCTTTAAGTCTGAACCAGAACAGTTCCAATGGTGGTAGCACCTCCCTCAGCTGAAGACAGCTCAGCACAGAGGAGAATGACCTCATTTGTTTGAGGGAAAGTAAGAGAAGAAAACAGGAATCTCTGCCTGGTAATCCAGAGAATTCTCTCAGGTTTTACCCAAGACCACCAAGGCACTACCTCTATGAATCTGCAAGTCAGTGTTACTGGGCTTGGTGTGTCCCCTAATGCTGATAAGGTTGCAGTGACAAAAAAACTTAGATCACAGCACTCTATTTCATTTGAATACATGAAAAGCCTTTCCTAGAAGAATGGGTACAAAGAAGCCTAGGCTGCAAAGACTACAAAAAATACCCAACTCTTCAATGCCCAGACATTGACGAATATCCTCAAGCATCAAGACCATTCAGGAAAGATGACCTCACCAAACAAACCAAATAAGGCACCAGTGGCCAATCCCAGAGTGACGGAGATATGTGACATTTCAGACAGAGAATTCAAAATTGCTGTTTTAAGGAAGCTTGACAAAATTCAAGAAAATACAAAGAAGAAATTCAGAATCCTATCAGATAAATTTAACAAAAAGATTGAAATCATTTTTAAAAATCAAGAAGAAATTCTAAGGCTGAAAAATTCAACTGACATATTCAAGAATGCATCAGACTCTCTCAAAAGCAGAATAGGGCAAGCAGATGACAGAATTAGTGAGCCTGAAGACAGGCTATTACAAAATACAAGGTCAGAGAAAACAAAAGCAAAAAGAATGAAGCACATCTACCAAATCTAGAAAATAGTCTCAAAGGGGCACATCCAAGAGTTATTTGCCTTAAAAAGGAAGTAGAGAGAGAAATGGGGTAGAAAGTTTATTTAAAGGGATAATAACAGAGAGCTTTCAAAATCAAAAGATATCAATAGTCAATTAAAGAAAGTTACAGCATGCCAAGCAGATTTAGCCTAAAGAAGCCTACCTCAAGACATTTAACAATCAAACTACCAAAGATCAAGGATAAAAAAGGATCCTAAAAGCAGCAGGAGAAAGAAATAAATAACATACAATGAAGCTTTAGAATATGTGGCAGCAGAATTCTCAGTGGAAACCCTATAATCCAGGAAAGATTTTAAAATTTTTAATTTCATATGGAATTTTTTTTTTGAGAGGGAGTCCCACTCTCTCACACCGGTTGGAGTGCAGTTGTGTGATCTCGGCTCACTGCAACCTCCACCTCCCAGGTTCAAATGATTCTCCTGCCTCAGCCTCCCAAGTAGCTGGGACTACAGGCATGTGCCACCACGCCTGGCTAATTTTGTGGTATTTTTTAGTAGAGATGAGGTTTCACCATGTTGGCTAGGCTGGTCTTGAACTCCTAACCTCAGGTGATCTGCCTGCCTCAGCCTCCCAAAGAACTGGGATTACAGGCATGAGCCACCATGCCTGGCTGAAATTTTTATATAAATTTAAATTTAAAATTTAGATGAACATAAATTTAAATTTAAATTTTATATGAATTTTAAAATTCATACGGAACCAAAAAAGAGCCCGAATAGCCAAGGCAATCCTAAGCAAAAAGAACAAAGCTGGAGGCATCGTGTTGCCCACCTTCAAACTATACTACACGGCTACAATAACCAAAATAGCATAATACTGATGCAAAAACAGGCACACAGACCAATAGAACAGAACAGAGAGTCCAGAAATGAGGCAACACATTTATGACCACCTGATCTTCAACACAGCTGACAAAAACAAGCAATGGGGAAAAGACTGTCTATTCAATAAATGATGCTGGGATAACTGGCCAGCCATAAGCAGAAGACTGAAGCTGGACCCTTTCCTTATACAATATACCAAAATCAATTCAAGATGGATTAAAGATGTAAACATAAAACCCCAAACTATAAAAACCTTGGAAGACAACCTAGTCATTACCATCCTAGACAGAGGAAAGAGCAAAAATTTCATGACAGACACCAAAAGAAATCGCTATGAAAGCAAAAATTGACAAGTGGGATCTAATTAACTTAACAGCGTCTGCACAGGAAAAGAAACCTTCAACAGAGTAAACAAGACAACTTACAGAATGGGAGTAAATTTTTGCAAACTATGCATGTGACAAAGGTCTAATATCCAGCACCTATAAAGAATTTAAATTTACAAGAGGAAAACAAACAACCCCATCAAAAAGTGGGCAAAGGACATGAACAGACACTTCTCAAAAGAAGACATACATGCAGCCAACAAGCACATGAAAAAAGCACAATATCAGTGATCATTAGAGAAATGCAAATCAAACCCACAATGAGATACCATCCCACACCAGTCAGAATGGCCATTATTTAAAAGCCAAAAAATAACATATGCTGGTGAGGTTGCAGAGAAAAGGGAACACAAATACACTCTTGATGGAAGTGTACATTAAGTCAACCATTGTGGAAGACAGTATGTCAATTCCTCAAAGAGCTAAAAGTAGAACTTCCATTCCATCCAGCAATCCCATTACCGGGTATATACCACCCAGAGAAATATACATCATTCTACTATAAAGACACACGCATGTGAATGTTCATTCCAGCACTATTCACAATAGCAAAGACATGGAATCAACCTAACTGCCCACTGATGATAGACTATATAAAGAAAACGTGGTACATATACACCATGGAATACTATGCAGCCATAAAAAAGAAAGAGATTATGTCTTTGGTGAGAATATGGATGGAGCTGGAGGCTACTGTCCTCCGTAAACTAATGCAGAAGCAGAATACCAAATACCACATGTTCTCACTTATAAGTGGGAGCTAAATGAAGAGAACTTATGAATACAAAGAAGGAAACAACAGGCACTGGGGTCTACTTGAGGGTGCAGGGTGGCAGGAGGGAGACGAACAGAAAATATAACTATTGGGTATGGGACTTAATTCCTGGGTGATGAAATAATCTGTAAAACAACCCCTGTGTCATGAGTTTATGTATGTAACAAACCTTCACATATATCCCCAAACCTAAAATAAAAGTTTTTCAAAATAACAATGTTAAAAAAATATGAGGTACAGCAAAAGCAGTGCTAAGAGAAAAGTTTCTAGCAATAAGAGCCTACATCAAAAAAGTAGAAAAATTTCAAATAAACAACTTAATGATGCATTTTAAAGAAATAGAAAAGCAAGAATAAACAAAATCTAAAATTAGTAGAAGAAAAGAAATAATAAAGAATATAGCAGAAATAAATAAAATTGAAATAAAAAATACAAAAAATCAACAAAATGAAGTTGATTTTTTGTAAAAATAAACAAAATCAACAAAACTTTAGCTAAACTAACTACAAAAAGAGAAGATCCAAAGAAATCAGAGATTGAAAAAGATATGTCATAATTTATATTGAAGAAATTCAAAGAATAATTAGAGATTAATATGAGCAAATATGTCAATAAATTGAAAAACCTACAAGAAAAGGATAAATTCCTAGATACATACAACCTACTAAGATTGAAACATGAAGAAATCCAAAACCTGAATAGACCAATAACAAGTAATGAGATCAAAGCTGTAATAAAAAGTATCGCACCAAAGAAAGGCCCAAGACCAGATGGCTTCACCGCTGAATTTTACCAAATATTTAATGAAGAACTAATACCAATCCTACTTAAACTATTCCAAAAATTAGAGGAGGAGCAGGAAATACTTCCAAACTTCTATTAGGCCAGTATTACTCTGATAACAAAACCAGACAAAGATATATATATAATATATATATATCATATATATATATAAAAGATATTAGCAAACTGCATTCAATAACATATTAAAACAATCATTCATCATGACCACTTGGGATTTATTCCAGGGATGCAAAGATGGTTCAACATATGTAAATCAATCAACATGATAACATCATATTAACAGAATGAGGAACAAAAACCATATGATTATTTCCATTGATATTGAAAATGCATTTGTTAAAATTTAATATCCCTTCATAATAAAAATACTTATACAACTGGGTATGGAAGAAACATATCTCAACACAATAAAAGTCACATATGACAGACCCACAGCTAGTATCATACTAAACCGGGAACAACTGAAAGCCTTACCTCTAAGAGCTGGTACAAGATAAGAATGCCCACTTTCTCCACTGTTATTCAACATAGTACTGGAAACTCTAGGTAGAGCACTCAGACAAGAGAAAGAAATAAATGGCAACCAATTTGGAAAGGAAGAGATCAAATTATCCTTGCTTGCAGATGATATAATCTTACATTTGGAAACGTCTGAAGACTGCACCAAAAAAACTATTACTACTGATAAACAAACTAAGCAAAGTTGGAGAACATAAAATCAACATACACACATCAATAGCATTTCTATACGCCAACAGAAAACAATCTGAAAAAGAAATAAAAAAGTAATCTCATTTACAATAGCTACAAATAAAATTAAATACCTAGGAATAAACTTAACCAAAGAAATGAAAGTTATCTACAATGAAAACTATACAACATTGATGCAAGAAATTACAGAGAGAACAAAAAATAAAGATATTCCATGTTCATGGATTGCAAGAATCAGTATTGTTAAAATGCCAAACTACCCAAAGAAATCTACAGATTTGATACAACACCTATCATAATACCAATAACATTCTTCACAGAAATAGAAAAAATAATCCTAAATCTGATAGGAAACCACAAAAGACCCAGAATACCCAAAGCCAACCTGGGCAAAAAGAAAAAAGCTGGAGGAATCACATTACTTGACCTCAAAGTATATTACAGAGCTATTGTAACCCAAACAGCATGGATACATAAAAACAGACATATAGACTAATGGAACAGAATAGAGAACCCAGAAATAAATCCATACACCTACAGTGAACTAATTTTCAACAAACAAGCTAAGAACATACATTGGGGAAAGGGTAGTCTCTTTAAATAGTGCTGGGAAAACTGGATATCCATATGCAGAACAATGAAATTAGACCCCTATCGCTTGCCATATACAGAAATCAAATCAAAATAGATTAAATACTTAAATCTAAGACCTCAAACAATGAAAATACTAAAAGAGAACATTGGGGATACTTTCTAGGATATTTGTCAGAGTAAATATTGCTTGAGTAATACACCACAAGCACAGGCAACCAAAGCAAAAATAGACAAAGAAGATCACATCAAATTAAAAAGCATCTGCACTGCAAAGAAAACAATCAACAAAGTGAATTGACAACCTACAGAATGGAAGGAAATATTTGCAAATTATCCATGTGGCAAGGGATTAATAACCAGAATACATAAGGAGCTCAAACAACTCCATAGGAAAAAAGTCCAGTAATCTGATTTTAAAATGGGCAAAAAATCTGAATAGAAATTTCTCAAAAAAAGACACACGAGTGGCAAACAGGCAGATGAAAAGGTGCTTAACAACACTGATCACCAGAGAAATGCAAATCAAAACTACAATGAGATATCATCTCACTCCAGTCAAAATGGCTTTTATCCAAAGACAGGCAATAACAAATGCTGGCGAGAATGTGGAGAAAAGGGAACCCTCGTACTTTGTGGTAGGAAGGCAAATCAGTACAACAACTATAGAGAACAATATAGAGGTTCCTCAAGAAACTAAAAATGGAACTACCATATAATCCACCAATCCCACTGCTAGGTATATACCCCCCCCTCAAAAAAATGAAATCAGTATATCAAAGAGATATCCACACACCCATGTTTATTGTAGCACTATTCACAATAGCCAAGATTTAGAAGCAACCTGTTTCCATCAACAGATGAACTTGGACACAGGAAGGGGAACATCACACATTGGGGCCTGTTGTGGGGTGGAGGGAGGGGGGAGGGATAGCATTAGGAAATATACCTAATGTAAATGACGAGTTAATGGGTGCAGCACACCAACAAGGCACATGTATACATATGCAACAAACCTGCCCATCATGCACATGTACCCTAGAACTTAAAGTATAATAAAATATATATATATAAAGAAAAAGTCATACATACATATAGTCTAAAAAATTGATAGAATAAAAGAATATGAATGGAGAAGCAAAAAAAAAAGAAAATATGATACATATACACAGTGGAGCACAGAAAGACAAACTTTGCATGTTCTCACTCATCTGTGGAAGCTAAAAATTAAACAGTTGCATGCATGGAGATAGAGAGTAGAATGATGGTTACTAGAGGCTTGGAAGGGTAGTGATGGTTAATGGGCAGGGAAAGTGGGGATGGTTAATGGTTACAAAAAAATAGTTAGATAGAATGAATAAGATCTAGTATTTGATAGCAGAATAGGGTGATTACAGTCAATGATAATTTATTACACATTTAAAAATAACTAGGACAGGCGTGGGGCCTCACACCTGTAATCCCAGCACTTTGGGAGGCAGAGGTGGGAGGATCACTTGAGGTCAGGAGTTCGAGACCAGCCTGACCAACATGATGAAATCCCGTCTCTACTAAAAATACAAAAATTAGCCAGGCATGGTGGAGCGTGCCTGTTGGGAGGCTGAGCCAGGAGAATTACTTGAATCTGGAAGGTGGAGGTTGCAGTGAGCCATGACTGCACTACACTCCAGCCTGGGCAACAGAGTGAGACTCCATCTCAAAAATATATAAAAATAACTGAAAGAGTATAATTGAAATGTTCGTAACACGAAGAAATAATAAATGTTTTAGGTGATAGCTATTTCATTTACCCTAATGTGATTATTTTGCATTGCACACCTGTATCAAAATATCTCATGTCCTCATACATACATACACCAACTATGTACCCATAAGAATTAAAACAAGAAAATCCATAGAGGAGATAAGGAAACCAGAATGAAAGGAGTTCTAAGACTAACTTTAAATTAACCATGCATATAATAAAAATCAGATATATCACTGGAAATTGAATGTGAACTGTGCCCTCTGACAATGTAGTATTGTGGTTTTTACAGGAATACTGTGCATTGAGAACATTATGTTAAAAATTTAGAGTACTGCCCTGGCGCGATGGCTTATGCCTGTAATCCCAGCACTTTGGGAGGCCAAGGCGGGTGGGTCACCTGAGGTCAGGAGTTTGAGACCAGCCTGGCCGAAATGGTGAAACCCCGTCTCTCCTAAAAACAGAAAAATTAGCTGGGCATGGTGGCAGGCATCTGTAATCACAGCTACTTGAGAGGCTGAGACAGGAGAATCGCTTGAACCCGAGAGGCGAGGTTGCAGTGAGCCGGTATCATGCCACTGCACTCCAGCCTGGATGACAGAGTGAGACTCCACCTTCAAAAATTTAGGGTACCGAAATCTCAAGCAAATTAAGATGACAGCATACACACAGTGTGCTTTTATCATCAACATGGCTATTATTGGCTGAAATGTTCCAGTCCCTAACTGTAAACTCAAAGTGGAAAAGCTAATCTGTTTATTCAGATTCCTTAAATAATTGAAGTGAACAAAAAAAAACCCCAGAAATTTAAACAAGCTTTTAAAAATGCTTCTGGTTTGAGTTCTTATCATATTTTGAGTCAGACGCATATAAGGCATTTGTAATCAACAATCCATGACTCAAAGGTTATCAAAATCATGGGTATCAGAAATGTCAAGGTAAAGAATACTTAATGTTCTCTGCAAATTTGTTCAATGCAGCATTAAAGATATAAATCCTTTATTCATTCCACAACAAATGCAAAAGGCTTCTCCTTATCATAATCTAACCTCTAAATGGTTTTCTCTGGAGTACAGGAGGCACTTACTGGGAAGGCATATAGAAAGTAAGAGTTTTAATATAAGGGATGCATATGTCATTTTCTAGCAACTGCTGAAAAGTATCTCTTCCATATTCATGTCACAATTTGAGTTTTTAAAAACATTTTTAAGGTGAGATCTCTAAAACATGCCTAGCCATTTATGACAGTCCTTAGAAAAATGAAATAGCACTGAAATATTAATAATGATCAATAAAGAAAATAAATGCAATGCCATTATGTACATACTCTTAAGTGATGGTGCATTATTAATAAAGATGATTGTCCGGAACTAGATAAGATAAAATGTGTCCCAGCACACATTTTATCTTCCATTGGAATCACGATGGGTAGAAGGAAGGCCAATGACTAGATAGCAGACCTGAACACAAGTCCAACTCAGTCATTAATTAACATCGTGATCTTAGCCAAGAGATTTCTATTTATGGGCTTCAATTTTCCCATTTGTAAATTTTCAGTACCTTAAGTGATCTCTGAGGCTTTTCCAAACTAAACCACTCCATGATTTGAAAATGAGGTAGTTAAATTTCCTATGATGAAGGAAACAGAGTGACTCTTCTTTTTCTTTCCTACGGAGTTGAGCCTCCAAGCACTGAAGAGGGTAGGAGAGAGGAAGGTCCCAGCAGGGTGGGGATGCCCCACTATGTCTCTGAAATGCTTGCATTCTGCATTGTCAAGATCAGTGGCTGTGCTGAGAGTGTGGGCTAAGGAGTCCACCCTGGGGCAGACTGGGGTTTCTGGAGACAGGTGGCTAGGATAGGCTGATGCCACCTGTCCTGGCACCAACTGGGAAGAAGGAAAGGGTGGCACACTTCCACCCAGGTTTACTGTGCATATTTACAAGGAAGTTAGCCAAATATCCATGTCCAAAGTGTTAACTAAGCTTTGGTATCACACTTCTGGTGATAACATGAGTTTTAGAGGAGTGTATGTATCAGGAGGGTATGGATAAGAGAGAGAGAGAACCAACTTCTCAAGGGACTAAAGGGCTGAACATTGTCCTGGAACTCAGGAAATCAGCTCTGTACATTATGAAACATAAGTCATGCTCCACTTGTTTTGCCACGTTCTAAAACGCATAAACTTTTCATGCAGGTAGAGAAGCCAACCAATAAACAAAGCAATTTGAAAACTAGGTTTACCTTCAGGAGAGAACTATTCCACTACTAACTTCACATAGGCAGGGTCTATTCCTCTCCACTCTCCCAGCCCCATCACTTTGGTTTTAAGTCTACTTTTTGACCTGACAAATTCCACTGAATAGAGATGACTGTCCAGAACTTAAGCCGCCCTTTCACCACCTGCAGCCACTCTCTGCATGGAGCTGAAGCCACATGGCCCATGGATCTCCTTCAAGTGTTAGGGACCCAGCATGCAGACTTTAGGAAAGGCTTATTTTTGCTCAAGGATTGAACAACAAGTCAAAACAACTTTCTCACCATAGTCATGAGAATGCCATATCTCAAATTTCACTGAAACTTTTATAACATTGTGACAGAGGAAGACTGTGAGCAAGGCTTTGTCTAGCTTACGACTAGGGCACCCTTCTGTACTGCCAACTGTGTCTCCAATCTGGGCTCTTATGAACCAGCAAAATAGGCCTCCCTTTGCTGCTGGTAGTCTAGCACTTATGATAACACCAATCATTTGCACAGAACTTACACAGGTTGCAGAGAACTCACATCTGTACTACTCCATTAAATATTCCTAGAGTCCTATGAAGTAGGCAGAATAAATGTCATCACTTCCTTTAAACAGAAGAAACTTGAATGTGTAGAGAGGTTAAAATGCCAGTTCAAAGAAGCGGCCAAAGGAGAAATTAATTCTTTGGTCTTTCTGGCATCAAGGAATATTTATATGCCAATTACTATAAAGAATAAAGAGCAGCAGTCAGAATGAAGTGATAATGTAAATTAAATCTCTGCATACTCTCTGTGCCTTGTCATCACCAACTTGTGGCTGATCTACAGAAACATCTACTAGGACATCTACTGGGCCAAAAGATTGTCTAGAACGGCTTGATTCATAACCACCCAGCTTTTGTTCTGTATGTCTCATGTTGCAGCGTCTATGAAATATAAACCTATAATTACTGCAAGTTTGTTCTACATGTTTGTAGAAAAAAATTAAATTTACTCATTATACATTATAGGGAATAGTATTTTTAGAATTTATTTGTTAAAGAAAAATAAATTTATTTTCCTAAGTAGTAATAACAACCTTGTGATATGTAATTTATTATCTAAGATATCGATCATTTCTATATTAATTCTTCAAGTCTATGTCTTCATTAATGGTGAAATTCACTTTCTAGTGAAAAGTATTAAGATCTGGCTGTCCAACACCCCAGTTTCCTGGGACTAATCTTTTCTATGGCGATAGTCCTGGAATAATTATTAATAGTTGCTCCCTTCACTCTTAAGCGTCCTTGTTCGTAAAATAAATTTCATGGTCACCACAATTAAGATCTTTCACCTTGTCTTTCTCCCTACAGGCCTTTTGAAAAAATAATCTTGCTATCTAATAGATTAATTGCTAAACAGAGAGAATGACATTTTTCTTCCACAGAGCATACTGAAGCCCAGGGAGACCTGACGGTGCCTTGACTTGAATTAGCAACACTGAAGATAAAGAAAATTACACAAATCTGGGCAGTATGCAGAATATATAAGCATGGTCTAGTGAGCCGGGGACACTGGAAGGGGAACCACCTGGAGAGGGAAGATAATGAGTATGATCCCAGACACACAGACATACCTCGTATGAGTTCAATATTTTGGAGAAAGCAATGCTAATTTGATATAGGAGTGTGTGCCTTATAATAGAAGTCGAGACTAAAAATATACATTTGGGGTTAACCAGCATATTGATGGTATTTGTTGAAGAACACTTGCCTAAGATCTTCAGAATTTATCTTTACTAACAAGAGATGTCCCAGCTAGTTATCATTTTTCAAAAAACTTTAACAGAATTTAAGTAATGTTAAATATATAGAGCCGTGATTTATGTAGATTAAATGACATCCACTTAGAATTGGGTAAGGTTTTATTTCAGGTTTACAGACTGAATGATTTAAAATAATGTCTTTGCAATATAACAAAGAGCAGAGTTTGGTGAAGATCACTTAATCTGAGGGCTGTACATAAAGTCTACCTCAGGAAACTACTTTTGGAAGACACACACACACACATAAACACACACACTGACACAGCTGCACAACAAAACATTCAACACGCAGACATTGCTTAAATTAAATTCATGACCGGGGGATGCCTCTCTCATCTAAATGAAAATGATGACAGTAAAGGACATTTCAATTGTCTCATAAGCCCATGGTAATATTTCTTTCATCTTTGTCAGATTATTAAATAAATAAAATGAGGCGATTTGACAGCAAAAGGGTGAGACCAAGTAAAAGGGTAATGAATATTGAGAATATACAGGAGTCAGTAGGCATGGCATAGTTCAGCTTGACAAGAAAAATATTGCATTTTGATGTCAGTTCTGAGTAAAATGTGCTTGTCAAATGGGGATGATGATTGGTCTATTGAGAAGCTGACAATCGGGCCATTATTAGATGATATGATGTTTTGCTGTGTCAAGTAAATAGTCTGTGATGAATGACACAAGGCTGAAAGAAAGCAACAGATTGTACTGTGGTATTTTTTTCCTTAGAAAACATAAATTTGGCATCCAAACTTGTTAAACTTTTTTTTTTTTTACTTTAAGTTCTGGGATACATGTGCAGAACATGCAGGTTTGTTACATAGGTATACCTGTGCCATGGTGTTTTGCTGCACATATCAACCCATCATCTAGGTTTTAAGCCCCTCATGCATTAGGTATTTGTCCTAATGTTCTCCCTCCTCTTGCCCTCCACCCCCCGACAGGCCTCGTTGTGTGACGTTCCCCTCCCTGTAGGAACAGAAAGTTCTGCGTCACTTACGAGTGAGAACATGCAGTGTTTGGTTTTCTGTTCCTGTGTTAGCCAAACTTGTTAAATATTTTTATCCTTACTCATTGGGGTTAAAAGTATATATTTTGGGAGAACTTCATATATTCCAGGCAAGGGTTAGGTGTGGATTTTCACAAAATATATCTGATCCAATGTAAGTTAATAATTACAACAGCCCTATTAATCCCACTTTACAGATGTGGATGTAGAGTCCCAAAGAGTTCAAGTCACCTGCCAAAGATGGTAGATTCCAAATACAGGATTCATCAGTTCGAAAGCCAATTCTCCATAGCGCTATCCTATTCAGAATTTCCCAATAACCTACACCTTTCAAGGTGATATAACCAAAAAATTTAAGCTACCAATATAATCTCAAAGATAAAACAAGTTACCTATTATCTAAAGCAGATCACTGTGATGAAGTAGATAGATAAAACACTTGAAATGACATCGCAATAGTGCTATTGAGGGTCTGAGGAAGGATTTGATCTTTTCTTGACATCTAATTAGTATGCATCTCATTGAAGGGGGTGAGAATAGCAGGGCAGTCCTGAGTATCAGATGTCAAATGAAATTGGTTTCCCCTGTCAATGCAAGCAACCTTGGGGAGCAAAGCAAGGAAGAAACTAATGCCAATTGCTGCCTTCCAGGTCATACAGATCCAGATGCTCCAGAGCTCTGGGGTGGGACCAGGCATTTATACCTTTTAAGGTTTTCCAGATGATTCCACTGTTCAGCCAACGTTCAGATCTACTATATTAGAATTCCAGACTCTATATTTGGTTGATTTAGACTTGCCTCAAAAACTAATGACACCAGCAGAAGAAAGAACAGAATTTTGGATGAACTGAATTCTTCAATCCTAGTTTCAAGTGTTCCCACCTTTGCAGGGAGACTGTTTGAGGGCAAACACCAGGAACACAGAAGGAGGTGTTGGAGGAGGATGCCAGTGTCCGTCCTCAGCAGGGTTATCCGTCAGATGCTGAACAGTTATGTCTAGTTTGCCAAACAGTAAGCAGGTGCTCACAGTGAAAGTAACATAAACTGAGAAAGAGTGGGCTCCATAAGCTCTGTGTTTTCTATACCTCTACTTAAAAGCACGAAACTCAAGGCTGGCATTTGGCACCTGCAGCAGGAACACTGAATGTATTAAATGAAAAAATGAGTATCAAGAACAAGGCATTCTATTTTGGAGGTCAAATGAGTGTCTCTGAAGTTCAGGGGAAAAATCAACTAGTATTTTTATCTGTTGATATTCCAAGTATTATAATTATCTCCAAACACTTCTAGTAATATGCCTTTCAATTACTGAGCCATGTTTAAAGGTAACAGGTACTCTGGGTATGCTACTTATTCTGTCTTAAAATAACATAGGAGACCAAAGTTCATGATTTCCCAAGGTAAAAATTGTGGTGCCAAGATTTAAAGATAGTTCCACGTGAATCCATTTTACCAGCTTTTCACTTGGTGTTCTTATGTGTTTTTTTTTTCACTGCCAAAGTAATATTTGGCTTAGGATCTATTCTCTTATAGAGAAATCTGAGCAGGTAACACAGAGCAGATTTGGGGATTGAGGAAGAGATAGAAAGAGAGATTAAGAGGTGTTATAATGACAGTGGACATCATGTAGTAAAAAGAAGTTGGGTTGTAGAGCCAGAAATATTAGCTTGTATCACAGGAAATTAATAAGAACTCATGAAAAACGAGAATTTGTTGACACACATAACACATGGCAAGTTCCTGTTTAGTCAAATAATCCTATACACTGGAGACCATTATGTTTCCTTTTATCTCATTCAGACTAGTATGCCAAGATCAGGAAGCTAACAGGTAGTCAGGGCAGACAATGTCTAGAAATAACACTAAAATAATTGCCTGGACAAGGCATGGGCTGCAGCTGCCCTTGTGCAATGTCACCTGAGGATCTGAGGCAGGAGAGAGAAAGAAATTCAACCCTCATTACTGAAAGAACGATAACACAAAGGAAACAGAGCTATCATCAGACTGTGTAATGGCCAAGTTTGACCAAGTATCTGTGAAGACAAACTACGGAGCAAAAACACACTAACAAACCAGTCCGAGTCATACTAACTCATGCATCTGTGCCATAAGCAAAAGCAGGAAAAGCAAATACTATGCCAGCAGCAAACCAAATGCCAAGGGGAAAAAACTAACTTGGCTAAAATGATGGGATTTCTGACTGCTATGAAGAAGATCAGTGCCCTACCCATGCAAGAAGTTTGGTATAAAAACCACAGAGGACCAAGGTTTTATAATTAAAAAATCAGTTACTATTAAACATAAAGGGATAGAGCACTTACTCCATGTGAGGCACTATTCTAAATATGTGTGTAAATTCACATAATCCTCACAGCAACTCAAGAGTCAGTGCTATTGTTAGCCTCATTTTACCGATGAGACTGAACCACAGTATGACCTTGAGAATGACTTACTCAAGGTCATACTGCTAGGAACAGAAAGAAGCAAAACATATATTCCTGCTTGGGGTTGGGGGGTTGTTATAAAACGGTCACATAAAGTAAGCACAGGACAGCCATGATGGCTCATGCCTATAATCCTAGCACTTTGGGAGGCCAAAACAGGAGGATTGCTTGACCCCAGGGGTTTGAAACTAGTCTGTGCAACACAGTGAGACACCATCTCTACGAAAAAATTTAAAAAATAGCCAGGCATGTACCTGTAGTCCCAGCTACTCTGGAGGCTGAGGTGGGAGGACCGTTTGAGCCCAGAAGGTTGAGGCTGCAGTGAGCTATGATTTCATCACTGCACTCCAGCCTGGGCAACAGAGCAAGGCCTTGTCTCAAAAACAAAACAAAATAAAATAAAACCAAAAAGTCAGCACAAAGCCCCAATATCTCCCAAAACTCTAACATGTCATCTAAAGTTCAAACGATGCAATGTTCAGTTCTCTAGTAGCATCAGAGGACACGCAATCCTAATGAGGAAAGCAGTGAGTGTTGGGAAGAAAACAGGAATTGACCCCTCATTACTGTCTACTCTGCAGAAAGCACTTCATGTAGGGTATGTTCCTGAATTCTCTCTTTGAGGGACTATTTCTTCCAAGTTTAAAACTGAGGAAACCAAGACATTGATCAAGTCAATTGCTTACAGGTACAATGGCAGATCCAATATGTGTCCCTTAGTCTATGCCCCATCCCTCTCTCATACAACTCCTTTGAAAGTCTCTGGGAGGTGGGTGAAATTGAGGACCAATGTTAGAAGATGATTATGATGTCACCAGGAGCAAGAGGGTGTAAGAGGAAGAATGTCCTGCAGCCAGACTAAACTGTGGTGGTGGAATCTAGGGTTTACTGGAGTTACACAGAGCAGATGGGTAAGTTTCACTGAGGCATCGAGCACCAGAGAATTTACCAGTTGGAACTGTCTGTAGAGTAACTGGAATGATGGAGACAAATATTACATCATGGCAGTGGGGATGCTGTAGGTACACTGGAACAGATTTTGATCGTACTGCTTCAAAACAAAGTAAGTTAAACTGGCATCCATTATTTCAGCGAATGAAAAAAAGTGAAGAGGAAGAAGAAACAGGCAGAAACATGGGTACGGAGGCATGTGCAGGAATACAGACAGGCAGTAATGAGACTCCCCGTATGCAGAGAAGGAGCTGTGGGAAGCATATCCATGACCCTGAATCTCCAGCTCTTGGCAACTGACTCCATGGAATTCAATATTAGTCCACAGAAATGCCAAGCAAACCTTCTTGCATTTGTATGACTAGAGAGAATCTTATCCTGGTTTCCTGTGCAATTTGGTCCCTCAAAAGAGGTAATTCCATTTTGGATGCCAAAGGTATTCTTTGTAGACAGTACAGTTGAAATATCCCGAAACATCTTCTTTAAAAATAAATTATAAAGGCAAATTTAATATCTAACTTGATTTATGTGATTCCCTGAAAAAATAAGAAAACTAAAGCCAAGGAGGTAGCATGCATCTTATCCTGTGTATAATTTCAGCATTCTATTATAAACCCTGGTTAATAAGCTCATTAGTCAGCTATCTCTGAACTTCTTTAAAGAAACAATGTATTGTTTTTTTGTAAAATATAGGTTAAATATTACTATTGATTTTAAATAGCCTAAAACTTTTAACAAAACAGAAATTTAGACCAACTCCAGTAAAAGAAACCATTTCCACGGGTCTCCTGTCGTTACGAGGCTGAGTCATCTCTTTCCATTATTGCCTATACAGTTAGAGAGGACCTGGGTGTATATTTAGCATTTTTACTGGGTCACTTTCTGGGAGAAGAAACGGCTCGGACATTCTGTGGAGGAGCTGTTCCATATATATCACTGCATCTTGAACAGGCTGGGTAATTTTAGGCAAAGAGTTCTTTTCCTGAATTTATCCAACAGACCATCATAATCCATCTTTCTTTAAAATAATACTTTCATTTACATTAAAATTCTTCATTTATTTTAGGAAGTAACTGTGTCATATTCCCTTAAAACATTATCTTTGTATTTCAGGGGAGGAACCACAGAAGTAGAGGTCGTGACAAATAGCACAGGGTTCTTTCTCCATTACCCTGAATTTCCAGCCACATCATTTCTATTCAAGGATGGCAGAAAGGAGGACAAGAGGTGCTCGTGTTTTCAGAAACATCATTCCAAATTTTAGAAATACTGTAACACATAAAACTTTATTTTCACTCTTTCTCAACATGGTGCCACTTTATCAATAAGATAGTCAAGCTGATAACAAGTCAAAAGATAAAGAAGCCTCCCTGTATATTTACAGGAATATATTTGTCCAAATTCAAGTGGTTCTTTTTTGGCAGCTATGTACCATTTGGCAAAAATCTCATAAGTTTATAACTTAATTTATTTAGGGTTTCTAGGTAGTGAGTAGCCAAGAACACAAGATCCCCAGGGTCAGAAAGACCCTGCTATAGTTCTCACTTTAACACTTTCTGGCTATAAAGTTGGGTAACTTATTTATATTCTTCATGCCTCCATTTATTTATCTTTAGAATAACGGTAATGATGTGTATCTAACATGGCTATTGTGAAGATTAAATGAGCAAGGCAGATAAAACCTTCCATCATTTTATAACTTTTTTTGTGAAATCAGTAAAAATATTCAGGGAGCTAGATAAGTCAATAGAGAAAGAAAGAGAGAGACAAATTTCAAGAACCAAACTCAACCTCAGTCAGATAGGAGACATTGTTGTCGTTGTTACAGTGGTTTTGAGGTCTATTGCACAGCATGGTAAATATGGTTAAGAATACAGTATTGTATATTTCATAATTCAATATTTCATCTTTTCATAATTTTAAATGTTCTCACCACAAAAAATAAGTGTTTGATGTATTGATATATTTGTTACATTTATTTAAGTATTGCACATTGCATTCACAAATCAAACATCACTTTGTACCTCATAAATACATGAAATTATAAGTTGTCAATTTACAATAAAATAAAAATTAAAAAGAAATTCACAACTTGCCTTTAAGCAGGACACTCAGTTGAGAACTTTGCCTAGAGGCCAGACTGTGTCTGTAAATGTTCTGCGGACAGGCCAGCCTGTTTGAAGGACCAACAATAGGCAACTCTGGATCTAGATATGATCAGTCTATGGGATTCCAGAACTATGGAGAAAAGGCTCATCAGGAGTCACTCATCTAGGTGTACTCTGTAACACACTTGCATAGGCTATGATGCCTGTTTTTTATTAACTTTTCACATCTATTGCAAAGAAAAAAATCATTTACTATTTTCAGCATTAACAATACACATTATCCCCCCTCAAAAAAAGCAAAAAAGAGACAGAAAGCAAGGTAGCGAAAATTTCAGAGAAAACAAGGTCATGCAGTCTCTCACTTTCTTTATACATCCTAAAGATAAATTGTTCAGGTCTAGGAAGAGACTGGCTCTCTTCTTTTTTCAACTAGGCTAAAATAAACGTTTAAATAGTTCCATTTCAAACCTGTGGCTGTATTTCTCACACTATTAAAAAAGAAAAACATCTACAGTCATTTTCAGCCCAAATCTCATTCTAAATAAAGCTTCTCATCTTTTCTTGACTCTGATTCCTAATTTAACATGATCTCACCTCTCTTACTTATACAAAAATCACTTTTCTGGCAACTTCGACTATTCTTAACAGAGGCATGAATCAGAAAGGAAAAAAGAGGGCCCCTGGATGCTAACCCACAGCCTAAAAATATATGTGCTCCAGAGCACATATAGATTTTTTAGTTTTTTGTTTTTTTTTTAGAGTCCTTACTAAAAGCCTAATCACTCTGGCCTTACTTATTACAATCAATTGGGCCAGTCTGATTCTACCAGCTACCAGAGGGTAGACAAAGCAAATCCCAAGACAATAACAGTGAGTCAGGAAGTGAGGGTTCCAAGTTGGACAGTCATCTTAACAGTAATAATAGCGAGCATGCTTCAGGCTGTGTTGGTGCTACCGGCCCTCTTCCCAACATTTTCTGTACAATAATCCATTTAGTCTTTACAACACCATTTTTGTCAATGAGGAAACAGAAGAACTGAGAGGTTGAATGATCAAGTAATGAAGGCGAAATGTAAGCACAGGCAGTGTGGCTTCACAATGGCAATGTAAACAAATGGCAACAAATACGCATGGTGCAGACATGCAGACAAAAGAGCTAAAATTCACTACTTTGAGGTGATCTAGGAGACGGAGTATATTAATATGAGGCATGGGCTACAAAACTCTGTAAGGTTCAGTAGTTCCTGTTAGCTGTAGGTTGTGATTTCAACGTTTCCCCAAGTTGCACAAACACTCTGGGCAATGCCTCACAGCACACCCTGCCAGGTAAAAAGGGTGGGGTCTCTGATGGGCAGGAAGCTCCTTCTCCTTGGCTGGCAGAAAAAAACTATGTCTCAGGGTGAGAATATGTGACTTGTCTTCCTACACACAGAGACACACATACAGAGACTCTCCAATTATCTCCTCATCATTCAACATATCAAGTATTTGACAAAAATTAAATTAAAAGAACTTGACAAGAATTAAATTAAAAGAAGCTCATCTGAGAGGGATTGGAAGTGAGTGAGTGATGTGGATTTAGAGTATCTTCTTTGTCCCACAATTAATTTATCCCCATAGAGAGCTGCTAGTTATCAGACTGGGAACAGGAAAGATGAGTTGGATTGAATCCTTAAGCTCATTGGGTGAGTGAGCAAAGACAGATGGACACTCAAGGTATGGTACAAATGTGGCCAAGAGCTGAGAGAGGAGAACTCATAGAGAAAATCGAGGATGTAATGTAGGGAGGAACTATTTCCCCCTGGGGGAGTTGGAAATTTCCCCAAAGGAAATTATCCTTAATTATGACCTATGACAGATAAAGCAAGGTGGCTATCGGCCATCTAAGGTGGACCAGATGGAAAGGAATCCCGGACAGAAAAGTGGGTGTGCAAGAGCTGTAGGGGTACATTGTGGGGCTGCATTGGGGGCCAGTCAGCAGCTCCTTGAGGTGAACCCTCGAAAGAGAGTGGGTTGCAGCTTGTTGAGAGGCAAAGCCTGAGCAACTGAGCGCTTCTATAATGAAAGCAAAGCTCCAGGTCATGGATGTCTGGAAGGAGAAGAGTACTGAAGAAATC
Organism: Gorilla gorilla gorilla; assembly: GCF_029281585.2. Lineage (NCBI taxonomy): Eukaryota > Metazoa > Chordata > Mammalia > Primates > Hominidae > Gorilla > Gorilla gorilla. The sequence continues at coordinate 94,486,642 of NC_073232.2, read as the reverse complement.
TCAGGGCATTCGGTTGGAAGTAGCTCCTCAAATCTTTCTTCTATAAATTGGGCAGGAAGATGAGGGAGATGGACTGGGTGAACTGGAGTTCTCTTCAAATCTAAGTTTCCCAGACACAAAGATTCACTTGGGCATCCTGCCATGGACCATTAGGAAGAGTTATATGTCTATTAAACACTTCTGTTTACAAAAGGAAATGATTGGACAATTACATTTTTAAAAGATTTACTTCAGAAACATTTGAAATAAAAAATATAGGCTCTTAAATGAGCAAGCTTTGGTTATTTTAAAATGCACTTATATGAGATCCTCATCCTCTAATTATGCCCCAAAACAAAGTAAATGTCACTGAAATAACCCTCACCCTAAGTAAAAATATTTAAGATGGCATATCTGAAAGCATTCATAGTTTCTAAATTAAGTGTTGATACATAGCACTTCCTATTCCTGTAAAGTCTAAAAAAAGAGCTAAATAGTGCTTTCTTGGCTACTCAGGAAACCAGAGGGCTGTTTAAGAATTAATATTTCAGTCGCCTTTAATTTTAAGCTTGGCTATTAAAGATGCCCTCCTTCCCTCCTTTTAAGAGTTTTTTCTTGTGGTAAATAAATAAAGGGATACTATATATCAAAGTATAAGGGACAAAATCAGGCCATCAAATCCACCTGGATCTAACCACTAAAAAAACATTTTTTTGGAATAATGTAGTCATTATTGTTTCATTTCTGGATGTAAAGAATCCACTTTGTTGAGGTTAAAATATGATGGGTTATAAAAGTATCTACTTGTACAAAATTTGATTTACAAGAATTTGTAAGTGTAGCCTGGTTAAAGGTGCCTGCTGACAAAATACCCCCATTGACTTTAGTCAAAAAATCAGAGCTTCTTAGGAGTCAAAGTTGTGGTAAATGCACAGATTTTCTCTGCAGGGACCAGGATCATGTGAGTCTCCATCCATGTAGGAGAGTTGGATGCTCTGTATGAGGCAGAACATCCCCTAAGCACTTCTGTGCCATCTGCCCACCAGAGACATTTACTGAGCAGTCACCCAATACTTAGTGCTAGTCCACTAGGCTAGATAGAACATCAAGAAATGTCAGAAAAAGAACTTTTCTATAACAGGACCAAACCCCTGATATCCACTCTTGACTTTAGTGTAAATGCCCATTTTTCCCTTTCAGGACCTCAGTTTCCCCTTCTGGATTTGATGATCTTTTAGGCCTGAGTGTATGCCTCTCTCAGTTAATCACATTACACCGAATTAACAACCAAGCCCCAGATACCCCGATATAAGTAAGGGAACCAAAGGCCTCAGTGTCACAGGAGCTGGAATGATGGCAGGAGGGCATATTTTTCCTCAAATAAAATTCAGAAAAAAGGCTGCTGTAAATCAGCCTCCTTAAAAACAGTACAAAGTAAAACTAAGAGTTATTGGATTTCTTGGGATTTTTGATACAAGTTTCAATCAGGCGTGGTGTCTATAGTTGACTACATAATTTGGTTCTGCTCTATGACCAAAATGTCAAATGATTGAAAAGCTGTGGTTATACTTGAAGGGGCCTCTTGGAAATTTCCTTGCATTTATGCAGTATCTAGGGAGAGGTGGGGACGCTCTCAGTAAATAGGAAGAAAGCATCACCTCAACCCACCAGCTGGGTGAATAAGCCTCTACAGAAGGTCAGCAAGGGCTAGGGAGCAAAAGAAGAGATGTGGGAGGAGCAGGCCACAGGGGTACTCTAAGTCTCCACTGCCTCATGTAGGCAGCAAGTGATGTGTTCAGAAGATCAGGTCTTGACTCATTTTTGCTATTAAAAGCAGGAAGGAACATTGGGACAGCAAATGATTAATGAATTGCTCTATAACCTGCCTTTTTCCAAAAGAAAACTGAGCGATTGAGAAGACAGACACGTCCTCCAAAAAAGTGCTATGATTCAATGATTTCAATTGATGTCAGTTTAGCAAACATGTTGAGTACTTGCGTTGTATGAAGGTGCTCTGCCAGAAAGGAGGAAACAGGCTTGGCCCTTGAGGAGCTTACCCTGCTAACCACAGCCAATATTCCAAAAACACATCATGAAAGAACAGTTTCCAGGGGAAATTTAATTTTTAGAGATGGCCAGAAGTAATCTTGTTTAAGCAGGGGCAAAAGCTGTTAGAAATGGTCAGTTTTTCTAGTATGACCAAATATCAGTCAGAAGAAATTTCTAAAGATGAATTACCCAATTTCCCGAGCAATTGCAATAGCTTGAGAAGGTTTATGCTTTTTTTCTCCAGAAGTCTTCTTTGAAGGAGACACTTTTGACTACATGCTTGTGCAAGCATGTGTGTGTATACGTGTGTGTTTACTACCTCTCTTTTCTTACAGGCACAGCTTATCTATAAAGGATGCTAATAAACTGAGACTCACAGAGGTAGTAATCTCTGAAAATAATTTGAATTTTTTAGCATGTTCAGGTTCTTTTATTCCTTCTCTCCAAGAGACTTTCCTCCGGGGTCGAGTTAGAAGTAACTGAGTTAAAACTAAGTATATATCTAAAAGTAATAAAAATATTTTCCCACAAAGAAATTGGCACACTAATGTTATAGTAGCATTATTCATAATAGCCAAAAGGTGTGAACAACTCAAATATGCTTCACCTAAGAGATGGATGAACAAAATGGGGTATATCTATGCAATGGAATATTATTTGTCCATAAAAAGGAACAAAGTGATGATAGATGAATGATCCTTGAAAACATTATGCTAAATCAAAGATGTCAGTCACAAAAGACCACATATCACAGAATTCCATTCATGTAAAATGTCCGGAGCAGGGAGACTGATAGACAAACAAAGCAGATTAGTGGTTGCCTAGAGCTGGGGAGTAGGGAGAAGGCTGGTGGTTACGGGATGACAATTAAAGAAAGCATACATGTTTCTATAATTAAATAAGTGATTGTTACAAATATTTAAGATCTATGTAAATATATAATTAAGGTTAAACCACATGAAATTATCTGTTGATTTGACTTTCTAAATAGAACTGTATTTTGCAATAATTCTAGATTTACAGAAAAGTTGCAAATATACTGCAGAGTATTTTCACATACCCTTCACCTTGCTTCCCCTAAAATTAACATCTTACCTAGTGCAATTATCAAAACCAGGAAATTTACATTGGTTCACCACTATGAGCTAAACTATAGACCTTATTCAGATGTCACCAGTATTTTCACTGATGTCTTTTACCTGTTCCAGGGTCCAATCCAATGTATCATGTTGCATCGATTCAGCAGGTCTTCTCAGTTGCTTGCAATTGTTGTCATTTCCTCAGTCTCTCAGTTTTTCATAACCCAAATCACCACATCTTTTTATGTAAAAATAGTCAGATATCAGCAGTATCACACGATTGCATCTAATGACATTAAAATTGCTGAACACCATCTCTGAACACACAGTTAGAATTCATGTTTGGCATGGTCTCCATCAGCGAAAAGCTATGTGGTGGCACTGCACAGTGATCAGGAGCGGGGGCTCTGGGACCATAGGACAACGGCTGGCATCACAGTTTTATCACTGAACAACTCAGTGATGTTGGACAATTTGACATTTCTGCCCTTAGTTTTCTCACCTGTAAAACAGTTCCCATCTCCATAGGGTTGTTGTGGGGATTAAATGAGATAACACATGAAAAGCATTTAGCCCACTGCCTGGAGCATAAAAGTATTTGCTGTTGCTATTTATTTTCCTGAATGCCTTACGATCCCTACATTACTATTATCCCAAGTTCCTCCAACTGTCTTCAATTCTGTCAAAATCTTGGTAAATATAAGCAAATCAAGAAATGATTTGTTTCAGAAAACAATACACTGAGGCCAGCATGCAGGAAGACCAGGAGCAGCGTGGGGGAGAAGATGAGCTAGGCACCTTATTTCATCAACCATGGGGCACACCCTATACTAGACATGGCCACATGAAACCACACAGAATAGCCATTACAGCTTGTCTGAGCACTGTGCCTTCTCTCAGGAGGCTGTGATATCACTGAAATACATATCCATTGCAAACAAAGCATGGTCACGACCTCGCAAAAATCAGGTGACTATGGTTACAGTTGGTGACATTATGGAGCTTCTTCAGCAAGATCATTTGGGATTATAAACCATAGGGTGACCTTCAGAATGTCACCTAAATTTGTAAGATCCATGAATAATAGATGTGTCATAATTCATTAGCAGTCTGTAGCAAGCTCTAGTCTGCACTAATGAAGAAGTGCCATTTAGAAAAGAAATGTGCAAATTATAAACTGTTTAAGAAAATACTTGATAAACATTTTCACCAAACTACATTTAATTTTGCCATTTAAACTGCCTCCTGTGGAGTTTAACTACACCATCAAAAACAGCTATTGCCCATAAAATCGGAAACAAAGGCAGTAACATTTTCTATTTGATTCCTATGAGGCCTGTTCCCTCATATTCCTAAAAAAAGAATAACCCCACAACTTCACAGTATGCACCTCTCTGGAAGACCCCTATGTTAGGTCTACCAGGTTTCTTCTCATAAAAAAATAATAATAAGCGAAAACAGAAAGGGTAGGCAAGGTGTCTTGTTTTGTTTTCTTTTCTTTTTTAAGACAGGGTCTCACTCTGTTGCCCAAGCTGGAGTGTAGTGATGTGATCATAGCTTATTGCAGCCTCGAACTTTGGGCTCAAGCAATTCTCCTGCACCAGCCTCCTGAGTAGCTGGGACCCCAGGCATGTGCCACCATGCCCAGTTGTTTTTTATTTTTTTTTACAGTGACAGGGGTCTTGCTATATTGCCCAGGATAGTCTCAAACTCCTGGTCTCAAGTGATCCTCCTGCCTTGGCCTCCCAAAGCAGTAGGATTACAGCCATGAGCCACCATGCCCAGCCTAAGACATTCTTATATTTGCATAATTCACATGAGCAACCTCATATTATTGGATTAGTAGAAAAGGACTATTAAATAGATGATTTGTGGTGCTATAATAACAAAATACATTGATCACTAGAAGGCAGCGTAAAGTGTAAATTCGTTGCAAATTAGTCAAGACAAGACAAGCTTCATAATTTGATAGGCCTACTGGGCTGGTAGACTAAGAAATGTTATAGTCAGATGGTGTTTTTATTTCATCAAAGAATTTAATAGAGACCCTCATTATATATTTAATAATATCATGAATAAATGTGGGCTGCTGGATAATTGTGGTAGGTAAATTCACAGCTGGATGAAAGCAAAAAAGAGTTCATGGATAGATCTTGGTCAATGAAAATGCTGACTCTAGGTGAGTACCTATGCTTCCCTGGACCTTCTCCAGTGATCTAAAAGATGACAGAATGTTGGAAGCCTCAGATAACAGCATAGAGGGCATGCTAATTAACTGGTAAATGCCATGACACTGAAAGCAGAGCCCAAAGCACTCGGTCGTATTTGTATCAAACTCAATTAAGAATATTTATTATGTATAATGTATGATCTATCATCAGGGTTGTCAAAAAGTAAATTCATTTTTGAAAGATACAATGAGGGAGACCTGGTTTAAGAAGAGATTATTAGAATATGCCTTGGAACTCAGTTGACCACAAACTCAGTGTAAGCTGATGAAGTGATAAGATGTTCAAGAAGATAATTCAAGTATAAGCTTTCTGAATAAAGTCTGGGGTTCAGACCAAAATAAGCAAGTATCTTATTTCCTTCTAAAGAGGCCACATCCAACCCAAGGGAGTATGTCCACATGTGGGAACATGTTTTCAAAATTTTTGATTTTCAACTACTTTAGACTCACAGAATGCTCTCTTTTCTTACAGGCAACAGAAAAGTTTTGCAACAGAAAAGTTGCAAAAGCTCAACAGAGAATTCCTATAATCCTCTTTGGTAACATCTTTGTTACCAAAGTAACTTTGAAAGCAGCACTTTTTTTTTTCTTTTCTCTATCTAAACTTACTTGCCTGGTGATCCTGATTTAATGGCTTTCAATAACAACTATATTCTGATGACTTCAATATTTACCTCTCTGATCCACACATCTCCCTTGAATTTCAAATGCCTGTACGCCATTACCCTTTTGATACATACCTCCACTGGGATGTCTAGTAGACATCTAATAGATATAAAGACATCTGACATAAACCTACTCATCTCCCCACACCGTTCTCCCTGGAGTCTCCTCACCTTCTAGTTGCTCTTTGACTCCTCTCTTTCTTCCTTACTCCATATTCAATTCATAACAAAATCTCACTTATTAAAAAAAAACTACATTAATATCTGACTACTTTCCTCCCTGACACCTTTTACTTTGGTCCAAGCCATCATTTCATGGAACAGCCTCCTCTCTCGTCTCTGTATTTCCGTTGTTACCTCTCCCTGCTCTGTCGACAACACACTATCCACTTTAATAATGAGATAGTCTTATTCCTCTCATAAGATTCTCCAATGGCTTCTGATCTCACTCAACATAAAAGCTCAAATCCTGAAGTGGCTGGCAACATTTTATACAATCTGGTCTCCTGTTATCTCTCTAACATCATCTCCTACCACCCACCCCATGTTCACTCCATATGATCACCCATTTCTTTCCTTCATCAGGCCCAGTCTCATCCAAAGGATTTTTTATTTGATTTTCCCTTGGCCCAATATATACTCACCATAGATATCTGTATGGCTCCCTCAATTGTAACCTTCTTATCCTGGCAAAACGAGGTTATTCCTGGCCCTGGTATTCCAATTGTAGCCTCCCTTTACGCTTTCCCAATTTTGTCTCTGTAGCACTTATGACCATCAAACAGACATGCTTGACCTGTTTTGTGTATTGTCTTTGGAGAAGGGAATTTGACTGTTGTTGTTTCACGACTGCTTTTCCATTACCTAGCATATGGTCCCCAAAAATTAGTTAAATTCAGGAATCAATGAATCACAGTGATTAAGAAGAGCACTTATTCTAGTATCAGACAGCCAGGTCACAAGTGCCAAGTTGATTGCTTACAAGCTGCACGATCTTGGTCAAACTGTGAAACTGTGTTCTTTAGTTCTGCACCTGCTGCATGGGGATACTAGTACTGAATTTGAAGGCTTGTTATGAGGATTAAATGCAAAGATTCAGGAAATTACATGTTACAGTGTTTGAAAATCACTAAATGGTCACTTAATAGTATTATTAATTGAAGAGAAAGTCAGAAACAATGGACAGTATAAACATAAATATCTAGCTAATGACTCAGTGTAACCTGGTGCTTTAAGTTCAGAGCATTGGAATCAATTTGATCTGAATATATATATATATACACACACACACACACACACACACACAATCTTATTCTTTAGCTTTGTTTCCTAGAGCAACACAATAAGCCTCTATAAACCTTGGAATCTTTAACTATAAAATTGGAATAATAATCTGCTTTCATCTATTCACTGGAAAGATAAAATAGGATAGAGCACTTAGCAGTACTTTCTGTACCTACTAAAGTGTTGACCAAATAAATGGTCATGATTGTTGCAAAATCTGGAACTTAATTTGTCCAGATGATTGTCCCTTTTGGCTTTCCTGTGGCCTTCTTCAATCACTCACCATGTTTCTGTAGCTCAACCTTGCTCCCTAAGACCAAGAGCCTCGTGCCTGGAATCTCCCATGTTCTACTCATTCCTTGGAAACTTGGCTGTTGTGGAGGTAACATCAGGAAATAAGTTGACCACATCATAATTCTTCTGACATTAGCGACTAGTGTAATTGGTTCTTTTATTCAAGAAATGTGCATCAATCCCATCTGTGTGCCAGGCTCTGTACTGGGTGTCCCCTAGGTATACCCTGGTGAATAAAACCCAGCCCCTGTCCACAGGTAGCTTCCATTCTAGTGAAGGGTAATGGCCCAGAGAGTTAGCCCTCCCAAGGTTTGTTATTAAAAGAGTGAATTTATGTTGCTCATATAGCAGGAATTAACTGGGGATAAGGAGATTGGATCAGAGGCCACTCTGGGTAAATATAAATATACCATATCCAGGCTGTGGCCACATGGTACTCTTCTGCCTGAGCTTTCACTCATTGCTAAGCAAACCTTCTGTAAGGAACATCAAAGTGCTCATCTCCTACCCAACAATCAGGCTAGCTATTATGAACACTAGGATTATTCCTGCTGCTAATACTACTACTGTAATTACTTCTACTACTACAGCTACTACTATCTTCATTATTTTTGCAATCAATTATTTATGAAATTGACATTAGTAGCCTAAATCCTCCTTGTTTGTCTCACAATACTGAGCATGGTGTCAATATTTATATTCAGATTATCAAAAAAGGAAGGTCAATTTAATTAGCAAAGCTTCATGGCTAAGGAAAGAGGAAGTGAAGGGTAGCAGAGAGACAGGCATCCATGCATCCTGGTGACATTTCCATTTATCTCCAGCTCCTCACAGACTTCCAATACAGTCACACTAAGTCAGCACTCACTTGTTCAATTTAGGACATTGGAGGTCTTGACAAAACACTATAAATCAATTCTCCGTGCTACAATCATCCAGAAGAGCACAGGAAAATTTGTTTACATATTAGCAAATAGATCAGTAACAGCTTGCAAAATACCCCTGTCTGTGTCCTGGAAATATCATGGGATGAAGACCAATATTAATATCATAGATGAGTCTAAATCATCTGTAATAGCCAGATGTTTTCTAACTGTGCATTGAGATTATAAACTTATCTGATTACTTTGTCGTTCTTCATCTGGGCATATCAGATGGCTTGCTGTCACATTTAAGTGGCAAGGCCATGTTGAACAGATCCAACCTCAGGCAGGAAGCCCATGCACAGAAAAGATCTCTAAAGAGCAAATTGCCAAAGTAGACCTCACAGACGGCTGGGTCAGCCGTGGCAATGGATAAGCTGGCCATCACCCTCATTTATAAGTACCCTTGATGTTTTCGTTTTTCAGCTTCTCTTACTCACCAACCTTACCTGGATATTTCCACAGTTTAGGGAAGAAAAAAAGGAAGCTATGTAAACTCAATTGTTTACTCTGTTTTTTAAACATATATTTTTCTTTTTTTGACTCTCTATTTTCCACAGTGATTGTTACACTCATTCATTCAACAAAGACAGAAAGATGGCTTTACAGAAAAAGAGAAATGTATTAAGCTCCTACTAAATGACTAGCCCTGTGCAACAATAGTGTAATGATCACACAGTTTATTTTATACAAGTATCTAAGAAGCTTGATGCAACTTCCTCAAGCTGTGCATCTGAATCCTAGTTCTGCTACGTCATTGAAGTTTTGTTATATATTGGGAGAATTAATGTTTTTCTGTTTTTCCACCTGTAAAATTTTTTTAAAATAAGTAAAATAGTCTGTGGAGAGTACCCAGAAATTGACATATAATACATGCTTTCTAAGTGACATGTGCTATTTACGCAAAAGTTGGATCTTCCAGATTTCATGGTCCTTATCAGCAACATCTTCCATTTATGGTCACAACTAAATCTTATTTGTCCTATTTATGAGTTCCTTAGCATGTTGCTACATTTTCTGTTCAGTCTGGTACAGGTTGAATCATCCTAATCTGAAAATCCAAAATCCAAGTTTCCAAAATTTAAAACATTTTGAATGCCGACATGAGATTAAAAGGAAATGTTCATTGGAGTATTTTGGATTTGGGATTTTCAGATTTGGGATGGTTAACCAGTAAGTGTAATGCAAGCATTCCAAAATCTGAGAAAAAGAATCCAAAATCTGAAACACTTCTGGTCCCAAACATTTCAAATAATAGATTATCCACCTGTATTAATGTTTTGTATGGCTTTGAATAATGTGCCCATGTCTAGCTCCTCTCATGCCTTAGACAATGCCTAGCTTACAGGGGTTCTTTAAGTGGAGAAGGAAATAAATTGCTACACCAAATGGGATTACATTAAATCTAACTGTGTAACATTTTAGGCAAAGATTGTTTTCATTTCCCTTTTTGCAAGATACCTTATAGCAGAGTGCATCTTCTCAGAAATATTTTTGTAGATCCCTGGATAAAAAATGTCTAATTAAGCCAGGGCAGTGGCTCGCACCTGTAAATCCCAGTACTTTCGGAGGCCGAGGCAGGCGGATCATTTGAGGTCAGGAGTTCGAGACCAGTCTGGCCAACATGGCGAAAACCTGTCTCTACCAAAAAATACAAAAATTAGCTGGGCATGGTGGTGCACGCCTGTAGTCCCAGCTACTTGGGAGGCTGAGGCAGGAGAATCACTTGAACCCAGGAGGCGGAGGTTGCAGTGAGCCAAGATTGTGCAACTTTACTCCAGCCTAGGTGACAGAATGAGACTCCGTCTCAAAAAAAAAAAACATCTAATTATGCATTTTCAAAATAAAAATCTAGAGCAAATGAGCTTAAAAGCTAGCCTAACCTTAGGTGATTGAGATTCTGAAAGGGATCCTGGGTTTGTAAGCCTGATTTGTATTTAAGAGTATACAACTAGTTGATATGAACTGTGGCCTTGTGGTGAACCCTGCTGGGTCTAACTCCTAGCATCTATGCCCTTGGCTCAGCACCACTAGTGGAGGAACTCCTGGTTTCACAGCTTGAGCCTAACCCTTTCCACAGCTGGTTCATTCGGCTTAATGTTCAGTACTGAGTCTCTGACTGACCTTACATTTCAATTGTCACCAAAGGTCAGGCCCCTCTGTTCAACACTCAGTTGCCTTAAATAAGCCTTGCTAACTAGGCTGCAGTGTTGGTCTATGTCAGCCTTGGACTCAGCAGGTCTAAAACTGTCAATACAAGGTTAGTGGAAAGTAATGGAAAGAGATGTGCTCACTAAATCAGATGCCCAAATAACTAGACCCCAGAAGAACAGATCTTTGTTGTAATAAATATCCCTCAGGTCATGGATGCATGGAATCAGTCACCATCACTCAACTGAAAAGCCATTAAATATGACATAAGGCTTTGCATACCGAGCAGTGTGTCTTGGATTTTACTGCGTCATATCTGCAGTATTCGTGGAAATTCTGGATGTTTCTATTTCTTCCTAATTGTCAATGTTTTTGACATTCCTTTATCCCTGTAATCTCAGTGTTCTTGATTGTTATCATTTATGTCTATTTTCATATTGACATGTAATTTATTGATAATATCTCAAATTGTAAGATTATGTGAAACAGAGAGAAGAAAAATGGACAGATAGTGTATGTATTCATTACAGATGCCTCAAATCATTCAGAGGATGACGTAGGGCATCAACAAGCAAACAAACAAATAAATGTCAAACACAATACAAATAACTAAGAACCTCCTCTACACAAAGTAGCAAAGTATCTACTTTTATCTTTCAACAACTTATTCCATGTACATATATTAATGCTGCAATGCCAGACAGGGTCCCCTATCCTAGAAGAATGGGAAGATACAGGGAGGACATCACTTACTCCAGACTACCTCTGATACTACTCAAACTCAAGTTAGAGAGAAATTTATAATACCTGATGCTAGCGAACAAACCCTATTCAGTTAATTGAGAGCTTACAATATTGGGCATTCTACTTGTACAGGATGCAAACAGGTAATGAGGCAGTCAGATGAACTCAGTGCACCTTTGATTATGTTCAAACTTCGCTGCACTTGAATCTGCCAATTCTATAACGAAAATTGATGAGCCCATCATAATCTGTATTCTATAGCCATAGAATAGCTCCAATACTTTTTAATAACAAAGATTCTATTTCCATTGAATTCACGTTTTTGTAGTGAAATATTATCTATAACCTCAGAAAATACTGTATATTCCTAAATATTCCTCTATTATCTACAACCATAACCTGTTTATTTTTCCATATGAAACCCTTCATGTTTACAGGTTAAGCATCAGATTTAAATATAAATGTGTCCTCAAAAAAAACATGTAAAACCACCAGCTCAAATAAAGTTAAGTGTTTGATATTAAAGTGTTTTATGTAATTACAAAAACAATAATTCCTTTTCATAATCAACATTATAAAGCTTCAATTCTAACATCTGTGTGTGTGTAGTATGTGTGAATTTACATGTGTATAAATTTACATGTGTATATGCACATGCAAATTTAAATACAGACAGGTATATTAATGGATAGAGTGATACACATATTTTTTAAATTGCAATCGTATAACACATACTATCTTCAATAAACAATGTTAAGATTATGCTTTTTTTATTTCATAACCATAATATCCACAATTGTTCATTCTGTATTTCTTTATTGATGTTTTAAGTGCTGACTACCTTTTTCACACAGCACATTCCTATAACATTTCAGAGTTCCTCATATTGCTTTATCTTGTCTAAGAACAGTTTTACTGAAGACGGATAGTGGCAACAATGTTCTTGATTTTTTTACAAATATTACAAATATTGTCTCCCTGCTTCCTAAATGACAGCTTGGCTAAATATATATTATTTTGTATCCCACCATCTTTTCCTCTGATATGTGTAGATATTTTCTCATTTTTAAGAACAATCTGTTGAAATAGAGATGACAGGAGCTGGCCCAGTATTCTCCTATTAAGTGGCCAGCATCTCATGGCTGTATAGCTAACACGTTCTTTAATTTATAAGTTTAATATCACAACCTGGGCTTCTGCTGTGGCCAAAATGCTATAAGCCTGCTATTGCCAACCTCTTTCACTGATTATGGCTAAAATCTCTGAACAGAAATACAAAAAGAAAATTACTTCTGAAAAGTAAATACTGGCAGGCAAATGAGAGACAAAAGTCAAAAAAATTGAAGAACAAACAGTCTGAGGGAAAGTGCACTTTTTAAATTATTTCCTTAACACCCAACTTTGACATGAGGGTGGACTAATTAAAACACATACAGCAGGTATAAAAATTAAAAAAAAAAGGCATGAGAAAAATCTTTCTAGAAGATCGCTGGGAAAGAGGGCACCCATGAACCACAGAGTGTGGGGGAATCCCTACTTATTTATTTGTTTGTTTGTTTCTTTTCCTTCTTCTTTTTTCTCACCTTGTCTTTCCCGGTGGCAGAATGCACTCCTGTGATGATAATGGTAGTGGCAGCCCAGGCACCTAAAAGCCAAAGGAAAAAACCCATCTCTCTGGCCTCAGAACTGCAGGAGGCCCTTGAGAGCTGCAGACTTTGAGGTGAATCTTGGAGCAGAGAGAGCTAGAGACAAGAATTGCTTAATTCTGTGTATAAATCAACAAAATTTCTGAGCCACTGCTAAGTAGAACACGCATGTAATAGACCCAAGGAAGCATGTCAAAGGCTTTGAAAGTAAAAATATGATATAAAATACCACCTAAGTTCCAGAATAACAGAAGAGCGATGTATTTTTAGGACAGTCAAATATAGAGTAACAAAGGTTTTAAAACATAACTGACATTGGATCAATCACCCACAGAAGGTGAGACAACACTCACAGTCCAAACCTAAGTTGACTGCTTGCTTTTAAAACAAGCAATATCATTCAGAGGATTTTTGAAAGATCCATAATGTCACAATATGTTCAGAACTCAACCCCAAATTACTTGAATCTACCAATTCTATACAAAGAATAGATTCTATACAAAGAATAGAAACCTCATAACCAAATGTCTGAAAAGAGCCACAAAAATATGGCACATTACATATAAAGGAATGAAAAAATCATGACTCTGAATTTTTCATCAGAAACTATGGAGGCAGGAAGATCATAAAACAATATACTTAAAGTGCTGAAGAAAAGATCAGCCCAGAATACTAAACCCAATAAAAATATTCTTTAAGAAGGAAGATAAAATAAAGATATTCTCAGATGAAGATAGTCTGAAATAATTCCTCAAGAATAAATATGTTCTGAAAGAAATGCTGACGGAAGTACTTCAGATGAAAGAAAAATAATATTAGTGAGAAGCCTCAAACTTCCAAAATGAAGGCAGAACAACAGAATGGTAAATATCGAATAACATAGTAGACTTTTTCTCTGATTTTAATGTGCATTAGTGTGAAAGTTAAAATTAAAATATATGGTGGAGTTTTCAATGTATATAGATAGAATATTTATTACAATAGTAAGATAAAGGGGAAAATTAAAAATCTATACGTTTGGAAGGCATCCCGATTTTGTTTGCAGTAAAAAAAGGTATTAACTTTTAAGTAGACTGTGAAAAGTTAGAAATGTATATTTATGTAGAGTAACATCATATAAACACCTACACATACTGTGTGTGTATATTTATTTGTGTGGGTATAATATATAATATATATCCCAAAAGGCTAATAATTAAAATAGCATGATAAAAATATTCAAATAATGCCCCCAAAAAGCAGGAAAGTGGGAACACTGGAACAAAAATGGAGGCAAAAAAATCTAACTAATAAAAAAGCTAAACCTAAATAAAACCATGTCAATAATTACTGTATGTAAATGATCTAACAACAACAAATAACAAAATGGATTGTCAGATTTCATTAAAAAAAGGCCCTACTATGCAATGACTTCAAGAAATGCACTTTAAATATAATAACATGGACAGGCTAAAAGTAAAATAAAGGAAAAAGTTAAACTATATAAACACCAAAGAATGATGGGATGGCTATATCAATATCAGACAAATTTGACTATAAAACAGGAAAATTCCTAGGGATATTGAGGACCATTACTTGATGAATAAAAGGCTCAATTATCCACGAAGACATTAGATTCATATATATATATATATATATATATATATATATATGAATACACATATATATGTATACACACATATATACACACACATTACATTTATATGTGCATATATATGTGTGTGTGTATATATATATATATATATATATATATACACACACACACATATATACAGAACTGTAAAATAGGACAAAAACTGATAGAACTGGAAGGAGATATGGAAAAGTCCCAAATCATTCTTTAAGATTTCAAAACTTCTCTCTCATTAATCCATACAACATACAGAAAATCAGCAACAATATGGGAGACTTGAACCACAGTATCGACCAAACTGATGTAAATGCGTTTAGAAAATAATCCAACGGTAATAGACATTTTCAAGTAACCATGAAATATTCTCCAAGATAGACCATATCCTTGCTTATTAAACAACCCTTAGCAAATTTAAAATAATTAAAGTCATACAAAGTATGATCTCTTAGCATAACAGAGTTGAACTGTAAATCAATTACATAAAAATCATTGGTGATTCCACAATGATTTAGAAGCTAACATATCCCCAAATAATTAATGGGTTAAGTAAGACAACCAAAATGAACTATAAAGTATTTTGATCTAAATATAAATAAAAATAAAATCTATCAGGATATGTGGGACAGCTAAATTAATATTTGCAGAAAATTTACAGCATTGAGTCATATTAGAAGATAAGAAAGCCCTAAAATAAATAACCTAAGCTACTGTCATAAGAAACTAGAAAATGAGGAGCAATTTAGGCCTAAAGCAAGCAGAAGGAAAAACATAATAAACATATCAATGGTGTCAATAAGTTCATATTACTGAAATAGAAAACTGAAAAGCAAAAGAGAAAATCAATTAAATCAAAAGCTGCTTTAATTGAAAAATAATAAAGTTGATGAAACTCTAGACAGATTGACCAAAACAAAGAGAGTTATCACAAATATCAGTATCAAGAATACAAAAGGAACACCACTGAGACCTTACGGACATTAAAAGAAAAATAATAAGAGAATAATACAAATCTGTCTGTGTCTATAGAGGAAATGTGCCCATTCCTTGAGTGAGGCAAATTAGCAAAACTTACTCAAGAACAGATAACCTGAAGAGTTCTATATCTACTAAAGAACTAATGTGTGTTAAAAACTTTCCAACAAATAAAACTCCAGACCTCGATCATTTCACTGGAGAATTCTAACAATTTAAAGAACAAATGATAACAATTCTACATGTTCTCTTCTAAGACACTTCTCAATTTTATGAGGCCAAAAAAATCTTCCTAATAAAAAAGGACAAAGGCATTTTAATAAAAGAAAATGACAGGCCAATATTCCTGTTGAACACAGACACAAAAATGCACAAAAAATATTAGAAAACCAAAAACAGCACTATATATAAATGTTAACACCAAATATATTACCAAGTATAGTTTATCCTGGTAACTCAAAGATGACTTAATATTTTAAAATCAATCAAAGATGACTTAATACTTTAAAATCAATCAATCACCATAGTAAGAGACTAAGTAAAATCAGGACCATATCAAAATATATACAAAAAAACTGACAGATTTGACAGATCAAATCTCAGAACACTAAAATAGATGGGAACTTCCTTAACCTGATCATGCAACTCGCACCAAAAGAAAACAAATGCTTAGACTACTGTTATAATTAGTTGAAAGACTGAATGATTTCTCCTAAGTTCAAAAACAAAGGAAGAAAGTCCATTATACATCATCGTATTCAACATTATAATAAACATCCCAGCCAGTGCAATAAAAGGCTGAAAAAAAGGAAGAGGTAGATATACAAAGACTTGGAAGATAGAAAGAACATTGTTCCTATTAATAGAAGACACCATTGTCTACATAGGAAATTCAAAGGCATCCACAAAAAAGCTCCTGGAAGTAATATGGTAATATAGCAAAGCCATAGAATCCAAAAAAAGTCACATTTCAATATATTTTCAATGAAATATTGGAAATAAAAGATAAGCAACATTTACTATTCCATTAAAATTGAATTCTAGTGTATCAAATAAAAAATGTACAAAAATTCTGGAAGTAACAAAATATTGAGGACAGAAATTAAAGAAGACCTAATTAAATAAAGAGGTATTCCATCTTCATAGAACAGGAGACAATATTTTACTTGTTTTTTTAAATTATATATATACATACATTAGAGACAGGGTATTGTTCTGTCACCTAACTGGAGTACCGTGATGGAATCACAGCTCACTGCATACTTGAACTCCTGGGCTCAAGCAACCCTCCCCCATCAAACTTCCGAGCATCTAGGAGTATAGGCATGTGGCACTGGGACAGCTAAGTTGTTTTTTTGTTTTTGTTTCTGTTTTACATTTTTGTAGAGAGGAAGTCTTGCCATGCTGATCTCAAACTCCTGGGCTCAAGCAATCCTCCCTCTTCAGTCTCCCCAAGTGTTGATATTACAGATGTGAGCCACAGTGCCCAGCTTAGAGACAACATTAATAAGATATCAATGTTCCTAAAAATTGATCTATGGAGTCTACACAATACCTCAAAGTACCAGTAGAGTTTACTGTAAATACCAACAAGTTTATTCTAAAATTTTGACAGAAAGTCAAGGGAATGATAATAGCCAAAACAACTTTGAAAACAAACAGCAAAGTCTGTGGACTCACAATACCTGGTTTCAAGACTACCTAGTAAAAGCTACCACAGTAAAAGCTACCATATTAAGACAATGTGGAATTGGAAAAAGTGTTGATAAATGGATCAATGCAATTGAATAGGCTCCAGAAAGAAACCCACATATATATGTTCAAGTGATTTTTCCTACACAGGCAATTCAAGAAATTTTGGTGGAACAATCAGTTATCAAAAAAGTGAATCCTAACCAAATTTTATGTTTTATAAAAATATTAACTCAAAATTTTTGATAGATGTAAGTGTAAAATGTACAACTATAAAACTTGAGAAAAAAGAGGAGAAAATCTTCATGACCTACAGTAAGTTAGGCAAAGTTTTTTTTATACAGAACAACAAAACCATAATCCATGAAAGAAAAAAGAAATCATAATTTATAAAATTAAAATCTTTGCTCCGTCAAGATGCTACCTAGGCCGGGTACGGTGGCTCACGCCTGTAATCCCAGCACTTTGGGAGGTCAATGCAGGCAGATCACGAGGTCAGGAGATTGAGACCATCCTGGCTAACACGGTGAAACCCCATCTCTACTAAAAATACCAAAAAAATTAGCCAGGCATGGCGGCAGGCACCTGCAGTCCCAGCTACTCGGGAGGCTGAGGCAGAAGAATGGTGTGAACCCAGAAGGCGGAGCTTGCAGTGAGCCGAGATCGCGCCACTGCACTCCAGCCTGAAAGACAGAACAGGACTCTGCCTCAAAAACAAAAACAAAAAAAGATGCTATCTAAATAAATAAATAAGACAAACCACAGATTGGGAAATATACTTGCAAATCACATATCTAACAACAACAAAAAAGAACCATATCCAGAATATACGCTTATTGGGAGAAAATTCTCATTGAAGATTTTCATATTTCTGCACAGTACAGGTTTCTTGAGCAGCGGCTCTATTTGAATAGAAAACGCCTTGGAAGCTAGAGATAGTGTATCCATCATCTTCTCCTACATTGTACCCTCTAACACAGATTGCATGTGGAAAGAGACCTGTGACTCTCACTATACCACCCAAAGGGGGCTCAAGGAGCAGCACTAAGATGCTGCTCTGGCTGTTTTTGCCAAAAGCAATAAGTTGTTTGCTTTTCTGCTCCAGAAAGCCTCATGTCTCATATACAGATGTCATATAGATGTCATCTATATCTATATATAGATGACATCTATATATATGACATATATATAGATGACACCTATATATGACATATATATATAGATGACATCAATATATAGATGTCATCTATATATAGATATATAGATATATATCTATATATAGATGACATCTATATATGTCTGTGTATGTTCACCCAAAAGCCAGTATGCTAATGTGCATAAGAGCTTTATATATATATATGACATATACATACATGACATCTATATATGAGACATGAGGCATCTATATATGATATGAGACATCTATATATGAGACATATATATGATGTGTGTGTGTGTCTGTGTGTGTGTATATATATATATATATGTGGCAGACTACATTGTTAGCTCACAATAGGATAAGGTCTCAGATCCTTCTCAGTTTCAGACTTAACAATAACTACTTTCAAAATGAAATGATAAGGAAACAAATGACCCGATTAAAAGTGGACCCAAACAGAGACTTTATCAAAGAATATATACTGATGGCAAATAATCACAAACATATGTTCAACACCATTATTCATTAGGCAAATGTAAATTAAAACCACAACATACTACTACACATGTATCAGAATGGCTACAATTTTTAAAAAACAAACAAAAACATCTGATACTACAAAATGCTGTCAGGAATGTGGCACAACAATAACTCTCACTCAGTGCTGGTGATAATGCAAAATAGTATGGCAGTTTCTTATAAAGTTAAACATGCATGTATCATATGACCCAGCAATTCCACTCCTAGGTCTTTACCTAAGATAAATCAAACTGTATGTTCACCCAAAAGCCATATGCTAATGTGCATAAGAGCTTTATATATATGGGTGTGCCTATATATATATATCACAGATATATATAACATATATCTGTATCTAACATATATATTACAGATACATATCACATATATATTACAGATATATATATTACAGATATATATATTACAGATATATATATAACATATATATATATAACAGATATATATATGTATCTGGGAGTGTGTGTGTGTGTGTGTAACCATCTGGAAACTGAAAATAACATAAACATCTTTCAATAAGGGAACAGATAAATGATGAAACAAAGATACAACTGAATATCACTGAGCAAAAATATGAAGACATATTAATAAATGAAAGGATGATTCTCAAATATATTATGCTAAGTGAAAGAATTCAGACTCAAGAGTGTTCATTTTCATTCATATGACATTCTGAAAAAGCCAAAATTATAGGAACAGGTAACAAAATTATAGCGACAGAGTTGCCAGAGATTGAAAAAAGAGAGGAATTAACTATAAATGGGTAACACAAAAGAAATTTTGGGATAGGGAAATTGTTCTGTATCTAATCGTGGTGGTAGTTACTCTATGCATTTGTCAAAACTCAGAAAACTGCACCTCAAAAAGAGAATTTTACTGTATGTAAATTTTAAATTTTTTCTTTTAAATCTGTGCAAAGAAAAAAATCTAACTAGGCATTATCTTGGGATAAATCAGGGCTTATTCTATTATATTTTAATGCCTTTTGCAATTTCATGTGTAGGCTTTTCTGTCTCATAGGCAATGGATTATTATGTTGGCTTATCTTTCTAAGCTCTGAAAACCTATCATCTTTTCTCTCTTTGCTTTATATTTTTCTTGTTTGTTCATTGGCTGTGGTTATATATGCCTGTCTTCCATATTAATAAGTCAATTTTCAGTTATATTTGTTCTATATGCTTGTCAATTTTACTTAGTCGTTTTGAGATTATATTATCTCGGTCTTCAATATTTTTTGTTCAAGTTTCTCACTCTCTTTGTTCATCTCTTTTTCTTGTTGTGTTCTTTTTGGTGAGTGACGGGGCTCCAGTTTAACTCATGTTCATGTTTTTTTTGTGGTCGTTGTTGTTTTTTGTTTGTTTGTTCGTTTTTTGAGACTCTCGCTCTGTCACCAGGCTGGAGTGCAGGGATGCAATCTCGGCTCACTGCAACCTCTACCTCCCAGGTTCAAGCGATCCTCCTGCCTCAGCCTCCAAGTAGCTGGGACTACAGGCATGTGCCACCATGCCCAGCTAATTTGTTGTATTTTTAGTAGAGATGGGGTTTCACCATGTTGGCCCAGATGGTCTCAATCTCTTGACCTCATGATCTGCCCACCTCAGCCTCCCAAAGTGCTGGGATTACAGGCATGAGCCACCGCGCCCAGCCATGTTCATGTATTTTTTAGCATAAAGTATCGAAAATTTTCTTCTGTCTTAGGTAACATTTTCTTACAGATTCCATGCTATGTTCCATCAATTTGTTCCTGCCCACCTACCTACTGGCTCGAATTACGATTATAGTTTCCATTCTGTTCCTTTTCGTCTTGCCAATGCTGTCCAGATTTTCACTTTCATGACATTATGCAGGTCAGTTTCTGTGAGTCTCTCTTTCTACTTATTTGCATATGAGACTTATTTGTTTTCCCCTACCAGCTACATTTTGAAGCGTGAACATTTCTTGAAGATTCCCCACGTTGAAGTGCTCAGTTTACTGTCAATTCATTCATGGCTGGCATACCTTGGCTCTGCTCCCTTTTTGAGAATTTGTTTAATTTGCTGTGCAGGATTCACTCTGCTTAGTATTGAGATTTAGCTCATTCCCAGAGAGGGAAGAGTGAGTTGAGTTTTAACACTATTCCTGTTAGCCCTGGAGAACCTGATGCATTGACAGAGAATTACCCTCTGGTTCCTGTTTTCCCCTTCACTGGTCCTTTCCCAGCAGCTAGTTCAGGTCAGCTTGGGATACCACTGATTTCACTTCACTTCAGATTTGGGAATATCGGTGAGAATTCTCAGACTTTAGTGAACTTGAGCAATCAGGCCAGGAATAGGATTGATGCCTCAACCTTGTCTCTGTTTCCCTGATCAGCAATTGTTGAAATGTATAGCATTGTTTTCTGCCCCTCCCCAGCCTTCTTGATTTAGCTGATGCTCGTGATACTCATGTGGACTTTTAGCTTTCCTGCATTTATTTTATTAGTGATTAGGTGAACAGAATATTGCAGTCAAGCTCCCCAACACCATCTTTACAAATAAAATGCTTCTCTCATTTTTTTTTGGCTTAAGCAAGATAGAAAGCTTATTTTTCTCCCGTGTAAAAGTACAGAAACATGAAGTCCAGGGCTGCTAGGTTAGTTCACATTTTTCTATTAAAAACCTTACAGGCTCAGTCTCCTTACAGAAACAGCTTGGGCATCCTTAAGGTGTAGCTATAGCCTTTATCTTCAGGTTCCCAAAAGCATCCAAATTTCACACAGTAGGATGTGAGAAAGCTTCCAGGAAAAGGAGCCAAGGGAAAGCTCCAGCTTTTTCATTTTAAAAAAATTGTATAAATTTATGGGGCACAAGTCCAGTTATGCTACATGAATATATTGCATAGGGGTCAAGTCAGGGCTTTTAGTGTTAACTATCCCCCAAATAATGTGCATAGTAACCATTAAGTAATTTCACAGCCCTCAACCCCCTCTCACCCTTCTGAGTCTCCAGTGTCTATTATTCCATACTGTATGTCCATTTCTACACATTATTTAGGTCCACTTATATGTGAGAACATGCAGTATTTGACTTTCTGTTTCTGAGTTGTTTCACTTAAGATAATGACCTCTAGTCCCATCTATTAATACATTGCTGCAAGAAACATGATTTCACCCTGTTTTAATGGCTGAATATATACATACACCATGAAATGTGATATATATATATATCGCCATGAAATGTGACAGATATATATACACACATCACATTTTCTTTATCCAACCATCCATTGATGGACACTTAGATTGATTCTGTACTTTTCCTTTTCCTATTGTGATAAACATACAAATGCAGGTTTCTTTTTGATATAGCAATTTCTTTTCCTTTGGGTAGATACCCAGTAGAGGAACTGCTAGATCAAAAGGTAGATCTATTTCTAGTTCTCTGGGAAATCTTCATACTTTTTACCATAGAGATTGTACTAATTTACATTTCCAGCAACAGTGCACAAGTGTTCCTATTTTGCGCATGCTCATCAGCATCTGTTATTTTTTGACTTTTTAATAACAGTCATTCTGATGCTGTAAGACAGTGTCTCATGATGGTTTTAATTTGCATTTCTCTGATGATTAGTGACTGCAATTCAATATAAGGCCATCACAAACATACAAATCTCATAAAAAGATAATATACTTCTAATTTCATGCTTTTATTATGTAGACATATTTAAATTACACCTCTTTAATATCCATTAATGGCTCTCAAAGTCTCTTTCAATATGAACCAAAAACACCTAGTAAAAGGTTTCATTGTCAATAAATGTGAGTATAATAATACCTTACATTTGTGTTGTAATTTACATGGAGTTTACAAAGCAGAAGGTTAATGTCTCTTTGTTAACTATGAAGAGGCTTTATATTTTAAGTAATATTTGGCATTTTGGACATTTCAAAGGCATTAAAGCAATTTCCACACACTCAGTGTCTCAAACCAAGGACAGTTGACAAGACAAGTTAGGGTATGTCAGTGGTGGCTACCAAAAATATTGGTTCTCCACTCCCAAATTATCTCCCCTGATAGGTTCTCCCACCTGGACACTGTCATGGAAGGCTCATATTTAATCATCTAGATATGTATTAAAATGTTCCATTGAAATATAAAGCCTAAAGCTTAGAGAGAAGATTCTCCAGTGAAGAGGTGGCCTACATGATTAGAAATTCATGTTTTACGGGTTCTAACACATGCATTATTTGACACAAGAAGTGGGTTGTTGTGAGACACCCCACTTGGCATATGAGCAATGAGTGTAATTCAAGTGAGAATCAAGTGCATATGGATGCTGCTTTCATATCTATTTCCTCAATGTCAGAAGTCTTTCATAATGCCCCAGTAATTACATATATATGGTTAATTAAACTGGAATAAGCTCAAAATTAGGCGGGTGGATCACGAGGTCAGGAGATCGAGACCATCCTGGCTAACACGGTGAAACCCCGTCTCTACTAAAAATACTAAAAATTAGCCGGGCGTGGTGGCGGGCGCCTGTAGTCCCAGCTACTCGGGAGGCTGAGGCAGGAGAATGGCGTGAACCCAGGAGGTGGAGCTTGCAGTGAGCCGAGATCGCGCCACTGCAGTCCAGCCTGGGCGACAGAGCGAGACTCCGTCTCAAAAAAAAAAAAAAAAAAAAAAAAAAAATTATTAATTACTGCCAACTTTAACTACAATTTCTAATAACCCAAGTTAAAGAGATTGGCACCTGAGGTGCAAGATTCACAATGGTAGAAGGGTACAAAATGTTTGTGCACATGAGTCTACACCTTCATGTGTATTAGCCAGATAAATGGTATGTTTAGTTCAAGTTATCAGATGCTATATACCAAGTTGCTGTGGGATCTACATTTGACTTATGAGGAACACATTGTATCAGACAGCCTAGTAAGTTAATTGTTTAGGCATTGTGTCCTTATCTGAATAATGAGGATGATAACAGTAAATATCTCAGAGTGCATGAATGAAATGATATAGGTAAAGCATGCTGCCTGGTGTGCATGGAAGGCTATTAATAAATGTTAGACCTTGACAAGAAGAGTAATGAGTCTAAGGCTTTATCTCACTTGCAAGCTAACAGGTGATCCTGCCACAGTTTCATGAATGCTGGCAGAAGACCCAAGACTTCTGGGCCTTCATTGCACATGGAAAGAAAAAAGACAAGTAATATGCACTTCATGTTTGCACCAGTTTCCCTCACCCCTTTACGTTCCATGGCAGCAACACCAAGCAGTCCAGGCAGATGCTGCCCAATTTAGTAGTTTGTGTCAAAGCTGAGGAATTCCAGTCTTCAAGAACCTGGATCTTTTACACTGGGCTGCAAGAAAATGCCCTGACTTTTTCCCCAAATGGAAACCTTGTCTTTAATATACTGGAAGAAAGACATAGTATCTCCTCCTCCAAGGTTATCTGCTCTACAAATGTCCTTCAACATATAATCCAAACAAATTTCATAGTGCTTCTCCTGCTATAGAAACAGAAATACAAGAGACCCATGTAGAATGATCTCCCAACAGACCGAATTAAGATATGCTTCTTTGTGCAAATAAATTTAGGGAATCCTCTCCAAAGCACATGAATGAAATTACATGACAGATGACTGAAGATTGGGAATCTTGGGTAGGGGGTGGGTGGGTATCATTTTATACTAGGATGAAAATGATGCTTGAAAGTTGAGGAATGTACATGTGCATGTGTGTGTGTGTGTGTGTGTGTGGGTTCAGTTGAGGGTGGGGATAATGGATTTTTAACAATTGACAGGCTATTAGGCAACAAGCCATGCATTAGACAACATGGCATAACAGTTAACAGCCAAATGCTTTGAAGTCAGGCAGACCTAATTTGCATCAGGTTTCTGCCACTTACAAGCTGTCAACATAAGCCAAGATACTTGTTGACCCTGAGATGCCATGTCTTTAAGTGAACAATAGAAATCATAATAAAGGCACCTTCATAGTCTTCAACTTCATAATAAAAGTTGATTGAGATCATGTACTTATAGCATTAGTAACAGCCTGGCACGGAATAAGTGCCAAACAAATGTTAACTATAGTAATATATTTTTTCTTCACTAAATTGTCCAATCATCCTAATTATTGTCATGTTTCAACCTTGAAAACTGTATACCCTTTCACACCATTTCTCCAAATAAGATATATTGATGACTAATAGGTGCATGAGGAGACACTCAACATAATTGACTACTGGGAAAGTGCAAATCCAACTTACTGTTTCACATCCATTAAGATGGTTATTATTTAAAATAAAAACACAAAATCACAAGTGTCGGTGAGAACGTGGAGAAATTAGAACACCTATGCATTGTTGGCAGGAATGGCGCAGCTGCTGTGGAAACAGCATGGTAGTTCCTCAAAAACACTAAAAATAGAATTACCATATGACTCAGCAATTCAATTTTTTGGCATATACACACAAAATTGAAATCAGAGACTCGAATATCTGTTTGTACAGCTGTTCTTGGGAGCATTATTCACAACAGCCAAGGGACAGAGGCAACCAAATCAACTATTTAGCAGATGAACAGATAAAGTGTGGTATATGCATGCAATGGAATACAATTCAGCCTTAAAAAGGAAGGAAATCTTGAAAAATGCTAGAACATAAATGGACCTTGAAACCATGCTTAGTGAAATACGCCAGACACTGAAGGACAAATATATGATTACACTTACATGAGCTACCTAAAACAGGCAAATTCATAGAGACAGAAAGTACAATAGAGGTTACCATGGCTGCAGGTGGCATGAGGAGGAGGAGAAGGAGAAGTTATTCTTTCATGGTTACAAAGTTGTTTTTGGAGATGATAGGAAAATCGGGGATACAGACAGTGATAATAGTTACGCGACATTGTGAATGTATCTAAGACTACCGATCAATGGATAAGCCACATGTTTGAATGGTTGCACTGAAAAATATTATGTATATCTTATCACAATTTTTAAAAGGTTACAATGAAATGGAAGAAAGAGAAAAAAATAAAATTGTGCCTCAGCAGAAATAAAAAAAAAAAAACTAGTCTTAGGTTACACTGCTGGAAGTGTGAAATCTCAGATTTTACTCAGATCTGACTCTAAAACGTTTTTGTCTTAAATGCTTCACACTGCACCATTATGCTCCTGTGTAACAAGGCTGAGGCAGGAGTCTTTGCAACCAAACATGAAGCACTACCTTTTTCTGCCTTTTCTAACACAACACATAATGTAAGTGGACAAACAAAATTCATGAATACTTAAGCCCTTAGATACACTCCAGGATGTTTTTAATCCCAAACCAAACGTTATTTCTGCCATGTTATCGGATTCCCATTTCAGATATACAGAGTTCAAATGGTAATAAGTCTTGTTTTGCCCCCATTAACATTATTGGATACTCAGCTGAGTTCTGGTTTATGTTGTAATGTGCTCTTGACATGGTTTTAAACCCCATTTAGGCAATCCACTGGTCCCTTCTTTATTGAAATATGGCAGCATCATGCTGTAAATACTTTCCTAGCACAATGGATTCTAATCCCAATGGAAATGACTGGTGCTTCATTAAAAAACAATGGAATCACCTGCTTTTTATTTTCAGTTGTTGGCATATATGTTTTCCTCATACTTTGTTGTTTTTCTCAAATTTAGTAAAATTTTAAAAATGTATTCTTAATCAACATATGTTCACCTCAACCAATTAAATGAAGTGTAGCACATAGTAGGATAGAGATCATTATATTATTGTCCTCACAGGAGAACTTTCTGATAGCTATAAACAATAAAACAGTGTACTCTAATTCAAGATATTTTCTCCATCAGTCACTAACCCAGTCCTATTGAAACTATGTATTCCTTTCATACTTCACACAGGCTATTAGTATTCTCAATAAAAAATATAGTAGTCTTGGAAACCACAGCAAATTAAATGGAGAGAACTGCACATTAATAGCAATCTGCATGGTAACGTGCGTCTGTAGTCTGCAGATGTCTGTTACAGGACTGTACTTCACTACAGTATGTAATGTCAAAAAGAGAAACCCACCTATATATTATGTATTCAGAGTCAGAAAGCTTTAAAGTCAGAAGGGAAATATGACCCTGTCAATTTCAACCCCACCATGCCATGGAAGAGGGCAAAGAGCTGGGGCAGGGAACTGACTTGCCTATGATCACAGAACTGAGGAGGGACCTCAATGGGGCAGGAGCCTAGAAGCCTAGACCAATTTTATAAGTGTAATGCTTATGTTGGCTAAGACCATAAAATACCCACATGCCTTCCTATTGTGGAGAAAATTCTCTTAAAAGAAAGATTGAAATGTTTAAATCTACACATCTTCAACTTTGCATAATATCTTTTTACAAAGTCTGAATCAATAAGGTATGGAATCAATTTGCAGCTTGATCATCTCAAAGAGAATTAGATACTAAAAACAAACAAACCAAAAACTTAACAAATATTCAACTCGTTTATTAGAGAACTAAAAGAGGTCACCGGATTGAGAGTTGCCATGACAACTGTCAGGCAAGAATGAACAGAGGTTTGCTCCTAGCTATCTCATTGTCTAAGAGCTGGGAATTAGGCTCACCACTCCACCCCCTGCCTGCTTTCTCCTCTCTGGCTCTCACTTCCTTCCCTGACAGCCCAGATTCTTCCATATCCATCTCCATATCATGCAAAGAAATAACCTCTGTTAGGCACAACACAGGGAAGCACAGATTGCCTCATACCAGCAGTTATAATCAGTAAGAATGCTCAAGTGAAACAAGTTGCCACTGCATTGTGAAGCTTAAAGCAGAAAAAAAGTAAAGCTCTAATACAAAATGTAAGCAAGGCTACTATTTTAACAAAAATTGTGTCTTTTTAAATGCTAATTTGCTACTTTTAAATTAGTATTTTCAATAACAAAATGCAGTAATATGGCAATCTTTTACTAGCATTAACTTATTTGCCCATTGCTCACTAAAATTCCTAAAACTAACTTTAGACTTGTACCTGGATTTGAAATAAGTCCCTGAAAATAAAGATCCAGCATCCCAAACCTGAATCATATAATTTTCATCATTTGACATTTCATTTTCATACTTTGTTGATTCTTTACAAAAAAAAAATCTTCTCTGCTGGTTTTTAAGTTGAGCACCCACTAGGGAGGGATGATAATTTTCTCTGACTCTGGCTGATTATGGCAAAGGTATAACGATGTGAAGGGCGTATTACAAAACAAAATGCTGACACTGATTTTGACCCACTTCAAGTCAAAAAGTAAATTTTGTTTATGACTGAAATTGAAATAAGCCTGTCAGGGTAGCATATATAGAAACTGAATAACTGTATTGGGGAAAAGTCGAGTACAGCCAGTCACAGCTCCCTACTTCCTGTCTTCAATGTCTATTAAATACCAAGCTGAGGGAGATAAAGTTTTAAAACTTTGTATAGTCATATACAAAGGAAATTTATTCTTCCCCGGTCTGATTCTCATCTTCTCTGCTTAGTGTCACAGCCTGTGCTTTCAAAATCAAAGGAACCCTTTGCACGTGAAAAGAAATGCCAAATTACTTACATAAACAGAGCATTCAAGTTATGCATGAAAGGCTTTCAATTCTCACAACATAGACAAATGTATCTCTACAAATCTGGACACCATTTAGAAAAACAGGAGATAATGCATTTATATCAATAGTTTGCCGTTGGGCTGTAGACACATTAATTTGTCCAACTATGAACATATGAATAAACTACAATTGTACTCTTGTACCAAAGAGAAACAGGATCAACTCAAGTTGGGTATTGAGTAGTACTCTTAGTGAAAAGTGAGAGAAATCATAGTCCAAGCAGGCTAAAGTGAAGAAAAAAATTAAATAAAAAAAGAAATGAAAGAAGCTTCGAAGGCAGGAAATTAAGAAGGAAGAAAGGAAGGAGAAAAGAAAAAGATGTAAAAGAAAAAGAAATCAATTGACCCATATAACTTGAGAAGTAGGAAAGTAGGGAATCGTCTTTCTCTACATCCCACAGGGAAGTAGAATGCACCATGCAATCATCATGAATCAGTTTCTCTCCTTCACTCTACTCTGTTTCATCCCAGGCATTGGGGAAGAGCAAGTTGAGGACAGGCTCTCCAGACCCTACCTACTCTGAGGTTTCGGATCCAGCCGGGAAATGTGAATATCTTTTTCTCAGATACCTCAAGAAAAAAATTTCATTGTTTTTAATTGGATACTGTAACTAGTTCTGAACCAATCAACATGGCCAGGGAACTAGGATGTGCTAATAGGCTGAGACCTGGAGTGGTCAAAAACATTTGAGAGTGGCTAGGATTACACATGACCTTTGAGAGGTGAGGACAAGTCAGGGTTTAGAAAGAAGCTGTCCTAATGCTAAGGATTACATATTTCATATTGATTGTATTTCATAATTTCCCCGGTGAATGTTAAATCGTTCTTTAAAATTCAGCTGTAATTTTTGTACTATGTGCACTGCAGAATACTACAGACAATGGGCAGTGCAATGATAAATATGATACCATTGATGTTGTATGGATCTGGCAAAGTGGGGCAACAAATTAAACACACAGGGTGCTGAGTCCACCTGTACTGTTGGGTGGACTGTAACTATAAAATAGAGTTTACAAACAACTTGAGAGGCCGGGAGAGGGTGGAGTGTATACGGCATGTATTAGTATTTACTGTGTTCATCCCTCTGAACAGTTAGTTCAGAGATTAGAGAAGATGATAAATCAGCAGATACTGGTGTGGTCAGGAAAAGCTTCACAAAAGAGGCAGGCTTTGCAGGGCAGGCAGATAGCTAACCTGAATGAAGGGATGTGACTAAGAACAAAGCCAAAACAGTGTCTCTGGGAACCATTTTTAAAACTCTGACTTAGGTCTTATGTCCATCAAGTCTTAATACAATTGTCAAAAGGATTCATTACTTTCTCATAAAACCACCAGCCTGTCGTCCTTCTGCCTTAAAGATTAAGTCTATCAGAACTGCTTTTTACCAAGCCATGATGATTATTGCCTGAGTTACCTTTTTGCTTTAATGGGTCTTCTGTGCTCAGCTGAGGATAAGGCATATTTATCTTGTAAAGTTCACCCTCTCTTATAGACAGAGGACTCAAATTGATAGCCTTGCCTTTCTGGTTATATAGACAGCTGTTCACCTGTGCTAAGCCTTACCCATCCTTCCAGATTGTCCAGCCTTCCCTTACTATTGTCAGAGTCAACATTGATACAGCATTTGAGATAGACGAGATTGGAAGGCAATGATAACACCAAATATTTCTACCTAAATTTACCAGACATTCAGATGGACTAATGATTTGACAGTGTTGGTGATGGGCGTGCTACTTCCAAATATCTCACCCTAATTTCATAAAATGATGGCAGGATCTGGCTGTATTTTTTCCTGCTCAAGATCCAATGTATAATTCACAGAACCAGGAAGCCACAGCAAACAGCAGAAATGTATTGAGTCCACACTGTTTCCTCTCTATCTTTAGAACCACCTTGATGATGGTTATTTCAATTGTGTTAATCAGGGATTATACTGGTTCAAGACCCAGATCAATATGAAGTGCATCTGATTTCAATACTACTGAAAACCAGGTTGGACTGAAAGAGATGAGAGAAAATAAAAATCAATATTTGTTTTCCTGGCTTTGCATGAGCTTTGGCAGAGGAGAGGAGTACAGTCTTTAAAAAAAAAATTGCACTGCAATCTGATTTCCATCACTTCAAATAGTGAATAAAGTAAGATCTGATATTTAGAAACTTGATAATTTCTTCTCCTTCCAGCTAGAATCCTTGAGGTTTTCTGTAAAATATGGATAACTTACTTTAAAACTCTCGTAGAGGAAGTTCAAAAAGAAAAGCTCAAAATACCTAGAGATGAACTCATTGTAGATATTCTTTCTGCTGAGACTCCAATTCTATTACTGTCACACTAGTTGACAGTATAACCAACTTACTGTAAAATTGCTTCAGGTTAGATTTTTTTTTGTGATTCCATATCAAGTACCCAAATCATATTGGTTTCAGTGCTCATTTGTAAATGGAAACTAACTTGTAGTGCCATTGTGCTGTGGTTTGAACGTGTCCTTTTAAAAGGTCATTTGTTGAATATTTAATGCCCAGTGCAACAGTGCTAAGAGGTGGGACCCTTAAGAGGTAAATAGGATGGTCAGGAGCGGTGGCTCATGCCTGTAAGCCCAGTATTTTGGGAGGCTTAGGCAGGCAGATCACCTGAGGTCAGGAGTTCGAGACTAGCCTGGCCAACATGGTGAAACCCAGCCTCTACTAAAAATACAAAAAAATTAGCCGGGCCTGATGGCAGGTGCCTGTAATCCTGGTTACTTGGGAGGCTGAGGTAGGAGAATTGCTTGAACCCAGAAGGCGAAGGTTGCAGTGAGCCAAGACTGCACCATTGCACTCCAGCCTGGGCAACAAGAATGAAACTCCATCTCAAAAAGAAAAAAAAAAAGAGGTGAATGGGTTAATGTCTTGACCATGGGAGTGGGTTGGTTTTCAAAGGAGGGGGTTCCTAATAAAAGTGTGAGTCTGTCCCCCTTTTCTTCTCTCTCTCATGCATGGTTGCTTGTCCTCTGTCCTTCCACCATGGGGTGATGCCCTCACATGAAGGCCCTCACCAGATGTGAGCCCCTTGACCTTGGATTTCTCAGCCCCCAGAACAATATAAATAAATCTGTTCTTTATGAATTACTCAGTCTCAGAAATTCTATTATAGCAACACAAAAGAGACCAGGACACCCTGCTTATCCTATATGGTCAGCTGAATCTCCCCATGGCATTCCGGTCAACTGACATATTCCAGATTTAGAGTATTATGGTCTCCTCCATTGTTCCTCACGTGGACACATGATGTGTCCTGGTAAAGCATGTATTTTCCAAAAGGAAGTTGGAGATTTGCCCTATGAAATCTTGAAGTACCATTCTCTCAGGAGGATGTAGAGAGGAGGACAAAGGAACAACGTTCAGAGCTGAGAGTTTTGGCCACTAGAGGCCCCTTTGTAACAGCCAGTGCTTTGGTTCTCTTCCATTGACGATGGTAGCAGCCACACTTAACAATTCAACTTAAATATTTGTTCCTCAGGCAATCATTTTCTGAGGGGACTAGTTGCCCAACATAACTAGATATGTCTTTCAGCCTGTGTGCGAGGACTACTCCATACGCACACTTTCAGGGAGCTTCATGCAGTGGTAACATCATTGATTCTGTAGAGAAGGACTGCTACCTGAAGCACTGGGCAGGGACCCCACTCATCTATGTGAGTGGAGGCACTCAGTGGAGCTGACAATCTTGCAGAGATACAACCATATCCTGGAACTAACTCAGAGTCGAAATGAGAAAAAGAGAAATAATCTTGAACGTGTGGGCTCACACTGGGGGTGATTTGACAGCGACAGCTAAGAGCTACACCAACCCAGTATTTCAAAATGTTCACAGAAAAATAGGAAATTATAATGACAAGAATACATACTTCTACTTCTTGACTACGGCATGTCACACCAAGGAAATAGCGCAACAGAAGCATGAAGGATACAGACAGAAACCTGATTCATGTAGAGTTCTCTATGATGGCAAAAAAAAAAAAAATCTCCTATATGTCCCAAATTCGGAGACTAGCTAAATTACAGTCTCAAAGTACCCAAGATTATTAAAAAGCAATTGAAACTAGGATTATATTGTTAACAGAAGCAAATTTGTATGATGACATTCTGGAGTCAAAAGAGTACAATACAAAATAGTATAAATTTTAGGACTCTAATGAATATACTGAAAAGTAATACGCAAAAATGAAAACTGTATGAGATTCTTTTTAAATATTAAATGTGCCCTTACTAGTATTATAAATGTGTCTTTTTTGTTTTTGAGACTGAGTCTGGCTCTGTCACCCTGGATGGAGTGCAGTGGCGCAATCTCGGCTCACTGCAACCTCTGCCTCCCAGGTTCGAGCAATTCTCCTGCCTCAGCCTCCTGAGTAGCTGGGACTACAGGCACACGCCACCACGCCCAGCTAATTTTTGTATTTTTAGTAGAGATGGGATTTCGCCATGTTGGCCAGGCTGGTCTCGAACTCCCAACCTCAGATAATCCGCCCGCCTCGGCCTCCTGAAGTGCTGTGATTACAGGCGTGAGCCACCACACCCAGCCATAAATGTGTCATTTTAAATTAACAAATGGTCCAGGCACAGTGGCTGAGGCCTGTAATCCCAGCACTTTGGGAGGCCAAGGCAGGTGGATCACCTGAGGTCGGGAGTTTGAGACCAGCCTGACCAACACAGTGAAACCCCGTCTCTATTAAAAATACAAAAAACAAAAAAACAAAAAAAAAAACACTAGCTGGGCATGGTGGTGCATGCCTGTACTCCCAGCTACTCGGGAGGCTGAGGGAGGAGAATCACTTGAACCTAGGAGGTGGAGGTTGTGGTGGGCCGAGATCGCACCATTGGACTCTAGCCTGGACAAGAGCGAAACTCTGTCTCAAAAAAAGAAAAAATTAACAAATGGTGTAAAGGAGAGGTTGTAAGAGAGAAAACAAGTTTGCTAAAGATAATATTCCTCAAAGAGACACTAAAATTATCTCTACCCAGTACCTAGACAAATGAAAGCCTTCAGTTCACAGGAGGAAAGGCTAATCTGTATCCCCAGTTATGAACCATCTGTAATTCAAGGAATGCTGTAAGCTCATGTAGTTGCACCACTCAGGCTGGAGACAAACAAATACATCTTCCTTAAATTACTTCTGAGACTCCTCCCTATAATGTACATGATACTTAATATTACAGCAATTATGTATATTACTTATAAAAATATAAATATATCATAAATAACCACTCAAAACATTGTATCAATAGGTATATAGGGGACAGAGCCAAACACTCTTGAAAGACTGGTGTCCAAGAATGGATACAGTGCTACTGTACATCATCAAAAAGTAGCCTTAAGTCATGTGTGTGAGTGGTATTTAAGAGTTTCATAATCAGCCAGGTATGGTGGCTCACACTCGTAATCCCAGTACTTTGGGAGGCTATGGTGGGAGGATCGCTTGAGTCCAGGAATTTGAGAGACAGTGTGAGCTATGATTGTACCACTGCACCCTAGCCTGGTGACAAAGCAAGACCCCGTCTGAAAAAAAAAAAAAGAATGTCATAATCAATAAAGTAATCAATAAAGTGATCATGTTCAGACTAATAAAATTTTTAAATACATTCATTATAGTTTTAATTTTCTTTCTTTGCAATAAAAAGAGAAATACACAAAAGAACAGAATAATATATTTGAAGGGTCAATTGGAGACCCAGGGCCTCCAACCAGAAGGGATCTTTGGAGGTTTTCCATTCAGGTGTCATTCCTTTGGGATTCTTTCGACTGCAGAAGAGCAATGAATTGTTCAAAAATCAGTGTTTGAAAGATTTTTACAGAAGTGACCACACCTTCCCTCATTCTGCATCTCTATTTTTTGTCAGGCTTATGTTTCCTATACATGGATACAGCCCCAAATCTGCAGTCTTTATTTTTTCCCTGATCTCTATCCACAGAGTCATATTCTACCTTTCTGCCAGCCCCACAGACAACCCTGTTATGAACCACAAATTTCCAAGACCCACCTCCTTTCCCAGGCTCTATCTAGCATAAGAGGATAACCTTAACACTTCCTTGACTCACTAGCTGGCAACTGACTACACCTCAGTGGACTTTAATTTTCTCAATTGAAAATAATGGGTTTGAACTAGAAGTCCTTTATCATTTTAAATATTAGAGATTACGGTGCAATAGATACACAGGGCCCATTATTTTAGTGAGAAGCTATGCTCAAACATTTTTAAAGCTTGAGATGTTTCAGATTCCTTAATTTTGCAACAGAGTAATCCAGACTAGTGAGTGGGACATTTTTCTTACAACAACGAAGAGGAAAGCAAATCAAGCAGTACACATAAGCAGTTAGGCCAATTTCTGTTAAGTATTTTAAATGGATGATACAACCTTAGGTTAAAATGAAACACGAAATATTTGCATTTAAAAAGATGTTTGACAGTTGTACCTTGGAAACCAAATCTAAATTGAATTTATTTATTTATTATCACTTATTTTTGTTTTTAGATATGGGCTCAAGCTATGTTGCCCAGGCTAGACTCAAAACGCCTGGACTCAAGCCATCCTCCTACCTCAGCCTCTCTAGCATTTGGGACTATAGGTGCATGGCACAGCACCTGGCTTGTTGCAGTTTTAAAAGCAAGCAAACTCAGCCAGTTCAAATCAGTGAAGCCATTCCTTATGTAAATAATGTGAATCATGTGGCACATGCACCCAGACCAAGACCATGCTGAGAAATGGCCCCACTGCCTTTCTCTGTGCCTCCAAATTACTTACATCATAAATACATAATTAACTGGTAGATTGTATAAAGCAGACACTAAGTGCTAGAGACATTCTTAGAAAGAATATCATACGTGGAAACAATGTAATTAAAATCCCAAATCTGAGGCAATAGCTGCCCTACTTTTCAATTCAGATATAGAAGTACCTTACCTAGAAAGACTGTTAACCTAGGGTGACATCACTATAATCTATCATCTATCATTTTGGCATTTGCTACATGTTGAGTGAGGCCAGATTGTGGCAGTTAAAGAAACAAGGTAACTTTCACTCCCTATGATATTTCTACATTTTTAGGGACCACAAGTGGAAAACATTCTCTGTAACTGGAAAAAAAAAAGGAGACAGAACATTTCTTTCTATGTAAAGTCATCAAAATTAGTTCTAAATGAAGAAAGCTATCTTTGTGTTCCTGTCTGCAACAGATGATTCCATCATGGGTGTCTCTCCATTCTTCTCTACTCTTGGAATGTCAGATCTTGGGAGGCTCCTAAAGCCTTGAGTTCATATTTACAGAAGCCCCATCTAGGTTTAAACGGTGAGATGTCAGATCATCAAATATTCATGTCTATATACTTTTACACACATTCCCCCACAAAAATGTTCATGCTATAGGTCATTGATAACGGATTCCTCACTCTCAGAACTCCAGAAAACATAACAAAACAAAAATAATATTGCAGTGACGATTACTTGGAGAGTTTAGCTGACAGTGAGGACCAGATCCCAGAACACTCAAAGCATCCTAATTCATAGAGACAGAAAGTAGAATACAGGTTACCAAGGCTGGGGATGTTGGGGAGGGAAGGAAGAAAGAAGAGGGACTTATTGTTTAATGGATAGAGATTTTGTTGATGATGAAAAAGTTTTGGGTATAGATAGTGGTGATGTTTGCACAGTATTGTGAATGTATCTAATGCCTCTCATGAATGGTTAAACCATACTTTTGAATGGTTAAATGATAAATGTTATATATATTTTACCACAATTTTTTAAAAGGTTAAAACAAAAAAAAGAATAAGAAAACTGTGGCTAAGCAAAAATCAGAAATTGGTCTTCCTCATGCACTGTATTAAATATGGTAGCTTCCTTTGAAACTTAGTTACTCACTTAGCTCAGAGCAAGACATTTGGCAAGAGATGGGACAGGGATCACCAGGCTGTAGGAGCATGTGGCAAGAGGGAAAAAGAGAAGTGAGGACGAGCTGCAGAAGGGTCTTGGCTCTGCCACATGGGAAGGTGGCAGAAGGAGGGTCTAAGATGCTGGGGTCATATATGGGGTCATATAATGCAATCTATCTATAATAATATAGATTCATACCCTCATTCCTTTCCCTCCCCCCCTCCAAATAAAAATCTTAACTTAGCAACATTAACTGAAGAGATAAAGGGCAAACTATGCACCAAGAACCCAGGGTTGTTGAAGGCAAGGCAAAACCCTTAAAATAACAATTAACCAATTAGTTCCCATCTCCCTAGGAGATGCAAACTCAAATGCTTATAGTATCAGGAGGTGTCATGAAGAGTCAAGTGTGTGTGAGCAGGATGTATGAGGATGGGGACTGGGATGGGAGCCACTGTGAATGCAGAACTCAGGCCCACGCAAAGTCCATGCCATTCTTCAACAGCCTCTGTGGATTGCCTTGCAGACCTCCCGGTACTGACTGTTCTTTTGTGATTTCTCCAAAGAAAAAGGCATGCAGATTTTTCTATGAAATTGTTAGATTTTTTGAAATTGAAACATAAAACACAGCTTGATTTCTTTATTTATAGCAGCTTGATTCATAACCAAATAAATCTTTATTCATAGTTCCCAAAACTTGGAAGCAACCAAGATGTCCTTCAGTCGGAATCCAGATATAGGATACCTATATCTGGTGGTACATCCAGGCAACAGAATATTATTCAGCATTCTATCAAGCCATGAAAAGATATGAAGGAAATTTAAATGCATATTGCTAAGTGAAAGAAGCCAATTTTAAAACTCTAGGTACTGTAGAAATCCAACTCTGACTTCCTAGAAAAGGCAAATGCACGGAGACAGTAAAAAGACCAGTGATTGCCAGGGGTTTGGGGGTGGAGAGCAATGAACAGACAGAGCACAGAGAATTTTTACGGCAGTGAAACTATTCTGTATTGGTGGGTGCATGTCGTTACATATTTGTTAAAACCCACAGAATATACAAAATCTAGAGTGAACCCTAATGTCAACTATGGATTCTGGGTAATAATAATAACAAATGTATCCCTTTGGTGGAGGATATTGATAATGCGGGAGGTGGTGCATGTGTGGGGGCAGTAGGTATATGGGAAATCTCTGTACCTTCCTTTCGATTTTGCTGTGAAACTAAAACTGCTCTTAAATATAAAGTCTAGGCCAGGCACGGTGGCTCATGCCTGTAATCCCAGCACTTTGGGAGGCTGAGGCGGGTGGATCACCTGGAGTTCGAGACCAGCCTGGCCAACCTGGTGAAACTCCACCTCTACTAAAAATAGAAAAATTAGCTGGGCGTTGTGGCAGGCACCTGTAATCCCAGCTATTCGGGAGGCTGAGGCAGAAGAATCACTTGAACCCGGGAGGCGGAGGTTGCAGTGAGCCGAGATCGCGAAAGAGCGGAACTCCATCTCAAAAAAAATAAAATAAAATAAAAATAAAAATAAAGTCTATTATTCATAAAGAATTCATTAATTAATACAACACGTTTTATCAACACATATACACAAACACACATATACACACATCTGCAGTGAAAATTTGATGAGTGCACCACTGTTTGCAAAATCCAGGCAACTCAAGGAAGTCACCAACCAAAGCCTTTGCTTGTCCTTTCCCCGGGCAACCTAATCACCTGTTTGTGGCTAGTACAGGAAATGCCTGGGATGTTCTGTGCAACTTAATTTCTGCAAAATACTTATGAGCCCCACACCACTAGACAGCATTTGTTTCCCATCATGAAATACTTCTATCTCAGTTTAAAAAATATTAGCACTTAAAGATGTATCATGCCTTCAGGAGAAATAATTGTTAAGGTTTTAAGAATAGACCTTCACTTCTTCCTCATCTCCTGTGGCTTTAAATAAGGTGTATACCTGTAATCCCAGCACTTTGGGAGGCCAAGGCTGTCGGATCACGAGGTCAGGAGATCGAGACCTTCCTGGCTAACACGGTGAGACCCCGTCTCTACTAAAAATACAAAAAATTAGCCGGGCGTGGTGGCGGGCGCCTGTAGTCCCAGCTACTCAGGAGGCTGAGGCAGGAGAACGGCATGAACGCGGGAGGCGGAGCTTGCAGTGAGCCGAGATCGTGCCACTGCACTCCAGCCTGGGCGACAGAGCAAGATTCCATCTCAAAAAATAACAATAATAATGATAATGTGTAGAGCACTCTCCACAAAGAGCAATGAGTTAGCATTCACCTTCATCTCCTATTTTTCATTTTTCCTAGACAATGTTTCCTACTCTGAGGAAAACTGGAAAACCACCTATTAGGATGTAGATCATTGTCCTGCATGACCTAAAAGTGAAGCCAATAGGTAATACACATACCACACTTACATAACAAGAGTAGGTAAATAGAATAATTTAAAAAAATTTTTTTTTAATTTTCAACTTTTTTTTGTTTTTAGAGAGACAGAGAAAGAGAGAAAGAAACAGTGTATGGATCAGCTGCCATTTAGCATATTGGCCACCATGCCTTGTCCCAAGGGCCCAATTGGAGATTGCTGACATCTCTGAGAGACAAAGTAAGAGAAATAATTGAGAGAAAAGCCGCCTAAAGAAACTGAAATTGCTCCATGCCTCTTAGCTGTATACCTGCTATGCCTGGAGGCCGCTAGATGCCAAACATATTAGAACTTAAGTTTGGCCTTGAATAATTCCTTGCACTAGGTTATTTCTGTTATAATTTCATTCTAAATACATACTCTCAATAAACAAAATCATGAAAAATTAATTACACCATCTAATGTAAAAGTTATGTTGGGAACACAGCCCATTATCCATCATCTAATGCTCCCTATAGAAAGACGTGTATGAGATTTCTTTAAACTTCAAGATGTTTGCTTGCCCTTATGAATTGGTCAAATCCTTCTTTTAATCATTGAGATCATTTCCTCTCCCATTCCTGTGCCAACCCCTACTTCTTCCAGAAAGTATAAGCCAAGAGCAAAGCTCTAACAGAAGTTATAGTTACAAGAGATGGAAGCACGTTTATTTTTTTACCCCAAGGGATATGAAATTAGTGGTTACCTAAAATATCTAGAACTATACCTTGTATGAAATGATTTTAATATTTGTTAAACTGAGTGGAATTTATGACTTTTCCAGGAATTACAAAATAAGCACTTAGGAATGAAAGCACCACCATTTAAAATGAATTTAATTAAGGGTAATTAATAACTTAATTCAAAGATATAATGACATTGAGATGGATTAAGTGTCAAAGAGTGCTGATGATTTGTTTTTCCTGAATCTCAAAAAACTAATGTGCAATGAGCACTATGTTCTATACAGCAAATAAATGTAGACATTAATATTATTACAGAAGTGAAAAATGGCTGATGTGTGTTCATGCTGGCTCTAAAATCATATTTTGACTTATTAAATGGAAATCTCTCTAGTTTTCCATTATAAATGGCTGTGTTATTTGCTATCATTTTGCCAAAATTTTATTCTAGGGTTGCAGTCTCATAAGAACCATAGAAGCATAG
Organism: Gorilla gorilla gorilla; assembly: GCF_029281585.2. Classification (NCBI taxonomy): domain Eukaryota; kingdom Metazoa; phylum Chordata; class Mammalia; order Primates; family Hominidae; genus Gorilla; species Gorilla gorilla. The sequence continues at coordinate 94,446,509 of NC_073232.2, read as the reverse complement.
ATCAAAAAAACAATGGGGATTTATCTACCCAGTAAGTCCAGTATCAACATGCCTTTTTACAGATGAAGCAATCAAGGACACATAGGCCAGTCATCCTGGAGGCAACTCAATGCAGGTATACTGGTTAATTTGCCTTGCTATAGAGGAATACCTGAGACTGGATAATTTATTAAGAAAAGAGGTTTGCTTGACTGACGGCTCTGCAGGCTATATGAGAAGCATAGTGTCAGCGTCTGCTTCTCATGAGAGCCTCAGGAAGTTTCCACTTATGGCAGAAGGTAAAGGGGGAGCTGGCATGTCACATGGGAACAGAGGGAGCAAGAGAGAGAGAAGAGGAGGTGCCAGACACCTGTAAACAAGGAGCTCTCCTGTGAACTGCCAGAGCTAGAACTCACTCATACCATGGGTATGGTACCAAGCCATTCATGGGGAATCCGCCCACCCCCATGATACAAACACCTCCCATTAGGCCCACCTCCAACATTGGGGAAACATTTCAACATGAGATTTGACGGAAACAAGCAACCAAACCATATCAACAGGTTTATTCCCGAGTCATCCTACAAATTCTCTTTCTGTTGCTCCACAAAGTAATCATCCAAGGAGAAATCAAATGGATAATGAGCACCAAAATAATCATAGTGAAATGTACTTGGTAAAGGTAGATATAATCAGAGCTGGACGACTGAGGACAAGATCTTTCTCTGTCTTACTTATATTCACAATGAGGGCGTGCAACTACAGTTATGCAGGACACAGTTTATGTTTGAGCATCAACCCTGACACATTTTACTTAAGACCTGCACTGTGAAGACTTAGCAAAGAAGTGAAGGAAGGCTCTGACTGATTATCGATGTCTGTCATGTATTGCTGCCCTAACTAGAAGATGTCTTCCATATCCAGTACTCCATTGGCCAAGAAACATACACTTTTGACACAGCTTTAACAGGATGCAATGTGATATGGACCCCTATCGTTTCACTTAGAATTCCCCTCCCTCCCCCAGTCTTTTTACTCATTTCCTAGTCTTCTTTAAATGATCGTTTTTTTTAACTATGTTTATTTTTTTTTCCTCCCATTCCATTATGATTTTCAGAAATTTCATTCTCCCTCCATAATTCCAATGAAAAACCACTTAATTCTACTCTCTGTTCAAGCCTGGGCATCTGTTCATTTCAGATTTCCTTATCTGAAATTTTGTTACCCTGTTGCCCCAGACATGTCATTTCCTGCTGGACTAGGGCCACTTTAATGTCTCATTACACACACAGACACACACTCTCACACACACAGCATACACTTCGAAAAAATGGAAATTACAGAACGTATAAGGAAAATAAAAAATCATCCATACATCTAGCTATAAGGTAGTTTTTAATATTAAATAAAATTGTAATCATGCTTCATATACTATCCTTCCATTCTCCCCAGTCACACTCCTTTCTGTTTTTTCATATTACATGATGAAGCACACCTGAAAAATCAACCCTTTGGAGAAAGGGCTGACCATGAGATTCACAGAACTTGTTTGTCCTTAAATTTCTTAAACATGCAAAATCTTCATTTTTCTATCTGTATATAACCAAATAGTGAGAATAAAATATTGGATATGAAAGACTGCTAACTTTCCCAAAATGATCACAAAACCAAAAATGTATAAAATGTATCCATCAAAATCTACAACTTGGTACTATCAAAGACACAAAAATAAATTCTACAAAAACCACATACTGCCACATACACAACACATAACAAAGTTATAATACCTGGAAAACATCAAGAAGTCCAACATATACATAAGAAAATCTAAGAGCAAAATGAATAAATGTCATGAACAGGTATTTCATGAAGAAAAACAAGTTTCTAAGCAGTGTATGAAAAGATCTTGAAGTTCAAACCATGCAAATCAAAACAAGTCTATATCGCTAAGCATCAAAATAGTGACACTTAAATTCATTCATCGATTCAACAGATAATGATCAAAGGCCAACTCTACGCCAAGTATGATGCCGAGCACAAAAAAAGTGATGGAGACCCACTGCTTTTGAGGATTTGGGAAGGAGAATTTCATATACTGCTGGCAAAAGAGAGGTATGATAAAGTCATATTGGAGGACAATGTGGCTGAATTTATTAACATTTTAAATGATTTTTAGTTTTTGGTGTGGGAGGGGACAGGGTCTAGCTCTGTCTCCCAGGCTGAAGTACAATGACAGTATTGCAGCTCACTGCAGCCTCCAATTCCTGGGCTCAAGAGATCCTCTTGCTTCAGCCTCCTAAGTAGCTAAGACTACAGGCACACACTACTATGCCCAGCTAATCTTTTTTTAAAACTTTGTTTGTAGAGAGGGAGTCTCGCTATGTACCTCAGGCTGGTCTCAAACTCCTGGCTTCAAGAGTTCCTCCCACCTGGGCCTCCCAAAGTGTTTAGAACAATTACGCCAAGACACTCTTATCTTTTGTCTAGCCTGCTATGGTAGCCTCTCCAATGAGATTTCTGCTTCCAATACTACTGTGTTATAGTCTATTTTTTCAAAAAAGCAACTACAATTATATTTTAAATACAAATGAGATCATGTCACATTTCGGCTCAAAACAATCCAATGAGTTCTGATCATTCTTAGAGTAAAATCCAACATTTCTACTATCCCACCTTCCTCTCCATTGGTATTTCCTACCAGCCTTAGACTACATCTCCACTGGGATCCCCAATCCTCTTCCACTGCCCATTGCACTCCAGATACTCATTCCTGAGCACAGCAAGGATGATTCTGCCTTAGAGCCTCACGTGGAACACCCCACTCCAGAAATTCAGATTCTTTCATTATATCCAGACCTCTGTCAAATCTTTTCACATTGGCCATCTCTGAGCACCCTAACTGACAGCAGCCATGTTGTCCTTCACTCCCAAAGCCTGCTGTTTTTTTTTTTTTTTCAGAGAACTCATCACTATTTGATGCTATGCTGCTGTATCTTTTTCTTTTCATATTTTATATACACACATACTCACAAAAATATACTCGTTCACTTATTGATTGTCTGGTTTTGCCACTGGTATTTAAGCTGCAAAAGTACGGGAACTCGATTTAATTTGTTCATGACTAAATCTCTAATTCTAAAACCATGTCTGATGTAGGAGTAAATGTTTCATAAAATTTGTTGCATGTATGAATGAAGTAATGAATAAATTTCAAGTACATATACTATTTAATTCAACAATTCCAATACTAGGAAACTATCATAAAGAAATTACATTTGAGCAATATTTGCGGCATTAATTACAGCATTCTAAGTAATAGTAAAAAATGAGGACAAATATATTTGTCTACCAATATGGAAGACACCAGATAAATTATAGCACATCCCTATTATATAATATAAATCATACCATGAAAATGGCAAAAAAGAGAATGAGGTAGACCTATATGATCTAATAGGGAAAGAGCCCCAAGTCATTGTCAAGTGAGACAAAAATGTAGGTCACTGGCACAGATATCATTTTGAAAATCTGATCATGGATAAAAAGTGCCATATTTTATATACAGAATGTCAAAATAACACTGTATATAGAAGAAATCAGCAAGAACATCTCACAGAATTTGTGACAGATGTTATATTTCTATACCCTGATTAATGCCCTGACAGACCTATGAGTGTCATCAAATGACAGGAGTCCTTCCTTGCTGTGTCATTTTCTGGCTGCCCGATCTCATGCATCTCAGAAGTGAAAATTTCCTAATATTTTCAGGTAGTCTGCTCCGGGGTTTATCTTAAGAAGTAGTGAAACTGTCCTTTATTTTGTTGTCACTTGTACACATTACCCATTGTTCTATCATTTTTCAACTTAGGAAAAACAAAATTTCACATAAGAGGTCACATCCCTTATTTTTTTTTTTTTACTTCTTTCTAATTTTATAAAGATGTGTCTACAGTAGAGGCCCAGTGTGGTGGCTCATGCCTGTAACCCCAACACTTTGGGAGGACAAAGTGAGTGTACCTCTTGAGACCAGGAGTTCAAGACCAGCCTGGGAAACATAGTGAGATCCTATCCCTACAAAACAATTAAAAAATTAACTGGTCACTGGTCACAGTGGTGTGCGCCTGTAATCCCAGCTACTCAGAAGGCTGAGGAGGAAGGCTCACTTGAGCCCAGGAGTTGGAGGCTGCAGTGAGCCATAATTGTGCCACTGCACTCCAGCTTGGGCCATGGAGCAAGACCCTGTCTCTTAAAAAATAATAATAATAAAATAAAAATATAAAAAATGTGTTTATAATAAATAAATCAGAAAAGACATAAAATCATGAAGCAAAAAAAAAGTCATCAATAATCCCAACCCCAAGAGATAACTACTATTAAAATTCTTGTGTATGTATTTTCAGCAAATTTTTAAAGTATAGATACCAACATACTCTCTGTGTATCTGGAGCACGTTCTACAAGCAGAGCAAATATTTATTTCACCAAAGTCCTATAAGCACTTTCTCAAAACATTAAATATATATGAAAACAAATTTTATCCTGCTACTTGAATTCTCTTTTAGTTTATGTATACAATATTTATCCTACCAATCACTCATTATTCAACAGGAAATATGCGGCTTCTAACATTTACTGGTTACTGAAGTAGATGGGAACCATCTAGCTATGGTCTCTCCCGTTAAGTCAGGGAAGAAAGATGCTGAACAAGCAATTATCCCAAAGGCAACACTCTTCTTCCGGTGACTTAAAATCACACTTCATGTTTCTCCTTCTTAATACCTTTAATCCAATCTTTCAGAAAGTCCTGTTGGCTCTATATTCAAAATATAATCATACATTTTTAGGTGAGAAAAGTAAGTACAGTGCAGTTTATATCATATGCAAATATGTTTGGGTAAGAAAGGGAGACAAAAGCTAGCATAATCCATTTTACGCCTTCCTTTATTCATACACACATACACACACCCTACAGGAGTAGACATATACATATAAAGAACCATTGGAAGAACAAACAGGTAATTAATAAAATGGGATTCAGAAGGACTGGACTGTGTGTACGCACTTTTAAAATAATTTTGACTTTTGAATCATGTAAACATATTGCTTATTAAAAATAAAATTAAGACATTCAAACAATATAAAATTTTCAAGTATATCAACCTAACCCTTCCCTACTATCTCCACCCTTACTACAACAGCTCACACTCCCAACATCTTTTTCCTTCATTATTACAATAGCTTCTTAAATGGTCTCCTTGGCTCCACAGCGTCCCTTCAGCCAATTCTTGACACAGTGTCCAGAGTGATGATGTTGAAATGTAAGTAAAATAATGTCACTTCATCAACCAAGCCCTCCAACAGCTTCCCATCCCTTTCTGAGTAAAAAGCCCGCATCCTCACAATGGCCTGTGGGGTTCTTTTCATTCTCTGCAACCTCTTCTCCTGCTATTCTGCCATTGGTTCTCTTTGCTCAGCAACAGTGTCCCTTTTGCTGTTATTCAAACACATCCAGCATGCTCTCCCCTCAAGGCTTCCATTGCGCCCTTCCTCTGCCTGGGATGCCCTTCTCTCTGACATCAGCAGGTTTCTGTCCCTCATATCAGGCGAGTTTTGAATCACTTGTCACTTTATCACTAAGACTTCCCTAACACCCTATTTAAAATCACACTGTCCCTTCCTCCACCTAACTCTAGCATTATCCCCATCCTTGCTCAGCATTTCTCAATGGCACTCCTCACCATCTGATGCAAAACATGCTTTACTTATTGTCATTGAATCATTTGGTTCTCTAGTATGATAAGAATTTTCCTCTGTTTGCCCACTGCTGGATCACCTGTGTCTTCATGGGTACCCAACACACTCAGTAGGCACTTAATGGATATTTAGTTATTGAATCAATGAATGATAAAAATTAACATAAATTTGTAGAGACTTAAAAACTGAGTTTACAGGGTACTATGGGGGCAGAGTACACAAATTAAGTAGCCAATCCTCTATTGGTGGACATTACATTTATTAAAGATATTTCACCATTATAAATAATTATGTAGTACAAATAACTGCATACATGTCCAAGTATTCTTTTGAACAATTTTACAAAGGTAAATTACTGGATAAGTTTAGACATTCTACTGACTTGTGACATATTGCCAAATTGCCAATAAGGAAAGTTGTGCCTTTTTCATTACATAAACAATGGGGGTTACATTGTAAAAATATATTAATTTGATAGGCAAAAATATTGTTTTCATCTGTGTGGCTTTGAACACCAACAAGATTGAAATGTTTTTAAATGTTTCTTGGTAGTTTTTATTTCTTCTTTTGTGACCTGCCTAGTCATATCCTTTGTTCGTTTTTTTCCTATCATTTATCTTTTTCTTACTAAACTATGAGCTTTTATTTACCTAATATACTTATTCTGTAATTAATGTCATTATTATTTTTCCAGTTTGTCACTTAAATTTAATTGTATTTATCTTCATCTGACACACTAACATTTAACATTTTTAAATTAAATTTATCAGTATTTTCTCTTACAGTTTTTGACTTTGCTCCAATGACTAAAAAGGATTCACCACCTCAAGGAAAGATAAAATTTACTCATATTTTCCTCAGACTTTATTTTTTGACATTACAAGTTTAACTTAAGCCAGATAAAATAGCAAAACCCCTTAAATATCTTCTTTCCCTCCTCTTTTCTCCCTCCTTTCTTGAAAGGATTGGATTCTTTTTTTGCATGAACTCAATTGACTCATTCACCCTGGTACTCATGAAAGGCCCCCTCAATGTGGAAAAAGTAACTTCAGAGGTGAGAAGAAACAGCTAGGAGGGGAGATAGGGAGATCACTCTGGGTCCCATCAGTCAAGCTTCCTGGCTTAGCAAGGAATTTGAAAGCAGCTGTTTTAAGTTGGACTTCAGCTAAACCTATGTGCTTATTTCTTGATTTGACCAACATATTTCTTGACACATGTAAAGCATGTGTTAGATCTACGATCTGTTATTTTCTTGGGTGATGAGGATTTTTGCAGATGGTGTTTAATCAAATATATTCACTCAGTAGAAAAATCTCTGAAGCATCACATGATTTTCCTGGATTTTGACAGACTATTAATAAGAGAGGCGAATCCTGTCACTGCACCAACACTTCACAGGGAAAAAGGCAGGTGAAGTTTCTGTTTCTTGTGACAAACAAGCTATGCTAACCATCCCATTTTTATTCTTAGTTTGTACCAATTAATTTACCAGAGCAGTTTTCTAAAAACTTATTTCAATATGAAACTTCTCTATCTATCACTATTAGATGATTTTTGATATAGGTTTTATATGTTTTCTACAATCCAGACTCCGTTTCTTTTTGTTTTCTTTGTATGAACACCTTCAAAAATAAATATGAATTCAAATACCAATTTTAAATGAGTGACATAAGCTCAGATAAATCCTGGTTTGGAGTTGGCAGACATGAGTCTGAATCTTGTCCTCATGCCCCGTATGACTTTGGGTATTAGTATTTAAATTCTCTAAACCTCATTTTTCTCACTTATTAAAAAGGAGCTGACACTCTATACCTCACATGGCTGTTGGAAAGTTAAACACGCTCATGGGTGCCCAGTGCCTCACCCATTGTAAGAAGAGATGTGTAAGAAAACTTCCTGGTCTAGAAACCAGGCGCCACCTCACAAGTCTCAACATCACTACCTGTTATTTCACTGTGTCACGCTTTGCCTCTTTTCGTGTATCTGATACCTCGTGCATGCAGTTCTCTGAGGTTCAGCTGTTTTGCCAACGTTAGATGAAGTCAAGCTTCTAAGAAACTCCAATGCAACCTGACCCCTATCCAATCCATCTGCACCCTAGTAGGTCTGCACAGCCATCTAAGCTGCTATTTAATGACATGCTCTGTGGTTCTGAAGACAGTAACAAGAGGAATGGGTTTCTCTCTGGGCATGGGAAATATCATTCCAGGATTATAAATTCTCTGAAGCAATTTGTGTTTCTACTTACAGTTTTCAAAGCTCTAATCCAATTAAACCCCTCTGTGGACATACTGTTAACTCAAATACAATTCTTGTTTTGGTGGTTGACTTATTTTAAATATTTGCAAGATTCCACTGTGACTTATTGAAAGCAGTACTCAATGTCATTATATTTTCATAGCATCCAGAGTGATTTTTAAATACACAAATACGATTATTTCATTCCATACTTTATAGTCTGAGGATAAAGAACAAAATATGTTAGTGACTAACAAGCCCAGCTTGACCTGGCTTGGCCACTTAAATGACCTCATTTCTTCCCACTGTCTCTCTGCATTCCTGGAACACTCTCCCCCTTTCCCTGCCCGCTCCCTCTGGTGTCACCTCTTTCATCTAAGCAATTCATTTTCATCCTTTACATCTCAATTCTAATATTAACACCTTAAGCAAGCCTTCACTGAAACCCCTATTTATGTGTTCTTACAGCATCCTGTGCTTCTTCATAATAGCAGTATCACAGCTTACCTTATATATTTATTTGTGGTTTTATGTGACTAGTAAATTTCTCAACTAAGCTGTACGCTTCTCAAGGGCAGGAAACGTCTATTTTGCACATCGGTACCTAATACAGAGCCTATCATGTAGTATGTGCTTGATACATTTTATTGAATAAAGGAGGGAATCAATGAATTTTTGTAAAAGTAAACATTTATAACCTTATTTTACACATTTTTAAAAGAATGTGGATGCTACTGTCATCAGGCTTCTGTATCACATGCAGTGGCCTTAGAAATAAAGTGAGACACTAAATACTAATTGTTAAAAGGCATTCTAAACAGTTATGTTCTACTGTAAGTGCAGTAGTTGTTCCTGCAATTCCCTCAAAGCTATAAAAAGGAAGGATGGTTTCTCCTTATTACATTAGTCCTGAAATCCCAGTATTTATAAACTATAATTCTATTGTTCTACACTCACACACTCAACCATTCTTCGACGCAGGAAACACTTGTCAGTTGTGTACTGTTCAAGATCATTACTTAAAGGTAGCTTGAGGAGGAATGTAAGTCAGAAGGAAAAAGAGGAATATGCTTTGCTGTGATGAATACTGACATAAATTGTTACAAAAATAAAAATTATAAACTTGATTTTTGTTTAGACTGAAAAGCAAATGCCTATATCCCTGAGGGCCATGCCATATGTCAAGTGAAACTCGCAAAGTGCTATTCAAAGGAAATGACAAAGATTGCTTTGAGAGCATTAAGATAATAAAGCAAGGTTTCTTGAGTGGCTCCCTTCCACCACTCTGTGTCAAAAACAACTGTTTGAGGTCTAACAGTTCTGATTTGGTGGTTCCTCTCTGAAAAACACAATAGCAATCCACTGGTGCTGTCAGCAGGAGTGCAAACGGACAGGCCAGGCCTGGTGGCTCACACCTATAATCCCAACACTTTGGGAGGCCAAGGCAGGCGGATCACCTGAGGTCAGCAGTTTGAGACCAACCTGGCCAACATGGCGAAAACCCGTCTCTACTAAAAATATAAAAATTAGCCAGACATGGTGGCAGCAACCTGTAATCTCAGCTACTTGGGAGGCTGAGGCAGGAGAATGGCTTGAACCGGGGAGAGAAGGTTGCAGTGGGCAAGATTGCGCCTGGGGGATAGAGCAAGGCTCTGTCTCCAAAGCAAGCAAACAAACCACGACAACAACAAACAGCAAATGGGGAACAAAAGTAGAGTGGGAAAATTTCTTTACAATAATTAACATAAATGAATTTAAAAGAAAATACAATTCAGTCCTAATGCTTGTTTTTCTAAAGCATGAATTACAATAGTTGATGACTTCAAGGATAAATTTTCCTTCAAAAAAATTCCACTAACTTCAAGTTTTTGTCAATTGGGTTTGACAATGAAATAGAAGTGCTCCACTGTTTTGGGGTTTGTTATACTTGCCATTTTTTTAAAAAAATCAAATTGAGAAAAATTCAACAGAATATAGTAAGAAATAAAATTTGCAGTTGTGTTCTATAAAGCCTCTTACTTTTGTATATTTAGGATCTAATAGCTAAAAGCAGAAGGGCATTCTTGGGAGGAGTTACTCAAGTTACTTATATGTGTTGATTCACACTAATATGAAAATTGTCTTAATGAGTCTATGGACAAGGGTATCTACAAATTGGATCCAAAGAATTCTGACAGCCAATATGATAGGATTCATTAATCATGACTCAAAAAAAAAAGAATAGGTCTAAGTACCATGGGTGGTGAACTAGCTGGTGTCTTCCCAACATATGGCTGATCCCAATGTTTACTGGTCCTAAGAACATTATATTCACTGGTGTAGAGAGAATGGAAACATAAATGTTGCATTGACTTGGTTCAGGTCTTCGTGAAGTGAATCACTCAGGTAAGTACTCAGCAGACATGGATCTTATAGAAGTTTGAATATTGTGTGCTTGTAGGACCTCTGAGAGTCCACAAAGCTTAGTATGCACGGTCCAGGCTCCAGAAAGCACATATTGCAGAGGCCCCCAAACGGGATACCAAAATGAGGGTCCCTTGCCTCCGCCTTCCCTGCATCAGTTAACCATAAGTAAAACAGAAAAGTACGTAACAGTAAGAAATAACTTAACTAGATTGCAAATCCCATAGGCATGTCTACAAATTTACTGATAGACAGAGTGTACATTTACACGAAATATATGCACATATGTACATTGAAAAGGTAATTTATGCATATATAATACATGAAAATTAATACATACGAATATGTGTAGATGTATATTTACATTCTTCATCAATTAAATCATAAACACATTCTTGTACTAAAAATATTCCCATGATGAGTGAACAAGACAATATTTGTTTTATATGGTAGTTATTTTTAGATTTTAGGCAAAATATAAGAAACTAAAAATTATATTTGAAAAATTAATATCCTCATTAACTTGTAAAAGACATGGTTAAATTAAAAATGAAACAAAATACATACATTTTAGTTCACGTTCATTTCTTCTAATGATTATAATGTAAAATGATAGATTTTTAAAAGTAAAGGTTAAGACAATAATAAAAATGATGATAGCAATGGAAAACAGGCCTTTGCAAAATCTGTAAATTGAAATGTGAGTTTTGTTCCTGACATAAAAACTAGATTAAAGAGCAATTTGATTTATAATTTTTAACTACACAAAGAGTTTGGATATACAAATTCTTGAACAGATAATCAGAGACTTTGGATTGGTGGGAGGATCTTTTCCGGTTATTGCATCTAAAAACCCAACTAGGGATGAATCTGTTCGGCAAAATTCCTAAAATATTCCTCCTCCTGCAAGGGTACATCTAGAGACACAGAACACACTATCTCCTTTTTTATTTTCTAACTAGAATTTTTAATTATTAAAAACGTTTTTCTTTATGTACTCTCTACTGATAACCCCAATGCAGTAGTCTATATTCTTCCCCCTTCTGTCAGTAATTCAGCAAATTTTTTTTAACATGTACTATGTGCCAGGGACTGGAGTCCTACACAATTAATTGAATTACTGTGTCACATTAAGAAGGCAGATAGTGAATCCTTCCCAGTGACACAAACTGACACAATGTATATATCTTTCACTATATGTACTCTCATTCTACGAATGTTTGCTACAATGATATACAATAAATTTTACCTAAAAGTTATTATCAAACTTTAAACCCCACTCTATTTATACACATCAGTGAAAATGTCTAATTGCAGGCCAGACCTGGTGAGAGGAAGCAGAGTGTTCTGCAATTGTCTATGTGTTTTTATTCTAATAACAAGCATCTCCTGCTTGTGCTTTCTATTAATAGATGGATTTTTCATTATCACTCTCAATTCCCCTCATAGTTTTACGTAAATATGTCTCCTACGGAAGTCAAAAAGCCTTTGAAGAAAGTCAGTGAGTTTTAAAGGCCTTGAAAATCCATTATTTTAGAAGAAAAGTTGGAATGATAAAGTATACTGAGATAGATGTTTGTTATGAAATGAAAATTTAATTTGTCTCTGATACTGCTCAGCTTCTGCACACAAATATTTCAAAGAACAAGTTTAAGTGTTAAATAACAGGGCAATGGATGTATGAAATTCTTTATGTGTGCATGAATAGTTGTTATATGGGTATTTAAGAGTATCTTCAACATACTGAGGACTTTGGTTGGAGTTTTGAGTAATTCTTCTTCCATTAAAAATACAGAGATAAAGGTTCTTGCTATCTCCAAATTCACTATTCAGCAAGCTTTCAGGAGAGGACAACGTTCAGCTAAAGGGGATGTCTAAACTCCAGGTGGAGGCTGTGGGCCACCCCTTCCATCAGCACTTGCCAGAACTTCAGGAACTTTTGGGGCATTCTCTTGGCTCAGATTTCTCTTGTACTTAAATGCTCATAAGTGTGCATCAGGCCATCTCATCTTCATGCATTACTCCTTGATCATCCGTCTATAGCTTTACATTTATCCATCAAAGATTATAGATTATAGATTTATCCATCAAAGATTATCTAATTTAGTTAGCTACTCAAATCTATTGACATCTTGATGCTTTTTTCTTCAACGCGTATAGGTCATTTTTCCACCATCTCCTAGGCTTCATGCTTTCTTTATATTTGTTCAGCAAATGATTATTTAAAATGTGCATTCAATAATGATTAGTGAATGGGATTTTTATTGTTTTATAATAAATATATTATTTATATATATATTTGATATTTCATAAGAAAATGATTACTTTTAGTTAGTATATTTCACTTAAATGGATCTCCATGAGAGCCCTGTGAGGTGGACCAGGCAAATCTCCATGGTACTAGAATGATCCTGTCTTCGGTGAATTTCCTGTGATCTCAGGACTATAAGCTATGCAGGATGGGACCACAGAGTTATTTTGACTCTTGGTCTAATGATCTTTCCTTAAATCCATTCCTTAATTCACTGATACAATTCCAAACCAGAACATGTCATTGTTGCTTCCCTATCTTTAAAAGTTTGTTTGGGAAAAATTATGTTTCGTGTTGACATGAGGTACAACATCACTGTCACCATGAGAAAAAATACAAGACTGGATCATGGTAAGAGGCAGAAGATTCCTTTCAGAAATACAGATCAGTCATTCATCAGGGCAGTAAACCCTCTCTACAACTAAAACGTTTTGAGATTCTTCATTCTCCCAGCTATGTTGTTAAAAAATGGAAGTAAAATTTCCATGATGTAAGCCAGTAGGCAAATCACACCTGACAGATCAAACGATGGTGGGAGGGACTTGCTCTCCCTTTGAATACATCATTTTTCTTTCTTTAGTTCCCAGTTTACTTCCTTTCTTTAGTTCTTTCTTCAGCTATTTAGTTCCTTTCTTTAGTTCTTTAGTTCCTTTCTTTAGCTTAGTTTCTTTCTTTAGTTTCTTTAGTTTTCTTTCTTTAGTTACCAAATATTAGCTTCTATAATTACCTCTACCAATAATGCTATACCAAGACACAAGAGCTGATGGGTTTATTAAGGGCACTGATTGACTATCCTTAGAAAGCAACATTTCATCTCACAAAAAAAAAAAAAGATCTTTTCCTGCCTCTAAAAAATATATTGATTGTCTCTATACAAATAGAGCAGCAGAAATTGTTTATCAGTAGAACAGCGTAGTTATGTTAAAAATATGTTTATACTTCCTCATCTCATGTTTCTTCCAACTACTTTTGGTCTGCTATTATAAGCTAAGATATTTGTAATACTTCTATTTCCTTTTTTTTCACATTTGCATCTTCGTATAAAATAAAGAAAAAAACAGAAACTTGAGACTGTAAAATGATGATAAACCTAAAATGCATTTCCAGTGATAGTTAGTGACATAAAAATGAGAAAGCAGCCATGAATACTTTCATCAAAAGAATCATAAGTGTAGAACCACAGAAGAACTGAATTGTTTGAGGTGGAGGGGACTCCTGGGATTGCCCAGGTGTTCCATTCTATCACTGAAGAAGACACCACAATGTTAAGTGAGTGACTTGCCTGGAGGTACGCAAGTCCTTGGCTGAGGTACTGTTATGTACCCTAACACTAATGGGGTATCAAGTTGGTGGGGTGGGCGGCAGATTATGGCTGCTTAGAACAGCAGAATGGCAATATTAGTCCTCAAATGAGGGAGCTGCAAATGGCCAAACCACTCCAGAAGCACAGATTCAGTAGCTCTAGCAGTAGGTATGCTCTGAATACACAGCAAGGAAAAAGACCAGTCATTTTCCTAAGAGTGGATTCAGCACATTTTTGTTTCTCTTCAGCACCTTCCCTTCATTTTTGGTTTCCCTTCCACATTTTGATGATGATACTTTTCCCCAGTAGCATCATCAAAAGGGAGAAAGACAGCATAGCCTCTCCATCTCATGCCCCTATATTCTGCTCCATCCCATTGCCTGGGAGCCAGGTTTCCCTTAATTCTTATTTTTTTTCTTTTTCTTTTCTTTTTTTCTTTTCTTGAGATGGAGTCTTGCTCTGCCCCTAGGCTGGACTGCAGTAGCGTGACCTTGGCTCTCTGCAACCTCTGCCTTCCGGGTTAGAGCAATTCTCCTGCCTCAGCCTCCTGAGTAGCTGGGACTACAGGCGCACACCACCATGCACAGCTAATTTTTGTATTTTTAGTAGAGATGGGGTTTCACCATGTTGGCCAGGCTGCTCTCAAACTCCTAACCTCAGGTGATCCACCTGCCTTGGCCTCCCAAACTGCTGGGATTACAGGTGTGAGCCACCATGCCTGGCCCGCCTTAATTCTTAGAACTTCTATTTGTTGACTCTCCCAGAAATCCAATCTGCTCCCCTCTCACATCCAGAGGAGACTGAAGACTGTGGCAGATAATAAAGAAATGAGCTATGCTGAGCTCTCAGGGACCTTGGGCCTCTTCAGGGGAAATAACACTCTAGAGATACAAGCAGGGCTTTGTTTCCCAGGCTGCTTGGATCACCCCCAGTTCTGCTGACACATTGTGCCCAATGTCCAGACTGCATGATACCTGGCAGCAGCTGCAACCCAAAGCTATCTTTGGATAGCTATTCTTTGGTCATCAAAAGCAAAGAAAAGGAAAGACCAATATAGATTTGCACCATGCAGCTCACTGACTAATTTCTATATATAATTGCTTTTAAATTTTTGTAAATCAACTGGTAAAGTATCACTATCCTTGTAAGAGATGTGTGTGTGTGTGTGTGTGAGAGAGAGAGAGAGAGAGAGAGAGAAAGAAAGGGACACTGACAGAAAGAAGAGAACAGAATGAAAGGAGGGAGAAAGACAGAAAAAAAGGTGAAGGAGGGAAGAGAGCAGTTATGGAGAGAAGGCTTAACCCAGAAATGGGAGAAGAGGGGGAAAACAGAAATCCAAGTAAAGACCTAAAGGCAGTGTGACTCCATCATGATACCCCAGCATTCACTGAGCTCACTCTACAAACACATGCAAGTGGATTTTTAAAAGGAAACTGGTAGAAAGCCCAAGTTTCTTATTATGATGGATATGGGTTGAAGGGCAGCAATGACCACAGCACGGGAGCTGGAGGTAGAGGGCACCAGGAGAACATCCAAGGTGGAAACTCGGTAAAAACCTTGGGGAGGGTTTTAAATTCCGCAGACCTGAGAATTGGAAGAACAACGCAAATTCAACTAGATCTCCAAGGAGTAAATGGGGGTCACCCTACCTGTTTTAAAATTACTGTTTTTCTGTTTTGTTTTGTTTTGTTTTGTTTGAGAGGGGAAATCTTGCTCTGTTGCCCAGGCTGGAGAGCAGTGGCGCAGTCTTGGCTCACCGCAACCTCCGCCTCCTGAGCTGAAGGGATTCTTCTGCCTCAGCCTCCCAAGTAGTTGGGATTACAGGCACCCACCACCACGCCCGGCTAATTTTTGTACTTTTAGTAGAGACAGGGTTTCACCATATTGGCTAGGCTGGTCTTGAACTCCTGACCTCGTGATCCACCCACCTCTGCCTCCCAAAGTGCTGGCATTACAGACGTGAGCCACCAAAGCTTATCACACACCTACATACACTGAAACCAAACCAAAACAATACAACTTGGGTTCAAAAAACATATGGAGCTATTTCGAGATTATAAACATAGGAAGTGGCAGTGGTGGGCCTGGGAGCCAGACAGGCCTGACCTCAAAGACTGAACTCCTTCCTCTCACAAGTATCACCCGAACTGGCATGAATGAGACAACCAGAGTCAGAAACAGCGAACCGCACCAACCAGCCCAGTCAAGGCTTCTTAGTTACTGGGAGAAAGAGGTTGAGTAGAGGCAATATACAGGTCTTCCCACCTTCTACTGGCCACAGGTAGGTCAGTACAGGCATCTTCCAACCTGAGAGGCACCAATAATTCCTCTAACAAAGAACAAGGTGAATTATCCATACAGACATCAGGAAACACAGGTGGACAATATTTGCATTAGAAATTACTGTACTCATTTATGCTAGAATAAATATTCACAAGGCTAAAACAAAAACAAGATTGCTAATCAGATGATATTCAATAAAAATTAAAGCACATTCTTGAAATCATTATTTACAACATCACTTAAAACGTTCCCTATTGCATCTTTGATCTATGCATAACCACCAAAATTACTACTCTTAGGGAGAACAGAACTGTCAAAAAATTTAAAATCATTGCAGTTCAGGCTGGAAGGATTCATGGTAGAAGACAGCACCCCTCAGCACTTTATGGCACACAGTAAGAAATATTTCAGTTTAAGCAAGTCTTTTTTCTGTAATTCTCTATCCTCCTAGTAACTCTCATGCTTTAAACATTCATGCATGCCATATATTGTGTACCTACATTGTGCTTGTCCTTATTAATTGTTGTGAAGACAACAAACGAAATGCTCATGCCTTCATATAAGGAGATACAGACACGTAGGTGACTACTATAGCAACAGACTGTGAGAAATGGCTTTGTAGACAATATGAGTAATAATTACCATTTATGAAATGAAATTCCTGTGTGGGGGAGTCAGATAATGTGCCTATCTTAATTGTATCCTTCACAACAAAGAAGGTCTTTATTATTACACCCATTTTTAAAGGAGGAAACAGACGTTTAGAGCAGTTGATTTCCTTGGGGTCCAGGGCCGTGCAAGTGGCAGAGGTGGCTTTGCCTGTGTCCAATGCCCATGATTTCTATACTAAGTTACAACATATTCAAATACAACGTTATGGATGATCATCAAGGGAAGATATCAGAAGCCACTGGTGGTACCTAGGACATGAAGGTGTCCTTGTAGATTGGCTTTAAGATATGTAGGCAGAAGGGTCTCCCAGGGGAGGGGACAGAATAAACAAAGCCACAAGTATGGAAAGCGAAGCATCCATCCTGGTGTAGGATGGATTGATTAGGTGTACTGGGTCTGGGAAGACCAGCTGAGAGGCACTGACATAGCGCCGATCATAAGTAACAATGATTTGAATTGGGACGAGAAGTAAAATTGGGAATGGAAATGAGAGGATGGGGAACATTGTCACTTTGTTATTCAATAGATATCTAGTTCAAAAAGTCTCCTACCAAATTATTTATTTCCCTCCTAGAAACAGCTCCTCCTTCTTTCTATCATGTTTTTCAGAAAATGTCAACTCAATCTACCAGTTGCTCAAGAAAAAAGCTTAGTCACCTCCTTGATTCTTCTTTTTCTCCCATCCTTGCTATCTTAGTCATTACCTAATCTGGCCATTCACCCTGAAATCTCTACTGAGTGTATCTGTGTCCTTCCATTTACTAGGCCATAGTTATTTTCCACCTACATCACAGCAATATCCTCTAAATCAGCCCATCCCTCTAAGGGTTTCGTCATTTTCTATCCAGTATAAAAAGTGCTACAGCCTAGATGTTGTTCAAAAAATACAGATTTGATCACATTATTCCACAGTTTCAAACCTTTCAATGCATCTCATTGCTCTCAATAAAACATCCATAATTCATTGCTTGGCCCTTTTTCCTGTCCGGCTTCATTCTGCAGCATTTGCACATCACAATGTATACCTCTCCCCAACTGAACTACTGTTTTAGTTTTTCAAATAATTCTGCTTTGTCTCACTGGAAACGTCCCACATGTTGCCTGGGCATGACTTTCTTGCTCCTTCTCCACCATTCCCCACATACTGGAAATACAGACTTCAAATCACCCCTGCCAGGAAGCTTTTCCTGATTGTATTGTCCAGGTCAGACGCACCTCCTATATACGTTCCCATGGCAAGCAGAGTATCTTCCATTAAAGAATATATCACCCTAAATAAGAACTGCCTCTTCAATTGTCTGTAGTGCCTAGATTTAGGGTTTTGATGTGTCCGACTTTTTCATTTTTGTTCTCAAGGCCTGAGGCAAAGTAGAATGACCTTCCATGTTTCCTTAGAAAAAAACACCAAAAACGTGTGAGATGACTGAAGGAAGGAGAAGGGAAAAAAATCAAAATAAAAAAACTTGTGATGGAACTACTCAATATAACCTAAATTAAGCTAATTTTTTCTAGAAAAAGTATATTTATAAATATATATTATATAGATAGAATATAATAGAAAGTTGAAGGCATACCTATATATAAAAGTACTCTGCACAACATAAAAGGAGTCATTTATATTCTACAGAGGAAATGGGTCGTTGAAAATATTAATTCTAGGAAGAACTAGAAGAAATATCAGATAAAAAATAATTTTATGGTATCGACGGAGACAATTTTCTAAGCATGGAATCAAATGCAGAGAACTTAAAAGGAAAGATCAATATATTTGACTATATAAAAACTTAAAAGGTCTTAAGAAGAAAAACACAGCACTTTTATCAAAGTTAAAACTAGATATAACAAACTAGCGAAAAAAATAACTTGCTATATATGGCCTAGAATTGCTATCCTTAATATACATAGAGCCCTGGAAAAAAGAGAAAACACAAAGATGAAGCACCCAATGAGACTTGTATATACAAAAGTTTGAGTAAATGTTACCAGAGCATGACAACCCTTATTTCCCATTTAGCACAATTAATAATATAACATATCAAATAATCAGTTTTTAATGCACGACTGTAGTCACAGGAGAGTAAGGGAATTCTTTAGAAGGCTTTACAAAGAAAAAAAAAAAAAGAAAGGAAAGAAAGAGAGAATCCACATGAGTAAGCAAGCACTAGAATGGGAAGTTTTCTTCAGTTTATATGCCAATCACTGGTGGCCCGGAGTCTGAGTTTTAGTCGGCCATGCAAATAAGGAACTAAGGTAGAAGGCCAGATTGAAGACTCCCTGTGAGTATCTTGAATCCCTGATACATGGTAACTCATTTAGAAGGAAGGTCCTAGCTTTGGCCTAAAGTAGATAAGAAGAAGGACGAAGAGGAGGAGGTGAAGGAGAAGGAGAACTCTCTTGATAATTCTTAAACAAAAATTTGCCCTCATGTTTGAAACAAAATTTATCACACCCTTGTCCACTCCCCACCCAAACTTAAAGTATAATTTAAAGTAGTTATAGACTGCTAAGGCCTCTAGTTATCTGAAAGTAGCCTAGAAATCCTTTCTGAAGACAATTTAAATGTAGCCTAAAAATTACCCCAACAATTTCAAAGGATCAAAGATTAAAAGAATTAAAAAAATTATTATATAAATGAGGAAATAAGCTGCCATGTGTACGTGTAGGCAGAACCAATATACCACAGAATTAAACACCTAAGAACAACAGATATTGGATTTATGACACAGAGACTATAAATCATGCATGTGTAACATGTTTAAATAAATAACAGAAATTGAGAGTAGGAGTTAGGAAAAAGAACTAACAAAATTATACATACGTATTTGATAAAGAACCAAATAACTCTATAGAAATGAAAAGTGTAACAGTTAAAAAGACTATCAGATATGGCTTAAAGGAAAATTAGTACATTGAAAAAATATCTGAAGAAAATACAAGAAATGAAGTACACATATAAGGGGTGATGGAAAATAGGAAAGAGATGTTTTAAGGAAAGGATAATAGAGTGGAAAGATCCAACATGCAGTATAAAGTGCAAAATCCTAATAGAAAATAAAGACAATGATTATTTGGAGTAAAAATTCATAGGAATTTTCCAGAATTAATGAGAGATAACAATGATCAGGATCAGAAGGTTGTGAATTCTACACGTAGATAAATCCTACTGAAATTGCAGTGCAAAAATAAATAGAAGTTTTAAAAAACAGCTGTGGGAAAACAAGTCATCCACAATAAACAATAATTAGACTACTGGCTTCTCAATAGCAAACACAAAAGTCAGAAAGCAATGGAACAATATTTTGAAAATGCTAAGAGAACATAATTGTTAACCTGGAATTCTAGCCAGAAAAGCATCTTTGAAAGCTACAGTCAAAATAAAAACATTTCTATTTAAACAAAAACTCAGAGCTAACCCCAACTAGACTGTTAAAAAAGAAAATTTAAATGAGATATTTGAAAAATCCCAGATGGAATGTCATAGCTGTAAGACTGGAGTTCCTGGCTCTGTGTCACATCTACACTGTTCCTGTCAAAATTCTCAGATTTAAACAAGTTTGACGATCCTTCCAATACTTCAGCCTCTCCATTCTTTGATTTCCTGTGGCTTTATTCTGCAATCATCTTTAGCCCCTCACTTCTATAATTGTATCTAAATCTTCTCATTACCAACAACTAACCACTCCATCCTTTTAGCTTCAAAGATTCCTATCAGAGTGAGCCTACGGCATTCCTTTCAGTAGCATAACACTAATTTTTTTTTTCAAATACACTAATCCTTTCACCATTTTACTACCATATTCAACTCTTTAAAGTCATCACGCCCACCTGACCAAGCTTAGAATCTCCAGCATGCTGTTTTAATAATTCTCTTGCTCAAGTATTAAACTCCTTAACCATCTCTCATGCCATTGTACTGACCAAGAAAAAATGTCTAACTCGCTAAACAAAATTCTCCATTATGCTACAGTCACACTCCCACACAGGTACTATGATGGGATAAAATTTTTAAAAAGGCACAAGGTTGAATGATTTTGCTTTCCACACATGACCATTAGCCTCAAGTGGTCTTCAAAACTGCCTGGGAAGATTTCCATTTTCCATTCACTATCCTATTCCCTTAAAGAATGATTTCACATCTTCTCCTCTGAATGACCTGTGCTTCTTATTTCCTAAGAACAAAAGGAGAAATTCAAAGGGAACTCACACAAGCCTACCACGCATTTCACTCCTTAATCTGAACCATTACAGATAAACCTGCCTTTATCTCCAGTCCCTTCACTAGAGTGCCTGTTCCAGCCCTTCTCATCGACATAAGATTGTTGCATATTAACTCCCCTTCTCTTTCTTGCATTGTAAATTTTTCATCGCTTTACAAATGTGCTGTCATTTTTCCCATTTCGAAATCCCTTCCTTGTGTCTACTTCCTATTCTAATTATCACCCTATCACTTTGCTCTTTGCTCCTTTTATAGAAAAAATCCTCGAAATAATTAGATAAAAAAATTAAATAATTACCACCAATTTGCCTTTTTCCATTTTCTCTTTACCTCACTCCAGTCAGTTTTTGCTCATCACTACACTAAAACTGTTTTTTGTTGTTGTCGTTGTTGTTGTTGTTGTTGTTTTTTGAGACGGAGTCTCACTCTGTCGCACAGGCTGGAGGGCAGTGGTGCAATCTCGGTTCACTGCAAACTCTGCCTTCTGGGTTCAGGCCATTCTCCTGCCTCAGCCTCCTGAGTAGCTGGGATTACAGGCGCCCGTCACCATGCCCGGGCTAATTTTTTTGTATTTTTAGTAGAGATGGGTTTTCACCGTGTTAGCCAGGATTGTCTCGATCTCCTGACCTCGTGATCTGCTTGCCTCGGCCTCCTAAAGTGCTGGGATTACAGGAGTGAGCCACCGCGCTCAGCTTCTTTTTTCTTTCTTCATCAAGATCACCAATGACCTCTCTATTTCATTTTATTTGACCTGTCAGCAGCAGCTGAGACTGTGGCTCTTTTTTTTCTTTTTTTGCTTTTCTTTTCTGTTCTTTTCCTTTCTTTTCTTTGTTCTTTTCCCTTCTTTCCTTTCTTTCTTTCTTCGATTTGTTTTAAGAGAGACAGAGTCTTGTGCTGTCACCCAGGCTAGAGTGTGCTGGTATGATCTAGTTCACTGTAACCTTGAACTTCCCGTTACATTTCACATGTTCAAGCAATCCTCCTGCCTCAGCCTCCTTAGTAGCTGGGACTACAGGCACACACCACCACACCTGGCTATTTTTTTTATTATTTTTTTGTAGATCTGGGGTGTCACTGTATTTCCTAGGCTGGTCTCTAACTCGTGGGCTCAAGAGATCCTCCTGGCTCAGCCTCATTCTTTCTTAGTTCAAACACTTCTCTTCCTTGGCTTTCTCAATACTAGACTTTTCTGATTTTCTTTCTCTTGTCATTCATTTTCATTCCCCTTTGCTGGTTCCTCCCCACTTCTCCAGCCTCTAAATGTTGGAGTCCCTTGGAGCTCAATATTTGGAGCTATTCCTCCATTCCCCATGCCAATACCATATTCATATATCTAACTGCCTACTTGTCAGCTCAACTTAAATATCTAAAAGTCATTCCAAATCAAGATCCTTATGTGCTCCACCCACATCTAAATGAGAATCCTGTACAGTCTTCCCCATCTCAATTAATAAAAATTCTACTCTTCCAGTTAGTCTTTTATGCACAAAGTCTTCGAGTCATCCTTGACTCCTTTCTTCCATCACACCTTACCACTAAGCCATGAGCAAATCCTGTCGTTTCCATCTTCAAAATATACCCAGAAACCAGCCACTTCTCAATATCTCTGGTCTAAGCTGTCATCATTTCTCACCTCAATTATTGAAAAAGCTTTCTAATGGTCTCCCTCCTTCTGCCCTACTGCACCACAGTCTATTTTCAGAACAACAACTAGAGTAATCCTTTTAAAACATAAATCAAATCACTTCACTCCTCTGCACAATACCCTCTAATGACTTCCCCTGTACCTCAGAGTAAGAGCCAAAATTCTCACTGTCACTCTTAAGGCCTCTGTATGTTTAGAACCCTATTACTTCTCCGACCTCATATCCTACCATTCTCTAACCTTTGCTTACTTTGCTCCTAATAGGTTAGCCACCAGCTGTTCCCTAAAGATATCAGACAATGAGCTTTCCATTTGCTGCGCTGCAGCTTTAAATAATTTCCCGTTACATTCCACATGATTTACATTCTCACCTCATTCACATAATTGCTCAAATACCTCTTTTTCACTGAGCTCCTTCCAAACTATCCATTTAAAATTGCACACCCAACACTCCCTGCACTTCTTCCAGGCTTTACATACCATCACAATGTTTATGTCCTTACAAAAAAATGTTTATTTTACTTATGATTTTATAGTATTACTATCAGTTTCCTCCAACTAAAATGTACTTTCCAAGAGGCCAGGAATTTGAGTGTGTTTTATTCACCTGTTTGTCCATTAAAAACTCATGCTGTCCTGAAAGTTGTAGAGATGATGCTAGGAAAGAAGCCACATTTCCCAATGCCCAGTGCATCCAAGCAATGTCATTCCATGAATTCTCAACAATGGAATATAGGTGAAACTGATCTGAGTGTCTTCTGGAACCAAGTGTGAAAGGAGGAGTTACTTCTTCCTCAGTCTCTTTCTGCCCTTATCTTCCAGCTGGCTGTGGAGATCACAGTGAATTTATGGATCTTCCTCAGCCTGGATCTCTGAATGATTACATGGATCTGGGCCCCTCCAACCATCGACTCCCACAATCCAACCCTCATCCTTCTGCCTTTAATAAACACTTGATTTGGACTTTATATGAATGAGAACCAAACTTTTAATGTGTTGGACTACTGAAATATCAGATTATTTATTACAACCACCAGTATTTTCCTAAAAAATATATTACTGCCTATGTCTCCCAATTTTTGGAACACTGAAATGTTAAAAAAAAAAAAAAAAATGAAATACATGAATATATGGGAGCAAAGAAAGTGTTAAATATGTGAGTAACCTAAAACATTTGATGAATAATTAATTTGATAAATGAATGAATAAAAACATTTGATAAATGAATTAATACATTTTATTAATAATGAATTAATAAAATAATTAGTCTACCATTGGTAAATTACTTGCTCTTAGCTTCCTTGTTTCATATTTTCTTGTGTAGTTGCAAATGCTTTCGTATAATGTAGCCCTATATTTTCTTTTAGGAAACAAGACCAAAATAAAACTTTTTTTCCTTATGTCCATTTTTAATTTCCCTTTCATAATTACTTTGCATTGCTATTAATCACTTGTAATTGAATCATACTAAACAATGTTGCCCCTTCTTGTTTATATTTTTCAAATATTTATATATCATTATCATGAACTCCACTTACCACTGTTGAACTAAGCTACACGCTATTAGTTTCTTGTTAGAAGAGTTCACCATCCTCTTAATCACTTTAACTCCTCTCACCTGAACTCTAATTTCTCTAATTTTCATTCTTAAAACAGATCAGGGAACAAATATGGAATAGCTCAGTCACTATTGAGAACAATGTGGACAAAATTTCACATTGCTTTGGTCTTTGAGATTCCCAGAGGTAATTACAGTCTGTGTGAGCTCCTTGGGCACAGAAATGATGGCCCATTCCTCCTGCATCTCTGGTGACCAGTGCAGTTCTTGGAATGTGGTTGGCTGTCACTTTTGGATAAACACTACCTAAAGAGCAGAATTACAAGTCTGATATGACCCCATGGGCTACCGTTCCCCTTCCCTTCAGCCTAATTCAATATGCAGTCATCTGAAAGAGTACTGGTGAAGTTGATGTTGGTGAAGTTGAGGTATTTTTAGGAAAGACTAAATGTGAGTTTTGGTGAGACAGGTAGATCACAACTACATGCATTTCTTTTTTTCACTGCAGTGCCCCTAAACAAACTGAATATTCATTGTGTTTAGTATCGCAATTGTCTAACTTGCACATTGCTTATGAGAATAACTATTACAGTTCTGCCTGTCATACATTTCCAGAAAATGAGGAGCTGTTAACGTACCAAAAAAAAAAAAAATCTAATGCGGTATGTGGCTCCCAGCAATAGCCCAACATTATACATTTGCCAGTGCTGTGACCCACCTTTAGATGGAAGAAGACATTGCTAAGCCAACATACAATGCTTTAAAGAACAATTGGCGGGGAAAGGTGTGTATTGCCATAATCTGGATGAGAAGCTTGAGCTCAGTTTGACCTTAGTTCAGTAGATCTCAAGTAAAGGAAGCAGAGATAGTTGACTGATCATATTTAGTGACACTGTGGTGGAGATAATTTAGATTTAATAATGATGTCCTCTCATTATGAAAAGCAAAAATAAACAAACACGCCAGTTGATACAAATACAATTTTTGCAGTTACTTCAAAACTAGATCACTCATTTTTCATACTTCATACACAAGGTGGTTAAAATGAACTACATCAATCTGTAACTGAAATAATTCTTTTCAAGTAAATATTGAGTCCATGTTTACTAACACTGATTTAAAAACAATGTTCATATTCAGAAAAGTCTCCACAGCCAGTTCTAGGACTATGAGCTGATCATCCATGATGATGCTGAGCCTATGCTGGGATCCAAACTTCGGCACATTTGGGTTTCAGGTAGGAGCAGTGATGGGCAAGTAGAAGTCATCCTCACGGGATCAGAGACTCTTAGTACATGAAGGTGACAGAAAAGTTGGTTAGAGTGAAGGCCCATGGAGGTCCCTAACAGAAATACCTTGCTTCAAACAACGTAAGTGGCAGAGTCAGAGCTAGTCCTCTGGTTTCCTGAGTTCCACTCCACTGCTCTTTTGACCACTCTAAGTGAAGAATGCATTTTCTGATTGAGTGGCCTCTTAAAAATTAATATCATTTTATCTGTAGCTTTTGAAATAGGAAGTAAAAAATCAATTACTATCTATAGTTTTCTGGTAGTAAAAGTTATATCTGTATTAAAATACCTAAGGATGGATGAAAATAGATAAATATCAATTTGAAGAATTCTAGATATACTGCTTTGCCCATTTTACTGCCATTAAATGGCTCCCAAATTGATCACAGCCTACAACCTCCCCACTATTTCCAGAAAACTACAGACGAGAAAATATAAATTCCCTCTAAAGTTAAAGAATGTGTCTTATATTTGACACAGCAGGATAGAAATGGTGGATACGCATGAGGACGTGGCTAAAGAAATGACCAGGGTAAAGATGAACGGTGGGTAGAGAGAAGGATATTCTGCAAGTGGAGGCATGGCTGGAGAGACAGAGAGTAGGAGGAGTCTGAGAGGAAGCAAGGGGTAGAGATGGGAGGAGGAAACAAGACATTATCAGAGTCTTGGTGGTTAAAGTGGTACCTGGTTGGCAGCCTGTGACACAGTCTGTCACCACTTTCCACCAAAATGTCTACGAAGGCATAGCAAAGAGGCAAAACTTACAGTCCCAACAAAAACTAAGACTGAGAGTCTCTGTATTGCCAAATCATGTGAGTTATACCAGTCTGAGAGCAGGTAGCAAGACCTTCTATCTTTCTTTGTGCCATTAGTCTGCAGGACACATGCTTCATTGTGTCCTGCAGACTAACAGCACAAATCCCATACCAATGAGAATCCTGAACAACTACCCATCCATCCACCAATCCATTCAGCCAGCCAGCCACCCATTCATCTATTCATCCATCCATTCCTGCATCCCAACAGCAACATTTGTTGAGAATGCACTATGTGCTGTGGTTTATAATAAAATATTACTTGGGTGCAAAAGTAATTGCAGGTTTTGCCATTGAAGGTGATGGCAAAAACCTCAATTACTTTTGCACCAATCTATACTTAAACAGAATAATTTCTGACAGTAATGTATAAAGAAAATTAAAAATGAAGGATGAGGTTGAAGTGACTTGGTGAACACTTAATACTCAGTCTAAGAACATGTCTGAATATTCTACTCCTTGAACACAAAGTACAGTTAAAGCATCGCTCTCCTTCAGCCCCATCACTGCTTATCCATCTTAGCATATCTGTTCAGAACTGAAGTTTCAGAGAAAACACTGGAAAGGAAGACCATATGTTGCTGGTGAGTGTGTGGGGTGGATAATAGTGGATGGTACAGAAAATGAAACATATTCTGTTCTACAATAAGTCATTCCTGCAAATTCAACACTACAGGCACAACAGGAAAGAAACAATTCTTAGATTCCTAGGGGCTATGATTATTGAGATTTTTAATTTCATGGATTTTATGGGTTCATCTCAAACCAACAGGGTCACACGAGATGAATGTGAGCTTGGTGCTTTTAAACTGAGCTCTGGGCTACTCATATCCATCTATTGTAGCTATTGATATGAGACAGAAATTTGACCAGCATCCAACTGGATGCAGAGAGTACCCAAGGGTTCTCCATAGACCCTCTCTTTTGAAAAACATGGGGTTTGGAATGGGCTTTTCTCACTGCAATCTAAATGTACAGAAAAATCTCACATAAAAATCCAAAAACTCTGGAAAGAAAAGAAAAAGCAGAAACAATATAAAGTCTTTGGGGAACAGTGATCTTTGAAAATAGCTTTCAATAGGAGCTAAAAGAAAATTTTGGAAAGTTACTTGGCAGCCCCCTTATAATTGTTTTTTAAATGCAAAGAAGTAGGATTTAAGGAAGCTCTAACTGCAACAGCAGAAAAAATAAGACCCATTGGAAACATTAAGAAACAGAATATATCCAAAGCAATATATGAGGAGTGTTATATAGAAACTACTTCAGCTATCTAAAACACACAGGGTGAAAATGATGAAGGGTCCTCTTATGATTGATGTTGAATGCAGACAACAGACATCCAAATCTAAAAAATAAGGCAGCAATCTTTGCAGTGAAACAATTATCAAAGCCTTACTTGAAGAAGAGTTTCCTAACCTGAGAAAAGACCTAAGTATATCATAAAAAGCATATATTTATTCTTCCTATACCGTACGAAGAATAAATGAAAAAGCACGTCAGATGAACTTTGAATAACATTATTTTGTTATAGTGGTCGATTCAGAGATTCAACTTCTTCCTGGTTTAGTCTTGGGAGGGTGTATGTGTCGAGGAATTTATCCATTTCTTCTAGATTTTCTAGTTTATTTGCGTAGTTGTTTGTAGTATTCTCTGATGGTAGTTTGTATTTCTGTGGGATCGGTGGTGATATCCCCTTTATCATTTTTTATTGCGTCTATTTGATTCTTCTCTCTTTTTTTCTTTATTAGTCTTGCTAGCGATCTATCAATTTTGTTGATCCTTTCAAAAAACCAGCTCCTGGATTCATTAATTTTTTGAAGGGTTTTTTGTGTCTCTATTTCCTTCAGTTCTGCTCTGATTTTAGTTATTTCTTGCCTTCTGCTAGCTTTTGAATGTGTTCGCTCTTGCTTTTCTAATTATTTTAATTGTGATGTTAGGGTGTCAATTTTGGATCTTTCCTGCTTTCTCTTGTGCGCATTTAGTGCTATAAATTTCCCTCTACACACTGCTTTGAATGTGTCCCAGAGATTCTGGTATGTTGTGTCTTTGTTCTCGTTGGTTTCAAAGAACATCTTTATTTCTGCCTTCCTTTCATTATGTACCCAGTAGTCATTCAGGAGCAGGTTGTTCAGTTTCCACGTAGTTGTGCGGTTTTGAGTGAGTTTCTTAATCCTGAGTTCTAGTTTGATTGCACTGTGGTCTGAGAGACAGTTTGTTATAATTTCTGTTCTTTTACATTTGCTGAGGAGAGCTTTACTTCCAACTATGTGGTCAATTTTGGAATAGGTATGGTGTGGTGGTAAAAAAATGTATATTCTGTTGATTTGGGGTAGAGAGTTCTGTAGATGTCTATTAGGTCCTCTTGGTGCAGAGCTGAGCTCAATTCCTGGGTATCCTTGTTAACTTTCTGTCTCGCTGATCTGTCTAATGTTGACAGTGGGGTGTTAAAGTCTCCCATTATTATTGTGTGGGAGTCTAAGTCTCTTTGTAGGTCACTCACGACTTGCTTTACGAATCTGGGTGCTCCTGTATTGGGTGCATATATATTTAGGATAGTTAGCTTTTCTTGTTGAATTGATCCCTTTACCACTATGTAATGGCCTTCTTTGTCTCTTTTGATCTTTGTTGGTTTAAAGACTGTTTTATCAGAGACTAGGATTGCAACCCCTGCCTTTTTGTTTTCCATTTGCTTGGTAGATCTTCCTCCATCCTTTTATTTTGAGCCTATGTGTGTCTCTGCATGTGAGATGGGTTTCCTGAATACAGCACACTGATGGGTCTTGACTCTATCCAATTGGCCAGTCTGTGTCTTTTAATTGGAGCATTTAGTCCATTTACATTTAAAGTTAATATTGTTATGTGTGAATTTGATCCTGTCATTATGATGTTAGCTGGTTGTTTTGCTCATTAGTTGATGCAGTTTCTTCCTAGTCTCGATGGTCTTTACATTTTGGCATGATTTTGCGGCGGGTGGTACTGGTTGTTCCTTTCCATGTTTAGTGCCTCCTTCAGGAGCTCTTTTAGGGCAGGCATGGTGGTGACAAAATCTCTCAGCATTCACTTGTCTGTAAAGTATTTTATTTCTCCTTCACTTATGAAGCTTAGTTTGGCTGGATATGAAATTCTGGGTTGAAAATTCTTTCCTTTAAGAATGTTGAATATTGTCCCCCATTCTCTTCTGGCTTGTATAGTTTCTGCCGAGAGATCCGCTGTTAGTCTGATGGGCTTCCCTTTGTGGGTAACCCGACCTTTCTCTCTGGCTGCCCTTCACATTTTCTCCTTCATTTCAACTTTGATGAATCTGACAATTATGTGTCTTGGAGTTGCTCTTCTCGAGGAGTATCTTTGTGGCGTTCTCTGAAATTGTGGCAATAATCAATAGCTTACCAACCAAAAAGAGTCCAGGACCAGATGGATTCACAGACGAATTCTACCAGAGGTACAAGGAGAAACTGGTACCATTCCTTCTGAAACTATTCCAATCAATAGAAAAAGAGGGAATCCTCCCTAACTCATTTTATGAGGCCAGCATCATCCTGATACCAAAGCCGGGCAGAGACACAACCAAGAAAGAGAATTTTAGACCAATATCCTTGATGAACACTGATGCAAAAATCCTCAGTAAAATACTGACAAACCGAATCCAGCAGCACATCAAAAAGCTTATCCACCATGATCAAGTGGGCTTCATCCCTGGGATGCAAGGCTGGTTCAATATACACAAATCAATAAATGTAATCCAGCATATAAACAGAACCAAAGACAAAAACCACATGATTATCTCAATAGATGCAGAAAAGGCCTTTGACAAAATTCAACAACCCTTCATGCTAAAAACTCTCAATAAATTAGGTATTGATGGAATGTATCTCAAAATAATAAGAGCTATCTATGACAAACCCACAGCCAATATCATACTGAATGGGCAAAAACTGGAAGCATTCCCTTTGAAAACTGGCACAAGACAGGGATGCCCTCCCTCACCACTCCTATTCAACATAGTGTTGGAAGTTCTGGCCAGGGCAATTAGGCAGGAGAAGGAAATAAAGGGTATTCAGTTAGGAAAAGAGGAAGTCAAATTGTCCCTGTTTGCAGATGACATGATTGTATATCTAGAAAACCCCATTGTCTCAGCCCAAAATCTCCTTAAGCTGATAAGCAACTTCAGCAAAGTCTCAGGATACAAAATCAATGTAAAAAAACACAAGTATTCTTATACACCAATAACAGACAAATAGAGAGCCAAATCATGAGTGAACTCCCATTCACAATTGCTTCAAAGAGAATACAATACCTAGGAATCCAATTTACAAGGGATGTGAAGGACCTCTTCAAAGAGAACTACAAACCACTGTTCAATGAAATAAAAGAGGATACAAAGAAATGGAAGAACATTCCATGCTCATGGGTAAGAAGAATCAATATCATGAAAATGACCACACTGCCCAAGGTAATTTATAGATTCAATGCCATCCCCATCAAGCTTCCAATGACTTTCTTCACAGAATTGGAAAAAACCACTTTAAAGTTCATATGGAACCAAAAAAGAGCCCGCATTGCCAAGACAATCCTAAGCTAAAAGAACAAAGCTGGAGGCATCACGCTACCTGACTTCAAACTATACTACAAGGCTACAGTAACCAAAACAGCATGGTACTGGTACCAAAACAGAGATATAGATCAATGGAACAGAACAGAGTCCTCAGAAATAACACCACATATCTACAACCATCTGATCTTTGACAAACCTGACAAAAACAAGCAATGGGGAAAAGATTCCCTATTTAATAAATGGTGCTGGGAAATCTGGCTAGCCATATGTAGAAAGCTGAAACTGGATCTCTTCCGTACACCTTATACAAAAATTAATTCAAGATGGATTAAAGACTTAAATGTTAGACCTAAAACCATAAAAACCCTAGAAGAAAACCTAGGCATTACCATTCAGGACATAGGCATGGGAGAGGACTTCATGTCTAAAACACCAAAAGCAATGGCAACAAAAGCCAAAATTGACAAATGGGATCTAATTAAACTAAAGAGCTTCTGCACAGCAAAAGAAACTACCATCAGAGTGAACAGGCAACCTACAAAATGGGAGAAAATTCTCGCAACCTACTCATCTGACAAAGGGCTAATATCCAGAATCTACAAAGAACTCAAACAAATTTACAAGAAAAAAACAAACAACCCCATCAAAAAGTGGGCGAAGGATATGAACAGACACTTCTCAAAAGAAGACATTTATGCAGCCAAAAGACACATGAAAAAATGCTCATCATCACTGGCCATCAGAGAAATGCAAATCAAAACCACAATGAGATACCATCTCACACCAGTTAGAATGGCAATCATTAAAAAGTCAGGAAACAACAGGTGCTGGAGAGGATGTGGACAAATAGGAACACTTTTACACTGTTGGTGGGACTGTAAACTACTTCAACCATTGTGGAAGTCAGTGTGGCGATTCCTCAGGGATCTAGAACTAGAAATACCATTTGACCCAGCCATCCCATTACTGGGTATATACCCAAAGGACTATAAATCTTGCTGCTATAAAGACACATGCACACGTATGTTTATTGAGGCACTATTCACAATAGCAAAGACTTGGAACCAACCCAAATGTCCAACAATGATAGACTTGATTAAGAAAATGTGGCACATATACACCATGGAATACTATGCAGCCATAAAAAATGATGAGTTCATCTCCTTTGTAGGGACATGGATGAAATTGGAAATCATCATTCTCAGTAAACTATTGCAAGGACAAAAAACCAAACACCACATGTTCTCACTCATAGGTGGGAGTTGAACAATGAGAACACATGGACACAGGAAGGGGAACATCACACTCTGTGGGGTGGGGAGAGGCGGGAGGGATAGCATTAGGAGATATACCTAATGCTAAATGAAAGGTTAATAGGCGCAGCACACCAGCATGGCACATGTATACATATGTAACTAACCTGCACATTGTGCACATGTACCCTAAAACTTAAAGTATAATAATAATAAAATAAAAATTTTAAAAAAATTATTTCGTTATGATGTTAATGGGGGAAAAACACTGATTTCCAGCTGGGGTCGCCGTCTATGTGGCGTTGGCATGTTCTCTCCATGTCTGCATGGTTTTTCTCTGGATACTCTTGTTTTCTCTCACATCCCTTAGATGTGCATGTTAGTTTTGTTGGCGTGTCTACATTGTTCCAGCCTGAGTGAGTGTGGGTATGTGGGTGAGTGTGCCCTATGATGGAAGGGTATCCTGTCCACAGTTAGGTGCTGCCTTGCCCCATGAGCTCCTGAAATAGGATCTGGCCACCTGCAACCCTGAACTACAGTAAGAGAGTTGGAAAGTGAATTAATAAATACAAATTACTGTAAAGCAAAACTTCATAAAGTATATGATAATCATACACATGCTCAACAATAAACTATGTGGTACAGAAGCTCTCGGTGAGCTCACCGTATTTGTAATTGTTAACTGTGTGGTGGTAGAAAGCGTCCCTGACAATTTTCACTTTGCAAACCTTCATTCCTGGATTAAACTCACCACCAATACAAACAATCACTGTCGCTCACTCATTCACCAAAAATGAAATAAACAATTACCTTACTTGCTTTTATTAGTCTATCTTAAATGTATATACAGATAACACTTTACTTCAATGTTTAATATTAGAAGAGCTTTGGTATTTATTTAGAAGTTTGGTGATGTTTTGTACACCAGAAATATGCAGTAGGAACTTAACTGTTGTTTATATCAATTCGCTTATGGTAAAATTGGTTTTGTTACATGTCAAAACCAATTTTGTTGTATGACTTAAAGTTGCAGTTTCCAAGATCCTATTAACTATGTTAAGTGAGGACTTACTGTATTACAAGCATTAGATCATCAAAAATATGTAATATAAAGCAAAGCAACTGCCCAGAAATGGACCAGAGTGTTACACCTACCTATGTTATTCCATGTGTGGAGGTGACAGGATGATTCTCCAGTGTGCAAAAATACTCTAAATACATTCGCTACCCAAAGAGAAATTGATCAAAATTAAGAAGTTAAGGATTGGGATTATTTGATAAAAAGAACTACATATTCTACTCTTCTAACTTAAAATAACAGCCCTGAACACAAATATATTTATCCCTAAATAATGACTTTTTGAAACAGTAGTACCACAAGAACAAGCAAAGCAAAGAGATAATTTCAGCTTTTTTTAAAAAAAAGTTTTATTCTGAGCCAACTAATATTTGATTGAGGTAAGAAATAAGACACACCTAAGTGTGGAGAAATGTAGTAGTTCATAAGCTTGAACTTGCTTATTTGTTTTCTTCCCTCTCAGGTACTATCAATATAGTGTAGATTTGTACAGGAAAACCATCACACAACACTTGAATTAAGCACTAAGAGACGCATCAACATTTTCTGCCATGCAGTTGTCCTCACTTAAAGATAATAATTCTGGGTTTAAGAAGCTCAAAGTCCTAATGTTATTTTAATGACATCACTTATTTCCCAGGGACCAGTGACACTGCCACAGATTCTCATACATTTTAAATGAGCAGGCATGAAACTGTCTACATATCTAATGACAAATATAGCAGAATAAAAATAATGCCAAAATTTCATGTCCTCTTAGGAAAAAATATCTAATAAAATGTTTTGCAAATGTTACCATTATGTGTCAGTTTGCATCCTACTATATAATTATTACTCAAAAGGTTTTGTCTATAATTTTATTCAAAATACGTTGACCTAGCATTCACTTTCCCTTGATATTAAAAACAAATAAAAACTAAATGACAAAAATATCACAAGAAATGTCTAGCACGTATAACTCAAACAGCCTAATAGTTGAAAAATTCTGAACACTTTTCATTTGAAAACGAGAGGTTAAGTTTCCTACACATTACTGATGCTAATGAAGTCTTAACCACAATGAACCATCCTGTGAGAAAAAGTCAAGCTTCCATTGACAATTCTAAATGTATTATGTGTTTATAACTGTAAATACTTTGTCTTCAACATGAGTCCATTAAATTTAAGAATCAGAGTAGCAAATAGTGGGGAAAAATACAGTATCACCAACTTCAAAATATTTAAAATTACTGTTTGCAGTTTTGATCATAAATTGATCAGTAATTCTAAATATAACATTTAAAAATCATAACTATCTTGAGACATTTTTGACACTTTCCATTAAATCCTATGAAAACATAGTTGAAAATCTATGTATATGCATAGGTATTTGCAAAAAATAAAGGTAAATGTGAAAGCTACTTCCTAATCCTACATTTTAAATTTCAGTTCCAAATGCCACTGCCATTGGAAATAAAAGCAACAAAAACAAATAATATCCAATTTAAATTTTTCAATAAATTAAATATACTCAAATTTTTTTAAAAAAATTCTGTTCTCTATAATTTTGGCTTCATGTTCAAAATCAGTATATTCCCTCAAACTGTCTTTGACTGAGATTATTTTGGATGGGGAAAAAGCCGGAAATCCTCTATTGCACTGTATCTCAGTGGCCACTTTATATCTCTAACTACCTAAAAGTAAACTGTACTTGGACTCAAAGAATCTGGGTTCAGGCCCTAGGCCCAATACTATGTGACTTGATCAAGTCATTTCGCCCATCTGGGGTAGTTTTGTGTTTTGTGTTTTTGTTTTTTACCTGTAAAATAAGGAGATTGGACTGAATGATCTTCAACTCTGACTTTGGTTGTTGGGAAGATTGCAGTGCAATGCCATTTAATGAAATACACCGAGAGAGAGAGAGAGAGAGAGAGAGAGATCAGAAGACCATCCTTCTTTCATATGGCAAAAAGGAAGAAAAGAAGGAAAGAAGGAAGGAAGGGTGAAGGGAGAGCGAGAAGGACAGAAGGAGGGAGAAAGACATAGACCTTTGTCATACACCTCCTGGTCTACTCAGGAACACTTTGTGACTTATTAGCCCCCTACAGATATTTTGAGGAATGTTGTTCCTGACCAAAGCAAAAACAACCTCTGATTATGAGGGAAAATATGTTTTGGAGACTTTGTAGCTTACAAATGAGAGAAAGTCTTCACAAATAGCTCCCAAAGGTGGCTTTTGGCAGTATGCAAGCAATTAGGTTTAGAGATAGATCCAGTAGAATGAGGCAGATTTACAGGTAAAGCTGACAGAAAGCCATTTGCCCCAGGAAGTAAATATAATATTGGTCACTTTCCTGTTGGGAGGGAAAATGTGCCTTCACCTCAGCTCACAGTGGGCTCTAGAACTGATGGAGAAGTAAGGTATTAAAAGAGTGAAGTTAATCCATATGCACAAGTGCAAGGGAGACTTATAAACCTTCACTGCTCAGTATCCCTCTTGTGGCAAGAATCCCAGTAAGGGATCTGAAAGCCATAAGGACTCCTTACAAAAAAAGAAACAATGTCAATTCCCAAATTCTAACAGCCACAGGACTTAGGAAGGAGACTATTTGTAAGGCCTGTAGTCATGGTATTTTCAAATGTGAATGACATAGTTTAATTACTTATGGCCCACTATGGCAAGTAAAAAGCACTCATGGCAGAAATATGCATGGCATTTGGTCCTTCCTAAAATCAGCTGATATGCAATGTTTTACCTGTTAACTCTAAATGATACATCATAACATTGAGTTTTCTAACAAATGTGTTCACTTTGGGCATGTCTAAAGGCCATGTTTCCCTATGTTTCCACTAAGAAGGCTTTTAGAAGAACAATTGACATGCATGAACTTCAGTTTTTGTCCAAATATACCTAAAAATGCTGACATATACTGGGGCAGGGAGAGGAGAACTATAAATCTGTCATTTTCTTTTTCTGACAGCAGCAGGTTAATGTAGTCAACAGAATATGGACTTTGGGACCAGCTAAGCATGGATTGAATGCCTGGCTTGACCCTTCCTAGGGTGTGACAACAGACAAATTGTTTTATCTTCTCCATGCATCTCTGTGGGGTTCTTCTCCTGCCTTATTCTTTAGAAAGCCTGCCACTGCAGTTTCTATCCGCCAAATGTTCTGCTTTTGAGCCTGGTGGTCTTGTAGAATGCATGTGCTGGTATACAGTTTGCCAACAAGTTTGTAGAGACACATATATGGGTGCCAAGAGAGAGATTTTTCAGTTAGGCAAAGTTCAGTCCTCATGGATAAAAAAGAAAGATATTATGAAAGATTACATATATATTGTATATATAACATATATGTATATAAGTGTATATATATGCATATATGTCTGTGTTTGTGTGTGCATGTGTATACATATGGGTATATTTGTGTATACTATACATGTATACATATGCATGGATGTATATATATGTTTGAAAAATACTGAAAGTTCCTCCATTGGATTTATACTGTTGAAAGACGGTGGTGAAATTTAGTGCTGCATGTGGAAAACATTAATTTCCAAGCTTAAGTTTCCTTCAAAACGTATTAAAAGGAAATTAGAAAATGGCAGAGCAATGTATTCACCTAAAATTTTATCAACTTTTATTTCCATAGTGCAATAATATAAAGAACAAGTGTTCTGAGGATAGACCTAGGTATAAATCCTCCTTCTTAACCCTTATTAACTTTGTGCTGTGGAGCAGTATTTAATCTACATGGGCCTGCTTAATAAGCATATACTTCCACTATTTGTGTCTGGGTTACTTGACACAATTCACGGCAGAAGTAGATAGTGAATACTTTCTTCCCATATCCCTGAACAGGGATTGCAAAGAATGAGGAAGGACTGAAGAGGTGACCAGGGCAGTGATGCATCAGGAGAGACCATGTGAAAAGAAGAGAGAACACTTAGACCTGAGCTGGCAGAAATGATAAACTTATTTTCCATTCTTCCTAAAGATCACTCCTGGGATCAAGAACACCTCCCTCCATAAATTAAGGCTAATTCTAATGCAAAGATTCCTGATTTTATCTCAAGGGAGTTGATGGACATTTGGAAAAGCCCAGTGAAGCTAAGTAGCAATTAATGACGAGTTCACTGTAAGACCTTGGGTTCTCAAATGACTAAAGAGAAAATATCATGCCTCGGAAGTTAATGACTGCATTCTGTTAATCATCACACTAACTTGCTACTGAAATTTTAAAATGCCACATTTCCCCAGAGCTGAAGCTATACCCTAGTGCCACTTCCATAATATTTAATACTATCCCCAATGCGGCACTGTAAATTCCACTCACAATTATTTGGCTCCCATTTGGTAAGTGAATAGTCTCTGATACTGAAATCGAATTTCATGGCTAATAGGCTCTCTGATTACTAGGAATTGTTGGTATTTAATTTAAAAAATGTTGCTCAGCCAAGACAGTCATTATTTTCTAATGGAAGTTGGATCATTTCATGACATTCTTTCCTGCTACTGCTGGGGCGTTGGCAGCGCTAATCATCACTCACAAACAGGCTGCTTTGCATTGGAACTTGGTTGTAAAATATAACTAATGAGAACTTTTCCAGGAGTTTAAGCTGCATAACATCTTATCCTCTTTATATAATACACCTGTATATTTTTAGGGATTAGGCAACTTTGGTGCCTGAAAAAGTATTATCAGAACACATTTCAAAACAAAATTATACAACTGTGCATTGTTTCCATAGACTTCCTTAGCACACTCCTCTGAGCTCAGTGGGGCCTAACTGCTTCCTAAAACAACCTGAAAATAGAATACATGGCCTCTCTCTTCCTCACTAGGCTAGTGTTGATCAAGGAGGACAAGTGGAGTGCTCAAGAAGTCAAACATGGAAAAGAGGATGACAGAAACCAGTTTGATGAACTGGGAGAAACAGAACAGAGACACATGTGAAGTATCAAGCTGCAGGGAAGAAGCCAAGACAAAACAAATGTTCAGGTGGTAGTCCCAGAAGCAAACGGATGAGTGAATGAGGCTGGGTCACTGGGAGTAACTACCACTAGGCTCTAGCCAGAAGTTCCTTTTATGCAGTGCCTCGAGCTATTAATAAAGATAAAATTCACTCCATAAAAGCCATGTCTAGGCTTGGCAAATGGAGTCTTGAATGGCTCTTTGAAGAAAAAACAAAACAAAACTCATGGGTTCTGACTTCTAGTAGTCTGAAATTGAGTCCTCATCTTCTTACTTATGAGCATTGCCTTTTCTTGAGTTATGTAACTTCTCCAACCACCTTCAACTGCAAAAGTGGGTAAAACGGTAAAAATGACCATCTTAGGGTTGCAATGAGAAGTCAATGAGACATCTTATGATAAAGGGTTAGATACAGCCTGGTGTTTGGAAAGGGCTCAGGACAGTTGGTACTATTAACATGTGATCCCGTGTATAGACAGTAAAGGACACTACAATAGGAAAAAGTGATTTTAAGAAACCATTATGAAATAAGCTTGGTTTACATTTTTCAAAAGGAATTTTACAAATGTAAGTAATTCAGAATGCTCAGAACTCTTAATGTTGGGTGTGCTTTCAGTTTATAAAAGATTTTTAAACAATTAGTGAAGGATTAAATCTCTTGGGTATCCCATAATGAACAAAAGCAAGATTTTAAGATTTTTACTGGGCGTAGATCACTAATTTCAAAAGCATATTTGGGTTTTCCGAGATTTGAATTCTTTCTTCTTTTTTTGCTCTCTCTCTCTCCCCCCTCCCCACACTAAGATTCCTTTCCACGGCTTTTGAGGCATTCATGAGCACCTTCTGTATGCCACAGAGACCCAACCCTTACGAAGCTGACTCACTTAGGAGTATTCATAAACATGGCATACACACACTATGTCCCCAGTTTGCCAAATTCTTGAACACACAGTTTTCCCCTTAGTTCTCAAAACAACCCTGGAAAGCCTGTGTGAGGCAAATGCCATGAATATTGTAATTAAAATAAGAGAAAACTGAGGTTCACCAAGTTTAAGTGCCATGTTGAAAACACACTGCAACCTGAAGTTGGAATAAGGCCTCATCGTGATGTCTTCTAGTACTGCGCTCATTCATATGAGATCCTGCCAATGCTGTTAGACCTGTTTAAAAGACCATAAGCTTATTAGAAAAAAAATCGATTTTTCAAACCGTCTGAAAGCAATTTGAATAATGTGAACAAAGAAGGGAAAAGTAGAGAATTTTCTTCCTACCTTGGATCAGGGACAGGATACAGCCTCTCTTAATTTTTTGAGTGGAATGTGTCATGTGCCTACACCAGAGACAATGCAGTTGCCTTGGAATTTCTGTAGCTTGCCTTTGGCCCTAGTGCCATGGAGACCAGACTTCAAACTGCTGAGCTCCACATTCTGCCCTGATGGAGCTGGGCTTGGTGCCCAGTAAAAGTACAGAGGATCCCTGTGCCATGACTGTTTGGCCAGCCCTAGTGCCAGGGTGCTGTCTGGCAGTGCTCATAGTTCTCTGGAGTGCAGCCAGGATCTGCCAGGCAGTCTGACTCCATCCAGAAGCTTCTCAACCAGATGAAGAAGTGATGTCTGTGATCTGCTTTGGGGAGGGACTTCTCAAGTAACTGTGACTTAAAATATACCCTGCCTGACTCAGAGGGGCACTGTCATCTTGGAATTCAAAGTAAATCAACAGTCTGTCACCTAAATGGAACAGAAACTATGTTGGCGATTAAAATTATAATCAAATTCATACAGCGATTAATAAAACAGCGTGGTAGTAGTCTGATCACCTTTATGGTGAATCTGGCTATTGACATGTT
The DNA here is from genome assembly GCF_029281585.2 of Gorilla gorilla gorilla. Taxonomy (NCBI): domain Eukaryota; kingdom Metazoa; phylum Chordata; class Mammalia; order Primates; family Hominidae; genus Gorilla; species Gorilla gorilla. Next base: position 94,406,358 of record NC_073232.2, on the reverse strand, counting down.
ATAGCAATTGCTACCCCAAGACCTGTTGGTGAAACAGTGACCTTGAACTCGGCATTAATGTGGCACCTTTCCCCCTCTATGCAAAACAAAACCAAAAAACAAATAAGCAGTGCCGGGAGAGGAATGGGTGATCAGAATTTAGTTATAGATGTAAAGACCTATGGAGAGTTTCTATTCAATGGGTATAGAGTTTCAGTCATGCAAGTTACAAAAGTTCTAGAGAACTGCTATATAACACTGTGCTTATAGTTAATACTGTACTATACACTTATAAAATTTCTTAAGAGTAGGTCTCATTTATGTGCTACTTACTACAACTTTAAAAAATATGAAGGATATTCTTCCATGGGAAAAAAAAACCATGCCTTTATTTTAGCATCATATAACATAAAGCATAAGCTTTGAATCATAAGGGCTAAGCTTAAATGCCAGTGCAACCCCTTACAATGAGGAAGTTATTTAATCTCCCCAAGCCTGGTTTCTTCATCTGTGAAATGGGGATAATAACTTATGCCTAGCAGGGTTGTTAGGAAGATTAAATGGGATGTACTTATGAAAGCAGATAGCCTAACACTTGGCCTAGAACTAGGACTCTTTGGGTTTAATGGCCTCCCCTTCATCACTGCAGGTTGTTTTATGCTAGTATGTTTATCTAGTTTAAAGGGAGGTATAATTCTGGTCTAACAGCCTAAAATATAAGTCGACCCTTTAGGTTTAACTCAGTTCTTACCTCCTCGTAATAATTACCGTCTCCTGATTCTTAAAAACCCTTGTGAGTGGGCCCAGATCTCTTCAAGCTCCATTCCTGCCCATGATCCTGGTGCTGAGAATGAAAATCATAGATGAACAGCCTTCAAACAGTCCCAGACTCGATGGCAGAAATAGTAGATGCTGTAGTTGCTATTTACACACGTGAAACAGCATAAAGTCTTGGAATGCAGATTATTGCTTCACTGATATTGTAAGACCTCATGATATTGTAAGACCTCAATTTTTATGTAGAAAAATTCAGGTTGCCCAATCTATGTGTTTTGTTAGGAAGTCTACTAGTCATGACATGTGGTAATTAAGACCAAAATTGTCAATTACTTTATTCACAAAAAGTTTTGTACTATGCAACTTCATCCTAAAGATATTACAAATTATTCTTAAGCAGAGTATTGAAAAAAATAATTGCACCTAACACTTTCCCACAAAAACAATCCAGAGGAAAGCAAAAACATTTGTCCCCAACCCCTATGAGGCTATTTTTTATATATCCCTTAAATAGATGAGAAATATCTTTCCAATAAGTCATAGGAAATATTTGGATAGATTCATACATGGTGAAATATTTTCAGAAGGAATAGTAATGCCACAATATTAAAGGGAATAATAATTCAAATCCTCAATTGATTTTAATAAGATGCCTAGGCTACAGTTTATCATAACAACAGTGCTAAAAATAAGCAATGAGGATACAAATTTTCTACTTTCATTAAAGAAAACACAGTGCATGGCCAAAGATGCTCAGAAGGAATAAATACACTGTGAAGAAGAAAATAACAGCAAAAAAATCACAGTGTAACAATTTTTGTATCTCTACCGTACAGCTTCAGACCACAGGGAGTTAAAATAAATCCATGTTTTTGTATGTTGTACTGATACCACAAGCATTGACACACACCTGTTCAATTCTCCAGCAGCATTTTGGTGATGGAGCAGGTTGATGCATTTGACCCTAGGTCAGTCCTCACTCTCTGGAATTCTGAAGCTGTACTGGATTCTGGAAGGCATGCTGGGTGAGTCTATCTGGAAGCATATGTGCAAGCTGCTCGAACTACAGGGCAGCTTGGTAAAGAAAATCAAACCCACTATATATGCACCAACTCTATTCAGAACCATGAACAGCACAGAGTAAACTGTATTCACTTTAAGTCTGTTCTTTAGAGACAATTTCTTGGGTTTCTAGAGAACACAGGTCAAAATGAGGCAACACCTCTGAGAAAAGAAGTATAGAAAGATGGTGCCAGGGCTGCATTTTAGTCCACTGGGTCTGGGCTGCCAGACCGTAGGAGGTGCTCTGGGGTCTCTCAACAAGTCAGAGCAGAGCCTCTGCTCTCACTGAGCCCACAGTCTACTTGGCAGTGACAAGAAAAACCAATCAACAAGGCAGGAACGAGTGGGTTTTAAGCTCAACCATGAAGGATTTAAAGAAGGTGGTGACTGACAAGGAGGTAATATAGAAAGTAAGAAACAGGGATGAACAAATGCAGATAAAACAAGGTGTAATCCAGGGAATGGCTGGGGAATGAATGCATTCCCCAGTTGCTTTCATAAGTCAGTTGCATTCATTGTCTGCCTTATCCTCACCTCAGCTCTATGAAATCAGGATTATTCTTCTCATTTTAGATATAAGGAAAATGAAATAGAAAGAAATTAAGTAGCTTGCTTCAGGTCATGCATATAGAAATCGACAGAGCTCAAATTCAAATCCAAAAATCTACTTATTTAAAACTCAGGACACTCTCTACCACCCTCTACCTTTTAGCAGGATGCATCTTGCAGTTTCCAAGACACCTCCACTGTTTTGAACATACAGGTGCCAACATATATTCAAACAAGAATCATCTGAAATAAGGATTCTGAAGAAGCACAATTTTGTGTAAACATATCTGAAATTTAAGAACCTTTAAATAACGGGTCATGTATATGGTCTCTTTCTACTCATTATAGACTCAATGCTAAGTAATTTAAAAAATGTACTAACAGATTAGAGATTCAACTAATAAAGGTTTATTTCCTAACATGTACAAAGAACCTGCAAAGATTACAGGAAGAAAGTAAAAAGAAGGAACTAGCTCTTGCCTCGTTGCTTTTGCCATAATGCCAGAAATACCAGAAAACTAAAGATTCTTTGACCACCTACTTTAAATCATTTCTAAGGTAGTTAAAGATCATTACTTGTGCTTATGCAAAACTTTCCACTTTTGCAAATATATTACTATAATGTCAAATGACCTATGATTAAAAAACATTTTGACAGGCAGTTTTGCAAGAATAAAGAATATGTATTTCACTAATATAAATTAAAGTTTCAAGGTATACAGAATTTTTCTGGGATCAGAGAGTAAGGTTGTAGCAAAGTCAGGTAAGCATAGGGTTTAATTTAGTAATGATATGAGCTGTGCAATGCTCAAAGTTAAAGGGACCATGCTCAAATCCCTGATGCATCCTGCATGACAAATGTTTTCCTATCACACACGCTCATGTACATTTGACACAAGCATACATCCATCACCACTTGATTCATTCACTCATTCATTCTGTAGGCAACTTGTCAATTTTGTCTAGGTGTCTAACACTATACAAATACTATGCAAAAATAAAATAAAAAGGTATAGTTCTGGTCTTAAAGAAGAAGCACTGAGGGAAATCATAAATATGGAATTATAATGCCATGTATAGAGACCAGTGATTGTTATTTATAACCTATTTTGAGAGGTAGAGGGAAACCTAAAAACAGATAGAAGGTACCAGGGAAGGCTTCTTAGGGTACATGCTTGAGCAAAATCTTAATGGTAAATACTAGTTATCCAATAAAGAGGGAACAATGTACTGTAGGGGAAAAATGTGTTATTCAGGGAAAACTGCATTGTCTACAGTACATTATTCCAGGAAATCTCATTCCAACCTTGCATTGAACCATTTTACAAATCTGTAAGTTGTCAATAGCCATCAGCAATGCAAAAAATAATATTCCTATAGAAATGCAACATTCTGTCTGACAGAATTTCAATTGGCTTCCTTTTTCCACCATGGCCCAGGCCAGTTTTCCTTCAATTTTCACATTTTTTTCAATATTCCTAATCTATAATTAAGTCTGTTCTTTGAATTCTCCTTTGAACTTACAACATCTTATTGGTTCCTACATTAATGAGTTAAATATTTAATATGTGTTCATTTTATATCAGCATGAGGGTCATTATTTTACTTGGTTTTAAAAATGATTCTTTAACATTTACTTTTGGAATTTACTTTAGTTACACATTCCAGAATGAAGACACTGTAAGGACAAATGAGTACCTATAAGGGGCATCATGTGCCCTGGAAACTACTTAGGCCTTGGAGAATAAAAGATGATCCCATTAATATGGCTGAGATTTTATTCTCCATTGCAAGCCAATGTAGTCTCCAAACTGTCAAAGAAAGAGACATCAAAGTTAAGGCACAATGTGCTATTATCATCCTTAAAATATATTAAATAACTTTCTTATAAAATGAGAACTATAATGATATAGTTCTCATAGAATTAAAGAATTTCCAGTGTCAAGGGGAATATCACACTCTGGGGACTGTGGTGGGGTGGGGGGAGGGGGGAGGGATAGCATTGGGAGATATACCTAATGCTAGATGACGAGTTAGTGGGTGCAGCGCACCAGTATGGCACATGTATACATATGTAACTAACCTGCACAATGTGCACATGTACCCTAAAACTTAAAGTATAATAAAAAAAAAAAAGAATTTCCAGTGTCAAATATGATTTCAACATGTTTCAATTCTGCTTAACTTATCATTATTCTGATCTGGTGTGAATATAGTCTTCAAATATTGAAGATTATAAGTCTCCATAATGACAATTCTCTACTCTTAGGAAGAATGAAGACCTATCTGTTCCCTCCATTGCATTTAAAAAATAGCATACCAGCACAAGACATTGTTAACTGAAGCAGCATTAGAAAAAACAACAACAACAACAACAACAAACCAGGAACCAAGAAGAGGCCTGAGAGGGAAAAAACTTCCTTTGTATTTTTAAATACTTTTAATCTCTCTTTTCTAGTTAGAGAATCAAAGTTTTCTTCAGTATTCTTAAAATGAATGCTAAGCTAGCTTTCTTAGGGAGAATAATAACTTCTCATTGTCTTATAATAAATGAAGTTTGCAGGTCCATCAACAGAAGAGTAACATCATGACTCTTAAACAGAAGCATATAATTAACACACTTTTATCAAAACAGTGATTGGAAATACAAAAAAAAAAAAGAATCAAACAAGATAAAAGTCAAAATACCCCATAACCAATATTTAAAAGATTTGATATCAATGCTGGGGTCATGGCTTTCTACTTCTCCTAACAAGGAACAGCAACTGCCTGACTCCTGAATGGCCCACTGCTTGGTCAGCCCACATGAAGGTGGTGTGAAGGGGTGGCTTGGAGGTGAAAAAATTATTGATGTGCTTTATGATTCTGAAAATTAAGGGCTAAAGCAAATCTTTTCTAAATGCTGCATCCATAGAAATGGCCAAAGTCTACTTGTGGGGAAGGAAGTGGCAAGGCCATATACTTAAATGATGAAATGGACTTATGGGGGCCAAGCAGGACACTATGAGAAATTAATAAGGACTAAAGATCAATGCTTAAAGAGAGCTGAAGAATTGTCAGTGATCTAGAAGTGCGTTTGTTTATTGGATGCAGGAGGACTATCACTGTTATTAAGAATTTACTTTTGTTACATATGTGGCAGGCATTAGGCACTTTCAACCACAGGATATCATGTGGTTTTCAATTCCTTTTGTTAAAAAAAGAATTTTTTTAGAAAAATACAATAATATGTTAGCATTGCTTACTTATAAACCATATACAGTGAAATTGATTTCTATTTCATTCGATAAGTGCAGGCACTTGGATAATCAAGTAATTTCTATCTGTATAACCTTGAAATTATTAGCAGTAACTAAGGATAAAGAGTTAGAATATTATAATTAAAGGCTGAAAGAGGCATAGCTAACTTGTAAAGTATTAACCCTGACAGATGCTTTCTAGAGAGTATCCACTTTACAACACTCATTCAGATATTTAATTAAAATCCCTGGTCCACCTAACACAGGTTCGTGGGAATAACAGTGCTTCATTATCCAATGTGACTTAGCGCTAATCGATGTGTGCACTCAGTTGAAACAACCATACTTAAAATAATGTGACATTAAAGAGCACCGATGAAACTTTATATATAAATGGGACGGGTCTTCTATGACAGGTACTGTAAAATGTTTTACGGATAATGAATGCGGCTGGGAAAATGCTTTCTTCATATACGTGAAGATCCATGTGTTTCAGATTATTTAAAAGTTATTTAATACTTGAATATCTAGATCATAACTTTGATTTTATAATCAGGTATTTTGGGAGGTTTTCTAAATTCCAATAATTATTTCTACCTTTACCTAAAATGCAACCTATCTCTAATCAGGTAATCTCCTTGCTTCAATTCCTTCAAGAACTCCCCATTCCTAACGAATTGAGCTCATTACACTGAAGGTTGTTTTAAACCTTCTTGGTTCTTGCACAACCTATTTTTTGCAAACTTGTCCTTCATTTATTTCTTTTATATTCGTTTTTTCCTTCCTGCCCTCATTCCCCTAACTTGACAGTGGAGGTCCCTTTTTTTTTTTTCCAAATTAGACATTTCTGTTGGGAAGTGCATAATTCCAAAACAGAAAATCAAATGGAAAATCAAGTCTTGATCATATCCTCCATTAAAGTGCTGAGTAGCTCTCTCACTCCATAGAGTGAGTTTTGGTTTGAATCACGTTTTCTCCCTGAGGTACATCTGACTTTCTATTTAGTCTCCTTCACTTATTAGACTTCCATCTACATGTCTTATGTGTAACTACTGCATAAGCCAGGCGCACTAACTCCCTCACTTGAAGGTAAACATAAAATCAAGTTACATAACTGACCCAGACGTTTGTACAGAGAGTTGTGTTATGTCTGTTTCCTGAATTCTCTCCTTACTTCCACCATTCATTGAATTGGATCATGGTTATTAACATTATCACCACTTCACCCACTGTGATGTTTCCTCATTAAGGAGACAAGCAAAGGTCTGGTGGAGCTCAACAGCCTTATTCATATCTCATTAAGTAAGAATCTCTCCTGATATTTCTCTATGGGACATTTTTGGCTGCCCTCCCAAAGGTGTCATTGTTTATGGAGAACAATCAGCCTCAAGCCAAAGACTTGAGTAGAAAGCTGCTCTGATCCTCTTCTAATCACAAAAATCACCCATGCCAAGAGCAAGCAATTAATGTAACTGTAAATCCTGTCAGAGTTCCCCTTATGATTTCAACTCGTATTTGTGACTGCGGGCTGTTTTGTCAAAGGGGACATTTGTTAGACAGGTTGTTTGCCAACATGAGGGAGGCTTTCTTATACTTTAGGTGATTCTATTTTTCCCTAAGGCCAATTATAATTCGTCTTGAGATGGTAAAAGTTCCCTTTAGATAATCAAGTAAGCCATTCAAAATGCCAAAATGTCCCAAACTCCTAATTAGCTCATTAGAGGTAAACATTAATTAATCATTCTGCTGAGTTTAGGTAAAGGTTACCATCTTCACTGCAGGGCTCCTGGGAACCTTCAATGTAAGAAAGCATTAACCCACAAATCAGAACATTCTCAATGAAGTCCATCAAAAATATAAATCAATAGTAACTGTTTTTAACTCCCAACTAGTGTGCTGAAAGACGAACTTGTTTAATTGTATTTGTGTAAAATGTTGTAGTAGTGACACGTAATGAAATCGTTCAAGCTGGTCACCCTTGGAGACGCCAGCAGATAACACAGCAAGGCAGGTGAGATCCCAGGAAGATGTTGGGTTGACAGCTTTGAATCAGCACATCTTTCAACTATCATATTGCAAGATAACCACAACCATTAATATAACAGGTATCACTTATTAATCCCTTACTACATGCCAAACACTTTATATATGTATACATGATTTAATTTAATCCCATTCACTTTGGGAAACTGGCATATTTATGTCTATTTTTACAAAGGAAGGAATACTTGTTCAGAGAAAAGTTAACTAAATTTCTCCACAGCACACAGCCAATGGTGGTAACAATGGGTCTCAGAGTTTATTTGATTCTTTTTTTTATTTTGAGATGCAGTCTCTCTCTGTTGCCCAGGCTGGAGTGCAGTGATGCGATCTCTGATCACTGCAACCTCCACCTCCCAGGTTAAAGCAATTCTCCTGCCTCAGCCTCCCGAGCAGCTGGGATTACAAGCGCCCACCACCATGCCTGGCTAATTTTTCTATTTTTAGTAAAAACGGGGTTTTACCACGTTGGCCAGTCTGGTCTCAAACTCCTGACCTCAGGTGATCCATCTGCCTCAGCCTCCCAAAGTGCTAGGATTACAGGTGTGAGCCACCACACCTGGACACATAGTTTTTTGATTCTGATGACTTTTCAACATCGCACCAAACCGTGCTGATTCCCAGCAGTTATGAAAGTATTTGTGAGTGAGCTCCACATAAATCCTTATGGGGTGAGCATATTTCTTAGTTATTTTGTGCTTTATGTAAGTATAGCCAAGGTTCATACAATACATCCAGGAACTGAGGCATCCTTTTCCTTCCATCAGGGAAGCCAAAAACAGAAGCAGGTTTCTATAACAATAAGCACCCCAGAGTGAGGGTTTGTATAAGTAAAGATGTGTGCTGATCTGAGGGCAGAATGTTGCTTTGCACTGTGGAACTGCCAGGTCAGAGAAGCCCAAAGCGTTTCTATCATTAAATTTGGCCAAAGTGAAAAACAGGAATATTTTTCACATCCATTCAACAAGCAACTACTAAGTACCTCATATGTGAGGATCATCCTGGCTCAACAGGATGGCAATTTTAGGTTTTAAGAAGTGTTGCAATAAGAACTTTAAGTTTATATATTTTTCTTCCCCAATGAGAGTGAGACTATTGAAGAACAGAAAGCAACAAACGAGGCAACAAAGTATATAAGTTAGAAATGCATTTGAACTCAAGTAGCAGAAATTTTGACTTCTAATGGGGGTTTTTGTTTTTTGTTTTTTCCTCCTATGACCAGAAGTCTGGAAGCAGGCAGAAATTCAGTGTTTCCTAGGCATGGTGTCATCTCTTCTTCGTGTTTACAAGATAATCATTGCAGTTCCAGACATTGCATCCATGTTTAAGGCCAGTAGAAAAAAGGAGGAAGAGGCAGTACTTCAGAATTTCACTTACTACTCTTCTTTCTTACTTCCTACTATTCTACTTACTACTACTCATATGAGAATCCCCACTCTAATGGAAGTTGAGAAAAATTTTCCCAGCAGTTAATAATACAACCCAGCCAAAAAGAGTGCAGTGGGCAGTGAGTAGTGGATGGGACAAAAGAGTCAAGCCTGCATTGCTTGCACAACCCGGATCTGAGTAAAGTCTGTGACTAACTTGTTTCCTGACTATTCTGCTCTCCACCTCCTGTCTTTGTCTCTTCTCTGGGAGTTTACCTTCAGTCCCTCAATGTGTGGGTACAGTTATTTGGTTGGAGCCTCTATCAGTTTGCCTCTTTTCAGAATCCCACACTGAAGGCAGACTGCAATCCCCTCACCTACCCATGGGCTCCAAAGCAGTGTGTCATTGACATCAGCTCAGGTTCAACCTGATGGCAAGACCTGATGCCAAGTATGCAGTTAATTTTGAGTTCTGAATTGAGAAACACTCAAGAAAATGAGCAAGGGCACACCAATATCCAAGCAGCATTTAAATGTGCTTTGTAGCTAATAGTTTCCTCATATTATTCTTTAATGCACAGGAAGAAAATTATCTGATTTGACAGAAACATCGTTTCTAAATTTTTGAAGACGAGTTCAGTTAATAAGCCTTAAATTCATTCTTTCAAACATAGTTAAAAATTATTTCCCTGGAGAAGAAAAAAACTCAGAATACCATAAGGGTCTAAAGTAGGCCATGTAAACAGTTCCCCCTATAGTTTTCAAGACAAGGATGGCTTCACTTACCACCAAAAGGCTGGGGAAATTAAAGCCCATAATTTGAATAGAAGAACATTGACATTTACCTTTCTGTAATATTCCCCTTTACTTATACTTTGCTTAGTTTTCTAAAGCATATTCCTATGTAAAATGTGTATAAGGAGACAGTATTTTGGTTATTTCAATTATTGTATGATTTACAAATTTTCCAAAGACTATACTACTGAATAAACCCAAAGGATGCCCAGAAAATAAAGGATGCCCAGAAAATTGATTTGACAAAAAGTTTCATGTTGTTCACTTATTCTTGTGAAAACTACCTTATTTAAAATCATTAGCTGCCCCATGAATTAACAGAAATAATAGCATTAAACAGGTGATTGATAATTAGATTAGAGCATTATTATCATTAAGGCAAGCAAACATATACAAAAATGAAAAGCCAAGAAATAATACAAGATGACTTTCACCTTTCTACTTGGGAACAACAGCTTTTTTTGCCTAGGAAGAGGCAAAAATCTATTCTAGTTTTCTGTAATAAACCTTAAAGTTATTATGAAAATGATGACAGTATTCACTGAACTTGCAAAAACTCTTCTTAATCACAGGCCTTGCTCTTTTTCAGAAATAAGAAGGTTTCCAAAAACCAAAAACCAAAACCAAACAAACAGACAAACAAAATTCAAACACACTCACACAAAAATCCACACAAAAAAATTTACCAAATAATGAAATAAAAAATTATAGGTAATATATAAATTGGAGCATAAAAATACATTACCAAAATAGTCAATACTAACAGCCAATATTATTGCTGTGATTAAGAATCAAATTTGGCTCTGAGTTTCCAAGCAGACAAGCAATTCCTGAAACATCATCAGTAACACGTATCAGAAGCAAGATAAACCTGAAGAGCACTTTAGCTTTTTCTAGCACTCCATCTTTTATAATGCATCCTTTGTGTATTGGAATGTCAGTGTTATACAAAACAGTGTCCATAACAATATTTTCACAACCAATTTATTAAAATATTTTATATTTTATATGGCCCTTTCTTATAATGGTTCTGTAATGACAGCTCAAGGCAGGTGATTTTGCAAGGGGATACACCAGTGTACACATAACTAACCTGTGGTATCCCAATTGACTCAGAACCCTTGTTTACAGCAGAGATCTTAAAGCTAGTATTGTTATGGGGTCTTTTCATTTGCTTTGGAAAGGAAAAACTAGAAAAAATTGCTCTAAAAGACTCCAATATAAGGACCAAATGGGAGTTAAATTATCTTCTTCCTCTTATAAGGGCTTGATTATTTTCTGGAACCCACATGCATAGATGAGGACTACAGTGATTTCCCCCTGTTGTATATGTTTGTTTGCTCAGGTGACATGTGGATGGAGCAGGGGCAGGGCTGCCTATGACTGAACAGGATTGGAAGTCACAGCAAAGAGGAAAGTTTTCAAGGGTGCTATATAATCTTACCAGCTCAGCCATCAAAACAAAACAAAACAAAAAACTATCCAAAATAAGTAAGTAAATAGACGATATAAACCCAAAACAAGCTATTTACAAAGAAGAATTAGAAGTTGCCAATATGCTCATTAAATAATTTTGGATTCTCTTAGTAACCTAAGAAATATAAATTCCAACAAAAATAAAGTATGTTTTCTCACTCGTCAACCAAAACAAAACTTAAAATCTTAATTTTAGTATTGGTAAGGTTGCAGGGAACAGGCAGTCCCTGCTAAGGGAAACACAAATGGAAAATACAAACTTCCTGGAAGGAAAGTTTATTATAAATATGAAAAAATCTTAAAATATTTATGTCCTTTGATCAGCATTTCTCTATTAAGAAATGATCCTAAACTAATTATCTCAGGCATATCCACATGTAAAAATACTATTATTTATAAGAAAAAATATTATAAATTACTCATGTTCCAAAGTAGAACACATGTTAAAACTTTTTTAAAAAACTAAAACATATACACTACAATCTATATTATACTCAAATATATGTACATGGAAAAAAATCAGATATGGCTAGAGTATTTCTTATATATATTTCTTATATTTCTTTATATCAAAGTGTAAGATATAAAATATTAATAAGATATTTAATATTATAAGAAATATATGAAGTATTCCACATTTTTTACCTGTGAATTTAAGTTAGAAATAGATTTTTCAATATTAATTTAAAAAATAAGAAACAATTTCTTCTTAATTATTTGAAATGACATAAAAACTATAGTTTACTTTCAGAACACTCTAAATTTTTTCAAAGAGTGCTGGAAACTTTCTTGCAAAACACATTTATCAGATCCTTATAAATCACAACATGTTCAACTGATTCACTTAGCACTGAACAGATTGAAGGATGCTGTGCTCCAGCTTCAGGCTGATCAAGGAAGCTCCAAATTACAGTAATTACAAATTTAACCTCTCAAATAAATTATGATGTGGAATGAGGAAGATGGTTTTGTCTAAAAGGCTTTGAGAAGATACTGGGAGGGCTACAAGTATGATTCAATCGTATACTCCTGAACACAGTTGAATCACTGAATTTAATGTAGGAAGGGGGTTAGAAATGATCTACTTCTGAATCTGCTCCGCATTTTTTCAGTGAGTGCACTCCATTCCAGACACGTAGAGTGAATGGCTACCTGAGGAGTCCAAGTCCTAGCTGGGACTGAATCAGTCCCTGGATCTCAGTCTAGTGCTCATTCTACACACTTGAATTCAGCTTTATTATCTCGGTTAACCCACTTATACATAAGTTTTGTGACAACAGTTCCATAAGCACTATCTTAGGCAGCACTGTTTAACAGAAATATAATGAAAACCACATGTAAACTTTTAAATTTTCTGGTAGCCATGTGAAATAAAGGAAAAAGAAAGAGGTGAAATTAATATTAATTATTAATAAGATATTTTCTTTAACCCAATGTATAAAGGTTTTCCAAAATTAGTAGAAGCAAAGAAATAATAAAGATCAGAGCAGAAAAAAATGAAATTAAGGATACAAAAATAACAAAAGATCAACAAATACAACTTGTTATTTTGCAAAGATGAACAAAATCAACAAACCCTTAGCTACACGAATTAAGAAAACAAGACTCAATTCAATGAAACCAGAGGAAAAGGGGAGATACTAAAACTGATACCACAGAAATTCAGAGACTCACTAGAGGATATTCTGAACAACCATAAGCCAACAAATTGAAAAACCTAAAAAAAAGTGGATAAATTCCTGCACACATACAACCTACCAAGATTGAACAATGAAGAAATAGAAAACCTCAACAAGCCAATAATAAGTAATGAGAGTGAAGCTACAATTAAAAGTCTCACATCAAAGAAAAACCCAAGACCTGATAGATTCACTGCTGAATTCCACAAAACATTTAAAGAAGAAGCAATAACAATTCTACTTAAACTATTCCAAAAAATTGAAGAGAAGGGGAACTTTCAAATTCATTCTATGGGACCATTATTACCCTGATACCAAAACCAGACACAGACACAACAAAAGAAGGAAACTACAAGCCAATACTCCTGATGAACATGGATGCAAAAATCCTCAACAAAATTCCATCATGCAAGTTCAATAACACGTTAAAAAATTGATTTGCCATAATCAAATGGGATTTATCCTAGGGATACAAGGATGGTTCAACCTAAGTAAATTAATAAAAATGATACATGACATTAACAGAATCAAGAACAAAAGCCATATGATCATAGCTGCTGAAAAAGCACTCCATTACATTCAACATCCATTTATGATGAAAACTCTCAACACATTGTGTACAGAAGAAACATATCTCAAAACAATAAAGACCACTTATAAAAATCCCATAGTTAACATCTTACTGAATAGGAAAAATTGCAAGCCCTTCCTGTAAGATCTGGAACAAGACAAGGATACCTGCCATCACCACTTTTATTCAACATAGCACCAGAAGTTCCAGCCAGAACAATTAGGCAAGGGAAGGAAATAAAGGACACCCAAATTGTGAAAAAAGAAATGAAATTATCCTTGTTCACACATGATATTATATTTAGACAAACTTAAAGACTCCACCAAAAAACTAGCAGAACTGATAAATGAATTCAGTAAAGTGGCAGGATGCAAAATCAACATGCAAAAATCAGTATCAGGTCAATACACCAACAGCAGAGAATCTGTAAAAGAAATCAAGAGAGCAATCACATTTATAAGGGATAACAAAAAAAAACTTAGGAATAAATGTAACCTATATTTTGAAATAGCTGGAAGAGAACATAAGGAATGTTCCCAACCCAAAGAAAGAATAAATGTCTGAGGTGATGAATATCCTAATTACCCTAATTTGATCATTACACATTGTATGTATCAAAATATCACATGTACCCCATAAATATATATATAATTTTTATATATAATAAATCAAAATTGATTAGTTAAATATACGTATAAATAGTTAAATAGATATATGTATAAAGTTCTCAGCATTTCAACCTGTATTCACTATAAAAATAAAAATAAAATTTTACATTTTTTTCCATACCAGGTCTTTGAAACTCAGTGTGTTTTTTCCACTTACAGCATGTTGCAAATGGGACTAGTAAATTTCAAGTGCTCATTGACCACAGTGGTTGATAGCTTCCGATTTGACAATGCAGATCTAAGGCATAGTTGATTTTATGACTTTCTTCCCCAAAAGGCCAGGGCGAGTAATAATTTAGGTCAGTATCTAAAGACAGAAACCATCATAAAGAAATCCTGTAGAGAAGTACACCAATAATGAAGAAACACCACAAATACTAAGCTATAGCATGGAGTAGGCAAAGCCTTTCTTGCTTTGGCCAATAGTAAATATCAAAGTATTTTCTTAACATGAAATAATGCAGACTTTTTGGATGAGCAGAGAGAAGAGTACAGATATCACAACTGGGAGGTACTGAAAGCAGAGCCATGATAATAAAGGCATGTGACTGACAGGGTTTGTCATTCTCCCAGTGGTGGATTTGCTTACTTAAAACCTAAAAGTCTTCCCTCAATTAGGATTCTCAGGTGCCTTCTGCCAGAGTAAGCTATTCCTGCCTACTCAATTTAGTGATAGTTTCATTCCACTTCATTTGTAATGAGTTGCCTACCTACAGTCTCTCCAAATTACAATCACCGTGGCCTGACGACCTGAAGCACATTTTGCTTATCTAAATTCCTTATCATTGGAAAGTAGTGCATTACACCACACATAGTGTGTGCTCAATAAAATTTTAACAGATGTGTAAATGAATCAGTGATGCCCATTCAGAATTTGATGCTGCCTTTCAGAAAATACTGTAAAGATTAAAAGTGAGCAGGAAAAAAAAAAGCATCCAATGTAAATCTTCCAAATTTCTAAGTGTATACAAAAGACTGGAATTTAGGAAAAAACACAGCAACAGATGTTGAATCACAGGGCCATGCTGACAATATTATTTAAAATTATTCCTTCAAATCAGGAAGACTTAACCCTAAATCAAGACACACACACACACACACACACACACACACACACACACACACACACACTCCATGCCCAAAAGCTTATTAGAGTTTCAGTAAACAACGCCATCAGGCTGATATAAAATTATCTTCCTGTTGTCTTGCTTCAATTCAATAACAAATTATTGCTTCAATGCTTGGCAATCAGAGAAGCAAAATTCTTGAGGATCCCACAAGTGAATTTGAGACTGTCTATTCTTCCAGAGCAAAGTTATATTTGAAGTGAGACACAGTTCTAACAAACTGAGACTACTGAGGTGCATTTTGATTGCTGTTCTGGTAACCCAATGCCATAATCCACAAAGCCAATTCCTGTTAAACATTTTGTCTAACTTCTGTTGATTGCTAAGATGGTAACCAGCTCTCTACTTGATTTCCCCAGGAAAAATTAACTTGTTTCCAGGGTATGTGTAAAAATCCCACTTTTTGTTTTCTTGCCCTCTGGTATCTTGTCTGAAAACTAACTTAATTCAAAGTCCAGCAGTGTAGGAGTATGTGATAAAAAGTACGTAAAAATCAATAGAGTTCCCACGCCCCTCAGTCCCAGGCAGCCTTGCTTACCATGCTGTAAGAGCTCATCAACACCGTTGTTCCACTTGCTGCACTCCTAAATCGATTGGAAATGCCCTGACCCAAAGGTCAGGTGGCAGTGTGTAAATATAAGGGATATCTCACCATGGAGATCAGAGCTCCACACTGCAGGAAGCCAAGAAGGCCATTTCAAAGGCATTGATCTGTGTCCTAAATATAGGACTCACAATCTTCTTAGGAACGACACACATCTCCACTTCCACCAGATTATTAAAGAAATTCCACCGGAGTTTCTTCAGGAGCCTTGCCATATTCCTCTCCAACAGTGATTTGGGAACACTGCCTTCAGAAAACACCTTTGGAACTAGCAGGATTGGATGTCTCTGCACTTAAAGCCAAAAGAAATTAAAGTCGATCCAGCTATATTACAAAATTATAAATTGCTGCAACCGGATTGGAAGTGACATTTATAACAAGTAAACTGAGGAATGTATTAGAACTCAGGAAAATTGACCATTCTTTGGAGATAAAGATGGCAAGACAATTAGCACTGAGGGGTTGAATGGCACTGCACAGTACATTAAGATCCGAATTGTTACTTGATTCTTGGGAACTTGAGCAAGTCAGCTAACTTCTTTGAGGCTCAGCTTGGAAAACCATGACTCTTAACCAGTTTAGGATTATGAAAGTCTTTGAAATCTGGTAAAAGTCTCTTCTTAGAACTATTTTACGTAAATTTTATTGAGATCGTAGATACCTCACTATCCCCAAATACTACTCAGGGCCCAAGTTAAGACTTTCTATTCTAGATACTTATAACTCCCCTATTCTATCCCTAGAATGTATCCTCTGTGAGAGTGAGGTGTTTCCAGAACCTAGGAAAGTTCCTTATACCTAGTGTTTGCTTAAGGGACATTTGTAGAACCCTCATAAAGGAAAGAATAGTGAGACTCTTCAAGCAATTAAACAAGGCAGTTTATGGAAAGGAGAAGTGAAAATTACAAAATACTCTACAAATACGTGATTTCTTTTCTTAAAGTAAATTGCAAGCCACATCTTTGGCTCTGTTCTGATTGACACAGTAAGATAAAATCACAATTTACAATTTATAACTTTTTCCTATAAACCTGGCATTTTCTAAAATGACACATTTGTGCTGTAATTCCAATTTTTTACTTTGAAAGCCTTTAGAAATTTATAGCACTAAATGCCCACAAGAGAAAACAGGAAAGATCTAAAACTGACACCCTAACATCACAATTAAAAGAACTAGAGAAGCAAGAGCAAACACATTCAAAAGCTAGCAGATGGCAAGAAATTACTAAGATCAGAGCAGAACTAAAGGAAATGGAGACACAAAAAACCCTTCAAAAAATCAATGAATCAGGGAGCTGGTTTTTTGAAAGGATCAACAAAATTGATAGACCGCTAGCAAGACTAATAAAGAAGAAAAGAGAGAAGAATCAAATAAACACAATAAAAAATAATAAAGGGGATATCACCACCGATCCCACAGAAATACAAACTACCATCAGAGAATACTATAAACACCTCTACACAAATAAACTAGAAAATCTAGAAGAAATGGATACATTCCTGGACACATACACCCTCCCAAGACTAAACAAGGAAGAAGTTGAATCTCTTAATAGACCAATAACAGACCCTGAAATTGAGGCAATAATTAATAGCTTACGAACCAAAAAAATTCCAGGACCAGATGGATTCACAGCCGAATTCTACCAGAGGTACAAGGAGGAGCTGGTACCATTCCTTCTGAAACTATTCCAATCAATAGAAAAAGAGGGAATCCTCCCTAACTCATTTTATGAGGCCAGCATCATCCTGATACCAAAGCCTGGCAGAGACACAACAAAAAAAACACAGAATTTTAGACCATAATCCCAGATGAACATTGATGCAAAAATCCTCAATAAAATACTGGCAAACTGAATCCAGCAGCACATCAAAAAGCTTATCCACCATGATCAAGTGGGCTTCGTCCCTGGGATGCAAGGCTGGTTCAACATACACAAATCAATAAACGTAATCCAGTATATAAACAGAACCAAAGACAAAAACCACATGATTATCTCAATAGATGCAGAAAAGGCCTCTGACAAAATTCAACAATGCTTCATGCTAAAAACTCTCAATAAATTAGGTATTGATGGGACGTATCCCAAAATAATAAGAGCTATCTATGACAAACCCACAGCCAATATCATCCTCAATGGGCAAAAACTGGAAGCATTCCCTTTGAAAACTGGCACAAGACAGGGATGCCTTCTCTCACCACTCCTATTCAACATAGTGTTGGAAGTTCTGGCCAGGGCAATAACACAGGAGAAAGAAAAAAAGTGTATTCGATTAGGAAAAGAGGAAGTCAAATTGTCCCTGTTTGCAGATGACATGATTGTATATCTAGAAAACCCCACTGTCTCAGCCCAAAATCTCCTTAAGCTGATAAGCAACTTCCACAAAGTCTAAGGATACAAAATCAATGTGCAAAAATCACAAGCATTCTTATACACCAATAACAGACAAACAGAGAGCCAAATCATGAGTGAACTCCCATTCACAATTGCTTCAAAGAGAATACAATACCTAGGGATCCAACTTACAAGGGATGTGAAGGACCTCTTCAAGGAGAACTACAAACCACAGCTCAACGAAATAAAAGAGGATACAAACAAATGGAAAAACATTCCATGCTCATGGATAGGAAGAATCAATATCATGAAAATGGCCATACTGCCCAAGGTAATTTATAGCTTCAATGCCATCCCCATCAAGCTACCAATGCCTTTCTTCACAGAATTGGAAAAAACTACTTTAAAGTTCATATGGAACCAAAAAAGAGCCCGCATCGCCAAGTCAATCCTAAGCCAAAAGAACAAAGCTGGAGGCATCACACTACCTGACTTCAAACTATACTACAAGGCTATAGTAACCAAAACAGCATGGTACTGGTACCAAAACAGAGATATAGATCAATGGAACAGAATAGAGCCCTCAGAAACAATACCACACATCTGCAACCATCTGATCTTTGAAAACCTGAGAAAAACAAGCAATGGGGAAAGGATTCCCTTTTTAATAAATGGTGCTGGGAAATCTGGCTAGCCATAGGTAGAAAGCTGAAACTGGATCCCTTCCTTACACCTTATACAAAAATTAATTCAAGATGGATTAAAGACTTCAACATTAGACCTAAAACCATAAAAACCCTAGAAGAAAGCCTAGGCAATTCAGGACACAAGCATGGGCAAGAAATTCATGTCTAAAACACCAAAAGCTATGGCAAAAAAAGCCAAAATTGACAAATGGGATCTAATTAAACTAAAGAGCTTCTGCACAGCAAAAGAAACTGCCATCAGAGTGAACAGGCAACCTACAGAATGGGAGAAAATTTTTGCAATCTACTCATCTGACAAAGGGCTAATATCCAGAATCTACAAAGAACTCAAACAAATTTACAAGAAAAAAAACAAACAACCCCATCAACAAGTGGGCGAAGGACATGAACAGACACTTCTCAAAAGAAGACATTTATGCAGCCAACAGACACATGAAAAGATGCTCATCATCACTGGCCATCAGAGAAATGCAAATCAAAACCACAATGAGATACCATCTCACACCAGTTACAATGGCAATCATTAAAAAGTCAGGAAACAACATGTGCTAGAGAGGATGTGGAGAAATAGGAACACTTTTACACTGTTGGTGGGACTGTAAAGTAGTTCAACCATTGTGGAAGTCAGTGTGGTGATTCCTCAGGGATCTAGAACTAGAAATACCATTTGACCCAGCCATCCCATTACTGGGTATATACCCAAAGGACTACAAATCATGCTGCTATAAAGACACATGCACATGTATGTTTATTGCGGCACTACTCACAATAGCAAAGACTTGGAACCAACCCAAATGTCCAACAATGATAGACTGGATGGATTAAGAAAATATGGCACATATACACCATGGAATACTATGCCACCATTAAAAAGGATGAGTTCATGTCCTTTGTAGTGACATGGATGAAGCTGGAAACCATCATTCTCAGCAAACTATCCCAAAGACAAAAAACCAAACACCACATGTTCTCACTCACAGGTGGGAATTGAACAATGAGAACACTTGGACACAGGAAGGGGAACATCACACACCAGGGCCTGTTGTGGGGTGGGGGGAGGGGGGAAGGATAGCATTAGGAGATATACCTAATGTAAATTACGAGTTAATGAATGCAGCACACCAACATGGCACATGTATACATATGTAACAAACGTGCACGTTGTGCACATGTACCCTAGAACTTAAAGTATAATAAAAAAAATAAAAATAAATCAATAAATTATTGAGAATTAAATTTCCTTACATGCTCAAAGAAATCCTGCTTTTCATTTTGCATTTCCTGCTTGATTCTAAGGATGTCACTATTGATTTATTGGTCAAATGTGGACATATAATTCACTTGCTATTAAATTCCCACATTCAGTAAACAATTCAATGGCTTGCAGTTTCCAAAAGTCTTCCACCTGAATTCCCAACCATTTATCTTCCATGTCTTTGCCTAGTCTCAGACCTCATTACTTTTCACTTAAAACATAAAAATATTTTTTCAGTTTCTCTCCCTGTAATTTTTCATTTGCATCATCTCTGATCATCTTGCTGAAACATAAATTTAATCATGTGACTTTTGCACTTAACGATTAAGACACCTGTCCTAAGCCTATTTTATGGCAAATAAATGTGAAATATAACAAATGATGCCCTTCCTCATTGAGCCTTAGCTCATGCCTCTCTCGTCTTGTACTCCACACTCCTTCCACAGTTAACATCTCGCATGCTTACTGTCTGCCATTTTCTTTGTACCTTCATGCTTCTGGTGGCAGAGAGAGGGTTCTGTTTGCAACCTCCTTGGACTCTCATCTTTCAAGTAGACTCCTACTCATCCATCTAGACTCAAATGTCACTTTCCTGCCCACTTCTCCAATCAGCTAACCACTCAGCTAACCACAGAGTAAAAGCACATTCTATGGGCTTCCATTACAAATACACTTGATTATAACACTTCTACTGCATTAATATGATTTATATGTCTTTTTCACACTGGTCTCTAAGCTTCCTCAGTTCACTGCCCACATATTTTATACACTGAGTCAATTACCAAGCAAAATTAATATATTAACACTGCTGACAGTAACAATAGCTCTGAATAAGAAGGATCCTTTGCAGTTGCTAACTACCTCATATTTTTATTAAAGGTATCTAGTTTGCCTGCATCAAATCCACAGATGACTGTCTCTATAGGGAACATCAATGAAAATGATGATAATGTTAATAGATTGCTTACATGTGCCTGGCTTCATGTTCATCATTTTACATGTGCTATTTTTATTTAATACACTATAACCTCTATGATGTAGGTATTATTAACCCATTTCACAGATAAGAAAACTGAGGTTTAGAGAAATTAAATTATGCCATACAGTCATATGGCTATTTACTAGCCTTATAACTAGTAAATAGTGAAGACAGATGTATTAGTCCATTTTCATACTGCTATAAAGAACTGCCCGAGATGTGGTAATTTATAAAGGAAAGAGGTTTAATTGACTCACATGTCAATTAAGTCACCTTCTTCCAAGGTGGCAGAAAGGAGAAGTGCCGAGAAAAAAGGAAAGAGCCCCTTATAAAACCATCAGATCTCGTGAGAACTCACCATATGTCACAAGAACAGCATGGGGGAAACCACTCCCATGATTCAACCACCTCCACTTGATCTCTCCCTTCACACGTTGGGATTATAGGGATTATGGGGATTACAATTCAGGATGAGATTTGGGTGGGGACACAAAGCCCAATCATATTGATGAGATTTGTTCCCAACTTTGATTGCAAACAGTATTATTCTCAAATTCTATTTTGAAGTATGAATGATCAGTTCACTAAGATCCTTTGTGGGAAAATCTAGAAAAGTATCTTCAAATACATTACATGTTCCAAAGATTTGCTTTCAAAATCTGGTGAAGGTTCATCTGGTGATACATTAATCAATTATCATATTTTCTTTTTTAGAGAACCCAAGTAAGAAATTTTACATTTGCGCTTCTCACACTTTAAGTCAATGCTAACTACAACATTGTTGTCCCTACCTCGAAGTGAGTTTCTTAAACTATATGATGATTTCAATGCAGACTCTACAAAAGAAAAACTTCTGATGTGGTCTTGAGAAATATACTTGATTAAAGCATACGAATTCCTACATTTCCCACTTATGGAGTGGAGACTCCCAGAAAGCTTACTGCAGAATCCAGCATTTCCTCATTAACACAGACCTTAGACCACATCTTTCTTTCCCATTCTACATCTCTGTTCCTTGCTGGCCAATTTAGTCTTTCAATTGTCTAAGGGCTCTCCATTCCTCCCTTCCTCTTTCTAGCCTGTTATTTCTAGGCTCCTCTGAATAAACCTCAGATTTCCCACTGCATGCCTTTAGTTCAAAAATGAGAATCTGCCCCACAGTCTGGCCTCCTTCCTGCCTGAAGCCAGCACCTTCACCCTGCCTCTGCCAGTTTCAGAGAGATCAGCCCATTCAAACACTTATGCCTCATCCCAAATGTTCATCAACATCATGCCCATTCTTCAATTCCAACACAAATCTTTCTTGCTTGCATGACAGATTTAGGCAAGGCACATAATTCTCTGTGATCCATAGGGCTTATATGAGGATGAAGTGAGATAACACAAGAAAAGACACTTGAAACAATGCCTAGCCCATGAGAACTCTATACACTCTGTGATGGTGTTTAGCTATTTTATTGCCGAGGCACTTAAAACCACTGCAAAGAGAACAGAGATGGTTAAAAACACCAATTCCATGTAAATGAGGCCTGAGCCTGCCACTTATGACAGGTGGGACCTTGGGCAAGTCACATTACTTTTTTGGCCTCAGTTTCTTCTGTGAAAGGAACATCTCACAGTACCTCTATCACAGAAATGTTGAGGAGTTTACATGCAACAGTGTGAGTATAAAGCACTTGCTTATGGAAGTAGCACAGAGGACCTTCCCAGTCTACATATTAGTAACTTGTCATTTCCCAGCCCCTAAAGATCTCTCCCTTTCTAAATTCCTCAAGAGCTACAATCATTTTCTCACATTCCAAGATGTATTTTTCTCTGACTGTTTCCACTGTGGTAGGTATGCCCTTCCAGCTAGGTGTGAGTTCCTGAAAAGCATGTACTATCCTGTATATTTCTCCCAAACGCTTCTACTCTCAGCAAATAGGAAAGTGCTAGGAAGGTAAATGCCTGAGAACTATTGACTTGCACATCACCAATACGTGCTATTAAAGTTTGTTAATTTATATAACATTTCATCTATTTGAGTTCATAGCCAAGAAAAAAAATATGAATAAATTGTCATTTTTGTTCTTTTTAGAGGAATAGGGAATTGAATATATTTTAATAACAAATTTATATACATAAACATAAATAACATTAGACATATAATTGCAAGTAGTATAGCAGAGTGAGAAAATTAGAGATAATGAACAGAATATACTATTTTAAAATTCTATAAACACATTTTCTATCAATAAAAAGTCCTTTTTTAAAGGAATCTACAGTCTGACCTTGCAAAAGAAAAAAAAATAAACAAATGACATTGAATTTCTGAAACTTATTCACTGAAATATTTTTTTCTGACATGAATATTTAAAGTCTCCAAATTTATATTAAAAATTCATATGCAAATGAACAATGAAAATAAAAATTGCCAATACCTGATACCCATTTTCTCTTTGTATATATTACCAATCTACTTGTGATGGAAAAATAAAAGTTTCTCATCATATGCCAGGTAAGTATATGATATGGTTTGGCTCAGTGTCTTCACCCAAATCTCACTTTGAATTGTAATAATCCCCATGTGTCAAGGGCAAGGGGAGGTGGAGATAATTGAATCATGGGAGTGGTTTCCCCCATACTGTTCTCCTGATAGTGAATAAATCTCACGAAATCTGATGGTTTTATAAATGAGAGTTCCCCTGCACAAGCTCTCTTGCCTGTTGCCATGTAAGATGTGATTGCTCCTCCTTGCCTTCTGCCATGCTTGTGAGGCCTCCCAAGCCATGAGGAACTGTGAGTCCATTAAACCAATTTCCTTTATAAATTACCCAGTCTTGGTTATGTCTTTATGAGTAGCATGAGAACAAACTAATACATTAAACTGGTACTGGTAGAGTGGGGTGCAGCTATAAAGATACCCAAAAATGTGGAAGTGACATTGGAACTGGGTAACAGGCAGAGTTTGGAACGGTTTAGTTGGCTCAGAAGAAGACAGAAAAATGTGGGAAGGTTTAAAACTTCCTAGGGATTTGTTGAATAGTTTTGACCAAAATGCTGACAGTGGTATGGACAGTGGTATGAAGCTTAAGTTGAGGTGGTCTCAGATGAAGATAAGAAACTTTTTGGGAATTGGAGCAAAGGTGACTCTTTTTATGCTTTAACAAACAGACTGGTCACATTTTGCCCCTGCCCTAGAGATCTCTGGAACTTTGAACTTGAAAGATATAATTTAGGGTATCTGGTGGAAGAAATTTCTAAGCAGGAAAGCATTCAAGAGGTGACTTCAGTGCTGTCAAATGCATTCAGTTTTATGTATTCACAAAGATATGGTTTGGAGTTGGAACTTATGTTTAAAAGGGAAGTAGAGCATAAAAATTTGGAAAATTTGCTGCCTGACAATGTGATAGAAATGAAAAACCCATTTTCTGAGGAGAAATTCAAGCCAGCTGAGAAATCTGCATAAGTAATGAGGAGCCAAATGTTAATTGTCAAGACAATGGGTAAAATGTTTCCATGGCATGTCAGAGGTCTTCACAGCAGCTCCTCCCTTCATAGGCCTAGAGGCCTAGCTAGAAAAAATGGTTTCATGGGCTGGGACCAGGGTCCCCCTGCTCTTTGTAGCCTAGGGACTTGGTGTCCTGCATCCCAGCCACTCCAGCCATGGCTAAAAGGGGCCAAGATACAACTCAGGCCATGGCTTCAGAGGGTGCAAACCCCAAGCCATGGCAGCTTCCATATGATGTTGAGCATGTGGGTACACAGAAGTAAAGAACTGAGGTTTGGGAACCTCCACCTAGATTTCAGAAGATGTATAGAAATACCTGGATATCCAGGCAGAAGTTTGCTGCAGGGGCGAGGCCCTCATGGAGAACCTCTGCTAGGGCAGTGTGGGAAGTGAAATGTGGAGCTGGAGCCCCCACACAGAGTCCCCATTGGGGCATTGCCTAGTGGAGCCATGAGAATAGGGCCACCATCCTCCAGAACCCAGAAGGATAGATCCACCGACAGCTTGCACTGTGCATCTGGAAAAGACACAGACACTCAACACCAGCCTCTGAAAGCAGCTGGAAAGGTGGATAAATGCTGCAAAGCCACAGGGGTGGAGACGCCCAAGACCATGGCAACCCATCTCTTCCATCAGCATGACTTGGATGTGAGGCATGGAGTCAAAGGAAATCATTTTGGAGCTCTAAAATTTGACTATCCCGCTGGATTTCAGACTTGCATGGGGACTGTAGTCTCTATGTTTTGGCCAATTTCTCCCATTTGGAATGGGGGTATTTACTCAATGCCTGCACCGCCATTGTTTCTAGGAAGTAACTAACTTGCTTTTGATTTTACAGGCTCATAGGTGGAAGGGACTTACCTTGTCTCAAATGAGACTTTGGACTGTTGGACTTTTGGATTAAGGCTGGAATAAGTTAAGACTTTGGGAGACTGTTGGAAGGGCATGATTGTGTTTTCAAATGTGAGGACATGAGATTTGAGAGGGGCCGGGGGTGGAATGATATGGTTGGCTCTGTGTCCCCACCCAAATATCACCTTGAATTGTAATAATCCCATTTGTCAAGGGTGGGGCCAGATGGAGATAACTTAATTGCTGCGTGGGTGTCCTCATACTGTTCTTGTAATAGTGAATAAGTCTCATGAGATGTGATGCTTCTATAAATGGAAGTTCCCCTAAACAAGCTCTCTTGCCTGTTATCATGTAAGACGTGGCTTGCTTCTCCTTTCATTCCACCATGATTGTGAGGCCTCCCCAGCTATGTGGAACTGTGAGTCCATTAAAACTCTTTCCTTTATAAATAACCCAGTCTCAGGTATGTCTATATTAGCAGCATGACAACAGACTAATGCAGTACAATACTCTATGTATGAGGTGGGCTAGTTGGAAACACTTCTGTCAAAATATTACCTATTTGACACAGATAAGACACAGCCTGGGTCTCCAAACAGGATGAGCTCACTAGCTGCCCTCTGGAAACCAAGTTTTGTTTTGAAATCTTAAGAAGCGTCTCATGTGTCACAAGAAGAGGTTGCAATCTGAAGTTGAGGGGCTTCTGTTCATCAGTGAGGTTTCTTGCCCTTCCAAAAGAGGCACATCCCTGCAGGACCCTGAGTTTCTGAGCTGCTTCCAGAATACTTCCTGAGTCCTGTGCTTAGAAAGGAATAGAGACCTCTATATCCCTCAGCAGTGTGAGGCAGGTAGTGCTGGCTCTCAAAACACCCGCTCCAATTAATGTCCATCTGTGCCTTGTAATTCAGGAAACTGTAGCAGCAAGAAGCAGCGTTTTTGTTGATAAAGTCACTTCTGGAACCTTTCCTGTTTATGGGAAAACTTTTTAGGCAGTAGATGATCAGCAGACTTGAACACTGGAAGTACAGGAATTGGAGGATGGAGTAACAGACTGTTTTATTAATAAGCTTCACAAAAGGGAGGGTGCAACACAAATTAATGGTTATAGACACTACACCTTCTACATTAAAAGAAAGTCTTAACAATCTGAACCTAACACAGTAACTGATATTTTTCAAACCACATTATATTTTGCAGAAAACTTTCTCACAAAGATGCCTTTAAATATTTCTCCCATTAAGACTGAAAGAGGGAGAGACGGCCTCTTTTACAACAGCACAGTGTACTCATTATGAGCTTAGGTTTGGAATTGGACTCCTAAGTTTGAATATCTTCTCTGCCCCATATCACACTTGTTTATGACCTTGGCCAATGGCTTACCCACTCCAAGGCTCAGCTTTCTCACCTATAAAATAAAGATGAAATTCTTTCTTCTTATAATGTCACTTGATGGTTAAACAAAACTTATTGGAAATTCCTTCACCGTGTGCTCAATTAGACCGTTAGAAAGTGCCCTCATTTTTAATTATTCACTGAAGTTCTGCATTGTGGACACAGTCTGCCCTACATCTCAGATCTCATGAGGCTGAGCCCTTGTTATCTCCACTTCTCCAGGGCAGAGAAAAGACAAGCATGGCTTCTACTTCTTTCACTGAGTAATGAAAAGTGTCAAAGAAAAGCACAGCTCACATATTGGTGGCATGACCAGGTCATAATACATGTGCTTCTATACTGCGCTGTGTCTCTGGCCCTCCATACTGACTGAGGAGCTGTCAGTCTTCCACAAGGCAAATGCCCAAAGGAGGCATGGCTGGGGCTGAAAGGTCTGATCCCAGGGATTTGGTCTCAGCTCTCACTCTGCTGCTTTTGGCCAATGTGCATTATTGTCCCCTAGAAAGATGGAGTTCTCTTCTCCCAATTTCCATGTAAAATTCTATTGAGAGTGCATGCATCCCTTTTTTTGTGTTTTTGTTTTGGTGCACCACTGCACACTGTGCAACCTTCACTGGACTTCCTTTAGTGTAAAAGGAAATATCTTCAATGCACTAAGAAAAAGACCTGAGGGAAGAGAGGAGTTTGGCAGGGGAAGTCGTATAAGGACAGGACTGGAAGCATCTCTGCCCTCAGTGCTTTCCAGAGTCCTAGACTTCTGTTCACAGACTAGGTATGTATGCTTGGTGAAAGGCTCAACCACCCGAAGTCCCTAAGGACCCCAAGAACACTGCAACTAATTTATAGGGGAAATAAAAGGAAGACAGTACCTAGTCTACTATTCAGGAAAAGGTTATAAAGCAAGCCACCCCTGGATGAACAAGAAACCTAGCTTGTGTAGGCTTGTCATTCTGAGTTTTCTTATGCTTATGGAAGCAGTAATGCATGTCATTGTACACCTCAGAAATTTCTATAGTACTTTTTTGCATATGACTAAATACACATTAATATTTTATTACCACCTTTTATCCAAGAATCATTGACGGATAAAAGCAAAATAGTAATATGGCTTTTAAATAAAATACATATTTGATACATCTACATAATTAGCTGGGAGTTGTAGTACATCTTAACGAAACTATCGTTAAATTTTAAAATCAAGTTCATACTTGAAACTGAATAGGAAAAATGCAAACTGCAGCACTTCATTTCATGAGACTGACAAAAAAGAACTCTCCATATATAGGCCCTGGCTTTTCTAAAATGTGAAGTCTAAGCAAGCACATGCCTTCCTCTGAATACTGGCTGAAAGGGTGTATTAAAATGACCAACCCAGTCTTAACCAAAATGCCCACCGCCAATATTGCATTGCATTCTTCCTGGTGATGTTAGTGGGTCCAATAAAATCATTTTCTAAATTATGAATACTTTTTTTCTTTTATTCAAATTGTGTTCCGCATGGGTACCAAGGAAAAATAGAGATCAAAATAAAGAGACTACCAGAAATGGATCCACAGAAAAAATGATGGAAGTTCCAACAGGTGACAGGTCTTGCATGAGGCAAGTACACAGGTAACACTGATCTTGAATAGGTTTGTACCAACATCCATTGCCCTCCCCTTGGTTAAACTTACTTTTCCTAATTAACCAGAGAACAATTCAGAGTAATATATTAAATACCTTCCAAATAGGGACATTCAACAGATATTTGTTGTCCTCAATCATTTTTCTATTTTTCTATTTAGCACACCTATGTAATATTTACAGCAAATCACTTTTCACTGAACACTATTTTTAGAGCTATTTTGTTTACATCTACTCTTGTCACTGGAGTATTCTACATGCTCAAGGTCCCATCTTTGCCTGTCGAACTCATCATACTCAATAGTGTGGTCAAGTTCAAATGTCTTTCCTTGACCTTCCAAACTATGTTTTAGCACTATTCCCTCCCGATCTTCTAAGCACTCTGACAGCATGCTACACTTGTGCTTCAGAGTAACCACTGGATTGTAAGGAAATAACCATTATGTAATTTTCTGTATAATGCATGTCTCCCTTGTTAATCCAGAAGCCTCATGAGAAATGGGATCTTGCTACTTTTATTCATCATGGAATGCCCCCCAAAACCAGCTGTGCCTGGCAAATTGGTGAGCAATCAGTAAGTATCTGTTGAATAAAATAAAAAAATTAGGGAATAAGATAATAATGAGTAAATAATAGAAGTTGTTTCTGAGAGAGGTAGAGAAAAAGAATGAAAAGGAAAGTCAATTTAATTTTTTTAATGCACTGGGAAAGCATTTAGAGCTCAACAGTGTTTATGGTTCCCATTGTTAGATGTCAATTGTCATTCACGATAACAGGTGAAAAAGTTGTAGCATATAAATAGGTATCGTTTCATAAATAGGCCCATGAGGTTGCTATCCTGGTTTTAAAACTTCTAGTCTTCATTGTATTAAAAATATCTACTACAGTAAAATAGAACAAAAATAAAATGTACAAGGATTAAAAGAATTAAGAATTATATAATTTATCCACATTTACCCACATAATCTAAGAAAATCCATAAATAAATGATTATAATGGATAAATTTATTCAGCAAGATTTCTATATACTAAATATATCCATGTAATATTCCTTTACATCTGCAGCAAACTGTTAGAAAATTTGATTTTAGGCCGGGCGCTGATGGCTCACGCCTGCAGTCCCAGCACTTTGGGAGGTCGAGGCAGGCAGATCACGAAGTCAAGAGATCGAGACCATCTGGCCAACACTGTGAAACCCCGTCTCTACTAAAAATACAAAAATTAGCTGGGCATGGTGGCATGCGCCTGTAGTCCCAGCTACTCGGGAGGCTGAGGCAGGAGAATCACCTGAACCTGGGAGGTGGAGGTTGCAGTGAGCCAAGATCACACAACCGCACTCCAACCTGGGCGACACTGCAAGACTCTGTCTCAAAAAAAAAAAAAAAAAGAAAAGAAAAAAGAAAATTTGATTTTAAAGAATTACTTTTATAATAGCACAATGACAGTTATAACTAAATCTATTAATAATAAACATGTAGGTAAGACTTTTAGATTAAAATAATAATTCTATTGAATGCCATAAAAAGACATAAGCAAACGAGTTATATATCATGCTTATATGCCTAAATGTCCTTAAGGCAATTCTTACAAATAAATATATAAAATCAAAGCAATTCTAACCAAATCCTATTAGTGTTTTCAAGGAAGATGGCAATTTTTTGCTAAAATATACATGGAAAAGTTACAGATCAGTATCTGTCAAGGAAATTTTGCTGTGAATGAATAGAGAACTTAGCTTAATTGATATAAGCCTTTACTAAAAAGCTACAGAAATTAAACAGTGTATATAGTTTAAGGAATAGACACAGGAACAAAAGTGACAGAATAAATGACCTTAAAATAAACTCAGGTACCAATGAGAGCTTAGGATACAGCCTATGACAAATGTCTGAGCAAAAGATAGACTATCCAATACATGGTGCAGAAATAACCGGCTAACTATACAGAGAAAGAAAAAAAATCAGATAACTCCTTATCTAAAAACAAAAACAAAAACAGTAACTTCTGATGAGATTAATAACTTAAATCAGGTAAACAAATATTTAACTTTCAAATTATTATGTAGAGACTATATTGATGATATAAAGATAGAAACAGAAAAGAAAAAAGCATAAAAGAAAAATAAACATATTTGAACATATTAATACTGAAACCTTTTATAAGATAAAATACATTATAAGCAAAGTGAAAAGAGAGCCACAGGTTGGAAGAAGATAGTTACAAATCTCACAGGTAAAATGGAGTATCATACAACATGCAAAAGGAACGGATAAATTCAATTGTAAGAAAATAAAAATAAATAGAAAAACAGGCTAGTTATATGAATAGACAGTTGACATAAGACACTCAAATGGCCAATAAATATGTCAAAGATCTGTTTGTCTCACTAATAATCTCACTAATAATCAGGAAATCACAAATTATGAAAATAATCAGCTAACACATTATCCTCTTTATATTGTAAAAATCAATAATCTGACTGATTTTAGAATGTGGGAAAACAGAATCAAATGCATAATAGATAAGATGGTAACCTGAAGATCTATTTAGCATTACACAGCTGAAGACAGACACAACGTACAACCTAAAAATTTGATCTTTAAGTTTGTATGCTAAAAAAACTCATGTGTTTTCATAAGGTGAAATAAAATTTCTCATTATACTGAAAGATGATTCACACACACACACACACACACACACACACACACACACACACACAAAATACACATTTCCTCTATGTTACCCTAGGAATTTTTTGAAATATTGTCTTATTCACCAGTGTAAGGGTAGATTACTTTTACTTAGTAAAAGTAATCTGAAAGAAAGAGTACGTTAGTGAATCAGCACAACATGCTAAATGTGTTGCAAACTCTAAGTGTCACTCAGAGCATTTATTTATTATAAGTACATTCCATTAAGAAGTTTAAAATTCAAGTTAAGAGCATGTAGCTTAAAATTAAAATGACCTAAAAAGCATTGCAGAAAAAAGGATGGTAACTTTACTGGTATCATTCACTTCAGGTGTTTGTATCAGGAAACCAACATAATGTTAGTTGATCGATTATTGCTTTATTCAGATATTCCTTGGTGCATGTTTTGAGAAATGTCATAGCTCTTCAAAAAGGCTTTAAAGAATCAGCTGTCTTCTTTTCATGCACGGGTCAAGTTTTATCACTTCTCATTGAGAGACTAAACTTTCAAATGTTCATTGAGCTGTATAATTTCATGGGCTACATAAAAGTGATGGTTAAAAAATGTTAATATATTTCATCACTAGGCATCCTTAAGTTTTTAAGTGTTGTAAGTCTTATTTCAGAACACACTAGAATCTATATTTGCAGAGAAATGTAGCTTTTGGCACTAATTAACGGACCAGCATAGAGTCATATCTACCACTACAGGCAGGGCATGACTACAAGGCCTGCCACCAAGGCTTTTGCCAAGGAAACAACACTTGGAAAAGATCTACGACACTTTGTGTATCACTTACTAGCTATTTTGATCCCTGAACTTGGGTCAGTCATTTATCTCTTCACCTCAGTGTTCTCATCTGTAAACTGGCATTTATAATTCTGGTCCTCCACACCTCAGGCTGTTATAACAAGCACGACAGTATGTACTCATTTGCTAGGGCTGCCGTAAGAAAACACCACAGACTTAGTGGCTTAAACAACTGCAATTCATTTTCTCAACAATGTTGGAGGCTAGAAGTCCAAGATCAAGTTGTCGGCAGAGCCAGTTTCTTCTGAAGACTCCTTGGCTCACAGACGGCCATCATCTCCCAGCGTCTTCCCATGGTCTTTCTTCTGTGCCTGCCTGTGTCCAGACTTCTCATACAGGCTCTGGTCATACTGGATTAGGGCCCACCTTAACGTCCTCATTTTAATATAATTACCTTTTTAAAGACATTATCTCCAAACATAGTCACATTTCGAGGTACTGGTGGTTAGAACTTTAACACACATTTAGAAAAAGGAGAGAGGAAACAATTTAAACCAAAGCCCAGTGCTGATGTCAAATCGTTGTTGACAAAAACATCAGCACTGCCACACATACCTGCAGAAACATGGGATTTGTTCAGTTACGGTTAGATTGATGACGACTACCTGGAAGCCACATGGTAAATAAATGAGAAAAGAGAGAAGATTGTGTGAAAAGTTCTTTACTCTGCTCAAGGACTTTACACCTTTAGTTTTCCCACACTCTTGTATCATCAGTTTCTTCCTCTCCACTATATTATCCCTATCAGCACGCAAACATTCCCTAGTTTCATGGCCTTCAAATTTTAAAACTGTAATTCACGTGAAGAAATACATTTTGTATTACAATCCATATACACCAGTATATGTGTGTAGATATGTAACTATTTGTAAATTCTTCATAATAATATATTCCACAAAAATAAAATTCTTATCTTTACCACATGGCATGTACCCTATTTTCTCTTTTACTCCAATTAATGTTTTAAATGATTATTGCAACCCAATAAAAATATTTTAAGACCACTTATGGTTCACAAACTGCAGTTTAATAAATGCTGCTCTAAGGTATCTGTGTGTGTGTGTGTGTGTGTGTGTGTGTGTGTGTGTGTGTGTGTGTGTGTGTGTGTGTTTTCAGTCAGGTATCCTTATAGCACCCAGGCTGGACTTGAACTCCTGGGCTCAAGCGATCCTCCCACTTCAGCCTCCGGAGTAGCTGAGGCTGCAGGTGCATGCCAACACACCCAGCTCTAAGGTGTCATTTTTAAGGCACAGCAACTTCCTTTACCCCGTAGCCCCTCCATCAACCACGTTATTTCTCTGCTGCCCTTAGCTAAACTTCTCAAAAGATAGGTCAACAGACACTCCCATCAGCAACTCAGATCACTCCCACTTTGGCTTCAACAGCAGCAGCCACTCTGATAAACCTTCTCTGGCATTTTGGTTACCAGCAATTTCCATGTTGCCAAATCTAATGGACACATTCCAAGCATCTTTCTCGACTTTAAACAGCCTTCAATGTAACTGGCCACTCTGTCATTCTAAAATGCATGAATCTATTGGCTGCTGAAACAGTACAGTCTCCTGGTTTTCCAGCAACCTCACGGTTCACTCCTCAGTCTCTTAGTCCTACCTTCTCTTTCTTTACTTTACCTGAGGAATCTCTGGGCTCAGTCCTGGAACCCA
Source organism: Gorilla gorilla gorilla (assembly GCF_029281585.2). Lineage (NCBI taxonomy): Eukaryota > Metazoa > Chordata > Mammalia > Primates > Hominidae > Gorilla > Gorilla gorilla. The sequence continues at coordinate 94,372,626 of NC_073232.2, read as the reverse complement.
TCCTCTTCCTAATCTGTATTCTATCCTAGATGCTGTCAAAAAATAGGTTAAATACAATTCATATTCTATAAAAACCCCAATGTTTAACTCCTCTAAAGAATTATCCAGATCAAGGCTCATATTAAATATATTCAGTTGCCTGTTTGACATCTCCAATTGTGTATCTTAAATGAGTCTGAAACATAATATTTCCAAACTCATGATTTTGCCCATGAGCCATTCCTCTCCCAGTGTTCCTAACTAAACACAAGGCCACCTACCCATAAATCAAGAAATCTCCCCTCTCTTTCCCCTTCCCCTTGCACATGCAATTCAACAGCATGACCTTTTTTCAAACTAATACCTTACATTTATTTATTAGACTATTAAGATTCCTTTTGAACTAATCACAACTAGGGAATGTTTTCACTTGTCCAGACACATCAGCACCCCTCCTCAACACCCCTTACCATTTTCTACAAAGCAATCAGAGTGATCTTTTCAAAGTGTGAGTTAGATAATAACACTGCTCTCCCCCTCTTCCAAGCATACATACATTCATAATGCCTGGCACTTAGCACTCAATTTTTTTTAAAAGAATGAACAAATCATACATTTGCCATGCAGCCTTGGGAGAAACAAAGGAAGCTGAAACAAAGAGCACCTGGCCATGAAACTATTTTCTTGCATCTATGCACAGTGGAAAAGGGGCAATAAGAAGCAGGAATTTGTATGACAGCTATTTGTGAATGTTCTGATATGGCTCAGTGAAGCCAAAACCATATAATATTTAACATTATTATCCACACTACGCCAAGCATGGGACCTAGACAGCGGAAGGTCCAAGTTGCTGACCTCAGGAAGGTTTACTGGGACCATGTTCCATGACAGCAGAACAAACTAGAAGTTTATACTGTACCAAATGCAAAAGAGCACACAGTTGCTAGAAAAACACTGCACAGCTGCTGAATTACAAGTCTTCTATTTTTATATAAATAAAAATTTTACATTTTTCTACCACATTTAACGTTCCCAGACTCTGCAGGTGTGGATAGTGGGTCCATGAAGAGACAGTAGGATTCATTAAAGTTGAATAAAACAGGAATCAAAGGTAAGACAAATACTGAAGAGGGACAGGAATTCTCGACAGGCCCATGGTGAGGCAATTTGGCTTTTCAGAGAAGTTTGAGGTGTCCGGGGACTCAGGTAATGAGGTCCCAAGAGTAAGAGATTTGCTACAGACACAAAGACAAAAACGCATTTGGCAACTTTAGAAATAACTCTGGGGTCAATGTGAAGTCTTGCTAGTCTTAATTTTCTTTAGTTTATACAATTAGGGATGTTTGGTCCCGTTAAGGATTACTGAGAGGAAACTCCAGGTAGGAAGTTTTGCAAGATGAGTTAGTTTGTCCAAAAAGGGATGTTCAGATTTGCAAGCATCATACTATACGTATGGGTACAATTTTATGAAGAGGTTTTGCAATGGGCTCCAAACAAAGGAGGATGATTGCTGAAGTTGTTAGTTGTATCATGATTTTGTGATCATAACCTGTTTCTAAAACCAGAGGAGGAAACTTTATTAGGTCCCAAACATACATCTACCCTGAGAGCATTTACATGCACTTACGTGAACACAGATCCTACATGAAATGATTGCTCAACTTAATATTTCAGTAACTGGAAATACATTTTCCTCTTAGCTTTTTAGTCTGGGTAACTTTTTTTGAAATCAGGAAAATATCAGTACAAAAAAAGTGACTTAAGTTTTCCAAGTTTAAAAAACAAGACTAACAATTCATTAGCTTTACTATGTGTAGAAAATAGGGCACTTGCGTAGTAAGGTAAGCTTTCATTTATTTCTCCCTGTCCTCTATTTTCCATTTTCATTCATTCCTCTCTTCTTTTTCCTTCTTTCCTCGTTTCCCTTTTTTCTTTTTTTTTTCCTCAGATGGAGTCTCACTGTGTCGCCCAGGCTGGAGTGCAATGACACAATCTCAGCTCACTGCAGCCTCTGCCTCCTAAGTTTAAGCAATTCTCCTGCCTCAGCCTCCCAAGTAGCTGGGATTATGGATGCCCACCACCAAACCCAGCTAATTTTTATATTTTTAGTAGAGATGGAATGTCACCATGTTGGCCAGGCTGGTCTCAAACTCCTGACCTTGAGCGATCTGCCCATCTTGGCCTCCCAAAGTGCTAGGATTACAGGCGTGAGCCACCGTGCCCAGCCTTTCCTTTGCTTTTTTTTTTTTTCTCTTACACTTTCCTTTTTTAAAAATGTATGAGCCCAAACAACAATCCTAGAAGCTTTCTTCAAATAGTGGCAGTAAATATTTTTAAAACATGATCTTTGCCTTCATTGTAATAGGAATTTGTTCAGGGAGAATTGTTTTCTTCTTCAGAGCAGTAAAAAAAAAGAAACAGTTGAAAACATGGCAATGTTTGTTTAGTTTTAGTTTGGAATTTCCATACAACGTTTGTCAGGGTATTATATTAAAAACTGAAACAAATTCATAAATTGAATAAAATTATTTTAAAAGAGAAAAAACAAACCCAGAATAGCAACTTTGTTCTGGCAAGACCACTGAAAAACAAGAATCAAATGGAGTAATTTTGCAACAGAAATGATTTGCAGCAGAAATGTACTCCATTGACTTGGATTTTCTTTCAAGCTGCCTATTAAGTAAATTTCCTACTCAACTGTTAGTACTTGCTATAGTCATAAGGTTAGTAAGTTAATATATTCATTTTGGAGCTTTTTGTGAATAAATTAGGAGGCTACTGTATATGAAGGAAGGAGTTGACAGGCTGAAGCCGGGAAGATACAGGCAGTGGCCTTACATAAGTAAGTTGACTTGTTGATACATGTTCAAATTATAGCTAACAGCTTTCCTGATGTGTGGGACATGGGCTATGATGGAAAGATAGGAGCCAAGGGTGATACATGACCCTGCTTCCAGTCTTGGATCTCACAAATTGACCATTCACATTTCTGCCAGAAAAATTCATCTATGCTTCAAACCTGACAATGTTACCCCATGGCTCACAACTCCAAAATGACATTATGTGGCCAAGAAGGAAAAAAAAAAAGCAGCTGTATACATGACCTTGATACATTACTTAGTTTCCCTAAATATCATAATTGTTTTCTGTCCAAATGGACATAAGACCGGCTACTTCATAAGATTTCTGGAAGGATCAATTCAAAAATGTATATACAATCTTTTTCTATGCTACTTAAATTTTATTGATAATTGGAAATGTGTGTCCTTTAAAGTTTAGGTAAACTAATTCCCAAAGGGTAATTATGAATAATTTGTAAAACACAACCGGAAACATAACTTAGCTCATTAGGAACCAAAATATATCTACATTTTATTATCCAGCATCTTCCTTACCAGTTTTCAAACTGATATGTTTGGATAGGGTTTCATTGCTGGGTTAAGCATGATTACATTCCCAAAATGTATCATTTAGAATGGATATCAGCAAAGGAAGTTAATACTGTCCAGACAAGGATCATGTGACTAAGGCAACTATCTAAAAATACTTGACTGAAGCAAGGGTCTGGATTCAGTTTATACTCCCTGTGTCTCAGCTCCCACTATACTGGACTCACATGAATTTCTATGTTACTTAGAGATAATAAATTAACAATATACATATATTGAAGATGTAAATGAAGTCTCACTTATTAAAACTATTGCCAATACTTTAAAGCATAACTACAGTTTTATTCCATTTTATTCTCATCTGCTAGTTGTTAAAGGCATAAAGGAAATTGATTTCATATGAGCACATTTGAATCTATTTGTAATTAAGATCTCATTTCTTAAGATTTTGTTACGACTCCCAAAGAAACAAACATAAGAAGTTATGTAGTCTCATTACAAACTTGAACATTTTTTACAAAATGACCTGACCTCTCCCAGAGAAAATATTTTCTTGAACAATACATTTTCACTGTAATTAATATAATAAAATGTCATTTTCATAGCCATGTTGTATTAATTTTAACTGCTCATGTGGCCAAGACTGTGATTGTCTAGAATGATCTCAATTCTTCAAAATAACTTAGTTGAAAACACCAATGTACTTCTTTCAATGATTTTGGGATAAGTTTTAGAAATTGTTCTTCTTAAATTTTATCATTTTCTTCAATTTCTACTGTCTCTTTTAAAAAAGTGTCAGTTGAGCCTTGAGGTCTCGTAAGTACACGTTTTAAAAAATAAAATAAAGCACATGTTTTACCTTTCACGTAAATGATGGCTATTTACTGTCAATAATCATTCAAGTAGTAAATATTGTTGGAATCTAAAAAGGTAATTCTCTTTAAAAACAGTTTGCTGCCCAGGCACCGTGGCTCATGCCTGTAAGCCCAACATTTTGGGAGGCTGAGGCAGGCAGATCACTTGAGGCCAGGAGTTTGAGATCAACCTGACCAACACGGTGAAATCCCGTCTCTATTAAAATACAAAAATCAGTGGGCGCCTGTAATCCCAGCTACTTGGGAGGCTGAGACAGGAGAATCAGTGGAACCTGGGAGGCGAAGTTTGCAGTGAGCCAAGATCAAGCCACTGCACTCCAGCCTGGACAACAGACACACACACAAAATGTTTGTCATGCTATGTTTTTTAAAAAGTGAGGATGTTTACAAGTAAAAGGGAAGCCCTACTTAAGATATATGCTTATCCTTTTGGCTAGACTTATTTCTCACGATGTTTAGATGTGAGAAAAGGAGAGAAAGCATGGAGGAGATGATTAACATTCATTGGGTCCTCTATCTATCACACACGTTGTTCTATCACATAACACTTGTGCATCATTTATTCCTTTACAACAGTCCTAGCAGTAGACAATATTAGCCTTATTTACCCAGATGAGGACATTGTGACTGAGAAGTGTTCAGTAATATCAACATCGACTCTGTGGCCCAGGTTGTCTGACTCCAAAGGCCCATAAGATGTCCACTGATCCACACTACACAGCAGTGTGGAGAACTGAGGACATGAAGACAACAGCATACCACAAAGTTCCTAGAATCAGAATGGCCAGGTTGGGAGGCAGGATTATAAAGAGGTTGATTTCTAGCCACAGGAGGGAATGTCTAGAGTCATATAGAGAAACATGTCTAAGTAGACCTATCCAACATTAGATCTGATTAAATGTAGATAAATGCTAACCAGCTCAACTCTCTAGATTAGCTTAAAAGTCCACCTGTTTGATCAGGAGAAGATGCAAATTTCATCACATTCCATGTGTATTACTTCTTAAAATCAGCCAATGGAAACTACACCCTTTATCACACTGAAAATATCCTTGCAACTATCAAGCTCTTTGAGAGTGCGGAGCTTCAAACTTCAGCTGGTCTCTTCAGGGAAGGAAGCCAGAAGTTCTTGCCACCTAAAAGACAGTTGAAGTAGAGACTACACATTATCACACATGAAGACTCACAAATCACCCAGACCTACTCAGCTCAGAGGTACTGGAAGTAATGGAAGAAACTGGGCTGAAATTACACTGTCTTCTGAGTACTAAAATAAAGACTCAATTTTGTGCATATTTGAGGTAAAAAAAAAAAAGTTGGGCCTTTGGTGGGGGGTGGGGGGCAGACATATAGACAAATGTGAGGGACCCCACAGCTAGGGAGACATTACGTACAAATAAATCACATTATAGGAGAGAGCAACGGCACTTAATAAAAATCATAGAGTATGCTGCACTTATCTGACATTGATTATGGTCCAAGCACTGTGCTACACATGACTCAGACATCATCTTCATTTTCCCAAGCCCTGTGACATGCATATTATCACCCCTATTTCACAGATGAAGAAACGGAGCCTCCGAGATATTAGGTGTCATACCAAAGACAACATAACTGGGCTAATTGGAATTCGGGGCCCTCCAAATACATAGCTGAGGCTTCACATTTCACTGTCTTAGGAGACATGAAGGTAAAGGCTTCCATCAGTTTACATGTTAAAAGGAGAACGACTATGATGCTTCCGCGGTGACCATTCCTGGAGGAGAAGGCATCTGAGCTGAGTGTGTAAAGATGCACAGCATCTAGACATAGAAGGCTGGAGGAGAAGGACATCCCATAGTGACCCTGCACAGGCACGGAGGGCAGAAATCCCACAGTCATAACTCAGAATGGCAAGGGGCTTGACTTAGCTGGAGGCCAAAGCACACACAAACTGTCAACTGCGATACAGTGTTAGAGAGGCACCATATCACAGGAGACCCTGAATGTCAGCCTAAAGAGCTTCCATGTGCACTGCAGGCACTGTGGGGCCCAGAAGGTCTCTCAGCAGATGAATGAGTCGCCAGATACAAAATAGAATGATTCATCTGGTAATAGCATGCAAGAGTGAGGAAATGTATAGTCTCTTATAGATTCATAAGTGTAAGCAGCCTTATCTTGGCTAGTCACAGAAACCTTACCCATTTTATTAAAGAATTTAAATACATGACTTTCAAGGAAGAATAACTAATAACAAATTATTTTTTTTTCAAATCATGCCTATGAGACCACATTTATGTGAGATACCATTTCAGAGGTACCCATAATTAGTTTCAACTAAATCACAGCATTTGCACTACTTGGTAAGGTTCCAAAATGATGATATAGAAAATGCAGACTTCCAAAATTATGCATCTGTGTCGCATATACACAGGCCCACCCACACAGCAATTCACATTCTCACTCTTATTCCTCCTCTCCCTCCTTTCTCTCTCCCTTTCTTTTCTCTCCTGCCTCCTCCTTCCTCTAGCCCCTCTTCTTCTCCCTCTCAGTCTCTCTATAAGCATATGAATTCAGCATTATCACTAATAATCAGAAACATTAGCAGAAAGCACTCTCTCATTTTCTAAATATGCACTCATCATGGATATGTGAAATAAAAGATAATGACCAATTGGCAAAAATATGTAAATATCTTATACTAGTCAGAATATAGTGCTGCACCATTATATCATATTGCATTGCTATTAATTTTTCATTAAGCATATGCTCCAATAAGTAACTTACTATATTGTGACAGAGGGTGGAATGGGGGTAAGTAGAGCTCCATAAGCCATTTGATTATCTCATTTGAAACAACGATATCGGCAACATTCCCCCAGAATTCAGCTAAATGGCAAGAGTCTAAGGGATACACTATAGACTTCAGACATGCACAGTGCAACATTTTCATACCTTGTAGAAATATTATGACATTACATCAATGCCTTTAAACAATAGACAGAATGTTCTGACAAATATTCTGTTCCTAATGGCCATGAGATGCATTATCTATTTGTCACATATGAGCTAACACACTATGTGATATTTTTAAAAATTTCCATCATGTTAATACTCAGACAGATGTCCTCTTTTTATTCTTGAAATTTGAAAGCAGAATCCTCTTTAGCAAAGGTATTCATTATGCATTAGAAGGAAAAAAAAAATTCCAGAGCTGGATGTAAAGGATCATGAGCAGATTAACCCAGGGCTTTCCAGTGAAGAGAGCCATGTGAAAACAATTTCAGTCCCTCTGACCACAGTTGCATGGCATTGACCAATTTAACAAAAAAACAAAACAAACAAAACAAAACAAAACAAACAATATCGAGGTCTGTATCTAGAAAAGGTACTGATGAAGAACCAGAAAGTACAAGGAATTCTGTAGGACTAGAATATTGAAGACCCACAAGGAACCCTGTAGAAGTGGGTGGTCTATCATTCACCCCAACATTCAACTACTTCCTATCTCCAGACACTCATAGGAAGTAATTGAAAGAATATGTTAATATTCAACGGCATCCTTAAACTGTAAGGCAAAGGCCAGTACCAGGAACAGCCAACACAAGTTAAATCAAGGGAGCCTTTTCCATCAGTAAGTAATCACAAGAAGCAGAAAAGATAGTTTCAGGGCTTCCCCTTAAGTCCTCCCTCAGAATAGACAGCCACAGCCAGCATAAAAGCTAAATGAAGGGGTTTCGAGTTTCTGCCAAACACAGTGGAGAGATGCATTCCATAGTAAACATGCATTCCGGCCACAATATGCATGAAACCAAGTGAGCAAACAGGAAAATCAGTGAACCTATGAGAAGAAGTGCAGGAAAGCAGGGACTGTCAAGAAAATAGATTTTCGAAACAATTGTAGGAAAAACATTTTGGTGTTACCTCCCTTTATCTCTTTACTATAATAACTAAATATTTATTGGCATTCATTATATAATCATATTGCTTCTATGAAATATGAAATGTAAACATGAAGATGAAATGCTTGCATTGGATGGAAAACACCAAGGGTTAAATTAAAAACACTAAGTTAAATTATTAGCAAAGTCAAATGAAACAGAAAACTGCAGGAATTCATCTTGAGCTCCATTCAGCAGGATCAAGACAAAATGTTGTGAGTGGAAGATACGAAAAACATATCTGAGAGACCAAATTCACATAAGAAAGAAATCTGAAAAAGACAGCAAAATGGAACAAGTGCAGTTACCATAGAAAAAAATGAAAAATTACTTTCCTCAGCTAAAGAAAACTGACATTTTAGAACTCAAGAGCTACCATAAAAATAGATTTATGAAGAAACAAAAAGTAAATCCTATTAAAATAATGGCAATAATTTTTCAAGATTTAAAAAATTCTACAAGTATCCAAAAGTTAAGTTAAAAGAACTTGATCAAATTGGACTTGCTTCAAATTTGACTTCTATATAATCAGACACCAGAAAATAATGAAAATGAAAATACTCCACTCTTTTGAGAAAAAGAAAACTATGAACCAAGAATGAGCACCGAGCATATTCTTGATCACTTGACAATGTATAGGAGCAATAGAAAGCTATTATCTCATATGCAAATTCTTTCCAACTATTCAACATACTATCCTTTATGCAAGGAAAAAAAAAAGCAGTTAAAGTCATACTTCACCTAACCAGGAAAGAATAAAGAAAATCTCAAGTACTAGAAAGTCAGGTTTAAAAGAAGAGAGGATAAATTGGGAACCTTGTTAAATACGGTAAATGCTCAATGATTTTTTTTAAATATTATCTTTCAGCTTAACACAATATCTTATTTAAACTTTCAAACAGATGTTTTATATATAATAATGGCAATTTAAATCATAAATAGAAAACTTCATTATTATCAACAGAAATAGAGACATTAGGGAGAAATCCAAGAGGCATCAAAAGCATTTTAAGTTACTATTTTACATAGTCAACAGTAAAGAAAGTAATCTCAGAATTCTGGACAATTTGAAGATACTATGTTTGATTGTAAAAAATAAACAAGTTTCTTCTCATACACTACTGAGAGGAATGAAACTGGTAACACTTTAGAGTATAATTTGTCTTTACAGAGAAAAACCCTAGAAATGGTGATATTCTTTGACCCAGCAATTACATTTTTAGTACGTTTGGTAAAATACAGTTTTAAATAGCAAAACTTTGGAAACAACAATAGGAAATTGTCTAAAGAAAAAATCATGTTTTTGGAAAGTAAGTACAGCACTGGGGAAATCTTCACACTATATTAAATAGCAAAAGAGGGGTTCAATCTGCTATATGCACAAATGTACAAAAACCCAGCTTCATGGGCTTTCTCAATGTTTCTGCACTTCTATGTGATTCACGAGAAACATATTACAAACAGAAAAATATTATTACAAATAAAACCATTTACAAAAAGCTGTGGGTTCTATCAAGATTATTGTAACTATGGTTCTCTTTTAATGAAAGTAGTTTGAACTTGTAGACTTGACACTAAATTTGGAATTGGAAAATAAGAATTTGGATCACAATCTTGACTGGGTGCATGGTTTATGCCTGTAATTCCACCTCTTTGTAAGGACACGGTGGGAGGATCAGTTGAGGCCAGGAGTTCAAGGCCAAGCTGAGCAACCTAACAAGACCCCATCTCTACAAAAAAAATTAAATTAGCTGGTTGTGGTGGCATGCATCTGTAGTCCCACCTACTCAGGAGGCTAAGGCAGGAGGATCATTTGAACCCATGAGTTTGAGGTTACAGTGAGCTATGATCACACCTCTGCACTCCAGCCTGGGTGAGACAGCAAGACCCTGTCTCAAAAAGAAAATAAAACAAAAAACAACTCACACCTCAGCTACTTTAAACTAAGCTGTGTGCTCATGGTCAACTAATATCCTCTCTCTAGGCTTTAGTTTCAACAACTGTAAAATGAGAACAGTAGACTATATCTTTCCTATGTTCCTTTATTATAATGCTAAACACATTGAAGGATGGCTCTTTTTAAACTTTCTATTGTTAAATGCACAGAACTGAAAAATTAAGCAGATGAAATCTGATGGGTGATATTAATCATTCTTAGTCTAGGTTACCTCTTCTAAATGAAGAGATAACTTCTTATTATTCAAATAGTAACACGACATTTCCCAAACTATTCCAATATAACTAGGTTCTCAGACTAGAAATATCTATTCTAAAACACATGATAAAGTAATTTAGGGAAGTATAGATTAATCACAGGTTTCATTACTGCAAGTCTCACAAAGACTTTTATATATGAATGGAATCCTGACCCTGTAAGATGGCTAAACTCTTGACCATAGATCTCTTTTATTCTTTGGGCATCTTGCAGGACTTGTATCTGCTGGCACTCAATAGGAGTTGCTATCATACAGAGAATGTCTATATTGGATCACAGTACAGCTGTGACAATGGTGTGAGAGAGCCTATAGAATGGAGACCCCTAAGCTAAATGGGAAGACAGAAAAAGAAGAGGTGACAGGAGAGACCTCTGAAGGAGAGGACAAAGAGAGTCATTCTAGCTCATCCAGTGTTAGAAAAGGAACCTAAAACAGTTATTGCTGAAATCTGTATTTGCAATAATGCAGAGAAATCATTTGTTATGGTAGAAATTATTTATTATAAAAGTCATCATTGTGAGCTTAAGAGAACACATTATTTACTTGAAACTATCTATTTATAACTTATCTATTTATATATGTTTCTTATGCCCAGCAAAAGAAGACATGGCCAATGTTCTTCCACTTCCCCAGGAGTGCAGAGTGAGAAATGAGCAAGGGCAGATACAGTCTCAAGCACAGCGGACAGTTATTGACAATTACAACTATGAGATCAACTTCCATTAGGTTGCAAATGCAAATATCTCTAAAAAATGTTGTTTCTAAATTATAAACCAACATTCTTTCCACATATAATCCTTTACTGAGTTCTGATAAATAAAATATATATTCAAAGAAAAAAATAATTTTATTTTTAAAAATATTATTTGGAACAGCTAGATTGTTCACAGTTTCAATTTTCAATCAGCTTACAGTAATGAAAAAATGACAGTTTTTTCTTATATTAAGTGTGAAAGAACCCAACTTACAATGGAATTTTGTTTTCTTTGCTTGAAAATAATAATACAATAGGTATGTTTCTAATAAGAGAATCCTAGCCAAGTAAAGTAAAAACGTAAAGCATGACACTTTGTCTCAATCTAATCTCAGGAGTTTTTCTGTGACTAACGCTCAGAAACTATGATATAATATTTGTTTAATAATTATGGAAATTATTCATTCTTGGGAATTTACATAGTTTATTCTGGAGAATAAAGAGCTACCTCTTTAAAATATTAATGGGTGATAGATATTATTTCACTTAAGATAAAAGTAAGAGCAAAATGTATTTTGAATTAACTTTGTTCAGAGGTAATTATTTCTATTATTATTAAATATCATCAAATAGCAATCCAAACAAGCTAAATCATGTGTGGTTTTTGTTTTGTTTTGTTTTTGTTTGGATTTTTTAAAAAAATCTCATCACAGAACTGGTAAATAGGCTTTTATATTTTAGAAAACCCTAACTTGCCATTTCCACTTTCTGAGTAAGGAAGGTTGGTTAATTATGCCTACAATAACCCATGCCTTTGGGGGACCCACACAGTGTATGCACTCCAGATTATTTCCACATTAATATTCTACCATAGACTCACATATTCACAAATCACTGTGGTTTTGTACCCTGTAAAACCACCAGATTCAGATCTCATTAACAGACTTTGAGCATGAGTGTTGAGGCAGAGTGCTTACTAGGTGCCAAGTTCTATGATCTACAATTTATACTTGTTATATCATGTAATCTTTCTCAAATCCTATGATTTTTGAGATAATAACCATTTTCTGAACAAAAAAGGATCAGAGATATTAACAAAATATAATAATGCATCCATCTGATAAAGTAAAATATGATTCTTGGAAACAATGTACATATTGAAGACAATAATTAACACTGAAATATCAGCTTGAAAGTTTCCATCAACCAGCTATCTCCCATGCCCAACTCTTCCTGGTTCTATGGACATAGGTTTCAGCCCATGTCAGGACACACCTGATGTGCCTTCCCTTTGCATAAATAAGTACCATGTAAGTTGAAAAGGGCAATGGAGGCTTCTCAAATTTTTGACTCAGCTTCTCACACACATTCTAGTTCCAAACAAATTGCCAATTTGACTCATTTCAACCAATTTAACATTTGCAAAGCAAGAGTTTAATATGTAAACTTGCATTTTACTAGTAGGGAGAAGATACTAGGTTTATTTTCTTTAAATTTTTAGCAACGGGATTTTTCTTAAGAGGAAAAAGTTACCTTGACAAATATAATTCAATTAATTTCTACTCAAGTATTAAAGACAATATAAAAGGCATTTCAGCATAAATACCAATAGTACACTCTGTAATTGTTATTTATATGGCTGCTATAAGTCTCTTTTCCGGGAATTCCATCGAAAACCTTCCAGCATAGTAGAGTAAAAAATATGGTCATTAACATACATCTGAAATGGGTATGTCTTCAAGATACTTGCTGCTGTTAATAAACTTATCTTACCTAATTCTCCTTACTGTACCAGTATCTTATGGTTAGATGGCAAAAGCAGTGAAAATAAGATTAAAACAATAAAACCAATGTGAGTATGTTGCAGCCTCAAACTTCAAAAAAGTTACAGTTTCTACAAGAGGATAAGTAATCTAAAGAACAATGAAACCAGTTTTCTCACATAAAATACAGATGACTTCATAAATGAACCATAAAAATATTCCCTTGGAGAAAATAGACTTAAGTATCTTTTAGATTTATCTTCAAACTCTCCACTTTTAATATGAGAGTAAACAGCCTCAGGATACATCTCCCGTGTTCATCACTGCTTACTAGCATATGCATGACTAACAGCAATAAATTTGTAGAATATTCAAGTCACAAAGAAGCTTGGAAATAATCCACAGCTACTCCACTGTTTTACAGATGAGAACATTGAGATCTAAAGAGTAAAGATACGGACAATCACTTCTTAGACTACAAACTCTGTCGCAAACACCTTCTCAAGGACCATCCAAACATTCCTCTTTGTATATTTTGCCTCTTCAAACTTTCTCCAGCATCAGTCCCTTAAGTTTCATACATGATCTATAATATTCCTACTGTAAAAAATTTGCCCCCTGAACAATTAGCCTTCTCCTAATTTATACTTCATTTCTCTGCTCCTCTTCATAGTCAACCTTCTGGACAGATTTTTTTTTTCCATTTTTTCATTTCCTGTCCATTTTTTCACCAACTACAGTCCAGCTTCTGCAGACACATCTCCAGAGTCACATTTTTCTCAAGGCCATCAATAAGTTGTTGGTCATCAAAAGAAAAAGTTCTCACTTCTCATCTTTCTACTCAGCCTCACAGCAGTATTGACACGACTGATGCTTCCTACTGAGAGTTTTGCCCCTCTGGGCTCCTATGACCTCAAATCCAAAAAATGACAGTAAGTAATCTAAAGAACCAATGAAACCAGTTTTCTCACATAAAACAATACAGATGACTTTATAAATGAACCATAAAAATATTCCCTCGGAGAAAACAGACAAATATTTTTTAGATTCATCTTCAAATTCTCCACATTTAATATAGTAAGTAAACCTCAAATCTCTCCTTGATTCTATCTCTGCATCACAGTCGCTTTTGTGTTTCTTTGCTATTTCTTCTTCCTCTGTCGAGTTTCTTAATCTCAATGTACTTTAAGGTATACGACTGGGTCCTCTTTTCTTCACCATCTGTATCTTTTCCTAGGTGATCTTATACTAGATGTCTACACACTAACTCTAACTATCTATAGACTGATAACTCTTTTGCTTTAATCTCCAACTGTATACTTAGCAAGTTCACTTAGTTTTCTAACGTGCATCTCCCAACAGAACCCTTAATTTTCCACAATCCAAAAAAACTCTCTGTACTCGAAGTCTCCCAATGTAGTCAATGACAATATCCTATTCCTATAGCCAGAAATAAGGGTTGTCTTTAATTAGTCCATTTTCCCTCACCCCATCTAATATATTCAGATGTCCTATTTGATTAATTCTACCTCCGCAATATACAGAGAGTGTAATTTCATTTCTGCTCTAACCACCCTTGTCCATTCCACTATAATGCCTCATTTGCGTTACTTCAACAGTCTCCTAACTGGCCTCCCACCCTTAACTCTGTTCTTCTACCCAGCCTTTCCTTATGTAACAACAAAGGTTTTTCTTTTCCTCAAAAAAAAAAAAAAAAAAAAAAAAGTACATCTGGGTTGGGAAATCCATCGTTGATTTATCATTGCACCTAAATAGAACCTGCATTCCTTAATGTGGGCTGCTAAGACCACAAGTTCTCTGCTCCTTATCAGCCTTCTAATAATAAAAACAAGCACTTATGTCTACTTACTGTTATATCCTATATAACACACACTTATCTGGGAAGAGACAGGACTCTACCACGAACACTATACACAAAACACTAACTCAGGGCCCATTATAACACTGTGCAACTCATGGCATATCAAATATTCTCTAGGCACCCTGACTCTCAGGACAAGCTGAGCTCAATGTATTGGATTGATATCCCATTTCTCTCACTGCATTTAATTAAGAGGGACTGGACAAAGCTTCCTGATTCATTTGATAGGGAAAATAGGTAGGCATTAGCAATAATAATAACAATAACCATGAAAACAACAAAAACCACCACTGAGAGCGGTCTGTTCCTCTAATCTGGGAAAATATATCAAAGCAGGGCATGCTTAATGAGTAAATCTTGGTTTCCTCACATTTCTTACTTACAGAGGGAGGGCAGTGAGAGGCCTTAACATAGCTTTCAGAGCCTTATTTGAACTGAGTTCAAATCTTAGCTCTACAAATTAACTTGCTCCATGGTAGTGGAGCTGGGCTAACTCATATGACCTCTAGACCATTTACTTAAGAAAGCAGGATGGCAATAGTTATTTCAGAGCATTTCTGTAAATTAAATATCAAAACACTACACTATCACCCTTGGATAAGGTCAATATATTGAAATGCATTTTGGTTTTTTCTTTGTTTTCCTAGTTTATTAAATCTGCCATTTTAACCCAAATATTATCTTAGAAATTACTTACTATATGAGATTATTCTCCAACAATAACCAAAAAGTGAATCTCGTATCTTGATTCTTAGACACCTTTGCTCAATATTGTTGGTCATGACAATCTAAGAATGTTAGGATGGTAGAAAATATGGATATGCATAGCACCAATCTCTGGACAAAATATATCAAAAAACATTTCAGTGAGCTTCCTTTAATAAAACAAACATTTTTCACTTACTTTCCCCATCCATGAAAGGCAGCTAAATTTCTTTGGATATCAAAGCTCTAAGAAAAATTTAACAAGTAACTTCAAAGAGCTCATTATTAGTAGCTTCTGATAATTTCCTAGTCACATATTTTGCTCTCTCAATTGTAACTCATATATCATTTTACCAGTGTCATTCATATTGATCAGCAATGCTCTTATCCAATTCCAAAGAACATTTAATCAAATTTTAACTACATTACATACCCTCCAAAAGCCATTTTGCCATTTGCCATTAGCTAGCATTTTTACACACTCTTGACTGTCATTTCTCACATCAGGTTGATTTGCTTATTTATACTGGATTGTATCAACATAGCAGTCATTGTTTCTAAAAGTTACAAAATGGGATATCGTGTTAAAAAATAAAGGTTTTATTTCTGTCAGATAATTTGTTCTTAAAAATAGGCCAGGCGTGGTGGCTCACGCCTGTCATCCCAGAACTTTGAGAGGCTGAGGCAGGCGGATCACCTGAGGTCAGGAGTTCGAGACCAGCCTGGCCAACAAGGCGAAACCATGTCTCTACTAAAAATACAAAAATTATCTGGGTGTGGTGGCGTGCGCCTGTAGTCCCAACTACTTGGAAGGCTGAGGAAGAATTGCTTGAACCTGGGAGGCAGAGGTTGCAGTGAGCCGAGATCGCGTCACTGCACTCCAGCCTAGGCAACAAGAGCTAGCAGAGCAAGACTCCCTCTCAGAAAAAAAAATGCACACACACACACACTATGGCATCTATACAGGGTAATATAGTTTTCAAAGTTATATGTGCTATTTTTTTAAACACACAATGATGCTGTAACTATGCAATAGTAGAAATTTTATATTAAAGGTTGTGGAATCCCAGCACTTTGGGAAGCCAAGGTGGGAGGATTACTTAAGTTCAGGAGTTCAAGTTCATCCTGGGAAATGTAATGAGTACTTGTCTCTACAAATTATAAAATAAAATAAAATTAGCTGGGAATGGTGGCATGCACCTGTAGTCAGAAGGCTGAGGCAGGAGGATCACTTTAGCCCAGTAGATCAAGATGGCAATGATCATGCCACTGTGCTCTCGTCTGGGTGACAGAGCAAGACTGTCTCAAAAAACTTAAAATAAAATAAAAAATTCAAATGAATAAGACATTGTGCCAATGAATTTATATTTTTCCTTCCTTACAAATAATTAAAAGACATGGTAAGTACAATAACCTTTATTTCCGAGTATCATTTTAATTTTGAAAGTTTTAAGGTTTTATTTGCCAAATATCATTACATAAACACAGGCGTCATTTTCACTGGATTTTTCATATTTGATTAAAATGATTTTGAGTGTCTTAAGTTTCATGATTTGTACTAAATTTTTCGTTTTAAACTTTTGCCTGAAATTGACAGTATTGCTCATTTGTCAATATTTTTCTCAATGTTTTCACTATTTACATTTTGAAATCCTTCAGTTGAACTAAAACATACCTTTACATTTTTAAATTCATAATTTTTTCTTTTTAATAATATATCAGTTAATTTTAAGGGCACTAGTATTAAATTTACTAAAATGTTACAGTTGCAAATTTGGTAATGTTCTTTCTGAAAAACAGCCTAATTTTGCAGCCTGAAACTTGACTGAAAAATCTCAATACTTTTATTCATGATAGAAAAATAATTCCTGGCTTCATCTCACAATTAACTAATAATTATGTTAATATAAAATAAACTGTGCCCTTTCTTTACAGTGATGATCAAAGTGATTCTCCCAGGCCAAAAAATCAAATAAGAAGTTAATTTTAAAAAGACAAAACAAGCCATTCTACCCAGTGGGCATCTTCAGTGTACTCTCTCTACTAATTGGCTCTCTGGCACTGTGACTTACCACTTGTTGCAGTAATTTTTGCAAAGTGTGAAATGACTGATACAGATTTATGCAAATATACCTACGCTACGTTATGGTATATATTATGCTCTTCTGTTCCATTCTACTCTATTTTCCTTTATCAAAGGCTAATTGTGACCCACAAAATTGATTTGATGACCCACTCATGTGGGTGATTCATGCTATATGACACAATGGAGGATAAAGAGAAGCATCGAAAATTCACACACTTAAAACTTGGGCATATCCTATTGAAAGTATCTGCGTTACTCACAACACAATCTCTGTCATTACTTCATCTTCCTCTGCCTGCTTCCTACTCACTTTTCAATTATATCCCCAAAGGTAATTTCTCATCTCTCTCCCTGCATTAATAATCACTCATGGAATTAGGAGTTCTTACAATAAGGAGAGACATGTTTAAGAATTGCTGGGATGTGTTAGAAATATCATTGATAGCGATTATAGACTTAAGTGATTGCAGATTTGAAATTGGTGAGAATTACAGGCTGAGTTTGGAGTTGAAAAATAAGAACAACACCATCCAGTGAACATCTCTGAAGATGAGCTTGGGCCACTTTGGCCGTCATGGCTTGGCCTAGGTCACTTTCAGAAGAGCCCATCCAGCAGCAGTGGAAAACCTTCCAGCTGAGATGGTAAAGCATATTGGATAAGAAAACAAGCTCTGGAAACAGACTTTCTGAGTTCAAATCCCTTCCTAGTTGTATTAATGTTGTGCTCAGTCTCCATAACAACTTTAAAAGTGGTTATTAACAACACTTGTCTCGAAGGATTGTTTAGTGAATTACCACGAAAACCCTTAGAACAGTATTGGCTCATGGAAAGCACACAATGGATGTTAACTATTACTGTATTTATCTTCCTGTTCCCTGGTCCCTTCCCTGATATGTCTACATACATGTGTAAATCTTCGCATACTGTGTTTCCTTTATATTTTCTGGGCATTGTAACATATCTCCTCTAAAGCCTTTGCTGTTTATGAAAAACATATTTTGAAAATACCCTTTTGTATTTTTTCACTGTTTCTTTTCTCCTGTTATTAGCACATATTTTATAACATTACCTCCAGAAGGAATTTGCAGTTAATACATTTTATTACTTATCCTTTTGAGTCTTTTTGTATATGTATAATAATAAAACAGGCTGCCCTGGAATGCATCTATCTCTATATCTATCTGTCTCGATAGATACAAAAGGATTTTTCAAGAAAATGTATTCAAGATGCCTTTGAAACACAGAAGATAATGCAAACATTTATGTCTGTGGAAAGAGTCACAGAAAAGAAGATATTTAAACTGCCTCTTGAAGAGTGAATAGGAGTTTGGCAAACAGGAAGGAAGCTCATGAGGTATCACAGGATTTTAAGAAGAAAAAAGTTCGTATTTGGCCTTTATGAGAAAATTTTGGAAACAATCTGGAGAAAAGTTTGGAAGGAGTGAGGCTGAAAACAGAGATACCATTTGGAAACTGACCATAAGATTTCAAGTGGAATGTCAAGTTTCTAAATTAAGGGCATGATGCAAATAGGGAAGGAAGGATTACAATTCAGATGGATAAATTAATAACAGTGGTAACAGTATAGGGAGCAGATTGTAAAGAAGAATGTAGATAAATGATTTTGAGTGTACTGGTGATTATTAATGTGATTCTATTAGTTTCCTGTTGCTGCTATGACAAAGTACCACAACCTTCAGTGGCTTAAAATAACAAAATTTTATTATCTTGCAATTCTGGAGGTCAGAAGTTCAAAAATGGTCTCTCTGAGTTAATGTCATGGTACCAGCAAGGTTGATTCTTTCTGGGGACTTTGAAGGGAGAATCTTTCCCTGCTTTTTAGTGGCTGCCTATATTCCTTAGCTTGGGGTCCTCCTCCTTTTTCAAAGTGACTCATTCCTATCTCTGCTTCCATTATCACCTTGCCACCTTCTCTTCTTCTTTGAACCTTCTTTATTTCTTTTCATAAAAACAACTGAGATTATAGCAGTTCACCAGGATGATCCAGGATAATCTCCCGATATCAAGATCCTTAATCACGTATTTAAATTGTTTTAGCATTAAAAGGAAACATTCACAAGTTTTGGGGATCAGGATGTGGACATATTTGAAGGGCCATTATTTAATCTACAACAGTTATAAACTGAGATTGAGTAAAACAAGAAAGATACTAAGCTTAATTGAGCTGTACAACATTTTAGGTGCCTTTATACATGGAAGAAGGTATTTCTACAAGAGGAAAAAATACTTTAAATTAGATTATGATACCCTTGGTGAAGACAACGTAAATTCATGGCTATATTAATAGCACTTAGTGTGGTGCCTGGAGCACAGTAGGTAGTAATTACTTTGTCATACAAGAAATTGTAAAAAAAGAGAACCAATATATCAACATTCATCCTTTAAAATTTAATGCTAAGATCTAGGTGACAAATTGCATCACACAAAAATACATTCCAAAAGAAAACAGTCTGGCACCTAAAAGAACAAATGTCTAAATATGAGTAATTCGTGTATTAGCAATTTTGAAGCCCATCCATCAGAGAAAGTATCCACAAGATAAAGAGGGGTGTGCTGTGAACACCATTGTGTAAGGCCATCAACATTTAAGAAAAGGAGCAACTGCTGTGCATTCCAGGTATCCTAGAACAATTTTTATTTTAATTACTCAGTTTTATCATCTGATATTCCTAGCCAAATGTTTGGTTCAGTTAATATGATCACAGACTCTATGTTCATTTATTTCCAGACATGGATAGAGTATTGGAGTGCCAGCAAATTTACAAGCAATTTAGCACTTTCCCCTGGTGTGGTGCATCTGTGTCCAACAAGTCTGAGAGCCGAAACCCATCAGCATCTCCACCTAACCATGGACACAGTCTACATGGCCCTCCTGACTCACTGCCCGAGACTCAGGGAAACACGGTTTTAAAATCACTAAGACACCAGTCCTTTCATAGTGATGATATACAACAGTGTTACATGGGCTAAGGCTATGCTTCTTCCTAAGTCATAATTCATCATTATGTTAAGCTCAAATTGTTCATTTATTGTTAAGTTATGAAACTGTCTTTCCAAAATTCATATGTTGAAATGCTAACTCCCAGAATCTCAGAATGTGACTGTATTTGGAGACAGGTCCTCTAAAGAGGTGATTAAGTAAAAATGAGGCTCTTAGGGTGGGCCCTAATCCAAACTTACCGGTGTTCTTGTAAGAAGAGGAAATTTTGTAGACAAAAAAGAACTGCCATCGATGCTCAGATGCAAAGGAAAGATCACGTGGGAACAGAGACAGAAGATGGCCATCTGCAAGCCAAGAAGAGAGGCTCAGGCTTGCTGAAACTTGATACTGAATTTCTAGTCTCCTAACCATGAGAAAATACATTTTTGTTGTCTGTGGTATTTTGTTATGGCAGCCCCAGAAAACTAATACAGATTTTGGTACCACGATGTGGGATGCTATAGAATTGAACACCTAAAAATGTGGAAGCAGCTTTAGAAGTAATGAGTAGAGGCTGTGAGAGGTTTGAGGCACAGATTAGAGGAAGCTTAGATTGCCTTGAACAAACTGTCTGTAAAATCATGGACATTAAATGTGCTTGCTTCTGTTGTGGCCTCAGGTGAAAATTAGAAATATATTTTTTGACACTAGATGAAAGACAATACTTACCATAAAATGGCAGAGAGATTGGCTGAACTGTGTCCCAGTGTTTTGTGGAAAGTAGAAATTGTAAGTGACAAAAACCTGGGTATTCAGCTGAAATAATTTCTGAGCAAAGTGTTGAAGGTACAGTCTAGTTTCTCCTTACTGCTTATAGTAAACTGCAAGAGGAGAGAGATTATTGAAGAAGAAATTGTTAAGCAAAAAGCAACCAGAACTTGAATATTTGAATAATTATCAGCTTATTCCTATTGAAAAAAAATAAAAAGTATGTTTTGGAAAGAAAACCAAGAATGTAGCTGGACAATTACTCCATAAAGAAATTATGGATGTGACTCATAGATCTAATCACTTATCTCAGCAGAAGCCAGGAATAAATATGGGCTTATATCAGCAGAAACACTGTCGGCTTGGACTAAAGGGGACAGACATAGCCCCAAATAAAGAAAGGCTATTGGAATACTGGAATCCTACAGGATGGCAGAATTCAATATCCATTTAATCGAGTTAACTGGCTGTAAACATATGTTATCCATCATCAAGGAAATGAAAGAATGACCCCAGAAGCTATTCAGAGATTGGCAGGACTGCCACTCTCACCATGGGCCCAGGTCTGGTGGGAGGATGGAAAGCCAAGCCTGTCTCTTTCTTGATTTCAGAATGAGGGGCACCTCCTTAGCTTCAGTGGACCAGGCTGCCACTTCCCAGGATGATAGAGACAGGACTGTCACCCAAGGCATCAGAAGACGATGCTATTTCCCAGGGCTAAGGCAACATTGCTGTCCCGATGGACCCACAAAGCAGAGCTACCACCCCAGTGGGCCTGGAGCGCAGGGCATTAAGCCAAACAGGATTACTACTGAGCCTTAATATCTAATGGAATTTAGTCTGTTACATTTGAAACTTGCTAGGGATCTATGATTCCTTTCTTCTTTCATATTTATTCCTTTTGGAATGAGAATTTTCATCCTATTCCTGTCTTAGCAATGGATTTTCAATATACGGAACTTGTACAATTTTACAAGTTCACAGCTGGAGTGAAATTCTGCTTCAGGATGAATCATACCTCAAGTCTCTCATCATACTTGATTTAGATAATATTTACATGAGTTTTGGAAGTTAGAACTGATGCTGAAATGGGTAAAGATTTTGGACTGTTGGGATTAGGGTGAATGTATTTTGCATACGAGAAGGACAGGGATTTTGGAGATCCAAAAGTCAAACGTTATGGATTTATGCTCCCTTCATTCATACATTGAAGCCCCAACCATCCATAACTCAGAATGTGACTGTATTTAGAGCAAGAGCAAGAGGTGATTAACTTAAAATGAAGTCCTTAGAGTGGGTCCTAATCCAATGAGACTGATGTCTTTATAAGAAATATGGACACACAAGAACATGCCAGAGATGTGTGTGCACAAAAGAAAAGATCATGTGAGGACACAGCAAGAAGGTGGCCATCTGCAGGCCAAGGCAGAGGTCCTCAGAAGAAACTACATCTTCCAACAACTTGCTCTTGAACTTCTAGCCTCCAGAATTGTGAGAAAAGAAATTTCTGTTATTTAAAACACCCATTATATGATATTTTGTATGGAAGTCCTAGCAAACTAACACAAGTAGCTTGCACTTGAGCTAGCAAATGAAAATTCTGAAAACTGAGACAGATTCCATTTTGTATATAGTGTCTGTGCCTTCTTATGGAAAATTATTGCCTTGCCCCTCTCCTTAAAATAAAGATTACTTTCTTTTTCATTCTTAAAATATAGCATCTCAAAGTCATGGTGTAAATAGTAATGTTGGAAGTAGTTGGTAAATCATTGTCTTTTTTATTTGTTCAGTTTATAAGTTACTTTTACTCTTATCATCTGACTCCCCCAAAAGCCATGTGTGATGAAAGGCATTACAGATATAATAATACCCTCATTAACTGACAAGACGACTGTTTCTAAAGTTAGCTAACTTGCCCAAATTTACACATGTAATAATTGGCAGAATAAAATCTCCGATCCAAGTGTTCCAATTCCAGTCCACTGAACTTCAATAATTCATGATCAACCAAAAAAAAAAAAATCTCCAACTCCTACAAAGTACAAAGAAGCTTTTATTCTTTATCAAGATACAGTTAAAGATTTGGGAAGGAGACAAAATGTTTTATATTCAAATGGAATAGATAAGTGAATGAGATCACATCCTTACTCATTTACCTATAAAATTTCTGAAACACCATGAAAGGCGATGAGGAAGTGGGGCAAAATAATGATGACTAACCTTTTTAGTAAGGGCTGGCTGGTTAACCCTTTGGCCTAAGTTTACCTGTGGTCTTCTTGATTTTTTGTTCCTATATTCACTCTGAACTTGGGTGGCCGGTTTGTAAAATACACAGACAAAGCTAGACTGATTGCCTGAGTGACTGACTATAACCTGGGTTAAACTGTCTATTAATTTATTTAAAATTTTCACTTCTGATCTGGTAAAACCCATTAGAGCTGTCTTGAATGAAATACAAGTAATTTTGTAAATCCGTAATGCAGTTGCAAACGTGGCTCCTGTGTGCGTTCGTGCATGCATGTGAGTCCCTATGTATATGACTCCCTGGGGATGGCTCAGGTTGTATTTCCTTTGACTCTGCTATCAAAACATTTTGATGTAAGCTCTTATTATAAATCAAATTACTACCTACATTTGACATTGCTGAAAATAAAAACCAACAATCTAAACAAAAGGAAATTAAGTGGGACAATCTAAACAAAAAGAAAACTAAGTGGGATAAATTACAGGACAGAGGGCTGTTACCAAGATATATTTCATACTTCCTAGGCTTGCATTTCTCTTCATTTGAAACAGTTCCTTCATAGCTCTCTAGCAATGTGTGCACAATGCCTCCCAAAAATGCTCCCATTAGATATGAGCAAGATTTTAGAATTTCCTTTTTTGTTATATTATTGTTAGGGTGGAAGCCATAACCTCTACAATACTTGCCATAGAGACTCTGTGGAGGAAATCAGAGATAACATTGACACGAAGTTACCTGGGGTTCCTGAATTCAGACAGGAAATTTTTAAAAATACATTATGGCTGGATGCTACAAAACATAAGATGCTGGGCCTGGCATGGTGGCTCATACCTATAATCCCAATGTTTTTGGAGACTGAGGCAAGAGGATCACTTGAGGCCAGCAGTTTGAGACAAACCTAGGCAACACAGCGAGACCCTATCTCTAAAAACGAAAGAAAAAAGAAAGATGCAAATATATATATATGATATTAAGAGTTTACGAAAATAAGATCACTGTGTTAATGCTCTGATGACAATACCTAACTTTATCTTCCTATTATTTGTTTCTTCTTATCCAGGAGTATGTATAGAGAAATATACTATGGATTCAAGGATGAACTGGGAGGAGGCTATAAACAACGCTACAGTGTGGGTTAAAAACAAACTTTCTTTTTCAGAAAAAAAAATTTGCCCTGTTGGGTTGTCTTTGCCTTAACCTCTTGGCTATCTTGAAGCAAAGAAGCTGTCCAAGGTCCTGAAAGTTATAGAATGGTTTGGCATGGCTCTTCGATGTGCTTCTCAAAGCAATAGCATAAATTTTAAGAATTATGCCATAATAAAGGGCAATATTCACACCATTGAAAGAATTTATGGATAATTAACTACTTCCTTCCCTTTAAGATACCCCACTATCAAAATCTATAACCTGTTGTCCTCTCATCCATATATCCGTATTTTCTTAATACAGACGATACTAGAGGCTGGGAGGGGTAAGGGGAACAGAGGGATGGGGGAGATTTGTTAAATAATACACAATTACAGCTACATAAGAGGAAAAAGTTCTAGCATTCTATAGCACTATAGGATGACTGTACTTAATGATAATATATAGCTTCAAATAGCTAGAAGGAGGATATTTAAAGTTTCCAACAGAAAGAAATAACAAATGTTTGAGATGATAAAAATACTAATTGCCCTGATGTGATACATTACATGTATCAAAACATCAAAACATCACTATGTGCCCCACAAAATGTACAATTATTAGGTATAAATAAAAAATAAAAAGTAAAAGAAAAGATGATATACTATTTGCTTTGATGTCCTCCAGCTTATTTGATCCTCATAATAACTCTCTGAAATAAAAAACTGCATTTCTATTTTTACTTTCTCCATTGTATAAATGGAAAAACTAAGACTCAAATAGTATGAGGATAAGAGCATGAAATTATTTGTTTGTGGACCAGAAACCAACTTTCAAAACCACAGAGTGTTTTCATTTAGAAAATAGATTATATGGTACCATAATGTGGTTTGTTTTAATTAATGACAAAGAGTATTTTGGAAAACATAGTAAACCATGGTACTAGTAAAAAGAAGATAAACACACCCATTGATTAGCTCAATACAACAGAAGGTTATCATGTGTTTGAAATTCAATATAATTTGGCTGTTTTTCACAAGTGATTAACTCAGCCAACACAGAACAAAATTGTCTACTTTAAGCCTATAAAATAATAAATATGAAATACATTGCTTGAGTTTGTCAACTTCTTTTGCCCACTGATTTGATGAGTATTTTTAAAGAATTTAACATATGTCAAGCATGATCTAGATGCCAGAGAAAGAACAATAAGATTATCAAAACCCATCTTTCAGGAGCACACACGGCTTACTGCAGTAGACAGACATTAAATAAATAGCTACCCTACAACATGGAAGGGAGAAATACAGGTCTAAAGATTGTTACAAGAGTATGAGGGAGGAAATACCTCATTCAATCTGGGAAGTCACCAGAGGCTGCAAGTGTGCAATCTTCCAAATTTTAATGCAGTGCCTGACCATTTATAAGAACAAAGAAATTTCAAAAATTACTGCAATAGCATCTATTGCTTACTTCATTTCCACTGTAGCATAACCATTGTTGTATTTGTGCTAAACTTCTGGGTATTCTGAAATACCTAGAAACTGGGATTATGAGTCAAGTGCAAATAGCACATTATGAGGAAGGAAAAATACCCTGAGATATGCCTAAAGATTTGTGTGTGAGTGTTTGTATATGAGTTTATCAGATGCTCTTCATTTTTATTTTGTGTAACATCTTCATTAAAAACAAACAGACATCCAGATAGACTAATCTTCACCTTCTTACAGAATTTAATGTCCAATAGAAATTAGCTCATGTCCAAGAAAGAAATAATTGTGTGTAGAATTGCACATTCATACCAAAGAGATATCTTGCTCTGGACGCCTTAGAACAATAAATGTGGCATTTCTTCATTTGGGTGACAGTTTATCTGCTCTATTTTATTCTGCACTAAAATTATCCCTTGTAAAAACGGTGTGTCATGTCACGTTCTTTGAAAAACCCAACAAAAATATATTTCTTTCCATTGATGAAAAATATCTCAGCAATCTATCCTAGAGTCTAGAACTGAGAATCTAGGAAATGTAAACATTTTCCTCTTTGTTGAACCTTCTAAGCTAGAAATGTATACAGTGTCTTTCTATTTCCAGCATCTAGCATAAAGTCTGTTACATAATAAAAGCTCGAGAAATGTTAGATGAATGAAGAAGGGGTGGAAAGGACAGAAAGAGGGAGGCCAGCCTATTTTACTAGTCAGTAGAGTGCCCACATTCCAGCAGGCCTTACCTTTATAGTGCCTATTAGCTAACCTCCAGCAACCAAAGGGCTTTCTCTCTCTTTTGGGAGCCACTTTCTTTCCACATACAGAAGCAATTACCAACCAATGGTATGTGTTATAAATACCCAACTACCTCACCCCTCAAGTGGGTATATTAGTTTACTATTACTAATATAAGGGATTAATATAAACTTAGTGGTAAATTAAAACAATACAAATATATTTCTGAAGGTATAAAATCTAAAATGTGTCTAATTGGGCTAAAATCAGGTTGTAACAGAGTTAAATTCCTTCTGAAATCTCAAGAAAAGATTCTGTTTCCTCGTCCTTTCCAGCTCTAGAGGCCTCCTCTGTTTCTCAGCTTATAGCCCCCTTCCTTCCAAGCCAGCCACAGCTTCAAATCTATCTCTGAATTTCACCATCTGTTTTCTTCCTCCTCATTTAAAAGACCCTTGTGATTATATTGGGAGCACTTGGATAATGCAAGATATTCTCTTTATCTTAAGGCCAGCTGATTAGTGACCTTAAATACATGTGAAATCTTAATTTTCCCTTGACATGTAACATAACATAGTCTTAGGCTCTGGAGATTAGGGCATGGTTGTCTTTGGAAGGCCATGATTCTCTCTACAAGAGTAGGTTCCACCTGAGGCCACTGCTGTACACTGATCCACAATTTCCTGGTGTGATTAGACTCTAGTTGCACACAGTGTTTATCTTCTTGATAATGATACTTTAATTTGTGGCCTGCCTTTCCCTTTTCCCCATCTCACTTTCCCACTCGTTGCTG
Organism: Gorilla gorilla gorilla; assembly: GCF_029281585.2. Lineage (NCBI taxonomy): Eukaryota > Metazoa > Chordata > Mammalia > Primates > Hominidae > Gorilla > Gorilla gorilla. Next base: position 94,345,026 of record NC_073232.2, on the reverse strand, counting down.
GTGCTTCCAGGAATCACTTCCCAAGTGATTTACTTGCACTCTAACCCTCATCTTAGGATATAATTCTGGGAAAACCCAGACTGAGACACCTGCCATGATAAATGTCATGCATTACCATGGGATGGATGGATGGATTAATAGATAGATAGATAGATAGATAGATAGATAGATAGATAGATAGATAGATAGATGTTACACAATTGTATGAGCTCATATAATATTCTCTGATGTATTTGTTTGCATTGTCCTCTCCACTACTGATATAGGGGATTGTTTCTATCACATTTTTTATTTGTCTCTGAGATCCTGGCATTGCAGTAGGCAAACAGTAGAGATACTGGCACCTTGGATAAAACAAGTTTTATATTTTCATTGTATTTTATGTTTTTCTTTTTTTTCAAAGCCTTTCCAGTGTTCTTCATTGCTGTGTATAGAGCTATATGTCCACAAGACCATGCTCCAGTGATTTCTCATTGTTTCCAATGAGATACTAAAACTGAAGGCTTACCAGATTAGGCCTGCCCCACTTAACTTACTCTGCCTTGTTTTAGTCACTTGCTCTCAGTTGATTTTAAGACATATGTAGCTAAAAGTCAGGTGGCTAAACAAGTTTAACTAAACTCCCACTAGCTTCCTTATACGTAATGTCTCTAATACATATGTCACCATGGTAAAAACAACAATTACTTAAGTTGTTTTTCAGGAACTTAGAGTTAGTTCTCATCCAGTTCAAGCCACTGAGACCACTGACCCTCCAAATGGGCCTTTGTGAGTATAGATGCGTGACTTTTGATGTCAGAGGGCCAAAAACTCCACTCTCAGATTATGCTAATGACATAATTTGTGAATATGCATCCTATGAAGAACCATGAAGCTTGACTATGCTTGTGCAGATCATCAATTGCTTCATATTTTCTTACTCTCAATCACCTTTCCCCATGTCTTGGACCACCTTGCTCCTTTATCCCATAAAGAGCCCTATAACTCCATTATCGGAGAGGAGGATTTTAGAGCTGCTTTCCCATCTCTTTGTTGCTCTGCTTTTTGTCTAAAACTTATTCTCCATGACAAAACTGTTGTCTCAGTGATTGGCTTACTATGCCACAGTCATAACAAGCCTGGCTCTGTATAAAAATCTTGTGTCATCCTTGTATTTTTCCTCTGTATGCAATATGTCTTTTTTTCTCTGGTTGTTTTTAAGATTGTTTCTTCAGCATGGTACTGGTAAAAAAACAGACACATAGATCAATGGAGCAGAATAGACAAGCCAGAAATAAGACTGCACACCTACAACTATCTGATCTTCAATAAACCTGACAAAAACAAGCAATGGGGAAAGGACACCCTATTCAATAAACGGTGCTGGGATAACTGGCTAGCCATATGCACAAGATTAAAACTGGACCCCTTCCATATACCATATACAAAAATTAACTCAAGATGGGTTAAAGACTTAAATGTAAAACCCAAAACTATAAAAACCCTGGAAGACAACCTAGGCAATGTCATTCAAGACACAGGCATGGACAAAAATTTAATGAGGAAGATGCCAAAAGCAATTGCAACACAAGCAAAAATTGACAAATGGGATCTAATTAAACTAAAGAGCTTCTGCACAGCAAAAGAAACTATCAACAGAATAAACAGACAACCTACAGAATGGGAGAAAATTTTTGCAAACTATGCATCTGACAAAGGTCTAATATCTAGCATCTGTAAGGAACTTAAACATATTTAAAAGGAAAAAAAAACAACCCCATAAAAAAAGTGGGCAAAGGACATAACAGACATTTTTCAAAAGAAGACATATATGCAGTAACAATCATATACAAAAAAGCTCAACATCACTAATTATGAGAGAAATGCAAATCAAAACTGCAATGAGATACCATCTAATACCAGTCAGAATGGTTATTACTAAAAAGTCAAAAAAATAACAGATGCTGTCAAGGTTGCAGGGTAAAAGGAACACTTTTACACTGTTGGTAGGAGTGTAAATTAGTTCAGCCATTGTGGAAGACACTGTGGCAACTCCTCGAAGATTTAGAACCAGAAATATTATTTGACCCAGCAATCCCATTACTGGGTATATACCCAAAGGAATATAAATCATTCTATTATAAAGCCATATGTATGCATATGTTCATTTCAGCACTATTCACAATACAATAGCAAAACATGGAATCTGTCTAAATGTCCATCAGTGATAGACTGGATAAAGAAAATGTGGTACACATACGTCATGGAATATTATACAACTATTAGAAAACTGAGATCATGTCCTTTGCAGGGACATGGATGAAGCTGGAGGCCACTATCTTTAGAAATTAGCACAGGAACAGAAAACGAAATGCTGCATGTTCTCACCTACATGTGAAAGCTAAATGATGGACACATAGAGGGGAACAACACACACTGGGGCCTTTCAGGGGTGAAGGGTGGGAGGAGGGAGAGGATCAGGAAAAACAACTAATGGGTACTAGGCCTAATACCCGGGGGTATGAAATAATCTGTAAAACAAAGCCCCATGACACAAGTTTACCTATGTAACAAACCTGCGCTTGTACCTCTGAACTTAAAATAAAAGTTAAAAAAAAGATTGTTTTTAAAAATTAAATTAAATTACATTTTATTAATGATACAATTAAATTAAAATCATTGGTTTGAAACAATTTGATTATGATGTTCCTTTGTGTGGTTTCCTTCCAATTTCTTGTGCTTATGGTTCATTGAGCTCCTTGAAAAAAATCAACCGTTATTGATTCGTTTTTTTTCTGTCCTCCCTCTCTTCATTAAGAGTTACAATTACACTTATAATAGGATGTTTGAAGTTGCCCCACAGCTCACTAATGTCCCATTCATTATTTTTTCTCTGTGTTTCATCATGATAGTTTCTATTAGTTTTATTTCATGATAGTTTCTATTACTTTATTTTAAACAATTATTTTCCAATTCACTTACTTTTTTGTAGTCTCTAATCTGACATTAATCTCATCTAGTATATTTTTTATTTCAAACAGTATTTTTTCATTTCTAGGCATTTGACTTGGTTATATTTTTCTGTCTTCTTTGTACTTAATTTTTGAACATAGGATATGTAGTCTTAATAACTATTTTACTGTTCTTGCCTGCTATCGCTGTTCTGGATTTATCTTGACGCATGTTTTGTCTCAATATGGATCATATTTCTCCACTTTTTTGCATACTTGGTTAGTTTTGATTGGGTGCCAGGCATTGTGAATTTTACCATGTAGGATGCTTGATATTTACTTTTGTATTTCTATAGATATTCTTTAATTTCCTTCATAGAATGTACTTACATTACTTGAAAATAATCTATATCCTTTATTTTTTGCTTTACAACTTTGGAGGTGGTATTCAAACAGTGTTAGTTTATGCCTAATTAGTCTCCACAACTAAGGCATGACACTCTGAGTACTATCCAATGTCCTGATGATTATGAAACTTCCAGTCTGACAGGTAGCAACAGGCACTATCCCTGGCCCAGTGTGAGTGTCAGGTATTGTTCCCACTAACCATTTTGGGTAGTTATTTCCCAAACCTAGTAATTTCCTCACCTGCATGTGCTGTGCAGTCCTCTACTAAATACCCAAAGCATCCCTTTACATATTGCTTCTATCACGTCTATGCTTCTGTCATAATGTATCTACCTACAGATCTTTTGAGACTTTTCTCTGGACAAATCTCTTCCCTCCAGTACTTTGCCCTGTGCATTCTAGCCACCATGGTCTCCCTGCAGTTTTCAGCTTTATCTCCTTTTCAAGATCCCCAGGCTCCACCTGAGTTCTCCTCCCTGTGCTACACGTTGGAAACTGTCTTAAAGCAGTAGGCTGGCACAATCATATGACTTTCCTCATTTGTTTCCTACCTCAAGATCACTGTACTTCATTGTCTGATGTTCAGTATCTTGAAAACCTTTGCTTCATATATTCTGTCCATTTATTACTTTTTTGCTGTCTCATTCAGAAGGTCTCTTTTACTCCAACTGGGCCAGAAGTGTAAGTTCCTGTCATCATAGTTGATCTTTTCCATTACTTATTAAACAATAGATGTTTTCACTCTGTTTTCTAAATTTCCATATTATAAATACAAGTCTTTATCAGTGGTAAACAATACTTTCCATCTCAACTCTTAGAAATTCGCCCTCACCTTTACAACATCTTCTATACCACCCATATGCCAAGACCTCTGCTCACCTTAATAAGCTATTACATACCAATATGTCCAACAGAGAGAAGTATCAAATCTGACTTGATATAAAAAGAGAAATATTTACCAAGAAGCGCGTGAAGCTTAAGCCTCGGGGCTCTTCACTTGCATAGGCACGATACTTAATGTTGTGTTCTTTTTTTCTTTTTAGACGGAGTGTTTGCTCTTGTTGCCTAGGCTGGAGTGCAATGGCACAATCTCAGCTCACTGCAACCTCCGCCTCCCAGGTTCAAGCGATTCTCCTATCTCAGCCTACCAAGTGGCTGGAATTACAGGGGCCCACCACCATGCCCAACTAATTTTTGTATCTTTAGTAGAGACAGGGTTTCACCATGTTGGCCAGGCTGGACTCGAACTCCTGATATCAGGCAATCCAGCCGCCTTGACCTCCCAAAGTGCTGGGATTACAGGCATGAGTCACCACGCCCAGCCACTGTTGTGTTCTTAATTTTGTATTGTTATTCTTAAAATGTGCTTCCTAAATTGTATGAGGTTTGAGCCCCACCAAACCTAAATCTTCCCTGGATAGAAGGATTGTACTCAGATGAGACATGCAGTTTTGGAAGTCTGACTCTCCATACCTTGGTCTAGCATATTTTTTTCACACACACCACACACCACACACCCACACCCACACACACAAATATTTCTGGCTTCTCCATGCCTCTGTTCTACATATCATTCAACATATGGTGGGTTCACAAAATACTTAATTTGCAAATAAAAAATGCTAACCCATGGCATCAAATATCTAACATAGATTGAATTTGCAATACGGAAATAATAGAGAATTGCACTGCAAACTACCTTTTTGCCATTGTAAAATTACAGAATCAATTAAAAAACTGCTAAAGTTAAGAAAAAGAATGTTTTACTCTATAAACCTGGTTGAAATGAATCATAGGTCTTGTTGTTGCAATTATTTTGCACTTCACTACCTTTAACACTGATTATATCTAGAGGGATAATTAGTCACAGAGCCAGTAACAAATAACATCTCTCTGACATGTTGATTTACCAGTAATTGCCAGGTACATACACATTTACTATGCTATATGCACAAAAATAACAGCACTTCCTTCCTCACTGCCTATTTTACTTTTCCTCTGTTCCTGTAAAAGGCTACAGAAGTATTAACAGATGATCTAGAAAAGTTACTTTTAAAGTATCTTCAAACTGGGTCTTGGAAAATAGCCTCAGCACCCTTAACAGGTACAAACATTATCACTAGCTTAAATGTAAGAAACAGGTTTTTATTGAGAATCTACTATATGTCTTACACTATGATAGAAGCAATACTTAAATCGGAGTCTCCTCTAAAAAATCTCCTTCTAGCAGTAAAGACAGACAGCTAAAAAAAAATAGTGCAATATCTTGTGACAAATGTTGGAATGAAATCTGTATGAAGAGATTGAGTTAAAACGGGCATTGGAATACAAGACTCTACTTTTGTAAATACATGCACAGATATACACAGAAATGCATGTGCACACACACACACACACACACTCAAAATGTCCAGACATGAGAGAAATCAGCAGGTATTATTAAGTTGCCTCAACCTAGCAACCGGCAAATGTGGAATGATTTACTTTTTCTAGTACCTGATACTATATGTGCTTTCTGAATTATCAGCACCAGGTGAACTGGTGACGGGAAAGGTAACTTACTCTTGTCAACTACAAGTATCAGGCTTATAATTTTTTCTGGTCGCGCTGGATTTTTTTGTGTATCATTTTCCATTTTAAAATGAAATGTCAGCTCAGACTAGAAATGCCTCAAGAAGCCTGTTTCCTCTCTCTCTCTCTGCTCCCCCTGCTCGTCCCTCCTGTCTACACCAGTAAGAAAGCCAGATGTGGTTGTGTCAGTGTGTGAGTGTGCGGGAAGGCACAGGGGACCTATTGATTTTAGGGGCAACAAGACATTGATTTGCATTTGCAGGTCTTATTACTTACAGCTGTTATTTTGTTTTTTGTTTTTTTGTTTTTGTTCCTCTAACACATGCTGGTTATTGGTTCCTTCTATGTTTCAGGCCTCCAAAAGCAGCTCCCTCAGGACATATTGGTTGCTCTTCACTGCTCTGCTGGTGGTGGCAGGGGAGACAGGAAAACTTTGTTCAGGTCCCTGACACAGAAGATCCAGCAAAAGCACGGTCATGTCCTTCTCTTACCCCTCATAATCTGTTCAACACTGCTCCACTGTTGACAGGAGACCTGGCAAGATGGCTTCCGTCAGATACCTTACATGACCTATTCTTAACCCACAGGAAACTCAGTTTATCCTTGCAGCTGTGATACTTCCACCAACCAGGGCTACTCTAATCTGGCCCCTCTGCACTCTAGACCTAACAACCTCGCCTCACTTCATCTTCCCTGCAAGAGCTGTTGATCTGATTCTGCCTCAGCACATCTCCAAAGAGATAAGCACCTGTCTCAGAACCAGAAGAGAAGGTGCAGGTGGGTAAACAGAAACCTGAGAGATGCTGGAGTCAAAAATCACCCTCTTTAGATTCTATTCTATTCTCCCCAAGAATTTAACTTTTTCCAAGCTCTTCTATGACATCTGTGGCCTGAGGTAAGAGTAACAATGGAAGCCCACATAAATCTTAGTGTTTAAAAGTAGTAAGTCAGGACATCAAAGTTGTTAAATAAAGTATGCTCTATTCCTCTTACTTGGAAATACCACTACATAAAGATCCAAAATGCCAGTTTTAAGTTCAAGCATTCTCAGAGTTCCTGCCAAAACACGGCAGCTGGAAGAGGGGTGCCCAGTCCCCCAACGTCAGAGCTGTGCAAGAGGAACAAAAAGGGAGGTGACATCTCACTTTCTCACTCTCATCCCTCAGCTTCAACTTGCGTGGCAAGTAGTGTAATACACCCCTAAGTGGACCACCCAGTCCCAAGTCCAAATTCTGCCCATCACTTTCACTCTCCCCTCCCCACAGTCATGCCTTAGAGTGACTGATTAGGACAGAGTTTAATTCTTGGGGAGAATAGAGTCTAAAGAGGATGGTCGTCCACTCACTGATTGGCATTTGGCCAATGAGAATCCTGTAAGATGCCTACCAGGCCCTGGGAGGCTTGAGGCAGTGGCTCAGGCTCCAAGCATTTGTTATTCTCCTTGCCCAAAACAAAAGCAGAGCCTGCCCAAATGCAGGGCACAGAGCAGGGGCCCCTCTTTCCACTGACATTCTGTGGTTTTTAATCAAAATGAGAAAACTACTAGGAAAATAAAACCAAAACTAAGGTTGATGTTGCCAGGCAATAATGCTTCATAGTTCATTGCAGGCATAATATATTTATATGCATATCCATAAACATACTATAATAAAGAAGGAGTGCTGCCAAGAGCAAGTCCAAATACACTGGTAAACACAACATTGTGGATGGTCTCAATTCCCCTAACAAGTCTTTCTGATTGGAAATTTAAGCATACAGCCATATGCAGTCAAAAGAGACATATAAAATGGCTCAGAAATTGTAGAAAGAATAGGAAATGAAGACAAAGAAAGCTATTCCATTTAAACAACATGGAAAATTCTTCTACCCAAACACTATGAAAGACATTAACTTTTATGGAACTAAAAATTTAGCTTCCAAACACATAAATGGGAAAAAAATCAAGAATATGAAAGGAAATTGGCACACTCACTCTTACAGTTGGATAATCTAACTTTCTAAGAAATCAACAGACCATATAAGCACGCATAAATAAAAATATAGAGAATATATTTAATGCAATTAATAATTTGATCTAATATGCATACGACTTTTCACCCACCACACTGAAAATACATACTTTTTTCAAACACATATACAACGTTACCTAAAATAACAGTGTAGCAGAATACAAAGGAAATCTCAGAATATTTCTAAAGTTAACAAAAAGTCCCATTCACAATTATGAAATAAAATTCAACATTCATAAACAATGAAAGAAAAAAAACCTATACAATAATAAAATAAAAAACACAAGGGAAAAATGTTAAGATAAATCTTGTGTTAAAAACTTGGATTAAATAAATATTATCAGGGAAATCACAAAGTACTTATACAAAAACAACAATCAGCAATAAAACTTAACACCTATGAATTATAGATGATATTGTGTTCAAAGGAAAATTTATAGCTACAAATATATGATACATAATGAATATTAGGGATCTATTAAAATATAAATATATCAAAACATAAAGTTATAAATAATTAGTAAAAAATAAAACCTTATGTGTATAAAATAGAAAATTTTTTTAAATAATGTTCTTGAAAAGACAAACATGCTCAATTAATTTCATAACCTATCTCCTATTAAAAGCAATAAAGAGAGAGAACAAATATAAAACAAATAGCATGAAAAAGGACAAAGCTATAGATAAAATTTGTATTTATTAATGATGTCACATATATGATTTTATTAAAATATTACTTGCAGTATAAACAATTTCATACAAGTACAACTAATGATCTAAAAGACAGGACTAATTTCCTAGGAAAAGCTACATGGCCAAAACTGGGTCAAAGAGAATTATCTAATCAGTAAAATAACCACTGAGAAAATTGGTGTACTAGTAAGATGACTTGAAGAAATCAAGCCTGCACTGATGTACAGGTAGACCCTATCAGACTTCATGTCTTGATCATTCTTATATTAGGAAATCTGTTTCCAAAGGTAGAAAATAGAAAGGAGTAATGACTCACACCTGTAGTCCCAGCACTTTTGGAGTCCAAGGTGGTAGGACTGCTTGAGCCCAAGAGTTCAAGACCAGCCTGGGCAACAAAGCAAGACTCCCATTTCTACAAAAAATATAAATAAATAAATAGAAGAACAGAAAATATAAGAAAAATCAACTCATCTGACACAGCCAGCTTAACCCTGATACTAAAACCAGAAACAAGAGGATAAGGCAGTGAAAGGTAGGCCATTTTCACTCATTAGAAAAAGGTTATATTATATATACATAATATCATATTATGTATATATAATATATATCAGAAATTCAGGGATAAAGAGTTCAACATTCAGTTGTATATTAATGTAAATCAATTCATTAATTGATATAAAAAGTAAATTACCTTTGAATGTGTTGAAAAACATTTATAAAATTCAAACTCAATTCCTTATTAAAAGCTCTTAGTACAAGAAAAAGCATGAAAAAACTACTTAAATTGATAAAAGTTATCCATCACCAAGGTAAAGTATACATTATACTAAATGTTCAGAAAAAAGTCAGCATTTCCATTAATGTTCAAAACAATACAAGGATTTCCCCATCATCTTATCTTATTCAATACTGTCCTGAATACCTACACCAAATAATAATAATAATAATTTAGAAATAAGAAATAAGAGTTAGGAAGATTAGAAGAAAGAAACAAAACTGTCTTTATTTTTGTCTTAGAATATCAAAGACTATCAACTCACAACTCTTAGGACACACACCAACAAATCATCAAAATATACAGATTCAAGGTCAACATACAAAAAATTCACACTTTCCATTACACTATAAAGGAGTTAGATAATGCTATTAAGATCCCATTTGTATCAGCACAAAATTGTAAAATATCTGAGGATAAATCTAATAATTAGTGAGCAAGGACAAAATTATGGAAATGACATAAAATCATAGATGATTTAATGAAGGTCTACAAAGGTACTAAATGGGAAAACTCAATATCATAAAAATATTTAATACATTATTACACACCCTACTATGCCTATCAAAGTCCCAAATGACTTTTCTATGAAATTTGACAAGTTCTAAAATTTACAATTTTATATTAAATCTACAAAAGAAAAAATATAAACTCTATTAAATCTACAAAAGAAAGAATACAAACTCTGAAGTCAGATGGCCTGGATCTATATTACACATCTGATAAGAATTTGTCTAAGTCCCCACATCTAATAAGTAGTAGATAGAAAGATGGAAGAATTCATTGATAGATGACAGAGAAAGACAGAAATTTTTCTCAGATATCTTACCAGATATCAAAATATACTATAACCAGAGCCACCAGCAAAAACTCAGGCCTGTGCCAGGGTCACCCATGTAGGTATGGCGTAGGATGGACCTTTAATACTTCAGCACTTTCCGGAAATTCATCAGGAACACAGCTGGTTGTCTGTTTTCTTTACCCTTGTATTTGTAATGTTCTAATGCCCAATGATGCTTGGTATATATTTTGTATTAAATTAATATTAAATGGGTAAATGTTACATTTTAATATGTTTGGGCCCAAGAATAAAATAATTATCAATGGAACAAAATGAAGAAGTTTCAAGGAAACATATACACTTCTATGGTATCCATAACAAAATGAACAAAACATAGTCACAGAAGATGAAATACAAATGCTCAATAAGCACGGAAAAATATGGGACACCTCATTAATGAACATGGAAATGGAAAGACAACAACTGGATATATCTGTTTCTCCTATCAAATATGCAAAACTCAGAAAAGGTTAAAAAAAGCCATCATTGATGAGGCCGTGTGGTAGGGGGTTGCCTCTCTGTGGAATGGCCTTCCTGGAAGACAGTCTCGCAGTAGTATCTTTGATAAGGGCATGCACACTGTCTGATCCAGTATTCCATTCTAGACACAGGGTCACATACTCACCCAGGTGCACAAAGAACAATGTCAGAAATTTTTACTAGGGTATTGTATTCAGTGATAATCTGGAAACAATCTCAATGTTCATCTGTAGGGGAAGAATTAAATTCACTACCGTACGGTCATGAGATGGAATTCTATGCAGATGTTTTTATTGAATTTTTTTGTAATTTTCTAATATTCTTCTTTATTTTTTTTATTTTTTTTTTTTGAGACAGAGTCTCACTCTGTTGCCCAAGCTGGAGTGCAGCGATGCAATCTTGGCTCACTGCATTCTCCGCCTCCCGGGTTCAAGTGATTCTCCTTCTATGCAGCTGTTTTTAAAAAAAAGAATAAAGTTGTTCTACATATAAATTTCTCCAACTCAATATGGTTAAATGAATAAAGGAAACCACAATATATAGAATATGATTCCATTTGAGTAAATTATACATGTTCACATATCTGTGTATATCTTGATGCAGAGAATATGTCTGGAGGGTCGTACACAAAATTGATAACATTGCTTATCTCTGGGAAGGGATTAGCATGGGAAAATGGATGCAGATTACTGTGAACAGTTATTTTTATTGCTTGAAATTTCATAAACAGAATGTACTCATGTATTTCTTGTATGATTAAAATAATCAGCAAAAAACAATAATATAATAACCCAAATGCTGTGAAAACACAGATGAAAGAGTGATTAATACTTCCTGGTTGGAGGTGGAATAGGACAGAAATTCTGCCTCTACATGACTAATAACATCCCACTGAGGGAACAAAAATAAAGAAAACTAATGAAAACATTCCTTCCTTCAGCAACAAAGCATGTAACTCCACCACGGAGCTGTAAGGTTACATGCCCTGAGGCTCGGACACAGCTTTTACATTGACAGAGCAACCCTTAGCACTGCATCACGAATGTGGACGTGTGTCCCGTCGTGTAAAACAGTCCAAGCGGGGACTTGGATGGATGACATGACAGCTCACTCTCACACTAATAACTCACCTGACTTGACTCAAATTACATTGCTAAGGATTAAAAGGCAAAATTTAGACAACAAACGTAATTAAAATACATGTATGTATGTTTAGGTGTAATCGTTAAATTCAATCTATTTTAAGCATTTTTGGTAACAGCTGCATACAAAGAACAACATACTATTCCCTACTAAAGAGCCCTCGTGGCAGATCATATTTTCCAAAGATGAGCAGAACATCTCCCATCCCACACATTTGTTTGCATTGTGACTTGTCACTCACTCACCCATCGAGAGACAGAATCTATTTCTTCTCTCCCTTGACTCTGAGCAGGCTGTGTGACTGCTCTGAGCAACGGGGCGAGTTGTGTCGGTTATAAGCAGAGGTCTTAACTGGCCTGGCAGCTTCCACTACCTACCTCTTGAAAGCCAATCACTACGCAGGAAGTGCATTTTCCCTGACCACCATACTGTGGAAATCCTAAAACAAGAGGACAGACCCTGGAGGATGGGATGCCATGTGAGAGCAAGACCAGCTCCAAGGAGGTTGGACATGTGACTGGAGGAGCCATCTTGGAGGGGAACCTCTAGCCCCTGCCACCCTAGCCAAGAACACACTGATCAGAGACTACTCCGCTAGCCAAGCTTTCCCTGCATTTCTTACCTGCAAACTCATGAGCGAAGCTAAATAGTTGTTTAGTAAGTTTTGGGGTAGAATGTTATGCAGCAGTCAACAACTGGAACATCTCTGACTCACATGGCATTACAGACAGCTACTATCTTTAGGGAGACGGGAACATACATTTCTATCTAGGATTTATCAGCTAAAATACATAAGTAAATCACATTCTTTTGTCAGAAAAGTGTCAAGTCCAAAGCTCAGGGTATAGAAACCCTATACATTACTATCATACATAATAACATATCTAAAGGATTAAAAACTACTATTTCTACTTTAGATTTCATGCAATGGTGGTAGCAAGAGGAAAGGAAATTACAACCCTAAATGTGTTGACTGGCTTCTACTGGCAGGCCCAGTGTGATATTTTATAGTTCATTTAATAACCAATGAAGTGGGTATTAAGCTCCACAATTTATAGATAAAGAAACCAAGGCTGAGATTTCTTTAACATGGCTGAAGCCATACAATACATGGCTGAGCTAAAATTCTGATTCAGTTCTGCCCAATTCAGATCCTGGCTTTTTTTCCACAGAGTCAAGGTTCTCAACCTTTAGTGCTCATCAGAATCACATGATCAGGCTGTTAAAACTGACTATTTGGTCCTACACAGAGTTTTTGGCTTAATAGGGCTGAAGGGCATCACTGAATTTGTATTCCTAACATAGTTCCAGGTGATGATTCATAGACTCCACTTGGTAGAGCCACCAAAGCATGCTGCCTTTCTACCCAACAATGACCTTTTCTGAAAAGGAACCTGGAGCAAATACCAAAAACGTCGGCTACTGCCTTCTGAGTTGACAGTGCTTCTTGTGGGACAAGTTCATAGAGAATAAACTCCTTCTATACTAACAGGAGCAAAAGTTATCAGTTAACATTAATATCTAACTAATGCAAAATGTGCTGAATTATATCAAATGTTATCACAGACCTTTTACAAAGAACAGCTGGCCAAAATGGACACAGTTAAAGCTGTTTCCTTTCCAATTGTCTCCTGCATCCTGCTAGTGGCAAAATGCCATTGCACAGGATGTGAAAAGTGTTATCTCCATATTGTTACCTAAAGTTTACACTGTATGATTCTAGAAATGAATACAAAAATAAAGGAAATTGAGAGATGTGTGAAGTGCAAAGTAGTATTAGTTCATTTGTTCATTAATTCCTTTATTCAGCAAACAAATATTCTACGCTAGAGCCTGGTCATGGTGTCTTGGGAAGTAAAGAGATGAAGCAGATTTAGAAGATCTCCCTGTCCTCAAGGTGTCTACAATGTGCTACTGGAGAGTGGGCTGCCTAGAAACAGTGGTTGTACATCATGAAACCATATCCACAAAACCAGAGTATCAAATTTTAATATTTACTCTATAAAATATACCAGGGAAAAAGAGAAATTTTACCCTCTACTTAAATGATCAAGTTAAACTTGCAATTCATCATTATTCATGATGTGTATTAAATTATACATGTTAATTCATATATAGATAATTTGCCACCACATTTCCAAACCCAAGTCACACCTCCTTCATTATAGCATTCTGAAGAGAGCTTAAGGAGATGAAATTATAGTCCATTAAGTAAGACAGTGGTGCTAGCTTAGAAGGTGCAGGTAAGCCAAACATGAGGTCCCCACATCCCCTTTAGCACAGCCAGAAAACGCTAAGATTGAATTTTGAATACCAAGTTTTGGTCACGCAGAGAAGAAGGATTAGAACAAGGATAGGCTTGCAGGCAACTCTGTGGATGAGGGGTCTTTATCAAGAGGTTTCTTCCTAAAGCCAGGGATTTGTAGAGGGTGTCACCACCTTGAAATAGTAAGTGTTGAACTTCATCGAGCCTGAAATCAGTGGATGTGGCATTCTCCTCCAGGTTACCTTTTCCTCTGTCCTGTTTTGTTCAAACAGGGAGGCGATCCAGCAACTATGGCAAAGGAACGCCCAGGCTGCAGGACAGTATGGAGGAAATCTCATGTATCTCTTTAACCAGTAAACAAAGTGTAACGCTTGATACCAGAATTAGTTTGTTCTAATTACCGAGACAGTGTAGATTCCACTGCACTAAGTGGAACAGACAAATTCTAGTTCCATTATTGCTACTATGCTGCTATATGACTTACTCAATTATTTCATTCTTTTGACTTTCAGTTTTCACTTCTGAAGATGGACATTAAAATTACAAACCTTTCATAAGGTTCCATTGAGGAAGAAATCAGAAAATGCAAACTAACTCGGTAAATTATAATGTGGGATATAAATGAGAAGGTTGAAAGGTAAGAAAGTTGCCTTTAAGTTATTACATCCTAAAAAGGCTACAACATTAAAAAATTTATTGGATAAAGAAATAGCCATGAGAATTTGTTGAAGTTATAGTCATCTATGCAATTACATAAATATATTAAATTTTAGTAAGAAAACTCTCCCTCTCTCTGCTCACCTAACCCTGAAACACAATAAAACTATATTCATTTGAGTTAAAATACATAACAGCAAGAAAAATTTAAAAGTGAACAATGTGAAGAAGGATTGTGAATAGAACATGTGCCACAACCATCCCACAAAACCCACAAAGAAGTGACAGTAATTAACAGAGGGTAATATAGGCATAAGAAAATGTGGAGAAATGAATGTAACCCACCTAGAAAATCTAGAAACAAATTCAGGCATGCATATTAATTTAGTATATGAAAATTAGAATTCCAAATTAGTGAGAAAAGTAAAAAATAGTAAATGGTAATGAGAAAATGAGTTACTGATTCAGGGAAAAAATAAATAAACTTACACAATACATTACACTCTACATACATCCACCGTATATGCATGTAACCTCTATGTAACATCTTAAGCCATAAAAAGTAAAACTATGAATTTACCAAAGGATGTTAGTGGAAACTATTCATAGTATTGGGTTGGGAAGGTCTCCCTAAGCAAGACACAACCTAGAATGCATAATTTTCACAAGCCCTTCTGTATCTCTAAAAAAAAAAAAAATGAAGTTAAAAGTGGAAGACTTGGAGAACATATTTGCAATATATTTTAACAAATAAAGACCACATCAGGAAAAAAAAAAGGTCCTAAAAGCATTAAGAAAACCACAACAAATCCAAAGGAGAAGTGAGCAGTATAAATTAATATACAATCTGTAATAAGATACAAATTGTCAGTAAGCAATCCAGCAAATATAGTATAGATTTTTTTTTCTGAAGAGAATCTCATATATGAGCACACACATAAATGTATATGAGAGCGTTAATTGGTATAGGGTGCTTTCTAATATGATATTTTTGGGAATAAGTGCTAGAAAGCATGATTCAAATTGGTTCAAACCATGAGGATATGTATTATTTCATAGACTGGGAATTCTTGGGGGTAGTATTTGTTTCACAGTTATTTGAGGCAGTAGCACAATGACAACACAAGGGAGTTCTCCGATCTGACATCTACAACACTGGCCTCACGCCAGTGCTGGGTCCCCTTCCTGTCATCAGATGACTATCAGTGACTGTGCAACATTCTTCCTTATTCATATTCCAATGATTATAAAAGTCAACAACAAAAATATTTATACATATATATTGTGTGTGGGTGCAAACAAGGCAACAGGAGGATAAACACTACACCACTGTTTCTGAAATAGTCATTTCATCATCACTCCCCTAAAGAAATGTAGACATTTATTTCCTAATCACTCCCATGAAATCCCCTCGCCATGAAATTTTAATATCCCACATAGACTGTATATCTGGTTTTGGTTTTGTTATTTTTTTTCTTTGAGACAGAGTCTCACTCTGTTGCCCCAGCTGGAGTGTAGTGGGGCTTGTTTTTGGCTCACTGCAACCTCTGCCTCCTGGGTTCAAGTGCTTCTCCTGCCTCAGCCTCCCGAGTAGCTAGGATTACAGGCGTCCACCGCCATGCCCAGCTAGTTTTGTATTTTTAGTACAGACAGGATTTCACCATATTGGCCAGGCTGGTCTCGAACTCCTGACCTCAGGTGATCCACCCACCTCGGCAGGATTACAGGCATGAGCCACCATGCCCGGCCTGAATATCTGTTTATGTGTTATATGTATATCTGTACTTTACGCATATGAGTAAAATTTTTTCACTCCTCCCCAAAACAAATCTTTGCTCCCTTGGGCACAATACCATCTATGTGGAAAATTCACCCACTAAATTCCTTGACAGTTTCAAGTTTTTCTTGGACAGGAAACTTGGAAGAGGTGAAGGGAGAGGAGAATTTCATGTTTTCCTCAATATTTTTCAGTATTACAATATAACTCTCTTATGTTTCATTCATGTTTTTAATTTGAAAAACATAACAACAGCTTATAAACGTGTTTTTCCTGAATTGGCCACTCTGCAAAAGAATACCATTTGCTTCCTGGAGATCTGAATAAACAAAGATTTGTCATCTACATACCTCCAACCACCAAACTGTGAATTCACAATACCACATGGAAACTAATAAAGGCAGAATTTGCACGGCTCAGTCAGAACAGGATGTGGCCATTCTATCATATCATTTAGAGATGGTGTGATGGTCAAAACAATTGCCAGGGCTGTAAAATTCCCTGCTGTAGTATGTGTCAAAGTATCTGACTAACAGACCTTCATATTATAAAAGTGTTAACAACCCCTAGTAGTTGACTACTCCAATCTGGAAAGGCCACCCTATGAGACTTATATCAAATGTGGCAGTGCCCTCACTTATTTTAGAAGAATAAATGTTAAGGTTGGCAATTATTTCCTCCCCTCCAAACCTGCATGAAATAAGAACAAATATTAATTTAAAAAGCTATAGGTCTTAGCAGTTTACGTACAAATTTTACTTAATCATCAGACTATTCCATAAAATAGATATTATCCCAATTTGACGATTGTGAGAAGGCACTGAGAAGTTGAATCGTTTATCAAGTGGTGCTAACTTAATTTCCAAGGACTCTAATTCCCAACTCTTCATTCCTGTTCTTGGTCTACTTGATGTAATTGCTCCTATCCAGAAGCAAGTGCTGATCACTGGTACATGACAGGCACCACCTAGGTGCTGGGAATAGAGTAACAGAAAGACAGACCAGGTCCCTGCTATTACAAAGTATTCATTCTACTAGAAACGGAAGTAAAATAAAATACATAAGAATATTTCAGACAGTGATAAGTACTATGAAGGAAATAAAGCAGGGTAGTATGACAAAGTATAAATTTGTGTGGAGGTGGGAGCACTGACTATTTTAAATATTTTAAATGGGGGCAGAGTCATGATGCAAGGGAGAGAATGATGTAAGGGAGAGAAGAGCAGCAGGCAGTAGCCAATACAAAGGCTTTGAGGAGGGAATAACACTATTAGGTAGAGAAATACCAGGTACTATAATGAATGAGCTCTAAAATTTCAGTAGCCTAACAACACCCTAAGTTTTATTCACATTCACAGTCCAAAGCAGGCGTTCCTGGTTGATGGACAGCTTTCCTCCATGTGGTGATTCAGGGATCTAGGCTGCCTCCACCTTGAAGTTTTGCCATCACCTAGGGCTATGGAGTCCCTTGCATCCAGAGAATGAGGGCAGCACACTTGCTTCCTAATAACCCTATCCAAGAAGCACCATGTTACTGGTGAGAATTAATCTTATGGGTTCAAAGAGAGCTGGACATTGCAGACCCAGGAGCAATCCCACAGCTATGGAGGACAGGCATGTATTCTGCTGTTAGCTATCTATGGCTCAGAGATTAATGTTTTAGGGAAGAGTAAGAGTCTAGTGTGGCTTGAATATTGTGAGTCTGGAGGAGAGTGGTAGAAAGGAGTTCAGAGAAAAAGACACCAGGTAGCATAGGGCCTAATAGGGGATAGTGAGGAGTTTGGTAGTATGTTAAATGTGATAGGAACTTACTGGAGGTTTTAAGTAAAATAGGGACTTGATCTTGTGAACGTTTCTAAAGAATCCATCTGGCTTCTACTTGGAAAATACAATCTGTAGTAGGGAAAAATCAGAGAAACCAGTTAGGAGTCATCTATAGTAAATAAGGCAAGAGGTGATGGTGTTCAGGACCAGCTGTGGTGGACAGTTAAGAAGTGGTCAGCATGCAGGCTATATTTTGAAAGTACAGTTACAGGATATATGGGTGTGTGAATGAGAGGAATCAGGATGGCTAATGCATTCTCTTGCAATGTTTTAGTCACTAAAGCTGCATAACAAATTACTCAAAGTTTAAGGGTATGTCTGCCCTAGTGTATGGACCATCACCAGATGACTCAAAAGCTAGAGGTAGGAATGATTTTAAAGCTGGTTTATTCACATCTATGGCAAGTGATGCTGGCTTGAGCCTGGAACTCACTGTCCCTCTGAGTTGGCCTTTCCATGTGGTTCCTCCATGTTGGCGAGTGTAGGTTCCTTGGAGCTTTGTGAATGGCTTGCCCCAGGGCAAGCATCTCCTAAGAGGGCCAGAGGGAAGTTGTTTTGCCTTTTGTCCCAGCTTTGGAAGTCACCAAACATCATGTCCACTGTATTCTATTGGTGGGGACAGTCAAAAGCCACCACAAAGTTTCAAGCAGAAAGATTACAGACCCCAACTCTCATAGGATGAATACCAAAGTTACACTGTAAGAAAAGTACGTGGGATGAGATCTTTGCTGTGGTCATTTGGAGAAATACAATCTGCCACATCTAAGCAACAGGACAAAATGAAGTCATTAATTAAGATGAGGAACACCAGGTGATGATCAGATTTTTCTAGGCAAGGGACTCAAAATTCTGTTCTGGATATAAAAAGCCTACGGTGTCTATTACACATAATTGGAGATACTGAGGGAGCAGCTGGATAAATGAGTGCAGAGTTTATTGGAGAAGTCAGAGTCTGAGAAACATATTTTGGTATCATCAGCATGGAGAATATTAAAGTCATGAATCTGATGAGATCACCTAAACAGAAACTTTAGCTGGAAAAAAAGGATAAATCAGGGCTACACTCAGGATCACTCAATTCCTCAAAAGTATCAACTTTTATTTTGCTGTGATTTTTACTTTTCAGCCTATTCTTCAGCTACTAAGTAGGTACTTGAATATATTTAAAGAATAAGATGCTGTAATGAAATCTAGTGAACATGATTTTTAAGCCCATGTGCCACAGGTCAAGATTGACAGGACATTTGACTGAATTCTCATAATCACCCTTAGCTGGATACAGATCCCAATCAGTCCTCACCATTGACAAGGCTATGAAATGCAGAACTAAAATAAATGGCCACTGGTGTTTCTGCAAAAGTAGCGCACAACTTGGCCTCCCAGAGGAACATCAGCTCCTCCTGTCTGATGGCCTTTAAACTGGGACATCAGCTCCTGTTCTACAGAGCTTCCAGCCCTCAGATTTCAACTGGGAAATAGGGGTCTTCATACTTTGGACTTAACCAGATCCAGCTTCCACAATTGCTTGAACAAATTCCTTATGATAAAATCTCTCACTCTCTGTATGTGTGTGTGTATATATATAATATATATAGTATTATATATATTATATATTCTATATAACATATATATTATATAACAGGTATATATCTAATATAACAGAACAAACATATATTTTATAACAGGTATATATCTGTATCTACATATATATATATAATGTAACAGAACATACATATATGTTCTGTTTCTCTGAAGAACACTAATACAGACTTTAGTTATATTTTTTCATGAGCACAACTCATGCCAGTTCAGTAATCTGAATCCTGACATAAATAACATGTGAAATCACATCAAGACAGTCAATGCTATGCAAAATCCTAGGTGAAAGTGAGGCCCTTGAAACTGCTAGTGGTTACAGTGCAGCAGTGGCTGGTGTGACACAGATAGGCAAGGTGATATGAGCAGGACTGCTTGTGAAATGCTCTTTCCTCTTTTCCTGGATTTTGGCATTCATGTTGATTTTTAACAACCTATCTAGAACAAATGTCTACAATGCCTAAACCCTTTTTTAGAATGCCCTCATTCACACCCACCCCTCCTTTTGTGAATGCAGATATTTTTATGTGTTATTCTGGGTGTACAAAATGATCATTTTAGAAGTAGACTGATTTGGAGCTGATTCCCTAAGACATAGCTGGAAATTGTGGGGTCCAAAAGAAAAAACAGAGAGAGAGAGAGAAAGCAAGCTCTTGAGTTCAGCTTGTTTTCTTGTAATTTCTTCTTTGTTCTGGTAGAGTTCAGAGAATTTACTCAGCAAACTGGTATGTTAATCTAATATTTGAATCACTAGAGAGTGATTTTTAGAAGTATCCATTGCATGCAATCAAAGAAAGAAAATAACTTCACTTCCATGAGATTAAAAAAGGACATTAACTATATAGTATACATTTTCATAAGTGTCATGACTGCCAGTATTCAAAAGGCTCAAAGTGATAAACAAAAAGGAAATTTCTGTCAGCTCCAGCACAGAAAAACAGACATTAGCAGCAAACATTTCCCATCCACAACAGGGCTGCTTCCTAAATTAACTCTGCTCTTACCACCTCAACTCTCATCAGCCCCCTCATCCACAATGAATTCAAAATGTCCCATGCTTTATTTTTAAAAATATTTAAATATATAGAAATACCCCAACTCTTGTATACCTGCCTAATTATTTTTAAAGATATAAAAGATAAAGCAAATATATTGATTTAGAATTTCATAACTTTCAGCTTGATTGGAAAATACTGAAATGAACAAATTCACTATCCAATTTTAAGTCTAATTCAATATATCTGACTTCCCAATATTCAGATTAAAAAGTTGAAAAGCTCTTTACAGTTCTACCAAAAATGTTGAGATGTTAATGAGTCAGTATCTTCCTGCTTAGACAACATAAGCCATAAACAAAGACAGGATGAAAATTTCTGCTTTCATTTTAGAAAAATCAAAGAAACTGAAAATTTGAGACTGGAGTCATCAAAAACTCTGGTGATATGTTTTATTTTCAGATCCTGATGACCACTACAGCAGAATTAAACAGTGCCATTTTATGTTTGCTATAAACTATGTCATAACATCACAAAGGCAATGACTCACATTCTGGGAAGAAAGGCAATGGAGTCTATGATACTATTTAAATGTTCTGTAATGTGATACTTTATCAATCTCCTATTTTCTTGGGTTACTAACCAACACAGAAAAAGAGATGGACTTGGTGATTCACAAGAATGTATCAGAATGGACTGGAAGGTACAGACTGAGGTCTTTTCAGAGCCCCAGAGATAATCAAATACACAGTAATTACAGGAAAGACAGAGCTCTGCTGAGAACCAAGTTATAAGATTCTCTGGGGTGTTAGGTCTATTTCCTCTGAGATAATAGCCATCAAGAGAAGGATGGAAAGACAAACAGAAACCACCTCAAGGGGCATATCCCTCTCCATAGCTTTCTCATCCCAAGCAAAGGATGGGGCTCTCAACCAACAGACTTGTGAAGTTTGGGAGGATCTTCAAGAATGGAGACAAACAGCTAGTTCTATTGTGGATATCTACCTAGCCACAGGATCACAGACCTTTGCTACTGGAATTCAGGAAGAGTGTTAGAGAGAAATGACCTGGCAGTACAGGCAAGAGGAGGGGAGAAAATAAATGTGAGCCCCTAAGTCCCCTGTCAAGATCCAGAGTCAGTGCTATGGATGGCAGATGAAACTGCAGGTGACCAACTTGCAGGGTCTGCTGCAGATGAGGCCAGAGAGACAAACAGCTCAGAGAAGCATTAGCCTGGCCAGCCAGAAGTTAACGGCCAAGTGTCCAATGAGGCCAGTTAAACAGGATTGAGGCCAAGCGTGGTGCATCATGCCTGTAATCCCAAGTCAGGAGGATCACTTGAGACCAGGAGTTTTAGACCACCCTGGGCAATATAGCAAGATCTCTTCTCTACAAAAATAAAAATTTAAAAAAAAAATAGCCAGGCAGGGTATGCACACCTTTAGTCCCAAGTACTCAGGAGGCTGAGGTGGAAGGATCGCTTAAGCCAGGAGTTCAAGGCTCCATTCAGCTATGATTGTGACACTCCACTCCAACACAGGTAGAAAAAAGTGCCCTGTGTCACTGAAAAACAAAAAAACCCAGGAATGAACTAACTGGGGTGCCAACTTCTGAGGCTGAGACCACCATTTGGGTGACCGGTTATCTGAAACAAGTCTTGCATAAGCAGGGAGATGCCTGTTTTCTTCTACTTTCTCCTTACTCTACTCATGGGGTAAAAAAGAGGTCTCTCTCTCTCTCCGCGCCCCCCTGCCGCCTTCTTTCTCTCTCCCCTCCCTCTCTCTCACACGCACACGTACACAAACACACAAGCACACTTCAATAGTATAAGTGAAATCACCACAAATTTGGTCAGGTTGAGGAAAGGAAAAGGAAGAACTAAACTTTGTGATTGTTTTAGTGGACCAGACTAAGGCATAATAAGTGGCATGACTCTTTTTTTTTTTATTATTATACTTTAAGTTTTAGGGTACATGTGCACAACGTGCAGGTTAGTTACATATGCATACATGTGCCATGTTAGTGTGCTGCACCCAGTAACTCGTCATTTAACATTAGGTATATCTCCTAATGCTATCCCTCCCCCCTTCCCCCACCCCACAACAGGCCCCGGTGTGTGATGTTCAATTCCCACCTATGAGGGAGAACATGCGGTGTTTGGTTTTTTGTCCTTGTGATAGTTTGCTGAGAATGATGGTTTCCAGCTTCATCCATGTCCCTACAAACGACATGAACTCATCATTTTTTATAGCTGCATAGTATTCCACGGTGTATATGTGCCACATTTTCTTAATCCAGTCTATCATTGTTGGACATTTGGGTTGGTTCCAAGTCTTTGCTATTGTGAATAGTGCCGCAATAAACATATGTGTGCATGTGTCTTTATAGCAGCATGATTTATAATCCTTTGGGTATATACCCAGTAATGGGATTGCTGACCTGGCATGACTCTTAAAATAAGCAACTGTAACAAAAAGTTTTAAAATTTATCCAAGACGTCACAAAAGGGGCTTCCTGACCAATTTAAGGGGGGTAAGTGTCAGAAGTTGAATACAACAGAGCCATTTCATGCTTGGACCCCAATAGGTTAGAGATCAACAAAAAGTTTGCAAAGGAATAAAATAATTCCAATCCACTTTTTCTAGGAGCAGTTGAATTCTCCAGGTGTCTGTGGGGGTGTCGGCCACATTGGGTTTGAAAATTCTGTGTGTGTGTATAAGCTCAGCAGTAGGAGTTTCCAGGATGTCAAACGCTAATTGCAAAGACTATTTTTAAACTCTCAATAAACAGGAGGTATTTCATTCCTGATACACACCTAATTTGTTTCTGTTTTGCTGTTTCAAGTCTCAGGGAAGGGAAATCAGTGCAAATCAGGAAATATTTTACAGAGAGGAAAAAGGACAGACAACAGCTGTTCAACTGTTGAAGCTTCTCTCAGCCCTGTCTGAGAAAACCACTTCAGAAAGAGAAGAAGAAAATTCTCTTGGCCCTTCCTGATCAATGCCAATTTGAACGGTGGTACGACTCTCCTACATATGGAGATCAGAAACGTTGACTTAAGGGAAAATTTCAGCAGCCACATGACTGGCTGCAAATGAATCAGTCATCTAAATATGATAAATGCTGATGTTCTAACCAATCTGTAACCCTCCAATGGTCAAGTCCAGATATTCGATTGTTTTGTGTCCACCCTAATTAGTAGTAACAAGCATAAATAGCATTTTTAAATTTTTTTTTTCTCAAGGGCAAGATTGCAATTTACAAAAATTCAAACACAAAGGTTTTCAGTTTATGGCTACATTGACTAATAATATGTATTCAAATAAAAACACACACAAACCAGGAAAATGTTAGCAAAAGATGAATACTGAATTTTGAATGTATCATTCTTTCCATAAAGCGTTGCCTTTTATAGCTGTGTTGAGGGACAGCAAAGAATACAATTTAATAACAGTTTTGCCATTTTATTCACCATGAACATGCCAGTAATACAATGAAATACTTTTCAGATAACACAGAAATGCTGGGCAACTGATGATATCCATAGATACACAAAATCCATCTGAAGGCAGCAGTTTACCTTCCCGTACAATGAGGCTTGGCTCTGTGTGATGCACTCTAACCAGCCCACACTTCAGCAGCGGCATCATTTGGATTCAGGGAGAGTTTCTGCAGCATGAAGGAGTAGGAAGAACACAGGGTGAGTTCACAGGAATCCCTACTTTTCCATGTGACCTTGTTTGGCCTGAAGTGATTTTCTTGACCTCTCTGGGCCTGACTTTCCTCATCTGTAAAGTGGAGGGTTTGAAAATATCACAGAAAACAAAATACCTCAAAGGATGCTCTGGCACACAGCAGGTATTTCCATATAATGATACCTCCCATTCCTTTTTATGTGAGCTATATCCCCTGAAACCCAGGTTTGACTAAATTGAGACGAACTTTCATAATATACACAATGACTGTTAGATATGAATTTTGGTGTGGTGAAGATGGGAGTGAAAAAGTAGAAAAGTCAAATCTCATTGAATAAAAAGGGTGGAACCCAAGACGAGAACATTTGGAATAGTAATCATCTGTATGGCTCCCAGAAACTTCTAAGAACTTGGCACATTGGAACCTCTATGCAAATCATATACGCCTCAAGAGTTGGTCTTCGAGCAGGAGGGCTTCTGGTTAATTTCCAGAGTCCCCTGGGAAATCTGGGCACTAGAGATGTGGCCTTCAGTGCAGCCCCGCTTGGGTTAGCTGGGATCTGATTTAAATCAGCAAAACTTCTGAGTGATAAAGTTAGCTGCAATTAACACAGCTCACAAAAAATGTGCTAGCAAAATGTCTGCAGTAATGCTTTCAAGTCTCATGAAAATTCTTTTCTCATGAGGACCAAGGACTTTAATGTTTCTGAATATCTCCACAAGTGAAATAAAATATTAATTCATCCTCTTGGCACCTCAGAGACATAGGTAACTGGCATAAATAAATACCAATTTCTCAAGGTCTAAATGTGAAACATTCTCGTAACGTGTTTTTTCACATATTGCCCCTTCCCTAAATCTTAACCATTAAATACAGAAAAAAATGTCATACAATAATTAAGAGTTACCCATTTGCCAGATACAACTAGCCTTCTGAAACATCCCTAAACCCTCGGGCATATCACATAGAGAGTACCAGTGGGCTGATGCAGCCATCTGGCCATGAGAGGGCAGATCTGACAGTTTCTAAACAAGGTGACGGTGGCTATGCCCTTAAGCAGGGCTGCACATTTGCATCACTGTAGATTTTACAGACTAGACAGGTCGCTAAGGATTACCCACTTGTTCTATCTATGTGTGTAGTAAAGAATTTATTAACCTTGCCCCAAAAGAGGTATGGCCTTAGTCCTTGACTTCCTGGAGGTAATTTCTTATGATTCTCATATGTAATAAGAGCGTCTTTGTTTACCTGAGGGCCTTGGGTCACACTGAAGAGCCTAACAGTATGATTCAGCCTGAGAGCTTTGAGCCATGTGGTATCAGCTCAGCCTTCTCAGAGACGGGAGCCTGAGATCTGCCATGTGGGTGGTCGACCATGTCAATGTGATGGAGCCCCGGTAAAATCTCTGCACCCCCGGGCTTGGCTGAACTTCTCTGGTTGACAGTACCCTATGTGTATTGTCACATGTTTTTGCTAGAAAAGTAAAGTTGTCCATACTCCCTGGGGAGAGGACAACTAGAAGCTCCACAAGGAAATGTTCTTGGACCCTGCCCCATGTCCCTTTACCCTTGGCTGATTTTAACCTGCAACACTTCCCTGTAATAAACTGTACCTGTGAGTATTACAGCATTCAGCACATTCTATGAGTTCTTCCTAGTGCATTATCGAACCTAGGGCTAGTTTTGAGGATTCTCATATTTGCAATTTGCATTAGACCCACAAATTTGCAATCAGTGTGGGAAATGAGGATGGACCTATAGGTTGCCCTCTAACTTCACACTTTGAGAAAACTGAGGCTGGTAAAAGTGAAATTGCTTGCCTAACGAGTGCTAGTGTTAGGATTCACAGCCGGGCCTTTCCTTTGTACCTCCAGCATCTTCCCACTGTACAGCACTGCCTGTTTCAACAAAAAGCACAAGAACTTGCCTCAGTCTAGCAAAACACAGAATGTGTCCTCAGAAAGGGCTAAACGCAGACAAGAGTTCCACATTGCATTGCAAAAGTGAGGATCTCCAAATCAGCTGGGAGTGACAAAATCCTCACATGGCCAGAACCGTTGGTTTGAGAGAGAAATAAAGTGTATAATCTCAAGAAATATAAACTATGACCTTCTTCCCTACTATACAACCTATGCATTTTTTTCTGGAATCTAAGGGTTTGGAGATTATTAAAAATCAAATGAACCACTCTGGTGAGGAATGTTGATAATGGGTGAGGCTATGCATGAGTAGGGGAAGGGGCTGTATAGGAAATCTCGCTTCTCCCTCAATTTTGTTGTGAATCTAAAAATCATCTTAAAAAAATAAGCGTTTTAACACCAACAACATAAACAACAAC
This sequence comes from Gorilla gorilla gorilla, assembly GCF_029281585.2. Lineage (NCBI taxonomy): Eukaryota > Metazoa > Chordata > Mammalia > Primates > Hominidae > Gorilla > Gorilla gorilla. Next base: position 94,318,028 of record NC_073232.2, on the reverse strand, counting down.
TTTCAAGTGTCCTGCAGATTTTACAATAGAAGAAAAAGTACAAGAATATGTAATGCCCACAGGCTTCAGTTACTTGAGTCTGAAGGATGATCTTTTGTAGCCACTATGATTAGGGAGTGGAGTAAGCAACCTTCAGACAAGGAGCACTTACGATGTGTTGAGCACTCTCTACTCTGCAAAGGAGGCATTAACACTCCTATTTTTAAAATGGAAACACACTCAGAGGGAGAAGTTAAGTAAACTTCTTAATATTATCAATCCAACACAATACAAATATGGGGTTCTATTCCAAAACTCCTGGAATCTGGGATGCCTGAGTTTCTCACTGAGGGGGTTAGCTTTGGAAGCCATCCCTGCAATAATGAAGTGCTGAAGTCCCCGACAGCACTTTTGTCATATTAGCTACCGTTTCCACAGTCAGTGATTAGACTAGGTCATACACTTCAGGTGTGCAAAGGTGGAAATCTATTATGTTCCCATATCATTTGGCTCGGCTAATCTGGAAATGTTACCTGCTAGAAAAAAAAAAAAAAAACCCAGCATACTCATAGAACATGCCTACTCTGGGGCTTTCGGGTCAAATTAGATAGCACAAAGGTTATACAAATTGTAAGAATGTCAGAATGCCACTATGAGCAATGGGATCAAGGCCAATGGGGAGAGTGAGGCCCTGCTGTTTGCAACCAGAACAGCCATACATGAAAATTCTGTCAGATGACAGGCAGTCTGGGCACCAGCCTGAAAAGTCATTTTGGTTACTGTTGTGAGTTGAATTGTGTACCTCCAAAAAGATAAGTTGAAGTCTTGACCCTAGTACCTTAGAATGCAATCTTATTTGGAAATGAGGTCTTTAGAGAGCTGACGGAATTAAAATGAGGTTGCTGGAGTGGGCTTCAATCCTATATAAACAGTGTTCTTATGAAAAGGGGAAATTTGGACACAGAGGGACATGCATAGAGAGAAGACGGCATGAAGAGACACAGGGTGGATACTGCGAATAGACAGAGACCGAGACTGGAATTATGCTACCAAAAGCCAAGAACTGGCTGAGGCTACCAGAAGCTGGAAGAGGCAAAAAAAGTGTCCTTCCCCTATAGTTTCAGAGACAGCATGGCACTGCTGATACCCTGACTGGACTCCAGACCTTGATGCTAGCCTCCAGAATGATGAGACAATACATTTCTGTTGTTCTAAGCCACCCAGTTTGTGGTGCTTTGTCACAGCATCCCTAGGAAGCTAGTACAGTTACAGATTAGGTTTTGGAAGATGGCGATACTAAGCAAGACCAGGCCTGTGCCTAAGCAAGAGCCCGTGGTTTATATTTGGCCTGTTGAACTGCAAGATATTTTCCAAGCATAACTCAAAATTCACGAAGAAGTCTGTTCGGAGCATGAGAGACTATGGTAATTAGCAGATTCATGCCCATGATGGACAGCTCATGTATTCATAAAATATTTTCATTTTTGTATGAGTGTAGCAACCTGTGAGCATAATCCCATGGCTTTAGCTGCACACGTTATTCTTATTAAAACACACACACATACACACACACTCACACACACAACCTTCTTATAATCAGATTACAGAAAACCAAAAACTTACCTTTCATCATGTGGTATGTCCCTTCCTTCCCTGCAGAAATACTTGGGCTATAAAACCTCTGAGGCTGCCAAGAGCCTTCCGGGGCAATTAATATAAACATACAAATATAAGAGTGCCTTTATTTTTCTTTTTCTTAATAAAACCACCATCTATATTAGTTTCCTAGGGTTGCCATTAAAAAGAACCACAACTTAGGTGGCTTAAACAGCAGGACTTATCTCACAGTTCTGCAGTCTGGAAATTTAAGATCAAGGTATTGGCTGGGTGTATGCCTGTAATCCCAGCACTTTGGGAGGCCGAGGTGGGTGGATAACCTGAGGTCAGGAGTTTGAAACCAGCCTGACCAACATGGTCAAACCTCGTCTCTACTAAAAGCACAAAATTTAGCTGGGCGTAGTGGCGGGTGCCTGTAATCCCAGCTACTCAAGAGGCTGAGGCAGAAGAATTGCTTGAATCCAGGAGGCAAAGGTTGCAGAGAGCCAAGACTGCGCCATTGCACTCCAGCCTGGACGACAAAGCAAGACTCCGCCTCAGAAAAAGAAGATCAAGGTATCAGTAAGGTTGGTTCTTTCTGAGAGGTTCGTTCTGAGAGATTCTGAAGGATCTGTCCATGCCTCTCTCCTAGCTTCCGGTGGTTTCCTGCAAATCTTTGGTGTTTCCCGGCTTATAGATACATCAATCTCATTTCTGCCTCCTTCCTCACATGGCATTCTCCCTGAGTGCACGTCTGTGCTCAAATTTCTCCCTTATATAAAGACACTAGTCATGTTGAAGTAGCGGTCTCCCCTACTCCAGTATGACCTCATCTTTACTAATTACATTTGCAACGACCCTATTTCCAAATAAAGTCACATTCTGAGGTGCTGGGAGTTAGTACTTCAATATATAAATTTGGGGGGTTGAAAGGACACAATTCAACCCAAAACACCATCCCCTACTGTATCAAGATGTAAAAGGCGGCCTTATAGTTAACTCTACCTTTATAAAGATTTGAAGTACAAGATTGCTTCTGTTTTCAGAGCAAAGATATTATGTGTTCTATGAAATGCCAATGACTCAATTTCCAGAATGCATTTATGGGCAAAATCGCAGTTTAAAACAAGGAAAGGAAGACAAAATGTAACTCAGTGTTATGGTTAAGGCTCTTACAACTTTCCTTGTTTTCATTCATTCAGTGAACCAAGCATTAACAGTGAGCTACAGCATAGCGCAGGGGAAGACTTAGAAGGAGGAGGAGGAGTAAGAGGAGGAAGGAGAAAGAAGGAGATAAAACAAGGAAAAAGAAGGAGGAGGAAGAGGAGTGAGGAGAATAAGGAAGAAGAAAAGTAAAGATTATACGATCCAGACCTTCTAGGAATTAACACCAAGTCATGGAAAAAAAACAAAACAATGGACAAAATAAGGTCCAATCCAGTTGTGACAAGTGAGATATTCAGACAATGACCAGAACAAGGATTCAGGAAGAGAAAGAACCCTGAGAAGTAGGTGAGCCACAAAAGGCCTCTCTGCAGAGGATATGCAAGGAGGTCTGGGGGAGGTAGAAATGAGATCATCCCAGGGATGGGCACCATTAGAGCTCAGGGGCAGTGGAATCTGGATGGAACTATGGTTGGTGCTGGGAAGTGGTGGTTGAGGGTTAAAATGCAAAAATAAGTCACACCCCAGAGGTCTAGATCATGCCAGACTGAGGGGTTTTGCCTTTATATCACAGTACTTGTGGTAAACAGATTTCCAGTTTTTGAAAATGTGCCATGGGTGCTTTACTGGAAGGGATAATTTCCATCTGTGACTTAGAGCTCAGGATATGTAGAAGTTTCATTCATCCTATAATTCAAATTGACTCCCTCTGACTCACCGAATATCAGCCTTGTTTTTCAGCCTATGTAGGTTCAGCATGAATTGCATCTTTTGACTCCTGCCACAAAAGATGAGGCATATTATTGCCTTTTGTTTACTTTCCTTTCCCTGACACTTACTAACCTATACCAATCATTTAGTTTTATAATCACATTTCTAACCAGTATCTTTAAGTTTAACCATTTCAAACAACATTTTCCCCATTTATACTAAAATTTTTCAGTTTTTAAAACACTTTTATTCACCACTCTTTTTCTGAAAATCAAATTAAGTTTTCTTTTAGTCTTTCAGGTAAAGGTTATGGTGACATATTTCTTGAGACACTGCATATTACGCAATTTTTAAAACTCTTTTGTAGCTATACAATGACTTTCTAAAATTTTATTTTAGTTTATCGTTGGTATATCAGAAGCATACTCTTTCTGTAAACATTTAGGTTGATAATGCACTGCTGCTCTTTGTATATTATGAGCTCTATGTTGTCCCTTCTGACGCTTGCCCTTGGGCATGCCATGTGGATTTCCTTTTGTCTGCTTACTTGCCATTTGAGTGACTGTTATATCACCTTCTCAGGTATGAAGTTAAAAACAGGTAAATGTCACAGGCATGTCTGGTGAACAGAAGTCACTCATCGACTGTGGCTCTGTTAAACGGGGGTAGAAGCTTCTCCTTCCCTCTCCTGTCCTATGGCTCTCAGTACTGGAGCATAACCATCTCAGCACACCTGCACCTGCAATCACGTTCTTGCTGTCACAGCCCCAAAACTGTGGAGACTACACTTGTCACAATGTGGTAAGTCATCAGTAGTTCCCATGCTTCCTCAGAGCACCCCCCACTTTCCTCTTGGAGGTGGAAGCTGTGAGTAAATGTAAGAAAAAAATCATCAGTGGAAGAATGTACCTTAACTACAGTATAAAGCACCACGATTGTAATGGTAAGAGATACATTGTTTTCTAGCTGATGAAGCCTTTGGCCTCAGAGGCCAGCAGCAAACAACAATGGCCTGAAATGTTTTTCTTCCTTTCTTGGGGCAGTGTGACTGGCCTACTTTATGGGTCTTATGAAAGTTAAGTCACTTCTGCTTTATTCACAATCTAGGCAGAGTATCTTTACATTGATCCCCTTTCAGATCCAGGCAGTAGGCTGCCTGCTGGTGGTATGCAATGGAAATGGGATGGAAGTTGCAAGATTTCATCTTTTTCTCTCTTCAATGCCATTTTAGTCAGAAATTGGAAGAGATTATTTCAGGAGATGCTTTCCACAAGATTAGTAAGGGGGAAGCCTGAATTGTTAAAGATGGCACATACAACCCAAAAACTTAATGCGTCTAATTATTATTATTTTTTAAGAGTAGCCCAGGATGGAGTGCAATGGCAAGATCACAGCCCACTGCAGCCTCAAAGTCCTGGGCACAAGTAGTCCTCCTGCCTCAGCCTCCTTAGTAACTGAAACTACAGAAATGTGTCACCATACCTGGCTATTTTTTTCATGTTTGTAGAAACATGGTCTTTCTATGTTGTCCAGGCTAGTCTTGAGCTCTCAAGCAATCCTCCTGCCTCAGCCTCCAGAGTTGCTAGGATTACCGGCATGAGCCACCATGCCCAGCAATTAATGCAACTACTTGTGTAATTAAATAAATAAGAGATGTTAAGTGTAAAATATGTCCATATGATAAGGTAAATTATGTGACACAAAAATAGAGGTTATAGGGAGAAAACACAAACTGGCCGGTAGAAAATGTTCTTATTTAGAAGAGTCTAACTTTAGTGTTCTAAAAACTAATGTGATTAATATTAATGTTTCTAGGTTCCTTCGTTACTAATCCTCAAAAGACTAATCACAGAATCACTTGTACATTTATATTTTGATAATTATGTCATAGCTGAATTCACTATTCATTGGCTATCTGGATACGGTTATTGCTGTCCTCGTAGTCCTTATGTGTTAGTATAATGTGAAAGTCCACCTGGTATATGTGAGGTCCTCAAACGGCATAAACAAAATTGGAAATTGCATGAGAAATTGCAGCTAGATCAGTGAGTTGAGGAAAGATAAGGGGCTCAATATTGACTCAACAGAGTTGGGAAACTTGAGAAATCTTTATCTTCACAATGTAAAACAAATCTAGCTAATTTTAAGATAATCCAAAGCATGTATAAGAAAAATGGAATTTTCAAGGAAGGCATCAAGGACTGATATAGATCTTGTGTAGTCAACGGCTGATAACAGTTGTTTTCTCCACCTAATTATAGAGGGGGTGTATTATTTTGGAAACAACTTTATGTTTATTTAAAACTTAAAGAGAGATTTGATGTAATGAGTCCTACTTACATCAAAAACTGAGGACTATGAGTCTTTTCAGAAAGCGGGTAGCATCTGTCATATACAATGTGCCTATTCTGCTGGGACTTGCATTCCACCTCTTTTTTCCAAGAACGTGTTCACAATGAGCACTAAAACGCAGTCGCATTTCTGTTATGTGGAGGAAACAGCACAAACATCTTTTCTGCCCTAGAAATTTGAATTCTGGGTTGGAGTCTTCACTTTGTAAACTAATCTCAGGGAAATTCTAGCCTCTGAATTATTCATTTGCTCAAAGATAAATCTTCCTTTACCAAGCATATATTTTAAAGTATAGGAATAACTCATGAAATTTTAGGCCTACAAAGAGGTGGTGGGAAGGAAAAGGATGAGAAGATCTAAAGTTTGATAAAATGACTTCTAAAATGTAGTCTTCTGTTGGAGGAGAGATAAAAGCAGCATGATTTAGTGCAATGGTTTGTTTCTTTTGCCTCAGAACTACTTATTTTTTTTCAGGGAAATGCTAATGCAGAAGTCCAATATGTAAAAATCAATGTCAAACTCTGTGGTTGAAAGAGGATGGATATCCCAAAGTTTGACCCACAGTATGTCTGTTCACCTCTCTCTCCAAGCCCCAAGAATATACCATGGGTTATTCCTGAAGAGATTTCCCCAGAATGCCCCAGAACTGCGGAGAACACTGTGAATAAACTGGACATACTGCTAGGAAAAGCAGGGGCCATAACTCACTTCTAATCTAAAACTCATTTTCTTTCTTCTTTAACTTAGACCAGTTTCACAGAGCTTCTGTAAATAAGCATGATGATTTTAAAACGATCTCTTAGCCTGACATGAGAAATTTTCAGTTTAATTTTTATTCCATTCCTCCACTGTGATCAGAACCACTTTATATATTTACAGTTTTTGCTAACAGTCTTTCTTCAAAAATTAATAGATGCATACGTAGAAATTAGTATAAATTGCCTAGAAGCATTCATCTTCCTCTCCAATCAGAAATGCACATTTCAAGTGAGGTACCCAACAAAATTATCTTACTGAAATTTGTTTCAATTTTACCTGTTACCAATTTTTAGGTGATGGAGAAGTGATTACTAAACACAATTTTTAGTGGTGAGATTCAATAACAAAAATGCATAATATCTCCCCACAGGCCATCTTCCTACTTCATATTCTCTGGTCGTCACAAGTAAAAATTATGAAATGGGGTGCTAAAATCTAGAAATAGAATTGTCTCTTGTGCATGCTGTTAATAGGGTATGTAACAACACGGGTGGAAGTAATTTGGCATTGTATATCTTTTTCATCTTGAATTCCCTGCAGTATCATTTTAAACTTTTAAAGCTTCATTTTATTTTTACTGTGCTTCTTAGAGAACACATAATAAGGTAAGAATTATATATCTATTGTAACTTCATAAATGAGAAGGTAAAAGCTCATATATCACAGACACACAAGGGAAGGCTTCAGAGTTTCCTCCATCTATAAAATGAAAAGCCTCATCCAAATCAAGATGTGATAGGATATACATTCAGTACCTTAAAAATATTAGATTCTGATCTAATGTGTTAGACCCAATGCAGTCTGCTCCCCATTATCTATTCTTCACTTTTTCTGAATATAATCCTTACTTTTAGAGGTGCACATGATACCTGGAATTGGACTACGTTTTCCAGCCTTTTTGCATGTAAGCATGACCAAAGAGAGCTAATGAGATTCAGCCAATGTACTGCAAAGAGCTTCTGCAAACACTCCTTAAAAGACAACTCATGTAGGCCAAGGTGAGAGAACTGCTTGAGGATAGGAGTTCAAGACTAGGAGCCTGCACAACATAATGAGACCCCCATCTCCTCAAAAAATAAAAATAAAAATAAACCATCAGCTGAGCATAGTGGCATACACTTATAGTCCCAGCTACCTGGGAGGCTAAGGCAGGAGGATAGTTTGAGCCTAGCAGTTCAAGGCTGCATTGAGCTATGATTATGCATTGTACTCCAGCCTGGGAAATAGAGTGAAACTGACTCTAAAAAACAAAAAAGACAACTCATTAATAATCAGAGAGAAGATAAATAAGGAAACAAAGGATGTGAACAACACTGTAAACCAACTGGACCCAAGAAGACATATACAGAGGTCTCCACAGAATAAGAGCAGAATACACATTCTTCTCAAGCAATATGCAAAACACTCTCCAAGATAAATCATATCCTATACCACAAAACAAGTCTTAACAAATTTAAGAAGAATGAACTACTATTAAGCATCTTTTTCTGACTATAATGTAATAAAACTAGAAATTGACAGCAAAAGGAAAACTGGAAAATTCACAAATAGATGAAAATAATACATTCTTGAACAATGAATGAGTCAAAAATAAATCATAAAAGAACTTAGAAAGTATCTTGAGACAAATTACAACGAAAACACAGCATACCAAAATCCATGGGGTATAGCAAAGGCATTAATATGAAAGAAGTTTGTAACAGTAAAATGCCTATATTTCTATAAAAAAAATCAAATCAACAACATGACTTTATACATCAAGGAACTGGAAAAAGAAGAAGAAAAAACTAGACTCAAAGTTAGCAGAATGAAAAAATAATAAAGATTATAGCAGAAATAAATGAAATAGAGACTAGAAACACAATAGGAAAAAATCAACAAGAGTAAGATTTGGGGTTTTTTTTAATAAGATCAACAAAAGTGACAAACCCTTAGCTAGACTAAGAAAAAAGAGAGAAGACTCAAATAACAAAAACCAGAAATGAAAGAGGAGGCATTACAACTGATGCCACAGAAATAATGAGGTGAATAAGATATTGCTATAACTAATCATTCACCAGCAACGGGAAAACCTAGAAGAAACTGATAAATTCCTAGAAACATACAACTTACCAAGACTGAACATGAAAATATCAAAATCTGAACAGCTCTATAACTAGTAAGACTATTGAATGAGTAATAAAAAAATCTCCTAACAACAACAACAAAAGCCCAAGACTAAACAGCATCACTGGAGAATTCTGGCAAACACTGAAGGAAGAATTAACACCAGCCTTTCCCAAACTCTTCTAAAAACTTGAAGAGGAAACATTCAAACTTACTTTATGAGGCCATTTTTACCCTAATACCAAAACAAGACAAAGACACTACCATAAAATAAAACTATAGACCAATATCTATGATAAATATTGATGCAAAAATCCTCAAAATCCCTAAAAAAATACTAGCAAACTGAATTCAACAGCACATTAAAAAGATTACACACCATTACCAAATGAGGTCTATCCTTGGGATGCAAGGATGGTTCAACATATGAAAAATCAATCAATGGGATATGCTACATTAGTAAAATAAAGGACAATGAATCTCATGGTCACCTCAATGGATACAGTAAAAGAATTTGACAAAATTCAATACCCTTTCATGATAAAAACGCTCAACAAACTAGGAATAGAAGAAAATTACCTAGCATATTAAAGGCTATATATGAAAATTTCACAGTTAACATTATACTCAACAAGAAAAAATTCAAAGCTTTTCCCCTATGATCAGGAAGAAGGTAAGGATACCCACTCTCACCACTTCTATTCAGCATAGTACTGGAAGTCCTAACCAGAGCAATTAGACAAGAAAAACAACTAAAAGGCATCAACAGGTGAAAAGGAAGAAGTGAAATGATCTCTGTTCACAGATGGCATGATTTTATAAGTAGAAAACCTTAAAATTTTTGCATGCATGCATGCGCACACACACACACACACACACACAAACTGTCAGAACTCATAAACGAATTCAGCAAAGTTGCAGTGTACAAAATCAACATTAAAAAATTGTCTGTGTTTCTACACACTAACAATGAACAAACAAAAAAGAAAATTAAGAAAATAATTCCATTTACAATATCATCAAGGAGAATAAAATACTTGAAAAGAAACTTAACCAAGGAGGCAAAAATTTGTACACTGAAAGCTATAAGACATTGCTGGAAAAAAACACACACACACACACACAAATAAATGGCATGATATCCCATGGCCATGGATTGTAAGACTTAATATTGTTAAAATGTCTATACTACCCAAAGAGATCTGATTCGCTGAAATCCCTTTCAAAATCCAAATGGCATTTTGCAGACATTTTTTTAATTTCAAAATTCATATGACATCTAAAAGAATCCTGAATAGCCAAAACAAAGAAAGAAAAGCAAAGCTGCAAGCCTCGTTCGTGATTCCTGATTTCAAAACATATTACCAGGCTACACTAATCAAAACAGTACTGGCATAAAGAAAGACATACAGAGCAGTAGAATGAAACAGCCCAGAAACAAACTCTCAGGTCTTATGACCAAATGATATTCAACAAGAGTGTCAAGACTACAGAACAGGGAAAGGACTGTCTCTTCAACAAATGGTATCAGGAAAACTGGGTACCCACATACAAAAGAACAAAGTTGGACTCTAGCCTTACATCATATATAAAAATTAGTTAAAAATGGGTTAAGGTCTTTAACATAAGCCCAGAAACTATAAAACTACTGGATGAATCAGGGGAGAAGCTTTATAACATCAGGTTTGGCGATATTTCTTGGCTATCACACCAAAAGCACAGGCAGCAATAGTAAAACAGACAAATGGGATTACATCAAACTTGAAAACTTCTGCACAGGAAAGCAGTCAACACAGTGAAAGGCAACCTAGAGGATGAGAGAAGATATTTGCAAATCATATATCTAATAAAGGGTTAATATCCAGAACATATAAAGAACTCCTACAACTCAACAACAACAACAAAATAACTCCATAAAAAATGTGCAAAGAACTTGAATAAATATCTTTCCAAAGAAGATATCCAAATGGCCCACAAGCATATTAAAATATTATCAACATCACTAATCTTTAGAGAAATGCAAATCAAAACCACAATGAGATATCATGGGCATTATTAAAAATAATAATAATAAATGTTGGTAAGAATGTGGAGAAATTGGAACCCTTGTGCACTGTTGTGAATGTAAAATGGTGTAGCTGCTATGGAAACATACGGAGGTTCTTCAAAATAAATAAATAAATTACCCATATCCTCTAGCTATCCCATTCCTGAGTATATATTCAAAAGAACTGAAAACAGGACCTCAAGGAGACATTTGCACACCCATGTTCACTGCAACATTATTCACAATAGCCAAGAGGTGGAAGCAACCTAAATGTCCATCCGTGGATGAATGGTTAAAGAACACGTTTCCTATGCATACAATAGAATTCGTTCAGCCTTAAAAAAGAAGAAAATCCTGTTATATGCTACAACATGGATGAACCTTGAGGACATTATGTGAAGCGAAATAAGCCAGCCACAGAAAGACAAATGTTTCATGATTTCATGTTTGTGAGTTATCTAAAGTAGTTTAACTTTTCAAAGGGAACTGAGGTTCAGTTCTGCAAAAGATGGAAAAGTTGTAGAGATTTGTTGCACAACAATGTGCATAGAGTCAACATTAGTGTACTGTACACATGACACGATGATTAATTTTTTATGTGTTTTTTATAATAATTTTTTAAACACAATTTACACATGGCTTCCCCTCCCCTCATCTTTTGGACCCTACCCTCATGCTGCCTAGAGCAGATGTGGAGGGTAAAGCACTAATCACCATTTTGGACCATGACAGCAAGGCCCATACCCTGACTATAGCAGGGTGGTGAGTTAGAAAGAGCTTCGGCCCCAACCACCTTATGGAGCAAAACCAAAATAATATCCCTAATCAACCAACTGATACAAACTGTAGCTGACACAGGGTCTCTCTCACATGTTCTCTTGTGAGCCATCTGTGGTTCTCCCACTCACTTCTGTACACACAACCATCCTCACTTACACTGTCTACTTCCTGACCCCTTTCCTGCTTCCCTCCCATCCATCTTTCAGTTATCAGAATAGAGTCATAAAACACCAAGATGATCATGCTTAGTAACCTTCAGAGACTCCTTCAAAACCTAATTCTAAGCTACCTCTCCAGACCCACCTCATTTCAGTTTCCCTTATGCAACTGTTGGGAATAGAACTCCAATCACAGTTTGGTTCACTGTTTCTTGAATGTTCCATACTCTTTTCAAACTCAGAGATTTTATCCAAGTTACTCCGAGTGAAATTCTCCTTTCTCATATTTCTCCCCAGCCTCTTCTCAATCTTTTGACATATATTAAAATGTCAGTTCTCATTTCAGTTTTTTCCCCAGGTCCCAGGTAAAATTATTCACTTTCTCCACTGTTCCCTCTATTCCATAGGCACATAACACAAGGAAGTATAATAGATCTCCTTCTATCATGTCTGCCCACTTACATGGTGAACACAGGCAGGACCATAACTGAAACACGCCACTGCTGTGCAATTGGGGACATAACACTGGGTAAGACAAACCAGTTCCTTCCCCGCAGAGAGCTGATATTTTAACACAGGAAACTGTGTGTGTGTGTGTGTGTGTGTGTGTGTGTGTTCAGGCATTGAAAAGTATAATGAAAAAAAGCTGGGTAAATTGAGAAGCTGGACAGTCAAAGTGACTCCAAGGAGGAACAAAGGGTTGTGTAACAAAGGGTTATACAGGTTGGTTAGGAAGGCTCCTCAGAGGAGGTAGTCCTGAAGCAGGGATATGAATACTGTGGGAGAAGTCTCAGAGAGAGTGGCCCATGCAACAGAAACAGAAAGTGCTCAATCCTTCTGTCAAATAGGCATCAAGAACAACCACCAAGGTGGGGAGGGGGTGATTTTATCCACAGTTTCTTTGTTGTTGTTGTTGTTGTTGTTCCCTGAAATAGGTCACAGATGACAAATCGGCTACTTTAGCCACTATAACAAAGTATGGCAATTAAATCCACCTAAGTATAACCTGACTCTAAAGTTTCTCAGCTACTAAAACCTATCTTTTCCTTACTTACCTTTCATCCTTATACAATAAATGCACTTTGCAAACTAAAAACAAAAATCGTCATCTGGTGCTTCTGATGTTGCTTAGGAAATTACTCATCACAAATTATTCATATAATGACAGAACTCCATTGAGTTATTTTTTCCCCAAAATGACATATTAATACCTAAGGACACATGAATATCTTGCCAAACAAACTCATACTTGCAGATAATTATACTTAGTGCCAAATAGGCTAAAGCTCTCTAAAGAACAACATAAAAAAGCGAATTCCATATTTATCTGGAAAATTGTTGCTCTACACTTTAAACCAAAGGGTACTAGGAAATTTCAATAGCAGTCTCTGGGAATCTTTTCCTTTACCAAATTCCAAAGCTTTAATCCATGAATAAAATAACACAATGTAATAAAGAGCCATGGCTTAAATGTTTTGAGTGAAATACAAAGTAGTTCTATTCATTGCAACATGTGTTTTGGAATCTACTTCTGGAGTGAAGGCCTCTTAGTGTCAGCAGTTAATTGAGGCATGGCCCTGGGGAGATAGGAATAGCATGTTGTCATAATATGCTAACAGGCTACTGAAGATGATACAAAAACATTACCTATAGTAACATACCAATAATTTAAAGATGTAATTCATCAAATAGAGCATGATTTGTCAATATGTAGAACACAAGGTATGTAAGAGTAGAAACAAAATTACCAAAAAAGTAATATGTGATCTGAAATAAATTATAGCAAAAAATTGCAAATCCCAATTCCAAACCCAATTTACTTAAAATTTAACTCTTAATTTACTGAAAAGCAATACAGTGCTTAATTGTACAAAAGGCCACATATATCTAAAGAAATCTCTCCATCTATTACAGTATGATTGGATGAGTCACTTTCCACAGATTTGCCATCCTCAAAAGTACAGTGTCTCCAATAAAGTGAGCTCAAGGAGAAGGAGAGACATTTCCATTGTTGTTATGATAGAAGCTTTATGTGTGTCACAGCAATTACCTCGGAGGGAGTGTCCAATGCTTAAGGAGAATGACAGAATAGAAGGAAATGCAAAATTCAAGCACAGATGAAATGATGGCAAAGAAAGAACCACCACGGTGTTTAATGAACAATGCTGCAACTATTCATTACGCCTCTTCTCCAGCTGATCATTAAGCTTTCAGCACTGTTTATGCAACAGAAAAGGAAATGTTGACTCAAGATTTCATACACTTACTATTCACACAAAGAAGAAACCATGAACAGTATAATCTGCAATTATAGTACCTGAGGAAACTGGATCACTGTCATTGAACCTGGTTATTAGTTGTTGTAAGCACTGTCAGAGGCAAGATAACTTCTGAATTGGGGATCTGTCTGGTATGATCATTGGAGATATGGACTTGAAAGCTCATGAAATAAATTATATAAAATTAAACTGGTTTAAACAATATCCAAATGGTTTTCAATATCTATGACCTAATGGTAGAAGAAATCATTCCTTTAATTTCACAAATTAGACGCTTCTAAAAAGTCAAATTTTTCTGTCACTACTTTTAACCATCTTCACCATGCCATTATTGTAGAATAATATAATTCAGTGTTTATTAAATAGAAAAAACAATGAGTGTAATTCATATATGCCAACATCATTTGTAGCAGAAACACAGGCTACTCTATAAAAAATATACTGAATGAATGACTCTTATAGTTAGCTTATCTTTAATAACCTGCTGGGCATACACTTTCATCTTGCACCAATCAGGAAAACACTTTACAAACTTACCAACTGAGAAGAGGTGCCTGAAAGTATATGTTGTATAGAGCACCGTAGAAACAATTACTCATAGGACACTTTGGAAGAAACTTGAATTATCAAAATAATGGAATCCCTAGCATTAGGTGATACACCTAATGCTAAATGATGAATTAATGGGTGCAACACACCAACATGGCACATGTATACACATATGTAACAAACCTGCACGATGTGCACATGTACCCTAAAACTTAAAGTATAATAATAATAAAATAATAATAATAATAATTGAATCCTATGTCTACTACTTATCATCTTATTCATTAATGAACATATCTCCTTAACTTCAATTTTCTGATCTACAAAATTGGGACATAAGTATCTATCTTGCAGAGCTGCTGTGGGGATTATACATAATTAGATAAGATCGTGGATCTGAAGGATTCTAGGAAGAAGTCTGCCATGGTCATATAGCAGGCATATTGTTGTGCTAGCTTCAGTCCACCCTTCTTAGAGGCTTGATCCTCTTTCACTATATCCTGAGTCATATGTGATCAGAAAGAACAAATTTCTTTTTCTCTTTTTTTTTTTTTTTTTTTGAGATGGAGCATTGCTCTGTTGCCCAGGCTGGAGTGCAGTGGCACGATCTCAGCTCACTGCAACCTCTGCCTCCCGGGTTCAAGCAATTCTCTGCCTCAGCCTCCCAAGTAGCTGGGATTACAGGTGCTCACCATCACGCCTGGCTAACTTTCTTGTATTTTTAGTAGAGATGGGGTTTCACCATCTTGGCCAGGCTGGTCTTAAACTCCTCACCTCGTGATTCACCCGCCTTGGCCTCCCAAAGTGCTGGGATTACAGGCATGAGCCACCGTGCCTGACCAGAAAGAACAAATTTCTGAACAAAAAGATCAGAAAGACCATGACCCTTTGGATGGTGACTAGAAGCTATCAAACACCTACTATCTTAAAAAACAACACTGAAAACTGGAAATGAATCTATGTGATCTATAATATTTTCAGCAATGACTAATCCTTTCTTGTACTGTTTTTGCTTAAAGGTAATTGAAATACTTAAGACTGTACAACATACAACCTGCAGAGTACATTTCAGAGGGATGATGCATGAGTAAATATCACTTTGGAGCTAATTTGATAAAATATATTGTTCCAAATTAACTTTAGATTCCAAAGTAAATTCAGAAATGGTTTTGAAATGATTGTGAGGAATTACTTCTTACCTATGTCAAGCAGTAGATTACATGCTGATATAGTTGGGATATTTGTCCCCAGCTAAACCTCACGTAGAATTGAAATCCCCAATGCTGGGGGGCAGAACCTGGTGGAGGTGTGTGGATCATGGAGGTGGGTCACTCATGGCTTGGTGCTGTCTTCATGATGGTGAGTTCTCACAAGATCTAGTCATTAAAAAGTGTATGGCACTTCCTCTCTCTCTCTCTCTCTCCTCTCTCTCAATCTCTCTCTCTCTCTCTTTCTCTCAATCTCTCTCTCCTCTCTCTCTCTCTCTCTCCTCTCTCTCTCTATCTCTCTCTCCTGCTTTCACCATCTGACATGTTTGCTCCTGCTTCACCTCCTTCCACCATGACTGTTAGCTTCCTGAGACCTCCACAGAAGCCAAGAGATATCAGCATCCTGCTTTCTATAACACCTGCAGAACTATGAGCCAATTAAGTCTCTTTTATTTATAAATTAGCCAGTCTCAGGTATTTCTTTATAGCAACACAAGAATGGCTTACACACGTGCCTTATCCTGAATTGCCCAGAGTTCAGACTCTTTTTAATGGGAGATGTAATGGCATTGTTTTTAGTCATAATCTCTCCTGAAGAATGAAACAAAAAAGCTTTCTGTCTGTTTTCTTACAAGTGCATGCAGAATAAACACTTCCTTCTCTCTAAGAATGGGAGGGAGTATCTTCCGAAACTTCATCTCCTGTTAATGGGCAATTAAGTACTATTGGGAAAAGCGGGAAAGATGAGGTTCATCTGATTGTGTTTTGTTTAGTTGGGCTTTTAGAGACTGAATAGTAAAAAGAGTGTGGGTGTGGAAATCCAAGAATAGGCACCGTCAGGTGATAAATCTCAAGGTATAGAAGTAAAATGAAGAGCCCCTGGAAGACTGAATACTGATTCTTGAAGAAGTTCCCAAGAAGAGAGAGGGACCACAA
Source organism: Gorilla gorilla gorilla (assembly GCF_029281585.2). Lineage (NCBI taxonomy): Eukaryota > Metazoa > Chordata > Mammalia > Primates > Hominidae > Gorilla > Gorilla gorilla. The sequence continues at coordinate 94,301,404 of NC_073232.2, read as the reverse complement.
CCCAAAATGGTGGACCAGGGGAGGACAGTGATGACAGCCTTTGTTCTAGAGCCCAGGGATTGTGTGGAAACTGAATCCCCCATCTCTTTCAAGACTTCTAAGTCTGGTTTCAGGGAAATCTTTTGTTGCATAATAAAGAATTTAACTGGCCTTTGAACCTGGTTCCTGGAAGACAGAATCTATATCCTTGGAATTTCCCAGGTAACAGAAAAGTCTTTGATATTCATGATCCCTTGGATCAAACTTTTGAGTTTATGCTCATGAGATGAGATGACTGAGAATGGAAGCTGGTCAACAGAAAGACCTAACATGTAATTAGAGAGTTAAAGCTCTGAACCAGCCTGACCTCCAGAAAAGTGAGGGAGTTGGAGCTTGAGTTCAATAATGGGGCCAATGTTTAATCAATTACATCTATGTAATGAACAGGGAAGTTTGCTGAAACTTCCCGCTTGGTGAATACATCGATGTGCCAGGAAAGTGATGTAAGCAGACAGGGAGGGTCTCCAGGGACTGTAGGAGTTTAACCAGCTTGAACAATCAGCCTGTTTTATAGCCTCCCACTTTTCAGCCTGTTTTTTACAAACCGTCCATGGAATGCGGTCACCTAGTCAGCTGGAACCAGTTCCAGACAGACCCCAGCAACTTATAGATGAATCTGAGTGAAGCTTCCTCATTACCACACTAAAGTCTCTACGCTGGGAGGAGCTACAGATTCATCACCATTACATGTAACCTATGTGCTGGCATAATGTCTCAGTCTGCACCACTGGTGCCCCTCCCCTACATGCGATGATGCACCTTCTCCCCTCTCCACAACTCCATAAAACCCACCTGTCACTTTTCCTCGGGGAGACACTGCTTTGGAGAATATTCCGGGTGTTCTCCTACCTTGGGACAAGTAATAAAACTCCTATAGATCAAAACCTATGTTCTCCTGGAGAGTCGTTTGTTACTTGCCAGGCAAATGAACCAAGTTTTTTGTCTTTTTGTTTCCTTTTTCTTTGTTTTTTCCAGGTAATAGTGACAAGCCCTTATTCTACAAGAAGAGAGCACAAAAGCTCTGTTTGAGACCCTCTCAGACACTGCCCTGTGTGTCTCTTCATTCAGCTGCTCCTGAGTTGTATCTTCTACAATAAAACCGTTAAGTATAATGCTTTCCTGAATTCTGTGTCATTCTAGTGAATTTTTGAGCTTCAGGAAGGTCAAGGGAAGCTCAGGGATTTGCAGCCTCTGAGTATGAAGTGAGGACCATCTTGCTGGAGACCATACTCTTTAACTTATGGGGTCTGCACTAACTCCAGATGGTTATGAGAACTGAATTGCAGTGTACCAGTTTGGGTTGAAACGGTATGTGACTTCCCCAGCTGCACGCTGGGCACTGACTGCACGCAGCACTGAGAGGTCCTGTCTACAGCAGATAAAACTCCACAGATCATTCCTCCTGTAATCCCTCTACAGTGCTCCAAGGCAGCAGTAAGGCCCAGTGCATTGAGGCTGGAAGCAGGAGCAGAGACTCTGGGATATAATACGAAAGTCTCTTTCCCCTGTAGTTCGGCTAATCTGGAAAAACTCAAAAACCTGGCCTGATTACCGAGGTTTCTTTTATGGATATTTAGTATTTAGATAAAATTTTTACAGTACTCTTGAAATGAACCCAATTAAACACATAGTTCTCAGTCTTGACCACACATTAGAATCATCTGGTAGACTTTTGTAAACTAGCAACGCCTGGCCAGATAAATGCAACCATCATTTTTGAGGAATAAACTCAGGTGATTCTGCTGTGCCTAGCATTAAGAAACATTGGATAGAGTGCAATGAGAGTGAAAGAGTTTTTGGAGCCTGGAGCTTCACTACACTCCTGAACCTGCCTTTGTTCAAGGGAACAGGCATGCTAGGGAAATACATTGTAGTCAATTTCTTCCTAAACTTGGGAAAGAGAAGCCTGATGAAGGAGCTGGTCATCACCTAAAAGAAAAAAATGTGTTTCAGTCACCCAACCCATCAAGAGGAGCCTGGGCTCCATAGCCCAGCTACACCATGCAAAATGGCCACTGGGTATTTGGAAATGAAATTCAACCGAAGCATGGTATGGAAGCTACAAACTCACTTCTCAACATTTCATACTGCATCTTTCATAGATGTTTCTCAAAAGATTATTATGTTTTAATTCTTAGGCACATGATCAAGGTCCATTTGAGAGGAATCCAACTTTTGTTAGATTGGTATTGCAGGGATTTTAGAAACACTGAGGAGGAGAAGAACAGATGGAGAGGGAGGTTGTCTGCACACAAAATTAAATATTTATTAGGTTGTTCACCATAATTGACTAAATTTTTCCATGTCATGACGTAGGCCACTCTGCTTGACAGAAAAGTCAATTTAAACAAAAGTGACTCAGCCCTGTGGTGGCTCACACCTGTAATCCCAACACTTTGGGAGGTCAAGGTGGGAGAACTGCGTGTGCCCAGAAGTTCAAGACAGACTGGGCAACACAGCAAGACTTTGTCTCTACAAATCAAATAAATTTAAAAATTAGCTAGGCATGGTAGTGTGTGACTGTGGCCCCAGCTACTAGGAAGGCTCAGGTGGGAGGATCACTTGGGCCCTGGAGGGCCAGGTTGCAGTGAGCCATGATCATTCCACTTCACTCCAGCCTGGTGACAGAGCTAAACTCTCAAAAAAAAATTGTTCTTTAACTTGTCTTATTACTTTCTAACTGATAATGTATATAATTCATTTCAGTACATAGAGATATATTTAAAATTTAAACCTTTTAAAATACTATTATGGCTCTTATTATGATTATACCTGACACCTATTCAATCACTTCTCTATTGGTGGACATTTAGGATATTTATACATTTTTGCTACTGCATGGAATGTACCCATGTACCCATAAGGGTAGGGCAGGGAGGGGAGTTTCATGTTATTCCTATATTTGCTTCATGTTTTTATAATTTGGGAACAATATTTGATAAGCCATGAGCTTTTATGTTTTAAAATAAAGCACTCAATTCTTTATGATGGATTTTTATACAGCTACTTCAAATAATTTGTTTTAATATCTCTTGGCTTCAATCAGTTTTGAGGTTTTTAAGACCCAAATGTGGTTGGTCCCAACGCTGGGTCTACATTGCAATCACCTGGGGAAACTCAGCACTACCTGAGAAAGAGGAGGGAGGTGGAGTGACTCTTTAAATCAGAATCCCTGCAGGGGAGACAGGCTCTGGATATTCTGGCAAAAAGCTTTCCAAATGGTGGTAACCTGCTGCTGGGGTTAAGGACAAATGCTCTAGAATGTACATCATTAAACTGTAGATGCTACATAATATGTTACTTCCTTTAAAAATAACCAGCAGATAAACTGTTTCACAAAGTGGTTAAGTGAGAATAAGTATAGTTTAGCTTATTATGAGGTCAATATGTTTCTTTAGGATTTGCAGTTGAATCTGTTTGAACCCAAGCTGTGATTTACTCGTAAAGATGTATTGATTTGGTGACAATTATGAATCCATATGTAAAAACCAATTTATTATTTATAATAAAAGTCACTTAGATTTATTATTGATTATTAGGTTGGAATTTGGTATCTTATTGCTACAAGGAATCTGTTTTCTCAGTCTTAAGATCTCTGTTTTAACTTTAATGCTGATCAGTTGTGTCTGAGTTCCAAAGAGAGGAGAGTATAATGAGGCACACTGGACCCCTCTTTGCATCCGGGCTTGAACTCCCTTTTCAAGTTTACTTTGGAATACTCATGGCCAAGAGGGGGTCCATCAGTCAGTTGAGGGGCTTAGAATTTTGTTTTTGGTTTACAGTATTATCAATGCAAGATGTTAATTAGGGGAAACTAAAGGCAAGGGTGAGAAGGAGTTTATGGAACCTCTGAACTTCCCAATCAATTTTTTTGTAAATCGAAGACACAAAGTCTATTATTTAAAATAAATAAATAATGACTAAGTAAATAGATATGTAAAGTTGGGTAGATTTTTAATGTTCTTGAACTTAATTTGTTCTGTTTCTCATTAATTAATAGCAACCCAAATATAGTTCATTTTTAGCATATTAAGTTGATCTCAACATAGTTAATATTCACTTTTAATAGTCAGAACTGACATTTTAGCAAAGGTGTTGTAATTTTAGAACATCTGACCTACCTTTAAGTTCTCAGAGGTGGATATTTAGACTACGACCATTCTCCTTTACACAGAAAATAAAAATTACAGCGGATAGGATATTAATAATTCAGTTTATGAAGACAAGAAAAAAAGAGAAACAGAAAAAATAATTTGGCATTTACTTTCTAAGCAATTCTTGATCAGCTTAGGCATATGTTTTGTGTCAAGCCAAAAGTAAGTAAAGGATATATGATCACATTCATCTTATACTTGCTAAAAGAAGAATTGCCATTGACCCAAAAATTCTCTAGTAATTTATTTTTATCTCTTGGTCTAAGAGGGAGCACAATGATCCAATCATCGATCAGAATCTCCTTGGTTAGTTTTATTTTTAAGTCATTACATTACAATACTGTCGCCACACGCAATGCCATAAAATCCAGAGCATGCTCGGCCCTTTATGCACTTTATCTTACTGAGTTGTCACAACCCCTCTGCCGGGTAAATATTATTATCTCATTTATATACTTTTACTGAGATTCAGAGCAGTTAAAACCTTGCCCAAGGCCACGTGACTAATAAGTGGCAGTCAGGGTACATCTACGGATTAAAACTGGGGATTAAACTCTTATAATTTAGGGAACTCTATTCCTTCTGGTACTCAACCTTGCTCATAAACCAGCTTTGTTTTTCAGTTTACACCTTTATCTTCATAACTGATTTGGGAAGGCAGGGTTAATAAGTAGGACTTCCACAATAAAAGATTTGGAAGCAAACATAGTAAATTCAGAACAAAGTGAGCTGTTTAATTACACAAACACTTGTCATGTGGCATAAATAAAATCTGCTAAAATTAGCAGGATCCTTAAATAAAAATAAAAATTAAATTCTATTTTATCCTATAAAAAGTTTTCAGTTATGTGGGTAAATTCTCTATATCACTCTCTAGCTTAACCGGATATTCTCTTCTCTAAAGTAGCATTATGGGCTGCGCATGGTGGCTCACACCTATAATCCCAGCAATTTGGGAGGCCAAGGCGGATGTATTACTTGACATCAGGAGTTCAAGACCAACCTGACCAAATGGTGAAAACCTGTCTCTACTAAAAATACAAAAAAAAAAAGTATCTGGTTATGGTGGCGGGTGCCTGTAATCCCAGCTACTCCGGAGACTGAGGCAGGAGATTCACTTGAACCCAGGAGGCAGAGGTTGCAGTGAGCCGAGATTGTACCACTGCACTCCAGCCTGGGAAACAAAGTTAGACTCCATCTCAAAAATAATAAATAAATAAATAAATAAATAAAGTAGCAATATGGCCCTTGCTTCTACAAATTTTCTTTAAATATTCATAAGATAGAGGAAAATGACATTTGCATCCCAATCTTACTGCTGTCTATGCCACGGCCAATTTTTCCTATAGCTGAACATGGTCCTTCAGCAGATACCTCTCTTACAGTCATTGTAATTTAGGCCTCTTCACCTTTGAGGGGAGAGCTATACAAAAGAATCATCATGTCTCCCTGATGTTTAATCAGGGCTCAGCATGCTAAGGTCCTTTTGTGAAAGCTCCCTGGCAGGAAATCAAAGTTCCTTTCTTCAAAAACAATAAAACATAAAACAGAGGAATCCACCTGTCAATCAAGATGGATTTCTCTTTTTAAAAAAAAAAACAAGTTTTTTCAGAAAATAAAAAGCTTTCACACTAATTAATAGCCATTAAAGCTCCTACCAGTTTAAAGCTTGAGCAAAGTCAGGAATTATCCAGCTAATTCAAATCCAGAAGGTACTTTTTCATCACTCATCTGGATTGACAAAAGAAAGTATTTCTCCAAAAAAGACCAGGATAATTAATTCCAATTTGCACTTCATATTTGCAAGCACAACCTCAGTGTGGCAGCCCTTACAAATTTCCCTGGAGTATGATAATTATAATCAATTATTCAGAATTAGATCCAAGTCCATACACATCTATTGCTTCCACATCATGCCATGTTAGGTCTTGGAAATGCAGAAATGATTAATTCAAACCCTTGCTTTGGAACTGTATACAGGTGATTAGAATTCTGCTTCCTAGATGGAGTTTCCCAATTCTATATTCTGTTGCACAAAGTGATGAAAGTCAGACTAGACCAAAGGTTCCACACGTGCCTCAATTCCCTCTATATCATGCCTCCCGAGTGATTACACTGCCCATGGCTGCATGCTTGTCAAGATAGGCTTTTACATCTTTGGACAGCTCTTTAATAAAATCATTTTGATATTTGCCAGTATAATTGGTGAAAACAATTAACGGCCTGTAATTTATTTGGGGAAGCTCTTTGAGACCTGAAGCACAACAGGGAAGAAATCTCACAGTGGTCAAATGATGACTTTCTCTAAATAGCTTTGAATCAAACACACAGAGCACAGGACTGAAAGGAAGCTTGACAAGCTAAAAGCATATTTAATTATTCCTCCTCTTTAGGCCTTTCTTTTCTCTTTCACCTGCAAATATACAAATGTCATATATGTCCCTCCTCCCTCATCCTCAAAACCCACACAAGAACTACAGAATAGTAATTATCAAACAGGAAATCTACTCAATTAAACAACAGTAACTGTACACATTGTTATGGATGCTGGCCATTTTCCTCCAGTGACCGACCTTCTTTGATCTGAATAATACCAGCAAACCAAGAAGCAAATGAGCACACTGGACAAAAGGCCTAAAACTTTAGCTAATGAAATTAATTCGAACGATGGTCTAGAGTCTTAAAAAGCCCCATAATAGAAAGTCCACATTCCCTACCTCACATGTTGATGGCCATCTTAAACAAACCAGTCGAAACAGGACATTTCTGGGCTCTGTCCACCCAAATGAACTCCCTGGTGTAACTCATGCTTACAAGAAAGCTGAACAGCTCACAAGAAAACTTGTAAAATAGTCTGTGATCTTTAGGGGGAAGGCCACAAGCTCACCCAAGGGTACATGGAGGAAAAGCCCAGTCTAGCAAATGTCCTCCATGTAAACAGCTTTGAAGTTCAGACAACTGTCTTTCTAAATGCTTTTATTTACATTGTGGTGTAACTACAGTAAAACAAATGATGATAAAGTGATTTAGATATAATGAGAAAGTACTTTAGGAGCATATTTCTGTTACCTTAATACAAACATCATTTCTACTAATTATGAGTTGGAAAAGATACACATTGTTGTGGTAACCTCTGAAGAGCAAGAGCTGTGTACATGTTCTGTGCCTCCTACAGTCACTACCAGCCCTACCTGCTCCCATCCACAAACTGTGAATGACAACGTGACCCCAAGTTATCTCCCACTACTTCTCTCTACTAATCCCACCGGGGTCAGTCCTACTGGGCTCCCAATCACCTGCCTGTATCCTGTCCACTGCATTCACTCAGCATTCATCCTACAAACATTTAACGAGCACCTATTTCAGTGCTGCAGACATACAACAAGACTGCTGGCCTAAGGCACATACGCAGCCTGTTTCTACATGCTCACCCTACAAATATTCTCCCCATGCCACCTGAGGGCAAAGGCCTCTGCTAGCAGAGTAGGTGGAAAAAAGAACAAGGTGGGTTTCCGAACATGCAAACGTAATACAGTACAATTAAGGCTACACCACAGTCTGAACAAAACATTATGTGGTTCAGAGAAGGGACAGAAGATAAAAACAAGGGGGAATCTGTGGAAGGCTTAAGAGAAACAGCATTCTCTGGGGGTCTTGGAGAAGATGGACACTGTTCTACAGCTGACAGCACCCCAGGCTGAGGAGGAAGAATTTCCAAGTGTCTCTTAGGAGTGTGGGAAAATGGAGGAGAAAACAAAGCTGGGGCTCAGGTTTGAGAGGCACCTGGAGTCAGCGCATGAAGGCTTTGTTGCCTACCCCACAAGAAATTCCAAATTCGATTGAGTAAGTAAAGCAGTTGCCCACAGGTAGGTAGTCTGATCAGAGGTGTGAGTTAGAAAGATGATTTTAAAGTGAAATTCTAATCTCATTAAGAGATAAAACAGAAATGCACTATATTAGACACAGGAGACTTGATAAAAGCACGTTTAAGAATATTAAACTCTCATTATTTCCTAATAATATGTAAATTACCAAAATTACTAGAGGCATTAGAAAATCTGTAACCACCACTGAAAACATTTTGCAGGTGATTTCATTTTTAGAAACTTTTTTGAATATGTCAAACATGTATGAAAGCAAAAAAATGTACAAGGAACCAGCCCATATACTCAGAGTTTTATAACACTCCCACAGATCCTCCCTCCATGCTGTTTCTGAGGCTCTTTTTATGCAAATCCTAGACATTCTATAAATTCGTCAGCAAATATTTGGGACATTTAAAAATATTTTCTAAGAACAATCATTCCAAATCCAGCTCACAGGTGAATTCTTTCAAATATTTTCTCTCTGGAGCACTGAAAAGGATGGAATGCTTTACAAATCAAGAATCTAGCATCAACTGATGCCCACACCTGACCCCCCAAAAGACAGGAAAAGAAAAAACTAAAGACAAATTTCTATATGAATGTAAATCTGAAATCCTAACTATTAAATCAATGTCTAGTTTTGGGCAGCAATGGAGATAAACTGGAGGCCATTCTCTTAAGTGAAATAACTCAGAAGTGAAAAGTCAAATACTGCATGTTCACACTATAAGTAGGAGCTAAATAATATGTACATATGCACATAGAGTGTGGAATAACAGACATTAGAAACTTGGAAGGGTGGAAGGATGTGAGGGTGTAAGGAATGAGAAATTACTTAAGTGGTACAATGTATACTATTCAAGTGATGGTTACACTAAAAGCTACTACTGAGCAAAATATCTATTAACAAAACTGCACTTGTGTTATTCAAAAAGTCATGTAATAATACAAAACATTATAATAGGAGGATTTGTTAAAAAACGATCAAGTTAGTGCCAATATAAGGGATTCTAAATTTAACCCCTAATATAACTAAGTCAAAAAATTTTTTAAAAAATGATGAGATGACAAAAAAAGTCGTTAACTATTTCAACATTGATTCCTAATTTAAAATGTCTAAATAGCAATAGTGGGCATTTAAACTGGGTAGTATAATACCTGGGGCATTCCATTTAAATCAAGAAATGAGACAAGGATAAAATGCAAACACTTGGGAATGTACTGTATAAGACGTTATTATATGAAGGGAACCATAACATTTCCACAAAAGGACAGAAAAGAAGGCTTGAACAGAGAGACAAATGTTGCTATATGGTAAAAAATGATATTGCAAAGAACCTACTTCTCAAATTAACATAAATGTCATTTCCATTCATAGTTTCACTAGAAATTGTATTGGAGTTCCAACAAATAAGTCTAAATTTCATAAGAAGTGAAAACAGAACATTTTTAAGATGTGCATTACTAGTTATTGAAAATTTCTCTGAATGTTATAGTGCTTGCTACTAAAAAGGAATGGCCAGAACAACAAAACAGACTAAATATGTACAAGCAGTCAAAATTATACACTGGATCCTTTATTCTCATCAAAAATAACCTAAGAAACATTAAATCTTACAATGAAAAATCCAATCATAAACATAGTAGGCATAAACGTAGACAGATAGATAGATATTTCAATAATTGGAATTGAGGAAAGTCTTACTTAACAAGTTAAAAACCATAAAAGAAAAGACTAAGAGGTTTGACTTGGGGAAAAATCCAGATAGATATTAAGCAGACAGACTATCTGAAGCAAAACTATTTGGCATTTCTTTCAGAGATGGAGTCACTATTATTAATACATATTAAGAACTATCTAAAATAAGATAATAAAGTAGAAATGCCTCCAGGATTAGGCAAATATTATAAGCAAACAAATCACAATCAAGAATATACAAATAAATAATACAATTAGCAATTATAATTAGTGGAGATTAGCATGACAATATGATGGAATCCCATTTTTCTCCCATCAAAGTGGGAGAAAAGGCTCTTATTTGTTTATTTATTTATTTATTATAACAAGCCTCAGTATTGGCTAAGAATCCAAGAAGGGGTACTCTCAAACATTCCCATTTCACATAAATCAATATCAATATTTTAAAATCAATTTGCAAATACATACCAAAAAGATTTAAAATGTAAATACCATTTGACCATAAAATACATTCTGGCAAAATATATCCTAAAATGTTATTATGAATATAAGTAAACATGTAGCCACAACCTATCACTTTCATATTAGGTTATGAGAAAAACATTAGAAGAAACATATATAAAAATGAACAAAGGAATCTTGTTCTGTTCTATACAATTAATTTCTGTTCAGATTGTAAAAAATGTTACTGAAGTAGATGTATAACAAGGAAAAATTCACAAAACATTAAGTGAATAAGATGAATTAGAAAAATGTGAGCCCATGTTTTGTGAAATAAGATGTGTACTTACTGACGTGTACTACTATTCGTAATATTATAAATTTGGAAGTATATCTAAAAATAAGCAAAAGCATTAGCTTTCTGGGGTTGGCATAATTACAGATTATTTGAATTTGATTTTGTGTAAACCTATATCAAAATTTTCCAAATTGAATATCCATATGCTATTTGGGAAGAAAAGCTTGAAAAGTTCACAACAAATTGATGTCATAAAATATTATTTTTTTTAGACATGGATAGTCATGCTTATTAAACCTGAGTGGGCTGGGATCAATGCTTAGAAGGAAGGAGACTAGAGGGAGGCCCCCTAGTGGTGGGGGCTAAGATTAGGGGTGCCTGGGCAGCAAAGCACCAGGAATCGATGCCACAGATTCTTCAAAACTCCAATCAAATGGAGTGAGGAACCCTTCGAATTTTCTTTTTGGTTGCAGGGTGCTGAGGGTGAGGAGCATTGACTTTAAGATTTCCTGTCCTGCCAAGCAGGTGGCAGGTGTTTCAGTTGATCCAGCAAGATCTCATCTCTTTTCCAGCCCTCCTTTTCCCAGCGTGCTCCCTGCACACTTCTTCAAAAGTGAAGTCAAGGCTTCCTTTCTCATAGTGTCATCCTTTACACCTCAGGCCATAAGACAGCTGTGTCCACTGAACTCCAGCAGAATTCTTTCCATCATCATCTGGTACTTGATATTCATTCTGCCTTGAGGCACATCTTATAATGTTATTTTTATTGTTATTTAATTTTTCGTATATTAGTGTATCTGTCAGATGTGGCTAGCAGTAGCTGGGAAGAACAAAATCAAGAAAGAAAACTTCAAATAAGGCCTTGCCAGGAATAAAACACAATTCACGGCAGGTTTCCTGGTTGGCTGCACTCACCCCTCATTGCCACTGTTTCTGCTCAGCTCTGCTTGTGTAATTGCCCCTCAGACCAACTTCTGAGCTGATACCTCTGGACATTCATGGGTGTTCCATTTTGTTGAGTGCCTTAGTGCTTCATTTGCCTTGGTTTTGGTGTCCCAAAATCTCCTCACTATCTAATCTCAGTTTCCCTCAATAATTTTTGGGGGAACCTGTCATTTGCCATGTCCATGTTGGCAATGAAATTGATACTTAATAAGAATTCCACCCCATCTTTAACACAAACACACAATTTTTTTATCCCTTACTAGACTATAAATTCTTTGAAGCAATGGATTATATTTGATGATGATGATGAAGTTAATGAAAATAACACCCCAGGCAATGTTATTTATGAATTCATAATACATGCTGTAATCTCTGCACGCTGTTACCAATCCTGACACAACTTCAAAATAAGTATTACCATTCTGCCATCACAGATTAGGGAGGAGACGTTCAAAGAGGTTTAAGAGGCAGATCAAGTGTCGATGCTTGGTTTTGAAGCAATGTCCATCTGATTTTCAGCGCTGCCACACTTATATCCTATTCTTATATATTCTTATATCCTATCCTAACTCAGCACTTCTTTTCAGCCCTGTGGCCCATGCCATCCCTTCAAGTGCTCTATCCCCTAGTCCCATACATATGAAGTTCTAGGCTAAGCCTTTTCCATACAAACTCTCAGTTAATTCCAACAAGAATTCAACAGACGGGTTACTGAATTTAAAAATATTTATTACATTTACTTCCCCCAAACACAATGGAAACAGGAGGGCTATATAGTATAATTGAACCAAAGCTCTGTGTGTGTGTGTGTGTGTGTGTGTGTGTGTGTGTGTGTGTGTGTTTTGTTATGATGCAATAGTAGTTAATGATTTGAAATAAATAAATAAATAAGCAATGTGTTGTTAAACACCACATGTATTTCAAAACTCGTTTGACAGAAAATTGCAATGATTCTATTCAATGCTTATGGCCAGTTTTGTGTTTGTTTTTGTTTTTTTTTTTTGCAAAAATCCTAGTAGTATGAACAAAGTCAAGGAAACCAGTTGCAGCAGGTAAAATACAGAGAAAAAATTAACAGCATTTCATTAGTAAAATAAAATAATACAGCTCTCTATTAGCAAGTCCTCATTTGCCTGAAGCATCTTCTTTTGACTGAATTTAAAATAATTTTCCAATAGTATCAAAGAAAAGAGGTGCATGCTACACATACAAATAAAGCATTAATTAAAATGGCTTCCCTTTATGCTTCATTACTAACTGCTAAACAGAGCATATAAAATATCATTTATAAATAGAAAAATCCAGAACACAGGGTAATAGGGAAATAAATGGCCTTGTATTTCTTTTGTACATGATAAAAAGCAGATGATGGAGTACCTGATCTGAGAAATCCAAAATGTTGTCACAGATTTATACTTGTGTTTACTCTGCCCATATAACAGAGAGATATCCCAAATGGCCAATATCATAAGTGAATTCAGGCCTGAGTCAGAGGACTGCAGTTCTTTAAATCAATTCACTGGGAAACTAGTCCTTGACCTATAAAGAAACATTCCAAATACAACAAATGCATGAGCCAGCTTAAATCCTTTCTGGAATAAGATGGGGAATATATAGATGAAAAAACAGCACATGAATGAATATGAATACATAAATCCACTTTCAAAAATATTTCACAGAGCTGCTTCTTAAAAATGTCAAATGGTGACCAAAACACATTTCAGCATGAAAAAACTATTTCTGTTCTACTCGGGACACAGATCCATTGTATTTTCTGAGCATGGCATATGGATTCGGATGACAAAGATAATAAACATTCCTGTAAAAAGTTACTCCCTCATGAACTAGCCATGGTATTCCATTGTATTAAACTCATCAGTCCGCCACTTTTGTCTAAAACATGCGAAAAGAGAAAACCACACCCATGTCTCCTGAAAACTACTGGTCATAGAAATGACTTTCCCCTCCTGAAAGCTCACAATGATTCCTGCAGTGCCCAATGCTCTCAGTTTTGGCCCTGTCAAGTACAGCTTGGAGGGGGGTCAGGGAAAAACACGTTTTCTAAAATGCATGAAACTAGCTTTGTGAAGTCAAAGACAAACTGTATCTATGTGCTGGATGATAAACCAGTACACGCATAGTTGAATAGTTAATATTTCAAGTACATGACTATTTGAATTTTTAAAACCGCCCTCCTCTTACAATAGTTACGTTGCATATTATTGCCATAGTCAAAGGGTTTTACCCTGGGGTTTTTTGCAAAGGGTTTTTACCTACTCTCAAGGTAATTTATACAAACACTTCTCTTATTTTGAAGGGGACAGGAATATTTTTATTCATTTGTTTATTCATTTGTTCATCTATCCATCCATCTAGTCATTTAGTTCATCTATTTGAAACATATTTTGAGGAGCTACTTTGTGTACAAGACACACGTAGTGGCTGGAGAGAAAAGGCAGATAAAACATGCTCATGTATAACTATAATCAAAAGAGAAGGTTATTACGCACCAAGAGATGTGTAAATTGTTTGGGGAGAGCCGAGGAAGGAGAGATGAATTCCAAATAAGGGACTTGAAGTGGGGCTCTTTATAGAAAGTGGCCTCTGAATTGGTTCTTGAATAAGTTAATTTAAGTACACTTAATAATTTAATTTCAACCTAAGCTGGTTAAAATCAGACATGTAATCAAGCTTCTCCATTCATACAGATATATGTTTATAATCTCTGACTAGTTATTTATATTTTGAGCCATGGTATTGTCTAATTTGAAGAGAATTATAAGCTAAAATTATACGTTTTAGGGTTGGATAAAACTGGGCCAAAGTTTTGGTCCCTCTACTTAATACCCATGTGGTCCTAGTCCCACTTCTTAACATCAGTGTATTTACAATTTCATCATTAATTAATGGAGATAATAATAGTGCCTATTTCATGACATTTTTTGTAAAAATTAAGTTTGAAAATGTATTCAAACATTGGCGAACATGAGTTGGCACCTGGCAGAAAGGCAGTACAATTATTAGGCACTACTCATTGGCTGTCCTCATGGAACTCAGGAGATGCCCAAGAAAAGATGTGCCTCAAATACAAATCAAGGCCTGTAATTAGCAATGCCTGCCCTTCTACTAGAGTTTGTACTCATAGCCACCTTCACTATGTATTTTTTCTGTCTCTGACACCTAAATAGTACACTACATCTCTTCGACGGCAGACCCTTGGGTTCGTTATTCTATTTCAGTTTCACCTGCTTTTAGAAGATGACTGTCTAGCTCTTCCTGATGCTACACAAAGCCCCCCAATGCCAATGTCTTTTATGTCACCTAGCCTATAATTGTAACTTGGATGATCCCAAAGCTACACTGCAAATTCATGAAAACTCATACTCAGCTGCTTCTGTATCATACAGTTAGCAAACAGATATCCAGAAACTTTACTTATACTATTTATTATTATGTTTCTTGATTCATTCATTAAATTCAAGTTATATGGTTATATAACCAAAATGTATTAAACTGCAAATATTAGATGCCCAATAAATACTTACTGAGGAGTAAAGGCTGTCTCATGGAAACACCACTTTCTACTACGGGCCAGGTTGGTAAGGAATAAACCTGCACTGTCCAACATGGTCCCCACTAGCCATGAGTGGTGAAAAGGCCTTTGAAACATGGCTAGTCCGAACTGAGACATGCTCTAAGTAAAAAGTACGCACCAGAGTTTGAATATGTAGCATACAACTAAAAAAAGAATTTAAAATATTTCATTAATTTTTATGTTGATTACATGTTGAAATGATAATAATTTAGATATGTTGAGATCATTAAAATTAGTCTATTTCTTTTTACTTTTTTCATATGGTTACAGATGGGGCTTATATTATATTTCTATGTATCTCTCATCTTGACCAAGAGACATGGGCCTGTACCAAGAGCAGAGGAATAAGTAAGCATTTACTGAAACCTCAAAGCTTCCCTGATGTCCAGGCTGTCCAGAGGACAGAACAATTATCACCATTATCATGCTAATTTTCTGTCTCCTCAGCAGGTAGAAGGAATAAACCTGCGTTCTCATCGAGGAGGCTCTCAGGGATCTCACAGAGAGGTGCTAGATAAACTCCAGGTATCCTCCACATCTCAGCAGGAAGCTAACTCAGTATTCTCTCCTGATTCATTTACTGGAGTGATAAACCCACACTCCATATTTAATGATGCCAAATAGCTCCTTATTACTTGTGGATTCAAGAAACTTCTGTAGCTGAGCACCAAGGATATTTTCCAACACTATTTGATGCCTTGTGTTTTGGCAAAAAAAAAAAAAAAAAAAAAAAAAAACTAAGAAGTGTGAGCTGACTTTAACAATTTCAGGAGAAACTTAAAGAAATAAGGTCCTAATTGCCCAACACCCACCTCATCTCCTTTTTGGCCACTCAGGAAAACCCTGTATTTTTCTGTAATTGTGCCATGATGAAGAATCCAGCCTCTCCAAGGCAGCTGACCAACCACGAGCAGAGCACATGCGTTTATACTCAATTCTGAATATCAAGCACAATCCAACCTACAACAAGCACTTGAGGGTCTGAGGATGGGAAAGCAAATAGTCTCAAGTCTGATTAATGCTTAAAATATAAAAAAGATCATTTTTTAGGGAGGAGCAGTACAGCACACATCCCAGTGTTGCCACAAAAACCACATATTTAATACCTAATTTCCAAAGAGAATAGTCCCTTAATGAGAAGGAAACTTTTAATAAGTTATAAATTATCCCAATGCAAGCCATTTCTCCACGTGATCTTTGATAAAAACAAAACTGGAGCCTTCACAGGATACACTAATTAATGAATCATAACTTAAATAAATAGCAGCTAGTATTTGTGTCGTTAGTTTAAAAGTACTTTCATATCTATTTGAATCATCAGATAATCTATAACTCACATAAAGGAGGCACTGTTTTCTCTGCTTTACAGATAAGGAAAACCCAAGAGTTTACACCCAGTAAATGACCAAAGCAAAAATGGAATCATACAATTCATGTCTTTCTTTTTTTTTTTTTTTTTTGCTTTCTGTTTTTAAAGACAGGCTATCACTCTGTTGTCCAGACTGGAGTACAGTGACATGATCACAGTTCACTGCATCCTTGAACACCTGAGTTTAAGCGATCCTCCTGCTTCAGCCTCCTGAGTAGCTAGAACTACAGGCACACACCCCCATGCCCAGCTGATTTTTAAATTTTTATTTGTTTGTTTGTTTGTTTGTTTGTTTTCAGAAACAGGGTCTCGCAATGTTGCCCAGGCTGGTCTCGAACTCCCAGTCTCAACCAATCCTGCTGCCTCGGCCTCCCAAAGTGCTGGGATTATAGGTGTGAGCCACTGCGCCTGGCCAATTCAAGTCTCCTAAGAGAAATTGAGCATTTTTGAAATGTACCCATCAGATGCCCCACTGCAATCTACTTCAGTGCTGAGATTTCAGTATTTGAAAGACCTACTGGAATTTATTTTTAAAATTCTAAAAGAATACGTGGGCATGGTCCTTGGAGTTGTGAGTGCTGGATACAAATATGAAGTTACATGAAGAGGAGTGTGAAAAGAATTGAAGAAATTTTAAGTGATTTTTAATTTTATTTTTTATTATAAAGGTAATACATGTTCATTGTAAAAAATATAAACTATATTTAATTTCCCATAATTTCACAGCCAGAGAAAACCATCAGGAATACGTCAATAATTACTGCTATGCATGCAGAGGTGATGGTCGATATATTTAGTAGCCAATGTGGCATGCCAGAAGCAGAGGACAGCCCTTACAGCTGCCCGCCTTAGAGAGTGTGCATAGCTGCACCGCTTGATACAAGTGCCACAAGCGCTCTGGATGTGTGCCATGTTTTTAATGGAATCATACAATTTTACAGATTTTCAACCTCCTTTTTAAAAGCTGAAATATATTTTAAACATCTTTTAAAGTATGTTTCAATTTTTCTATATACATAAAGTCTGCACTGGAGTAAAAGTGTGATCTCCCTTCTGGAAAGAAAAGGCTGTGATTCACGGTGGCTTTTGTTATTTATCAGACATTCCACGTGGATTCACCAACCATCTCTACTTCAAAAATGCTGGCTGGGAGCGGTGGCTCACGCCTGTAATCCCAGCACTTTGGGAGGCTGAGGTGGGCAGATCACCTGAGGCCACGAGTTCGAGACCTGCCTGGCCAACATGGTGAAACCCCATCTCTACCAAAAATACAAAAATTAGCTGGGCGTGATGGTGCGTGCTTGTAATCCCAGCTACTTGGGAGGCTGAGAGAATCACTTGAACCCGGGAGGCAGAGGTTGCAGTGAGCCGAGAACACACCATGCACTCCAGCCTGGAAAGCAGAGTGAGACTCTGTCTCAAAGAAAAAAAAAAAAAGAAAAAAGTCCTGAGTGAGAATATGGTGCTGGGTAAGAACAAGTAAGAAAAACCACGGTTCTGCCCTTAAGAACTTAAAAAGACAGTAATAGCACTTGGCTCTGCACGAGGACGCTGGTCAATGGAGCGCCTGGGCTCATTATTCCAAAGGTGGTGAGGAGGAGAAGTACAAGTTTCACTGCTCTGCTCTTTGAAGCTCCATTATAGCTTCTGCTAAATAACCTTTCTTGACCAAGCCCTTGGTTACTCCATCAATGCGTGTTGAATAAATTCAACCATAAAACTGATTAAAAGTGGTGCCAGCCTCTTCATTGTTTTATACATATAATCTGACTTTTTTTTCCCAATGGTCCCTTCAGACATTGCCTACAATCATCTCCCTTTAAAGATTTGGAATTTAAGACTAGGGGACATTAATTAGCTTGCCTAAGTTTACACAATGGATTTATTTGACTCCAGTGGCCAGGCTCTTAACACCAAAATCTACCACTTTTAGAATGTTGACCACAGAAAGACAGTCACAATACATTAAGTTAAACAAGCATGGCCTTGAAGATGCCTGGATGATCTGATCCCTGCCCACCTTCTACCTTGTCTCTCCAGTTTCCTGTGTGCTTCAGCCCCCTGGTTCTTTCAGATGCATGAGTGAGCCAAGCTCTCCTTCCACCCAAAGGCCTTGTCAACTGGGATCCCTGCTACCTACAAAGTTCGTCTCCCCATTCTTAGCATGACAACAGATCTCAACCTTAATATCTCACCATAAATGTCATTCGCCAAAAAGAATTTCTCTGGTCACTTATTCTGGGATATTCTCTCTTGTTACACTCTGCTACCTGCTCCCCCACCAGAACATGAAAGAATTAAGCCGTTTTAGAATAATCAATACAAAATAATATTCTGTATAGGCTGGGCATGGTGGCTCATGCCTATAATCCCAGTACTTTGGGAAGCCACGGCAAGAGAATCCCTTGAACCCAGGAGTTTGAGACCAGCCTGGGAAACATAAGGAGACCTCATCTCTACAAAAAATTTGAAAATCTACCAGGTTTGGTGTTACACACCTGTGGTCCCAGCTACTCAGGAGGCTGAGGCAGGAGGATCACTTCAGCCCAGGAGTTTCAGGCTACGGTGAGCTATGACTGCACCCCTGAACTCCAGTCTGAGCAACAGAGAAAGACTGCCTGTAATCATCATCATCATCATCATGACCTATATGAAAAAACATACTTGTGTTCACTCAAATACACTCACATATACCTACATCCCCATCCAAAGCATAAAATACAAAAAGTAAAAGAAAAAAATGTGAAAAGTAAGGAAAAAGAAAAAGAAGTATCTGGAAAGCATTACCCTGAGATTTCTAACGGTGATTGTTTTTTTCTGGTGAGTACAATTTTGGAGACTTTTTTTATCTTTCTCCTTGCCTACACTTTCTAATCTCTGGTAATTAACATTTATTACTCTGATAGTACGTTTCAGAAGCATAATGGCAATTCTAAAACAAGCAATAACAATATTTTTTGTAAGAAAACATTCTTTTACTTTAAACAGATGCTGTTCTTGTTTAGGTTCTTTCTTTGTTAGGAATCCAAAGTAATTCAGAGATTAACTGCATTACCTTTGCCCTTTATATAATTTGGGTTTTTTGCTGTTGTGGTTGGTTTCGGGTTTGGGGTGTGTGTGTGTGTGGGTGTGTGTGTGTGTGTGGTAACGGGGAAAGGTTGGAGGTGGAAGGAATGGTTTCAACAATAATAACAGTAAAATACATGCAGTGAAGGAAAAGTGTTCTTCCTGATAGTCTCATCAAAAAAAAAAAAAAAAAAAACACCAAGTCTGTGCTAGAGCGTGAAGACACACACAAGCCCACACTCCAGTCAAACAGCAGCAAATGGGACTTGACCTGCCGTACCTTTCTCGGGCTTAAACCAAAAGCAAGTGACACTGTCGAAAGGGCATTTCCATTGCAGCTGCAAAAATCTCTCAGTCAATAGCTAATGAAAGATGAGAGCTTCCTGGGACACTGTGATTCCCAGGAAACGGAGGGAAGGGAAGGGCTGGTTCTTGGTGATCTCCTAGGCTTTGCACCATAGCAGGCTTTCACTATGTAGTAGCACTTGACCTGAAAATCCCATTTTAAAAACCCATTATTTGCCCAAAACTAAATGAATTCTCCACTTGACTAACTGGCACATTTTGCAAATATTTGGCCAAATGCCGAAATACCTCTGAGGCTTTGCTAATAAAGACATAGCAATAAGGTTCACCAACACAAGGCATTCAGCATGAACCAAACTGATGAGAAAGAAATGACTATCATAACACTGGCAACCAAATAAAAAAGACAAAAAAATCTGCTGGCACAAATTTACATATATTCCAAGGATAAATTCCACTGAATAACCCGGCTTTACCTACAGGAGAAATCTTATGGAAAAATTCTAAAGTTGTGAGAAAGAGGCCTGGCACAGTGGCTCATGCCTGCAATCACAAAGCTTTGGGAGGCTGAGGTAGGAGGATGATTGAGGCTAGGAGTTCAAGATCTGCCTGGGCAACATTGCAAGATTCTTTCTCTATAAAATAAAATAAAATAAAAATTAGCTGGGCATGGTGGCATGCATCTGTAGTCCCAGCTACTCAGGAGACAGACATAGGTGGAAGGGTCACTTGAGCCCAGGAGTTTGAGGATGCAGTGAGCTATGATCGCGCCACTGCACTCCAGCCTGCATAATAGATCAAGACACTATCTCTAGAAAATGAAAAAGTAAAAAAGACATTTATCAAAATAATTGTGCTCCTTAGTTCCACCTGAAATATAATGAAGAAGGCTTCCTTGACAAACAGGCAACACTGGAGATTTCTATTTTGGTCTAAGAATTGTTATCACTAAGGTTAAAAAATATGCAAAGCAAAATATTTTGTGGCTTCCCATAGATTACATTTAATGCATGTTGTTTAATTCAGTTTATAAATTAGTGTTGATCCAATTTGCTGTTTACTTTGAACATTATTGAGCACCCAGAACTCTAGTCTTCAAGGGCTCAGTTTGATGTTCCCACCGTTAAAGGGATTTGGGGGTTTGCTACCTTCTTCCAAATATCTTCCTGCCCTGAGTAGTTATTTCTCTTTACTCTTCTCTGCAAGCTAGAGCTGAGAAACATAAAAAGGGTATTTCACTTGGTGCCTAGTAGGTGGACAGCAAGAAATAGATTATGTGAAAGGAAAGAGTAGGTGACTCACAGCCACTGATTCTACAGGATTCTAGGGTAAATTTTGACCTTAAAAATGCTAACTGAGAAAACCCTCTGGCTGAAAAAATTATTCATTTACTCCACTATATCTGAATATGAGTTTAGATGTTTTTAAAATTTCTGAGTAGGGGCTTTTTTAGTGTGCAATAGTGCAAAATCATTCCTTCAATATAACTTTTAGAGCAAGGGGAAAAACAGATACAATTTCAGGCCCACTGAATGACATGAGGACAGACCTTGTAAAATTTCTTATAAGAAATAAGAGGAAGATGATCCTTAACATGGACTACAAAGGCATCACGCATATTTCCTTTAAAGGTTTTATTATCTATTTCCCATTTTGATTACAAGTTGAATGTCTTACATTTAAATATTATTGCTCTGTAGAAACTGAAAGTGCTTTGTACAGAGAAATGCTGTCTTCCTTCCTAAAGACGGAAACATCTGCCTTGGTGTCATGAGGATACAACTGCTCTCTGCCTCCCCTTACTTCTCAAAGAGCCCTTAAGACATCATCAATAGGCCTTTTATGTTGTTGTTACTCTGTAGTGATGCATGTGCCAAGAACCAGTCACAGGTTTGCAGCCAATTTTGGATCAATGTACAATAAGTATTTTTGCTACAACTGAGTACGTATCATGTGAGATGGAACCCTTGGCTGCAAAGTTCAAATGGAAAAGGTAAAACACTATCCAATCTTCAGGTAGGGTGAAGCCAAAGCCCTATTTCTTGGAAGTGAGAGAATGCTGCCTTATGAGTCTATGTGGGAGCGAGCTGAGGCCACAGACCATCCACTGGAAGCTGCAACCAAGAAAGGGCAATATGCAGTGGAGATATATGGATCCCTCCAGGCCTTCCATTAGGGCACGATCATGACTGCTGGCAATTATCTCTCACTTACTTCGTGTTTAGTCTATTAATCTCTTTATATCTGCACCCTGAAATTTCCAGTACTAGTAAACATTCTTTAAACTCTCGAAGTTAAAAATGACCGTACTAATCATACCTGAGCAGTCAGACATCCCAATTCTATGCCAGTGTTCTGCAACTTGCCTCATCTCAAGGCACAGGAAAGCCTTCAGGAGAACGTGTAAGGCACAAGACCCTCTTTAATTCATGCCGGACACGAGGACATGCTAGGGAACACCCTGTAGTGAAGCAGCCCAAAAAGCTATTCTGCCTGACTTTTAGGTGGTCATCCTGCCTTAGAAATACCCCCACATCATCACTACCATCAGTATCACCAACACCCTCACCACAGACTACCATACCCGTTAATACCACCATCCCATCTCCATTACCACCACTCATGTTCTGGGTTGAACAACATCCCCCCAAGAATTCATGGCCACCCAGAACCTGTGAATGTGATCTTATTTGAAATGGGGCCTTTGCAGATGCAATGAAAATAAGGTCAGACTGGAGTAGAATGGGCCTTAAACCCAAAATGGCCAGTGTGTTTTAAAAAAGAAAGAAATTTGAACATAGAAACATAGATGCACAAATGAGAAGACTATGTGAAGAAGGAGGTAGAGCTTGGAGGGATAAATCTACAAGCCAAGGAATGCCAAGGATTGCCAGCAACCACTAGAATCTAAAAGAAGCAAGAAAGAATTATTCCCTAGAGCCTTCAGAGGGAGAGGTACATCCCAACACCTTGATTTCAAACATGTAGCCTCAGGTCCTATGAGAGAATACACTTCTATTGTTTTAAGCCACCTGGTTTGTGCTACTTTATTGTAACAGTCCTAGAAAACTAGCACAACTCCCATCACCTCCACCAACCCCATCACTCTCAACACCATCACCACCACCTCTCTCATCATCATCTTTACTGATAAAACAGTATGGGAAAGAGAACACAGATAACTCCTTCTCAGGTGAACACTAAGACTTAGTTTTAGAGGCCAGCAGCTGACACCGGATGCATTCATGAAAGTGCTCAAACCATGCTGTCTGACCCCCACTTCTGTGGTTACAAACTTAGTTTCTCTCCTTTTTCATCTCCAAACTTCTATTTTGAGACTGAGGTGTCCACTTTTTCCCATTCCCACATACAGAGGAACAAAGGTGGTTTAACATGAAACATCAAAGTTCAATCATTTGAACCCCGTAATCATATGGCTGGGGAAACCAATCTCTGGAAACTTGAAATAACTTGTACAAAGCCAGTGAATCAGCTTCTAACAGAATCAGATCAGAACTTGGATTTCCTGACTCATCACCTCTACAAAACTCCTTGGCACAGAAGTCGGTACGGCATATTTCAATACCTACTATAGAATATTGGGATGCAATATATGAAAGGTATAGACATTCCCCACCCTGTTACCAATCATAGGCTCATTGTATTGGCTCATGAATGTCTTAGTCAACTTTACTAGAAAAATGTGTGTGGACTAGGCCCAGGGATAAAATTGCCTAAATATTCACTATGATATCACTGGTGATATCAAATGATGACATTTAAGAAACATGTTTTCTAATCATAATTGAAAATGTTTCTACTGCTAAGATGTATATCACTAATATTAATTGTATATACCTGCATAAAATTGAAATAACTTGGAGGTCTTCCAAAACATACCTAAGGTTGCATTTTTATCAAGCAATCGGGAAGAAACTTTGGAATTATGAGAGCGCAGATCAGTCTGCTGAAGATTACATCATGCATCTAAGCATCAACAAATTAAAGAGGGCCTTTGTCTTCTAAAGGATCTAGCAAAGATGAAAAAGTAGCGATAAACACAATTAGGCACATTGATTCCTTTTGTTCTTTGAAAGTCACCTCATTGTACTAGCTTTCAAATCAGAGTGCTATAAGATACCATCTCTAATACCAAAATGAAACTTTTCTAAGTCCCAACTTCTGAAAATTTTGGAAGAAGGGTATCAAGGAGTCTGTAATTTTGGTGTACAAACTGAGAAGCCTTACTATTTTAAAACATGCACTGTTAAGATTAGTTTCCCAGAGCTAAATATAATTCTGTACAACCCAGCTCCATATTTATAGTCAAAAGGAGGTGATCTTCGCAGTTATCCAGTTAATATAAATATTCTCAGCTAAAAATATTAAAAATCTCAGTTTCCATAACATCAGCTCCTTTAGGGATAGTTTCAGTAGAGATCTTTTTTCTCTTTTACCAAGTCAGTGTCATAATGTAATTAAGAGAGTGCTCTCATTAAAAATGATTATATGAATAAATGAATACACATATATTTTAAAATGTAATCACTCAATAAGGTGTGTGCTACTCTGAAATTTC
Source organism: Gorilla gorilla gorilla (assembly GCF_029281585.2). NCBI lineage: Eukaryota > Metazoa > Chordata > Mammalia > Primates > Hominidae > Gorilla > Gorilla gorilla. The sequence goes on along the minus strand of NC_073232.2, from coordinate 94,277,047 downwards.
CATCATCATCATCATCATCATCCACTATTTCAGTTTCCATCAGAGAAACTGCCACTATAATGTGGTGATAATTTTTTTCTCTTAAAGCAGTAAAAACAGAGCTTTGAGCTTCTAATTAATCAAATGTATATTTGGAAGGGACTGTGTTTTCATTTAGGCAGTGGATGCAGGTCCCCTATAACTCTTAAAAGAAACAGATAATGATTTTGAAACCAAGACTATTACTTGTTTTGTTTAAATTTTTAGTTGGTGGTTTTCTTCTCCTAAATAATTGACATCCTCCTAGAAACAGATCAGGTGTGACACAGGTAACAAATGGAAGCTAGAAAATTCTTCAAATGGTGCTATTTTTCCTAAGATCACATATATTACTGGAAGTCTAACAGGCATCTCAAATTTAACAAAGTACTGACTTCCCCACTCCAAACCTCTCCTACTCTAGTACTTCTCTCTCCAAAAGTAGCTGGTTTGCACAGGTAAACAAATAAACAAAGAACTCTCCAGTTCTACTTGATTTCTCTCTCTGACTAATCCTCTAGACCCTCACTGCTCTACACGTTTTTATTGTAGACACTATCTTCAAAATATCTTTGAAATCAGAATTCCTCACACCCGCTCCTTTGCTCCCACTCCAGGCCATGCTAATAGCATCTTTCACCAAGACCACTGTGATAACTTTGCAAACGTTCTCCTTGCTTCCACTCCTGCCTCCATCTCGTCTATTTTCTACACAAGCCAACCACACCCCTGCTCAGCAGTTTCTAATTTTTTCCCACCTCTCACAGAATAAATTCAAAGTTCTTATTGTAACCCAACCCTGGCTACTTCTCAGACCTCACGTGGCAACATATTCTTGCCAGCCCACTTCGCTCCACTCTATGTCACATTGGACGCCATGCTGTTTCTGCACAGGACAAACATACTCCCATGGCATGGTCACTGCCCATGCTCTTCCCCCTGTCTCACCTACATGCCCTGCAGATACTTTCTTGGCTTTCTCAGAAATTTCTCAAATGCCACATCCTTGGAAAGGCCTTCTCCAAGCACTCTATTTAAAATAGTATTCACAACAATAGCAATTGAATGAAGGAGGTGCTCTTCATTGAAATAACAATTGTGATTTAGGACAAAATGAGAGCATCTGGGAAACGAACATTTGGCTGCATACTGTATTGAAGAGCAGGGTCTGTTTTTTTTCTTTGAAACTGAAATTTTCGTTTCCAATGAACATGATGATGATGATGACAATGATGATGATGATAAGAACAGCAGTAGTAGCCACCACTCCATGAACACATGCCTGGCACTACTCTGGGTGTTCTGTAACACTCAGTTACGTGTTAATTGCAACACCCATTAAATTCTTACAAAAACTTTGTGAGGTACGTACATTACAGCAAGTTACCCTTTTAATAAAGTCACTAAGACAAAGAATACCTAGAAGAGTCTCCTTGCCCCTAAAACATATTACTCTAATCCCGAAGTCTTTAAAAAGAAACATGACCAAACAACATTATAAACTGTAGGGCTAAAGAAATATTTAAAGTCTATTTACGTTTGTACAGTGCTGCTTCCTCTAATAAAGATGGCCCAAGAGATTTGGAAACCTCTTAAGAAGGCAAATTCCAATTATGCAAAAAACACAAACAATACCAGGGTAGAGCAGAATAGAATGCATGCACAGAATGCATTCAATCTAGCCATAGTGTGAGGGCTGATTTTCAAAGGATATGAAGAAAACACAAAAACTGGGCACAGGTAAACTGCATGCTGATTGCCAGTAATGGCCTATAAAAACAGAGTAGGAAACGGCCTTAACTTCCAGAAGGAACCAAAAATTATGACAAAAGTACAAGACTAATCAGAGGTCCAGGTCTCTCAAGTTATGTTCTATTGAATTGCCCAAGGGTGTTTTTCTGTCTCCTGATTTGGCTATATAAACGACACTAAAAGATATAAAAGAAAATATTGTTTTTCAACTCCTCTCTGATTCTATGGTCTGTGGGAAGGCCAGAAAAAAATGCCCGGTAATAGAGAACTTCCCAACTCAACCCTGTAACTCAGGTCTGTGGTCCAAAAAATAACATATCCAGGTAGCCAGAGGCTTTGCAGATTAGAACATGTTCTACAAACCTAGAGGAATGGGAAACCTGGAGAGTGGGTAAAGCTGCCAAAAAACTCTGAAGACATGAAGAAGGTTGTGATTTTCAACAAGGGGAAGATGACAGAATCCATGAACTAAGGAAAAAATGAAGAGTGGTTTGTAAGTGTATAAAAATTGGAAACAGTGATCACTTAAGGCAAATGTGGACTCATGAACCATGGATCCAGCCAAATGAAAGCCCTTTCCTTTTTTGATACAGTTAGATAGCAGGGCATGATGCTAAATTCATGAATTATATGAAGCCGGGAGGAGGAGGTGACTGCATGAAAGGGTCAGGATGGTCCTGTTCTGGACACCTGGTATTTAGTACTGGGATTAAGAATTAAGAGATACTTTGGTAAGAGAAGCTCTTATTTTTTTCAGCACTTACTGCTTGCTGGGTACTGTGTTTCAACTCACTGCATCTCTTTTCATTCTCACAGCAACCCTCTGAGGCAGGTACCATGATATCCTGATTTTACAGAAGAGGAAACATGGGCTGAGAGAAGATTACTTGCCAATGATCACAGTTCTTTACAAAGGAGGCGGTTTGGGAGTTTGGGATAAACAACTGTACTCCTAAGGAGAACAACCAGAATGCTGCAGGGAACATGAAACCCTGCCATAGAAACAAAAGATTGCTGATTTATCTGAGAAATGAAAAGGCCCAGTGAAAATACGACTGAAGTCCTCACCTGGTAAAAGTCTGCTGGAACATGGACAGGCTCCTTATTTTGGCCCCAGATGGTAGAATTAAGAACAGGCATAGAAGGTGGAATTTGACTAATGAGACAGTAATTCAATGATTAGCGCCATCTGGAATCAAAAGGCAAAGTCTAAGGAGATCTTAGCATTGAAGGAGTCCAAGCAGAGACTAAGCAACCCTTTCTGTCTGGGAACAGTCAAGAGATTTATACCAGGGATGATAATTAAACTGGGAGCCCATCGGATTTCCTCCAAACTCAGATTCCATGAGGATGCAAATTTGTGATAATAATTTATTAAGATATACTCTGGGCCAGGCAGGGTGGCTCACACCTATAATCCCAGCACTTTGGGAGGCTGAGGCGGGCAGATGACTTGAGGTCAGGAGTTCAAAACCAACCTAGCCAACATGGTGAAATCCCGTCTCTACTAAAAACACAAAAATTAGCCAGGCATGGTGTTGCATGCCTGTAATCCCAGCTACTAGGGAGGCTGAGACAGCAGAATTGCTTGAACCCAGGCAGCAGAGGTTGCAGGGAGCTGAGATCGCACCATTGCACTCCAGCCTGGGTGACAAGAGTGAAACTTCATCTCCAAAAAAAAAAAAAAATATATATATATATATATATACACACACACACTCTGAAGTCTTGAAGGTGGATATATACATGTTTACCATGTTGAGCATGTGACTCACTTTCCTGATTCGCATTTCTTAAGTACATTGATAACTGCTGTAAAAATTTAGAGTGAGGGCTCAGTGTTCTGCTGGAATCTCTGAATAATTAGGTTTCCATCTTTAGGTTTTAACATGGAAAACACAAAACAGTTGAACATGTTTGTTTTCTTTAACTCTGCACCATCGCCCTGAAACAACAGCAATTTGTACTGTTGCTTGGGCAAGGCCTTGTGGAGGCAGCTAATGAGGCTGTCAGGCCCTGGTGGCTGAAACTCTCCAGATGGGTTCACTGGAGTGTTTGAAACCATGCAATGCTGACCATATGATATACGAGTTCTCAGCATACTTTTATTTTTCAACCAATATTAAGCACTATTAGCCAAATAGAAATACCAGAGGCAACAATTTGGCTGGATATGATGTCTCTATGCAACATTTATCTCCCTTCTGGAAGTCAGTTGTGTTATGCTTACACCAGCTTATTTAATTTTGTTTTCCTTTATCATGTTAACCCACTGCTTGGACTTTCACAAGTCAGAGTAGAGAAAAACCTCATACATGACTTGTGCCTAATCTTTTATGAGAAACACAGCTGGTCCTATCGCTCTTTCCAACATATCTGGAAATGATTTTGAGATACAATTACATGCTGTGTACCCGCGGGTCAGGTGGTAAAAATGAGCCTGAAGCACCCGGCCTCTGAGTCTCTAAAAAATTTTTTAAAAAATCCATTTCCTCACATGCCATATTACATGTAGTACAAGCATCTTTTGAGATATTTTAGAGTATAAGTGAACAGTTCATGGGAGGAAATCGAACAGAGATTTTTAAATCATAACCCTGGTTACAAAACCTAACCATCATATCATAAGAAGGGAGAACTTGGGCCTGAAACCTAATTACCCTTCACTTCAGGTTTCCTTTTTTTCAGTGAAATGGAGATAATAGTACCTGTCCCATCAAACTGTACTGAGAACTGAGTGAGATGTTGTTTATAACCTATGACAAGTACTTAGGAAATGCTCAATACAGTGTAGTTAGTTGTCAATTTTACTATTATTTTTATTGGTTTCCTTCAGGAAGATGGAACATAAAATTCGCTCCAGTGCCAAAGATTTTAATCCTAGAGAGGCAGAGGTTGTAACCACTTGACTTACAGATGCACCCTGCACCCTGTGGCTACCTGTGTGTAAACCACGTATCCTACCTTCTTATAAGGCACCTCACTCTGCAAGCCAGGTGTCTTAGTGCAGGATGCTATAACAAATATACCATGAACTAGGTGGCTGAAACAACACACATTTATTTCTCATTATTCTATAGCCAGGGAAGTCCAAGATCGAGGCCCTGGAAGGTCTATTTCGTGAGGGCCACCTTCCTGGCTTACAGACATCCCCTGCTCCCCGTATCCTCAAATGCCCAAGAGCAGAGAAAGGAAAAAGCAAGCCCTCTCCTCTCTCTTCTTCTAAGGACATCAATTTCATCAGGAAGGCTCCACCTTCATGACCTAATTACATCTCAAAGGCCCCTGCCTCCTAATACCAGCATATGGGGTTAGGATTTTAACACAGGAATTTAGGGGATGAGGGAACACGTAACAGTCCATACACCAGGGCTTCCTTAGTATCGAGCATATCTGTAACCACTTTTCCCAACTCTTGTCCATTGCCTCGAGAAAATCCTCTTTCCCTTTCCTTTATTTAGAAAGGAAATCTTGAGCTCAGGAATTCAGCTGGAGAATCATGCCTGTGATATGGATCTATAAGAAAAGAAACTATCCTCTGCCCTGTGAGGTTAATTATAGAGAGAACAATGAGGAAACTCACAAAATACACAGAGATCCCCTTGCAAATTTCATGAAAGACCTCTTCTACCCAGTAACTACAATTACACTGTCTGAAATCCGTGAAAGTTACCTTATATAGGCAGGAAGTTACCTGCTTATAAAGGGAACACACTCACACGCACACACATACACACACTAGAGAACTGCTGGAACTGTTGTTAAGTAAACACGTAAGTGGTCCAGAATGTGCCCACAGGTAACCATCCTTTGTGTTCTTCCTATAAAAATCATGTGATTTGGGGTACAGACTAACCTTTCCTCCAAGTCCCACAATCTCTCCTCATAACCTTAGAGTTAACTATATTTAAGTTTCTCAAGGATTCTGTTTAAGACCTTATAATAAATTGAATTTTTACTATCCAATGGTGAAGGTTTTCAGATACATAAGCTATGTATTTTATTTTACTTTTCTTTTTTAGAGATGGAGTCTTGCTCTGTTGCCTAGGCTGGAATGCAGTGATGCAATCGGTATCACTGTAGCCTCAAACTCCTAGGCTCCAGCGATCCTCCCACCTCAGCCTCCTAAGTAATAGGGACTATAGGAGCATGCCACCACGCTCAGACAATTTTTTTTCATTTTTGTAGAGACGGCATCTCGCTATGTTGCCTAGGCTAGTTTCAAACTCCTGGACTCAAGACATCCTCCTGCCTTTTCCTCCCGAAAGCACTGGAATTATAGGTATGAGTCATTGCACCAGACCCTATGTATTTTAGTAATACAAAACCAAAATTCCCTATAAGAAATCACACATGTTGACCACATAACCCTTGTTCACTTTACTTTCAGTGCTGGAAGCACGGGGAGGCCCCGGCTGCAGTTCTGTTTCTACCTCAGGTAGTGGAGATGACAGTGCTGGACACAGCCTCTCAGCCCTAGCCTTGACACATCAGCAAAGTCACTAGCATCACATGACCTCTTAAGTGTCATGTGAGACAGTCCACATTATTCTACACTGTACCTTCCCTGCCCCTGTCTTTCTCTCTCTTTGGATTTCTATCTGGAGCTCCCGACTTCGCCATGTGGAAAAGGAGAGAGAGTAGGGAATTGTCTTTAAATATCAATAAGCATTTCCTTTTTCATGTAAACATTACTTTTTATCAAAATGTATCTTGTGCTCATTATATCACTGACAAATACTTATGAAAAATAAAAACTTTGTGTGATCCTGAGGAAAAAATTTCCAGAAAAACCTCTTTTAAAATGTTTTACTTTCTATTATTACTATTATATTGCTAACTGAAAATATGCCAGTATTTTGGCTACATTTCTGCATAAATAATAACAAATGCCCTGAATATTTTGATGTTTACACAGCACTTTCTCCAATTATCTAAGGAACCTAGCTATCATTTGTAATATTTCCTCTCAGGACAGCAAAATTGGGTAAATCATACCTATAAAACATATAAACAAATTTTAGATTAGCTTAACTCTTGATTTCTATATTATCAAAATGTAAATATCTTAAGCATTTTCCAGGAATTCAGCTAAATGAAATTTTCAGTGACTGTGGCAATCAATGTCCACCTGAAAACCCCAGCATCATTAGCAGTAGCCTTGCTGATATGCGAATCTAAATCTCAGGACACGACACTGGATATGGAGTTCTGCAAACTTGTAATTCACAACGTATTTGTTTAAGATTCTCAGACTCTCCAAAATTCATTTGGCTCAATTTCTGGAGTAATTTAAAGTAGTAAATTTGTATGAATACCAAATGAAATTATTTTGCCAAGTTAGCTAGGCACTTATCAGAAGTGTGCGTTAAAAACCGGCCAGGCGCATTGGCTCATGCCTGTAATCCCACACTTTGGGAGGCCAAGGCGGGTGGATCACCTGAGGTCAGGTGTTGGAGACCAGCCTGGACAACACGGTGAAACCCCATCTCCACTAAAAATACAAAAAAATTAGCCAGGCATGGTGGCAGGCGCCTGCAATCCCAGCTACTTGGGAGGCTGAGGCGGAGAATCATTTGAACACGGGAGGCGGAGATTCTAGCCTGGGCGACAAGAGCGAAATTCCATCGAAATAAAAAGAAAAAAAAAAAAAGAAAGAAAGAAAACCCTAGGGTGCCATACATGTTTAAAATATGTAAACACACAGCAGATTCTCCTCCCACCAACCTTTCTATTTGTTTTTGGGAACCAGATGTCAACTTCCACAGGTAGTGTCAACTGCACTGCTGCTGACTGTGTATGACAAACATTCAACTATCAGAGGCCCACAGACTTCGCCCGAGTGTTTACTCAACAAGATGCCCAAAGGTGGACAGCCTCCAGTTGCTTTGGCAGCTCCATGGAGTCAACAGGGGCCAGGCCCTTCATCTTCAGGCCTGTAGCTTCATGGTCCCAGGGCAGCTTCAGTAGCTCCAGGCACCAAGGTCCCATTGAAAGAGAGTAAGTACAGGTCAGAACACACACACTCTCCAGGAGCTTTCTCTCTTTTAATTAGGACATGAAATCCTTCCCTGCTGCCACCAGCACATTCCCCCTTACCTCTCCTGGGTGAGGACAATGCCCAACCCCAAGCCAGTCACTGGCAAAGAGAAATGGAATCACGATGGATGTTTCACCCAATACACAGCTCATCCTGCTGGGATGCCGGTTTGCACCAATGATCAGCATTTCAATCAGCATAAATAATGAAACTATCTTCATATCTGTTGACTATTTCACGTAAACTAACAAAATGTTAGGTGAAAGGTAGCACTTCCATGGGATAAAGTTCCTTGGTAGAAGCAGAAGCAATAGTGCAAAAATATTAAAGAAATTGTAACATGGATCAGGGATTGCACAGCATGGTTCCCCACTGGTTATCTCATTTAATTCTTGTAACAGCTCTGAGAGGCAGAAACCATTATTCCAAATTTGGAGAATCGGAGTTTTAAAAATGCATAACTAAACTCATCTAAAATTAAGACCTTATTAATCAATCTCTTTTAAAATACTATTTCAATATGTGTTCTTACTAAAACTGTGGGATATCTGAGCTGCCTGAAAACCTAAGGAAATTTAAAATGAGATAAAATAAAATATAAATGAAAAATTTAAGAAAATTAAAGTTGACCATAATCCAATCACTCAGCAAGAGCTGCTTTTAACAATTTGGTGTACTTATTACCAATGTTTGTTTTCTAAAATCTTCCTGTATAACCACAATTATACATAACTTTAAACCTGTTTTTCCAAGTTCACCTTACGTGGTATATATTTTCTCATGCTCTGATTTTAAAGAAATGATTTACAATGCCTACACAGTAGAAAATGCATGTCAGCAAACCTTTTCAAATATTTCAAGTATTTCTCCCTTGCACAAAAAAAAAGTCTTCAAACACATATTATTTCTTTATTTTGGACAAAGGCCTAAAAGTGGAATTAATGGTCAAAGATAAGAATGCATGCTGAAATATTTTACATCAAGTCATACTGCAGCCCATGTCACCCTGCCTTTAATAGCCCTGGGTCCCATACTAAAAATTACTGACAAACTGTCATAGAGAGTAAACATTTAGATTGTCTGCACATAATTTTGCCCAGATAGTAGATTCAGCCAACCCTGGAGATGAGAGGGATCTGAGTCTGACAGTTGCAGGGACAGCCTCACCTCAGGCTGAAGAATTTCCAGCACGTGGCTGTCACTGAGGAGCTATCTGGGAAGTTGTCCTTTTCCTTTTCTTCAACCATTGTCGTCTTTAGGGGCCAGAATGTGCTCTTCCCCTGATGTGACAACCATGCTGAATGAATAAACGGTCTTGCTGGCAGGGGTCTTGTGATTCCCATCTCCACTGCTCAAACACTTGGCTTCCCCCTCACTTTCTTCTTTTTTCTTCTCCAAAGAATGAGTGTGAGGTTGCACTGAGGTACTTCCACTTCCTAGTTCCAGGGGCCACCCTCCTAACAGGATTAGCAGGCCATCCCTTCCTTTCTTCTAATCCAGCTGCCCACAACCCTGGCCACATGTTAGAATAACCTGGGGAACTTTATAAAAACTGCTGAGGCCTGCCATTACCCTTCCCTCTAAAAAAGAGACTGATTGGTCTACAGTGGGGCAGTGGGGCCTGGGGCATGGGTATATTATTTTTGTATCTCCCCCATGTGATTAAAAATGCATGCTGGATTAAAAACTAGAGATAGTAACATCCCCACTGCACTACATCTACAAGAATTTCCCTGTCACTTCCCAGTCTATATGGTGTGCATAATCCCATCACTGGTTTTCAGTGCTGATACGGGTCTCCACATCCACTTCCCTGCACCACCACCCTTTTAAATATCATTTGTTCTTTCAATAGATGTCTATTCCCTCCGTTCCACACAATATCCAATTACCTTCTCAAAAGGTTCACTTGCACACCTAACAAGCATGGAGAATGCCAGATGCTTAAAACCACTCTTTTATCCCTCACCCCACCACCCCACCCAATCCAACTCACTGCTCTACCCTCCAAATCCCAGTTAATAATGGTATCATCCCTCCTCTCATTGAGGATGGGAACCTAGGAGGGAGTCTTGATTTATTCATTCCTGTTTTTCCTTCAATCTAAGTCCTCTTTCCCACCTTCCAGGACACATTCCTACTAGGTCTCCACTCTCTAGTCTAAGCTGCCAGGATCTCACAGTGGCCTTCTCACTTAGCTTCTTGTCTCCAGGTGTAGCTTTCAAGAGTGCAGTTCCACACAGCATCCAGAGTGGCTTTTTAAAAACATACAGCATATCAGCACCTTCCCCTACCTAGGTCCCTGTGGTTTTCCATTACAACAAAATCAAGTCCAAGTTCCTTATGTGCCTGACCTTTTCTACCTCTCCCATTTCACTTCCTACCACTCCTTAGCATGTTTATTATGCTCAGGCACGCTGGCCATTTTTCTGTCCCTCGAGGGCCTTGAACTTCCATTTTTCTCTTTCTGATACCCTTCTGTTTCAGGTATTGCTGTTTCTGGCTTCTTCTAATTTGAACTCATTTCAACTACCATGACCTCAGCTGTGGCCTCCCGAACACCTATATAAATTCAAACTTTTTATCCTAACCCTGTTCAGCATGTCTCAATAGCTGAAATTATCTTACTTGTATACCTGTTCCTATCTAACTTCTCCACGGGAATGTAAGCTCCAGGGGTGTTGGGTTTGAGAAAATCTCCATCATTATTGCAGCTCTGGAGCTGGGTGCCTAAAACAGCATCTGGCAAATAGTAGGTGCTTAAGAAATAGTTGACGAATGAAGGATCTTGAGACAGGCTGTGTGGAAGAGGAATTAGGCATGCTTGTTCATGTAATTAACTTATCTGAATACCTTCATTCCCCCTTAAGCCATAATAAACATTTTTTATCATACAATCTTTAAAGAAAACCAAAAAAAAAAAAGCCCTAGATTCTCATCCTCTGGAGATTAAATCTACTAATATACTTTGATTTTCTAAATATCTATATGGAAAAGAGGAAAATAAGGAGAGATTGAAAAGTCAGTAAGATGAATTTTAGCTTTCTCCAAAAATATAAATCACCTTACACCATCTCAGCATATGAAATCTTACTTAATAGTTTGCAGAATCTATCAAGATACACTTTGGGAGAAATGCTTCAGGAAAGTATTCTTTACTAAGCACTGAGCACCCGTTCTTAAAAACAATCAACCTAAAGAGAAACGGCACGAGATAGGATGGCGAGAAAGTGAGAGAGAGGGTTCTTCACTCTTTAGAGGTACATCTCTTCTCCTGCTTGTGTTCAGTGTGTCAGAAATTGAGATATCAGAGATTGACATACAACTCAGTTTCAAACTGAGCATCCCACGCTTCCGGAGCAATCATATCGAAAGGGCATGCTGGTTAAGTTGGCTTTTCTCAAAGGCTGAGAAATTCATGTCCAGATGCCTGGAAATGGATATCTTTCTAGTAAACAACATTGTGGGATTTAAATTTTCACAGCATCATTCTCCTCTCTAACAGTCCTTACTAGCTTGAATTTTTCCCCCCAAAGACCAGTTCCTACGTACAATATTTAACATTTAAGATAAAATTTAGCTCCCAAATTTAAATCCTGCAATTAGCTCATAGAATAAATAACATTTACCCTCTAGTAATGATTTCAATGTGCCCCAGTTCCCACATATCTAAACAGTCCTCGGCTTCCAATGTGTCATTTATTAATCTGTGCAGCACCTTCGTTTATAAGATGGTTTGATATCTATGGTTCAAAGCAGCCTAATCTAAGGAACAGCCATTCCCTCACTTTTTGCAAATGAGGACCCCGGGGCTCTTGGAGGCTCACTCCAGAAAGTTCAGGTATCTTAGAAGAAGCAAAACTCACATTCAAGCTTATCTTCCTGACTTAACATCCACTGCTCTTCCTACAACACACATTCCCACACATGGACATGCACATGTGGACACACACACATCATAATCTCATCATTAAGAGTATAACTATGATCAAAAGGAAAACAACTATTACAGGCATTCTGATTCTAATTGCTGATTTTCAACCTAATTAAGATGGTAATAGCATCAGATAGTGAGAAACAAAACAAGATAACATCCACATTAAATGAAATCCAAAAGCCTACTGAATTAAATTGGTAGGGGTTCCCTTTGGGCAGGGGCGGGGCTTAAAACTGCTGAGAGTATTGGGATCAATAATCTGAGTATGCAGATCTATCAGTTTTGGGGCTGTTATTAGAATGTATCTATCTATGATATAACATTTTCAAGGTTTTTTAACGGCAAAAAAGGCAGAGACTAAGGCAGCATCCCTCTATCTTAAAACTGTAATGCTTGAAGGATAGATTTGTCAATGATCAGCAAAGCCTTAATGGGGTCAGATTTTTTAACCCAAATCAAATTAATCAGTTTCTGGTTTGAGTGTTAGCAATATGCTAGGGAAAGGCATGTGTAGCCCGACCAACCCGTGCAGATAGTTGCAGTGCTGAGTCTTCCTGCTGGTCATGGAGAAGAGTGTGAGCCCAAGGGAAGTAGATGCCAAAAAACAGAGAGCTACAGGATGCCGCTGTGGCCCGCTCTTACTCAGGTGGCTCTGTTTTTATGATGTGACGTCTGAAAAGCCAGTGTCACTGGTGATTTGATGTTCACCCACCTCTCCACCGCCTCTGGCATGCACTGGGTTTCCATGGTACTTATTAGTGGGAACAGCAGTAGACTTGTGGTTGTTGGAGGCAGCGGCTGTCGCAAGGCCCAGGTGCAGAGCAGCATAGGCCACACTTCCTTGGAAACAGAGTCTCTTCTCCAGCTCCTCCCACACAATGGAGCAGAACAGTGGAAACGAGGACAGAACACTCAGGATGTGGGGCGGCAGGGGGAGGGCAGTCTCCATGCACTGTCTACACTCAGAGAGAGGCACAATTTAAGACCTCTAGACTGTTTTAAATTATTTTATGTTTGATTAGTGCGTGTGTTTCTGCTCCTATTATGAACTGAATTGTGTCCCCCATTCATATGTTGAGGCCGTAAACCCTAGTGCCTCAAAAGGTGACTGTATTTGGTGGTGATTAATTTAAAATTAAGCTCTTAGGATGGGTCCATGTGAGGATACAGTGATAAGGTGGCCATCTGCAAGCCAAGGAGAAAGGCCTCAGAAGAAACAAACTCTGCTGCAGACTCTTGATCTTGGACTTCCAGTCTCCAGAAATGTTAGAAAATAAAAATAAATTATTTTCTTTCTTTCTTTCTTTCCTTTTTTGAGACAGAGTCCAGGCTGGAATGCAGTGGTGTGATCTTGGCTCACTGCAACCTCTGCCTCCTGGGTTCAAGCGATTCTCCTGCCTCAGTCTCACGAGTAGCTGGAACTACAGGCACAAACCACCATGCCCAGCTAATTTTTGCATTTTTAGTGGAGACGGGATTTGGCCATGTTGATCAGGTTGGTCTTAAACTCCTAACCTCAAGTGATCTGCCTGCCTTGGTCTCCCAAACTGCTGGGATTACAGGCCTGAGCCACGACACCCAGCCAGAAAATAAATTTCCATGCATAGTCCACGCAGTCTGTGGCATTTTGTTACAGCAGCCTTAGCTGACTGATAGAGATGACTTCACACGTTACCTGGGAACTCCATGTGACCCACTCTCTATCTACAACACTGTTCTTGAGTTTCAGGAAAAAAATCTTTTGTTACTAAATTATACTGGGGAGTTTTAGAACTTCTAAGGCCTTGGCTCTGCCTTACCACATCACTGCCTGCGGTGAAGCCCTCAGAGAGGCATCTGACACACAGCCCATGAAGACAGGACAGGCACACTAGCCTCCACCATGAACTCTGCCTTCCACAGTAGCAGCTAACTAATGATATTTACCAACTAATGATTTCTCATTTCTAATTACAGAAATGCAAGATAAAAACCAAGAAGATACTCTTTTAAAACTATATGGCTAGCAAAAATTTTGTTAATTTGTTTTGCTGCTAATGAAATGCAAACACCTACGACGATCAGGGGATTTACGGGAGGATCAGCATTTTGACACTAATCAACAAGTATATGAACTGCTCAGTCATCCTGGATGTGAATTTAGAAATTTCACATTTAAAAAAGTAAGCTTTTTTGCATATGTATTAGCAAAAAAAAAGTCCATTCCATACTGCAGATGTTCAGGGCATAATTTTATATAATAATGACGAACTCGAAGCAAAATAAATTCTCAAGAAGAGATACACTCATTATGTTTTAATATGTAAATATACATCATCACAGAACCATTAAAGATAGGGTTATAGGTGTTTTGACAGAAAAATATTGTAACATGAAGTGCAAAAACCTAGCTAAAATTGTGTTAGAGTACAACTTCATTTTGAAAATAAAATACATATTCCTAAAGCAAAAAAACTGGACTAATATTGAACAAAAAGAGAAGAGTAATTATCTCTGGGTGGTAGAACTACACTTGACTTTTACTTTCCTCTTATTACTTATATTTTCTAATTTCCTATAGTGAAAATCCTCTGTTTAATAATAAGAAAAGCAAGTGGAAAAAAATGATAAACTAGCCACTTTGAGTTTGAATTAAATGTCACTGACTGTCGCAGCTCAGAGCTGTGTTCTTTTAATTTTTAATTTTTGTTGCTACAGAGTAGGTGCATATATTTATGGATTACATGAGATAATTTGATACAGTCATGGAATGAGTCATAATCACAGCAGGGTAAATGGAGTATCCATCACCTCAAGCATTTATCCTTTGTGTTACCAACAACCCAATTATATTCTTTTAGTTATTTTTAAATGTACGATTAACTTATTTTTGACTACAGTCACCCTGTTATGCTAGTAAATACTAGCTCTTAGTCGTTCTTTCTATTTTTGTGTACCCATCAACCATCCCTACCTCTCCTGTAACCCCTCACTACCCTTCTCAGTCTCTGGTAACCATTCATCTACTCTCTATCTCCACGTACAGCTATGTTCCAATGTGAAAGATGGAGCCACATTCTGATATCAAAATCCCCTTGCCAACCAACGTAACAGGAAATATTGCCTTTCGTTGAGGTATATTCACAATAGAGCCCTAGGAATACCATTTTTTAGCCCTCTGTTCTTCTTGTAACACTCTTTGTAAAATTCAGCAAGTAAGAGTTCCATTTACTTAAGGCGGTGAGATACCATATCTAGAACTGGATGAATTTATTTATACTTTCAAATAAAATATTTTGTGTGTGCCCGCAATTCCTCCAGGGCTCCTCATACCCTTATTTTTGGAATATGTATATATATATTTTTGGAATATGTATATATATATACCCCCACATATATGTATATATTTACATAAAGTGTGTGTATAATGCACAGACATACACACACAAAGAGACACACACACTTGGCAATAGCACACCTATAGCTTGCTACCAAGCTCTACATCTCCCAGAAGAAGGGGATGGAATTCTTTTTTAAAGTTGTAAACAAGCAAAGTTCATCTGACTTTAGGACTTAACCAAGTCCCACCTATGTATCACATTGAAACATGGATATTATTAAATGCCAAACTGACAAATGTCCAACAGAAAATACACTAACCAAACAAAAACAAAACCTTCATCTGTGTGTGTTTGTATGTGTGTGGACAGAGCAAGACAGAGGAAGGGAGGTAGGGAGAGAGCGAGCCAGAGAAACCATAATTCAAAAAATTCCACTAAGATTCTAATCTCAAATTTAAAACCCTGGCCTCCTGGAATCTTTGCCACATCTTGTCCAACAGTCTCATTTACAGAAGAGCCTGAAATTCTAGAGATCAAGTAGTTTACCCTGGGGTCTCAAACAATTGAGGAGCAGAGCTGAGCCTGCATTCCCAAACTAGGTAGGGGCATCCCACTGTGTCTTAATTACTTTTCCCCCTTTCAAAACCACTATCCCAATTATCTTATTTCCAACTTTCCAAAGAAGCAAAGAAGAAAACAAACGTTACAAATACCAAGATTGTGCAAAGGAATGATAAACTTCCCTAAGACAAGACCCTCCAGCCTCTCCACAGTCTCCATGGAAATCACCTCCCTCATCTTCCTTGTGTTCATCAGGGTCTTCTGTTCACAGTTTGCAACATGGCAGAGCATCTAAGTGGAAGTGGTAGACTAGGCATATGGAGATGTGGTAACAAGCCTGGATAATCTACAAACTCCTGAGTCCATGCTTAAATACCTTAAAGTGCGCCATATTGCCAACAGCACATTGCTGTCCATGCCAAACCTTACAGAGAGTACATGGTCAGGAATAGAGCCATATAGTCCAATCATCAAACAGGCCTTTGGGAATAACCTTCCTTCTTTCAATCTCTTTCTCCCATGGCACATGACAACAAACCTTTTTGATCAAAAGCAAAAATATTCTCAAATGTTCAAAGAGCTCAACTTTCCTGGCATGAAAGCATCTCTATTTTGGAAAGGTCAAGAGGTTCACCCAATTGCACGTTACTGATAATTGAAGATTAAAGTGGACTTCCCAACTCAGCAGTGAAAAGAAATTAATGGAACAGCAAGAGTACTCTTCCCAAAATGCAGCATGTGTGATTTATTTTTATACAATTCATTTCATACCTTGTAGCTGATATCTGGAGGAAAGGAAGCAGTTCTACTCGGGGGAACAGATGATTTCATTTGGCAATGTAATAACATCTGGGGAAATGTGAGAAAATTCAGTGGCAAACTTCAGCAAAGTGTCTGAGTTTAAAATATCACTGGCCAAAGATCACTCTTCTCAATGGCTTGCTTGCATAGACACTCTCCTGTCATTATAAAGAGTTCACTGACCGGCAATTTAATTCAATTTTCAAAATGGAAGTGCAATACATAAAGACACTCTGTAGCTAGCAATTAAAGTCTTCAAACCCTAACACTTAGATATGCAGTTATTTTACAGCAATCAGGATGAGAACACACATATTCACTGTGGACAGTATTTTCCAATGGTAGGAATACACTGTGGAATACCAGGGAGCTGAGAGTTGTAGACTGAATATGTTCACTATGTATTTATTTTTGTATACGTGGATATGAGCAAGAGAGTGCAAACATTATGACAAATGTTAATTTTGAAAAGATGTCAGCTTTCTATAGTTTCCTACAGATTAACATTACTCTGCTTGCTTTTTAATATTTCTTTTTATATCAGTGCTCAAATAAAATACTTAAATTGTTGTTTCCTAGCATCACAAAATTCTTACAACTGGTAACAGATTTTTTTAAAAAATTAATTTAGGGTTTCAAATGTTAAACGGATTCGGCAAGTTTCTCCCTTCCCCACTCCAAACAAACCACTATTGCTTCTAGCCAATCCAACTAGCCGAAAGGCTTAAACCCTTCCTTGCCATTCTAGAAAGTAATGTTTCAGGTGCCAGTCCCTGCAGAGTTCAGATGCAGAAAGCCTGTCAGAAGGCACCAGGCAGAAGGACTGTGGCTCACAAGCGCATGGTCTACTCGACCTTTTCTCTTTAGGGTTAACATTTTTGTGTTATCTAGTCATTTAGAAGTAATAGAGCTCCTTAGACTTTTACAAGACTCAGCCATTTGCAGTGTATTGGAGGAAACAGCATTTCATTATTTATCATAAATTACTCAGAGCCTCTCACAATGAAAGATGAGCATCAGTGTGGTACCACAAAAGGTCATTTAGAAGCTTACAAAACTCAGTGATGAAGGAGAAACACAGATTTGGATTTGATGCTCATTTTGTTAAAACCCTGATCTACAGCTTTGCCTTCCTTTCAAAAACCTCTTCTGATCAAATACAAAAAGACCTGAACAAATAACTTTAAAAAATATATCTTTATCTAAGTCAATAAAATAGATAAACTAACAATATTCCAAGCAAATAACACTTGTATATGTCAGCTGATGTATTATAAATGTTGACATCAGTGAAAATTACCTGATCAGTGAAAACTAGAAGAGAGATGCCATTGGCTGTTAATACTAATTTAACACTTGCTCTTACACAGCGCTATAGCCCCTCTGTCTGGTAACAAGGAGCAACCAAGTAAGCCTGAGCAGGCGAGAGTGATGAACTGGATTCTTATCTGAAGGTTCTTCTTTAGGGTGAAAAACGTGGGTGACTCCACTAATTTTAGCTGCCGATATGTAAATGAACGGATGCAGTTCTCCAGTCCATGACAGGCACTCTCTGGCAGGCCGTGCAAGAGCCTCATCTTATACAGACTCCCAGCATATTCCTCACCATGTGATGAGTGCAGAAAGGAATCAACAGTAGCATTCCTTTTGAATCTGATGCGATGTCAGCATTCAATTCCAAAAGGTGCTGAGTGGCTTCTGCAAAGAAGACCTCAGATGGAACCAGAAGGGTGATGTGGCAATCAATTCATAAAGGAGTTTTTGCCTCTGAAAAACCTAAAGACAGTCACAGGTTAATTTAGGTGAGGCAGTGAAATCAAGAGTTCCTTCTTGTTATTCTTTTTGTATCTCTACTTGCAAATTTTTAGGTATTCGAAAGCTGTTATTTTGGGTTAAATCTAGGGCTTTGTTGATGCGACTATGGATAAACTAAACATCCTTAAAACACGCCAATTCTATTGCTTCTTGCAGCGCTTTGAAGAGGCATTGGAATGAAGTCAATACTTAAATATATCCAGCACAAATCAGAGACAATATCTTTAAATGATTTGGAACAAGTTAGCCTTAGAGAATCTTTAAAATTCGCTGCTCATTCCTCTCTCCAAGTCATCCTGGAAACCTCGCACCTTCTGAAAATACCACAGATATTGTATCACTTCCTTGCAACCCATTCTGACTGTGGCTTAACATAGAATCAAGCTGTGTCCTCCAAAACCCTCCCTCCTTAATCAGGCGCTGCTCCAAGGAAAAGGTGAGGCCGTCTGTCTACCAGGTCAGAACCCTCACTGGCTCCCATATAGGTGGGTACATGCAAACTTCTACCTTTATTAATGACCTTTCCCTCCCTGGGCCTCCCTTCTCTATTACTCTGCCTAAGGAAATTCTCCCTTGAAACTACCTTTCTCCCTCCAAGCACTACTTTCTGAAATGGCCTCATATGCTTTTCATTTGGAATCACACATTTCAGCACTTAATGATTCTTTGGTACATATCTTCTGATCTTCTCAACAAAAACCACAGATGCAGATGATGAATTATCTTTCTTGTGTATATCACACTTTAATGTTTGCAGAACTGTAATAATGCCATTCTCAGGATACCAGTGGGGTTTTACATATGTTAAGATGTGTGAAAAGTGTTGCAATGTGTTATATCAGGAACACTCCTGATATGAGTGAAATAGGGTTTTACTGAATATAAATACAAGGTGTCCACTCAGAAAGGCTTACGTCAAAAGGGAATGTGGGTGTTCGCATGAAGCCTCACTAAGAGGGGATCCTGAGAACAAAGGAAAATGCTGAAGCCAGGAAGACCCTCTTTGCATCTGCTGGACTGTGAGACACCAACAACAAACTTTCAGAGCTACCATCCAGTCTCTGCACATGGAAAAACCTATAAACTCAGGCCACCACCCTGGTTGCATGAAGTGGTAAAGGCCAAAGGAATGTTCCTGAAGTTTTCTCTTATTTTTTCAAGTTAGTATTGATGTATACAAAAAGTGCACAAATCAAAAGTATAGAAGTTACTAAATTTTGATGAAGTGAACTCACTCATGTAACCAGCACCCATATCAAGCAGCACAATATTATCAATACAGGAAAACCTATACCTGGGTCCCCTTCCATTCACTACCTGCCCCTCCTCCCCAAAGATAATCACCATCTTGACTTCTAATTGTTACACGGTATATAAATAGAATCATATATTTGCTCTGGCTCTTTTTGACCACCATTGCATTTGTGAGCTATTTGAAGGACTTTGAGCACAACTCATCACCAAACTTATGGGTCATGTGCCCTACAAATCACCACTCTCCAGTGGACTCTGGAGTCTGTCTGTGTTCCAGCCACTGAAAATTAATATAAGAATAAATATCTTATGATTCTGGGAGAGGCTTATAGCATCCAGTAAACCTTTGAACTGGTTATCCCACCCATTCATGTTTGACCAAACATCTCCTTTCTAGTACTCAGCACTATCAATTAGCCTTTGTGTTCTCTTTTCATTTGATCCTTGAAATAGATCAGATAGTTGATTAACATGTGTATATAACTTATTGATTTCTGTTGGCTATATCCTTCTATAGCAATACTACTAAGACTGTCTAACATCTGCAGACTGGAAGGGCCATTAAGTATCTCATTAAACTCCCATCTTCTATACCCTTATAAAGTCAAGGCTAATCATCAAAGGCCCAGAGTAAGAAACTCTGCCTTCAATAAGGCATTATTTCCCATGAGCAAATGGAAATGCATTTGCACTTCTACACATCTGCATTTCACAGCAGGAACCCAACTCCGTCAACATTTTAATGCTGACACCACCAATTAAGAAACAAACTCTTTAGACATAAAGAAAAAACAATCTTCACAGAACCAAGACCAATAATTGAACTGATTCATGGAGTATATTCTTTACTTTTTTCAAAAGTATAACAACTTCTAATTAGAAAAAAAGATAATTCATGAACAATAACTAAAACTTAGATAATACAAAAAAGTATAATAAATTAAACAGCATCCCTATTCCAAAATCCAGAAAAGAACTACCACGAACAATTTGGTATACTTCCTTTGAATACAGTTACTATACATTAAATCTAGTGACCAGTAAGCTTAATATCGTGGATATCTTATATAATTTTCTACCCAAAGTTTTAGATAAAAATTATATAGCAAACATTTCCCGAAAGCTTTAAAATTAGTACAACAAAATTTAATAGCTTTGTAATATCTATCACATGGGTAAACAAAATTTATTTTACTTATTATTTTAACTTAAAACATACAAATGCACATTCACTTGCCAAATATTTGGTTATAGAGCTCAAGGCTTTTCTCTGAGTAAACATCTGTTGTCCTTCTTATGAAAAACCATACCCATAATGTATAATGTGATTTTTCCAGTTTAGTTTATTGTGGAATAAAATCTTAACATGTGAAACAATACAAGTGCAAATTTCTTATGGATATATAAATATATTCTAGTTAAACTTCTCACAACTTTGTCAACTAGAAGAAGCACTTTTTTTTAAAGTGACTCATGTTTATGGATTATATCCAATGTAATGAACTTTGTTTTAATAGAAACCACAATTCACAGATTTATAGAATACTTAAATGCATTACCCAATTACAGTAACAAAAACAATCAGTATAAACAGGTTTGGGAGCTAATATAACTAATACCTGTTAACCAAGGCAGCTTTCATTTGGTTAAGACAGAAGTGCTACCAACTGTACCTGATCGGCACGGAGTGGGCATTTGTCAGTTGTTTTTGTTTTTGTTTTTTAATTTTATTTAAGTTCTGGGATACATGTGCAGGACGTACAGATTTGTTACATAGGTAAACGTGTGCCATGGTAGTTTGCTGCACCTATCAACCCATCACCTATGTATTAAGCCCCACGTGCATTAGCTATTTATCCTGATGCTCTACCTCCCCCACACCTGAAATGTGTTAGTTTTTTAATCCAGAAACAGAGAGTATCAAACTGAAAAGTCAATGAAATAGAATTCAGTCAAGCTATCATTTAATATAAACATTTCTACAGCCCATTTTTTAAAAAATTCTGGTGTCTCTAGATTTTTCCACCATGCTGAAAAAAGCTTTGGTCTAACAATAAATTTGGGCAAACAACCCCAGTGGCCCCCCTCATAGACTAACAATGAGCACAACTGTCATTGTTAGTTTATGGGATTCATTTACAGTCTTACAGGATGTTGACAATACAACCTTGCTGACACTACAGTATTCCTATCCTTCAGCATGGCTATTCAAGTGAGTGTCACGTGATCTTAAAACTTGATCTATTTCCATTTTATTTTTATAAGTTTGTAAAAGTAACAATCTCAACTATCTTTTACTTTAACCAAAAGAGAATTTTTTTCTTCTAGCTAAAAGAACACTTGGCAAACAAAAATGTCAAGCAAGTAAGCAATGATTGGGTCTAGTTTGTAGTACCCCTGGCAGAATATCAAGGTCTCACCAATGTTCCCCTTCTTAGAACGGGTAGATAATCAGTGATGGGTACTTTGCAGTGTGGCTCCAAGATGGAATTCAGATGTTCTGCAGCAGGCATTGCATAGCTCCAACTCCCATCATTGATTTGGTAGAGTCAGTACTTTAGTGTCTACAGAACTAAAAGGCTATCATTCCAAATGTTCCCTGACACTTTTCCATTGATCAGTCTCAGCATACACTGCAGTCACTATTGTAACCAAAAGTAAGCTTGGAATGGGCAGAGAAGGCAATTTTGACTGGATTTTAGGAAGCAGAGGAATAAAGTCTGTAACTGTTTTCTGTCATTGTTATACTGAATCACCTACAAAGCAGCCATAAGAGAAAATAGAGAGTTAAAAAGATCAAGGAACAGAAGTTTAGAGATAGGGAACTGTTGCTCAATGGGTACAAAGATTTAGTTATGCAAGAGGAATAAGTTCTAGAGATCCGTTGTACAACATAGTACTTAGTTAACAATATAATACTGCATACTTAAAAAAGAAGATAGATTTCATGTTAAATGTTCTACCTAAACAAAATTAAAACCACAAGAGAACACAAGGAAATTTCTGGAGGTGATGGATATGTTTAGTACCTTGACTGTGGTGACGGCATTAATAGGTATATGCATATGTCCAAACTCATCGATATGTACACATTAAATATGTACAATTTTTTGTACAGTCATCCTTTGGTATTCCAGGGGGAATAGTTCCAAGATTCCTCTCCCCCGGGATATCAAAATCCTAGGATGCCCATGTCTTTTACATAAAATGGCCTGGTATTTGCATATAACCTAAGGATAGCCTCCCATATAGTTTCAGTCATCACTAGAGTACTTACAAGCAGTGTAAATGCTATGTAAGTAGTTGTTATACTATACTTGTTTCTTATTTGTATTTTTAATTATTGTATTGTTGTTTTTATTTTTAAATATATTTTTGATCCCTGGTTGCTTAAATCCACAGATGCAGAACCCAAGGATGTGTATGGAGAGCACACTGCATATCAACTACATATCAACAGAACTTAAAAAATAAACAAGAAGACAACATTCAGAACAACATATTCTTTATCTTTTACTGAAACATCTGAATTTCTCCTTAGACAGAAAACCCAGGCAATTTCTCTAGTTAGATTCCTTCATATCAGAGCAAAGAACAGGTACAGTGCAGGTGAGCTATTTATGGAGTTTACAGTGGCAAATGCCACTATCTATGTGTGAAGTGCTTGACGGAAGCAATGTACAAATGGATAGAGTGACACTATAACAGTGAATTAGGTAAGTAAGACTGAGGTGGGGAGAGATTACCTGTAAAACACTCCTCCAGTCTTCTTGATTATCCAAACAATTTCTGCAAGTCCTAGGCAAATTATATATCCTAAGCCCAGCTTGATTAACTCTGTCAGTGAGATAATCAAACCTAGGCTGCAGGCCTAGATTTGATTGTTTTTCAATCCTTATTTCAAAAATAAATAACGCAAAGAATGTACAGTGCTACATGCCCAGGCACACGGTAACCCTCCACATACGGCAGCTGTCGTTTTTATTATTACTTAAATTCTTAAGCCCCTTCCAAGACTGATTATCTGTGACTAATCCTTCTACATTACTAAAAGTAAAATTCAAGCTACAAAAATGAAGAAAATCTGATGATGATGAGGGTGTGGCTTTCTCTTTTAGTGGATTTCTAGCTCCCTGGCAATTCACAGGAAATCATGCTAGAGGTTGCATGTAGTCATAGGAAGGTATCTGAGGAGGAAGGCTGATATATTTAAGAATTCTTATCAAATGTTTAGCATAAAAATTCTATTCCCATAAGCCTGGCTGTAACATACTAATGCCAAAGTAGTTGCATGGATTCAGCTGACCTTTTCTTTAAAAAAAATGTTCGTATGGCCTATATTGCATCCGTGATACACACTATCACTTCCAGGAAAAGGCCTCAAAGACAAAATCTTAGCACTGGAAGCTGCTAAACTTCCATTATTAAACTTAATTCTGAATTCAGTTTGTAGGTTTGTTTCTGACTTATCCCTTTTTAGGCCCAGGAATGGCAATCTATGATTTATGTACAATCACCAACCTGTCTTGAGAAATAAAAGCTTATAACAACAAAAAGTAATACTTTAAGATATAATTCAGGATGAGATTTCCAACAAACACAGATTTGAAGAAATATATTTCCAAAATGCTAATATTAAAGTTCCCCAAAGTACAAATACAAACAGTATCTTTAAAAGAGCTCCTTGATGGATACAATCAACCTATTAATTCTTGAGGACCTAATTCACAGTAACTGCTAAGTGGCCAAGGGAATGCAGTGCCTATTTTCACACAAATTCTCTCCAAAATCTAAAGACCCAATGACAATTAGTGTAGGGATGGCACAAAAGGGCACCTTGGACATATTTTGCTTTATCAAGAATGTTTAGATTTCAGATTTCCAGATCATTCAGGAATCTCACTCATTTTCTCCCAAATTTCAGCTCCTCTCTTTGATAAACATATGCTGGAAATAGGCTTTAAAAAACACCTACCAAGCAAAGAATGAGAAATGATGACCTCCAGTTTGTGGTTCAACTTCCAAGGTGATTTGAGGTAGGATTCCACACTATATTTTATTGTGTGTGCCAGGATATCAGAGAGGAATATAAGAAAAACCCAAGGGCATATAAGAACAATAATCTTTCATTGTGATGAAAGATCCCTCAAGCTAGGTAACAAACCAGCTCCAATATTTCAACCGAATTCAATAGTCTGATGTGCTCTTGGATGAAAATAACCAGTCTATCTACTTCCCATTTCACTTGACATAAAAACAGTGACTGTTTTTCAGCTTATAAACTCTTTCGGGATTGGCATAGAAGTCAGGTTATTGTCATCAATCTCATTATACCAGTAGAGGAAGTTAAACTTCAGAGAGATTATATCAGTTCCTAAAGGTTGCACAGCTATTATAGAATTCACGGCTAGAGGTTTTATATAGAAATATACAAACAAATATTGTTCATAAATATACATATGTATCATACACAGACACACACACACACATATATTTGTTACCCTTCCATAAGAGTCCCTAAAAAATATGGTTATGACTGACTCTCATTTCTAATACTGTTACCTCCTAAAGGAATCACTTCCTTAATCTAACTCCTCTTAGCCAACTGGCTGTCACCACACTGCCTGGCAGGAACACACCAAAGGGGCCCACTGCACAGTGAAAGGGACACAGCCACCAGGCCAAGCTCAAGCAAACCTACACTCTGCTGCAACTGCCAGCTGAGTTGTGCACTTAACAGTACTCAGTTGGGATAATAGATTTGTTTATGTCAGTTGTTCTTATGCTAATTATGTAATTTACTTAAATATTATGTAAACCAGTGATATATGATTATGGAAATGAAAGATAATTGTAGTTTCTATTAAAATGTAGTTGAATGCTTTGAAGAAACTCCAAAAGGTAAGTTGTTTTTTAAAGCATAAAAAAAGAAACTGAATCATATAGACAAGAAAACTGCAAGAGATTCCCAGGGCAAGGGTTTATTATTGTATTTATAAAGAATCTGCATACGGATTCCTTCACTAGTGTCTTTAAAAAAAAAAAAAAGCTGGTAATTACAGGTGTGGCTAATTAAAAAAAAAAGAAAAGCAAAGATGCTAAGCTTAAACCAGTAGACACATACTTAGAAAAAGCCTTCGCCCTAACATCAAGACATGGGAGGCTGAATGTTGTAGTGATTAAAAGTTTTATTTTAATTGTCTGCTTTATGAACCATTACTTTTACAAACTTTCGGAGTCAACCAATTACTTAACAGCATTGCAATGCCCCCAGATAGATACTTAGTAAACATTTGAAACATGTGACATATATTATGAAAATATAATTATATGAATGTATATGATAGCTTATGTTCAATTGCTCAACTGTGTTGTGGAATCAGATAAAAATGCTACCAAAATTAATATGATTTGTATACCAATCTATGGGGGAAAAGAAATGACCATTAGCGTCCATCAGGTTTTTGGAATCCTTAATTATTGTTTTAAATCACCAAGACAGTTTAATAACTCAGTTCCCTAAAGGAGTATTTTTTTCCTTAACTTTCTACATCAACTTAAGTACTCTAACTTACCCAAAAGATTAACTTATAAAACAACTTGAAGCAAGATGTTAAGCATATCTAAGAAATTTCATTTAATGAGTATTGACTCCTTGTACTCTAGGCTAAGGAAAAAAGGGCAAAAAAACAAAAAAAAAGAACAAAAAAACCCACAAAAGCCTGAAAGGAGCCTTCAGTCAGAGCCATGATTCAACTATAAAATACTGGCAGGTGGGAGTACAGGAAGTCTTAGGGGAAGAGTGAAATGGAAAACCAAACTAAACATGTGTCTAACGATTTTATTTATAATTGCATGAAGAGGAAACATTTATTTAGGTAAGTTTTGATTGTGATATTGCAAAGTTTCAAATAGAGTCCATTGCTCACTTCATTATGTATATGGTTCTGGAGGGAACACTTTCTTGGGTGGATAAGTAAAATTTCTAGGATCTCAAAATGTATTTGTCAACGCAGTACCAGCTCTGTCCTTACCCAACACACGAGTCTAAAGATAAAAACAGCTAGAAAGAAAGAAAAACGAATTTCAGTTCTATTCAGAAGCAATTCAAATGCATTCTACAGACTTAGATTTATGACTATTCCCTTGCTCTTATATACTTCAGGGCCAACTTTCATGTTCCATTTTTGACATCCCAGATAGAATATTGAGATATGTTTGGCATTGGAGATGAGAGGTTATGAGGAAAGAATTTCTACAAAAGCAAGTTGAAAATAAGCTTTCTTCTCATTGTGTACAAAGGGGAGGAAGGGCTGAGAAAGTAGCTCCAGAGAGAGGAGAGATGGTATTCCTCTACATCCTGGATCTCCCAGGATGGCACTGATTTCAAACTGCACCAACACTCCTGTTGTTGCCCAACCTGAATTTAGAAAAGCTTCAGTAACAGCGAGAAATTGCCAGAAACCAGCTGTTTTTTTTGGTTTTTTTGGTCAGGTTTTGAAAATAGCACAAATATAACGGTAGCTGGATTCACAAATTAAACCTGCAGAAGGGACTCTCAATTAACAACAGCTCCTATCCCTCACTTCAGTCTGAAGAACTGGGGAGGAATGCTTAAACCGCATTGTCTTAATGCACGGAGACCAATGAGTCCAAACTAAAAAGGGCCCTAAAAATATCCTTGCCAACACACCCACCCCTGCCCTCTTTTTTTAATTAGGACCATGAAGTGCAACATAAGTGTGTAACAGTAAAATTGTACAGCATAATTGATTAAAGCAGAAAAGTCTCATAATCCTGAATTAAGGCCAAAGGAAATCAAAACATACTCAGGTTGCAGCCTGTGCTCATAAAAAAAAAGCTCTCAATTGGATTTCATAAGAAATATTGATCCTGAGCTCTGAATCCTCTCACTTTGGCTACCACGCATGATTGGGGTCAGTACCTTCTATGTTGGATGCCTTTAAAGGCCTCGACTCATGTAGACAGAATACAATGTACAGAAGTAACTTTATTTAAACATTATATCTGAGGCTGCTTATAAAGCAAACAAGTGTACCCTTATTTAAGGAATGAAGATGTTGAAAAGAATAAATAAGAAAATAGTTGATTTTATCAATGCCTCTCTTAAAAATTACAGTAGGTATGACTAGGTAAAGTTTTATAGAAATAGACATGATTAAATTAAAATTGCCTCCATACCTTGCTTAAACATCAAATGTACATTCTACATTTATTTCTTCTTAAATACACTATTTGATATTTGTGATGTTCATTATAATTAACCATATACCTTCCAAATCTAACCCAAAGAAACACCTATAAAAAGAGGCTCTTTGTCTTTAGTATCTGAATTTAGCCAATGACTCCGGGCTACCACCTGTTAAACAGTATTTTCAGCTTAGTAAAAGAATTCCATGTCTCTAAAACAATCCACATTTGCATTGGCAGCATTGTACAACTATATTTCAAATCTGAAAATGAAATTGAAGGCGCTGTAAAAGGGAAAGGCTGATTGTACATTGGTCAAAATCACTGTTTTCTACTGTCTGTAGTGACCTCCTCCCTTTGGCTTGAAAAACTTGTAAATTAACCTATACTTTCAAATACAAAATGCTTCAAAGATGTTTCTGGTGAAATAATCTCCCCTGGCGATATGTTTAAGACATTCGTTTTTAGAGTCTGAAGTGCAAGCAAGTACTAGGCAAGTGGAAACCCAAGAATCCCAGGAACGCTGAAGAAAGTTTTGGTCCAGCTCACGGCCTAAACGGTGGAGGACGGGAAGAGAAGAATCAACTTGCAAACCCTCCTTTCTCCTCCTGCCTTTAAAGTTCAATCCTTCTTTGTCTTTATTCCTACAGAAAATTAGAAACAGTTCTCTAACTGGGCCTTCCCCATAGCAAAAACAGCTTTTGCTTGAAAAAATCCTATTATCCATTAGCAAGCATGTTCATTGTCAGTGAACCAGCCTCTTCCACTCCAAAGAGACAGGATCCTTACAGACAGGATCCTTCTGATTGATCTAAGATGAACACAAAGACATTCATTCCATAAGCCTTCAGGTATCCAATGCAAGAGCAAAGATCCTGGCCAGTAAAGAATTTGTGGGTTAGTCAAAAAACGAAAGCATCATCCTTAACCATTTTTCAAGTACTACAACAGAATCCATTACTTTCATTTAAAAAAAAAAAAAAGAAAGGACGGAAAGACCCACTAAAGTATGGAGGTAGGAGCTGGGGAAAAGAAAATTTCTCTCCTGGGAACTTTACGGGCATAATCAAGACAAGTAAAAAAAATATGAACACCAGTGATTCAGGCTTTTTTCATCCTACAGTAGCATTGCTGATAATCTCTCAAATGAAATCTTAATTTCCTTTTGTTAATCATCCTGCAATCTTGGATGAAAAAAAATAACTAAACTATCCTCTTTCTTCAAGTCACCATACAACTTGCCTATTTAAACACGTTTTATGAAAACTACATAATCCACTTTTCCTTAAAATTTCCCTTGTTTATAGATGCAAACCAGGTCAATTTCAGCTGGATTTTGCATACTTGTATTACATACCTTAATTCAACTTCTTGTAAAGGTTTAAAAAAGAGAAAGAGCTGAAACTAAGATACAAATACAACAAATACTGCTTATATGTGTATGTGAACATTGACACCATTTACAGATTTTTCCCCTCTTTTCCTTGGGGCTGAGGGCCCTGTCAATAATCATTACTTATTAAACAGGCTGCCATTCCCGTCCACAGAATGTAGGAAGAGAACATAGAGGAGTAGAAATAATTACCTTGGGCTTTTCTTTAAAGACCTCCGGAATGGTACACAAGGAAATCAATTGAGAAAGAACATGAAACACCCCTACCATGTGTAGTCCCCCACCTCTCCCAACGCATACAAGGGTTGGAGGTATACCACACTCCATTATTCTATCAACTGCATCAAAAGAGCAGATCAAAAATCTGGGGTCTTCAGGGTAGACTCATTTTCAATCCATTGAATATGTTCACACATACACTCATGAATCCTTTATCCTTCTACAAAACGCAAGCTAGATTTGTTGAGTGGAGGCTCTAAACACCTCCTGGGAAAATGTGCTCTCAAAAATGACTGCTTCAGCCAAAGGAGAGAGAAGCAGCAAGCTACTGGCTCTACTGCCATTCTGGTTTGTGGCAGATTCCTTCCTTCCCTCCTTCCTGTCTCCCAATTTATCTCCTAGACGGTTTTTTCCAAAGCAAAGTAGGTTTGCTTTTTTTTCCCCCTTTCCCTCTCCTGGACCTTACTAACAAATACACTAAATTCTTTAAAAAGAAAAAAGTTTCAAGGGTTAAGTAACACCCAGGGTAAGATCATAGGGCAGGGAAATGAAAAATTAGCAGATGACTGAAAGCAAACCCAGTATTCCCACCATCACTGAAGAGTTAATGATGAACACTCTTCCTTTATCTCAGATGCTATGGCTCAAAACACAAATACAACATAAAGACAGCATAACCAGACAGTTTTGCAAAATAGCCCTGCACAGAACTTGAACTAGCAGGCTGGGGTTTGTCCTAAATAACCTTCACAGGTTGCACAAACTGTTCCCATATCCTGATCAGATCAGCTTAAAAGACACCTGAGATTTCCTTTGAATAAGAACAAGGTGGGGGGTGGGGTGGCAGGTCAATTAGTCACCTACAACATTTATAAAAATGTTGAGAAAATACGCACTTTCTATACAAATAAACAGAAAGCTATCATGCTTTGGGTATACTGGCTCATACTGAGCCCGGGTTGAAGATGCTACATTCTAACGGTGACATGTTTCCAAACGGTTGGATGTTCTCACCCTTGAGTGCAGAAAACTCTCAACTCGTCTATATTTTTCAGGCACAGAGGGAGAGGAGATAAGGTCCACACCCCACCTTTGGGAACGGAACAAAAGCAAAGGCTTGGCAGGGCTGAAAAAAACTCCTCCTTCGTCAGGACCCTAGAGGTGGCAGCTCTGCAGGGCTCCCTTCATATTTCCTCCTAGTTAACTCACTCTCGGCGGTCACAGAATCAATGTCTACACCTTGGAATGGCCACGGGCAGGCTAGGAGGTCAGTTTAGCCCTTTGCCTTGGATAGCCTCCTTTCTCCAAGTCTCCCAGTGGCTTCTAATTAACCCTTTCTGGTTCCTGCCCAGGTCAGGGCTGCTGGAAGCGTCCTCAACTACATTCTACCATTATCTCCATCAACTCGTCACCCCACACATGGACATAAGTTCCTTTTGTGGTTTATCGTCGGTCAATTTGCATGTGCTTTGCTTTCCTTCCTTCCTACCGGCGGGCGGAGAAGGGGCTCAGTGCCTTCGGGAAGGCCCTCTCTCCCTCCCTGGCCCTCTACTGGAGCGGGATCCGGCAGCTCGCCAGCAGGTCTGCAGTGAGGAGGGATCGCACTCCCGTTAACCCTTTGAAGGGAGTTGGGAGATCTGTTCTCATTTGGGACCCGCTAAAGTGGGGCCAGTGGAGCCTGACAATCTCCCTCCCGTTCCTACACGCCCCCACCCTCCCAGAACCAGAGCAGGCTGGCACCTTCTTCCCCGCTGGTGGCCAGTTTTAATCAGCTCTCACTCTACCCCAAACCTGGGGTGGGGGAGGGGGCTTGCTAGAAAGCAGGCGGCGAGGGAAAAAGACAGCAGGAGGGCAGAAGGGAAACTCAGTAGTAAATCATAGTTGGGACACAGTGTTTACTTACGAAATTTGGGGCTGGTGCTAGTTTCTGGTGTGGTGGTGGTAGCGGAGGAGGAAGAAGAGGAAGAAGGGGAGGCAGCATCCTGAAAGGGAGACAGGGTCCAGGAGGGAGTAGAATCGTGAAGGTAGGAGGAGGTAGCGTATGCCGCAGTAGGCCAGGAGGGCATTGCCTGGGTACTTGGAGTTCCTGGCACCGGGGGTCGGGAGCCCGGCGTGCTGCTACTGAAGAACGGGGCCGTGGTGGACGGGACCGTCGCGGGGGCCGCAGTGTTCCGTGCTGTGGTGGAGCGCGGGCTGGCCCGGATGGGCACCCGGTGCCCGGGGAAGCGAGTGGGCGCCCGCGTGATGGTGGTCAGGCGAGTGCTAATCCGGTTGGGCGTCCTGGAGGAGGCGGCACCCCCGGCGGAGGGGGTGGCGGGGGACGTGGTGGAAGTGGTAGTGGTGGTGGTCTCCATGGCCTTGGGGAAAGAGCTGGGCTTGGAGAGGAAGAAGGGGTCCTGGCCCATCCCCTTGGAGTCCACTAGGTCGGTGGGCACGTACTCCTTGACGGAGCCCACCACGATCCATTTGAGAAGCATGAGGCTGAGCCCCAGGCCGATGAAGCCGATGAACAGAGGTACCACGCACAGCCACGTCTGCTGCCGGTTCCACACGATGCAGTCGCTACAGCGTAACTCCCGGGGGGGCTCGGCCGCCCCTTCGCCGCCGCCGTCCGGGCCCCCGCCCGCCGCTGCCGCCGCCGCAGCCGCCGCGGTGCCCTCCTCGGCCGAGGCGGCGGCTGCCGAAGCGGCACCAGGTGGCGAGGCAGCGGCCGCCCCTTCACTCATCCTAGGAGCCGGTCTTCACCTTCGCCCCCCCGAGGGCCGCGCCAGAGGCATGGGGCCGCGCGGGCCGGGCGCGGGCGCGGGCGCGGGCTCCGGCGGCGGCGGCGGGCTCGGGCGCAGGCAGCGGCCGCGGCGGCCGCATGCAAATCCGCTCCCTGCCCCCACGCCCCTCCCCCCGAGAGGCGGGCGGCGGGCGGGGAGGAGAGGAGCGGGGGAGGGGACGGGGCCGGGGAGGGGGCGGTAAGGAGCTCGGAAGAGGGGCGAGACGGGCCTCCGGTCGGTCAGAGAGCGGCGGGGCGCGTCTGCAGCCCTCCAAGCGGCCTCCTGCGCGCCGGGTCCCCGCGCCCGCTGCTGCTGCTGCTGCCCGCCGCCTGCGTGCGCTCCAGGAGCGCCGACATCCTCGGGGCACCGCGCCCAGCCCGCTCCCTGGGGCGCCCGCTCGCGCCGCGCCTGGGCCTCGCGCCGCCTTCAGTGGCCCCGCCGGCCGGTCGCGGGGTGCCGGGTGCCCGCCAGCCGCATTCCGACACAGAGGGCCTGCCTGGCCGCCGCGATCTTCGGCGGCTGCTCCGCGAGCCCGGGCGGTGAGGTGCACCTGTTCTTCAGCCGGCCCGCAGCCAACCCTCGGCCAGCACTCTTCTGGAGAGACCAATCCCAGCGCAGCGCGGAGGGCTAGCGGGCCGGCTCGCCTTGCTCCAGCCGTTCGCTGCTGCGCGCCGCTGCCGCCGCCGCCGGAGAGTCAAACTCCAGCGAACAGCGCCGCTGTCGCCGCCGCGAGCCAGGGGCTGGGGGCGCACCGGGCGCCCGCGGCGGGTGCGGTCTGACCCGCCTCCGAGGGACCCAACAAGCAAGCAGAGGATCGGAAATCACGCCCCGGCGCCCTGCCCGGTTGAGCGTGGGGGACGGAAGCGGGAGACTGCGTCGGGGGTCCCGGGGAACGCAGACCCCGGGCCGAGGGCGTCTCCAGACGGGCTGTGGCTACCAGGCTGGTGCGTGTGTGTGTGCAGAATCGCCGCGGCGGGCTGGGATTCGGGCAGAGTAGCGCCTCCCACTAGAACCTAATGCTGGTTTCTTAATGCACACAAGATAGATAAATGATCCAAGCAAACCCCCGTTTGGGGTGGGGTGGGGGGGCAAAAGCAGCTTCCGAACGATTGTGAGTCGTCTCCTGTACGGATCCAGTGGGGTCAGAGACTGACGCTGCTGGGCGAGGGGGCGGGGGCGGATGCGGGTGGGAGGGTGCCCGTGCCCTCCCCTGCCGGATGGCGGTGCGGCTGGATGGAAGGCCACCTTTGCCTGAGTTCCTGAGAGATGCAGGTGGAGCAGAAGACCTTTGTGTAATCAGACCTGTCAGATATCTCCAAGCCATTTATGTGAACTTGCCTTAAAATATTGTCTTTACGTGTAAATGTACGCACAGGTACACAAGTTACAAGGCAAGTGTTTGTGAGAGGTAAATATAAAACGATTTGGGGTTGGACTCCCAAATTCCGTTACTGCTTTCTTCCCTTGGCTGGGGAGGCACCTGTGTACCTATTTCTCCAGCGCTGTGTGGTACCTGCCGAGGCAAGGGGCAAAGAGCCAATGTTAGCATGACATATGCCGACAGTGCAAAACCTTGCTTGCCGACTCTCCCCAGATTTCCTGGTCTAAAGTGAAAACCGAAGAGGAGGGGTTTTTATTTACAAGCGTTAAGAATATGAGGTTGAGAAAGGCAACTTTCTAATACATTTCCACAGCACTGTCTGATTGGCGTGGATGATGGAGCCCGCATTCTCTTGTCCTGTGATAGTCTCCACAAAGATGAAGTTTTCAAGGTATCCATTTTATTCACAGGGGGAGAGCCAAACGTTACACTGAAGAGACTGCAGAGAGCAGAGGATGCATTGAAACAGGAAGCCCCTGGGGTTTGGTGCCTACCAGAGTACTTTGCACAGACACGGTTAATAAATTATTTTTGACGGCAGTAATGCGGCTGTCACCTCTTTCAGCTATAACATTGAGACTTTCCCCATAGGAAAGCTTTTGATTTTTAGTTTGATGGAACATGCCTTAATCTAGTAGTGCTGAATTATGGTTCCAAAAATTGGAAGCAAAAAAAAAAAAAAAAACCAGAATCCTTTGAATCCAAATTCCTTCAGCTTTCCATTGTAAAGCACTGCCATCTTAAGTAAAAACTGACCCAGTATCTACCTTCTGTAGGTGCTAGGAATCTACTTCCCAGCTAGGAATCTACTCGCCCAGTCTTTCTTGTGTAGCAAATAAAAGCTTTCCTGCAAAACTCTTTGGAATTATAGCAGGTGCTACTGTCAGCTATTTGAGACAGAAAATTACTTTTCCCAAGCACTCCTAATTCATTGCCCATCCCCACCACTGCCAGTATTCCTGTGGTCTCTCCCATTTTTTCTGCCTGGTAGAGTAAATCCAGTGTACAGAAAGGGATGCTATAATGCTGCAGCTGGGCAAATGCAGGCAAATGTTCCCTTTCCTGAAGCCACAGTCTGACAGCATTCACTCCATGTTCTCTCAGTACTCCCTAATGCCTTCTTCATCTGCCTCTCCAAATTCCCTCTACTTCTCATTTCCACTTGGCTTTAACAGCTTATTCATGTATCCCTGTTGAGCTCATTTTGCCCCAGATCCCAAGCCACCGTACTCAGCTACCCATTGGTTGTTCTCACAGTGAACATCATCACTAGAGAGAGAGAGAGAAAAAAAATCAAAACATTGCTTTGATAGCCTTGTATTGGGGAACAGGTTGTACCACCCTATCCAAGAATGTTTGGCTGGTGCAACCATCATTAACTTGCAATTTTGTTGTGAGGCTCCCTGGTAGCAGGTGGTAAGCACTGGCACTGGAAGTGAGAATGGGGAGGGGGCTGTCCACAGTTGTGTCAAGGACAAGTAGTGGACCCTCTCACTGCTAATAAGCAGCCAGTTAGTCAGTCCCATGGTAGGGAGGAGCCTCGTTCTGGTGACTCAGAGCTCTCTGGAGCGGAACGCTGAAGAAGCAGCTTCAGGCTCAGACTCTTAAGACAGGGATTCAAGTTAGAGCTCTGCCACTTATAAGCAATAAAATCACTCTGGGCCACTGTTTTCTCAACTGTGAAATGGAGGTATGATGCCCACATTCTACGTAATTATATGAAATTGTATAGCTAAATGGACTATTCACCTATGGCACCATTTAAGCATTATCCTCAGGTATCTTCATGTGGCGATAATTATTCTAACAAATGGGTGTGGCATGCCTCAGCCTCCCCTGAGCTTCCCATCTGCCTGACTATAATTACCTGTGGATATCTCCTATGTGGTCTACTGACACACTAAACTTGGGATTTCTAATCATTGCCTAAAGTTTGACACAAATCAGCATTTCTATTGAAATGCAGTTTTCCCCTCAATGGCACCAATATCCCCAGGCTGAGAGTCTCAGTGCCATCTGACTCCTTACCCCCCATTTCCCAAGTTCAATTAGTTGTCAAGTCATTTACTTTCTACAATATGATTGTCCAGGGCTTCCTCCATTGCAAAGTCTTTGGTAAAGGCTCATCTTTGAAACCACAAGGCTGTAAATGACCTCAGTGGCCAAACACCTCTGATGTGTCATCTCATCACATGTCCCAGGTGTTGGGTTTCTTCTGGCTCTCTGGCAAAGGGCACTTCCTGGGGAAGACCACCCAGCCTGTCAGTGTACATAATTAGAAAAGTCTTTTTGTTGAGACAAAAGTCGGCCTTCCCATACATTCACTCTTTCTCCTTAGCTCATTCTTTATAGAAACCTTTTACAAATTATGTACCAGGCACAGAGGATATAACAGAGAACACAGTTAAGGCCCCTACCTTCATGGAGCTTATATTTTAGAGAGACTGATGATGAACAAACACAATAGATAAATTTTATAGTCTATCAGAAAATGAAAAGTGCAGGTTTGGACCACCAAGAACCTGCCTAATTAGTGTAATTACAAAGGACATCTCCAATCCAAGATCCTCAATCTGTTTCCCATCCCCACAAGGCCATGAGAACTTGACATTCCTAGCAATATGACACCAGAGTGCTCTTTTATTCCCTGTGGGTTCCCTGGCTAGTGTACTCACTTTTGAAGCCAGTCTGGCCTGCAAAATCCTAATATTCTTCATAATGTTTACTGGAATCGTGTAGAGGAAATGTGGTTCCCGAACACATTTCACAGAGTAAACATTTTGCAAAGCATGAATAAGGTTAACCTTCCATATGACTGCATATGTCCTTTTTCTCCCTTGGTTTAGTCCACTACTGTGATTATAATGATACACATTTTTTAGTAATCATGGTGGCCTTTTTAAAAGAAAAGTTGATTGCTTTCTTCACAGGTCTCAATAAGTAATTTTATTTCTTGTGGGTTCTTGATGCTGTATGTGTAGGATCAACCCAAAAATCTACTGGAAAATCCCCACATGGATCACATTATTCATAACAGCTTGATTCCCAAGCATTTCTGCATTACAACCCAATATCATAAATAAAATGAATAATAAAATATAAAAAGTATACAGAGCAAAATCTGAAAGTGGAAAGTGAAGAATTCTAGTTCTAACCATATGATAGTCACAAAAAAGATGATTGTAACAATCTTCAAAGACTTAAGGTATTTGGAATGTTACCAAATTGCACTATCATAAATTAGAAAATGCTGACTACGGTATAACAGGATGTGGAATTAGAAGTTTTTAATAAGGCACTAAGGAAAAAAATAGATGTGAATTTTTAGTGGGAGGTGCCAGAAAACAATACCCAAATTTCAAAATAGGTTAACTATGAACTGGGTAGGTAGCACAACACATTGTAGATCGGGGGAGAATTTTTGTTTGTTTTTTTTTTGTTTTGTTTCGTTTTGTTTTTGAGATGGCGTCTTGCTCTGTTGCCCAGGCTGGAGTGCAGTGGCATGATCTTGGCTCACTGCAACCTCCACCTCCCAGGTTCAAGTGATTCTCCTGCCTCAACCTCCCAAGTAGCTGGGATTGCAGATGCCCGCGACCATACCTGGGTAGTTTTTGTATTTTTAGTAGAGACAGGGTTTCACCATGTTTGTCAGAGTGGTCTCAAACTCCTGACCTCAGGTTATCTGCACACCTCAGCCTCCCAAAGTGCTAGGATTACAGGTGTGAGCCACTGTGCCCAGCCCAGGGAGAATTTCTGTGAAGAGGCTACCTTTAGCAGAAGTTGTGCCTGAGTTCAGTGGGGGAGGAACACAAGTACAGAGCCTTTTTCTTCAAGTACAGATATGTATCACTTAACAACAAGGATATGTTCTAAGAAATGTGTCATTAGGCGATTTTGTTATTGTGTGACGTTGTAGTGTATACTTAGAGAAAACTCTATGGTATGGCGATCTACACACCTAGGCTATGGGGTGTGGTCTATTGCTCCCAGGCTATACCTGTAGAGCATGTTACTATATTGAATATTGCAGAAGATTGTAACACAATGGTATTTGTGTATATAAATATAGCTAAGCATAGAAAAGGTACAGTCAAAATATGATGTTATAATCTTAGGGAACCACCACTATATGTGTGGTCCATCATTGACTGGACCGTCCTTATGCACAGCATGACTCTATGGTGAGAGGGGACTAAAAGAGAATCCTGGAGAGCTCAATCTGGGACCCTTAGTGTTTGAATGAACCTCATTGGATTGGGACACAAGCCTCAGGAATGCCAAATCAAGGATATGGGTTAAGTGGGCTGTGGCAGCAGCAGACAATTTAAGCATTTGCCATCCTCAGAAGGCACGAAGATAGAGCCCAGGTGGAATGTTGGGTGAGTGTAGAGGAGAGGAGCATTAGTCGAAAATGAGCTGGAAAGTCAGTGGTAAAGGATGTGAATGTGATAGATGTTTATGTAATTCTTTTCGCATTGCATTCAAACTGCCTGTAGTTTAAGGTACCAACATGGGTACGTTATTCTTGATATTCGAAGTTGCCATTGCTCTTTGTCTATCTAGTTTTTGGTCTCCTTGTCGATAGTTTTTGCCTTTTTTTTTCTTTTAGACAGAGTCTCACTCTTGTCACCAGGCTGGAGTGCAGTGGTGCGATCTTGGCTCACTGCAACCTGCCTCCTGGGTTGAGGTGATTCTCCTGCCTCAGCCTCCCAAGTAGCTGTGACTACAGGCATGTGCCACCACGCCTGGCTAATTTTTGTATTTTTAGTAGAGATTAGGTTTCAACATGTTGGCCAGGATGGTCTCAATCTTTTGACCTCATGATCCAGCCACCTCGGCCTCTCAAAGTGCTGGGATTACAGGCGTGAGCCACCATGCCCAGCCTTAGTTTTTGCCTTTCTATCCATGTCATGCCTGGCATCTTCCCCCAACATTGGTAGATATATTTTTCTTAGATTGCTTCACTGTGCAATTCTATTCTTTTGGAATCATCTGATTGGATCTAAAACTGGAGAACTGGTAGATGGAAATTTACCTTGACAATTCACTGATCAAGCACCCTCAGAGGACCCAGTGCTTTGGAAAGGGTTTTTAAAAAACGGCTTCTCAGCAGGGTTAGAAACAAAGGCGGTGGGATTTTCTCCTCCTTCCAAACCACAAGCAGGATTTCATTTGACAATTTACATGCTTCTCACCACTCCTGGATCGGGTCAGTGTAAAGGAACTTCTAGTATAGAAGGGATGTGATGCCAGCTCTCTGAAATGCTTTCCTATAAGTGAGGAAAAACATCTTTGTTTCAAGCTTCATTATTCCTAAGAAAGGCAGCTTATTACACTGCATTCAGAACGAGCTGATGTGATTTCATGTTTGTATAAATAACACTTTGGCTTCATCTCACCTGCGTTTTCTAGAAATCTTCATTCTGCTTCCTTAGATTTTGGGCTAAAACCTTCGTAACACACTATGGGAGAAAACAAACAAATACTTTTCTACATTTCTTCACTGGTTCATTTTATGCCTACACCATGGAGACTCCCTGCTAAGCTGTTCAGAGAAATCCGAGGACAGATAGCCTTGGTGCCACATCTGAGACCTTTGCTTACAATAGCTGACCTGCTCAACATGGCCCTAACTTGTTTATCTCATAGAATATTAAGATACAAGTATGAGTTTAGAATTTCTTCACCCACTTCCCAATCTTTCTGAGGATTATTAGTAGTCTGTGAAGGTTTTCAGGTGGCCCACAATCTCTCCCTCATATCAGGTAAAGAAATGTATTCTTGATAATAGATCAATCGTCAGTAAAGAAAGAGCAGAGGCTTTGAATTCAGACAGACTTGAACCTGACTTTCAGCAAGTTGTTGTGTGGTTGAAAAGTGTCACTTATGATGTGCTCAGTGCTGTGGTTGGCATATAGTAGACAGGTCAGAGGTAGTAACAGGTATTGTAATGAAAATCCAAATTGCCAGTGTGGAACGTTATCTTAGAGCCTACCTTTTCCAACAAGTTTTGCAGGAGATATTCACAGGAGTTTGGTGCTCTGTTATTTCTGTTAACAAGCTGGATCTTGGCAGTGTATGTGACCTTCAGGGCCAGGGAAGGGGCACTGTGGCGAGGCATGGACTTCATAGCCCCAGGTGATGAATGCATCTTCATTCCCTCCCCTGTGTGCTACCCCACCACCACCAACAACAACAACAAAGCCCACAGAATTACAGAGGAATACATGTTGATATCTCATAGCAGATTTGGCCCATCTGTTATCTCCAAGAAGGGCATTCTGAGAGGACAAAACTTGCTCAGTACTCTAAATTGAGAAAGAAAAAACGAAAACACCACCTAGTTTATTTAGACAAAATTATCAACTGAAACCTAGCAGGCTAACAATGCCCATCCCTTGTAAGAAAGATACTCCAATGGGTTTTGGAGACTTAGAAAACGTGTTCTTTATCTTGCTCTTGAGAATTTTATGATTTGGTGGAAGGTGATTCCCTGTTTTAAACAAAAATGAATAAAAGTACCAATGTGTATTTATGTGTCTATGTAACTTTGCCAGTGGGCAGTGCTTAAGCTGAATGCAGATAGTAAAGGAAAAAAGATTATGCAAGGACTAGCTGGTTGTGAACTTCTCAACTGCCTTCAGAGTATTGTTCAGGATTGTCTGAGTAGCTTCTTAAGTGTCATAGTTTTGTTCAGCATTACTGATGCCAAAGACAAAAGGAGAACCAGTAAGGAAATTGATTTTATTCAGGCTATTACAATAAGGAAAGCACACTAGGTCTGCAAATCAGAATGTCTTAGCACAGTGGTTTTGCCCTGGACTGTCACAGGGAGGAACACAGCATGATTTACAGCTGGGGCTATTGTACAATTAGGTGGAGTCCCAGTCACTTAGCTGAACAGGAAATGTTTATCTCTGTGTCTAGCCAGTTTCAGGGGTAGGGACAGTTCTAGTCTTAAGCTAATCATTTATGAGATAAAGAACAACAAAGTGGAGGGTCTGTGTCTGACCTTTTCAGCTGGTACAGGAAAAAGGAAGGTCTGTGTTTGGCCTCATCATCAACCAGGGGGTCATCCATGTCTTATGGGAGTCATGGGAAAGAGTGGACAAGCAGTGTTATCTCAGTCCCATGGGAAAAGGTGGTTCTTGGTGGTGAGCCACTTCCTGGAACACAGAAATGGGAAGGGATTTCTGAAAACCAAAATTATGGGGGTGGATTCCTTAAGCATTACTGTTCCGTAGGGGCATAGGGCTCAGGTAAAGTTCAATATTGACATTGATATAAATTTATGTTCTCTTTTTAACATTATAAGAATGTGTTTGTGCTAATAATTCTTAGTAATGATAAGAGTGGAAATATCCTGTAAGACTCATGTTTCTTTTTTCCTTACATGGAAAATACAAAGTAAAATTACTCCCAAATCTTTACTACCAGTGAAAAACAGTGAAATACCATAGGAATACCATGTGTATCTCCATTTGACAAAATATTCTTCATGTTCTAGTTAGCTTGGCAGTTAGAGGATATTTTAGAATTTAGAAGCCACAAAACGGTATCCTAGTAAATCTTTTAAAG
Organism: Gorilla gorilla gorilla; assembly: GCF_029281585.2. NCBI lineage: Eukaryota > Metazoa > Chordata > Mammalia > Primates > Hominidae > Gorilla > Gorilla gorilla. The sequence goes on along the minus strand of NC_073232.2, from coordinate 94,236,002 downwards.
CCATGGGTATAATCCTATGTAATTTATAACATACACAAACTATGTCAAGATTTTTAACTGTTTTTTGTGGGAGCTTGTCTAGTGTACATTTTTTGTCTCAATATCATTGCTTTTAATTAATGCAACAATGAAAGACTATGGGAAAACATCTTCTGCTTTGAATATAGACATCGTAGGACAATTGAATAACACATTTGGCCAATCATGTTTGTGCATGCTTGTGCTTGGGGTGTGTGTGTGTGTGTGTGTGTGTGTGTGTGTGTGTGGTGACATACGTAACACAGGGGGATATGGAAGCAGTTTTTACATTAAAATTTTCCAGGGAACAAGGTGGAATAGAAATGGAATTATATGTCTAGATTAATGAAAACTATATACTCAACAGTGATAATTAGATTTCATACAGAATTAAGAGACAGAAAGTGAAAACAGAAAGCTCTTTAGGCTTACGTACTCAAAGGAATTCCACAGAGTTGGGAAATGTAAAGTTGACCCCCCTGAGAGACTAGCCAGGCCGAATGGCTCCTATTGTGCTTGAGAGAGAGCAAGCTGCTTCAGAAGCAGACAAGAGGAGTTTAGAATGGTGTCCAACCCCACTGCTGATGGTTGTTAATATGGAAAACTCTCTACCAGGAACTGGAATAAGGTTCACCCAACTCTGATCTCCCCTGAGTCACTGCAAAGGAAAACAGTTTTTAGTCTCCACTACATTGAATAACATTAAAAATCAAAACAACACTATTTATGGTTAATGGTTTAAATATTAAAGAAAATATTAGTCAAAAGTCTCAAAATCATCATGTTGGGAATGACATAATCAAAAAATAACCTCCTTGGGAAATTTTCAATTAGCTACGAAGTATTCCCCTGGTAAGCAGACTAGGATATATTGGTGATCTCTTGCTTTAAGGCAGATTTGCAAATAATTACACACTATTTGCCACCCCACACATAACTCTGTCTGTTGTCCTTTCTCTCACTGGGAGGACTAAAGAAGTAAACTCACAATTGGTATTCCTCATGTTTCTCCAGGACACACATCTGATTTCTCTGGGCAGTTGTCTTAGCAGCAAGATACCTCTTAGGCAAGGCATGATGGGTTTCCAGAATTTGAACCCAAAGTGCACCTGTACCTTCTGTTCACTGAAGTGATAAGCATAAATATTTAAGCAAGAGGCTAGAACCCTGGTCTAAGTCCTAGAAATTCAATGTAGGCCTGAAGAAGGACAAAAGAAATCTGAGGTTCTATATGGAAATTTACAAGGGGGACCCAGAAATAGAAAGATTTAGAAGTTACATTAAAAACTTTGGCGAATTCTAAAAGTTGTAGCCATCTTCAAGTGCACTGAAAGAAGAACCTGAAGGGAATTGAACCTCCTTCACAATCTTGCAGGCAGTCTTTTCTGAAAGCTGTATTCCAGTGACCCTTTGAAGTGGCAAGGCACATTCAGGATCTCATCATCCTATAATGCTAATGGGTAAAAAGTGATACCTTTCATCTTTAAAGCTTTCAGACAAACTTACATCATTCAAATTCTTCGAGCAGTTCCCCTTTCCTGCAGAAAAAATGGCAATTTCTTCTTTCTAAAAATCTTTTTTTAATTTTTAAGTTTTTTTGCGTGATTGAGATGGAATATCATGGAGTCATTATGTCTTTTGTTTCCAGACATGATGTCAGAAATGTCATCCTGAAGAAAGACAACTCTGTGCATCAAAGTTGTCTTGTCTCACTGTGCATTCAAAGGAGACTTAAACGGAGTTGCAAATATTTTGATTAAGCTAACCAAGGGTCGCATGTAATTTCTGAAAACACAGATATCAAATACTTGATGGATTTAGAGAATGTGTGTACATAGAGCAAAGAGGAGAGTTGAAACTATGAACAGTAAATTCTTGATTCTCTAATATGATGAAGGATATGGGTAGTGGAGAATGCATTTTAACAAACAGGAAGGCTATGATTGAATCTTACTTTGTCTAACAATTTGATGAAAGTCTCTGGGTCTCAGTTATATTGTTCACAAAATTTGGGAAGCACCATGGCCAGGATTGTTATAATGTTAAAACAGAAAACAAATGTGAATATATTTTGAATATTTTAAAACACTCTGCATATATTTTAAAACATTCAAATACAATCAATGTGATTATGAACATTTATTGTATTCAATTGTGTCTTTATATTGGATGATATGGAATATATGTAAACTTCACTGTTTTTTAAAAGATCTCAAACTGGAATGTAAAAGGGCAACTTTTTTTCACAATTTTATACTATGTGTCAGACTTCCTTTGTTCTTTCTAGGTTCCTCTCTACCAAAAGCAAATGAAAGTTCTCCAGGGTACACATTCCCAGGGGCACAGGCTAGGCCATTCCTTGAAAGCTACTGCTTTGGCAAGCTTGTAACCAATAGGAATATATGCTGTCTAAGCTGTCATTCTTTGCCCTTTGGGGTTAGGGTGGAGGTGAGAGGACTAATTTGGAGCCACCTCTTCTCTTCAGCTGGCCCAAACACTTTCCTTTTGGATCTTTTATGTCATAATTTCCACTTCCCTCAGTTCTGTTGGAGTCAGACATCTTATGATTACATGTTTTGTAGCAATGTTTTTAGTTCTTCCTATTATTGCTGGTGGCCTGATTTAGTGGGTTGAAATAATAAAATCCAAACAAATAAATGGGTCCTGTACTAACTTGAAAGACTGCTTATTGCTTGACAGTTACAGATATAGCAACTTCCCAGAGTCACTTTTATCATTATTTTACTTAAAAATTAGTGCATTATATATGAGACCTCTCATGTTAGGAACTTAAAACATAATACAGCATTTATGTACTAATCAAGGTCTTTGCCGAAATATCAAAGTATCTTTTGTGAGCAGTTGGGGGCTGTCTAAAGAAGCATACTATCAGTGATGTCAGTAAAATGGTAGAGTAAGTAAGGGTCTCTGAGAATCCTCTTCTTCATGAAAACAACGAGAACATTGGCAAAAACTGTCAGAGTCAACTTTTTAAAAATATCGGAAATTTACCAGAGCAGCAATCTGAGGAGCATTTATTCAATTAAAAAAAAAAAGGCTGAATCTTGGTAAGAACAAAAAACATGTCCTATTGAGAGGTGACAGCGTGCTGGCAGCCGTCACAGCCCTCGCTCGCTCTGGGCGCCTCCTCTGCCTGGGCTCCCACTTTGGCAGCACTTGAGGAGCCCTTCAGCCCACCGCTGCACTGTAGGAGCCCCTTTCTGGGCTGGCCAAGGCCGGAGCCAGCTCCCTCAGCTTGCAGGGAGGTGTGGAGGGAGAGGCGCGAGTGGGAACCGCGGCACTTGCAGGCCAGCTGGAGTTCCGGGTGGGCGTGGGCTTGGCGGCCCCGCACGCCGAGCAGCAGGCCGGCCCTGCCAGCCCGGGCAATGAGGGGCTTAGCACCCAGGCCAGCAGCTGCGGAAGGTGTACTGGGTCCCCCACCAGTGCTGGCCCACTGGCACTGTGCTCGATTTCTCCCCGGGCCTTAGCTGCCTCCCCACAGGGCAGGGGTTAGGGACCTGCAGCCCGCCATGCCTGAGCCTCCCCCCATGCCCGCAGCCACTCCTGTGCGGCCGGAGCCTCCCCAACAAGTGCCGCCCCCTGCTGCATGGCGCCCAGTCCCATCGACCACCCAAGGGCTGAGGAGTGTGGGCGCACAGCCCGGGACTGGCAGGCAGCTCCACCTGTGGCCCCAGTGCGGGATCCACTGGGTGAAGCCAGCTGGTTTCCTGACTGGTGGGGACTTGGAGAACCTTTATGTCTAGCTAAGGGATTGTAAATACACCAATCGGCACTCTGTATCTAGCTCAAGGTTTGTAAACACACCAATCAGCACCCTGTGTCTAGCTCAGGGTTTGTGAATGCACCAGTCGACCCTCTGTATCTAGCTACTCTGGTGGGGACTTGGAGAACCTTTGTGTCCACACTCTGTATCTAGCTAATCTAGTGGGGACGTGGAGAACCTTTGTGTCTAGCTCAGGGATTATAAACCCACCAATCAGCACCCTGTCAAAACAGACCACTGGGCTCTCTGTAAAATGGACCAATCAGCAGGACGTGGGTGGGGCCAGATAAGAGAATAAAAGCAGGCTGCCTGAGCCAGCAGTGGCAACCTGCTCGGGTTCCCTTGCACACTGTGGAGGCTTTGTTCTTTCGCTCTTTGCAATAAATATTGCTGCTGCTCACTCTTTGGGCCCACACTGCCTTTATGAGCTGTAACACTCACCGCGAAGGTCTGCAGCGTCAATCCTGAAGCCAGCGAGACCACGAACCCACCAGGAGGAATGAACAACTCCAGATACACCGACTTAAGAACTGTGACACTCACCGCGAGGGTCCGCGGCTTCATTCTTGAAGTCAGTGAGACCAAGAACCCACCAATTCTGGACACACTATTTTCATCCTTCTCTCTCCAGCTCCACAGTAACCTTGAAAATCAATAGTCTGCAATCACCAGTAAAAACTAGCAGACTGGAGGGGGCAGAATGGGGTTGGAGTTTTTTCAAAGCCTCATTCCCAAAAAATAGTCATTATTTGACCCATCTAACAGTTCCCTAGAAAAGCCAATTACAAGGCTGAGTTTACCTAATATGACTCAGAAATCACCAATATGAAAAGTTCTTTCTCTCAGGGGCATGTGTTTGTAAGATTTAGGAGCAATTTTTTAAGTTTGCGTACACCCGAAGCAGTAGACAACATTTGGGGCAGACACTAAGCTAAGCAAAAAGTTTAAAAGGAAAAGGTTAGGAATGAGATGTCCATGGGGGTTTTGAAAAGCTCCAACATGTTTTTCAAAATATAGAACATCATGCACATGCATAAGGCTATGCTTACACCCAGGGAAGAACTGACAAAGGTCTACACTTTCATTTGTGGCTGACCTTGAGGTTCTATGTAAGCAGGAAGTGAGGGGGAAGAGAGTTGTAAACTCACAGAGCACTGAAAATGTGGTCTAACACATACAGAACCACCTGGCAAAGATTGGGAGACTTGCTGGCTTCAAGTATTTAAGGAAATTTATGCCCAGTCATTAACTAGCCACTACACTAACTGAACAAAAACTTCAGTGGCCACATATGACAAAGAGTATGGATTTTATATAATTTGTCTGGGAAAGTCATTAAACAAATGAAGAAACAAAAACAGACAACAATAGCAACAAGCCCTAGCGAGGGGAGAAGAATCTGATTTTCAGAGTTGTCACATTATATTCTAAAAATGCCCAGTTCACAACAGAAAATTATGAGGTTTGCAAATGAACAAAGCCTGATTCTTATGCAGGAAAAAAGCGATCAAAATAAACTCTCTAAGAAAGCGTATGTGTTGGACTTACTAGACAAAGACTTTAAATCAGCTCTGCTAAACACATACAGAGACATAAAGGAAACCATGTCTAAAGAACTAAACGAAAGTGTGAGAATAAAGTCCCACCAAATAGAGAATATCAATAAAGAAGTGTAAATGATAAAAAAAGAACCAAATAAAAATTCTTGAGATTAAAAGTACAAAAACTAAAACAAAAAAAATCACTATAAGGGCTTAACAGAAATTTGAGCAGGCAGAAGGAAAAAAGTCAGCAAACTTCAGGATAGATCAGTTGAAACTATCCAGTTGGAAGAAGAGAAAAAAAGAAAGAAAAAAAATTAATAGAGTCTCTGAGACTTTGAGACAACAGGAAGCATACTAAAATTGGCATAATGGGATTGTGGGATTCCCAGAAGGAGAAGAAAAAGAATAAAAGAAGGCAGAAAGAATATTTGCATAAATAACGGCCAAAAAATTCCAAATTTAATGAAAAACATCTACAAACCCAAGATGCTCAACAGCCTACAAATAGGAAAAACTCAAAAAGATCCACAACTAAATACATTATAATCAAATTGACAGAAGACAAAGAGAGAATCTTGAAAGGAGGATGAAAGAAACAAAGTATCATTTACAAGTAAGCCTTAATAAAATTAACAGCTGGTTTTTCATTAAGGTAATAAAGGTCATTAAGGCCAGATGGCAGTGGGATGTCATAGTCAAAGAACTAAAAGAAAAAAAGACTTTAAACAAAGAATTTTACATCCAGTAAATTTATCCCTTAAAAATGAAGGAGGCTGACATTAAATAACATGGTGGGATAGGAGGTTTTACACACGTATCTCACACAGCAACAATAATTTGACAGCCATCCATGGATGAATGCTTTTGTGCAAGCTCAGGGATCCAGGTAGAAGATTGTGAAACCCTGGTGGAGACCAAGACCAAGAAAAGCCATTTTGTGAAGGTGAGCCCATGCCCAGGTTACAGACTCACTGACTGTGTTTCTAGCTACAACTGAGAAACAGTGCCACCTCTGATTTCAAATTATATTACAAAGTTATAATAATCAAAACAAGTGGTAATGACATACAAGCAGACACATAGACCAGTGAAACAAAATAAAGAGCTCAGAGGGCCAGGCACGGTGGCTCACGCCTGTAATCCCAGCACTTTGGGAGGCCGAGGCGGGTGGATCACAAAGTCAAGAGATTGAGACCATCCTGGCCAACATGGTGAAACCCCGTCTCCACTAAAAATACAAAAATTTAGCCAGGCATGGTGGCGGGCGCCTGTAGTCCCAGCTACTAGGGCGGCTGAGGCAGGAGAATGGCGTTAACCCAGGAGGCGTAGCTTGCAGTAAGCGGAGATCGCGCTACTGCCCTCCAGCCTGGGAGACAGCGAGACTCCATCTCAAAAAAAAAAAAAAAAAAAAAGAATATAACACAAAAATATATATAGTGAAAAGAAACAGGAAAATTAAAATGGTTTGCTGTAAAATAACACAAAAGAAGGCAGTAATGGAGAAAGAGAGACAAAAAAGAAAGAAGACACATAGAAAACAACAATAGGACAGATGAAAATCTTGTCAGTAATTACATTAAATGTAAATGGATCAATCACTGCAGGTGGAAATTGGTTGAATGGCTTTTTTTAAATTTCAAAATATATCCTCTCTATAAGAGACACACTTTAGATTCAAAGACCCAAATAGACTGAAAATAAAGGAATGCAAAAAGAAATACCATGCAAACCTAAAGAGAGCTGGAATAACTATACTAATATCAGACAAAATAGACATTAAGACAGAAATTGTTACTAGAAAAAAAGAGCATTGTAAAATGAAGACAGGACCAATTTATCATGAATGTATAACAATTATAAATAATTATTCACCTAACAACAGCATTTCAAAAATATATGAAGCAAAAACTCAGAATTGAAAAGAGAAACAGACAATTGAGCAATAGTACTTGCAGACTCCAATACTCCAATTTTAATCATAAATAAAGGAACTTGATAGTAACAAAGAAATATGAGACTTGAAGAACAATAAAACCAACTAGGCCTAATAGACATATACAGACATGCCTAATTTTATTGCAGTTAGGTTAATTGTGGTTCTCAGGTATTGCATCTGTTTCAAATTGAAGGTTCGTGGCAATACTGCATGGAGCAAATCTATTAGCACTATTTTTCCAACAGCATGTGCTCTTTTCATGTCTCTGTTGCATTTTGGTAATTCTCACACTATTTCAAACTTTTAAAATTATTATTGTTATATCTGTTACAGTGATCTGTGATCAGATATCTTTGATGTTACTGTAGCATTTGTTCTGGGACACGATGAACTACACCTAGATAAAACAATGAATTTAATCAATAATGTTGGGTTATCTTACCACTCTACCAACTGGTCATTCCACCATGTCTTTCCTTTCCTTGGCCCTCTCTCTTTCCTGAGACACAACAATATAGAAAGTATGTCAATGAACAACCTTATAATGGCCTCTAGGTATTCAAGTGAAAGGAAAATTGGTACCTCTCTCACTTTAAATCAAAAGCTAGAGGCCGGGCACAGTGGCTGAAACCTGTAATCCCAACGCTTTAGGAGGCCGAGGCAGGTGGATCACTTGAGGTCAGGAGTTTGAGACGATCCTGACTAACATGGTAAAACCCTGTCTCTACTAAATACAAAAAATTAGCCGGGTATGGTGGCACATGCCTGTAATCTCAGCTACTGAGGAGGCTGAGGCAGGAGAATTGCTTGAACCCAGGAGGTGGAGGTTGCAGTGAGCTGAGATTGCTCCATTGCACTCCAATGTGGGCAACAAGAGTGAAAGTCCATCTCAAAAAAAAAAAAAAAAAAAAGAAAAGAAAAGAAAAAATGAGAAATAATTAAGCTGGCTGGGAAAGGCATATAAAAAGCCCAGGCAGGCTGAAAACTAGGCTTCTTGTGCCAAAGAGGCCAAGTTGTGAATGCAAAGAGAAAGTTTTTAAAGGAAATTAAAGGTGCTCCTCCAGTGAACACACAAATAATAAGAAAGTGAAACAGCTTTAATGATGATACAAAGAAAGTTTTAGAGGTCTGGATAGAAGATCAAACTTCCTACAATGTCCTCTTAAGCCAAGGCCTAATTTAGAGTAATCACTCACAGAGTTTGGTTCATGAGGTTTGTGGAACGAAGTTGTCTCCATAACATAAAAGTGCAAGGTGAAACAGCAAGTGCTTATGTAGAAGCTACAACAAGTTATCCAAAAGATATAGCTAAGATCATTGATGAAAGTGGCTACACTAAATAACAGATTTTCAATGTAGATGAAACAGCCTTTTATTGAAAGAGATGTAATCCAAGACATCCATAGCTAGAGAGGAAAAGCCAATGCCCAGCTTCAAAGCTTCAAAGACAGGTTGACTGTCTTGTTAGGGGCTAATGCAGCTGGTGCCTTTCAGTTGAAGCCAATGCTCATTTACCATTCTGAAAATCCTAGGGCCCTCAAGAATTATGCTAAATCTACTCTTCCTGTGCTCTATAAATAAAACAGCAGAGACTGGATGACAGTAAGTTTGCCGACAGTGTGGTTTACTGAATATTTTAAGTCCACTGTTGAGACCTACTGCTGAGAAAAAAAAGATTCCTTTCAAAATATTACTGCTCATTGACATTGTTACCAAAGAACTCTGATGGAAATGTACAAGGAAATTATTGCTGTTTTTAATGCTTGCTAACACAATATTCATTCTGCAGTCAGCCAGGGTGTAAATTTAACTTTCAAGTCTTATTATTTAAGAAATACATTTCATGAGGCTACAGCTGCCATAGATAGTGATTCCTCTGATGAACCTGAGATAAATAAATTAAAAATCTTCTGGAAAGGATTCACCAGTCCAGATACCATTCAGAGAATTCATGATTAATGGGAGGAGGTCAAAATATAAACATTAACAGGAGTTCGGAAAAAGTTGATTCCAGCTCTCATGGATGACTTTGAAAGGCTCAAGATTTCAGTGGAGGAAGCAGCTGCAGATGTAGTAAGAAGAGCAAGAGAACTAGAATTACAAGTGGAGCCTGAATTGCTGCACTCTTATAATAAAACTTGAATGGACGAGAAGTTTCTTCTTGTGAATGAGCAAAGAAAGTGGTTTTTTGGAATGGAATCTACTCCTGGTGAAGATGCAGCAAACAATGTTGAAATGACAACAAAGGATTTAGAGTATTACATAAACTTAATTGATAAATGGTATCAGGGTTTGAGAGAAGTGACTCCAATATTGGAAGACTTTATACTGTGGGTCAATGTTGTCAAACAGCATCACATGGTAGAGAAATTTTTTGTGAAATGAAGAGTTGATGATGTGGCAAATTTTGTCTTATTTTAAGAGATTGCCAAACCCATCCCAGCCTTCAGCAAGCACCACCCTGATCAGTCAACAGCCATCAAAATTGGAGCAAGACCCTTCACCAGCAAAAAGATTATGAATAGCTGAAGACTCAGATGATCATTAGCATTTTTTTCCAATGCAATATTTTTAAATTATGGTGCATACATTATATTTTAGACATAATGCTATTGCACATTTAATAGACTGTAGTCTAGTATAAACATAACTTTTATATGCATTAGGAAACTAAAAAAATTCATGTGGCTTGCTTATTGAAATATTTCACTTTGTTGTGGTGGTCTGGAATCAAAGCAGCAATATCTTTTAGATAAGTCTGTATATGACACTCCACTAACAAGAAAAGAATACATATTCTTGTCAAGTGCAAATAAATCCCCCACACAAGCAGAAGGATGATATAATAAGAAGTAGAGTGGAAATTAATGAAATAGAAGATAGAAACAAAATACAAAATTAATGAAACAACTTATTCTTTGAAAAGATCAACAAAATTGATAAAGCTTTATCTAGTCTGATGAAGATGAAGAGAGTACTCAACTTATTAAAATAATGAATAAAAAAGGAACCTTAGTACAAGATGATAGACGGATAGATAGATAGATAGATAGATAGATAGATAGATAGATAGATAGATGGATAGGCAGACAGAAAAACTTTAAGGGAATACTATGAACGATTTGTGATAACAAATTAGATAATCTTGATTAAACAAACAGATTCCTAGGAAGACAAAAACTATTGAATCTGACTTAAGAAGAAATTGAAAATTTGAGTAGACCTGTAACAAGTAAAGAAGTTGAATTGTCAGTCAAAAAATTTCCCACAACACAAAGTCCAAAAGTAGACAGCTTCTCTCTTTTAGTCTACCAAATATTTAAAGACGTATTAGCACAAGTTCTTCATAAACTCTTGAAAAATAAATAAAGGAGAGAATAATTCTTAACTCTTTTATGAAGTTAGTATCATCCTGATTCATCACAAGAAAATAAAACTACATACCAACACCCCTTATGAATGTAGATGCAAAAATCCTCAACAAAGTATTAGCAAATCAAATTCAGTAACATGTAAAAAGGATTGTATACTATGTTCAAGTGAATTAATCTCAGGAATGGAAGTTATATCCAAAAATCAGTCAATGTAATGCATTGTATTAACAGAATAAAAGATGAGAACCACATGGTTATCTCAATAAATGCAGGAAAAACATTGAAAAAATTCAAAACCTTTTAATGATAAAAACAAAAAACACTCAACAAACTAGCAATGGAAGATAAATTTTTCATCCTGATAATGGGCATCTAGGAAAAAACCACAGCTGATATCATATGTCATAGTGAAAGACTTAAAGCCTCCCTCTGAAAATCAGGAATAAGACAAGAATGTCTGCTCTAACTTAATGTCTAATCAACATTGTACTGGATAGTCTAGTCAGAACAATTAGGCAAGAAAATATAATAAAAGGCACCTAAATTAGTAAGGAGGAAGTAAAACTATTGCTACGTGTAGATCATCTGATTTTGCATATAAAAATCATAAATAATCCAAAAAATGAAACAAAACTAAGCAACATAAAAGTTAGAGCAAATAAACTAGTTTAACATAGTTTATAAACTTGCGGGATATAAAATTAATATACAAAATCAGTTTTCTTTCTATACCACTTGCAATGAAAAATTTGAAAGAATATTAAGAAAATTTCATTTACAAAATCATTAAACAATAAAATATTTAGAAATAAATTTTACACTAGAAATGTAAGATTAATACACTGAAAACTACAGAATCATTGAAAGCTATTAGAGAAGACACCCAGTCCTGATGAGTTGAAATAATTAATATTGTTTAAATAACAAACTAATGGACAGATTCAATGCAATCTCTATCTAAATACAAGCTCCCTTCTTCACCCAGAAAGTGACAAACTAATCTTAAAATTCACTTGGAAATTCTAGGGATATAGAAAAGCCAAAACAATCCTGAGAAAGAACAAATTTGGAGGACTCACACTCCTTGATTTCAAAATTTACCACAAAGCTGTATTAATCATGACTGTCTGTCTGTCATTAGCATAAGGATAGACATGAATCAATGGAATACAATTAAGAGACCAGAAATATATCCAAAATTTACAGCAGTTGGTTTTCCACAAGATGCCAAGACTATTCAATGAGGCCAGAATAGTCTTTTCAACAAATGGTGTTAGGAAAACTTGATTAACCACATGCCAAAAGATGAAGTGGATGATAGACATTGTACCATATACAAAAGGGAACTCAAAATGGATCAAGGATCTAAACATAAGAGATAAAGCTGTTAAACTCTATAAGAAAACATATGTGTAAATCTTTGTTATCTTAGATTAGGCAATGGTTTATTTGATATGGCAACTAAAGAACAAACAACAAAGAAAAAGCAGATAAATTGCACTTCATTACAATGTAATGCATATAATAATATAAGGTCCAGCAGCACAGTGGACCTTAAATTGATGTTGCTCTCTTCTACACATGGAGTTTCTATGGCTTTACTAGACATGCCCACATGTGTTTTAAAGGACACTATGAAGAAAGTAACAAAAAAAAAAAACAAAAAACCCATTGCTGAATGGCAGAAAAATATTTAAAAAACATATAGCTGATAAAAGTGTAGGAAAAAGTACAGTATTCAGAACTCTTACAACACAACAATAAAAAAACAAACCACCCATTTATAAAATTGGCAGGGGATTTCAATAGACATTTCTCCTAAAGAATCCCTTACATATATGGGGGTTATACAAGTGGCCAACAAGAACATGAAAAGATGCTCAATGGTCACTAGGGAAATTCAAATCATAACTACAATGAAATATCATTTCATACTCACCAGGATGACTGTAAGTTTTAAAAAGGCAATAATAAGTGTTGGCAAGGATTTGAAGACGTTGGAACCCTCATACATTGTTGGTAGCAAGGTTAAATTGTGCACCTGCTTTGGAAAACAGTTTGGCAGCTCCACAGAACGTTAAACATGGAATTAATTTGTGATCTAGTGGTTCCAGTCATAGGTATATATCCAAGATAAATGAAAACACATATGCACACAAAAACTTTTGCACAGATTTAGATTTTTTTTTTTTTTTTTTTTTTTTTTTGAGACGGAGTCTCGTTCTGTCACCCAGTCTGGAGTGCAGTGGCGCCATCTCGGCTCACTGAAACCTCTGCCTCCCGGGTTCAAGCAATTGTGCTGCCTCAGCCTCCCAAGTAGCTGGGGCTACAGGCACGTGCCACCACACCCAGCTGATATTTTGTATTTTTAGTAGAGATGGGGTTTCACCGTGTTAGCCAGGATGGTCTCGATCTCCTGGCCTCGTGATCCACCTGCCTCGGCCTCCCAAAGTGCTGGGATTACAGGCATGAGCCACTGCACCAGGCCTTACATAGATGTTTACAGTGGCATTGTTAATAATGGCTGAAAAATAGAGATAATCAAAATACCAATCAAATTATGAATACACAAAATATGGAATATTCATATAATCCAATATTGTTCAGTCACAAAAAGGAATGGAATACTGATAAATATTGCATTGTAGATGAACCTTGAAAACTTTATACTAAGTGAGAAAAAGCCAGGCTTAAAAGAGTATATATTTAAAAATTCCATTTATATGAAATGACCAGAAAAGGCAATTTCACAGAGATAGAATGCAGGTTAATAGTTTCCAGGGACTGGGGTAAGGGAAGAATGGGGAGTGATTCCTAATGGGTATAGTGTTTCTTATTGCTTGTTGGAAATATTCTAGAAATACATAGTATCGATGGTTATCCAATTATATGTATGTAGAAAAAATTGTTGAATAGTTATGGAATTGAAGTGTCTTCCGAAGAAAAAGGAATATTATAAGGCCAAACATCCTTACCTGAATGTAGATTGTTTTTAAAAATACGAATAATATTGTTTGTTAAATACCTGTTACATATAGACACTTTATATATGTATTATCTCATTCATACCTGAAAAATTCCCGTGGGAGCTTTTGTAAAGTAAAAAATCTCAGGTCCTGCCCTACTCCAATAAATCAGAATCTGCAATTCAACAACCTGCTCACCACCTCATATAATTCGCTTGCATTTTACATTTGAGAAACAATGGTGAGGCTGCCAGGAAGGAATCCTACAAATATGGTAAACATGGAAAACCTGATATCTACTTTATTTTTATTTTTTAGCAGAGGTGGTACCAACTACATACGTTCCCACTAGGACTAAATTATGCAACTTTCCTGTAACATAACTTTTCCCACCTCTCCCATTTGTAAGGATAACTTCCTTTTAGACAATGTGGGCAAAATGTTTGTGTCATGTTTATGGAGGGCTCAGCAGCACACTGGACCTTAAGCTGACGCTGCTGTCTTCTGTGCATGGAGCCCTGTGGCTCTACTTGACATGCTCACAAGCAAGAAGAATGTTACCTCCAAAATATCCTCTCCAGGCTGTAAGCGTAGGTCTCTTTACAGATGGTTTGAAGGTAATGGAAGAAAATACATCACAGCACTTAATAAAGGCAGATAACTTTGAAACAAACTTTTAGATATATCTGTTCTTGAAAGTCTGTAAGCCATCGCCTCTACAGGGCATTTCTCTCTCCCGATTTCTCTGCGGTTCCCGCTTGTCATGTTGTTCCACCCACTCTAAGTGGGAGCTCTCTTCCACTCTTACTGGGTTGCTCGTGGAAAATCCACACTCTTCTTGCTTCGTTATTTAGGGCAAGTCTATTCTTTTCCTTTTCTCAGTTTTATTAGCCACTTATCCACACCCTAGTGACCCATCCACATGTTTTCATATTTTAAAAAAATGCACTATTGCAGGAGAAAACTCTTTGGGTCTCTTTAAGAGTTAGAAGCGGCTGTATTTGGTTGTGATTTTAAACAAATTCTTTCCCACCTTCCCCTTAATGGATTTATCACACTGGCACATAGGTACTCTATATTTGTGAACCTGAAACTGAAAGCTAATGTGACTGAAGAGTTCCAGAAGGCAGGAGCTTAACGAGAAGTCGGATAGCAGTTAAGCTAAGCAGACAGAGAGACAGGGCTTTAGGCACAGGGTGTGAACAGAGCAGTGAAGCTGAACTGCTTCCTGGCACAGAAACAGGCTAAGCATAGGCTTTAAAAAAAAAAAAAAAAACCACCACTATTGCTGTAGACATATATGGATTCTTTTTTGTCTTTCCTTCCCCTTTTTTTCCCCCTGAGCATTTTTCTTATTAATTTATTTTTAAACAAGTAATTTGACAAACAGTGGTTAATCATGAATCACAGTCCCATAGGTCTATAATAAAAGCAAGTCCCAATTTCTTCATAGCATATTCTTATATGAAACTTTTTAAAAAGTATTTCTTACACTAGATTCCCAAGAATGGAAAATATTGTTCTATTCACTACATTGTTATATAAACAGTGGACATTTTATTTTTTTTCTTTCCTTCCTTTATTTCTTTCTCTCTCATTCTCTCTTTTTGTTTTTACAAATGCAATAGATAAAAAGTAGCATTTCTTTTCATTTGAGTTTCTCTGATAATTTTGACCTAATCACCTTTCTATCTATATGTTTACTAATTATATTTCCTCTTTTGTCAATTGATTGTACCTATCTTATTTGTATTTCTTTCCATTTTCCATATTAATGATGAAAAGCATTGCAAAAGTATAGCTTAATTTCAAATATGTTTATAATTTTTCTACTTAATAAACATTTAGAATTTTAGTAAATCAAAATTATTAGTAAATATTTAGAATTTTGTTCTTAAATAGATATTAGGTAATCATGGCAGACACTGCTGGTTCTCTGTCGGAATCCCCTGGAAACTCTCTTAGCATTTCTGTGGGATCTTCCCCTGGCTTCTGTGTGCTTTCTTTGTCATTCATTGCCACTCCTCCTTGGACACCACCCTCAGTCAGTCAGAGCCTTCTTGGCTGGACATGCAGAAAACCTGAATTATCCAGGAGTTTACATTCCTACCAGAGGCGCCCTTATACTTAACTGACCAGAGTGAAACCATGAAAGCTCAGCTCCCCTTGTTTAGGGTTGGAACAAATTCTAGACCAGTGTTACACTCCCATTTCCCCTACCAGTTTGACTAAATCCTTTTTCTCTGTGTGATACAGCCTTGCTAGGATCTTCCCTTTTTTCTCCCAGCTTCTTTCTCTCCCTAACTAGTTGTCTGCTGGTGTGCACTCAGATCTTCTAGGTTATCTGACCTATGATAGTAATGGTTTAGTGTGAAGAAACAGGAAAAAGAATGTGTTAGAAAAGGGAACATTGTGGAAAAAGGGAAGAATTAAAGCTTCAAAGAACTTTTACATTTTGAAGATATGAAAGCTAATGTGGACTGAGAGAGCACATGAGGATTTTTTTAAATTATTATACTTTAAGTTCTAGGGTACCTGTGCACAACCTGCAGGTTTGTTACATATGTATACATGTGCTGTGTTGGTTTGCTGCACCCATTAATTCGTCATTTGCATTAGGTATTTCTCCTAATGCTGTCCCTTCCCCATTCCCCCACCCCATGACAGGCCCCGGAGTATCATGTTCCCCAAGCAAACTATCGCAAGGACAGAAAACCAAACACTGTATGTTCTCACTCATAGGTGGGAATTGAACAATGAGAACACACGGACACAGGGCACATGAGGATTTTCTCAAAGACCACACAACCTGGACTAGTACTAATATATTTATTTGCCACTTGCAGGGAATCAGCTTAACACATGATTCTGGAGCCATATGGCTTTGATGGAAGACCCTGGCTCCACTACCTGCAGCTTCATGATGATTTATTAAAATCTCTCTGTTTCAACCACCTTGACTGTAGGGTGGAGGTAATTATAATTTTTATTTTATATGGTTAACGTCAATATTAATGAAATAATAATACTAAGGGATTCAAAGAGTTACTGACATGTTGTAATCATTACTGGAGAAAAGCTACCTAATTTAATATTCTTTATATCATATGAAATGGAGCTAATTAGTTGATACTGTTTTTGCTATTTTGATGTCACAAACAATTCCATTCACTGGTTTTTGAAATTTACATTTTTTAAAGTATGTATTATAACTTCCTTTCATTTTCAGAAAAAACTTTATATTTCCAAAAAGGAAGTTGATGGTTTAATTAGAATTATCTGCATATTATGCAACCCGGTGTAGTTATCTTTTCCCCACTTCTCAGCTATGAACAATGAAAAGATATAAAGAGCATTAAGGACCAAAATATAGAAGGTGAGTGATGCCTCCCATGACAGATCATAAGACAGACTTACAGATTTAGGTGGAACATAGATAATGCTAAGTGCAGTTCAGATAGGCCACCAGAGCCCAAGGAGTGGACGAGGTGGTTCTGAGAGAATTTATTACAAGGTCTGTGAGTTCTTCTTGGAAAATGAAAGAAAAGGTAGAATGATATGATAACCAGATAATTATTTGTATGAGAGATGAGGGACACAATTGGCTTTCTACATTTGTGAAGATATCTATGAAGCCAAGCTTGATCAATTCATAATGAGATTCAACGGATGCAACCCATATGCAAATTGACTATCTGACCATACAGCATCAATTACAAAAATTAAAAATAAAAAAGCATCGTTATAGGAACTAGGGAGTGGAAATAAGTACATTTTTCTCAGATACCCTGTAAAGCCAAATTGAGGTTGCTTTAACATTCAAAATCTGATTAAAACTCCCAATAATAAGCCTGTTAAGAGTACCTGATTGCCAGATCCCCATTGTGTGAAACTGCAGCAACTAAATGCTAATAATAAATTTTAACTCAGCCAGAAACAACACCAAAATGCCATTTTAAATGCTCAAGAAAGCCTAGTTCAAATAAATTCCCAAATAACAATTGTGCAGGGAATTACCAGCTGTGTTGCATCATATAATTTTCCGTGTTTCTTCCCTGTCCTTCTCCCTGTTGTTTTTTTGTTTGTTTGTTTTGTTTTCATGTTAAAGATTTGGCTCATAAAGAAGACTTAAAAATGGAACAAAATTTTACCAGAAGGCTTTACTACCAAATAAAAAAATGCCATTGAAGATTTTCATGTTAGCTGAAAAAAAGGTCTTTCTCACAAATACACAATTACAATGCTGCCACATTTTAAGGGAAAAATGCTTTCCTGCCTTCCTATTAACTAAAAATCACATAAATTAAGAATAAATGAGGTAAAGATCATAGGTAGATTTCTTTAGCAACTAAAATGGCCCTGCCATGTTGCAGTGGGATAAATACAACTTACAGTTCACTCAATTTTTCAGGTTTGTAATTATACAATTCTTAGTAAATTGTTAATTTTATTAGATTCACATTACTTCACATTTTGTGCATAAATTAAGATTGTATTACCATTTTATATAGTATTATTTCAAATGTGCATAAAGTGTATTCATGCTTTGTTAGGTAAATGTAGTAAGCATTAACCACAGAAGGCAACTCTTAGGGAGGGAGTCAAGGTCTTCTCCCTGTCTTTGCTTCCTCTTCTCGTGCCACATCAGAGAAGATTTTTACAGTTCAAGGACAAATTGGGTTCCAAGGACAATAAGCTAGATATCAAGGATAAGGGGAAGAAAGACATTAAGTATGACTACTAGAATTCTGATTTGATGTACTGAATATATGATGGTGCCATCTCTGAGGATACAGGTGCTGGATGGTGATGAGTTTATGAATTTGATTTGGAAAATATTGAGTGGGAAAGGCCCATTGGATACGCATGTTTGTGGCTCACAGAAAAGACAAATGCCTATATAAACAAAAAGTGCCAAATTAACGTTTTGCTTATGTTTATTTACATTTGGTATTATTGTTACCCTTTAAAATAGGTCCGTTGAAAGATAAAGGAATAAAAACTCTAAATATGCCTACTTTATCTCTACAAATATCCAAGTTCCAGGTGAAAATTTCAATGTAAATCAAATATGACTTAACATGATACGAAACAAACAGACTTCAATGGGACACAACTTGCCTTCAAATTCTTAGGGATTTAGAGGTCTCAGGAGACAGACTATCTCCTAAGTGAAGATTATGTATGATATATGCAATTCATCCACAAGCATTGTATTCATGTAGCACTATAGAAAAATCTGAGGTATAAAGCAAATTCTTATTAAATATACCCTTGAGCCATATGGAAAACAAAAAGAAATCAAAGATTTTCCTCTGATCAAAAATGTGATTTTTATAGTTTAAGTTGGATTCTACCTATAGAAGATTTGAAGACTGCATTATACTTTGTAGTCATATGTTTTTGAAAACTGAAATTGTAGTTAAATTATTTTATTTCTTTTTTTGGAGACAGAGTCTCACTCTGTCACCCAGACTGGAGTGCAGTGGCACCATCTTGGCTCGCTGCAACCTCTGCCTCCCAGGTTCAAGCAATTATCCTGTCTCGGCCTCCTGAGTAGCGGGACTACAGGTGCATGCCATTACGGCTGGCTATAAATTATTTTATTTCTAAACATTACTTTACCAAAAGAGTAAGTTACACTGTGTCAAAAATTTTCAACTTTTATATAACAGCCATTATGACATTTAATGTTTTCCTGGAGGATACCTATTTAAATCAGTTACATCCTAGCTTAATCTTCTGTGTGTGTGTGTGCATGTGTGTGTGTGTTTTGTTTACGATCCACACTAAAATCAAACCACTTCATTTCTCATTGATGTGTGATGGCTGTTCAGCCCATCTTACCTCTGATTCCTTTTCTAACACTAACTGTTTTCTCTGCCAAGTGATTTAGAAGCATAAACCTAGAAATCTAGACTCAGATTATGACCATTTGCAAGCCTAGTAACTTTGATAGTGGGACCCAGTGCACTAAATCAAAGCACAGAAGTGCAAGTTTTTGCCTGACTGGACAGAGAGTTTATAAATGCTACATAATCACAGTGCCAAAAGACAAAGATAAATGATTCAGTGTAAGCCAAATGTTATGTTTTGGTTTGTCTTGAATATAAATGCATGTCTGGGAGAGCCAGAATGGTCTGTTGGAAATAACTTCAAACAAATAAGTGAGCTTGAATCCCAGCTCTGTGTCACATTAAGTGTGAATTTGTGGATAAAGCAATAGCGTGTCTGTAAATTTAAGATTCTCATCTGTACAAGAGAATAATAATGCTTTTTCCATATGATTGTTGAGAAGAGCAACTGTCATAATGACTGTAGATAGCACATATGCCCTTTGGCATGTAGTATGAAGATAAAATGTCATTAAAATAATAGTTTCAGAAAAGAAAATATTTGACAATTATAGGTAAGTTAACCTTTAGGCAGGGGCAGAAATAAAGTCACAATAACCATTACAAAGTGAGCCCCTACTAATTCTCATGGAACTGTAGATCACAGCTCCTTTTAAATTCTTCCAGAGATACGTGTCACATCCATTTAGACATGTGTCATCTTCAATAAAATGGGCCTGCAGAGCCAGGCATTGAAACCCTGTCTCTTTCACATGAAGGCCCAGAAGACATCAAAGTGGCTCCCTCTATAGGGCAACTCAATTCTGTGAGGATTCTTGACATTCATCCATGGAGCATTTGTATGGAAAGAATAAAGGAGCTGTACGCTTCGAAGTTCTTAGTCTGGCTCCTTCCCCCCAAAATGGTCCATTGTCTTTGGATGAAATTTGTGTATCTTGACTCTCATCCTTTCAGTTCACTGTAGGGTACTCAGTCCCTTTTGTAAATGGACAGCAGCCAGTCTTTGCTTCAATGTCCTGGCATATATATATGTGTATATATATATATATATATATGTAAATGGTTAATTATAACGTCACTTTAATGACTTGATTATAAGGACTTTTCTATGAATTCTCCCTGCAACATAAGCATTTTCTCTCCTGAGGCATTAACAGCCATTCTTTATGAGATGTAACCAATATTTCTACACTTTGCTTTTTGCAGTGGGAGAGGAAGGCTGAGTTGTGATTTGTTGGGTCTACAGTCTAAGAATAACTATTTTTTAGTTTCCTCTCTTCCTGCTATATACATCAACAGTAAATTTCTCTAGAATTTGCTACTATATTTTTCCCTGGAATTCATTATACTTTCTTCTTTTCCTTGACTATTAATAATGTTCACGTAAATCTTGTATTCAGTTGTAGACAAGATTCCCATAGTCTTTGTTTCTGATTTTTACCCCCACTGTATCGTACATGCTGACTTAAGCCATTGAACCAAACAATCCCACAATGTACAACAAGCTGGAGTTAGAAACAAGCAAGCCAGAGCTCCATGGAATCTCAGCTCACTGCAACCTCCACTTCCCTGGTTCAAGCGACTCTCCTGCCTCAGCCTCCAGAGTTGCTGGGATTACAGGTGCCCACCAACACGCCTGGCTAATTTTTGTATTTTTCATAGAGACAGGGTTTCACCACGTTGGCCAGGCTAGTCTCGAACTCCTGACCTCAGGTGATCCACCTGCCTTAGCCTCCCAAAGTGCTAGGATTACAGGCGTGAGCCATCACACCAGGCCTTGTGTTTGCTTCTATTCAAATCTACTCATCTTGGACCTTTGATTTTCTTTTCTTATATACTCAATCCCACTTTTGTAATTGGAGTTGTTCCTTGCTAATTTTTTTTTCTGGCTTGACTTTGTTTCACTCATGGGATTCTTTTTAAATATCTCTGCTCCCCCATTCTTTATTTTTTCCCCACATTGATTCAATAGCATTTATTCAACAATTATCTTGCTTTTCCTTTTGCCAATCTTGATGCTTGGCAACACAATGGAAATACAATAAAGAAGACAGGCACATTCTCATACTCTAGAGGATCATACTGATATTAATCCAATAGTCACACATATCAATGTAGATTTCTATAAAGACTTCTATAAAATAAAGAGAAATAATCCTAGGAGAATATTTAAGAGGTAAGCCTGACTTTGTCTGGGGGTATAAGAAGGTCTCGTCTAAGAAAGTAACTTTTAGGGTGAGATGGCAGACATTATCAATGTAAAGGGGAAGAAAGCATCCCAGGTGGATTATCCTGCCTTTTTCTACTTAGCTCTTTAAACAACCTCACTTGGCAGAGTGTCAGCTCCCTGGTATTTAAATCCCCATCTTTCCTAGCTGGGCATGCTATGACATTATCGAATTCTTGCTTCTTTACCCTTGTTTAGTAGTCTTATTTAACCCCTTTGTTTATTGTATCTTGTCCTATTTTAATTTTTAGAAGTAGGCAGGGAATCAATAATGAAACACTTACTTTATATTTCAAATACTTGAGCCACAAACACCCATCCAATTCCAATATAACTGCCTCAAACTCTACCAATCAACATGTAAACACAGAGAGATCACTAACTTAGAGGATGAAAAGGTAAGAGAATGGAATGTTCATGATAACACTTGCTCCTCCCCGCTGAGTTCAAAGGGCTGCTATTCTTTTGAATAAAACAACTTGCAGTCAAGTCTTTCCCTTCAGGCTAGGACGGGGAAAAACACAGTATTTCTTATAACAAAATCTCATGACAAGGAAGCAATGAAAAGCCCACAGAATTTATTATCCTTTGGTAATGCATGTGTATATAGTTTATACATGAAACTAGACATTACTAATTGGGAGTAATTGAGGAAAACTCCATTTCACTTGAATTTCAAAACTTTTAAATAATGGAAGAATTCCAAAGAAATTCAATTTTACTATTTCAGATACTTTCAGTAACACAAACTACTGCTAAATCTCTGACAAACTGATTTCCTGCCAGATTTAATAACTAAAGCATTCCCTTCCCTTATATTTGAATGTTTCTTTAAAATGTCCAGGGAGATAAGACAGTATGTTTTCCTCAAAAGGCTTGTAGTCTGGAAAGCAAATAGGCAAACAGGACGCAAGCACACGAACGAGTACAAAAGCCTGAGAAAGAAAGCTGCTGCCAGTGAGGAGCAGAGGCAGTTCTGTGGTGAGTCCAGGAAGAGACCTAAACTGCCTGGAGCCTTGAGCTTGTGGCGTGAGGCACAGTGCTTGCACATAAAGGCTTCATATCAGCCACAACTTCGTGACGACAGAACACCGTGGGAAGTTTTAGGAGAGAGTCAGGAAGAGCCTCAGAACCTTCTAAGATTCAAAACTGCTAATTTTACAGATGAGAAAAGTTTGGGGATGAGCCTTAGAAATGAAGAAGAGTAAACAGGGGGGGAGAAAAAATTTCAAGTAGATAAAAGAACTGAAGCATAAATCAATAAACAAAACAAATGATGGGAATTATTCGATCTTTGAAGGAACAGGTCTTATTGGACAGATGTATTTGAAACACCTGTTATATTTAAACACCTTGACTTTGAGGGCTTCCTGTGCCTTTTTTTCATCTTTGTAATCTAACATGAACTATTGCAGTGAACTGAATGAGATAAGCCACCATTAACTGTATGTTAAATTGGATTGATTGAAAAGGTGTGTTGAGGTGACACTGGAAAACTCTGATACCTGCCTTAGATTTGCAGCATTGCCAGACTATTGGGCTCTGTTTTCACTGTGGCATCAGCTACCATCGTATTCTGCAAATGGCTCATATTGACTGTGCCTAGACTGGTACAACCTGGCCTTTGAGGATGGCAACTAATAATATTCATTTATTCAGAAATAGTAATTGGACATCCACCATGTGGGCTTTTAACTAGTTGCTAGGATGAAACCAGTCAAAATAATAATTAAAATAATTCCAATATTTAACTTGTATCTGTCAGAAAATCTTAATTATATTAAAATAAACTCAACAACACTCCTCTCTTTTCCTTCCTTCACAACCTCCTCTCACCTCAGGCTAATGAAAGCCCCTCACTCAAAGCTCTGCTCATCCCTGCAGCCCATCCTTCACTGCATCATCACTGCTCTTTATCCCTACCTCTCCCGATCCTCTCAGCTTTGTACTACATAGATCAATTTAGTTTTCTTATCTTTCACTTTTTTCCCTTTTCTCAAGCCCCACCTTCCTCTGCTCAGTTTTAAAGATATCTCAAAATTCTAAATTCCATTTTTGCAGGAAGCTATAGACCTTAGAGAGTGGGGAAGGCAAAATCAAGCTAGCAAAACAAAAACAAAAACAAAAAACATTGTCTTGAGAGACTGGGAAGAGTGTGGAGAGGCCAGAGCATTATAATTCCCTCTCTCCCTCCTTCCCTTCCTTCTTTCTATCTGTATACGTTCTACCATATCATAATCTTCTCCCGGTCAGTCTTTGCTCTGTCTCTCTCTGTCTCTCTCTCTCTCTCTCACACACACACACACACACAAACACACAAACACACACACACACTCCAAAATACAATGTGGCTCCGAGAAGTTACAATTATTTCTAATGATAGCACACCTCCTTAGAGGAATGTAAATATTCTTAGGTGCCTTTGAAAATATTACCAGATGTAGCCTGTTTATGATCTTCTAAATATCTTTTCTCACAACTGGAAATTGGTGGATGAATGGCTCCCTGCAGAAGAAACACACCATCAGCAACCCCACTAAGAATCTCTGTGCATTCACTTGCTAAAGGGTATGTGCTTACCAGATGACAACCCTCCCAGTTTCCAGCTGCCACTAGATGTCTCTCCTAGCCAATATTGAAACCCAACCACACTTCCCATCCTTCCTGGGGTCTCTGATGTGTAAATAGATAGATACTCCGGGGTGCCTGCCCAGCCCCACCACAGTGTTAGCAAATTAGAGGGGCCTATTTCCAACCTGGGAATGATCCTGTCTCTGGACATCTGTGTGTCTCTGATGGAGATTAAGGAACCAGTTTACTCACAGTGAATCAGTCATGGCTTCTTGGTGGCTTTTCAGAAACACATTTTAGCTGTCTTATCCCAGCCATCCTATCTCCTCACAGGGCTTCCGGTCTGAACTTCATTAGTCATCCCTACTTTCAAGTCACCATATCTTTCTTTGTCCGCTGTCTGGCTTGTTCTCATCAATGGGAAAACTGAGGGGCTCTGCAGAGTAATAATGTTGTCCAAGGTAGTTAATTGAATGCTGTAATAGACACCTGACGGTGACCCCCAATGAGTCACAGCATTGTATAATCCTCCTGCTTTGTATGCTGTGGAAACTGTGACTTACTTCTAATAGTATACTATGGCAAAAGAGATGGGATATCATTTCCATAATTATATTATTTGGTAAAGATGAAAGGATTTTTCAAGGCAATTCAAATTCCCAATCCACTGATTTTGAGGTAATTAAAAGGGAGATTATCCTGGGTGGGCCTGACTTAATCAGATGAGCTCTTTTAAAGAGGATCCAGACCTTCCATGAAGTTAAAGGCTCTAAGGAACATAAACTCTCATTCTCATTCTCTCTCCTTTTCTCTCTCCTTACCTCCCTTCCTCTCACCATTCCTCTGAAATCTGCCAATAACCTGAGCAAGCTTAGACGTGGGTCCTTCCATGGTGAAACCTCCAAATGGGAACATACTCTGGCCAACACCTTGACCTGAACCTTGTAAATTTCTGAGCTCAGGAAAGTTAATCTGTGCACAGACTCATGATCCACAGAAATTGTGAGATAAGAAATGAGGGCTGTTATAAGCCACTAAATTTGTGATAATTCATTATATAAAAAATATAATTATTGATACTAAATGCACCCAAATTTATTCAATTAACTGCTTATGAGTAACCAGGAGTCTTTCTTCTGCACACCATTACATCGTTATGTGCTCCTAGTATTTTTCTAGTCTAAGTACAAAAATCAAGTATGCTTACCCTCATTGCTATGATACAGATTTATTTTTTAATTTTGGTGTAAGAACCCCATCACTATCATACATTCATTTCAGTATTCTTCAAAGAAATATCGGCTATATGGTCCCTTAAATGTTTTGTACACAATCAATGACATTTCTTTATCTCTAACCCTCTTTATCATTGTCTTATGGATTAGACAACTTTTTGGGGTTTTTGGAAGTAACTTAATACCTGCAATAAAACTATTTTTTTTTTTCATAACTTTGTATGTAGGCTATCTCAGTCATTCTCCAGGTTTTAAGTGGGGCTCAGCTGTTCTTCTTCTGGGACCACCTACTTGGCTGTGCTCATCTCAGCAGGGCTGCAGGAGATCCAGAAGACACATGGATGTCCCTCAACATCTCCACTCAGAGCTGACACAAGGTAACTGTTGTCCACATTCCATTTCTCAGAGCAAGTACCCAACCAAATCCAAAGTAAGCAGACAGAAGTTTTCTCCATTCCACAGATGTGGGGGTGGGGAGGAATACATTTGTTAATAATACAATTTGGTATATTCATGTGGTATCGGGTTGTGTTTCAACTCTTGGCCTACTTTCTATCATTGAAGTCTTAACTTTAAGTGTACGGGTAACCTGTACCATCACCGTTCCAGAGTCTGTCTGATGGATCATGCAATCTTGATCATGGAAGCAAAAACAAATGTCTTAAACAATTCAAGTAGGACATAACTTCTCTCAATATTCATGTGATACCAATTGGTATCTGTGGCAGTTAGGAGAAAAATAAAACAAAACAAATCACAAGCTCCAAATTGGTATGTCATGATGGATAGTTACTTTGCAGAGTTTTGCTCAAGCTAGAGATCATGCATAGGTTTGTGTTTCTTGTGAAAAATTTGATAATTGAATAGAGTCTTCTTTCAAATGATGAAAATCTTACTAGCATATCATCCTCTTGAAGACTCTTCAGCGTTCCTGTATAATTCCTGATTTGATGGACTCTTCCTCATCAGTTCCATTGTTCCAACAGCTTGGCAGTAAGGATGAAAATACACTTTTGACTCACATTTTTAGTGATGACTTTCATCCTGACTGAGTATGGCTGGGTGCTGGAGCTGAAATGCAAAATCCTGGATGGTAGCCCTCTAACATATTACCCCAAAAAACCAAAAGGATGACTCAACCCCGGAATGATGTTATTTTGAAGAAACACAGTTTGCCAGCCAAACGTATTTTAAGAAACATCCAATTATTTACTTTTGCTTCTCAAAGAACATCAGAGGAATTTCCTATATTAACTTTGGTCACAGAAACTTTTCTGAGACCATCTTCCCGTCTATCTTCTGAACAACCCTCAGATGGTTTTGTTCAATTCACTTCAACCCACAGTATACAAGCCAGCACTACATTCCCATGTCTTATGGCCCCTTCTCTTATGCAGATTTGTCTTCTCTTGCAGGAAATAGCATCCTTGTCCTTCCTGCAAGAATGGAGGGGAAGAAATTGGGAGCAAATCAGGCTGCAGGTACATAAGTCTTTTAGCTTGATTTGGGGGGCAGGGCAGGAATCTGCAAACACACTTATATTCACAATTTTTAGTCCTCAGCACAGTCTTATTAAGGCTTAATTGGCCATTTCTCAAAGTTGCAGAAAGCAAATTTTGGAAGAGTATTTAAAATCCTCCAGTTATATCCTCATTGTTTATCTAAATTGCTCTTCTGCATAACAGATAAGAAAACTGATGCTTAAATACCACTAATGACACAGGACTAGATGTGAAGACATCCGGAGTCAGACTGTTATGTTTTGTCTGCTCTAAAGGAATTTCCAGCATATGTTGAGAGAGCTGATATCTCCATGTAACTTTCACCCAATAATCCTAAAAGTATCCCTTAAGAATGCATTCCCAATTTCTTTTCTATCTGATGGCCCTGTAAATAATTGAAGATGACTCATTTATATTATTGGACTATATAAGTATGATTTCAAATGCTCTCATGTAACATGGACTCAAGTGTCTTCATCATCCTGATTGTCTTACACCAGGGCAACATTTATTTGTAACTTTCATTGCTTGCCCTGGCCTCTAGTGATTTGACAGCCAAAGTGCAGAACAGGACCCCTTAAGTCTCCTTTCCTGTACACCATAGTCACATTAATTCAGTATAAACTTCAATAGTATTTTGGGAGAGGGAATAGCATAGTGTTGTAATAACACCAATTTGGAGTGAAATTACCTGCGTTCATAGCCAGACTCCGCCATTTGCTATCCATGTGCGTGGTTTCTTCATCAAAGAATCTAAGTGATGCCAACTTTATGGGGGTTTTGCAAGATTCCAATGAGATGATACACACAAAAAACATCCATAATGTCTGGTGCATAATATAAGGGCCCAACTAATGTTAATTCTTCTGATTATTATTGCTACTCTGAAAACTCCCAGTCTTAGAACTCATAGTCAACTAAATTTTCCAGCTTCAAAAATCGCATTTAATATTTTAAAACTGTTATTTTCTCTTTATCACATTACTCATTATTAATTCTACCTATTCAAATGAGTCCCCATTGCCAAATTAAATCAAATACTTCTCCTTGTGGTCTCTTGATATCCAAGGAATCTACTTATACCTGGAGATTATCTCTGAATAACAGATGCTAAAACTTGCTTTCTTGAATAAAATAGCATAAAAACAGTAGCAGCAATAGTAGCACAATTTGTTGAGTGTTTTCTATGTACTAGGGGCATTGAGTTAAAACTTACACAGACACGTAAACACTCTTCAAACACACCACAGACAGATGCACATCACACTTTCCTGTTCTTGGGTTTTCCATCAATAGTTTAAAAATAACGATTATGACAGTGATAGTAATAGCAGCAGCTGCTACACTCCCTTAGTCACAGAGACATTAGAGGGATAAGGAGACAATATCTGAATGTGTCTTTTCCAGGCTCTGCCACATTTGCCAGCAGGATTTGCATTCGTGATTGGGACTGTTTCACAGGCAATTTATTTCCCATTAAAATCATTCCCACAAGGCCATTCCAAATATCAGTACAGCTTTCTTTTGGCAAATACATCACAACTGTTAACATTTTGATAGAAAATTAATACTTACAAAGTGCTTTCATAAACATTATCTCATTTAAGCCTCACAAAAACCTTACAGCAAAGAACGTTCAAAGAGCTTAACAATACTTGTAGCAAAGCTTGCAAAGTTACCTGTCAGGTGTTGGAATTAAGACTTGAATTTATATCCGTATGATCTCTAATCTCTTTCATACCCCCACACAAAGATGCTTTTTGAGAACCCTTGCTTGGGAGATAGTAAGCCTGAATGGAAAATTCAGGTTTTACCACTTCTGACACCTCTCAGTACCTGCTTCCTGTCTGGAAATGGTCAAAATAAGCCCCCTCTCACAGAATCAGTGTTAAATGTGATAGTGTGGATAAACCATTCTACAAACTTGCAAGCATTTAACAGAGGTTTGTCACACAAATATGACATGTAAGTGTAATGTTTTACAGAAATTTCAAACTGATTTCCATACTGTCAGAGTGATAGCTATTGTATGATTCTTGCTTTCAACAGTTCCAGTCACCATTTTGAAGGGTGTGCCTAATAAAAATGTAGACAAGTTGTAGCCATTGGTAAATGTTGTATAAGAACTGACTTTATTTTTCAGTTTGGGAAGACTTTTCCTGCATCCCTTTACTCATTTTAATTTCTTCTTCACACTTTTGCAGATGAAGAAAAGCCAATAAAATAACAGCATTGGGCCTGATGGTGTGGCTCATTCCTGTAATCCCAGCATTTTGGGAGGCTGAGGAGGGCAGATCACTTGAGGCCAGGAGTTGATATCAGTTGAGACCAGCCTGGCCAACATAGCAAAACCGGTCTCTACTCAAAGTACAAAAAATTAGCCTAGTGTGGTAGTGCATGCCTGTAATCCCAGCTACTTGGGGCTGAGGGACTAGAATCACTTGAATGCGGGAACTGGAGGTTGCAGAGAGCCAAGATCATGCCACTGCACACTGCACTCCTGCATGACAGAGCAAGACTCTGTCTCCAAAAACAACAACAATGACAAACGAACAAACAAAAAAAACAGCATTGATTTTGCCTCCTTAGAAAGGACTATTTGCTAAATGTGTGATGTGTATAAAGGTGCATAGTTCGGATAGGTGATTAGTGCTATTCTATGTTTCCTTGATGTTTCGCCCAAGCTTAGTAAGGCTTTTTATCCATTAAAGCTTCATTTTCATTTTGTAGACATGAGTATAAAACATGTAAACATATAATGAATACATTATTTTAAAATTAAAAACTGTTACAACATATTTTATATTATAATTATTGTTACTATTTCAAAGATTGCTTCATGGTTTGATAGCCTTTCTTGCGAACCTCAGGTTTAAAACAAAAATTCCCATGAATGTTCTTCTGTGACATTCTTTGATTAATTAATTCAGAGAGCTTTATTTACTGAAAAAAAATCTGATCATCAACTAAGTGACTCAATAGTTTTGGTCAAGTAGTTCATCTAGAGTACAGCATTTATAGTAAATAAAGTAAAAACATTTTTAAAAAGTGCTTTGCAATCCTCAAAGCACTTTTATTACACACATATATAGACACAAAATACACATATCAGGGAAAAATTATAAAATATCACACTATGAATATTGGCTAGCTGTATGCCTTAGGTGGCAGCACCATTCATAAAGTGCCTAGGATTTGTCTGTTGTACATCTTGCTTCCTAAATCACAGTAAATGAGGCAAAACCTTAAATAACACTCACTGATCTACTAATCCCATTAAAGTTTTTAAGGCAGGATTTCAAGATCTATTGCAATAACGAGCATCAGTTACAGCTAACCGGATATTGCTGAGTGGAAAAAAAAATGTGTTTGCCATTCACTTTTCCAGGTCTTTCTTTTTCTTTAAAAAATCAATTTATCTTCTTCTAGTATAATCCATTCTACGGAATTAGAGTGAATTAGTTTCAAGCAGATTACAGCGTCAGTAGAAGAGTTAGCAGAAAGTAAGTTAGTGCACACCCCAACATGTCCTTAAAACTGATTTCTTTAATAACTAATGCTGAAAATGTAATGAATTATATAGCATAATAAGGAAAAAAGCAATAGTTTTAGATAAATTCAACAATGAAAAAGGGTGTCTTAAAAATAACTATCTTGCTTTCTTTCTGCTGAAAGGCTGAAAGCTCCTCTAATTTCATAAATATTTTCCTGCAATTCTCATACTGTTTGGAGCTACCATCATTACCATCTCATTTTTCTTTTACCCCAGGACTTCTGAATTGGGAGATCTTGCTGGCTGTCCTTGCATACTCAGAGCTTTCCTATTCTCCATTCCTTTGGAATCTAGCTTCCACTCTCTCTCATTAAAATCACTAGCTCTTTACTTGGCCACAAAAGCCCCCTTTAGACCAAAGGCTATGGTCTATTTTCTACTCCTTTTCTTTCTGGTACGTGCAGAGTTCTAATTTATTTTCCACTTTTTCTTCCTTAGGATTCCTTACTCCCTCAGCTTTCTTGGCACTACCCTCTCTTTACTCCCCTATCATCTTTTGATATACTCCTTCCAGTGTTTTGAATTGGTCCCTACTCCTCAAATACATACCTCCACCAAAAATCAATTTTCAGTTTTCTTCTCATGAAAGTCTATACATGCTTCCTTGGAGATTTCAGTCATCTGTTCAGTTTTTTTTTTCACTAGGCAATCATTTATTATATTTCTAAAATGATTCAAGATAATAGGCTGTGGAATACAAAGATGAAGGTTGCCATAAAATATAAAAGAGCTTAATCAAATTACCACCTACCTGATTATATGTTTTTGAAAGCTAAATATATGACCTTCACTTGTTGCCTGTGTGCCAAGGTACCACGTCCCTGGGCAACACTGTTGTAGATTCATACTACATACAGCAAAAATGAACTCATCTTGTTTCTTCTAACTTGCCTAATCCTCCAAATTTATCTTTTCTCTCTCACTATGACACTGCACCTGCCACTCAAGTTTCAATGCATTGGAGTCATCCTTGACTGTTTCTTATCACATTACCAACAAACATAAGTAGTTAGTAAGTCTTATCAGTTATTTCTGAATCACAACTGTTCATCTATTTCTTCCTTTTCAATATTAGTTCTACTTCACTATTCAGTCCTCACTTGAAGTCAGAGCAACTAAACCATCTTATAGTAGTCAATGGCTGTGCCTAAACTCTGCTCACCTCACATTTCCAACCCATTTTATTCTTTATTGCTAGTGAGAGACAGGACTAGCTGGATTTCCTAGGCTGACTAAGAATCCCTAAGCCTAGCCGGGAAGATGACTGCATCCACCTTTAAACACGGGGTTTGCAACTTAACTCACACCTGACCAGTCAGGTAGTAAAGAGAGCTCACTAAAATGCTAATTAGGCACAAATAGGAGGTAAAGAAATAGCCAATCATCTATTGCCTGAGAGCACAGGGGGAGGGGCAATGATCGGGATATAAACCCAGGCATTCTAGCGGCAACGGAAACCCCCTTTGGGTCCCCTCCCATTGTATGGGAGCTCTGTTTTCACTCTATTAAATCTTGCAACTGCACTCTCTTCTGGTCCATGTTTGTTACGACTTGAGCTGAGCTTTTGCTCGCCATCCACCACTGCTATTTGCTGCCGTCACAGACCCGCCACTGACTTCCGCCCCTCTGGATCTGGCAGGGTGTCCACTGCGCTCCTGATCCAGCAAGGCACCCATTGCCACTCCCGATAGGGCTAAAGGCTCACCATTGTTCCTGCACGGCTAAGTGCCCGAGTTCATCCTAATCGAGCTGAACACTAGTTGCTGGGTTCCACGGTTCTCTTTGTGACCCACAGCTTCTAATAGAGCTATAACACTCACTGAGTGGCCCAAGATTCCATTCTTTGGAATCCCTGAGGCCAAGAACTCCAGGTCAGAGAACAAGAGGCTTGCCACCACCTAGGAAGCAGCCCACCACCATCTTAGGAGCAAGAACAAGGACAACTGGTAACACTAGGATCATCTAAGTAAATACTAATTGAGCCAGGCACAGTGGCTCACTTGTATAATCCTAGCAGAGAAGAGATCTCTTGAGGCCAGAAGTTTCAGACCAGCCTGGTCAACACAGCAAGATCTCATTTCAATAAAAAGAAAAAAAGTATTAAATAAATACTAATTAAAACCATCTTCCTCAAATCCTAAATTATTCTCCACTATTTAAATGACCGTGGATTTTGTGGGCCCTCCACAAGGTAGCCGCAATCCACTTTTCCAGCCTCATCTCCAATGTAGCATTTATATTAACTTGAAACTCTTACTGAAGGCATTCTAGATCCTACCATTAAAATTCTAGTCTCAGGTCCTTTCCACATGCTAAATTCAATAGTTGGAATATGACTTCCTTCCCTCTACTTTATTGATTATACTATTCTATCTAGATTTGTCAACTTTTACCAACTAAGTATCATTTTTGCTAACTTGTACATTACTTCTACCATTACACTCCAGCCCTTGACTCTT
This sequence comes from Gorilla gorilla gorilla, assembly GCF_029281585.2. NCBI lineage: Eukaryota > Metazoa > Chordata > Mammalia > Primates > Hominidae > Gorilla > Gorilla gorilla. The sequence continues at coordinate 94,202,978 of NC_073232.2, read as the reverse complement.
TCCCTTAATTGATGTAATGCATTACTTACTATCTTCACCATTTATTGGTGCTATTATACATTCATAGATTATAAACAAACTCTTATATTTCTATTGCAAAATGTAGAATATATAAAATACGGAATATGTGATAGGCTAGAAGGAAGATAAAGTAGTAGCCCAGACTCCCAGAAATAAATACACCAACAGTTTTAGGCACTGTCCTCAATTTTACTTTTCAGTTTCATTTAATTCCACTATTTTTCGAACAATGTAAATGTGGATCTATCTCCAGTTGGGGCTTAAGACTCTTGAATGCTTGTCTGAGTTTTATTACTTTTGTTTACTTAATGCCTGACATCTAGAAGGCACTTAATAAGTGTTCAGTAATATTGACTATCACAGGAAAATTACACATGTAGCCAAAATGAAAATTATATATTCATTTCTGTGTTGATCTGTATATGTCATAATGACAGGGGTATTTCAGCTCTGTTCAGTATTGCCTACCTTACACCTACTGTAGTACCTGAAACATCATAAATGTATTGAATAAATAAATATATTAAAATCATGCTCTAAGGGGCATGTACTATGGAAGATTTACATGGAAATCTCTTGTTAATCTTCCATTTATAAAGAATTATCTCTTATACAGTCTTTAAATAGAAATTATTAGTTAAGGCCAGGCACGGTGGCTTATGCCTGTAATCCTAGTGCTTTGGGAGGCCAAGGCAGGCAGATCGCTTGAGGTCAGGAGCTCGAGACCAGCATGGCCAACATGATGAAACCCCATCTCTACTAAAAATACAAAAATTAGTTGGAAATCATTTGAACCCAGGAGGCAGAGGTTGCAGTGAGTTCAGATTGCGCCACCACATTCCAGCCTGGGCGACAGAGTGAGACTCCGTCTCAAAAAAATAAAAGAAATAAATAAATAAGTAATCAGGTGATATAGCACATAGTCAATGTAATTTGTTATATGATAGTAAATATTGTTACAGCCAATATTTTGATTAGGAGAGAAAGAAAGAGAAGAAGTAAATTTCCATTTTGTGACCTTCAACTTATAAAACCAAACTTATCAAAGGATGAATTTATTAATTAGGCATTGGGGAGGATGTGATTGCATGTAATTTATCAATAGATATATATCAACAGGGTATAACTCAGCTACAATGAAAAAGCAATCTTTATATTCAATTCAGTTCAAAATAGTAAAAATCGTTATGAAATGGAAGAATTAATGTTTAGCAAAAGCGTAGCCCAGCCCTTGTGTTAACAAGGCCTCCTGTGTTAGCAAGGCCTCCGGTGTTCCTCATTGTCCTGGATTATGAAATAGCAATGTCACCCAGACATCCTTCCATGTTATCCATCTCTTCCAAGAGAATGGCCATAAGCCCATGACAAGGGCAGCCACTGAGTTTCAGTTCTGAGGGATACAACCTTCAGTGTGAAGAGCAGACAGTTCATGCTCTGTCTGCAGGTTTTATTTTTTCTCACAGTTATTTAATTCATCCACTTGTTGTGATCAGCATCTCTTGGAATTTGTGTTTTTGGATTCTCTTCTTCCTCTTCATTGCTGCTGGAAGAGGACTGTGGAAATTGCTTGGCCTTAATCTAAAGCTTTAAGCCTTCTCACTCTAGATAAAACGAGACTTTGATGTGCACAGGAAGTTAACCTACACTATTAGGGTAAATTCTGAAGCTAAAGGCCAGCAGTTCCTTCCTGCTCTTCCATTGGTCTGGCACTGTCCTCACTATATGTTTCTCCTTTGGGTCATCTCATGTCTGTGTGTCCATCTATGGCCATGGTAGATGGCTGGGCTGTTTGTGGATTAATTCAAGTATTCAAATTCCTGAGAACTTACCACTTCTCATACCCCATTAGAAGAAAGAATATCGTGAGGTACTAGTGGGATGAGAGCTGTATGTGTAGGAAAACAGATGTCTGACTTCATCAGGCTTATTCGTGTGGGAGTCTGGTTGCATGTAATTGCACCTGTCAAAGAGGCTTGAAAACTGCCTATTATTTGATGCACATACCTCAGAACAGTGACGATCAGCAAAGAATATTTGCTTTCCCAGAATGACAGCAGCAACAGCAGCAACAATAACAGAATACCAACCTACCACAGCACCAAATTGTTGTTAAGCCTCTCCTAAATCAGTACATCTCAAACACTGTGATTACATATTTCTGGCTATGGCCACACTTTTTAGCACAATTATAAACCCAGGGTGTCCATAGGCAAAACAGAGTTGAGGCTTATCTTAATTCAACTGCTTCATTTTCCTGGAAAAAGAAAGCCCAGTGTTTAAATTGGGAAGAGATTAGGCCAATCTTACACAATCAGTCAGTGAAAGAACTCATACACTATTTCTCTTCTAAGTCCAGTCATCTATCCCCTTCACCAAAATGCTTTCTTTTCCTCCTGAATTACTCTAAGCATCAGTGATTTTCCTCATTTAAATAACACAGGGATTTAGGGACATAACAAAAATATCACATCTTTTAAATGTTAATGTGGGTGTCACTATGCATTTATGTATGTAACTTATCTATTATTATCTTTATTCAGTGTTCAATTTTGTGTCCTAAATGTAAATCAGTTTCAGCCACTTTCTGTTGCAGCAGAGCAAATAAACACGTAATTACCTGAAAAACAAAGATAGTTAGCTTTTCACTATTTAAAATAAATCTCTTTCCCTTTCTGTCTCTGTCCCTTTCTTTCTTTCTCCTACACACACACACACATGCACACGCAATTACACGCACACACACACAGAGCAAGTTGTTGGTTGAAATTAATCCTCATTTTAATTTTCCAGGTCATTGAATATTTGTCTATAGACTCCTGTTACTTCGTCTTGATTAAAAACTTCTTCCTCTGGTAGAATATTACTTCCGTTTTCAGCATACATGATTTGGATTTAGCCAAAGTTCAATTACGGAGGTCTGATGTAACTTGAATATTGTACAAATGAACTGCGTATGTAAAATTTTGGGGTAAATTCTTTTATGAGAGAAGGTGACACCCCCCCCCCCCACCCCACCATCCCTCCACTTGCTTTGGCTGGAGTAGCAGATGATTATTCCCCAAATTGCATTCTAAGCAGGAGAATTTTAGCTAATTGCAGACTTTTGTTTTGTTAAGAGATAGAAAGGGATGGGTTGCTCTGAACTATAGAAGGGATTTGTATTAAGTGGGAAGCAAAAGAAAGGAGAGAGGAGTGGTTTGCTAATTTAAGGAACTTGGAAGGAGAAAGAATGAATATGTCTAATAAGGGACTTTATTAAGTTTCTGTTGTGTGTTATACTTTTTCTTCCCCATTTCCCCATGGAATGAATCTTCAATACAGTATCAGTTTTTTAATGTGTTAAGATGTCGGTTCTGTTTTTAGAGTTGTTCCAAAGGCTGTCCTAATTCAAGGTAAGTGGGGGGCAAGAACAGGCACAGTCCATGTCTCTCTCTCTCTTTCTATGTATTCATGTACATTTGTGTGTGTATACATGCGTATGAATGTGTGTGTGTAATCGCCCAATGGGTTCTTCCTGCCTGCTGCGCAAGAAGAACTGCACAGACAAAAACCAGTTCACTGAGACTGTGGCTTTGCAGTAAAGAAAGAAGCTGGTCATTTAGGTGATAGAGTTATCATTAAAATCAGTCTTCCAGAAGTCCAGAGGTTAGAGCTTTTCAAGGATAGTTTGGTGTGCAGGGCACTAGGAAATGGGAGTTGCTCATTGGTTGGGGAATGCAATCATAGGGCTGTGGAAAATGGTTCTTGTTTGCTGAGTCTGCCTCTGCATGGGGGCCACAGGACTGGATGAGTCATGAGTCCTGAGTTCCAGTGGGGTCAATCAGTTGTCAGAATTCAAAAGTCTAAAAGACATTTTAAAAAACCAATCTTAGGTACTTTAATAGTGATGTTATCTACAGTATAACAGGAGTAATTGAGGAAGTTACCAATCTTGTGGTTTCTGGCCACGTGACTACTGGGAGTTCAGGCCCCTCCCATAATCCTAATCTTGTGGCCTTTCATTAGATTTTCATTCCTTGAGCAAGAAGGGAGTTAGTTTTAGATAGAGACTGTTATTATCAGAGGCATTTGAACCAGAGCAACTCCATCTTGAAAAGGTGCTGGGTAAAATAAGGCTGAGACTTACTGGGCTGCATTCCCAGGAGGTTAGGCATTCTTAGTCACAGGATGAGGTAGAAGGTCAGCACAAGATACAGGTCACAAAGACCTTGCGGATAAAACAGATCGTGGTAAATAAACTGGCTAAAACCCACCAAAACAAAGATGGTCCTGAAAGTGACCTCATTTGTCCTCATTGCTCATTATATGCTAATTCTAATACATTAATATGCTAAAAGATGCGCCCACCAGCAACATAACTGTTTCAAATGGCATAGCAATGTCAGGAAGTTACTCTATATGGTCTAACAAAGGGAGAAATCCTCAATTCCAAGAATTGCCCACCCCTTTCTCAGAAAACTCATGAATAATCCATTTCTTGTCCAGCATATAATCAAGAAAGAGCCATAAAAATAGCCAACCAGTAGCCCTCGGGGCTGCTCTGCCTACAGAGTAGCCATTCTTTATTCCTTTACTTTCCTAATAAACTTGCTTTCACGTTACTCTATGGATTCACCTCAAATTCTTTCTTGTGTGAGATCCAAGAACCCTCTCTGGATTGAGATCCCTTTCCGGTAACATTATCATCTTTTCCAAGTGAAACTATAAACTAAATTTCTTTTGTAGTAATCTTTGTCCATGCCCAGGAATGCATGAAGACAGCCAGCCTAGAAGGCTAGAAGCAAGATGGAGTCAGCTATGTTAGATTTTTCTCACTACCATAATCTTTGCAATGACAGTTTCACCTGCAAGTGTGTGTATCTGCAATGACCTAGAAAGACCTTGAAAGATGGCTTCCTGGATATTTCCTAACCTTAAGTCAGATAATTCAGAGGATCTAGAAAGTGTCCCAAAACCCTTAATATTTCAAGAAGTACAGGCCTTATTTGAGCACATCCTTTATGTGACCTAAGATAGAGGGAAAATAGTAGTGACACTTTTGACCTTTTGATGCCATATTTGCATGCCTGTGCCAACTTTATCATTCCCCCTCTGCTAGGACTTTGACAGATTTGTTTTCAGCATTCTGAGCACTATTTTTTTTTAATTTAATTATTTTTAATTGGAAAATAAAAATTGTATATATTTATGATATGCAGCAATGTTGGGGCTCAGAAACAGATATACCAAAATATGGATTGTTGACATGCTGAATTGAAGTAAACCTCAAGTTCTCTCTGACCATCCCCCACTCATTGTCCTCCCAAAGTCCTTCTCTGCCTAAGATCCAGACCCATCAAGGACAATTGATTTTTTCTTCTCCTCCCTATAAGACCAAGAATGTAAACCCACCTGAACAGATCCCTTCACTGTCAAAAGCATATCCTGAGAATGACCCTATGGTCTAAAAAGAATATGTGTTTGGAGTTCCAAGCTAAGGAACCTGGGAATGGTCAACCTGAAGATTCACTCCTTATCTATGAAGGACATCTGAACCCCAGGCCCACTTGTTGGGATGTGGGCATACAGGGCAACCAGCCTTTTGTTTTGGGTTAAATGGAGGTTGTTGGGTGGAGGTTGCTAAGTAAAAATGACGTATAAACTCCACGCTTTTTACAAACGTTAGCCGTTCTCCTGTCCAGCTCACTGCCACTGGACGGCCTCTGTATGTAAGTCCTCAATAAACCCAACGTCTCATTCCCTGTCTCTGGTCTTCTCTGCAGCCTCTCCAACAAGGTGCCCTCCATATTGGAATCAGTAGAGGTCCAGCATGACAAACAAATGTGAACTGATATCTCACTGTGGTTTTAATTTGCATTTCCCTGATGATTGATGATGATGTGTGCCTTTTCATATACATGTTGACAATTTGTATGTCTTGTTTTGAAGAAAAATGTCTATTTAGGTCCTTTACAAACTTTTAATCAGGTTGTTTTCTTACTATCGAGTTGTGTGAGTGCCCTTTATATTTCAGATATTAACCCCTTATCAGATGTATGGTTTGCAAATTTTTTTTCCCATTCTATAAATTGCTTTTTTGTTTCGTTGTTTGCTGTACAGAGGCTTTGTAGTTTGATGTAATCCAATTTGGCTATTTTTGCTTTTGTCGCCTGTGCTTTTGGGGTCAAATCCAAAAAAAATCATCTGAGCACTACTTTTGGTGGAATATCAACTCCCTAAACATCAGCATGACGTGTTGATAGAGCATACTAAGTTTATTGCTTATCACAGTAAGAGAGAACACCACCTAGACAGTGTTTTCTAGTGCTCAGAGAAAGAAGGCAAGGTTGATTTTATCAAAAATAAGAAATTTGGTTTAAGGTGTGTCTTTCAATGAGCAGGCTTGATTCTCAGAAAGTTTCTGTTGCTGAGATTCTGGAGGTAGTGAAAATAAGCATTTATTTTTTAAGCCTGAGCATATTTATTCATGTTTTTAAATGTTAAGAATCATGTTATCATGGGCAAAGCTCTACCTCGAGAGTGCGAATTCCAGATTGTGTGGAAATCTATTCATTAAGGTCTGTTTCTGGATTTTATCCAGATACTAAGGGATCATATTTGAATGTTCTCTATGGATCACTGCTTAGCTAAGGTCCCTTTGGATCTATTGGGTCGAGTCTGATGTCTGTGGGAATAAAAATTATTTTCTAGGGTCTCAGCTGACTCAATTGTACAATCCATTCCCTTGACGGGAGCAGATATCAGTGGGTGGGATGATGTTCAGGAAGGTCTCAAGTGATTTTCTTCTCATCATTAGGTTGCACTTAGGGATTGAGAAGTTATTTCTATTGAAATGGAATCATAAATAGGCCGGGCATGGTGGCTCACACCTGTAATCCGAACACTTTGGGAGGCTGAGGTGGGCAGATCACAAGGTCAGGAGATCCAGACCATCCTGGCTAACACGGTGAAACCCCATCTTTACTAAAAATACAAAAAAAAAAAAAAAAAAAAAAATAGCCAGGCATGGTGGCAGGCGCCTGTAGTCCCAGCTGCTTGGGAGGCTGAGGCAGGAGAATGGCTGAACCCAGGAGGCAGAGTTTGCGTTGAGCCGAGATCACGCCACTGCACTCCAGCCTGGGCGAGAGAGTGAGACCCGGTCTCAAAAAAAGAAATGGAATCATAAATAAAAGGAGTTGAAGAAAGATTTTTCACTCAGTAGCACGGTTTATTCATGGTCCAGGGAAGAATATTAAATGCTTAGAAACAACAAAGTTTTGGGGAGAAGCACATGTAATAAGAAGGATGTATTGTTTTACAGGATTCTGAAATCTTATTTATTTCTCCATGTAGTCAACTTTCAATAGCAGTGGCTCAGAGCTAAAAGAATTGTTGAATCCCACTGTGTTGAAGAAATTTTTTAAAAGCCAGCTTGAGCGTGTGTTTGAGGAATGCAAGACCATGAAATTGCTTACAGCTTTTCCCAAGATAAATTTTGTGTATGAAAGTAGGCTGTATCCTTGGACATTGTCCACTTAACTTACGATTAGGCTGCTAGAAGTGCAAGAAGCTAAAAGTGGTGGTTGGAGGTCAATGAGAATATTTGCACAATGGAAATAGAGATCAGGTGATATTAAATACATAGATTGAGTGTTGAAGGAAGTGAGGGAATTCAGGAATTACCTGGGGATTAGGAGATACCATCATTGTAAAATTCTGCCTGAGTATTTAGTGTTTTAGTTATGAAGAGGTGTCAGTTTGCATTAGTAGTAAAAATTGTTTCTCCAAGGTATGGAAATCAGAACTACAGTTAACCTTTTTTGGTAGCTAGTGTACAAAGATGTCTGCCATCAGTTTGTTCTTCTACCTTTTTGTGCATGCTGCTTCTCACGTCAAGAGCTGAAATCAAATTCACCTCTTCTTAAATCTAGGCCATCTTAATGATTGTTGATGATTCTACTTAGTGAAAGTGATGTTGTATTTCCAAGGTGAGGTCATAAAAGGCTTTGAGGCTTCTTTCTGGGCCTCTTCCAATTTTTGCAATCCAGCCACCATAAGGTGAGAAGTCCAACCTTCGTGAGGAGGCCATGTGAGGGTCCTCTGGGCAACAATCCCACCTGACCTCCAGGCAAGTGCGATTGCCCAGTGAGAATGGTGATTACCTGCATCAGAGTGAGTCATGTCTTTATCCATCCCAGTCAATGTTCAGATAACATTAGCGGTCATCTGACTGAAGTCTCACAAATGGTAGCTGCTAGTTAGGCCCCGTCAATCCACAGAATTCTGAGAGAAAATAATAAATTGTTGCTTTAAGGCATAAAATTTGGTGTGGTTTTTATGTAGCAATAAATAATTGGAGAAGTTCTTAATGTATTATTTATGTAAATTCCCTGTCAGTTCACAGGTGGATTCTAGACAATTAGGATGAATGAATAGATGCTGGAGATACACTCAAATGAAAACACAAAAAACTTGCTACTGTTCTTATAATTCCCCTGACCACCTTGTTTCCTCAGATAATACCATGCTCTGTGGTATGCAACAATGAATTCACACCAGGCACTGTCATGTTTTCTTCTTTCAATATTCCTACTTTATGATGGAATTTGTACTGAAGATTGTAAGCTGCTTCAGTAGTCACAGTTTATTTGGGGGATCTTCAGTGCATTGTCTAAATAATGTCAGTGATATCTTGGTATTCTAATTTTTAAAATATCTTCATGGAATTTGAAAAGAAACAAAAAAGAAAAAGAAAAAGAAAGGTAGGGTGGGTACTGCATGTTAACAGGTGTTAAAGGAGCAACCTCACTTTCACTTGCATACCAGGCATTAGCTGATGGTGAAGAGGTTTCTGGCTTAGTTCCTACGTGGCCAGGAGGAAGTGGGAGGATTATATAAACAGAAAAACAAAAGCTTTTAAAATATTTCAGGATTAAGATAAGGATGTAATCACTGTGTTAGAATTTACTCCCTCTGTGTTACCAAATAATGGAATTGATAATGAGTTCACAACATGTTTTATAGCATTACAAAAAATGTGACATTTGATATTTCTGGGATTCTATGTTGCTATCTGGTACCCATTTTATACCCTAGACTTGTAATTCTGGCTGGGCATGTAGTAAAGTATTATAAGAAATGGGGGCCAGGAGCAGTGGCTCATGCCTGTAATCGCAGCACTTTGGGAGGCTAAGGCGGGAGGATCACCTGAGTTCAGGAGTTTGAGACATCCTGGCCAACATGGCGAAACCCTGTCTCTACTAAAAATATGAAAATTAGCCTGGTGTGGGGGTGTATGTCTGTAATCCCATCTACTCAGGAGGCTGAGGCAGGAGAATTGCTTGAACCTGAGAGGCTGCAGTGAGCCAAGATCACACCACTGCACTCCAGCCTGGGCGACAGAGGAAGATTCTGTCTAAAAAAAAAAAAAGAAAGAAGGAAAGAAAAGAAATGGGAAAATGAGAGTTCAGCCACTGCTTGACCTAGGATATAATATAGATATGGCTAAATTTAATTCCAGCAATGTCTTGATATTTTGAGTGTTCTAAGGAACTATTAATCAATCTTTAGGAATCTTATTACCTATGTCATTTTTCAAGATGGCCATTAAGAAACACTTAGAAGGATTAAAATAAAATGGAATTAAAATAAAACAGGGAAAGGTTTTCTTCTCTTCCTGATACTACATTTTTCTCTCTAGGGGAACAGCCTTCCTCTAACTGCCCTAGGACAAGGATGAGAGAAAAAGGTGTAGAGGAGAAACACCTGCATACACCAACCTCCAGAGGGAACTCAAGGCTTTCTCCTCTCCATCTCATTACACGGGTGCCCTCCACAGCCTTCCTTCAATAGCTCCTCCGATTTCTAGTGTATCTTCCACTTATATAATGTTACCTTGTTATCACTATTACATTCACAATTTTGCTCACCATAAAATATTTTCCTGTGTGGAAAAATATGTTCATCACTTTCAAAAGAAGAGCTATGAATATATTTATGTGTGTGTGTATATATATGTATGTATGTATGTTTGTGCTTTGTGTATCTGTATGTATTTATACATATATGCATATGTAGCTATGCATACATTTATGTGTATATATAGATTACATATGTGTATACATAAATACACACATATACATATATATTTCATGTGGATGTGTCTGTATATACACATATATTGTCAATAAATGTAAATTTCTCTTCTATAATTCAGTGGTGATATAAAGCTGTTGCATATCGAACAAAGACGCAGGCAAAAATTTAGCTGAAAAGCCATTTATTTTTAAGGGAGATACCTTTGAAACAATTAGAATCATGCATGGTAGGTACTGAATAATTCAACGAAAGTTGCAGATAATTCATGCTCCCTCCTTGAAGTCACTGGTTGATCCACAAATAGTCTAAAAATGATGAGGTATGATGAATTTCTCTTTCTGCCTGACAAATAACATAGCATTATGTCTATAATTACCCTGAAACATTTTAGCAACACAACCCAGAATCATGTCAAAGTACCTGAAATCAGGTTTCCAACAGAATTCCAAAATAGCAGTGATCTTTTAGAGGAATTTGACCGGCTATACCTAGAAAATAACAAATATTTAAAGGCTCATATTTTGGAAGCTGGACTTAGTTCATCTCAGAGAATTTTGAGAAAAGCTGGTGTTTGTTCTATACATGACCAGATTCTTGACTAGCTAGCTTTCTGTGAAGGGCAGAGGCCACTAACTCCAGTGTTAGGAATTCGGATTAATCATTTTACAAGTCTGAATTTTTATTTTGTCCATTATTTGTGTCTGTGATTTTGAAAAACCTCAAACTCAGCATTTCCCATAGATTCATCTATAAATTGTGATATTTTATGATTGTAAAATCCATTCTTCTTTCTTTCTTTCCTTTCTTTCCTTGTTTCTTTTTCTTTCACTTTTTTAGAGATGATGTCTTGCCCTGTCATCCAGTCTTGAATGCAGTGGCATGATCAGCTCATCATAACCTCATACTTCTGGGCTTAAGTGATACTCCTGCCTCAGCCTCTCAAGTATCCAAGACTACAGGTGCACACCACCACTCCCACTTAATGTAAAAGATTTTTTTGTAGAGACAGGGTTTCATTATGTTGCCAGGGTGGTCTTGTATTCCTGACCTCACATGATCCTCTCACCTTGGCTTCCCAAAGCACTGGGATTAAGGTATGAGCCACTGTGCCCAGCTCATTGTATTTTAGTAAAGAATATATAAACATTGTCTTATTAAATCTGTAAAACTTTCAGTAAAGCAGCAATTATTGTAACCTGAAAAAGAGATTGAAGCTCACAGAAGTTAAGCAAATGGTCTCAGGTCACACAATTGAGAGTCAGAATTTGATCCTAGGGTTCTAACTCTAAAGCCAATGGTCTCTTCATTACTATAAAATTTTTTACTATCTAAGAATTTATGAAGAAATATTTTGATAATTGAAGAAATGCTTTATAAGAATCAAAATTAGCATTTTATCTCTTTTTAAATAGGCTACACATATTAGGGCCATGGTGATGGAACAAACCATCTCAGACTATGTCTTTCTGACATTCCTGGTAGTGCTTTTGTAAGAATGGTAACAAATGAATAGAAATATGTGCAGCCTACATTTCAGAAGAGAGGTCTTTACACTAAAGACGAAAAGTAATCCTCTACTTGTGGTTGAATATCAATAACTTAATGATGCTTGCAATGATATTTGATGTTTGATGTTGTTGATATTCCTGAAGCTTAAAATTGCCATTGGCGTATTATTTGATTGGGTTATCAGGAGTTTACATCAGGTTTTTAAAGAGCAGGTTTTTTGAAGAGAATCCTCTTTGGAGAGTCAGAGGACTTCTTCCTGCTTGTGCAATAAGTGCTATGCTGAAATAACTCAAAAACTCTTTCATTGGAAACATATAGAAGTGCACAACAAATTTAAGCAAACATTTAAAAACTATATAGCTGAGATTGCTAGATTCTAAAGAAATTTCTCAGGTACCAGGACAGAAAAATGAGAATAAACTGGAAATTACTGAAATGATTGTGTGAGGAGTTGTTGCAGTGCTGCTTTCATGGTGGGGAGGGGCTGGAAGACAGGAGGATTGAGCAATTGAAAGAGATAAAGATCAGTAACATACATCAGTGGTGTTTGTTTTGTTTTTTTTCTGATGGAATCTTGCTCTTGTTGCCCAGGCTGGAGTGTAATGGCATGATCTCGCCTCATTGCAACCTCCGCCTCCCGGGTTCAAGCGATTCCCCTGCCTCAGTCTCTCAAGTAGCTGAGATTACAGGCAAGCGCCACCATGCCTGGCTAATTTTTTTTGTATTTTTAGTAGAGATGGAGTTTCAGCATGTTGGCAAGGCTGGTCTCGAACTCCTGACCTCAGGTGATCCAACAACCTCAGACTCCTAAAGTGCTGGGATTACAGGCATGAGCCACTGGGCCCGGCCCAAAGTGGTTCTTAAGTGGTACTCCTGCCTCAGCCTCTCAAGTAGCTAAGAGATAATTTTGCCCTGAAGCAGGGGGACACTTAAGCAATATCCGCAAATTTTTGTTTGTCACAACTATGGGAGTGGCATAGTATGAATGGTATTAATGGCATGCAGAGGGTAGAAGCTAGGAATTCTGCTAAACATTCTACAGTACGGAAGAAAACCACCCAGAACAAAGAATTCTGTGACGCCAAAAGTCAACAGTACTCAAGTTGACAGCCCTGGTCTAGAGAGTGGGGCTTTATGTCTATAGGGACAGTAATGGAAAATGTTGATTCACAGGGATGAAAATTTAAAACTGTATTACCCAAAAGAAAAGCCTTAATCCTATGAGGATTATACCTAAATTGAACAGAGAACCAAAAACCAAAAAAAAAAAAAAAGAAAATATTTTGTTCATTTCCTCTCTGCCTGCAATGTGGGATAAGAAAATTTTCTATGAGTCCAAAAACCTCTCATATTGTGATTCAATTTACCAAAAGATATCTTGGATTCTAAATATTTAGAAAATAAAATGAGCACCAATTCTGGGTAAGTGATAGCCCTAGAATTTCTTACCATCATAAACACAAAATCTCTTTACCCAGACAGTTTCATAATTTATGCTATGAAAAGATCTTTACAGTAAAAAAAAAAGATTAGCTTACAATAAAAGCTTTTTTGATTTTTATTGTTTAAAAAGTTAAACAATGCACCAAAATGGAGTGTTAGTAGACTCAATTAACAGAAATATTGAAGCCTGAAACACTGTGAAAATAAAACAATTAAAAAGAGAACACAAACTAATTAAGTTTAATATCACCAAAATATTTTAACAGTAATTAAAATCCCATGAAAATACAAACACTATAAAAGGAATATCTGTAAAAAGAAGCTAATCAAATTTCCAGAAATAAAAAATAAAGTCATTGGAATAAAAAATCCAATCAACAATTTAAACAGCAAATTAGATACAAATGAAGAGAGAATCATAAACTGAATTAACATATGAGCAATTAACCAGAATACAGCACAGATGGAAAAAAAAATAAAAACCATTAATGTTGGAAAACATGAGAGCTTGAGAAAAGTGGAGTGTAAAATAAAAAGATTCAAAATTCATGTAATAAGAATGTTTGAAATAAGACCACAGAATGGGGAAGCGACAAGGTTAAATGGTGAGGGAACTTCTACTTGTTAATGGTGGATTAAGCTATTTGGTCAAACCCTCATGCTGGGCTCCTTTGCTCTACCTAGGGCAAAAATGGGATTACCATCCACTACATTTAAATTATCTTTTGGAGACAAACACCTGGGTTGCCTCCAAGTCTCTATTAACCCAAAGATAACTATGGAAAGCACTTTCGTGAATGTTCCCTTACAGACCAATTTAAGAATATTTTTTGAGAGTGAAGGTGGGTATGATACGTAGTTCCAGAAGCAGAAGTCAGAAATACTTCTAAAAGAGAGTACAGGAATACTTCTAAAAGTGTTTCTGTACTCGCACTGGGTTCTAGAATTAATTTTACAATATAATATTAGACCGTCTTCTAGAGTGGCTATACCAATTTGCCATACATGTACTTAGTGCACAAGGGTTCTGGACTCCTCACATTCTTACCAACAATTGCTATCAACCACATTTTCTATTTGTAATCCATCCTTCTTGGTATTTTGTGTGGTCCCTCAATCTAAGAGTTTATCCTTTATCAATTCTAGAAAATGTTTTACCATTATATTTTGAAATACATTATCTTCACATTTCCTGCTATTTTTTGTTTCTGGAAAACCTATTTGACTTAATTTGGTGCCTTTTCTTCTGTCTTCCATGTTCCTAACTTTTTAATTTTTTTTCTGTTTAATAACCTCTCTACTCTACTCTCTACATGACTTTTCCTCAAATCCATGCTCTAACTATTTATGTAATCAACTGTGCCTATCTTTTGTTTAGTCTGTCCATTGAGGGCTTTTTTCCCCACATCAAATGATTATTGTTTTCATTTCTGTAATTTTATTTGGTTCTTTCAAATATCCTCTGGTTGTTTTATCATTTTTTTTGTTCTTCTGTTTATGTTTTATCTTCTTTAGTTGTTGATATTAATACATTTATAGTACTTTGAAACAACAAATTGACAATTTTTTTAGTTCTTGGGGTTCATATTCCTATATTTGCTGTAACTTATGACTCTTATAGAAATTTCTTTTTTTGTGTCATTTGTGATATTTGACAGGCAGTTTGCCATTTTTGGGGCATGTTTTCCATTGGTCTTCCAGTTCCATCAGTCATGGAGGGGTCCTTCTGGTGAGTAGAGGATTACCTTTTGCCTCTGCTAAGATGCTTTAGTTTTTTCATCATGGTGCAAATATGTTTATGTTAATTTCATAACTTAGATTCCCATACCTGGTAGGTATTGTAAATTCAGACAGTGCCTTCAGGCGTGGCATAGGCTAAGGTTTGATATTCCTCCTGGGTCACTATTCTCATAGGACTCCAGGTGGACAGCGAATCTCTTTGCTCCTTTCCATTTCCATATTACACCTTCTACTTTATAAAATGAATGAACTTAGATTGATCGTGCTTCCTTAGGACTGGTGAGTAAAATATTCTACTTCCCGTTTCACGATGAGAATGATCTTTGATGGTACAGAACTTTATGTGAGAAACTCAGTTCCAGTTTCCTGTTTCCATGGCCTGAGGCATTATGACTTTTCCAGGAAGGGCAGTCAAAATCACATCCTAGAACTCTAAATCCATTATCCAGTTAAATATTCCTTGACTCAGAATACTAACGATTCTGACTTTGAGTACTCCCTGTGAAAGAATAACAAAACACTCAAGGATTTCTTTAGCCATGAAATAGACAAATAAAATTAAATTGAGAGTTGTTATGTTACATTAAAACTGAACTGAATGTGAATATGAACCTGGAACCCAATTAGGTAGTGACTTATAATAACACGAGTGCTATAAATATGAAATCAATTTTTAAAAGTATCAAAAGAAGTATTTGTGAAAAAAGACCTTGGTCCAAGCTATGTTCTTTGCAAATATTATTTTAAATAATTCTTAAAACCTCTCTTATTTTGCAAGATTTTTCATCTCTACTTCATAAATGAGTAAATTAAGATAAAGAATATTTTCAAAAGTCAGATGATTAATATATTTTTAGACTATGAAGCCACTGGAATTAATCACTACACCTATAGGTCACAAACTTCAGTGTGCATGTAATTATCGGGAAACATGTTTAAAATGCATATTTTCAGGGCTCCAGAACAGAGATTCTGATTCTGAGTTTTCATGAAAGAGCCTAAAATATGCATTATTCAAAAATGTCTAATAAGCTTGACAAGTGTATAAAATTTAGAAACTACAGTACACTAAGTATTACTGTGATTTCAAAATCAAATAAAGGTAAAGAGATAAGAGAAAATATACATTAATCTCACAAAACAGAACAGTTGCCGAAACAGGAGCCTTCCCTTATCTGCTGGAGATATGTTCTGAGACCCATAGTATATGCCTGAAACTGAGGATAGTAGCAAACTCCATATACACTATACTTTCTTCTGCATATACATACTTACTATAATGTTTACTTTATAAATTAGGCACAGTAAGAGATGAAAAACTAACAATAAAATAGGACAATTATAACAATATACTGTAGTAAAAGTTATGTGAATGTGGTATCTCTCTTTTTTCTCTCTTAAAATATTTTATTGTACTACTGTGCTCACTCTTCTTCCTGTGATGATGTGAGATGATGAAATGCCTACGTGATGAGATGTGAGGTAAATGACATGGGCATTGTGACATAACGCTGCACTACTATTGGCCTTCTGACGATACCTCAGAATGAGGATCATTGGCTTCTGGTGACCCTGGATGATAGAGCCATGATGATGTTTATGGATGGTTAAATGTCAAGAGCAGGCGATGATGATGACTAATGAGTGGGTGGCATATACAGCATGGATGCACTGGACAAAGCGATAATTCACATCCCAGATGAGATAAAGCAGTGTGACATGAGATTTCATTACACTATTCAGAATGGTTTGCAGTTTCAAACTCATGAGTTGTTTATTTCTGGAATCTGTCATTTAGTTTTATTAGACTGCAATTTTCTACAGGTAACTGAAACCAAGGAAGGCAAAACTATGGATAAAGGGGAACTAATGTACCTAAGATATCTATTAAGGTCAAGTACAGTTGATTCTAGAAATACATTATTTACAAGCCATCAGTCTTTCTATTTCTAGCCTCTGTCCCAGTAACAGTCATTTTGGAGTGATGGAGTAGCACAATACTGAAAATCTTTTTGTTGATCTAATGTCATTCTTGCCATGGAACTAAACAGAAGAGTCTAGCCCAAGACTTTCTCAAAAATAGATCCTTTCCCAAAAGATTTTTAACTATAAAATTAGAATAATTTTCACAGTTGTCCAGCAAAGTCTATTTTTCTCCATAAGCATGGAAAAATGACATACATTTTTATCCTCTGTTGTCCAGAGGCCTTGTCTTAATCTATGTTGGTTTTATGCCTTGAAAAGCAAAATACACAGTTCTGTATATGATCTACTTTGTCACTTTGTCATCCCACTTCTCTGTTTTTCCATTTATTTTAATGAACTGTTTTTACTTTCATAACATTGAACACAATTTATTAATAATGGGCATTTTTCTGTTGATGACCACCTTTTTTTTTTTTCTTTTTTGAGATGGAGTCTTGCTCTGTCGCCCAGGCTAGAGTACAGTGGTGAGATCTCGGCTCACTGCCACGTCCACCTCCCAGGTTCAAGTGATTCTCCTGCCTCAGGCTCCCTAGTAGCTGGGATTACAGGAGCCCACCACTGCGCCAGGCTAATTTTTGTATTACATTTTTAGTAGAGACGTGGTTTCACCATGTTGGACAGGCTGGTCTCGAACTCCTGACCTCATGATCCACCTGCCTTGGCCTCCCAAAGTGCTGGGATTACAGGTGTCAGCCACCGTGCCCGACCAGATGACCACCTCTTCTTCTGACTCTAGTGGTTTTGTTTTCCTTGGCATTTCTAAGACCTAACAGAGTGAATGGTGCATAAGAACGGGGCACTAGATATTTTCAAAGAATGAGTCAGAGGATGAGTTCTGGCCACACAAAAACAATAGGTAATTTTTCTGGCTTTTCAAAAGTACAATATTATAGAAATCAAGGCAGAGGGTCAGTGAAGAGCAATGCATCTGAAAATTTCAATCTGAGTTCATTTCTAATCCCTTTATTTTAATATGAGAATGCAATAATACAACATCAATAAAATGAAAGTTTAAATGGTTTTGAAAAATTATAACCTGTTGGTGAAACACTTGAGGAATTTCCATTAAAAATCAAGAGTAAGAAAAGATACCCACTATTACCTGTATTACTTATTTTTCTTAAAGTTATACCTCATACAATATGATAGGGAAAATAAAAAGTTTAATTTCTTAAGGGAGACAAAATCTTTCAGTATTTCTAGTTGCTTTAATCATCTATCTAGAAAACCATTAGACTAAATTTAAAATGTACTTCAAGTCATAAGTACTGGGTGTTGGTGGTAGGTTGAATAATGATCCCAAGGATACCCGGGTACTAATCCCTAGAACCTGTTATTGTTACCTTATATGACAAAAGAGATTTTGCATGTAAGATTAAATTAGAAATATTAAAATGAGGAGATTATCCTGGATTATCTACATGGGCACTAAACGTAATCCTAAATGTTCTTTTAAGAGGGGAGCAGAAGGAGAGTTTACTATAGAAGATGATGTGATGACGGGAGCAGGAAGACAGAGACAGAGATTTTAAAATGCAATCTCACTGACTTTGAAGACAGAGGAAGTGGCCATATGAGATCAGCAATGCAAAAAATGCAGCTCAAGAACCCGGAAAAGGCTAGGAAAGGGATCTTCCCCTGGAGCCTTCAGAGGGGCCATGGCGCTTCATGCCAGTTGTGATGGTTAATATTGAGCGTCAACTTGATTGGATCAAAGGTTTCGAAGTATTGTTCCTGGGTGTGTCTGTGGGGGTGTCGCCAAAAGAGATTAACATTTGAGTCAGTGAACTGGGAGACACAGACCCACCCTCAACCTGAATGGGCACCATCTAACCAGCTGCCAGCATGGCTAAAATAAAAGCAGGCAGAAGAATGTGGAAAGACTAGAGAGGCTTAGCTGTCTGGCCTACATCTTTCTCCCATGCTGGATGCGTCCTGCCCTGGAACATTGAACTCCAAGTTCTTCAGCTTTGGGACTCTTGGACCTTCGTCCACTGACTGCAGGCTGCACTGTCTGCTTCCCTACTTTTGAGGTTTTGGGACTCAGACTGGCTTCCTTGCTCCTCAGCTTGCAGATGGCCTATTGTGGGACTTCACCGTGTGTTTGTGTGAGTCAATGTTCCTTAATAAACTCCCTTTTCATATATACATCTATCCTATTAGTCCTGTCCCTCTAGAGAACCCTGATTAATACACCAGTGAAAACCATTTTGGACTGTGACCTCCATGACCATAAGAATAAATTTGGTTTAAGTTATTACGTTTCTGGTAATTTGTTACAGCAGCAATAGAAAATTAATATGGGGGAGAAGAGGCCCCTTTCGTAAAATCTGCAGAGAATATCCCATATTTTGGAATAAACTTTATCAGGTATTTGCTGTAAATAGCTTTTAAAACCTTATGTAGGAATATAAAATGAGATGTACTCAGAAGTATAATAGTGCTATGTTTTTCAGTTCATTTAAAGCATTTATTTTATTTCAATCAACGTTTTATATAACATTTTTGTTTTGGAATTTCAAAACATATCCTATATTTCATATAAAGTGTAAATCTTGGAGAATAGGTTAAGAAAATAATTAGAAGAATAAATGGGAGACAAGAGGGAGAAGGTAAAATATGACTTACATTGCCAAATATTAAAAAGTCTTGTAAGATAAAATAATCTTAAAAAAAAACTGAATTCTTACAGTGCTGTGTTGAAGGAAAAATATCTTTTTCAATGGAACCAGATTTTGATAGGCCAGCAATGACCTCATGTATATAAATAAACATTTAAAACCAGATTTTGATAGGCAAGCAATGACCTCATGTATATATAGAAACTAAAATGTTTATTAGCATCTGATAAGTGTGACATTTCAAATAAAGGAGAAATTATGAATTATTCAATAAATCATGCTGGGACAATTAGTTATTTCTGTGGAGAAATTATATACTCTCTGCCAAAATAAATTCCAGAAAGATTAAAAAATGAAATCTAAAAATGAAACAAATAGAAAACCTTTCTATAAATAAATTCAAAGGCAGAAATCATATTAAAAATATTGATATATTTGCCTTCCAACAGTTAAAAATATTTATGTCTCACTAACCAGGCAAAAATAAACAAAAATAAAAGGAATAAAGTAAGCTTTAAAAGCTATTTGAAAATGTGATAAAAATAATTGTTAATTGTATATAGGAAGAATTTTCATATATGAATAATCAACAGATTGAATACTCCAATAAAAATGGATAAAAAACAAGTAGATCATTTAGTAATGACATTTACAGATGGACATTAAACTTTAGAGAAAAAAATTAATCTCACTTATAATAAAAACACAAATGTAAACAATGAGGCTCTATTTTGCCTTCCTAATTGATAAAGATAAGCGAGGGTGGGGAATAATACCTACTATAATAATTACTATTTGTAATATAATGACCATATATTAGCATTATGATAAGAACACAGTGCAAAAAACCAATATTGAAGACTAAATTGACATCTTTGCTCTCCTTTCTTGGCTGGGTTATTCATTCATTTATTTGGTTAACACATGTTGGGCAATATCTCCCTTCCAAGCAATGTGCAGTGCTGACTCACTGTCAAATCATTTTGAGTGGTTGCATGTGTGTGGTTGGAGGACGGAGGGTGAGGAGAGACAGACAGACCAAGTCTTGTTTACAGCCCAGTGCGATAAGCATTGGGAGTTGTATAGGGAACATGATCTGTGGTTGCAGAGAAGCCCTATCACAGTGGGGGCAGGAAACAGTGGGAGGAGGAGCTTGAGCTAAGGATGAGAACTTCAACAGGCAAAAAGGAGATGACCAATTAAGAAACTGGGGAGGAGAAGGGCTTTCTAAGGAGGGGGATGGGGCGGGATAACAGGGAGGTGGGGGGAGCCGGCCTAATGAGAGAACTATAATAGTTTCACTTGGCTGAAGTACAGATAACCAGGCAGGATGTCTGAGTGCTGATCATGATGAATTTGGCTGGGGTTTTCATGGAATTGTTGTTTGCCAAATTTAGGAGATCAGACTTTGTTCTGCAACCCTTGACATTTCTCTGAAAGTTTTCTGCAGAGTGATGGTAAGATCTTGCAATATAAGGACATGAGCAGAGACTGAATGAATGCTGGGTTGATTTTATCTACAAGGAAGAGATAAAAACATTCAAAAAATGCCTGTTTTTTTTTTGCAGATAGGTATCTTTCAGTTTATTAATAAATTATTTACTAAACAGGAATCACCGAGTTCTCACTGAATCCATTGGCCTGTGAGTAGGAATCCCGAGGGGATGCAACATAGTCCCTGCCTGGGTGAACTTAGGTCTAGAGAGGGAGGAAAGTGGGCAAACAGGCAGGTTGCAGTAGAGGTTGACATGCAATATAACGGATGTCCCTGGATGAGGAAGAGGCATCAGGCAAGGCTTCCTGGAGGTGGTGACTCAGTTAATACACATTCTTTGATCTAATGGCTCCACCTGTAAAGTAACCAATTCGAAGGTAGAGAACACACAAGGAAAAGAGCCACACTAATCCATTATATGACCTCATTACAGCCGTGGATCCTAAATTTCTTTGAAAATGGGATGATGGGGACCTTTTCTCCAGCTTCAGATGCCTTAATGTCTTAGGGCTTCAGCAACACAAGCCCAAGTAAGGCTGCTTTAACATTTTAAATTTTATAGAGCAATTCAGTTGTTTTGTATTGTTTCTTCCAATATCTCATTAGAAATAATTCTAGCTTTGATTACCATCCAAGGTACATTTTAAATAATGACTGTAATTCCCCTCTCCTATTCCTACATAAACAGACTGAAAAAAGAAAAGAGAGAAGGAATTGTGGATGGAAAGAGAAACAGGAAGGGAAGAGAAAAGAGAGAGCAAGAGGTAAGAAAATGGAAGGAGGGCCAGAAGGCCACAGCTCTCCTGGGAACAGTTATTTGAGATTTTTACTTACTGTTTTCTCTCCACGTGTTTGTGGAATTACCATGATTTGAGTGCTGAATGGGGCCTCAGCCCTGGAGCTTGCCAGAGTGAGGAAATTAAAATAAGAGGAATGACCAATGACCCATATAACTCTGTGGTGTGATGCAATTCTTCCTGATCATTGTGCTAACTCCTTTTAAATATCATTTTAATTCCTCTTAGTAGGAGCAAAATGTTTTGA
This sequence comes from Gorilla gorilla gorilla, assembly GCF_029281585.2. Lineage (NCBI taxonomy): Eukaryota > Metazoa > Chordata > Mammalia > Primates > Hominidae > Gorilla > Gorilla gorilla. The sequence continues at coordinate 94,181,042 of NC_073232.2, read as the reverse complement.
TCTTTAAAAAGAGAAAAGTCTCCCCACCCCTCCCGCTACTCTCATGCTGTTTGCAAACTATGTGCTGTTTATGAGAGGCAGAGATACAGGGTTACAGGAGAAATAAGGGTGAGGAGATGCAGAGAGAGAAAGGAGGGTAGATTTGCTTCTCTATTTGAGCTCACAGTGGCTTGCCTCTGCACATGGTGCTGCTGAAGCCCTGCACAGTCCCAGCTAAGGCCATGCCACCCCCCACTGTGGATGCAGCTGGCCCCATGACATTTCAACAGGAGCATTCCAATCAGGCTCACATAGAGAGAGATGCTGACATTTCACAGGTTCATCAGAAAGGCAAACTCTGTAACCCATAGTTAGTTGTGCTTTCCAGGAGCAATATTCTGTTTTGTTTGTTTTCTTTTTCTTTTTTTTTTCTTTCTGCATAGTTCAAATCTATGCATGTACACACAGGAGAAAACCCCATAATTCTCATTAGAAAGGTAGAGAATTAACCTTTGTCTGTCTTGACTGCCTCTCATCCATGAAGTTCACTCTAATCTGCTAGCTGGAAAAGATGTCTTACTCCACTGAACCTGAGCAGTTCTCTAATCCATATGCCATTTGTCACTTTTCCTTTCCAATTTTGTATTACAGGCATAATCCCAGGTGTATTGATTAGGTCCTACCAGAAAATAGTAAGTACTATTTTCTGTAAGTAAGTACTATTTTCTGTAAGTAACTTTCTAAATAGTGAGTACTATTTAGCTGGGATGTTGAAGGCAATCTGAGGAAGGGACTATTACAGAGGGATAGACAAGGTTAAGGAAACCACCAAGTGCTACTGAGTTACCTGGAACTAATCAGAGCAAGAAGCCATTATCACCGTCTACCTGAAGGGCAAGGACAGGAAATAGAGTTACCAAATTCAGGTGAGAGCTGAAAGCTGAAGCTGTGGAAAGGAGGCTGCACCCAATTCTAGTAGACACAGTGTCATAACAATTACCAGATTCTTTGTGCTTAGACAGGGAGGAATGAGAGAGAGAGAGAGAGTGTGTGTGTATGTGTGTGTGCGTACTGTGGCGGAGGGCCATCACCCTGAAATCTTTCTCCTCATTAGCTCTGATCTCCTGCCAGTGCCTTCTGTTGCCTTCTTAACACCAATTAAAAGCCACAGGGATGGGAGCCCAGAGATGTCAAGGTTGGCCTCAAGGTGTGGACACAAAGTAGATAGAAGATAGGTGGAGAATGGGTCAGGCATGAGGGCAGGCAGACAGAATTACCAATCATCAGTGTATTTTCTTAATGCGTAGAGCTGGTTAAGAAATCCATAAGCAATTTTTCCTTTCTGTTAACTAGTAAAGCACACTGTGCAGTCCACAGGGAAGGGACCAGGGATAATGAGAAAGTGGGATACAGCCTTTTTTGTAGCTATTGAGCACGATGATTATATTATTATAATTATATATTTACGATCATTATCTCCACTATTAAACTGTGATTTAATTAAGGAAGAGATCCTTTCTTGGTTTATTTCTTTATCTACTCTCCACATCTCTATCTTCTACCAGTGCCTTGGCCATGGTAGAAGCTTTTAAATATTTTTCAAAGAAAAGCATTTACAGAGAAAAAGCATCCTAATTTAGTATTAACAAAATAATCTACTAACTAGTACATCCTCTTGGAAATATTTATCTTGTTCAATGTCATATGCTGACAACATTTTTTAGGAACATTTTGATGGTATGAACATGTTTGTTAAGGAGGACTCTGAAGGACACTTGAATCCTTGTAAGCGTGAAGGTATTTTCCAGCAGAGTAAAAGTAACAAATGTGAAAAAAAAAAAAAAAGATGATCGTTAAAACTATTGAAATAGACAACAAGATATACAGGTTTGAATATTCTATTATGGAGAATAAATTCCATATTTGTATCAGAGAAACAATCTTACTAATACTACATCATAAGCAGTCTCAAAATGCTTTCACAGCGAATAACTTATTTGGAAAAGAAAGTTCATCTAGATATCTGTCAACAAACTAACCTGACAGGTCTAAAAGAGGTTTGGGAATGCTCTTGTGTTGATTGTTGTGTAGGAAAAAAAAGTCATTAAACTCATATACAATTTCATCATGTAGATAGGTGTGCTGTATTCGGCATCATAGTTAAGACACAGAATAGTTCCATCACCACAAGGATCCCATCTGTTGCCCTTTTGTAGCCATTATCTACCTTCCTTCTCCCACCTTCTCCACTCCCTTCCCTAATTCCTGACAAGCTACAATCTTTTCTCTATTTCTAAAATGTTACTATTTTAACATTTTTATATAAATAGACTCATACAATCTATAACTTTTGGAATTTACTTTCTTTCCATTGCCTAATTCTCTGGGGATTCACTCAAGTTACGTGAACTCTGCAGGGTGCTTTCTTCTATTGCTGATTAGTAGTCCATGCTGTGGATGTGCTAGAATTGACTTAACCATTCACCCACTGAAGTACAGTTAGGTGGTTTCCAGTTTGGGCTAATACAAATAAAGCTGTTATGAATATTCATGCATAAGTTCTTATGTAAACGTAAGTTTTCATCTCCCTAGCATAAATGACCAAGAGGTCAATTGCTGGGTCGCATAGTCATTGCTTGTTTACTTTTTAAAGAAATTACCAAACTTTTTTAGAGTGTCTTAAAGGTTTTGCAATTCCACCAGCAATGCATAAACATATGCCTTCACGTCTTCAGGAGTACAATTGCTGAGTTGTAGGTAGTTGCATGTTTAGCACAGTAAGAGACAGTGAACTATTTTCCATTCTAATCAGCATTGTGTAAGTGATCCAGTTTCTCTGAAGCTTTGCCAGCATTTCCTGGGATCATTATTTTTTATTTTAGCCATTTTGATATGTGTGCAGTGATACTTCATCATGGTTGTGATGCGCATTTCTCTGATGGTTAATTATCTTAAATATCTTTCCATTTAATTATTGCTATCTCTATATACTTTTTGTTGAAATGTCTGAGTGTATTTTGCTTACATTCTAATTGGACTGTTTGTTTTCTATTGTTGACTTTTGAGAGTTTTATGTATCTTCTTAATACTAGACATCTTTTACTAGTGGCTTACAAATATTTTTTTTCCAGTCAATAGCTTATTTTTCATTCCTTTTAGCAGGATATTTTGCATAACAGAAGTTTTTAATGAGATCTAATTTATTAATTTTTATTTTTAATGATCTTTTCTTGTGTGTCAAAACTAGAAACTCTTTGCTGTGCCATATATTCTGAAGAATTTCCTCTATGCTTTTCTCTAAGAGATTTATAGTTTTACATTTTAAAATATTTTACATATAAGTTAATGATCCATTTTGAGAAAAATTTTGAATAATGTGTGAGGTTTTGGTTAAGGTGTTTCTTTGTTGTTTTTTGGTCATTGTTGCCCAATTACTCCATCGTTTGTTATAAAGGCCACCTTTCCTCTGCTGATTTTTTTCATTTTTATAAAAATAAGTTGGTAATATTTACAGGGGTCTAATTCTCAGTTTTCTATTTGGTTCCATTGGTCTATATGTCTACTCTTTCACCAATAGCACTCCACCTTGTTTACTGTAGCTAAATTACAATTAGGTAGGGTGTACAATTAGGTACAAATAGCTAAAACAATCATTTTCAAGATTGTTTTAGCTATTTGTAGAGCCTTTGCTTTATGTGTGTGTGTGTGTGCACGTATATGTATATAATATATAAAATATAATATATTAAAAATATAATATATATTATATAACATATAAAATATATATTATATGTAATTTAACAATTTAAAGACTAATTTTTAGAGAAATTTTAGGTTCACAGCAAAATCAAAATTAAAAATAAGAGAATGCTAGAGAGATTTCCCATATATCTCCTGCCCTGACTTATCCACAGTCTCCTTAATTATCAACATCACCCACTAGGGTGGTACATTTGTTACTACTGATGAACCTACATTGACATATTATAATCACCCAGAGTCCATACTTTACTCACTGTTGGTGGTGCTCATTCTACGGGTTTGAGTAAATATCTAATGATATGTATCCATCATTCAAGTATCATACACAGTATTTTCACTGCCTTAATAATCCTCTGTGTTCCACCTATTCATCTTTCCCTTCATCCAACCGCTGGCAACCACTGACTTTTTCTTTTCTTTTCTTTTTTTTTTTTTTTTAAGTTGAGACAAGGTTTGGCTCTGTTACTCAGGCTGGAGTGCAGTGGCATGATCACAGCTCACTGCAGCCTGTACCTCCTGGGCTCAAGCGATCCTGTTGCCTCAGCCTCCCAAATAGCTGGGACTACAGGCATGTGCCACCACACTCAGCTAATTTTTGTTGTTGTTTTTTTATAGTACAGACAAGGTCTTGCTATGTTGGCCAGGCTGGGCTCAACTCCTGGGTTCCAGTGATTCTCTTGCCTCAGCCTCCAAAGTCCTTGTCTTACAGCCATAAGCCACTACACCCAGCTTGATCCTTTTACTGTCTCCATAGTTTGGCCTTTTCCAGAATGTCTTGTTGTTGGAATCATATAGGTCATAGCCTTTTCAGATTGGATTATCTTACTTAGTAATATGCTTTTAAGGTCCCTCCAGGTCTTTTCATAGCTTGATATATATATTTTTTCCTTGTTTGTTTCTTTTTTTTTAAGCACTGAATAATGTTTTGTTGTTTGGATGTACCACAGTTTATATATCCATTCACCTACTAAAGAACATCTCAGTTGCTTGTTTTGGCAATTATAAATAAAGTTGCTTTAAACGTCCATGTGCAAGTTTTAGGATGAACATAAGTTTTCAATTCCTTTGATTAAATATCAATGAGCATTACTGCTGGATTATATGGTAAGAATATGTTTATGTTTAGTTTTGTAAAAAACCACCAAATTGTCTTCTGAAGTGGCTGTACCATTTTGCATTTCCACCAGCAATGACTGAGAGTTCCTGTTGCTCCACATCCATGTCAGCATTTGTTGTCAGTGTTTCAGATGCTGACCTTCTGAAGGTATAGAGTGGTAGCTCATTGTTGTTTTCGTTTGCACTTCCCTGGTGCTATATAATGTGGAACATAGTTTCATATGCTTATTTGCTATTTGTGTATCATATTATTTGGTGAGGTGCCTGTTATTTTGCCCATTTTTTTAATCAGGGTATTCGTTTTCTTATTTTTGAGTTTTTAATATTTCTTTGTAAATTGTGGATAATAGTCCTTTATTGGATGTGTCTTTTCATAATATTTTCTCCCAGTCTGTGGTTTGTCTTTTCATTTTTTTGATAGTATCTTTCACAGAGAACAAGATTTAACTTTTAATGACATTCATCTTATTGTTTTTTTTTCATGAATCATGCCTTTGGTGTTGTACCTAAAATCTTATTTCCATATCCGATGTCATCTAGGTTTTCTCCTGTTATCTTTTAGGATTTTTATCAGTTTTAATTTTAAATTAGGTCTGTAGTCCATTATGGGTTACTTTTTGTGAAGGGTTGGAAGGATGGTGTCTAGATTCATCCTTTTGCATGTGGATATCCAGTTTTCTAGTGCCATTTGTTGAAAAGACTCTTTTCTCCCTTGTATTGCCTTTGCTTGTCAAAGACCAATGGACTACATTTATTTGGACCTATCTCTGTGCTTTCTGTTCTGTTCCATTTATCTATTTGTCTATTCATTTGCCAGTGCTACACTATCTTGATTACTTCAGCTTTGTAGTAAATCTTAAAGTCAGTAGTGTCAGTCTTCTAACTTTGTTCTTCTCCTTTAATATAGTTTAATACTGTCTTGGCTATTCTGAATCTTTTGCTTCTTCATATAAATTTTAGATTTTTTTTTTCTTGACATGGAGTCTCGCTCTATCACCCAGGCTGGAGTGCAATGGCATGATCTTGGCTCACTGCAACCTCTGCCTCCCAGATTCAAGCAATTCTCTTGCCTCAGCCTCCTGAGTAGCTGGGATTACAGGCGTGCACCACCACGCCTGGCTAATTTTTGTATTTTTAGTAGAGATGGGGTTTCACCATGTTGGTCAGGCTGGTCTCGAACTCCTGACCTCGTGACCTACCTGCCTCGGCCTCCCAAAGTGCTGGGATTACAGGCATGAGCCACTGCGCCCAGGCAGATTTTAAAATATTTATCCATATCCACAAAATAACTTTTTGGGATTTCATTGAATCTATTGATCAAGTTGGGAAGAACTAACCTCTTGACATTATTGAGTCTTCTTATTAACATAGTATATCTTTCCATTTGTTTAGTTCTTTGATTTTATTTATTGAAGTTGTGTAGGTTTACTCATATAGATCTTGTACGTCTTATACCTAAGTTTTCATTTTTGAAGATGCTAATTTAAATGATATTTAAATTCATTAAAATTCATCAAGATTATTATTATTTGAGATGGAGTCTTGCTCTGTTGCCCAGGCTGGAGTGCATTGGTGTGATCTTGGCTCACCGCAGCCACCACCTCCCAGATTCAAGTGATTCTCCTGCCTCAGCTTCCCAAGTAGCTGGGACTTCAGGTGCACACCACCATGCCTATATAATTTTTGTAATTTTAGTAATAATAATATTGACTTTTGTATATTAACCTTTTATCTTTTAGGTTTTCTACATAGATGATTCTGTTATCTGCTAAAAAAGACAGTTTTATTTTTTCCTTCTCAATCAGTGTGTTTTTCATTTTATTTTTCTTGGTTTATTACATTGGCCACAACATCTAGTAGAATGCTGAAAATGAGTGGTAAGAGGAAGCATCCTTGCCTTGGTCCCATTCTTAGTGAGAAAGCTTCAAATTTCTTGCCATTAAATACAATGTTGGCTGTAAGATTTTTGTAGATATTCTTTATCAAGTTAGGGAGGGTCTCCTGTACTCCTATTTGACTCACCCCTTCCCCCCCACACTTTTTAAAGAAATCATGGAAGGGTATTGAATTTTGTCTGATGCTTTTCCTGCATCTACTGATATTGCATCTACTGATCATGTAATTTTTTAGTTAATTAATATGATAATTACATTAATTGATTTTAGAATATTGAACCAGCCTTGCATACCTGGGATAAATGCCTTTAATTTGTGGTGTATAATTATTTTTGTATATTATTGAATACTATTTGTTAATATATTGGTGACAACTTTTGTACCTATGTGTATGAGAGATATTATTAATCTGTAGTTTTCTTGTAATGTCTTTGTCTAGTTTTAGCAGTAGGGTAATGCTGAACTCATATAATGAGATAGGAATTATTCCCTCTGCTCCTATGAAAGAGATTGTAGAAAATTGGTATTTATTTTTCATAAATGTTTGGTAGACTTCACCACTGAGCCACTTTCGGCATGGTTCTTTCTGTTATAAAGATTATTAATTATTTATTCAATTCCTTTAAGAGACATAAGCTTACTTAGATTGTCTATTTAGTATTGTGTGAGTTTTTAAAAATTGTCTTTCAAGGAATTGGTCCATTTCATCTAGATTATAAAATTTGTGAGCATAAAATTGTTCATAGTGTTTTATTAGCTCTGTATGTCTGTAGGATCTGTAGTAATGTCCCTTCTTGCATGTCTGATATTGGTAACTTGTGTTCTCTCCATCTCTCTCTCTCTCTTAAGTTAGCCTGGATAGGGATTTATGAATTTTATTTATCATTTCAGAGAATGGGCTTTTGGTTTTGTTAATTTTCTCTATTGATTTCCTATTTTCAATTTCATTGGTTTCTGTTCTAATTCTTATTATTCCTTTTCTTCTGCTTATTTTGGGTTTAATTTGTTCTTATTATTTTAGTTTCCTAAGGGGGAACCCTGGATTGTTGATTTTGGATTTTTCTTCTTTTCTAATGTATGCATTTAATACTATAAATTTTCTTCTAAGCATGGGTCTTGCTGCATTCTACAAAATTTGGTAAGCTGTATACCAATTTTCACTTAGTTCAAAATTTTTAAATATTTGAGATTTATTTTTTGACCCACATGTTATTTAGAAGTATATTGTCTAATTACCATGTATTTTGGGATATTTCAGTTATCTTTCTGTTATTGATATTTTTAGTCTAACTACACTGTAATCTGAGAACAGACATTGTATTATTTCTATCTTTTTTATATTTGTCAAGATGTGTTTTATGGCCCTGAATGTGGTCTTATTTTGGTAAATGTTCCATATAAGTTTGAGAAGAATGTGATTCCTGCTGTTAGTTGATAAAGTATTCTATAGAATTTGATTATATCTAGTTGGTTGATGATGCTGTTGAGTTCAACTATGCTCTTTCTGAACTTCTGCTTGCTGTATCTGTCTGCTTCTGATGAAAGGGTCTTAAAGTCTCTGTGATAGTTGATTGATCTATTTCTTCTTACAGTTTTATGATTTTTTTCTTTATGAAGTTTAATGCTCTGTTGTTAGGTGCATACATATTAAGAATTATTATGTCTTCCTGGAATACTGACCCCTTTATCATTATGTAATGCCTTTCTTTATCTTTGAAAACTTTTCATGCTTTGAAGTCTCCTCTGTCTGAAATATACATATTCCAGCTTTCTTTTCATTAATGTTAGCATGGTATGTATTTTTTCCATTTACTTTTAATCTATATGTAATTTTATATAAACAGGGTTTCTTGTAGATAACATAAGTGGGCCTTATTTGTTAATTCATTCTGACAAACTCTGTCTGTTAAATAGTGCATTTAGACCATTGACATTCAAAGTGATTATTGATATAGTTGAATTAATGTCTGCCATCCTTGGTACTGTTTTCTATTTGTTGTCCTTGTTCTTTGTTCCTTTTTTTGTCTTCTGATCCTTTTCTGCCTTTTGTAGTTTTAGTTGGCATTCTATGTGTTTCCATTTTTTCTCCTTTGTTAGCATATCAGTTATATTGCTTTTTTTCTTTTTCTAGTGGTTGTCCTAAAGTTTACAATATATATTTTCAATGAATCCAAATGTATTTTCAAATAACACTATGCCATTTCACAGGTAGTGCAAGAATATAATAATAATAATTTTGAAAACCTAATTCTTCCCTCCCATCTTTTCTTTCATTGCTCTTATTCATCTCACTTATATGAAGCATGAAAAGCATATATATATACACACATATATATACACATACGTATATATATGCATTAACATGCATATAACACATGTGTTATATGTATATGTGCTATGTACATAAGCATACATAATCAAATACATTGTTGCTATTATTTTGAAAAAAATGTTATCTCTTTGGTCAATTAAGAAAAAGAAAAAGTTTCATTTTATCATCACTTAGTCCATTCTTGATGTTCTTCTTTCCTTTCTGTATATCTCAGTTTCTGGCCTATATTATTTTCCTTACCTCTAAATGACTTAACATTTCTTACAAAGCAGATCTACTGTCAATAATTTCCTCAATTTTTGTTTGTCTGAGGAAGTCTTTATTGCTCTTTCACTTGCGAAGGATAATTTTGCAGGGTATGGAATTCTATATTTCAAATATTTCTTGTTTCTTTCTCTTTTTCTTCTTCTTCTGGTATTCCCATTAAATATAAATCTCACCTTTTGTAGTTGCTGCTCAGTCCTTGGATATTCTGTTCTGTTTCTCTCTGTCTTTGTTCTCTTTGCTTTTCAGTTTTTGAGGTTTTTATTGAAATATCCTCAAGATCAGAGATTCCTTCCTCAGCTGTGTTCAGTCTGTTAATGAGCCCATCAAAGGCATTCTCTATTTCTGTCACAGTGTTTTTTATCTCTAGCATTTCTTTTCAGTTCTTTCTCAGGATGTCCATCTCTCTGTTTACATTGCTAATCTGTTCTTGCATGCTGTCTGCCTTATCCCTTAGTGCCTTTAGTATATTGATCATAGTTGTTTTAAATATCCAGTGTAATAATTCCAATACCCCTGTCATGTCTGGATCTGATGCTTCCTATGTCTCTTTAAATTGTGTTCTTTGTCTTTTGATATTCCTTGTATTTTTTTTCCTGATAGTTGGATGTAACCTAACAGGTAAAAGGAATTGCCCTAAATAGGCCTTTAGTAATGTGGTGGTAGGGTGTGGGGAGAAGGGAAGCATTCTCTAGTTCTAGGATTAGGTCTTAGTGTTTTAGTAAGCCTGTGTCTCTGGACTGTGAACCTCAGAAGTGTTTCTCAGCTTTTTTTTTTTTTTTTCTACTTCTTTAGGTGGGACAGAATGACTAGAGGACTAGAGTGGGCTGGAGTTGAGTAGTTCCTTTCTCACACATGGAAGTCTAAAAGTTACTGGAATTTGATATTTCTGTCCCCTGGTCTGTTAGGCTTTGATACTACCCCAGTAGGATAGGCTCTAGTTAACTAGTTTTTCCTGACAGCACAGGACTTGTTAAGAAAAAATATTTTGGCATATTTCAAAATGATTCTTTTTCTCCTTCCGCTGTGGAAGCACAAGACAACTGTTCCCTGATGTTTACTGTGAGAACATTGTCAAGCTCTTGGTGATATATTTCACAATATTGTGGGGGGCCATGTGTGCCTGGATCCCCCTAGGGTTTTTAACTCTCAGGTTTGTCTGCACTGAGATTCATCAATTATAGTTCAGCTTTTCCTTCCTGTGGTGGTTTCCACTTGTGGGCCTCTGCTTTGGTAAGCTTTGATTTCCTGTATTTTCCTGTTTGTTTCTTCAGTCTTGAGAGTGGCCATTTGCCCTGCGTCCTCATTCCTTTTACAGATCCAAGAAGAGTTTGATTTTTTAGTCAGTTTGGCTTTTTACTTGTTATTAAAATACAATGGCAACTCTCAAGCTCCTTACATGTAGAACCAGAGCTGAAAGAGGCTTTGATATTTTTTTTTAAGAACTACAGATCTTCTGTAATAAGATGGCTCCCTCTGGATGTGCTATAGCTTCAAGTCTCATTTTGGGGATGTTGGCCTGAGTTTGGATAAGCCAAGGTTGGTGTAGAGATAAAACTTTTGTTTTCACTGCTGCTTACGGTCTCTAAGACCCTGACACAAAATTCAATCTCATTATCAGGCCTTTGAAGGCATAAAACTGAGCCACTGATAATAAGTTGAAAATCACTAGTTAACTTTGTCCAGAGTTGGTGTTTTTTTTTGTTTTGTTTTGTTTTTTTCTCTAGAACTTGAGCCATATAGACCATTTGATTAGAAAAAGGAAAGTTTAGAAATTCCACTTTGGACTCTCAAGCATGCATCCTACTTCAGGATGTCTTGGGAGACTGTTGAACTGAGAGAGAGTGCCCCATTGCAGTCATTCAGGTCATCAAGGGGGTCATCGGGAAATGCCTTATCAAGCCCCACAAGAGAACTGGGGCAATGCACATGTCAAAATGAATCTCTCCATTCCCCCATTTCAGGTGATCAATTTTTATTTGCCATTTCTCACACCTTCCTGATTACAGAGAGTTGTAGTCATCCTAATAGTCCAATTTTCTAAGTATATGGTCCTCACAGAGTTGTCAGAGGAGATCACGATGTAAAGAAGAAGTTTCCTTATCTTCTATCTATGTGAAATGCTCAGTTGGCCTCAGAAAAAAAAAATGGAGTTCTTTACTTCAAGTATGTTTAATATCTTGATAAAGAGTTTTAAGCTTGTCTTGGGTATAGGGGAGGCATCCTTTGCCTGGACCAGATAGATTATGTATTTGGGCTTGCTGTGGTAGTGACATAAAGTCAGTTTCATATCTGAAGCATATATCCATTACAAATGTCTTTGGGTAGAATTCCAAGCTGTAGGATAGGCCAAAGGATGGAATTTGACAAATGACTTAGAGAACAAGAGTAGCAGAAATCAGAAGTAAGCAAGCCGGGTGCAGTGGCTCACGCCTGTAATCCTAGTACTTTGCGAGGCTGAGGCGGGCGGATTGCTTTGAGCTCAGGACTTCAAGACCAGCCTGGGCAACACGGTAAAACCTCATCTTTACAAATGAATACAAAAATTATCCGGGTGTTGGTGGCTTGCTTGCATTTGTAGTCCCAGCTTCTCAGGAGGCAGAGGCTGGAGAATTGCTTGAGCCTGGGAAGTGGAGATTGCAGTGAGCCGAGATCATGCCGCTGCACTCCAACCTGGGTAACAGAGTGAGACCCTGTCTCAAAACAAAAACAAAAACAAAAACAAGACAAAACAAAACATAACAAAACAGAAGTTCTTTAGGAGATGGCAGGACCAATGACTTCCAGCCAAGTGAAGCTAAGAATCAAAGTTCAGCATTATCTACACATTTCTCCCACGCACAGCTCAATGATAATGCTTTCAGAACTGTGGATATCACAGCAGCCACTGTCTGTCATTAGGTCTACTTGCTCAAATCTTGTTTGATAAAACAGCTGATTACCTTTATTCTGTCAGTTTCTTCATCCCACCATCCAGAGTTCCACAGTAATACAAAGCGGCATCATTTTCAGTAAATATAGCCTTGGATAAGGCTTGGTGAAGAGGCCAGAAAAAGTTCAGATGAGTCCAGCTCGGTTTGAAGTTCTACAATGCAAGTGGAGACTACCATTTCAGAAGCACTTGAGGTATTGAGAGATTATGGAGTCTATCACAAAGGGTCTTCCTTGTTTCTTTCTATAACTGTGGCTGCAGATCAAAAATAAACTTTTGTTTTAGGTAAGAAAAGTAGAGTGCAAAGGAAGCTTTTTGTAGAGCCTGTAGACAGTATCAAAGGCTAATTCTTGCTGAGAAGATCAACATTTATGTAGGCAAAAGGTCTAGCTAGACTATAGAGGAGGAGCCTTATCCACTTCTCTGACTATTCCACCAATAAAACCATTAACGATTTGTGCTAAGATCTCTGTAAAGATGGAGTCCTTTGCATCCTAGAACACAGGAAGAATAGAGAAAGGCAGATTTTCAGTGTGGTCCTTAATTTTCTTTGGAGATAGGAGCAGCTGAAGCAGCAGCAGGGATGAAATTGGTAGTGCTGGAGTATATTGGACTCTGGATTTCTGTCCGGTTTCTTCCACTTACCAGCTGCTCTGCAGTTCCCCATGGCAAATATGAAACAGCAAGGAGCCACAGTTTCATAATTCTGCAGCTGGCAGTCCATATCCTCTTCTTTATTTTATAAGTGTCCAGCTAGAAGTTCCTGCAGATGACCTAGAAGATCTTCTACGTCCTTTCAATGATCATCCCAGAGTCTGCACGTTCTCCAAATCCAGAGTCTCATGAAATAAATTTTTGTATTTTTCAAGGCACTTATGTGTAAGTGGTTGAAACCCAAATTAAGTTAGGTTAAGAACAAAAGAGATGCATTGGCCCACATAATTTGGAAAGCAACTGGAATAGCTCAGAGAATTAAGGACAAAAAGGCAGGAAATGGGATCTCAAGGGGAAAAACAAAGGGTTCTTTTCTTCTCTCCACCCATCTTTCATCTCTGCTTATCTTTTCATGTTGAACTCACTTTTTCCTACTACAAAGAAGCTTCCTCCATGGAATTGGGGTGGGTGTCTCATGGCAGACTTAAATTTATAAGCTTATAGTACTATGAACCTCTAATGAGGGACAAAAACTATTCCTTGGTAGTTTTGAAATAAAAGTCCTGAGAGAGGTTCTGATTGGCTGGACTTAGGTCCTGAGACCCCTCAAACTCTGCCCATGGTGAGAAGAATAAACAGGATGGGAAGGTATGGCTGTTATCATTATTGACATGATACAACACATTATAATACAAGCGGAGGCTCAATTCTGCAACCTCGGGGGTCCTTTTCTCTTGTCAAAAAATGTCTTGAAATGTAATTTCTCTGCCTAAGAACATGAATCTTTATTTGGTTAAACTATATCCCAAGTACTTTTACTATTTCTGGTGTGTCTTGAGGCCTTCTATTTTGGTAATATATTCTATTAATGAGAGTGATTGTTCACACTACCAGCCAATCCCTTTAACAGAAAGTAAGCAGTCTACCACTTTGTATTAAACAATGTTATGGCTGGGTGCGGTGGCTCATGCCTGTAATCCCAGCACTTTGGGAGGCCGAGGCGGGCGGATAACAAGGTCAGGAGATCAAGAGCATCCTGGCTAACATGGTGAAACCTCATCTCTACTAAAAATACAAAAAATTAGCTGGGTGTGGTGGTGGGCACATGTAGTCCCAGCTACTCAGGAGGTGAGGCAGGAGAATGGCATGAACCCGGGAGGCAGAGCTTGCAGTGAGCCAAGATTGGGCCACTGCACTCCAGCCTGGGAGACAGAGCCAGACTCTGTCTCAAAAAAAAAAAAATGTTATAAGTGAGACCTTTAGATGATACTTTCTCACTGTGTCGACACCCAGGTTATGGAGCCAGAGAAGTCTGGAAGGGTCTGTTTGACTGATGTACCAGCCAAAAGTGACAGCACCTGTCATAGTGACCTTTCGAACCTCTCTGTAGCTTTTTCTGTATATAGATCAAATTCAACCTTCCGCAAAGTCAGTCTTTGGCCTTCTTGCTTCTGTTGTGTTTAGCACACGGAATGGCCTACAATTCCCCAATTGCTGCCCCTCCATCAAAGCCCAACTTACTCTTTTTCTTTATAAACACTCTTTCAAAACTGTGGAATTCTCCCTCTGAATTCTAGAATCACTTTATTCTCTTAGGTCTTTCATTGTAGATTTGTACCCATGTCTCACACAAGTCCCTATACACATATGTACGCACACACATACACACACACACAAATATTTTTCTTGAGTTCCTTTCTTGTGTATTGTTTTTCTTCCAGTTTCCAGCATGAGAGGTGTTTGAGGGGGGAATATATGGCCTTTTGCTTTTCTCTAACTTCTTTAGGAACTCCTTGCCTATTTCCCACTGGGAGGTCCAAGTTTGACCTCAGAATGGAGGCTGCTCAGCAATGCTCCATTAGCCTTCATATGGCCTGATTATCGAGGACATTTTACTTTCTCCGGTTATTCTACCTCGCACACTGTTTCACTTCTTAGGCTGCAATTTGCTACTTTTAGGTTGAAATTGCTCATGAAGAATGAGCTACCATAGCCCTGGAATCTGCATTGAAGACCAGGGTGCTAACCTCAAAGGATTCCTCCTTTCAGGCTGAGAGAGGTTAATTCTGTCAGCCCCAGAGGCAAAAATCTTTCATCATTTACAATACTCTGCTACAAGTTAGGGTATTTGGAAGTCCCGGTATAATTGGGACAGTCCTAGTTCCCCCATGTTTCTCGTTACACTTTCAAAATAGCCCCAGTTTGAATAGCAAATTATATGGTCACCCCGACCTGACATTAGGACTGTGTGAAGGGGACATTCACAAAATCATTTCAGTGCTAGTATGGCCTGAAGTATATGGTATGTCCTGGCTGGATCTTGGTTCTGGTCTCTGCCATGGCTAATGCCACTGCCTTCTTCTGCCAAGGCTGCAGTTTTTCTTCAAGTGCAAAAAGGAAGATCCCTCACTTACATCCGCCATCTAACATTCAGCCAAGTGTGCTCCAGCCAAGACGAGCTGGATTTAATGTTTAAAGATGTTTATTTACCAAGCACATTTCTTTCACTAAGGATTTATTCTAATTGATTTCAAGGGCCCTCAGTCTGGATAAACTAAGGCCCTAAGATGTTTGCTTGTTTGTTTGTTTCTTTTGAGACAGAGTCTCACTCTGTCGCCCAGGCTAGAGTGCAGTGGTATGATCTCGGCTCACTTCAATCTACCTCCTAGGTTCAAGCGATTCTCCTGCCTCAGCCTCCTGAGTAGTTGGGGATTACAGGCACCCGCCACCATGCCCAGCTATTTTTTTTTTGTATTTTTGGTAGAGATGGGGTTTCACTATGTTGGCTAGGCTGGTCTCGAAGTACTGACCTCAAGGGATCCACCTGCCTTGGCCTCCCAAAGTGCTGGGATTACAGGCGTCAGCCACCGTGCCTGACACAAAGATGTTTAATGGGCCTCCCACTTTCCTGTCCTTTATAATACCATCTTCAGGAGAAAATTTTGACCTATTGAAGAGGAAAATGTGTAAGAGCCTGCTCACCCCAATGTGGTCCTTTCAGAGAAGAAAGTTCTGTCTTAATAGTATCAAAAATATAACATTCATTTCAGGAAATGTAGCATTTGGTTCTAATAAAAATGTAGCACTTGGTTCTTGTCTCAGGGTAGTGACTAAGCCATATTCTGAACATTTATAAATGACATATTTGTGGCTGACTCAATCTCTTAGTTTGTTTAGGCTGCAATAAGAAAAGTACAATAAATTGGGAGGCTTATAAACAACAGAAATTTATTTCTTACAGTTCTAGAGGCTAGGAAGTCCTAGATCAAAGTGCTGACAAAATCAGTGTCTGATGAGGTCTTGCTTCCTGGTTTATAGACAGCCTTTTTGCCGTGTCTTCACATGGCAGAAGAAGCAAAGAGCTTCTCTGGGTGTCTCTTCTTGTTTTTTTTGAGACAGAGTCTCACTCTGTCACCCAGGCTGGAGTGTAGTCGTGCGATCTCCACTCACTGCAAGCTCCGCTTGCCGGGTTCATGCCATTCTCCTGCCTCAGCCTCCCGAGTAGCTGGAACTACAGATCTCTGCTCACTGCAAGCTCCGCTTCCCGGGCTCACGCCATTCTCCTGCCTCAGCCTCCCGAGTAGCTGGAACTACAGGTGCCCGCCACCATGTCCGGCTAATTTTTTGTATTTTCAGTAGAGACGGGGTTTCACCATGTTAGCCAGGATGGTCTCGATCTCTCGACCTCGTGATCCGCCTGCCTCTGCCTCCCGAAGTGCTGGAATTACATGCGTGAGCCACCACACCTGGCTCTTTTATAAGGGCACTAGTACCTTTAATCACTTCCTAAAGGCCCTATCTGCCCATACCATTACACTGGGCATTGAGGTTTAAAATATGAATATGAGGGGTGAGGTAGACATATATTTGCCTATAAGCACTCAATTATATTTTTTATATAGAAAATATTTTTAATTTCAAAACGATCATTTCTGACCTCAGTTTGTTCCTTTTAGTAGATAAAATACTCTGAATCTTTTTAAGGTTGTAAATGTCTCTCTTTTTTTTTTTGTTAAAAAGATAGTTTTTTTTTAACTGAGCTGATTTATTCTGACATATATTAATCATCTTGCTTTCCTGAATCTTTGCTTAAATCTGGTGATTTTAACACTATTTTCACAAATTCACAAATATAGTACAGTAGTGAGACTTGAGATGAGTTTTTTATATTGTGTTTAAACCCTGATGGAGGAAGATGGACAATGTTTAGACTCATTTAAATTGTACTTGGCTAAATTAGAAACCCAGTTGTTTTGGGAAAGTATAGAGAAGTTAGTTCCTGGAAAAGCCGCCTCAAAAAGCTCCAGGTCTTTGTCACAGAATTTCACATATGAAAAATTTGTTGTTTCCCCTGCAGTAAACTGATGATACACCCACTTGTCTACTGGCATGAGAAGCCTCATTATGCGGCCCTTGTCATATGTGGCTTCATAGCTCAGTACATGTGTTAGCTGCCTTGGGAAGCCCATAAGGTAGTGCAATTGATTCAGACTTCTGTAAGATCATGATCTTCTCACCACGTGGCTGACAGTCCTTTCTTACTTCAAATCATGTTGTTTGACTTGGGGATGTCAGCTCAGTTTCTCTGGCCGATTACTTATTTAATAGTGCCTGATAAATTCTCCTTTGCATATAATCAGTAGATCAGTCTTTTCTTCTGTGTCCTTTGACTATCACTAATTTTGGCTTTAATAATACTAATAACTATAATAATATTTTTAATTCCAGCTGTCATACATTGAATTATAGTTACACGCAAAGCACTGTGTGACCAAGATTTTGATGACAGATATGCAACTATCTAGATTTTACAGATGAGAAGCATGAGATACCAAATAGTCCTCCACATTCACACTGCTACTAAACGTCAGAGGATGGTGTTAAATTCAAGGCAGTGTGGGGTTAAAAGTCATGCATACGTTCACTATGTTATATGTCACAAAGTGTGTGGCATATAGGTAATTTTTCTGACTTATAATAAGAAAGATTTTCCTCATTTTCTACATGCTGTTGTCCATGTTAATGGGAAATTGGATATGTTAAATGAGTTAAACATGTAATTTGAGGGCAAAAGTTTGAATTCAAACTGTACTTTTCCCTTTTTAAGGTTATCTCACAAATATTACTTAGCAAGACTGTCAGAGCCAGATTCTCTACATTTGGACACTGAATTTCTCGAATATTGACTACAGCACATCAGGCAAGAACTTTATTACATTCTATGCCAGTCTCTGGCAGCCTCAGCCTAGCAGGTACTTGCCTGAACATCCCAGAATGATGCTCCAAACCATATGGCAAATGAGATGAGACACCAGTCCGGGCCAGCCCCACATCATAGATCAGGAAGTGGATCGAACCCTGGATACCATTGTAATGACTAAACTAGGACCTCCTGATTAAAATCACATTAGATTGACAAGTCAAGGAAGGGTCAGCCAATAAGGCCTTAGGCCTCCATGCCTCCCTTAGTTCTTGGAATTATCTGTCCCCATAATTGGACTCAATCTGTGATGCTTTCCTTGTCTCTGGCCTGCATTCATTGGGGCCCTCTAGTTCTCTCCTTGTTGGGGATATTTGTCACAAATAAATGATGTTGGCCTTTGGTTAAAAGTGTTCTTAGACAAAATATTTGCTATTAGAGTGAATTTAAGTGTATATGTAGAAAGAAAATGCCTTGCTCAATTTTGAGCTGTACATAAACTTATTTTTTAAATTTAATGCACCTCTTTCTAAATTATCATTTCCATTGCACTTTCTGATTACCATATTTGCATTGCCTGTGATTAGTACAAAGGCTGCGAAGTATAAATTCAAGCTGGACAACAGGTCTAAGAACATGGACTGGGACTTAGCACAACTGACCAAGTGATTCCCAAGCTATATGTCAGAGTCATCTATGAAATGGGCTTTATTTTTGTCTCTACCTCTTTATATACCAACTTGCTATAGAAAGTCAGATTTTGTATTGGTGGGGGGTGTCTCTCCCCATACAACTTGCAGAGTAAGTGATATAACCTTCCCTTCAGCACATAGGAGTTTCCTACTTACTTCCCCACTTTCCCTTTCCTCTACCCCATGGCATCATTCTCTGGAGATAATAATCCTCTGGACTTCACACACATCCTCGGTTTTTGTTACAGTATTATCCTAGGTAACAATTTGGAGCATCATGGAAAGGAAATGGAATCAAAGCTGGGGAGAACATGCTTAAGTGTTAGTGGTAAAGTGTATGCAAACTGAGGCTTGGGCATTAACCCTTGTATTAGCCTGTTTTCTGCTGCTGCAACAGAATATCATAAACTGGATAATTTATACAGAAAAAAAGATTTATTCAGCTCATGATTTTGGACACTGGAAAATGTGAAAACATGGTGCCAGCATCTGGCAAGGGTTATGCCATGGTGGAAGTGTGGAAGGTGGAAGTGGACACACAAGACAGAGAATGGTGGCTGAACTTCCTTTTATAAAACCACCAGTCTCATGATAACTGATTCAGTCCAACAATGATGGCATTAATCCATTCATGAGGGGGTCCGTCCTCATTACCTAGTCACCTCTTAGTGGCCTCCCTTTCTAATAATGCTGCATTGGGGATTAGGTTTTTAACACATGAGCTCTGGGGGATATATCTAAACCATAGCACCCTGGCGCTGATTGCCATCTGTGTGATCTTAGGTGAGAAACCTCACCTCTCTGAGCTCTATGATATGCAGAACTGGCATATTGAGCAACTACATTAGGTATTACAACAAAGCAAAGTCAGATGAATGTACAGCATGTAGTACATGTCTGACACATTGTAGAATCACTACTGGTCTATCATCCTGTATCTGCCATTTAGATATGCACAAATCTCCAAAAAACAAAAGTAGTTTTTGACTTATTTGGTAGGAATCTGGATCCAAAGATATGTGCAGGTATTAATGGTCTTTATCTCTCTCAGAGTAAATATTTATATAATTTTCCATAGAATTATTAATATGTTTGATTATGAATTTGTTAATCAAGGCACTATTGGTACTGTGAAATCATATATAATATGTATGCTATGAAATATCTCTAAAATCTGGGAGCCTCCAAATGCTAAAAAAGGTCTGGATTTTGATAAGAAGTTTTAACCAGTATTAGCTCTTCACACAATTCTCATGAATGAGAGGCGGAGGGTACTGAAAATAAAGAATGGAGCCCAGGGCTAAGTCTAAAGAGGGATACATGAAGAACAGAACTAGCTTTAGTAGATGCTTGACTACACAGCTGTCAGTGTATTGCATGACTTGAAAGGACCTGGGTAGGGAGCCCTTGATGTGTGTGCTTGTGATCGCAGGCATCATTGAAATATAACTGAGATGTGAAGTCATTTGAATTTTATATTTTGAAAGCAATTGACTGTGATTTTTTAAAATTTAACTAGGTCTAGCTAATGATGAAATTCTCTGTCAAATATCTAAAGTTAAACAACAAAAATATTTTTATATTTTTTGTCATCTCTTTTCTGCATCAAAGTTACTGTTTTTTGCATATTAATCATTTTGTCTTTGTGTTATTTTCTTTAATCTAGGCTTCTGGAGGTTTCTATATCGTGTATATTTGTAAAATACTCTTAAACATATTACTGAGAACAGTAATTTTAGGGATTTTTTTTTAAATTAAAGCTATTGGGTCTCTCTTTTAACTCCCAGGGACTCGTAGAGAAAAGGAGGAGACAAACAGATTCATGTGAATATTATAACTTGATATGATTATGATCTCTAAGGACACAAAGGAGGATTTGTTTTTTACTGAGCTGATAGTCAAGGACTGGCCATTTAGGAGGCTAGGAATAAACTCTCTTCACAACACCATTTTTCCAGGAATTCTTGTAGAGGATATTGCTTCTGTTATCTCTCCTTTGGGACTTAAGTTGATCAAGTTATTTCCTTATACAGCACTGGACCGAAAATGGAAAATTGAAAATAATTATATAAGTAGGAAAGAATCAGGCTAGACTAACTGAAGGACTGGAAATAGATATAAAGGGCTTGGACATTTGGTGATTAATGAATGTTCTCTGAACACAGAAAGGATCTTTTTCAGGTCCGTAGGATGCTATGTTCCCCTGACTACACTCCACAAAGTGCTTATCTCCCATCTTCTTGGACTCCATCAATAACAGGCAGCTCACCAACTCATAGGCAGCCCGATCCAAGAACAGTTCTGACTAATCAGCCTTCTCATATATTAAGATAGATTAACCATCCCTGTAAGTTTCAGGATTTTATCTTACTTCTGTTGTTTGACAACATGCATTAGGCCTCGTCCACATGATTTACTGTGAAATGTATTTCCCTACACAAGCAGTATAGTATAATCTTCAAGAACTGTGGCATGAATGGTATACAAACGGGCTCTACCACTTCCTGGCTTTACTGCCTGTAGCAATTTACTTAAATATTCTCGACCTGAACCACAATAACACTAATCTTATGGAACCATGTGAATCCTAAATGAAACAAGGCACGTAAAACCCCTCAATTGCATAAGGTACATAAAGTACCTGGAACATAGCAATCAATATCTGGGGGTGCTTCATATTATCACATAATCGCACATATTATCATATAATCTTTCTTCATATCAGTTCCTTCTACAATACGAGAAATCCTCTCACAATTGCAAAAACTGCTGCTTCTCAACCATTTTGCTTATCCCTTACAAAGAAGCTGCCTATAAGAAATTAGGCTGCTAGTTGCTGGCTGATAATTTGATGATCCCAGTTGGAAGGCTGGAGAACAACAAGGGAAGTTATGTATAAGACAAAGTCAGCATGTTTCAAGACATTTGAATATTGGCATCCAGTTCAGGACCTACATTTCTTTAATTTCACATTTAAGGTTGATGAGGGAGTTTAATTTCCTTAGCTACAAGAACTCTAGACCTGTGGAAAAACATATTAACCATCTATAGATCATTTACCAATCATAACTTAAGAGGGACTGAAAGCAAAACAAAATAAAGGTCTTCAAGCTAACAGCCTGCAGGAATTTGTGATGCTGTTTAGAATAGGCTGCTTAAAGGTTGTCCCCATTGTAGAAGAAAGCATCAACTGTGTATGGAATTTCAGAGTAGATACCATCCCCCTGTTGCCATCAATATGATAGAAAAATATCTTTCTGTCGTTTGTTACATTTCAAGGATCTCCCGGAGAGAATGTCCAAGGTTTCTGGCCAATTAGATGAAAGAAACCAGATTTGGTAAACCAGTGTTGCAAAAAATTTATAGCAATCATATGTGCCACTGGTCCAGCAATTATTAGGTTACAAAGTCCCTTATTGGTTGGGTATTATTTCTCCTATCTGTTCCTAAACACATCTTCAGAGCCAGAGTTGTGAGATTAGGTGGATATGGGTTAGGGAGGAAGAAAAGTCCTGTGACTGCAATTGGGGAGCTGAATCTTCACAATTGGTGAAATAAAAAATTTGTGTTATACAATCAGATTCCCCTCTAGTGAGCTATTTACCCCTAACCTGAATCTCATTTGTATTTATTAATTATATCCTTTATAACATTCCTGGAAAATATTTTATTACTGATTTAGAGGTGAGGAAATTGAGTTCGTTCACAGAGTTTAAGTGATTTGCTGAAAAGTAAAATTAGCTAGGATAGACCTGGATTTCAAATTTAAGTATTCTTACTCTGATTGCTCAACTTTAAAAGTTGGGTTTTCCTTTCATTATTATGTATTTGCATTTGTGTTAAAACCCTAGATTGTGTGGGTCTTATGTGAGCATTATTAATAGGTGGTTTATATATGCTCCTCTGGCTTTACAAAGAACATCACTTCTCTACTTCTATTGCTTCCTCTTCTTTTTGTTTTCGTTATCAAATAACAGAGGTGTATTTTAGATACTCAATCATTATGCCAAGGTATCATATACTAAATCATTTGGCTGGTCTTTGTCCACAGTTCCTGGCAGGGAGCTTCTAAACCTTGGGAATTCCCAGAGTGACAGGAAAGTCTTTGTTATTCATGGTGGGCTACTTGGATGACAGATGAGTTTATGCTAAGGAGATGATTCCGATGGGACTTGGCCATGCTAGAAAGACCAACCATGTGATTAGAGGATTGGGGCTTTGTGCCACTTGAAATTAACACAAATTCCATGGAGGGGAGGAGGGCTGGAGATAAGAGTTCAACCTCAAGGCTAGTGATTCAATCCATCATGTCTACATCACGAACTCCCAATAAAAACTCAGACACGAAGCTCAGGCAAGGTTCCTGGTTGGTAATACACATGAATGTGCCAGGAGGAAGATACATCCTGGTTCCATGGAGAGTGAACATAGAAGCTTTTCACTAGGGGGCCTCCCATAACTTGCCCTCTGCATCGCTTTTTTTGGCTGGCCTGATTTGTATCCTTTGTTGCTATAATAAAACTGTGATTTTAAGCACAGTATTTTTCTGAGTTTATTAAAGCAAATCGTTGAAGCAGAGCAGATAGTGGGAACCCCCAAATTTGTAGCAAGTTGTTCAAAACTGTGGGTGGCCTAGGAGTCCCCAAGTTTGTAGCTGGTGTCTGAAGTGAGGGCAGTCATATGGAGGACTGCTTAACTTGTGAAATCTGGCTTAACTCTGGGTAGTTAGTACCAAAATTGCATTGCACAAGTAACTGATTTTTCTCTTTCCTCATTTTGAGCCATGATTTTGTGATGGTTTTGAGAATAGCCAGTGTTTAGGCATAACCACTAAATAGAAAATATAGCACAGGCAAGACATGGCAGTTAGTATGGAAGGGCTGCCCACTCAGCTCAAAATCACTGAGCAGCTTATTGGGGTTTTAACAGCTGTAGCTGCTTTTAAACACATTTGTCAGAAGAAGAAGAGAGAAGCCATGAAATTGTCACAAAAAGAGTTGGCTTAAATAGGAACTGTCATCACAAACTCTTCTTCCATTGGAGCAAGAGTATGATGCAGCCTGAATCATAATCTAGATTTCACAGGGGAGAAAACAACCATAAAAAATGAATTGAAGACCTCATCTTCATGAGGAAGTTACAGGACCTTGATGATCCCAAGCTTTTTTGTGTCGCTATGTAATAGAATTCCATCCTACAAAACTTTTATGTGTTTCAGAGAAGCCCTGCTATGGGTTTTTAGATACCAGGCATGAAAAACATTTCTTATTGTTTATTTTGCTTATGTGTTTTCTAAAAAGTAAATATACTTATTTTATAAAACAATATGCAAAACTTGTCTTGAATTAAAAGCCTCTATAATTGAAATTAGTGGAAAGGGGCATATACATGTATATAGGGAAAAGTTATTCCCTAATAATAGAGACAATACATCATACAATATGACACTGATGATAGAGGGAGAGAGACACAGTTACAGTAGTGATTAACAGCATTTTGATCATTCAGCATTTTCTTCTACAGTAGGTAAAATTTTGGTCGGTTTTCTATTCAGGTAAAAGCAGCACACCTAATAGAACAATATTCACATTGGCAAGCCATAGAGAATGACGACAAATACATGGAAGTAGAACCATCCCAGCCATCAGAACTTGAAGCAGACAGCAAGGCTGCCCACTGCCCACTGATTTCAGCCAAGATCAGCTGGTACTCAGCTGACTCAAAGATGCTTGAAGTGACTGTTCTCATTCTGTGTTTTGAGAGAGTCTATTGCACAACAATTGCTGATTGGCATAGATCCTGAACACTTAAAAACAGGTTGCTGATTTCAGATTCACTTAACATTTCTGAAATAAAAAATTGTATGTCATCCATTAGTGATTTATTTATTTAATCTCAATTACTAAAGACATATCATGGGTCAAAGAGGTAATCAATGATCAATAATATACTATTCATAAAATAACAAAAATGATAACTTTTCGTATTTTATTAAAACTGGTCAAAGATATATAGAAAAGTACGTAGTTGTAAGTGCTCTTAATAGTAACCAAGAAAGATAGAACATGTGTTTGTATTTATACATTTATATGTATAAAAGAGCATAATAAGAAGGATTTATATTAAACTTTAGTATGACTTACTGCTTTGGAGAGAGGTTAGTTGGAAATGTGGTTGGTGAACACGTGGAAGGAAATTTTCATCACTTGCTGTGCATAATTTGGTAATGTTCAAACTATTTCCAAATATATAATCTTATAGAGTTCGAAAAAAGAAGTCAAATTGGAAGGATGCCATCCAAAATGTTAGGGTTGGTTATGTCTAAGTTTTGTAACCATAGCTATATTTCTTGTTATTATGTGTCTTCGTTTGGGTTCTCCTGAATTACAGGCTAAGAAAAAGGACTTGCAATCAGGTAGCTTATTTAAGAGGTGAAATCAGGAGAAGGAGCAAGGGGAGAATGAGATGGAAAAGGCAGAAAAGCCTATAGTGTTGTTGCTGTGGCCAACAGGTACTCTATTCCACTAGAAACTCCCAAAAAGTGTTTAGAGCCTCTTCCAGAAAGACTGGAGGTTGGAACATTTATCTACTGCCTCCCATCTTTCTTTGGTTGATGGTTGACTGCAGGGACGTTAACTTGCCTATGCTTCCAGCCCATGGTTACACAAGACCTGAGTTGGTTCCTGAAACATTTGAGAAGTTCTGGGGCCGAAGTCAAAGATATGCATCAGGATGCTGGAAGGATAATGCTGACAACAGAAGGTGATCTGAGCTTAAGTGGAACGGTCATTTGTAGCTATGACTACAGTCAGTGATGGTTCAAGAGGATGCGATGCAGTATTCCATTATATTATTATTTTTGTTTTATATTTCCAACTTTTTCTTAATGAATATTCTTCATTCTTTATAAGAGGAAATAAAGTTTATTCTAAAAGCATCTTGGTAAAATACATTTTCCTCTCAGTTACAGAAAGAAAGGATTATAAGAAACATTTGTAATACTTACAGTCACAACATTATTCAATTAAATATCTTAATGCAAACTTCAGAACTGCTTCAAATATACACAAATTTCACAAATTGATGGCAGTATTATTAATTGAATACACTGTCAAAAAATGTAGGCTTACAAAGATACAATGTCTAACATTGGGTCATTTAGAAAACCATTACAAAATACAAATGCTAAATCTATAGTGTTAAAAAAATAAGCAAAAATAGATCTATTGTTTCTATTTGATTATTTTAGTCAATGCTTCTTCACTGGTTAGAACTATTTTTATTTTTTTCCGTATAGCAACTTCAAAGGGGAATGATCAACCGAGCAACATATATTGTACCTGATCTTAAAGGAGAGCTGCTGGATTCAGTATCTCATGACCTCAGTACTGAACCAATCTCTTAGCTTGGACTCCTTTCAGTTTTCTAAGCCTCTGATAACCACTCTTGATTTGCATTTAAAAAAAATTCTTTCTGGTATATTCATGTATTTATTAATTTATTCAACTAAAAGATGTCTATTGAATTCTTGCTGTGTTTTGTTATTATGCTAAGAGTTGGGGTTAAGTGGTGACCATTATCTTCACAAACCTGTAAGTTAGTAAACAAATTTATGAAGTGCCTTTTACATTTGACACTAAGCACTGTTTATCTAGCTGCCACCTGGGCTCTTATTGACTAAGAATTTTTTCCTTCTTCCACATGACTTTGTTAACTCAGGCTGCACTGAGGAAATGACCCTCCCTATTTGAGACAGTTTTATCCCTGGAATATTGTATTCACTAGCTGTTGTACTCACAGATATACATTCACCTAAATAACTCAGAAATATTTACTTTAACAATGAATCATCTTCTTTTGCATAAAATGGATAATGATAAACAATATTTTAAATTCTAGCCAAGAGCTTGTTTCAGGAACATGCCATGTTAATTTTCTCCATGTTTATATAGGCTCCACTCTTTAATTTACTAACCAATGTTGCTTCAAATGCTAGATATGAGCAATGAACTTACATCAAAACCTACTAACTGAGAAGAATCACGCCAGGGTCCTTTTTGCCATATCTCTTTTAGGAAATGCCTTTCCTCATCTAGGCCCGTCTTAATGGAATGGAGGGGATATTCTCTCCAGATCCCAACTTGTATTTCTAAATACATGCTTATATCTAATATCTTTCCAATAGCAGAATTTACCCTGGCTGTTCACATTTGGAACCATAGTTCCCCTCTTAAGATCTTCCAGGTTTGTTTATTTCATGCCCTATAACTTCCTTAAATGTTACTCGGTCAGGGAAATTAAGATGAATCTCTTGGGTTCTGCTATTTGCCCTACCTTTTCCTAAACCAGCTGAAACAGACACGAATTGCCTTCAGTGGTTCAGAAACAGGTAAATCTCTTTGTTTGAAATGAAATCTTAACTGCAATAAAGAGTTTTGCTTAAAATGCTGAAAATTTTAATATTTTTCACAAAATAAACCAGCAAGGTGTCAGATTTACCTTACATTCTAATTATTTGTTTAAGAAACATACACACAAGCTTCAATACATTTTAATAGCTGCTGAATTCTGTTTTCCTGGCTTACATATGCTAAATATCTGACGCGCAACTGGAATAATATCTTTATTCCCTTAGCTCATTAAGAAAAAGAATATTGTAAAGGAATTTATAAAGGAAATAAAATAGCACTAAGAATTACCCAAACTGTATAATTTACTGTTTGAAGCCTTATTTTTGACTATGAACTCCCTTGTCAGCTCTTCTTTTAACATTTAACTTTCCCAGCATTCATTCAGCCAGTCTTTAAGCAAACATTTAAGTATCTACTGCTCTGAGTCATTGATTTAGACACTGCATTGAAAGGCATGATCCCTACCATCTAAGAGCTTAGAAAATAGAAAGCAAAATGGTATAACAATCAGAAATTGAAATACAATATAATAAGGATGATACCCTATCTGTCATTTATTTACACATTTATTTATTCATTCATCCATTATGTTTTTTATTTGATATTTTAGAACTTACTCTATGTATCATATATTGGAAAGTCTTTACAATCAATTAAATTTACACATATTTGCCAGTCTTTACATATATTTGCCAGCCTTTACAATCAATGAAAAAAAAGCTATTTGGGAGGCCGAGGTGGGCAGATCACCTGAGGTCGAGAGTCCAAGACCAGCCTGACCAACATGGAGCAACCTGGTCTCTACTAAAAATACAAAATTGGCCAGACATGGTGGCAAATGCCTGTAATCCCAGCTACTTGGGAGGCTGAGGCAGGAGAATCACTTGAACCCGGGAGGCAGAGGTTGTGTTGAGCTGAGATTGTGCCATTGCACTCCAGCCTGGGCAACAAGAGAGAAACTCCATCTCAAAAAAAGAGAGAAAGAACTAACTGTCATAGGAAAAGATAGACACAAAAATAAATATAATGTATGAAATATAATAGAGTTGTGCACAAGGCATTATGGGAGTAAAAAGAAAGGGACACTTATTTTTCTACGGGAAAGAGTAAAAAACTTTTTTTCTTAGTAATGCCTGAGGAAAGAGAAAGGAAAATAACTTTCAAGAAATGGAGTGCAGCATGAGTAACATCAAAGGTACAGAGAAACAATAAATGTGAGAGGAATTACAAACGTTTCAGTTTTTCTAGAATGTTATATGTACAGGAGGGAGGGGCCAATAAGGCCAGAGCTGTAGAGGGTCTGGCTTCTGGAGGGGAGATAGGACACTCTGGAGATCTAACCACTAAATCCATAAAAATGAGGAACTATTGAAAGTTCTTAAGAAGGAAAGTGATGTCAACACATTGTTCTTCTAGAAAAGCTACTTTAGCTGCTATAGAAGGGAGGCAGGAAGAGCTATTCAGGGGCCCTTGCAGAAGTGTAGTTATAATGAGAGGTTAAACCAAGCTCCAGGGCAATGAGAGATGGGTTGGTTGGAAAACTGTTTAGGAGATCATCTTGTTCATCAGTTGGATGGGGCAAGTTACTGAATCTAAAGAGTTAAGGCTGGATAGATGATGGTGCTGCCAATGCAGATGGAAACTAAATGAAGAGGGGTCAATTGAAGGTGAAATATTTCAGTCTAGATAGGTTCTGAATCTGAGGTCTCCCTTTCAGCAGGCAGTGAACTATATGAGCTGGTTGTGTTCACATACACTTACAAGACAAATAGTCATGCAGTCCCCACTGATGTAACTTAAATGATTGTTGAAATACTGAAATCCTTTTCTGCTGATTTTCAGCTGTATTCTTCTCCACCGCTCTTCCTCCATATCCCTTCTACAGAAACAAGGTCAGACAGAAGCATGAAACCTGGCAGAAACATGTGATTGTCTTTAGAGTTTCTGCTTGCATACAAGGTGAGGCTGCATCTACCCACATTCCATTGGCCAAGGCAATCTTTCACATGTGTGCGTGAATGTAAACAGCAGTGATAATCAAAACATGTAACATCTGGTCTGGCATGGACACTGACCAGTCAGAACAGATGTACTGGAGTGGGGTCTAGTGAGGTCATGTCCAGTAGAAAAGAGAAAATGCATGAGAAAAGATGATAAGAAAAAAGATAGTGAGTTAGTTTTGGTTATGTATGAAATATGCAAGACCTATAAAATTGAACTGTTGGCTAGTTATGTCATTCTGACCTCTAAGGAGAGTTATCAGTGGAGAGAAAATGGACATTGTATAATTGTCAGGATGTAGATCACCAAGACACAGAATACAGACACATAGGGAAAAGATTGATATATTTGTATAAATAAAAGTATATAAATTATGAATATCAATACTTTAACAATCTTGTAATAAAAACCACACAATATTTGAAAATGCATTATATATGGCTGGCATTTTATTATTTTAATATCTTAAGAACACATAACCTTGTAAAACACCATCAAGTCAATAGAAAATAACACGTAAATCTAAGTAGTTTATAAGCCTATAGGATGACTGCAACTTTCACTTATAATTACATTAATATGACTTTTTAAATATTTTAAAAATCAAATCAACAAATATAAAAATGTTTCAAATTTTTAAAAAAAATTTTTGAGTTGCTGTTGGAAGTGTTAGAAGTGTTTGTTGGTGTATCTCTCTAAAAAATTGGTGTTTGTATCTGTCAAATTGTTAGTGAAAAAAACTCTGAACAGAATATGCTGTAATTTTTGAAGATGAAAAGTACACAAATATAGATGCTTACAAGCACATGCACATTTTTGACAGAATATTCAAGGAACTTTCTGTTGAGACTGTCTCTGGGAGAAAGACTTGGGGTACGGGTGAAGATAAGAGCGTTCTTTTACACTGGCATAAACATTGTGGTATTTAATGTTTTTATAATTTGCTTTGCTGTTTTTTACCATTTAAAGAAAAAGAAAAATACATTATGTGTCCTAAAGCACAGAGACATTTAGTAAAAAGTTTTTCTTATGAGTATTTATACATGGAAAATAGTCATACAGATTAACGAAAAAGTTAGAAATGTGCCTAAGTCATTAAGCAATTTTCAAAACAACATTTTTAGTTGTTTGTAGGCAAATTACTCAAACATAGAAGAACTTAACTTCTTTAGGGTTTGAAATTTTAAAGGAAACAGTTTGTAGCAAAACTTTTGGATTTTCAGTCATATCTACACTTTGAAAACTGAAAAATAAAATTATTTGTACCTCTATGTTCAGTCTACATTGTGCCCAAACCAACATCACCTCTGGTGATTCCATGCTTCCCTGTCCATAGACCAAAATGGGATTATGCATAAAGCAAAATAAAAGTTTAATCTCCCCAGATTGTCTGCCAAAACAACTCAAATATTTATTTATCTCTTTTGAAATATATTTGCACATAACGTTCATTTTTTCAAGACTCACTTTTTTGTGTGTGAAATTTGGGAAAAAGACAACCATTATATCAGTTGTGAGGCTGCATGTCAATATTGAATTAGGACAGGAAAAATGTGGCCATGTTTACCTTATGTCAGGGATTTGTAGGGAGATAATCTGATAAAGGCTTGGATTTGGGTTTTTGGTCTTTGCTGACTGGAGCAATAAAGGGAAATTCAAACTATCTCACACTTCTCAATTTACTCTGCAAAATTCGATACAGCATAAATTCGGCATAAAATGTCCTTTCTCTAGAAGGCATGCTTCTGCTTTATATTAGACATCCTTGTTTCACTAGATAGGTTGTGCTTTGAAAAGGTTGTTTCAAAATCCCTCCAGTGCCCATGTGCCTGTGCTCTAACACTAACTCACTGCAGATTCCCTCAGCCTCTGCAGATGACTGTCAGAAACAAGCCTAGAGTTACATTACTTTACCATACGCTGTATGAGAAAAAGCCCAGGAACATTTGAATAAGTAAATTATTTCAAACAAAATTAAGAGATGGTACTGACAACATTTTCAGAAGTAAAATAATCAACTTTTAGGGTTTTTAACACCCTTCTGCTTACAGGCAAGTATGGTTAAAAAATACACAAAAAAATTTCTATTTTTTCTTATTCAAAGCAAATTCCCTCAGTTGTCTTTTTTAATGCCACACATGACTCTTTTCTATAATTTTGTACTTGTATGTTAATCTGGAAAATATATACATCTTTAGATCATTTTAATTTTATTTCTCAGAAAATTTAACTTTATACTTACAAATGCAGAGGTTTTGAAATAAGTGCCTAGATATAATAAAAATGTTATATCTATTATATTTGTTTTCCAAATAATTATTCTCAATTTTCAGATGAAGAAATTAAAGGAGCAGAGAACCTTGCCTAAAGATGCAAAACTATACAGAGGCAGAAGTAAATATTACCTTTGAGTTGCCTGAATGGAAAGCCCACTCTATTTTCAGTGCCCTGCAATTCTCAAAATAGAACTCATAGAAACACAAAACAGAATGGTGGCTAAAGAGGCTGAGGGTGGGAAGACTGGGGCGATGATGGGCAAAGGGTACCAAATCTCAATTAGACAGGTGGAATATATTTTTTTAGTTCTATTTTATAATATAGTAGATATAGTTAACAGGGCATTGTATATTTCTAAATTGCTAAGAGTAAATTTCAAATGTTTTCACCACAAAAAAGTTAAACAGCTTGATTTAATTATACATTATATTCATAAATCATAATATCACTTTGTTTCCCATAAATTGATACAATTATAAATTGTCAATTTATAATCAAAAATAAATAAAAAATAGAACCTCAATTTTTAATGTCCCACTGTGTCCGGAATTGGTGGGTTCTTGGTCTCACTGACTTCAAGAAAGCCGCAGCCCCTCGCGGTGAGTGTTACAGTTCTCAAAAGTGATGTGTCCGGAGTTTGTTCCTTCTGATGTTCGGACATGTTCGGAGTTTCTTCCTTCTGGTGGGTTTGTGGTCTCATTGGCTTCAGGAGTGAAGCTGCAGACCTTCATGATGAGTGTCACAGCTCTTAAGGTGGTGCATCTGGAGTTGTTCGTTCTGCCCGTCTGGCGTTGTTCATTTCTCCTGGTTGGGTTAGTGGTCTTGCTGGCCTCAGGACTGAAGCTGCAAACCTTCCTGGTGAGTGTTACAGCTCATAAGAGTAGTGCGGACCTAAAGAGTGAGCAGCAGCAAGATTTACTGCAAAGAGCAAAAGAACAAAGCTCCCACAGTTCAGAAGGGCACCCCAGTGGGTTGCCACTGCTGGCTCGGGCAGCCTGCTTTTATTCCCTTATCTGGCCCTACCCACATCCTGCTGATTGGTCCGTTTTACAGAGAGCTGATTGGTCTGTTTTACAAAGAGCTGATCGGTCCATTTTGACAGGGTGCTGATTGGTGTGCTTACAATCCCTCAGCTAGACACAAAAGTTCTCCAAGTCCCCACAGATTAGCTAGATACAGAGCGCTGATTGGTGCATTTACAAACCTTGAGCTAGACATAGAGTGCTGATTGGTGCATTCACAAACCTTGAGCTAGACACAGAGTGCTGATTGGTATATCTACAATCCCTTAGCTAGACATAAAGGTTCTCCAAGTCCCCACTAGACCCTGGAGCCCAGCTGGCTTCACTTAGTGGATCCTGCACTGGGGCAGCAGGTAGAGCTGCCTGCCAGTCCTCTGCCTTGCACCAGCACTCCTCAGCCCTTCGGCGGTTGATGGGACCAGGCTCCGCGAAGCAGGGGGCGGCGCTCCTCGGGGAGGCTCTGGCTGCACAGGAGCCCAGGGCAGCTGGGGGAGTCTTGGGCATGGCAGGCTGCAGGTCCTGAGCCCTGCCCTGTGGGGAGGCAGCTGAGACCCGGCAAGAATTCGAGCGCAGCGCCCACAGACAAGCACTGCTTGGGCACCCGGCACACCCTCCGCAGCTGCTGGCCCGGGTGCTAAGCCCCTCACTGCCTGGGGCCGGTGGCACCAGCCAGCCACCCCGAGTGCAGGACCGCTGAGCCCATGCCCACCTGGAACTCACGCTGGCCCGCGAACATGGCATGCAGCCCCGGTTCCTGCCAGAGCCTGTCCCTCCACACATCCCTGCGAGCAGAGGGAGCCGGCTCCGACCTCGACCAGCCCAGAGAGGGGCTCCCATAGTGCAGTGGCGGGCTGAAGGGCTCCTCAAGCATGGCTAGAGTGGGTGCCGAGGCCGAGGAGGCGCCAAGAGCGAGCGAGGGCTGCCAGCACACTGTCACCTCTCACCACTACCTTTAAAAGGAAGCTTCACAACATTGAGCAAGTACCTTTATTACTTTTTAAAGATGCTGTGTAAGTATTTCCCAGAACAGTTCCATTGGGTTCACTGTACGCTATAATGAAATCCTAGAAATTATTGTCTGGGGTAATTGTGAAATACGTATTTGGTCTTCATTCAGTCTCTTTGAATACAATTCCAAAAATCTTTGGACTTCAGAGTAATTTTTTTTGGTATGCTGATGAGTTGACTGGCGGCTGGCAGCCCCTTGCTAGCTTCAGGGTAGGGGCTGGTCACCAGAAAGACCAAGGCATGATGGGAGAGTTGGGACTTTCAACTCCACCTCCCAATCTCAGGGGAGGGGAGAGGGACAAAGGATTAGGTTAATCACCAATGACCAATGATTTCATTAATCATGCCTAAGTGATGAAGATTCCATAAACACCCAAAAAGACAGCGTTCAGAGAGCTTCTAGATAGCCAAATAGGTGAAGGTTCCTAAAAAGTGGCATGGCCTTGGAGAGCATGGAAGCTCTGTGCCCGTTCCCACATGCCTTGCCCGATGCATCTCTTCATATGTATCCTTTGTAATATCCTTTACAATAAACTCATAAGTGTAAACAAATGTTTCCTTGTGTTCTGTGAGTCCCTCTAAGACATTAATTAAACCCCAGGAGGGGGTCATGGGAACTCCAATTTATTGCCAGTTGGACAGAAATGCAGGTAAAACATTGGGGCTTGTGTTTGGTATTGGAAGCGGGGATCAGTGTTGTGGGAATGAGCCCTCAACTTCTGTGGTCTGACGCTATCTCCAAATAGATGGTGTTGAAGTTGAATTAGGACACCCAGCTGCACAATTGGTTCGTTGGTTATCAGTGGGGTTACATCCTCACACTTCCTAATGACCAGAGATCACAGAAATCTTCTATGTTGATTGTAGTTGAGTAAGAGAATGGAAAAATCCCTTCGGTTTGGTTTTCCCTACAAAAACAGAGCGACCAAGAAAAGTTTAACAGATCCCCACCCTCTGCCTGCCTTAAAGACTACACCGTGCATCTGGGCTTGTTTACTCAGTGCCCCCATTTTGAACACCATTGTAGCTACAAAGCTACATTCATGGGTGTAAGCTGTGGCCATGAAACTGAAACAGGCTAAATGACCTAAAAGAAATGATTCCCCTTTCCTTAAAGACCAGTTTCTTAAAAACACTGGTATTGACTGAAATTAATCTATTTTCCTAGCCCGTTGCTATCAGGTTGCCAGGAAAGTCTGTGTAATTTTTTTGGCCTGAAAAAAAAAAAAAAAAGAAAACTGAAGCTATTGTTCTCATGTGAAACTTTAACCTTGGTGCTGGCCCCAGAAAAATATCTCCTTATTTATTCTTTCTAACACTGAACTCTCAGAACTGTTCCATCTTGGGTGCCATACAGTTGAAAAGGCAGCCTGAATGCAGCAGACAGAGAAATGTTTATGATGAACTAACTATGTGATTAGAAAGTCTTGTTATACATGTGCATGACATAAAAGATGGGCTCAGTTCATCTGCACAATGGTGTTCTGATCACCTCCTGTTCATTGTAATGGTGAAGGAGGAGTCGCATGCCCTAAATAATACAATATGGCCAAATATATGATACCCGACACTGGACAGATGAGACTGGAGCAGTTTTTTGGTCACAGATACTTACAGCTCAGTGGAGGAGCACACTGCATGCCATGCAGGGTACATGGAAGTTATGCTCAGGAGTAGCATGAATCAGAAGGGGCTGTGGGAAGCAGGCTTTGCAGTAGCAAAGGATGGGATACCCTTTGGTTCTCATGGGAGGATGTGATTGGCTTCTTTGAATACCATGGCAGGTAGGTGAAACCTATTAGGTTGCTGAGGAACAATTGAGCACCATATAGGGTGCAGCTGCCCCAGCTGAAAAAGGAACTAACTGAGCAGGAAGCCTTTCCCACTAGGTTGGGGCATACCTGGTGAGAGGTGGGAAAACACCCAAGCTTTTGGGTCCCTGTGGGGCTCAAACATGTGAAGGCAGCAGTTAAAATTTTAGGTCTCACAATACAAATGGCCATAATAATTGCCTACTATACAGAGCTGTGAGTAAAATAAATGAAATAAATAGGTAAAAAATGCTTAGTAAAATTAAATGTGTTTCAAAAATTCCAGTTTATTCATGTGGACCTTATTGTTAATAGAAAAACTTTTACTTCTTAGATTATACTTATGGTCCCTCATCTATATAATACTAAAATAATAAGGGTATAGACTATACTTTGAATCTTATTTTTTGGGGGGTATTTATGTATAGTGACTATTCTTTACTGGGCCACATTGAAAATGGGTTGTATGGGTTATTCACATGGTATTAAAAAAAGAGAAATGCACCAAGGAAGTCGAGATAGTGATTTCCTACAGTGTTCAAGAGTCCCCACCCTTAGGTTCAATAATTGGCTAGAAGGACTCACAGAACTTAGAAAAGCCATTCTACTCATGGTTACAATGTATTACACTGAAAGGACACAGACTAAAGTCAGCTAAGGGAAGGGATGTATCCAGGAGTCACCAGATATAAGCTTCCAGTTGTCCTCTTCCTGCGGAGTCCTGTGGATGGCCCCTATTGCTTCCAGCAACATGTGGAAATATGCATGAAGTATTGCCAATGAAAGATGCTCACCCCAGTTTTGGTGTCCAGAATTGTTACCGGAGCTTAATCAGTTACATATAGGTACCACCCACGTAACCAAGCTTAGCTGCCAGCCCATCCAGTGATTGAACTGATATATGTCCCAAGCCCAACATCCCCCACTTAAATTGCATTATTAGCATTGACTCTATGCATGTCCCAAAGCCCACAAAGAAACAAACACACTTTCATTGGACAAGTGATATTCCAAGGGATTTGCAGTTAGTTCCCGGGAGCCAAGGCAAAGGCCATACCTCTTTTTACACAAGGTTAATCCTTTACTGCACACTGGAATTCTTTTTCTAACACTAATTCACCATCTTTGATAACATTGGGCTTGAACTTCCTCATCTAAAAAATAAGAGAGTTGAACTAGGTCAGTGGTTTCATTAAGAGTGTTATTTAGGATTGACTGAGGCATTATTGAGGGTGGAAAGATAAGAGGCTACAGAGAGTCTGTCTCAACTAAATAAATTCAAAGCCATGTATAGTAGACATTTACCTTTTCCCTTAATAGGAAGAAAGTGTTCTGGTAAAGTTAGGGATTCCCTGGAAATACATGGTTTCTAGTGTTCCTTTCAATTCTAGTGTCAGCAGATAGCATGGTTTTAAGAAAATACAAACAATTGTCAGATGATTATTTTAAGGTAATGTTATGAAGATACAAATACTTTTCAATTTAAAGCTATCATAGCCACTTCTAATTTCCTCTAGAGTTGCATAAGAGTGTTCATTACAATAATAATGTTCTTTGATTGGTGGTAGTTTATTTACCATGAACTTATTTTAGCTGTCTATAGATACTATCTTGAACCCTGTTATGTAAGCGCTATTTTTCCATTTTTCACATCAGTATTTGGTTTTTAATACATAAGAATGCTTTGGAGTCAAAGTACACTAATCAAATATAAGTATTGAATACTTCTGAAAGAAAATCATTACATCGTAGTTAATTATTAGAAAATATCAAGGCCAGGCATGATGGCTCACACCTGTAATCCCAGCACTTTGGGAGGCCAAGGCAGGTGGATCACCTGAGGCCAGGAGTTCAAGACCAGCCTGGCCAGCATGGCAAAACCCCGTCTCTACTAAAAATACAAAAATTAGCCGGGCTTGGAGGCAGGCACCTGTAATCCCAGCCACTTGGGAGGCTGAGGCAGGAGAATCACTTGAACTCAGGAGGCGGAGGTTGTAGTGAGCCGAGATCGCACCACTGCACTCCAGCCTAGGTGACAGAGTGAGACTCCATCTCCAAAAAAAAAAAAAAAAATAGAAAGAAAAAAAGAAAATATCAAATGAATTTTGAGTGGATACTTTAGCATAGATTAAAGAATCACAAGTCAGTAGGAAATTTAGGTATATCTATCTCAACCCCATTTACCTAACTACTTCAGTGTGGGAGATGGGGCTAGACCCTTTGTCTATTAGCTCTTTCGTTTTTTGGGCTTAATTAAGATAACAGAATCCTTCAGACAACAGAAATGTTCCATTTGGAAATTGAGAAGATTTTAATTGATTTTTCCTAATCAAAATAAAAAGCCATGGTACAAAAATTAAACAAATGACCATTTCCTTGTTCCAAAATTTGAAAGACATCTTGGGTATGCCTAGAGTAGAAGTTAGTTGACTTGGGTGTTAGTTCCAGCTCTGCAGCTCATGAATTTGGTGACTTTGTACTGAATAACCCCTTTGCTCATCAGTTTTTCATATTTCTAATGAGGGGATTAAGATGAGATCCCTGGTTTGTGCAGTGCTTGAGGTTGATTGCCTTGTCTTTTACGGTCAAGCTAAGCGTTAGACATTTGCAACCACAAAATCCAGGATACATTTTCTACTTATTTTGTGAGAAATCGTTTCACTGCATCTTAAACACTTGTCAGTGATTGCTTCACAGAGGGCAGCCGAGTAGGTTCAAGGTTTGTTAGAACTCTACTTGTATGGTTCAGTATATTTTATTCAGTTTCCAAGTTTCTTTGCTTAAGTCATAAAAATGTGTGCTGCCATATAAAAGGCTCAGCATTTGTTTTCTAATTCATTTGACCTTTTAAGAACAACAAGTATACTCCCAGTTTTACCACTTCTATTAAATAACCAGCTACAAAGGGCATGCATTTACTACTGCTGCCAATGATGATTGAGAAACTATGGTATATGAGCTGGTTCCAAGGCTATGCAGTGTTACTGTGTATATAATGCAGGCTATGACCTTTGATGCCGTGTTCAGGTTGTGTCAGTCCTATTTTGTTCCATAGCAGGCAGGCTGGAAGAATGGGGGTGAGAACAGGCAATGTCTAGGGGGTAACCTGATCAACTGGTGTTCCTAGGGAAATATACATACACTATGTCACTATAAAATGGGTCATCTCACTGTAATGAGATAATATTCTTTGCAACAGTCACCCCTGAGCTGTTCGTCAATCTTATTTATAAGCAGTTTTGACTGTACATATGGATCAAATCCCTAAGTTTGAATCTAGAAAGTATATCACCCATTCCATCCCCTCTGCAATAAATACAATTTAAGACAGATGAATGTAAACAAACAAAAAAACAAAACAACATCAGGCTTAACTGAGAATGCTTCTTTGAAAACAAAATAGTTACAGTAGTCCCCTCCTTTCCCTGGGGGGGATATGTCCCAAGACCCCTAGTGGATGCTTGCAACCAGAAATAATACGGAATCCTAAACCCTATATAAACTATGTTTTTTCTATATATACATACCTATGACAAAGTTTAATTTGTAAACTGGCTCAGTAAGAGATAACAATTAATAATAAAATAGAACAATTATAACAATATATTGTTCACAATTTCATAGATAGAAGATTCATTATTACTATAGAGCTTAGTGACCTTAGCATATGATCTTTTATTCTTTGCTTATTAAGTCAAGAACTTTCACCTTTCAACTTAAAGGAAGTACATTATAGCTTCTTTTTTGGCATAGCTGAGCTGCCAGCATCACTACTATTGTACTTTGGGGCCACTATTAAGTAAAATAAGAGTTACTTGACCACAAGTATTGGGCTATCTGAACAGTCATTCTGGTAACCAAAAGGGCTAGTAAGTGACAAAGGGCAGGTGGTGCAGACAGCATGAAGTCACTGGACAAATAGTGACTCTACAAAGTAGACAGCGTGTGATTTTGTCACAATACTCAGAACGGTGTGCAACTTATGAATTGTTTATTTCAGGAAATTTCCATTTAATTAATTTCTACTTAATATTTTCAGACAGTAGTTGATCATGGGTAAGTGAAACTACAGACAGCAAAGCCCAGATAAAGGTGGACTACTGTTGAGTCATTCTGAATACATTAGCTAATAAACAATAAAATCACGATTCTGTGTGAAAAGCTGAAATTGGAAACCAATATTTTAATTTTCAAGTTATTCCACATTAGCAGAAGTTCTGTATGTTCTTATCACTGTATGATAAAAGCTTAGATTTAAGCTAAAATCACCACAGTAATTAAAATGCATGGTACATTTTGGGTTCATTTTGAATGAGTGAGATTTTCAACTAACCTGAAGCAAAACAAATCAATTAGGAAGCCATCTGGGCAAATTAAATCTCAGGAAATAGAAAATAAACATGTGAACCCTTAACACTGCCACGGCTTCTGATGGTTCTCAGAACAATCTACTGTCAGAGTTAGGTAGATCTTTTACATAGATGAGTACTTCTCAACCCTGGATGAGTCTTATAACTCACCTGTACAAATTAGAATAAATACGAATGCCTAAACCTCTCCACAGATATTTTGATTTAATTGATATGTCATGGGGTCCAGGCACTGATATATTTAAAGTTCTTTAGGTGGTTTTATAAATTTCCATTTTCCCCATTATGCAGTAAGTAACAAATTACGTCTTCCATTTCCCTTGAATGTGGAAATTATGTTTACGAGTTCATTTACATGTTGTACATGGGCTACTAGAATACATTGATAAAATAACATGAAATATTTTCTTAATGTCTGTCTGTTATCAAAATGTTAACATTCTCAAGTACCCTCATGTGCTAATAATGGGTGCATTCTTCTTTGGATTTTTCTCCTTAAAAATCTTATCTCAAAATCTACAAAATCAGAGAGAAGCATAAAAGAATTTTCACCAGTTAGATGCTTTTAGTGCTATGTTATAAAGTGATTAAATTTTTATAATAAGATTTGGGGCTTAGGACTCGAGCAGGACCTACTCTAATGAGCAGAAAGTGGGGGTTCAGTTGCCTGATAGTGGATCTAGGGTTGATGAAACATGGCAGGGAGTCATTAGGGACAGTAAATAAATTAGTGAATGGCTAAATGAATATTGCGCTTGAGATTTGATCAGAGGGGAAAACTTTGCTTAAGAAAGTTTATATGTAGGATGTTTTTGGTGAGGACAAGGCTGAAATAGAGCTATGCCTCCACAGAGGTGTGGACTGATGGAATTGAAGACTTTTGTTGAGAAGACCCAGGAACTGTGAGATTGACAGTTAGCAGGGACACCCCCTTAATGACGTGGGTCACTGGGAAAAATAGCAGAGATCAAATGGGCTGGAAATTAAGGGTGGGAGGCAGGTGCTAAAGTCCTTGAGGGATGTGAAGTAGTGTCCCAGGTGGTAGAACAGGGATGTATAGAGAGAGTCATGAAGAACATGGCGTGGGCTTTCAAAAGAGATGCCATTGAGCAGTGGCCTAAAGAGCCGCATTGCAGAGACAGAGAAGGACCCTTAAGCATCATGATGTAGTACATATGAAAAACAATCTGTAAACTAAAACACAAAGCATGGGTATTCTATAGACACTTGCTAAGGAGCCCATATTTGAGCGAATGTGAGCAAAATAAGTTTATTTCTTTATACACTGATACCAATGATTCTTTAAATAAGAATGACAGATAGTAAACTGTTTTAATTAGGGAGCTTAGAGAAATATTATTTAGAAAACTGTACTTTTCCCTGATGTATGTCATGGACAGGGAAAATCCACCTTTAATGTGAATATGGAGCGACATTTCTCATAAACTAGAAGTAGGAGTCTACTGATAAGTTCCAAGCGTGAGGCTGCAAGCCTTGAATGAATCATGTGATGGTGTACTGGGAAGAAAAAACAAAGAATGTGAGAGAGATACTGTTCGAATAGCCAAGAACAAGGCTGGCTGGATTTCATTCCTCTTTAGAAAAATTAGCTTTCGTTTTCAAACAGTGATTTGAGACTGTTCAATTTCTTTCTAAAATTGTTACTGAGCCTATATTATAAAAATCTAAGACGTTTGTTTTACTTATTCTCCTTTTTCTTTGTCCTTTTTTTTTTCCTGTGTGCATGCTTGCTTGCACATATTCATTTCAGTAGAGAGTAGTCACGAATAATTGGCCAATATCCTAACCCCTAGTGGCTACCTGAAAAAGTAATGCACCTGGTTTTCTTTCAAAGAACCATGACTCTTAGGTCATGGAGACTTTTTGATGCTGTCCAGAAGTTTGACTGGACCAAGAGACACAGCAGATTTGATCCTCAGGGCATCTCACCTCCCACTACTTACCTTACTCATAAGAGCTGCCAGTTATATTCAAAGACATGCTGGATTTGACAAATTTGTCTCTCCCACCCTCACACTTTAGCCAAATCAAATAAACCTTTCTCTGCTCCTAAGCACTAATATGTTAGTGTTGGGCTTACTGTGCATCAGGTAACCTAAATGTGGGGTCTTCACACACACACAAAAAGAAATATTAAAATAAACAAACTCTATCAACCTGTAAAATATAGAAGCTTGCACCTATGAGTCAGAAACTTGGCAGATTTCCTACAAAATATATTGCTGGTGAGACTGGATAGTAAGAAACAGAAATAAAGTCTCTATATTTAGTGACAGCAAAGAGAGTTCCACTATGGTTATGCAGGAATGGAATGCACACAATAATATCTTAAATTCTCTATCTTAGCTCATCTTAGTCCTTTGATGAGGAGGTGGCAACAAAAAGCTGGAATCAAGAGTAAATTATGGGGCCGGGTGCGGTGGCTGAAGCCTGTAATGCCAGCTCTTTGCAAGGCCAAAGCAGGTGGATCACTTGAGGTCAGGAGTTCATGACCAGCCTGGCCAACATGGTGAAACTCCGCCTCTACTAAAATTACAAAAAATTAGCCAGGCATGGTGGCACGTGTCTGTAATCCCAGCTACTTGGGAGGCTGAGGCAGGAGAATTGCTTGAACCCAGGAATCAGAGGTTGCCGAGAGCCGAGATCATGCCGCTGCACTCCAGCCTGGGCAACAGAGGGAGACTTTGTCTCAAAAAGAAAAAAAAAAAAAAAAAAAGAGTAAATCATGGAATGATTGGCGAAGGGGAAAGCTTAACCTTAAAAACGTTAAGATATACAAAGAAATATGTTAGGTGTTGGCGCTCAATTTTTTTGGCTCCTTAACTCCCTTTCAAGCTTTTATTGGAGTGAATGCACGCCAGGCAAGGCAGGAATATTGACAATGTAGAACCTTAATAATGACAGTCATATCAGTTAGAATCCATATCATTTATTCAAAATGTATGTGAATAGCCTAATTTTGATGAGAGGCCTGTGCCCTTGCCACTTCTTACAGTCACCTCCAGGTAAACTTTCCTGTATCTGAAATCTAGACCACATGTCCATTCCTCTGTGCTACAACTGAAAGGAAGAATATGAACTGAACGAATGTCCTTGATTTCCTGTAATCCCTCTTACTATAGGCTGTTGCTAGTAGTTGCTTTTAATGAAGCTTCAGTGGAATGGAAAGGAATAAGATGACAGAAAAATACCATGGAACAATGTTCAAGATTAAATACTTGACACCAGTGCTTTTAAATATTCATGGGCTGGGCCAGATGTGGTGGCTCACGCCTGTAATCCCAGCACTTTGGGAGGCTCAGGTGGGCAGATCACCTGAGGCCAAAAGTTCGAGACCAGCCTGACCAACATGGTGAAACCCCGTCACTACTAAAAAAATATAAAAATTAGCTGGATGTGGCAGCGTGTGCCTGAAATCCCAGCTACTTGGGAGGCTGAGGCAGGAGAATCACTTGAACCTGGGAGGCGGAGGTTGCAGTGAGCTGAGACCACGCCACTACACTCCAGCCTGGGTGACAGAGTGAGACTCTAGAGTGAGACTCTAGAGTGAGACTCTGTCTCAAAAACATTTTTTAAATAAGTAAATAAATAAATATTCATGGACTGTTCTGAATTGTACAGGGGCTGATATTTCTCAGGTTGCCTCTTTATGCAGCTTGTCCCTTTTTCCTTCCCTTCCAGCTCACTTGTCTCACTTCCCTTCCCTACTTTCCCACACTGAAAATGTCCCTGTTACTTTTTAGCTAAACAGTTTAAATATTTATTTGTTTTGATACTCCATCTAAACTCTATGGACTTTACTTTTCACATGCACAGCCCAATTTCAAAGGATTTTGTTAATATAACCAGCTGTCACCTCTAGAGATAATTCCCTTAGGAGCAGAAGCAACTGCAATCACCTGTGGTTTAAAAGAGCAGATTTTAAAGACATCTGCTACACACGGAAAAAGTAACTCATAAACTGTTATTCAACAAATTGCATCCAAATTTAAGTCCTTTTCAGTAATTAATAGGCTTAGTAGAGCCTCTATCTATCATAATAAAATCTCTAGACATTATAACATTCTCCTCATCGCTATGATTTACATTTAAATCTTTGAAGCATAGCCTATAAAATCTGTGACAAAATCCATTTCAAATCAGGAGAATATGTAGATTTTATTCTATGAAGAACAATGAAAAATCTTTACTTAATAGACTTAACCCATGAGAATCAAGGAAAAAACGCATTCTCAATTACATTTGAGAAGACATATTGTCTAAGAAATGAGGGAGATGGGGAGTCTAGGCATCTGGTCAAAGTTGTACTTGTTGGCAAAATCATATCTTGACTTCCTTTGTATTATTAAATGAAAAATGTGAAAGTAAATGAACTAAACATGTAATTGAGGAAGTCATAAAAAGGCAGATTAAAAATATACTTGAGGTAAGAAGATGAAAGTAATTACTACAGGTAAAAACATAAATTTAAAAGACAAATGGAGTTTAACTAAATATATTTAAAATATAATTCTTTAAAATGTTAAAATACGATGGGGAGGAGCCAAAATGGCCGAATAGGAACAGCTCCGGTCTACAGCTCCCAGCGTGAGCGACGCAGAAGACGGTGATTTCTGCATTTCCATCTGAGGTACCAGGTTCATCTCACTAGGGAGTGCCCAACAGTGGGCGCAGGTCAGTGGGTGCGCTCACTGTGGGCGAACCGAAGCAGGGCGAGGCATTGCCTCACTTGGGAAGCGCAAGGGGTCAGGGAGTTCCCTTTCCGAGTCAAAGAAAGGGGTGACGGACGGCACCTGGAAAATCGGGTCACTCCCACCCGAGTACTGCGCTTTTCCGACGGGCTTAAAAAACGGCGCACCACGAGATTATATCCCACACCTGGCTTGGAGGGTCCTACGCCCACGGAGTCTAGCTGATTGCTAGCACAGCAGTCTGAGATCAAACTGCAAGGCAGCAGCCAGGCTGGGGGAGGGGCGCCCGCCATTGCCCAGGCTTGATTAGGTAAACAAAGCAGCAGGGAAGCTCGAACTGGGCGGAGCCCACCACAGCACAAGGAGGCCTGCATGCCTCTGTAGGCTCCACCTCTGGGGGCAGGGCACAGACAAACAAAAAGACAGCAGTAACCTCTGCAGACTTAAATGTCCCTGTCTGACAGCTTTGAAGAGAGCAGTGGTTCTCCCAGCACGCAGCTGGAGATCTGAGAACAGGCAGACTGCCTCCTCAAGTGG
This sequence comes from Gorilla gorilla gorilla, assembly GCF_029281585.2. Classification (NCBI taxonomy): domain Eukaryota; kingdom Metazoa; phylum Chordata; class Mammalia; order Primates; family Hominidae; genus Gorilla; species Gorilla gorilla. The sequence goes on along the minus strand of NC_073232.2, from coordinate 94,136,067 downwards.
GTCCCTGACCCCTGACCCCTGAGCAGCCTAACTGGGAGGCACCCCCCAGCAGGGGCACACTGAGGTCTCACACGGCAGGGTATTCCAACAGACCTGCAGCTGAGGGTCCTGTCTGTTAGAAGGAAAACTAACAAACAGAAAGGACATCCACAGCAAAAACCCATCTGTACATCACCATCATCAAAGACCAAAAGTAGATAAAACCACAAAGATGGGGAAAAAACAGAACAGAAAAACTGGAAACTCTAAAAAGCAGAGCACCTCTCCTCCTCCAAAGGAACACAGTTCCTCACCAACAACGGAACAAAGATGGATGGAGAATGACTTTGATGAGCTGAGAGAAAAAGGCTTCAGACGATCAAATTACTCTGAGCTACGGGAGGACATTCAAACCAAAGGCAAAGAAGTTGAAAACTTTGAAAAAAATTTAGAAGAATGTATAACTAGAATAACCAATACAGAGAAGTGCTTAAAGGAGCTGATGGAGCTGAAAACCAAGGCTCGAGAACTACGTGAAGAATGCAGAAGCCTCAGGAGCCGATGCGATCAACTGGAAGAAAGGGTATTAGCGATGGAAGATGAAATGAATGAAATGAAGTGAGAAGGGAAGTTTAGAGAAAAAAGAATAAAAAGAAATGAGCAAAGCCTCCAAGAAATATGGGACTATGTGAAAAGACCAAATCTACGTCTGATTGGTGTACCTGAAAGTGATGGGGAGAATGGAACCAAGTTGGAAAACACTCTGCAGGATATTATCCAGGAGAACTTCCCCAATCTAGCAAGGCAGGCCAAAGTTCAGATTCAGGAACTACAGAGAACGCCACAAAGATACTCCTCGAGAAGAGCAACTCCAAGACACATAATTGTCAGATTCACCAAAGTTGAAATGAAGGAAAAAATGTTAAGGGCAGCCAGAGAGAAAGGTCGGGTTACCCTCAAAGGGAAGCCCATCAGACTAACAGCGGATCTCTCAGCAGAAACCCTACAAGCCAGAAGAGAGTGGGGCCAATATTCAACATTCTTAAAGAAAAGAATTTTCAACCCAGAATTTCATATCCAGCCAAACTAAGCTTCACAAGCAAAGGAGAAATAAAATCCTTTACAGACAAGCAAATGCTGAGAGATTTTGTCACCACCAGGCCTGCCCTAAAAGAGCTCCTGAAGGAAGCACTAAACATGGAAAGGAACAACCGGTACCAGCCACTGCAAAATCATGCCAAAATGCAAAGACCATCAAGATTAGGAAGAAACTGCCTCAACTAATGAGCAAAATAACCAGCTAACATCATAATGACAGGATCAAATTCACACATAACAATATTAACTTTAAATGTAAATGGACTAAATGCTCCAATTAAAAGACACAGACTGGCAAATTGGATAAAGAGTCAAGACCCATCAGTGTGCTGTATTCAGGAAACCCATCTCACATGCAGAGACACACATAGGCTCAAAATAAAAGGATGGAGGAAGATCTACCAAGAAAATGGAAAACAAAAAAAAGGCAGGGGTTGCAATCCTAGTCTCGGATAAAACAGACTTTAAACCAACAAAGATCAAAAGAGACAAAGAAGGCCATTACATAATGGTAAAGGGATCAATTCAACAAGAAAAGCTAACTATCCTAAATATATATGCACCCAATACAGGAGCACCCAGATTCATAAAGCAAGTCCTGAGTGACCTACAAAGAGACTTAGACTCCCACACATTAATAATGGGAGACTTTAACACCCCACTGTCAACATTAGACAGATCAATGAGACAGAAAGTCAACAAGGATACCCAGGAATTGAACTCAGCTCTGCACCAAGCGGACCTAATAGACATCTACAGAATTCTCTACCCCAAATCAACAGAATATACATTTTTTTCAGCACCACACCACACCTATTCCAAAATTGACCACATACTTGGAAGTAAAGCTCTCCTCAGCAAATGTAAAAGAACAGAAATTATAACAAACTATCTCTCAGACCACAGTGCAATCAAACTAGAACTCAGGATTAAGAATCTCACTCAAAACCACTCAACTACATGGAAACTGAACAACCTGCTCCTGCATGACTACTGGGTATATAACAAAATGAAGGCAGAAATAAAGATGTTCTTTGAAACCAATAAGAACAAAGGCACAACATACCAGAATCTCTGGGACACATTTAAAACAGTGTGTAGAGGGAAATTTATAGCACTAAATGCCCACAAGAGAAAGCAGGAAAGATCCAAAATTGACACCCTAACATCACAATTAAAAGAACTAGAAAAGCAAGAGCAAACACATTCAAAAGCTAGCAGAAGGCAAGAAATAACTAAGATCAGAGCAGAACTGAAGGAAATAGAGACACAAAAAACCCTTCAAAAAATTAATGAATCCAGGAGCTGTTTTTTTGAAAGGATCAACAAAATTGATAGACTGCTAGCAAGACTAATAAAGAAAAAAAGAGAGAAGAATCTAATAGACGCAATAAAAAATGATAAAGGGGATATCACCACCGATTCCACAGAAGTACAAACTACCATCAGAGAATACTACAAACACCTCTACGCAAATAAACTAGAAAATCTAGAAGAAATGGATAAATTCCTTGACACATACACTCTCCCAAGACTAAACCAGGAAGAAGTTGGATCTCTGAATAGACCAATAACAGGATCTGAAATTGTGGCAATAATCAATAGCTTACCAACCAAAAAGAGTCCAGGACCAGATGGATTCACAGCCGAATTCTACCAGAGGTACAAGGAGGAACTGGTAACATTCCTTCTGAAACTATTCCAATCAATAGAAAAAGAGGGAATCCTCCCTAACTCATTTTATGAGGCCAGCATCATTCTGATACCAAAGCCAGGCAGAGACACAACCAAAAAAGAGAATTTTAGACCAATATCCTTGATGAACATTGATGCAAAAATCCTGAATAAAATACTGGCAAAACGAATCCAGCAGCACATCAAAAAGCTTATCCACCATGATCAAGTGGGCTTCATCCCTGGGATGCAAGGCTGGTTCAATATATGCAAATCAATAAATGTAATCCAGCATAGAAACAGAACCAAAGACAAAAACCACATGATTATCTCAACAGACGCAGAAAAAGCCTTTGACAAAATTCAACAACCCTTCATGCTAAAAACTCTCAATAAATTAGGTATTGATGGGACATATTTCAAAATAATAAGAGCTATCTATGACAAACCCACAGCCAATATCATACTGAATGGGCAAAAACTGGAAGCATTCCCTTTGAAAACTGGCACAAGACAGGGATGCCCTCTCTCACCACTCCTATTCAACATAGTGTTGGAAGTTCTGGCCAGGGCAATTAGGCAGGAGAAGGAAATAAAGGGTATTCAATTAGGAAAAGAGGAAGTCAAACTGTCCCTGTTTGCAGACAACATGATTGTATATCTAGAAAACCCCATTGTCTCAGCCCAAAATCTCCTTAAGCTGATAAGCAACTTCCGCAAAGTCTCAGGATACAAAATCAATGTACAAAAATCACAAGCATTCTTATACACCAACAACAGACAAACAGAGAGCCAAATCATGAGTGAACTCCCATTCACAATGCTTCAAAGAGAATAAAATACCTAGGAATCCAACTTACAAGGGATGTGAAGGACCTCTTCAAGGAGAACTACAAACCACTGCTCAACGAAATAAAAGAGGATACAAACAAATGGAAGAACAGTCCATGCTTATGGGTAGGAAGAATCAATATCGTGAAAATGGCCATACTGCCCAAGGTAATTTACAGATTCAATGCCATACCCATCAAGCTACCAATGCCTTTCTTCACAGAATTGGAAAAAACTACTTTAAAGTTCATATGGAACCAAAAAAGAGCCCGCATCACCAAGGCAATCCTAAGCCAAAAGAACAAAGCTGGAGGCATCACACTACCTGACTTCAAACTATACTACAAGGCTACAGTAACCAAAACAGCATGGTACTGGTACCAAAACAGAGGTATAGATCCATGGAACAGAACAGAGCCCTCAGAAATAATGCCACATATCTACAACTATCTGATCTTTGACAAACCTGAGAAAAAAAAGCAATGGGGAAAGGATTCCCTATTTAATAAATGGTGCTGGGAAAATTGGCTAGCCATATGTAGAAAGCTGAAACTGGATCCCTTCCTTACACCTTATACAAAAATAATCAATCAGAAAGCAACAACAACACCATCAACAATGACAACAAAAAAAAGCCCACACAAAAACACCATCCAAGGGTCAGCTGCCTCGAAGACCAAAATTAGACAAACTCAGGAAGATGAGAAAGAATCAATGAAAATATGCTGAAACTCAAAAGGCAAGAGTGCTTCTTCTCCTCCAAATGATTACAATGTCTTTCCGTCAAGGGCACAGAACTGAACGGAGGATCAGATGGATGAATTGACAGAAGTAAGCTTCAGAAGATGGGTAATAAAAAATGACACTGAGCTAAAGGAGCATGTTCTAACCCAATGCAAAGAAGCTAAGAACCTTGATAAAAGGTTAGAGGAATTAATAACTAGAATACCCAGTTTAGAGAAGAACATAAACAATCTGATGGAGCTGAAAAACACAGGACAAGAACTTTGTGAAGTATACACAAGTATAAATAGCTGAATCAACCACGGGGAAGAAAGGATAGCAGAGTTTGAAGATCACCTTGCTGAAATAAGGGATGCAGACAAGACTAGAGAAAAAAAATGAAAAGGAATGAACAAAGCCTCCAAAAAATATGCACTTCATAAAAAGAACCTACAATTGATTGGAGTACCAGAAGGAGATGGGGAGAGTGGAAGCAAGCTAGAAAATACTATTATCCAGGAGAACTTCCCCAACCTAGCAAGACAGGTGAACCTGCAAATTCAGCAAATACAGAGAACACCACTAAGATATTCCACAAGAAGATCAACCCTAAGACACGTAATCATCAGATACTTCAAGGTCAAAATAAAGGAAAAACTGTTAAGAGCAGCCAGAAAGAAAGGCCAGATCACCTACAAACAGAAACCCATCAGACTAACAGCAGACCTCTCAGCAGAAACTCTACAAGCCAGAAGACACTGGGGGCCAATATTCAACATTCTTAAAGAAAATAATTTTCAACTCAGAATTTCATATCCAGGTAAACTAAGATTCATAAGTGAAGGAGAAATAAAATCCTTTCCAGATGAGCAAAGAATGAGGGATTTTGTTACCACCAGGCCTGCCCTGCAAGAGCTCCTGAAAGAAGCACTAAATACGGAAAGGAAAAACTGGTACCAGCCACTGCAAAAACACACCAAAACATAAAGACCAATGACACTATGAAGAAACTGCATCAATTAGTGTGCAAAATAACCAAATAGCCTCATGATGACAGGATCAAATTCACACATAACAATACTAACCTTAAATGTAAATGGGCTAAAAGCCCCAATTAAAAGACACAAACTGGCAAACTGGATAAGAAGTCAAGACCCATTGGTGTGCTGTATTCAGGAGACCAATCTCACATGCAAAGACACACACAGGCTCAAAATAAAGAAATGGAGGAAAATTTACCAAGCAAATGGAAAGCAAAAAAAAAAAAAAAAAAAAAAGGAAAAGAATAAAAAAGCAGGGGTTGCAATCCTAGCCTCTGACAAAACAGGCTTTAAACCACAAAAATCACAACAGATGAAAAAGGGCATTACATAATGGTAAAACGAACAATTCAACAAAAAGAGCAAACTATTCTAAATATATATGCACCCAATGCAGGAGCACCCAGATTTATAAAACAAGTTCTTAGAGACCTGCAAAGAGACTTCTTGAACTCAGCTCTGGATCAAGTGCACCTAGCAGAAATCTACAGAACTCTCTACCCAAATCAACAGAATATACCTTCTCAGTACCACATGGCAATTATTCTAAAATTGACCACATAATTGGGAGTAAAACACTCCTCAGCAAATGCAAAAGAACTGAAATCATAATAAACAATCTCTCAGATCACAGTGCAATCAAATGAGAACTCTGGATTAAGAAACTCACTCAAAACCACACAATTTCATGGAAATTGAACAACCTGCTCCTGAATGACTCCCAGGTAAATAATGAAATTTAGCAGATATCAAGAAGCTCTTTGAAACCAATGAGAATGAAGAGACAACATACCAGAATATCTGGGACACAGCTAAAGCAGTGTTAAGAGGGAAATATATAGTACTAAATGCCCATGTCAGAAAGCTAGAAAGATCTCAAATTGACACCCTAATATCACAATTAAAAGAGCCAGAGAGGCAAGAGCAAATTAATCTAAAAGCTAAAAGAAGACAAAAAATAACTAAGATCAGAGAAGAATTGAAGGATATGGAGACATTAAAAAAACCCTCCAAAAAACCAATGAGTCCAGGAGCTGGTTTTTTGAAAAAATTAACAAAATAGATAAACCACTAGCTAGACTAATAAAGAAGAAAAGAGAGAAGAATCAAATAGGCACAATAAAAAAAAGATAAAGAGGATATCACCACTGTCCCCACAGAAATACAAATTACCATCAGAGAATACTGTAAACACCTCTATGCAAGTAAACTAGAAAATCTAGAAGAAATGGATAAATTCCTGGACACACACACCATCCCAAGAATAAACCAGGAAGAAGTCAAATCCCTGAATACACCAATAACAAGTTCTGAAATTGAGGCACTAATTAATAGCCTACAAACCAAAAAAAGCCCTGGACCAGATGGATTCACAGCTGAATTCCACCAGAAATAAAAAGAGGAAGTGGTACCATTCCTTCTGAAACTATTCCAAACAGTTGAAAAGGAGGGACTCCTCACTGACTAATTTTATGAACCCAGCATTATCCTGATACCAAAACCAGGATAAGACACAACAAACAGAAAACTTCAGGCCAATATATGTGATGAACAGCAAGGTGAAAAACCTCAATAATATACTGGCAAACCGAATCCAGCAGCACATCAAAAACCTTATCCACCACGATCAAGTTGGCTTCATCCCTGGGATGCAAGGCTCGTTCGACATATGCAAACCAATAAACACAATCCATCACATAAACAGAACCAAAGACAAAAACCACAGGATTATCTCAATAGATGCAGAAAATGTCTTTGATAAAATTCAACATCTTTTCATGTTAAAAACTCTCAATAAGCTAGGTATTGATGGAACATATCTCAAAATAATAAGAGCTATTTATGACAAACACGCAGCCAATATCATATTGAATGGGCAAAAGCTGGAAGCATTCCCTTTGAAAACTGGTACAAGACAAGGATGCCCTCTCTCACCACTCCTATTCAACACAGTATTGGAAGTTCTGGCCAGGGCAATCAGGCAAGAGAAAGAAATAAAGCGTATTCAAATAGGAAGAGAAGAAGTCATGTTGTCTCTGTTTGCAGATGACATGATTCTATATTTAGAAAACTCCATAATCTCAGCCCAAAAACTTCTTGAACTGATAAGCACCTTCAGCAAAGTCTCAGGATACAAAAATCAGTGTGCATAAATCACTAACATTCCTTTACACCAACAATAGGCAAGCAGAGAGCCAAATCATGAATGAACTCCCATTCAAAATCACTACAAAGTGAATGAAATACCTAGGAATAGAGCTAACAAGGAATGTGAAGGACCTCTTCCAGGAGAACTACAAACCACTGCTCAAAGAAATAAAATAGGACAGAAACAAAAAGAAAAACATTCTATCCTGATGGATAGGAAGAATCAATATCATGAAAATGGCCATACTGCTCAAAGTAATTTATAGATTCAATACTATTCCCATCAAACTACCGTTGACATTCTTCACAGAATTAGAAAACACTATTTTAAATTTCATATGGAATCAAAGAAGACTCTGTACAGCCAAAACAATCCTAAGCAAAAAGAACAAAGCTGGAGTCTTCATGCTACTTGACTTCAAACTATAATACAAGGCTACAGTACCCAAAGCAGCATGATACTGGTACCAAAACAGACATATAGACCATTGGAGCAGAACAGAGACCTCAGAATTAACACCACACATCTACACCCATCTAATCTTCAACAAACCTGTCAAAAACAAACAATGGGGAAAGGATCTCCTATTCAATAAATGGTGGGAAAAGTGGCTAGCCATATGCAGAAAAGTGAAACTGAACCCTTTCCTTACACCTTATACAAAAATTAACAAAAGATGAATTAAAGACTCAAGTGTAATACCTAAAACCCTGGAAGAAAACCTAGGCAATACCATTCAGGACATAGGCATGGGCAAAGACTTCATGATGAAAAAGCCAAAAACAATTGCAACAAAACACAAAATTGACAAATAGAATTTAATTGAATTAACGAGCTTCTGCAGAGCAAATGCAACTATCATCAGAGTGAACAGGCAACCCACAGAATAGGAGGTTTTTGCAATTTATTCATCTGACAAAGGTCTAATATTCAGAATTTACAAGGAACTTAAATAAATTTATAAGAAAAAAACAACTCCATCAAAAAGTGAGCAAAGGATATGAATAGACACATCTCAAAAGAAGACATTTACATGGCCAGCAAACATACGAAAAAAAGCTCAACATCCTTGATCATCAGGGAAATGCAAATCAAAACCACGAGGAACTACCATCTCACACCAATCTGAGGGCAATTATTAAAAAGTCTGGAAACAATAGATGCTGGCAAGGCTGTGGAGAAATAGGAATGCTTTTACACTGTTAGTGGGAATGTAAATTAGTTCAACCATTGTGGAAGACAGTATGGCAATTCCTCAAGGATCTAGAACCAGAAATACAATTTGACCCAGCAATCCCATTACTGGATATGTACCAAAGGAATATAAACCATTCTACTATAAAGACACATGCACACATATGTTTATTGCAGCACTATTTTCAATAGCAAAGATATGGAACCAACCCAAATGCCCATCAATGATAGACTGGATGAAGAAATGTGGTACATATACACCTTGAAATACTATGCAGCCATAAAATGGAAAGAGATCATGCCCTTTGCATAAACATGGATGAATCTGGAAGCCATCATCCTCAGCAAACTAACACAGGAACATAAAACCATACACTGCATCTTGTCACTCATAAGAGGGAGTTGAAAAATGAGAACACATGGACATAGAGAGGGGAACAACACACCCCAGGGTCTGTTGTGGAGTTGGGGGTGAGGTGAGGGAAATTAGCAGATGGGTCAATAGGTGCAGCATATCACCATGGCACATGTCTACCTATGTAACAAACTTGCACGTTCTGTACATGTAACCCTTCTTTTTTAGAAGAAATAAAGAAAAAAGAAAACTACTAAAAAACATTTAGACTACCTACTACTTACATTATTACTGTGTTAAGATAGTGTGTTGTTATAAAGACAGATGTATCTGGGAATATGATATAATTATTATATATTATTATATATAAACAGGTATTATTAAATATTGTAATACATGTTATATTTTTCCTGTTCAAATGAAGAATTATATTAAATGTAAAATATGAAACCAACCTTGCATTTCTTAAATAAACTCCATTTGGTGGTGATGTATTATGTTATACATGGTTGATTTTGATTTGTTAGTGTTTTATTTGGGGACTTTCACATGTATAATTATGAGATAAATTGTCCTTTGATTTGACATTCTTTAAAAACCCTTATTTATCTTTTCTTTCTTCTGTCTTGTCTTTTAGGTCAGGTTATAACCATCAAATTGGCACATTCCTCTTTTATTATTTCAATTTTCTGGAAGAGATTGTGTAACATTTATTATATTTCTCCTTTAAAAGTTTAGAATAATAATTCACATGAAAGGCCAGCTAGTCACATAGATGGCTTATTTGTTCATACATATGTACGTGAGCACATAAATTTTAAATTATGGATTCCACTTATTTTATAGGTTTGATATAATTAAGACATTCTGTGTTTTCTTGTGTGAATTGTGGTAATCTGTGTTTCTGTCTAGAAAATAGTTCATTTAATTTAAACTTCCATATTTATTGCCATAAATTGTTTTGTAGAATCCTTTCATTATCATTATAATATCTTTGGAATCCACAGTGAGGTATATCTTTCATTGCTAATATTTATAATTCATGTTTTCTTATTGTTTGCTTTGTTGATCAGGCTTCCCAGAGGTTTATCAATTTCATTGCTTTTCTTCAAATTACCAATTTCTGGCTTCATTAATTCTCTCTATTATGCTTTTGTTTCCTTTTTGTCTTCATTTCTGTTGTGGTCTTTATAGCTTTTTTTCTCAGGTATAAACTTTTCTCCTTATTTTTCTTTAGAATTTGATAAATTTTATTATTAATGTTGTAAAAGAGACGTTTGATTATAACTGACTTTTTATTTGTAAATTGTGAGATTTTCATTCCTAGATATTTGTGAAAACGTTTAATCTCTTTTTAGTTGAATGTACAAGGTTACTTGTATATGTATAGTGGAATGTTTTCTGTTCTATAATTTCATTCACTATTTAGTGTTTCCTTTGACTTTAAATCTTGGAAGTTTTCTTTTTTATTCTTTTGTTTTCTCAATATTCTGTTACATATTATTTCTTCTAATTGATCTCCAGTTCTCTTTTTTTTTGCTGTATGAATTTCTTCCATATATTTTAAACTTTTAATTGGAAATTTCTAGAACTTTTATTCTAATTCGCCATTCACTGTTCTGTTTTTCCAATCTGAGATCCACTGCAACCATTGTAATTAATATAGAAATTGTGATTTTAATCCACTGCATATCTTTCTGGGTTTTTGTTATTGTTTGGTCTTTTATAGAATAAATTTACTATGGAATTTTGCAACTTTGTAATCACTTAAATGAGAGATATTCTAAAGTTTTATATTTTCCCCTTAACCTTAAACAGTACTCTTAATTTTTTTGCCATGGTTTTAAGATTATGTCTGCAAATGTCAATCTTTCTAGTAGACAATGCAAATAACAAACATGATCTATAAACAGTGAGTTATGCCATATTCATAGCTTGATTTTGTCATTAAAGCAATAAAAAACACAAAATTTTTAGCGTTGTATGTTACCTAATTAACTTGTAGGATGACCTATATTAATTCCCTGCATTTAGGTAGAAATAATGTGAAAATCTGACATAAAATTGAACTAGAATCATGAATAGATCATACCGATGAAAAGACTCAGAAACATCCAAAGAAAGCTTGAAGGAACTGGGCAAATGTGGAAATGTCTTCAAAAATCTCAAGCTGCCAGGGAGATGATTAAGTCTACTATTTCTGTGTAGCCCTAAGAAATAGAAATTCAGACAGTGCAATCTAAAAAGTAATATTTAAAAAAATTCAGTGTGCCAAAAAGAAAACTATATTCAGCGGTGGATGTATGAATATAAGAGAAATGTGAGAGAATTCAAACATGGACTTGAGGACACAGGGGCTGACCCAAATGGCTACCAGCGTTCTTCCTGATCATGAGCTTCTTTGATTCTACTTTTTCTCCCTCTCCAATCCCAATTTCTAAAAGCAGGATGAAATTTCATCAGTCTGGTATGCTTAAGAAAACCTAAGATACTTTCGGATGCAAAGATACATTTTTCCCCAAAAATGTGTGTCAATTAAAATATTACATAGACCCTTTTATAACTAATGGTGGTATTAATAGAAAACCTACACATGAATGTTTATACAAGATTGATTCATAATTGCCAAAAATTGGAAGCAACCAAGATGTCCTTCATTAGGTGAATGGATAAACAATCTTTGGTATATTTTATACAATAGCATATTATTCAGTGATTTTAAAAAAAGAAATAGTTACCAAGCCACAAAAAGGCATGTATGAATCTTAAGAGCATTTTGCTAAGTGATAGAAGCCAATCTAAAAATGCTACTTACTGTATGATTCTAACTACATGGCATTATGAAAAAGGCAAAACTATGGAGACAGTAAAAAGATCAGTGGTTGCCAGAGGGTCAGGGCTGGGGGTTGAGTAGAGGGTTGGGCAATGAATAGATAGAGCAGAAAGGATTTTCAGGGTGGTAAAACTATTTTTTGCAATACAGTAATGGTAGACACATATCATTATTCATGCATCAAAATTCACAGAATGTGCAACACAAAAAGCGAGCCTAATGAAAACTATTCCCTTTAGTAAGTAATAATGCATCAACATTGACTCATCAATTGTCACAAATGTACCACACAAACACAAGATGTTAATAACAAGAGAAACTGTGGAGGGTGGGGGACGGGGGAAGGAGTATGTGGGAACTCTCTGTACTTTCTGCAGAGAAAGTCATGTAAATGTAAAACTGCTTTAAAAACGTCTATTAATTTAAAAACATGTATAACTACTTTCATATTTTCATAACTGATGGAGACACCTTTAAAACAATACAATAAAGTCATCAGTGCAATATTGAAATGGATACTTTTCTTTTAAAAATAAAATGATAAAATCCTCTACTATCCTGAGTGCCTTTTATTCTTCTTTCTTAACTGAAAAGTCATAGGATAAATAAATTTTACTGATGATCAGTGCTGATACTTTAGAGGTCAGTCTCCTAGAGTGTTTCATGGTCCACCACATTTGGCACAGCTAGCTAAGATTATGTGCTTTTTTATTGACATGTGTTGTTTGGCTGAGTTTATCACTTTTTAGAAATACAAGGCTCCAGGGAATTTCTTGTTTTGTCTTCAATTCAGATTTTATTTTTCATGTGGGAAATTCTTAATTGATGTGATCTATGTTCAGTCTCTTAACGTTTTATATATATTATGTATATTTATATACTAATCTATATACTGGCATATACGATTGCGTATTTATGCACACGCAGACCAGCCCTAGAGTCAGCTATGAATTACTTAGAAACTGCACTCCTGCCTGATGCTGTGTGGGCTTCCTCCGAAGATATTTTCAATTGTGCATTTGAATCTCCCTGAGGCACATAGTTTTAAATGCTGAGAATCTGCTTCTCAGCCTCCAGTTAACTCTATATGTGGCAGTGGTGATTAGAAATAATCCATTTTTAAAAATTATACCATATACTTGGGAGAACTTGTGCAGTTGGCAAATTGTTGCTTTTACCTATTATTTTGTCTTCTCCATGGTGGCCAGGTGGAATACTTTATTTTTCTCCTGAGCCATTTTATTCTATGCCTCTGGGTATAGATCCTGGTGATTTTTAGAATTGGATTCAGCTCAAGTAAGGATTCAAACATGATCTTCTCTGTTTCCTTGGAAACCTAAAAGACACTTCCTTCCAAAGTGGAGACTTGAAGCTTTTGGCGTCAACGTATTGTGCCTAACTCCCAGGGCCAGACTCAAAATACTGGGATAAGTCTCTCACTTTTGAGGGTGGGGTGAGACCTTCTTTATATCCTAACAAATCTCAGCTTTCTAGAACTGTCTCAGTTCTTGATACAAACTGGGAGATTTGCTAAATTTTCCTTATATTTTATAGCTCCATTAATTAAAACTATTTACAAACATCAATGAAAATTGCTTTGTCACTTTAAAAAGAGTTGCTGTTCTTCAGAAGGATAGCTTTAGAACCTAAAAAAATGTAAAAGAGAGTAGGACATCCTCAATATCTTATTTTGTAAAGAAGTGTTCCCAATATTGGCTGTGTTTATATGAGTGTTCTCAAACTTTATAGTCTACCAGAATCACCTGGAAGTCTTGTTCAAACAGAGCTCTGCTCTCAGATTCAAAACGTCTGTGTGGAGCCTGGGAATTTAGAGTTCGGACAAGTTCCCAGGTGTTACTGATGCTACTGACCCTAGGGCCACATTATGAGAATCACTGCTCAATGGGAATCCTTTTTTCACAGGTGGGACATTTGATTTCGGGCCTTAAATGTTGTTTGGAAAGAGCCTGGTTTTAAGAAGCAGACAGACTGGGTTTCATTTTTTACTATGCATCAAATTGTATGATTTAGGATAAATAATATCTCTGAACTGTAGTTACCTCATCCATTAAATAATGGTGAGAATAATGCATTTCTTTTACTTGTAATGCATCTCTTCAAATTCTCTGTTTCTTCATGAGTTAGTTTTAAGATTGTGCCTTCCTAGGAATTTTCCCACTTCATCTAACTTCTCTCCTTTGTTAGCATGTTTTTATTCATGGTGTTGTCTTAGGGTCATTTTTATTTTTATAAGGTTGGTATTCACATTCCGTCTTTCACCTCTGACTTCAATAATTGAGTCTTTTATTTCTTGGTTAGCCTAACTACACATTTATTGATTTTGTTGATGGTTTCAAATAACTAACATTTAGGGTTCTTTATTTTGCCCATTATTTTTCTATTCTCTATTTCATGATTTCTACTCTGTGCTTTATTATCTTCTTCCTTCTACCTATTTGGATTTAGTTTGCTGTACTTTCTCTAGTTTAAGATTGGAGCACCATCTCAACATTTTATTATGTTGTATTTTCACTTTTATTAATCTCAAAATATTTTCTAATTTCCCTTATGAGTTCTACTTGACCCATTGATTACTTAGGAGTGTGTTGTTTAGTTTCCACATTTAAAAAATTTCCCAAATATCTCTGTTTGATTTCTAATTTCATTCTATTGTGGTTAGAGAGCATACTTTGTATCATAGCAATGCTTTAAAATTATTATTTTATTCATGTTTAATTGATACAATAATTGTACATATAAGGTACATGTGTTGTCTCGCATATTGTGAAGTAAAAGACAATGAAACTTACATGTGTATAACATGTAATTATCAAATTGGGATAATTGGCATATCTATCACCTCAAACATTTGTCAAATCTTTATGTTCGGAATATCCAAAATCCTTTCTTGTAGCTATTTTGAAATATATGATAAATTATTGTTAATCATAGTTACTCTACTGTGCTATAGAATCCTATAAAATTATTGAATCATGTTTTATGGCCTTTATATGCTCTAACCTGGAGAAAGTTTCACGTGCTTTTTATGTCCTAAGGCTTTTATAATCATTTTTGCCTTATATTAACAATTATTATGCTATTCAGAAGATTATGATGTTTATGCAGATATAAAATTATTTCAGTGAGGGAAAAAATCCAAGCAGATACCATTATTTTCACTTCATTAGAGAGGTAACATAATTATAACGAGCTAGGTTAAAGAGAATGATTATCATCTCTAATGAGGGCTGAACACCATTTACCACTTTAGTGGGGCACATTATTTGAGCACCTGCTGTGTGTCATTTCACTTAAAGTTGCAATTTCCATTGTAAGGGTCAAGACTTGTCCCTCTGAAATTTTGCTGAGAAATCAACTCACAAAAGGCACAGTCATAAGGGAAAAGGCATACAAATTTATGTGATCATAATTTCATGTGACATGGGAGCCTTCTGAATGAAGACCCCAAAATACAGGGAAAATTGTCCATTTTTATGCTTAGGTTCAACAAAGTATGAACAACTGTGTAGAAATACAGTCTAATGCTAATAGACTGAATGGGAAAACCCAGTAAGACCTCTCTGTCTAGATTTTTCTCAGCCTCTCTGAGCATGCATTCTTTCCTTCTGGGCCTGGGGAAGGGCCCTCTCTGGAATGGGGGTCTTGTGACTTACAGTCAAACGAGGTAAGTCAGATCATTTTGGGGGGACCAGTTTTTTTTACACAGAAAGGCAGAGAGAAACTTTGAGTGTATTTTTAGATTTTTTAGATTTTATGGCTAGCTTTGGGAAAAGAGGTTCTGGTTTCTATGACCTACCTTGGGGAAGAGAGATCCTAGTTCTATATTAAAGCCTCAAGGGACAATGGGACTGAGAGACAGGAGAGCGGGGGAAGCTAAGAGAAAAAAAGTTTTGCTTCTGAGGCCTTCATTTTGGTGGATTTTTCTGAGTCCCAATACCAAGAACCTATCAATGAAATTAAGTGAAGACTTACTGGAGTTTTTCTCTGTGTAGAGCATTTGGTAATACTTCTTGTCTCAACATCACTCTGCAAAATAATCATCTGGGCTACCAATAACAGTGCTTGCACATATCAGATGTTCAGTAGGTAGTTTTTGATTAATTCAGAATGGATTTATTTTTACTTATTTTTTTCCAGTACTAAAAATCATATGTGCCTTGCTTTTATCACATGTATTCAAAATGGATTGTGTTCTAGGGGAAAAAAATAAAATAAAAATCAAGACCAGAAATGGGAAAAATATATACTCTTCACAGCTATTTCCTTTGGGTCAGTAGTAGCCTTGACCCAGGCATTCTTTGAATTCCTTTAAGCCCACTTTTTCTGGCTTTTACTTGTCTGAGGACCACAGGTATAATTGATTATGGGAGCAAAGAACACAAAATGAAACCCAAACTCAAGAGTAATTTTACCTGGTTAAGGGATGGATTCTCTTGGTAATAGCACAATAGGGACTTGCACTTACTATGCAAAACCCTCCACTCTTGGCACCAATTCTAAAGCATCCACACTCCTTCACAGAATGGGACTTTAATAAATATTGATCTCTTTATTATTACAAAAGTAACAGATGATCTTTGTGGGAAAAAATACAGTAATATATACAATAAAAATCCAATTCTTATTTTTCTTATGCCTGTACCTTAAACTAACTTCCTGTGCATTTATAGACATATAGTCTATTATCCAAACAATGAAATTTCACCAATTTAGCATCTTGATTTGGGGATTTAACAATTATTTCATGCATATTTTACATGGTAGTTAAATACATCTGATGTATCATTTATCTAGCCAGATCTTTTTGTTGTGAGGAATTGAAACTGTCAAATTAATATGAGATAATTGTTTTCACTATATCCTTTTAATTTTAATTTCTCCAATAACTAATATTATTGGGCATTTTGGGGGTATGTGTATTATTCATATATGTTTTCCTATGCATTACCTTTCCATCTTTGATAAATTTTTTCAAGTCGTTTTTAAATTTTTAGTTGTATTTAAACTCTTGATATGCAAAGGATATTGTTCTAATTATCTGTTGGTACATAATAAAACCACTCAAAAATGTCATTGCCTGAAAAATAGTAACATTTATTTTGTTCACAAACTTGTAATTTAGTCAAGATTTGATGGGGACATCCTATTTCTGGTCAATCCTGCCTCATTTGAGCCAGATTAAAAACTGGGAACTAGAATCTTCTGAAGACTTACTTATTCATTTCCATGTTTCTTGGTTAAGCTGACTTTCACCTTGGAAGTCAGCTGGAGCTGTTTACCAGACACCTGCATATGGCCTCTGTTTGTGGCTTGGGCTTCCTCATAACATGGCAACTAAGTTTCACGGGCAAACATCACAAGAGAGATTCAGGCAAAAACAGAATTGCTTTTTCTGAACAAGGCTTGAGTGTCTTGCAGTGTCATTTCTGCCATCTTCCATTTGCTAGACACGAGTAGCTCAGACTGACCCACAGTCAAGGGGAGAAAAATTAGACATTAGGTTTCACTTTTCACTGGGAGGAGTGTCGGAGTTTAAAGAAATGTTCTAAAACCACCATCAATGTTAACTTTTTTGTAATTTATTTTTTCTTTGTTTTATTTTAAATCATTTACTCATTTAGCCAACTTAGTCAGTAATGAGCTTTGTGGTTTCTAAGCGTTGACATCTTTAGGGAGGGCTTCCCTTAGTCAAGGTTAAAAAGACATTCTTCTACTTTTACTTTAGTAAGATGTAAAGGGTCTAATGTTATTTTTAAATGGATAAACAATCATTGCCACGCATATTATTGAAGGGCCCATCCTACTTTGAATGGCTTCTTTATTATTGAATACATTCTTATGTATTAATTACTCTGCTCTTGGATTCTATTTAGCCCCATCAAATTATTGGTTTGTTTTACATCCATTTTTTCATAGTTTTTATTACTGCAGTCTTATGGACCTGTGACCTCAGTGTCAGCATTAGTGTCCTAGAAGCCTTTTTGCTTTGTAGAGTCATCTTTAGTATTTAAAAATAGGCTTCTGGGGTACCACTCAATTTAATGAGAAATTCATTGTCCATTGTTTAGAATGTTTTTGGTGGTGGGAGAGGGGGAAAGAAGTGAACACACTCATCCTAAATTATTTTACTCAAAAGTTTTTTTATTTTCCAGATGTCTTAATGTCTTTTGTGTTTTTGAGTCTTTTTCTGGAAGTTTGGACTAATGGAAGGGACTAAAATGAAATTCCTGTCTTTAGAAGTCTCTTAGTCACTTCAGCCAGTAGAAATTGCTCATGTTCTGCTATTTTCTCCAGTCCCAAGACCATTTGCATAATATGTGTACCCTCTTTTTATAACCTCTTCACATAATTTTAATATGGTCTTTGTTTGTTTCCAATTCTCTCCTTCTCACGATGCCTCTGAAAATCCACTTTTCTTCACCTGTTCTTCAGAGTAAGATAATTCTTTTTGTGGGCCATTATGGTGTTTATATTGATACTCCTAATTTCACACTTAAAAGGTCCATCTATATTTTTAAAAATATATATTTTCCCTTCTTTCACATGAAATTTGCTAGATGAATTTTAGAATCAAGCTCCTTAAAAAGAAAAAAAAGAGATTTGAATTTAGAATGTTTTAAATTTATGGGTACATTTGGTTGGCAATTGTCATCATTATAATTTTGGAACATTTCATATTTATAAATCTTCCAAAGCTTACCTCCTCCAATCTCCCCCTCCCCTGAACATTTTTGTCTGTTTATGCAGTTTTTCAGTGATGTGCTTTAGCCTTTTTTTTTTTTTAATCGTTTTCCACGTTTTGGTTGTTAACTCCCACTGGTGGTCCTTCTAGGAGGGTCCAGCATTCCTGGTTATCATAGGAAGTACGGATACATTTTTAACTAGTGGGCAGCTGCCACGGTTTATATCCCAAGGCAGGAGGACCATGTATTTCTACACTTTCCAAGCCCATGTTCTTTCCACGTTTCAGGTACTCTCTAATACAACAGGTGAGCATTGGAGATAACCAACACATGACATATCACTGGCCAGAGGTAGCTGAAAAGGTTTTCACATCATCAAGAAGTGATTTTAAGCTCACAGGCTCAAGATACTACTTGTATTTATAAAAAGAAAAGTCATTCCCTTGGATGTCATCCCCTGTGGCATAAATCACTTTCAATCTCCTCTCCAGATACCTCTCAGGATAAAGTTAGCCAGCCACCTGTGACTCTGCCCCTACTTATTGTTTACTTCATTGTCAAAGTTTAAGCTGATAATACTGTCATTAATGCCAGTTGAGAGGTTCTAGTGCCAGACTAGATGGCAGTGGCAGAGCTGAGTGTCAGCCCTTTACTGAGGCATTGACTCTATGTTATTTAAACCACACTATCACCTTTGCTAACTTTTGGAATGAAAAAAGAAGACAATAATCAAAGCATTCTACAGTTCTGGGCTCACTCTCTTGGTTACGGAGTTTCTCTTGAATTTACACGTTTTGTTCATGGTTTTCTTTCAATTACCTTAATGGCTAATTTTCCTTCTGAATAGCCCATTTAACATACTATTTTACTTTTCATTTTTAAAGATATTTTACAATTTTTCTTTCCTAATTGATAAAGGTTTTCCCCCATTTTTAAAAGTGGTTATTACTTATATTTAAGAATAGATATTTTTGATGTTTATCTTGAAAAATACATATATAATATATACATACCTCAGTTTTATATAAAAATATGGTTTATATATATACATACATAAGTATGCATACATATATATGCTATATATATAATACATATAGTTACATAAACCTCAATTAATTTTTAAACTCATTGACATGGAGTATTTGGCTTTTAAAAACTTCTATCTATAGGCACATTAGCTTTCATATTGCTATCATTGTATATTACTTATGATCACACAGTGCTGAATCTTGACATTTCATCTGTCTTTCTTTTTTAAGGACTAGCTCTTGTTTTCTTTTTATTGTTATCATTTCATTTTTTTAAAATTTCTTTTTATTTTGAATGTTTAGCTAATTTATTTTTTAGTGCTTTGTATTGTCCAGTAAATAGACTAAAGAATATATGTGTGTGTGTGTCTATAATTTTAAATGCAATAGATAACATGTACAGAAGTGTTCTCAATTTCAATTACTTAAAATATTCCTAATTTTGGCTTTAGTTTCCTCTATAACCCAAGTTATTGATAAGATATACTATGTATATTTAGTTTCTAAATTAGTTATTTTTGGATATCTGTCTTGTTAATTCCTTGTTATTTTTATTGTTTTCACATAATTTTTCTATTTGCATCATTTTTTGTGTGATTTTGTGAGCTTTGTGTATCACTTACAGTATCATATATTTTTGTATTTAAATATTTCTTGAGTATCTGAACATGTTTTATTTTGATTGGATGAAAGGCCGTTAAATACAAAATATATGTCTCACAAAATTCTTATTCAACTTTTTTTTACATTTATGATATATCTCTATGTCATGTATCAGTTTGCGAGATAACTATGTTAAAATACTCACTTTATAATTGTGGTTGTGCCATAAGATTTCTATTACATGTTAATTTCTGTTTCTGTTTTTTTCTTGTATTTATTTAGCAAGATATCTCTTTAAATAGGATACCTTGTTGGTAAGAATTACATAAAATTGGCCGGGCGCAGTGGCTCACTCCTGTAAACCCAGCACTTTGGGAGGCCGAGATGGGCAGATCGCCTGAGGTCAGGAGTTTGAGACCAGCCTGGCCAACATGGTGAAACCCTGTCTCTACTAAAAATACAAAAATTAGCTGAGCATGGTAGCACACACCTGTAATCCCAGCTACTTGGGAGGCCGGGACAGGATAATCGCTTGAACCTGGGAGGTGGAGGTTGCAGTGAGCCGAAATCACACCATTGCACTCCAGCCTGGGTGACAAGCGCAAAACTCCCATCTCAAAAAAAAAAAAAAAGAAGAAGAAGAATTATGTAAAATTTATGCCCACTTTTCTAGTATCTAGGGATAGAAATAGAAATCACTTTCATGCATATCTTTATTATGGAAAACAATCATTTTTGTGTTCTCCTATGTGTTTCAAATGTAGAATTTGAAAATACCATTTTTTGTTGTTAAATTTTATTTTCCTTTAGAGAGCTTGGCAGAAACTACTTTGGCTCTTGCTATGCAGTAAATTTCACTTTGGAAGATCTGTATCAACTTGCAAAAGCCGAATTGTCATATCCTTGGATTCCAAAATCCAAGGTTAAGGAAGATGATTGCCATGGAAAAGGAACCGTGACGAACCAAGTTCCAGTAGTAAGGAAAGCCAGTGAAGATTCTGAGATAATATTACCTTGAAGGAAGAAAGATATGTCTGGGATGGTGACCCAGCTTTAAGACGAAGGTTTATGTTTGACAAATGCCAACAGTGCAATAAGAACACATCACCAAACATGACTAACTAAGGCTGGGAACATGGGGGCCTTGGGATCCTTTCTTGAGAAAGCTGAAGTTTGGAGGACAACTCCCACTTAACTGGCAGTGTTGATTTCAGCATCACAGTGGCAGAGTTAATGTGAGCTCCCTGTTGCAAGCACCCATACAATGTTGAGCAAGATAGCACGACAACAACAAAATAAATATTGTCAATGATTAAAGAAAGAGAAAGAATCCCCTTATAGTAGAAGTAAAGCAGGGTCTTAAAGCCTGTTTGTAGGTGACAAAGCAAAGCCCTGAGGAAATGTTGGGAGTGGGCTGAGTCTGGGGTTTTGACTCCTGAAAGCTGGAAAAGATGTGTTCACTGGGCGTTTGAAAGGGGTGGAGATGGTACTGAGAACCTTGCAGGGAGGCAAAATCAAAAAGGGCAAAGGGAGAAAGAAGCTTGATTCTGCAGAGATGGTACTGAGAACCTTGCAGGGAGGCAAAATCAAAAAGGACAAAGTGAGAAGGAAGTGTGATTCTGTCCTGGGAATCTAGAAGACTCCTGTGAGAGATACTGGTGTACAGTCCTAAATTAAACACCAACATGCTGCTGGAATTCTCAGGGTGAGAAATACTGTAGGATGGTTTTAAACAATAACATAAACAACAACCACAAAAAGTATGTACATGAACACACATGCATAAACATGGCAGTTATGAAATTAAAAACCATTTTATAGGAACTGTGTCACAATGAAGAGTGCATTAAACTTCCCTGAGGTGGAGTGGCATTAGAAAAGAGAAAAAAAATTTAAAATACCTATGATTTGAGTGACTACAGCAGTCTGATAGCACAATAAAGTAAATATGTTGGAAGGATTATATGGATAAAATAAGGATTGGAAAAAAATGGAAACTCTAAGAACAGGCATATTTTAAAAGGAATCGAATAAAACTTCTAGAAATAAAATTACAGCTTTTGATATATTTGATATAAAAACTCAATGAATGTTAAATAGCAGATTAGGCACATTTGAAGAGTGATTCACTGAGCTGAAAGATGGATCTGAGGAAATTATCCACAGCGGCACAGTAAGGAAAAAAGAAAATATGAGAAGACATATAAAGAAGAGAATGGAAACATACCTAAGAATCAATCTACCAAAGATGTGCAGAGCTATTATAGAGAAAACTTTAAAATTTCACAAAGTACATAAAAGAAGACCTGTGTTAATAGAGAGACATGTCATTTCATGAATGAAAGACTTAACACCTTAAAGATGTCACATTTTCTCAAATGCAAGTAAACATCTAAATGTGTTTTTCACAGAGCTCAACAGAGTAATCTGAAATTCTGAAAGATGAGTGAATTTCTGAAAATAGGAACTTTTTAGAGCAGAATCAGGTGGGAGGTCCAAATATATTATAAAGCTGTAGTCATTGGAACCATGTGATATTGACAAAGTGGCTTTATAGGCAAACAGAACAGAATGGAGAGGCCAGAAACAAACCCTTTATGGTAACTTGGTGTATAACAAGTCACTGTTTCATAAAACAGTGAACAAATGATTGACTAGTTGGCAAATATTTTCTTAAAGGGACAGATAGTAAATAATTCAGGCATTGAGAACCATAGTGTCTCTGTCACAACCACCCAGCTCTGCTGATGTAGCACAAAAACAGCCAATGTAGAAACAAATGAGGAGAGCTGTGTTCCAGGAAAACTTTATATACAAAAATAGGCACCTGACCCATGGGCCCCAGTTTGCCATTCTCTGCTCTGTTTAATAAATTGCTTTCAGATATTTGATAATTTGATTTAGAAAACTATGAGAGAAGATTCCCTTCTCACCCTGCACATAGAATAATTCCACAAGGGCCAGCATTCTAAATAAGAAAAATAAATCTTTAGAATCTGTCCAGTAAAATACAGGAAAATTGATCAAAGTAGGAAAAGGTTTATTGAACGAGAAATAACAAAAAAATAGAAATGGAAAATATTGATATGTTGGCATTAAATTTAAACACTTTTATATGTTAAAATATGTTACATGAACTAAGTTTAAAAATAGGCTACAGTTTGGATGGTATCTGCAACATACATGACCAACCCAGTATTAGTAAAAATAAAGCTTATAGAGTACTTACAGATCAATAAGATAAACTTATCAAAAGAAAAGAAACAAATGAACAAATGACATCTAAAGCTGATTTAAGAAGAGAAAATTCAAATGATTAATACTCATATGAAAAGACGCTCAGTATCTAGTAATCAGGTAAGTATACTTTAAAATGTGAGATGCCATTTCAGAGTCACCAATATCACAGATATAAGGAGGTGGAAAGTCACATATTGCTACTCTGAGTGTAATTACCTACTGCCATGTTGGAAACCAATTGGATAATATTTAGTAATATTGAAGTTGTGATTTTACTAATATCCACAAATTTCTAACATATATTCTGGAGAAACTCTTACATATATGCATATGGAGAAATACAAGGATATTACTATGGCATTGTTGAGAGTATAAAAAAACAAAATAAATATTCATCAAGTAGAATGATAAAACTTCCAGTATCAATGAATACATTATTTTACATATATTGACATTTTTGTATATCAAAATTATAACATTAAGTAAAAACTTCTCACAGAATTATAATAAGATTACTTTTATGTAACAATAGAAATAGAAAATACACAAAGCAATGTATTATATTTCTCTTTTAGTCAGTTGATTGGTGAAAGTAAATATATACGGATTTGGTTAGAAAGGATAACCACAAATTTCAGGACAGTGAATGCCTCTTGGGATAGAAAAAGAAAAATGGAATTGGAAAGAAGTACAAAGGGAATGACAACCGTATCCGTAACATTTTATTTTCTTAAAAGTGACATGAAGCAATTTGGACATGGATTATATATGGGTGGTGGGTACCACTGACATCACATCTTATTTTTGTAGTTTTTTTCTCTGCTTGAATAATTTAACAATTTTAAAATAGAAAACTAAGAAAAAATATGTATATACATATATGTCTACACAAACATATAGGTAGATACATGTGTAAATATACATATATACATATCTACACACAAAAACACACAACATACATACACAGATGAAAAGATTAGATGTGAGAGAGGCTGGATGACTGAAGTGTGCAAAGGCAAAGAAATAATTGCAAAATTTCATCGCTGCAGGTACAAGATAAGTTTTGAAATGTTAGTAGGTAATAGATCATGCAGAACATTGTTAAGCAATGAAGTGAAGAACTCCACTGAAGATTTTTAAATTGAGAGAAGATGGTTGTAATAAATTGTTTAAAAGATCCTGCAGAAAGCAGCATGGAAAATGGTCTGGAGACTATGCCTGAACATTGTGGGTTAACCACCGAGGGAGTATTTCAGTAGTCTTCAGAAGAAACAACGGCAGCTTGTAATGGTTCAGGATGTAACATCAATAGGACTTCGTGATAAAACAGGAGAGGAAATGAAAGTATGGAAATGATTCTGATATTTGCCCTATGTTGTTTCATCCCAGTTGTCATGGGATTACAGAAGGTGAAGATCACAATCTTAGTTTAATACATGCCATTAGTTTGATGTGAACTTGAGACATCTACATGGAAATTTCAGGTCTTCCTGGAGCTCAGAGAGCAGTTTAGTTTGGAGATTTGAGAGTCTTCACTAAATTGGTAATTGACACTGTGGGCTAATATTGGATAGCACGGGACAGCAGACAATCAGAGGAAAAGTGGCCCTAATCTATAGCGTTGAAGAACTTCAACTTCCAATGGTCAAGATGAAGAGGAGGTGTCTTATGAAATAAAACTGAGAAGCTGTCAGGAAATTAGGAAGAAAACAAAGAAAGAGAGGAGCCAGTAATGACAAAAGAAGACAACGCTCCAATGAAAAATGTAGTAAAATAGTTTGGAAAGCTAGTGGGAGGTGAAACAGAACAAAGACTAAACAATATCCACTAGACTTAGTGACATGGCTACTATAGAAAGCACTGCTTTAGAGATGTAATGGAACAGATAGCTGGTTTGTCTGATAACTCAGTGAAGGAAGGATAAACAAAAATAATGAGTATAAACCTTTTTGAAATTGGTTCATCTAAAAGAAGAGAAGATTATATCTGGAAAAAGCTGCTGGATCATGATTTTATAGAGCATATTCAATGAGAAATTAAATCGAAATGATGATATTGATTATACTAGACAGAAAGGCATGCAATTTAAGTTACGTGAGAATAGGGTTTCTAACGATGGGTAGAGGAATCAGAATTGAATACAAGGAAGGACAGTTTATCTTTTGTAACAGGAGGGAATGGAGGCAGATACTGGTCGGTATGGTTGTCAGAGGAAGACCGAAGGATTCTAATTTAATTTTCTCTTAAGTAGCAGGCCAGGCATCTGTAGGGAGTGGGGTTAGGACTGAGAGGTGGAGTGTTTGAGGAGAGTGGGCAAAGTATAAAATCGTTATTGCAGAAAGTGAGGACGCATGTAAAAGAAAGAAGCAGAGTACGTTTGCCTAGAAGTTTTGCATGCACATTTGAGGTTACGTTCATGAATTTATGACAAAAATATGTAATTATAAGTTAAATTCTCCAATTGCCTTTGGCCTTTCAGATATAGGCAGAGAGAGAGTATACACTGGGGAATATGCTGGGTTGGGCTTTTGCTCCATTAGTGCCACAACATTCAAGAGGTTTCTATAGTGAGGCAGAATGCGCTGGAAAATAAATTGGAATGTTTTACAACTGGTGTCTTCCCTGTCTGGGGAAGATAAATAAAAAAAATTTCCAGATTATATTTTCAAGTAAATTTTTCTGTTATTCAAAGATAATTCCTTGATACTAAAATTTCTGAGACTTTGTTTGCCCCAAATATCTCCCTGCCCACCACCCCAGGCTTAAGTAAATAATAATTTGGTCAGGTATTTTTTTTCTAGAAAGATGTATAGAGATTAGAAGCACAAACTCTCAGATGCGTCTGTGTGATCCTGAATCCCACTCTGCTTCTTACTAACTGTATAACTTCACAGAAGTTACTTAACACTCTGCCTCATTTTCTTCATCTGTAAAAAACGCATAAAAATACTGATTTACTTATGTGAGGAATAAATGGAGTATTACATGTAATGCACTTAAAACAGTGTGTAGAAATGTTAGTTAATTCAAAAACAGTGTCAAAACTACTTTACTCTGGAATTTGAAAAACATTTTTCCATTTTCTCCCAGCATTCTTTATTAAAGATAAGTCTAATCAGTAGATAATTTATGTTTAGATACATTTCTCTTTCTGCCCTAAACCTTTTCCTTATTTTCTCTTTATTTATTTATTTTTCTGGAGTCGGAGTCATGCTCTGTTGCCCAGGGTGGAGTGCAGTGGGGCGATCTGGCACACTGCAACTGCCGCCTCCTGAGTCAAAGCGACTCTCCTGTCTCAGCCTCTGGGGTAGCAGGGCGTACAGGTGCCTGCCAACATGCCTGCCAAATTTTTGTATTTTTTAGTAGAGACGGGGGTTTCACCATGTTGGCCAGGCTGGTCTCGAACTCCTGACTTCAAGTGAGCCACCTGCCTCAGCCTCCCAAAGTGGTGGGATTACAGGTGTGAGCCACCACGCCCAGCTGATTCTTGAAATTTAGAAATTTCAGCTGCATTAGACAAAAAAAAAAAAAAAAGCCCTACTTGAACACAGGGAGCTCTTCAATGTGAAGTCTTAACAAGCTTCACCTTGAGAAAATTCTTATTTCCCATCTTTGCATTACCATGATTAATTTTTTTGCTCTTATTCTACAATTTTTATTAGAATGCTATTGCATCTTCTGTTATTTATCTTCCAAGTTCCTTACTTCTATTTTTTCCATGTTTCTAATGAAACTCTATTTTTCCAGAATTTTAAAATCTTTTTCACCAGTGTTTCTGACATTGTATGCTTGTTATGTTAATGTACTTTTCTCTCTTCTTTTAATGTGAAATAGTAATGCATACAGTCAGATCATAAAAAGAACACTTACATATACATTACCCAGGTTGACAAAGTATTTCTAGAGTGCAGAAGTGTACCATGTATCAATCACTAGTTACAATCTCATTATTCTCCCCTAGAGATCATTATTATTAATTGTATGATAAAGATTTTTTTCATATTACTATCTACATATGTATTCCTAGAAATTATATCTTAGTAATTTTTGCATTTTCAATTTTAGTATACAGAACTTTACGATGTGTATACTTTGGTGTTTATGAGCTCCATCCATGCTTTTGCAAGTGGCTATATTTCTATAATGTTTATTGCTATGTAGTATTCCATTATATGAGTATTTCACAAGTTATCTATTTGCTAATGATGGACATTTAGATTATACACATTCTGGAGCTATTGGGAACAATTCTTGTGCATGTGATCTAATACACATATGCTTGATTTTTTATGAGTGGAGTTGCTGGGTTAAAAGCTATGGTAGCTTTATACTTACTAGATAACATTAAAGAGAATTCCATAAGAGTTTCCTACAGAGTTCCATAAGAGTTGAACAACCTTACATCCCACCCATAGTTCATGACAGCACCCAGGGCTCCACATCCCCAACACCACCCGATACTATCAGAGCTGAAATTTTTCCAACTCTAATGGGTATGTAATGATGATAGTATTCAATCCCCTTGGTATTTCCTCTTTGGAGAGTGCCTGATTAAGTCTGTTTGTCCATTTTTCTAATACTGTATTTGCTTTTTTCCTATTTACTTACAGTAGTTCTTTATATTACATTAATACAAATCTTTTGTTTTTGCATGCACCACAAACTATTTTTTTCTCAGTTTTTGGCTTTTCTCTGTCTTCATAATATCTTTTGATAAAGTTTTCAATTTTAAGGTAGTCAAATTAATCAATATTTTTCTTTGTAGTTAGTACTTTTTGTGTTTTAAGAAATCTTTCCCTATTGTGACATCATAAAGATATTCTATGATCATCTTGTAAAAGCATTATGTTTTCTGGGTTTACAGAGAAGTCTTTAATCTACCTTGTGTGTTGTGTGATGTAAGATTTCAAATTAATTTTTATACGTATAGTCAATTTTCCCAGGGGCATTTATTGAAAAAACATTTTTTTCCTCAACTGAGCTGCAGAGCAATCTTGTTAAATTTCAACTCTCCATTAAATTTGGGCTTGTTTTATAATCTTTTTTCTGACCTAGGTATTTATCCTTGTACCAGTACCAGGTCATCTTAATGACTGTGTTTTTGTAATAAATCCTGATACCTGGTTTAGCTAGTTTTCCTACTCTTCCTTTTCAAGACTATCTTGGCTATACTTGGGCATTCCGTTTCCTTGTTCCTCTGGGAAAAAAAGCAAAACAGAAAACAAAGAAAAAATGAAAGATGAATTTGATTAGAATATTTGTAAATCTATGATTATTTTCTGAAGAATAGATGTCTGTGTAATTCTGAGTTTTGTAATCCAGTGAGAAAGAAAATCTCCTCATTTATTGATATTTTCTTTAATGATTTCCAATAATATTTTATAATGATCTCTGCAGAATTCTTGAATATATTTTGTTAAATTTATTCCTGGATAATTCAGATTTTTGATGCATATTTACATTATATTTTTAAATGTTGTTTTCTAAACCTTTGTGGGTGGCATATAGAAAGGCAATTGATTTTTATATATAGATTTTGTGTTGAGCTAACTTGCTGAACTTTCTTCTAAATTCTAAAAATATACTTCTACGTTCTTTTGGATTTACTACTAACACAATCATACCACCTGCTAAAAGTAATTTCCTCATTTCTATCCCTTATGCCTTTTAGATATTTTCTTGACTTTCTTAGTTGGCAACATCTTCTACTGTAGTGGTGTAAAAATGTAGTGAGAGTTGGAAGTCTTAACTTTGATCTTTAATGGACAGCATTTCAGGGTTTAACCAGGGAGTATAATGCCACACATTTTATGTGCATCTCTTTTATTTATTGTTATTTAATTTATTTATTGAGGTGGAGTCTTGCTGTGTCACCCAGGCTGAGTGTAATGGTGCGATCTCGGCTCACTGCAACCTCCATCTCCCGGGTTCAAGCGATTCTCCTGCCTCAGCCTCCCAAGTAACTGGGATTACAGGCACCTGACACCACGCCCGGCTTCTTTTTTTTTTTTTTATTTTTTATTTTTAGAAGAGATGGGGTTTCACCATGTTGACCAGGCTGGTCTTGAACTCCTGACCTCAGTTGATCCACCTGCTTCAGCCTCCCAAAGTGCTGGGATTACAGGTGTGAGCCACTGTGCTCGGCCACATCCCTTTTATTATGATTAACAATGTTTCATCCTAACATTACTTGTCTATGGTTTTCATACTTTAACCATATAGAAATATTTTTCTTGCTTTGTTTTCTTTTTCTCCTTTACTCAAACTATTAAGTGTCAGATATTAAGTCAAATCATCCTTGTGTCCATGAAAAAAATTAACTGTCATGTCATATTATCCTTTTTATATGTTTCTTAATTTAGTTTGCTTGTATTATGTTTAGGATTTTTGTAACTAAATATCTTAATGAGTGAAATTAGTGAAATACTTTTCTTGATGATATTGTTCTTGTCAGATTTTGCATCAAGGTTATATATACCTTATAAAAGTAGAGAGTCTGTTTTTTTCTATTTCCTAGAAGACTTAGTTTAACATTATAATTTCTTCCTTGAATGCTTGAAATTCATTGACAAATCCAGTTGAGGTTAAAAGGGGTGTGTGTAGGACCTGTGTGGGATATGTTTTGACTCCTGATGAATTTTGTGTTCTCTGTCTTCAGGTGTTCATACATTTTATTAATTTTTTCAAAAATCAAATATTTGGCTTTCATGTTTCTCCCTAGTGAGAACACTTTTATTATCATAAAGTGAATGTTATTATTTTTGTCTGATATTGATGCAATGCCAGCTTTCTTTTTGTTTATTTTTTAATGACATGGTTTTTCCAATTTTCTCTCAATATGATTGCATTACTTTTGACTTACTCTTATAAACAACATTGAGGTGGATTTCATTTTTTTAATCAAGTATGACTATCTCTACTTTTTACCAATTTTTTATTGCTGATGGAATGAAAATTTTGTGGTGGAGGTTGTAAATCTATGATTTTATTTTATTCATCCTATTCCCCTCCTTTCTCTCTAGATAAAAATATAGATAGATAGATGATAGATAGATAGAGAGACAGACAGACACTGATAATAGATAGAGATATAATATTTTACTTTACTTTTTTGTCTTCTTTCAGGTTTATTAAACAATTTTAAACTTTAGATTTTTCTCTCAACTAACAAAGTTAGAGAACTTGCACTGCTGGATGTCAAGATCTCTCGTAATGTAACAATAATTAAGATGGTGTTGTTTTGGTACAAGTCTAGATGAATAGACTAGTGGAACAGAAGAGAGAAATCAATGAATACATTTATGACCATCTTATATACAACAAAGGTGTCACTGAAATGCACTGGGGCTTGAATCGTACTTCTAATAAATAGTACTGGATCAATTAGAATCAAAAAAGAAAAAAGTATTGATTCCTACCTCACACTATGTACAAAAATTAATTAGAGATAGATTCTAAACTATAAATTGTAAAGCAATACAACTTCCAAAAGAAAACAGAAAAAAATTTTGATTTTGTGCTGGGAAAAGTTTTCTTAAACAGAACACAATCTATTCACCCTTTAAAAAATTAATAAATTAGATTTTATTAAAATTAAGATCTTTTAAAAAGACACCATTATGATAGAGAATAGGCAAACTGTAGACTTAGAGGAAGCCTTGGAGAAAATACATATTTTAAAATATATTTATGTGTGTGTATATATAACATTATTTTATATATATTTATAAATAATTACCTTTCTATTATCTATTATCTATGTATCCAAGAGCTCACACAGAATATATTATTTAGAAACTTTCTAAATCAATGAAAAATGAAGAAAAATACTAACGAATGGAAAACTTAAAAAGACACTTCATGGACTAATATAACTGAATGCCCCCAATGTAAATGAACATGTTTTCAATATCAGTATTCAATATTATCATTATTATTTTTTTCTCTCACCTCTTATTTTATTCAGCCAAGTGAAACATCAGTGTGCACTTCACCTACAAATTAGGCTACACAAAAAAATTTAATATATGTATAGATATTTCGGCACATGTTTGAGAAAGGATAAAGATATACTTTGACGTGGTACACCAGTTGAGAACTACTGTTCTTTTTTTTTTTTTAATACTTTAAGTTCTAGGATACATGTGCACAACATACAGGTTTGTTACATAAGTATACATGCGCCATGTTGGTATACTGCACCCATTAACTTGTCATTTACATTAGGCATATCTCTTAATGCTATCCCTCCCCCCTCCCCCCACCCTATGACAGGCCCCGGTGTGTGATGTTCCCCTTCCTGTGTCCAAGTGTTCTCATTGTTCAATTCCCACCTATGAGTGAGAACATGTGGTGTTTGGTTTTTTGTCCTTGCAATAGTTTGCTGAGAATGATGGTTTCCAGCTTCATCCATGTCCCTACAAAGGACATGAACTCATCCTTTTTTATGGCTGCATAGTATTCCATGGTGCATATGTGCCACATTTTCTTAATCCAGTCTATCATTGATGGACATTTGGGTTGGTTCCAACTCTTTGCTATTGTGAATAGTGCCACAATAAATATATGTGTGCATGTATCTTTATAGCAGCATGATTTATAGTCCTTTGGGTATATACCCAGCAGTGGGATGGCTGGGTCAAATGGTATTTCTAGTTCTAGATCCTTGAGGAATCGCCACACTGTCTTCCACAATGGTTGAACTACTTTACAGTCCCACCAACAGTGTAAAAGTGTTCCTATTTCTCCACATCCTCTCCAGCACCTGTTGTTTGCTGACTTTTTAATGATCGCCATTCTAACTGGTGTGAGATGGTATCTCATTGTGGTTTTGATTTGCATTTCTCTGATGGCCAGTGATGATGAGCATTTTTTCATGTGTCTGTTGGCTGCATAAATGTCTTATTTTGAGAAGTGTCTGTTCATATCCTTCGCCCACTTGTTGATGGGATTGTTTTTTTTTTTCTTGTAAATTTGTTTGAGTTCTTTGTAGATTCTGGACATTAGCCCTTTGTCAGACGAGTAGATTGCAAAAATTTTCTCCCATTCTGTAGGTTGCCTGTTCACTCTGATGGTAGTTTCTTTTGCTGTGCAGAAGCTCTTTAGTTTAATTAGATCCCATTTGTCAATTTTGGCTTTTGTTGCCATAGCTTTTGGTGTTTTAGACATGAAGTCCTTGCCCATGCCTATGTCCTGAATTGTATTGCCTAGGTTTACTTCTAGGGTTTTTATGGTTTTAGGTCTAACATTTAAGTCTTTAATCCATCTTGAATTAATTTTTTTATAAGGTGTAAGGAAGGGATCCAGTTTCAGCTTTCTACATATGGCTAGCCAGATTTCACAGCACCATTTATTAAATAAGGAATCCTTTCTCCATTTCTTGTTTTTGTCAGGTTTGTCAAAGATCAGATGGTTGTAGATGTGTGGTATTATTTCTGAGGGCTCTGCTCTGTTCCATTTGTCTATATCTCTGTTTTGGTACCAGTACTATGCTGTTTTGGTTACTGTAGCCTTGTAGTATACTTTGAAGTCAGGTAGCGTGATGCCTCCAGCTTTGTTCTTTTGACTTAGGATTGTCTTGGCAATGCGGGCTCTTTTTTGGTTCCATATGAACTTTACAGTAGTTTTTTCCAATTATGTGAAGAAAGTTGTTGGTAGCTTGATGGGGATGGCACTGAATCTATATATTACCTTGGGCAGTATGGCCATTTTCATGATATTGATTCTTCCTATCCATGAGCATGGAATGTTCTTCCATTTGTTTGTGTCCTCTTTTATTTCCTTGAGCAGTGGTTTGTAGTTCTCCTTGAAGAGGTCCTTCACATCCCTTGTAAATTGGATTCCTAGGTATCTTATTCTCTTTGAAGCAATCGTGAATGGGAGTTCATTCATGATTTGGCTCTGTGTTTGTCTGTTATTGGTGTATAAGAATGCTTATGAGTTTTGCACATTGATTTTGTATCCTGAGACTTTGCTGAAGTTGCTTATCAGCTTAAGGAGATTTTGGGCTGAGACAATGGGGTTTTCTAAATATACAATCATGTCATCTGCAAACAGGGACAATTTGACTTCCTCTTTTCCTAATTGAATACCCTTTATTTCTTTCTCCTGCCTGATTGACCTGGCCAGAACTTCCAACACTATGTTGAATAGGAGTGATGAGAGAAGGCATCCCTGTCTTGTGCCAGTTTTCAAAGGGAATGCTTCCAGTTTTTGCACATTTAGCATGATATTGGCTGTGGGTTTGTCATAAATAGGTCTTATGATTTTGAGATACGTCCCATCAGTACCTAATTTATTGAGAGTTTTTAGCATGAAGGGCTGTTGAATTTTGTGAAAGGCCTTTTCTGCATCTGTTGAGATAATCATGTGGTTTTTGTCTTTGGTTCTGTTTAGAGGATGGATTACCTTTATTGATTTGTGTATGTTGAACCAGCCTTGCATCCCAGGGATGAAGCCCACTTGATCATGGTGGATAAGCTTTTTGATATGCTACTGAATTCGGTCTGCCAGAATTTTATTGAGGATTTTTGCATCAATGTTCATCAGGGATATTGATCTAAAATTCTCTTTTTTTGTTGTGTCTCTGTCAGGCTTTTGTATCAGGGTGATGCCGGCCTCATAAAATGAGTTAGAGAGGATTCCGTCTTTTTCTATCCATTGGAATAGTTTCAGAAGGAATGGTACCAGCTCCTCCTTGTACCTCTGGTAGAATTCGGCTGTGAATCCGTCTGGTCCTGGACTTTTTTTGGTTGGTAGGCTATTAATTATTGCCTCAATTTCAGAGCCTGTTATTGGTCTATTCAGGGATTCAACTTCTTCCTGGTTTAGTCTTGGGGATGTGTAGGTGTCCAGGAATTTATCCATTTCTTCTAGATTTTCTAGTTTATTTGCGTAGAGGTGTTTATAGTATTCTCTGATGGTAGTTTGTATTTCTTTACCATTTTTTATTGCGTCTATTTGATTCTTCCCTCTTTTCTTCTTTATTAGTCTTGCTAGTGGTCTATCAATTTTGTTGATCTTTTCAAAAAACCAGCTCCTGGATTCACTGATTTTTTGAAGGGTTTTTTGTGTCTCTATCTCCTTCCGTTCTGCTCTGATCTTAGTTATTTCTTGCCTTCTGCTAGCTTTTGAATGTGTTTGCTCTTGCTTCCCTAGTTCTTTAATTGTGATGTTAGGGTGTCAATTTTAGATCTTTCCTGCTTTCTCTTGTGGGCATTTAGTGCTATAAATTTCCCTCTATACACTGCTTTAAATGTGTCCCAGAGATTCTGGTATGTGTGCCTTTGTTCTCATTGGTTTCAAAGAACATCGTTATTTCTGCCTTCTTTTCGTTTTGTAACCAGTAGTCATTCAGGAGCAGGTTGTTCAGTTTCCATGTAGTTGAGCAGTTTTCAGTGAGTTTCTTAATCCTGAGTTCTAGATTGATTGCACTGTCGTCTGAGAGACAGTTTGTTATAATTTCTGTTCTTTTACATTTGCTGAGGAGTGCTTTACTTCCAAGTATGTGGTCAATTTTGGAATAAGTGTGATGTGGTGCTGAGAAGAATGTCTATTCTGTTGATTTGGGGTGGAGAATTCTGTAGATGTCTATTAGGTCCGCTTGGTGCAGAGCTGAGTTCAATTCCTGGATATCCTTGTTAACTTTCTGTCTCATTGATCTGTCTAATGTTGACAGTGGGGTGTTAAAGTCTCCCATTATTATTGTGTGGGAGTCTAAGTCTCTTTGTAGGTCTCTAAGGACTTGCTTTATGAATCTGGGTGCTCCTGTATTAGGTGCATATATGTTTAGGATAGTTAGCTCTTCTTGTTGAATTGATCCCTTTACCATTATGTAATGGCCTTCTTTGTCTCTTTTGATCTTTGTTGGTTTAAAGTGTGTTTTATCAGAGACTAGGATTGTAACCCCTGACTTTTTTTTGTTTTCCATTTTCTTGGTAGATATTTCTCCATCCCTTTATTTTGAGCCTATGTGTGTCTCTGCACGAGAGATGTGTTTCCTGAATACAGCACACTGATGGGTCTTGACTGTTTATCCAATTTGCCAGTCTGTGTGTTTTAATTGGAGTATTTAGCCCATTTACATTTAAAGTTAATATTGTTATGTGTGAATTTGATCCTGTCATTATGATGTTAGCTGGTAATTTTACTCATTAGTTGATGCATTTTCTTCCTAGTCTTGATGGTCTTTACAATTTGGCATGTTTTTGCAGTGGCTGGTACCGGTTGTTCCTTTCCATGTTTAGTGCTTCCTTCAGGAGCTCTTTTAGGGCAGGCCTGGTGGTGACAAAATCTCTCAGCATTTGCTTGTCTGTAAAGGATTTTATTTCTCCTTCACTTGTGAAGCTGAGTTTGGCTGGATATGAAATTCTGGGTTGAAAATTCTTTTCTTTAAGAATGTTGAATATTGGCCCCACTCTCTTCTGGCTTGTAGGGTTTCTGCTGAGAGATCCGCTGTTAGTCTGATGGGCTTCCCTTTGTGGGTAACCCGACCTTTCTCTCTGGCTGCCCTTAACATTTTTTCCTTCATTTCAACTTTGGTGAATCTGACAATTATGTGTCTTGGAGTTGCTCTTCTCGAGGAGTATCTTTGTGGCATTCTCTGTATTTCCTGAATTTGAATGTTGGCCTGCCTTGCTAGGTTGGGGTTCTCCTGGATAATATCCTGCAGAGTGTTTTCCAACTTGGTTTCATTCTCCCTGTCACTTTCTGGTACACCAATCAGACATAGATTTGGTCTTTTCACATAGTCCCATATTTCTTGGAGGCTTTGTTCATTTCTTTTTACTCTTTTTTCTCGAAACTTCTCTCCTCACTTCATTTCATTCATTTGATCTTCAATCAGTGATACTGTTTCTTCCAGTTGATTGAATCGGCTACTGAAGCTTGTGCATTCTTCACGTAGTTCTCGTGCTATGTTTTTCAGCTCCATCAGGTCATTAAGGCTTCTCTACATTGGTTATTCTAGTTAGCCATTCGTCTAATCTTTTTTCAAGGTTTTTAGCTTCTTTGCGATGGGTTCCAACTTCCTCCTTTAGCTCGGAGAAATATGATCTTCTGAAGCCTTCCTCTCTCAACTTGTCAAAGTCATTCTACATTTAGCTTTGTTCCATTGCTGGTGAGGGGCTGCGTTCCTTTGGAGTGGGGAGAGGCACTCTGATTTTTAGAATTTTCAGCTTTTCTGCTCTGTTTTTTCCCCATCTTTGTGGTTTTATCTACCTTTGGTCTTTGAAGATGGTGACGTAAGATGGGGTTTTGGTATGGATGTCCTTTCTTTTTGTTAGTTTTCATTCTAACAGTCAGGACTTTCAGCTGCAGGTCTGTTGGAGTTTGCTGGAGGTCCACTCCAGACCCTGTTTGCCTGGGTATTAGCAATGGAGGCTGCAGAACAGTCAATATTGCTGAACAGCAAATGCTACTGCCTGATCATTTCTCTGGAAGCTTCATCTCAGAGGGGTACCCTGCTGTGTGAGGTTTCAGTCTGCCCCTACTGGAGGCTGCCTCCCAGTTAGGCTACTCAGGGGTCAGGGACCGACTTGAGGGGGCAGTCTGTCCATTCTCAGACCTCAAACTCTGTGCTGGGAGAGCCATTACTCACTTCAAAGCTCTCAGATAGGGACATTTAAGTCTGCAGAGGTTTCTGCTGCCTTTTGTTCAGCTATGCCCTGCCCCCAGAGGTGGAGTCTACAGAGGCAGGCAGGCCTCCTTGAGATGAGGTGGGCTCCACCCAGTTCCAGCTCCCTGGCCACTTTGTTTACCTTCTCAAGCCTCAGCAATGGCGGGTGCCCCTCCACCAGCCTTGCTGCTGCCTTGCAGATCGATCTCAGACTGCTGTGCTAGCAATGAGTGAGGCTCTGTGGGCGTGGGACCCTCCGAGTCGGGTGGGGGATATAATCTCCTGGTGTGCCATTTGCTAAGACCATTGGAAAAGCACACTAGTAGGGTGGGAGTGACCCGATTTTCCAGATGCCGCCTGTCACCCCTTCCCTTTGCTAGGAAAGGGAATTCCCTGACCCCTTGTGCTTCCCACGTGAGGCGATGTCTCACCCTGCTTCGGTTCATGCTTGGTGTGCTGCACTCACTGTCCTGCCCCCACAGTCCAACAAGCCCCAGTGAGATGAACCCAGTACCTCTGTTGGAAATGCAGAAATCACCCGCCTTCTGTGTCGCTCACACTGGGGGCTGTAGACTGGAGCTATTCCTATTTGGCTATCTTGGAACCACCCTGAGAACTCCAATATTATTATTAATTATAGAAATAGAATAGCTAATGCTATCTATTAGCTTATAATTCTATTTATTACATTTTTGTTGTTGTTTCTAGGTATTTCATTTTCTTTATTAAATCTGATAATTCATTTTCTATTTTTCTGATTCTTGATATATTTACATTATTCTTGTATTATTTTTAATGGCAAGAATCATTATGTCATAATTTATGTTTGGACACTTCGATATCTGATGACTATCTTGGTCTTTTTTCCTAGTTCTCACTTACGGTGTGTCTTCTTTCCTTGCCAGCTGTTTTATTCATTTTTATTTACCGTCATTGTCCTTGAAAAATAATGCAAACCTGAGCTGCAAATTTGTGTAGAGTTAGCTCATCAATAAAATGTATCAGGAATATTTCCCAGGGTTCTTTCATCCCTTTGGTATTGATACTGCATTCTTGACAGTGGGATCATAGGCTCTCATTCAGGTGAGAATGTGGGAGTGTCTTATTTTATATGCCTGCCTTTCTGAGCCTGGATTTTTTACCACTCCGTCTGTGAGTCTATCAGAACCAAAATGCTACAAGTTTGCAACATAAGCAAATGCCTAAGGGGCAAAATAGGCTTTGTATGTAAGTGCTACATTCACCTCTGGATTCCTGTGCTTTCCTGGAAGTTGGCCTAGCCATTTATCTCTGTCTTTTAACTTTTTCCAGAATGTAAAGCCAATTTCTTTAAAAGTTTTTTTTTTTTTTAATTTTCATTTCCTCCAGGAATTAGGGTCAGAAATGCCTTGCTCCCAGTATTACCAGGAGTGCAGAATCTAAGCAGACTTTTTAATTTTTGTATTTTTAACATGTTAACCTAAAATCATCAAAAGGCTCAAGTTCCAGTTAAGAGTTTATTCAAGTTCAAAGTATGAGGGTAGCCAGCCAAGGAGCAAATCTGCACAAAAGAATGATCAGTGCTCCCTGCATGGGGAAAAATGAAGATTGTTTATATGGGCAAAACAGAGTTGCTAAACAGAATTGCATTTTTCGTACAAAGGATAACATACAGTTACAAGATTTGGTTGGCTACTATTGATTACACTCTAAAGGGTTGCCTGGCATTCTGTTGTAAAGAGATAACAATCACAAGGTTCTCTATGTCAATGTCATTTAGTCTAGGTTTGAATAAAGAACAGGGAATTCAGTTAATGGATAACATCTCAACACAAAGGTTAGGGAGCTGTGATCATGCACCAGAGAAGAAAAACCACAGTGTTACATGAGTCAGTTTCCAGGGCTTAACTTTTCCCCTTGGCATAATAAATTTGGAAGGTCCTGACATTTTGTTTTCTTTTTACAAATGTCAAAAACCTTTTCTAATTTGTGTTTTCTCTTTCTGTATAGCCTTATCTTATTATCAAATAGATGCTATGTTAGAAATCTCTGCCGACATTAATTAATATTTTTATTTGATTATCTTACTGGTTTTCTTTATTCCTTTTCTTTCCATGAGGCTGAAATGTGTTGCTCAGTCATCCTAGAACTTCCCTAACATCATTTTTTTTCAAGTTCCTGGAGAGTTAAATGGTCTTTTCATATTTTCCAATGAATAAATAAATTAGTCATTTTAAGTAATTGCCAAATTTTTACTCAGTGGCTGAGATCCTTTCTGCTATGGACATTTCCACAGGATGTAACTGCTGACTACAAGTAGTGAAACAGGGAAAGTTCCCTCGCCCCCCTGGCAGGGTGTGTGATGGGGGTGTGGCTCGCTTCTTCAGTGCCCCACTGCTCAAACCTCTAGGGGAGCCTACAGATGGGCAGGCTGTGGGGCTCCAACCCCATGGCAGTGTCTAGGCGTGAATGTTTACAGCTGAAGCCCCAGTGAGCATATGTTACAGGGTGCTCTTTTAGTTTAGCCGTCCTTAGGCATCTTGTGTTAGTCAGCTCAATTAGACCACTGCCTTGCCACAAGGACAGAGGGCTTTCGGTATCTGGGGTGTATCATGAGAATCAGATCACACGTGGGCTTGGAGAATGAGTGCAAAGTTTTAATGTGTGGAAGTAGCTCTCAGCAGATGGGGTAGGAGAAGGGAGATGGTTTTTCCCTGGAGTTGGGCTCCTCAGTGGCCCGGGCTCTCCTCCAACTGCCCCCGCCAAACTCCACCTTGTTCCCCAGTTGATGGCCTGCCAGCATGCCAGCATCCATCGTGCGCTCTTCCACAGGAGTGCTCTCCTTGATGGCTCTCAACATCCAGCTGCTTGTGCCTTCTTCCATGTATTTCTTTTGATGTCTAGCTGCTTGTGTGTCTGCCTGCTAGTGTCTTGGGGTTTTTATAGGCACAGGATGGGGGCATGGCAGGCCAGGATGGACTTGGGAAATCCAACAGTTGGGTGCAAAGGGAGGTGTGCCTGTTCTCATGTAGGTCTGTGGGCACAAGCCGGGAGTGGATCCCTGGGCCAGGGACCATGCCCTTCCCTTCCCCGCACTTCCTGTCCTCCTTGTCTATTATTTAAAGGGACCCCACCCTTCCCTTCCCAGAACTTCCATTCCATGCTTCTCTATCAGTAGGTGGCTGACAACCGCTAAAAGGCAGGTTGTCATTTAAGTTACATGATGAACAAGTAGCATCGAAGTAAGTGAGAAAGTCTTTAATCCTTCAGTCTAGAGGTCTGTTTTCCTCATGGGTTTCCTGTATTCTCTTGCGGAATTCTATTAATCCTACTCCGTAAACATTCTTATTCTCTCCCCTCTTCTACAGTCTCATTGCTGCCAAATGCTTTAGGTTCCTTTTATTTTTAACTTAAATTATTTCAGCAGCTTTCTTAATATAGCTTCCGGCTTCTAAGCCCTTATCTATAGAAGAAGAGTAAGAGTAATGGGTACTTGGAAGAAATGGAAGGACAGACTTAATGATTCTATAACTATGAGCCTTTCTAAATCTGTTGGCTCATTTTTAAAACAGGAGATAAGTTTTTTATATTAGTTATACAGACAAAGACTTGTTATTTACTAAAGCTTCTTCGCAAATTAAATAATTTGGCCCTATTAGAGATAATCAAAATGTTGTGGACGTCAATTTAAAAAAAAACCTTTTTTATTTTTATTTTTTGTATGAGTTGACTTTTCCTATTAAGACCCTTTAACCATAGTGTGTAGTCACCACCTTGGTGACTTTACGTTCTGTGTTTTTTAGGTCCTGAGATCTCATTCATTGTAAGGCATACCAGCAATTTAATGACAACTTCTCAGGAAATAAAAAAAGAAAACCACATCCTCACACTAACTATATACATAGATTGTAAGAAATATTTCAGAGCCAGAAACATTAAAATGAGAAATGTGTAAATACTAAAAAAGGAAATATTGTGGTTAGAGAAACAGTAGTCATAGTATTTCATATCAGCAGTAGGGAGGTAACAGAGTTCTCTATGGTGTTGATTTCTCCCATTTAGAAAAGCAAATTGAGGCTCAGTGGAGTTCAGCAATGTGGCTAGGCTGTACAAATTGTGAAAACAGCAGAGAAATGCATGTCACTGTGATTTGCACTTGCAGGCTCTTTTTGGTACACTGAACTGCCTTTGTAGGTCGAAAAGCTATCACTACTTAATCCCAATAGAGGCACTGAATACCATTCTCTTACTTTACCAAAAGACAATTTGGCTTACTTAAAAATGTAGTAAAACAAATATGTTCATCACCATAGTAATGATATCACTGTTCCTAGGAAGTAAAAAGAATTCCAGCTTACCTTTGTAAGCCCAAAATAACATTCTAAGGCACCCCAACCAGTGAATGGACTTCCTCCTCAGCCAGGGCACTCTTAAAATTTAACCTCAAAGACTGGCTCAGGCCTTGATGTGGCAAGCCAGGTCTCACTAACAGTTGAACAGGCAGGCCTCCATGGCACCTCTTTCAGCACTGACTAACTGGTTAAGTTAAATATTAAAAGCTGATAGAGCCAGTGCC
This sequence comes from Gorilla gorilla gorilla, assembly GCF_029281585.2. NCBI lineage: Eukaryota > Metazoa > Chordata > Mammalia > Primates > Hominidae > Gorilla > Gorilla gorilla. The sequence goes on along the minus strand of NC_073232.2, from coordinate 94,094,446 downwards.
CTTCTACAAAGGCTGGAATGTAACAAAAGCCCACCAAGAGTTTTGCCTAGTCTTTTCCTGGGCCTTGAAGCATGACAAGATAACAGAGAAAATCATAACAGGATCAGTTTAGGATTAAACAAGTTTTATTGGGGGTCTTGAGGAACTCTCCAGACCACCACAAACAAGTTTTATTGGGGTCTAAGGGAACTCCCCAACCTCCATGATTTAGCAGGAGACAAGATAAGGGTAATCACCCAGCTATCTGGATGCATCTAGATTGAGCAAATTTACTGAGGCTCCAGAGGAAGGTCTTCAGGACTCAGAACTTAGTTAGAGATCAGAAGAAGTTAATCACTTATGTCTTTAGATGAATGCACACTTACATGTAGACATAAAACTTACAAGGTAGATAAGCGGTGGAAAACTTTGTAATTTTGAGTTGGTCTTGCAATATTTCCCCGGACTTCTCCCTGTACCCGGTTACAGAAGTAAACTCTCTTCTTTCCCATTTCATCTGCATCTCGTTATTGGGCCATGAGAATAAGCAGCCCAACCCCCGGTTCAGTCTGGGAACAATGATGGGATATGGGGATCAGGCATCCTTGTTATTATCACTCTGGCATTAATATCAACACAGACCTTCAGTCTAATAAGAAGCATTTGCAATCTATTTTATCTGAAGCCTGCTACCTGAAGACTTCCTCTGCACAATAAGAACTTTGGGCTCCACAGTCTTCTTAAGCCAGACATTTCCTTTCTACTGATCCCAGGCCTTTAGACAGACTCAACCAATCATCAGCTAGAAAATTTAAAAATCTACCTATACCCTGGAGTCACCCCCCACTTCAAGTTGTCCTGCCTTTCTGAACCAAACCAATGTATTTCTTAAGAGTATTTGATTGAAGTCTCATGTCTCCCTAAACTGTATAAAACCAAGTTGCACCCCAACCACCTTGGGCACATTTTCTCAGGACCTGAGGGCTGTGTCACAGCCATGGTCAGTCATATTTGGCTCAGAATACATCTCTTCAAATATTTTACAGGGTTTGACTCTTTTCATTGACATCATCATAGAGTAGTGACTAGCAAAGTCGGCTGGGGAGTAGATAGTCTTGGGTGCAATTCAGCCTCTGTTATTTAATAGCTTGGCATGTATTCCAGCCCTGTTAACTTCAGCTTTCTCATCTTTGAGGCTGAAATGATAAATAAAACTATTATCTGTAGTGAGAATTAGACAATGTGGGTAAATTTTTAAATGTCAGCTTATATCATACTAATGGAAAACCTTTTTCCAAGTCTTTAGCCTCATTGCCTTGTACACCTGTTTAACTGGCTCCTAAATAAATGTTTCCCTTTCTCTTTAGAAACAGTTTTACGTTGAACGTGTCCCCTTTCCTCTTCTTCCCCTTGTCCCTTCCTCTCTCTTTTTCCCTCCCCCCTTCCTTCCTTCCTACCTTCCTTCCTTCCATCCTTCTTTCCTTCTTTTCCTTCTTTCTTTCTTTCTTCTTTCTTTCTTTCCCAGAAGGCAAGAAACAAGAAAGAAAATCCGAGAAATCCTAGCAGAGAAGGGATTTCATGTGGCAGATGCATACAATCTTCATCTCTAGCACCTTAAAGACAAAATAAAACCATGATGTCCAGCTAGCTGATTCAATTATTGAGAATTTAAATATCTGCAGTGTTAATTAATACACAAAAATAGATTATTGCATGCTTAGATTCTCAGAGAAATAGTCTCTCTAAGTTAGACACATTTAGAAGGAGATGTTACTCAGGAGTTTGGTATAATGTATAGATAAAAATTTTAAAGATTTTTAGATCAAAGTTGGTTTCTAGGTGGTGCTCAAATAATGCTTAGAGTCCCTTCACAGGGTTTAATAAACCCTTCCCTAGTCAAGGCAGAGGCCACTTCTCTAGGACATAACCTTTCATCTACTCTTTTTTCTTCATTGATATGAAACTGCCTTCGCAAAATTAGTGAGAAAATCTACCCAATTCTCATCATGCCTTTAGCCCTCCAACTGCCTTTGATTATTCCTGGGCTAGCACCGGGAGACATTTAGTTTACAGTTTAAATGATAATACCCAAAACTCAACTGCATTTGTAAAGCTAATGAGAAGCCACCAGGCTAGGAGAAGGAGAGAAGCCTGAACCCTGCTAAGGCACAGGCATAAACAGCTGTCAGGCATTATTCCAGAGGTTTTAAGACAGGCATCTGTCTTCTCCGGTTGCTACTGCAAATAACATCACTATTGTACAACCTAAGATTTGCATTTTGAGATATCTTTGCAGGTTTTTTGCATGTCAGACACGTACTGCCTGACGAGGATCCACCAATGATGGTTCCACCTGTACCCACCTACTGTTCCTGAGGCTCCACCCAGAAGTGATTCAGCCTGCAGGAGGATCATTTCCAACACCCCTATGATTGCAACCCCCCAACCAATCAGCAGCCAACCCCACCTCTTCCCGGAGACTACCTTTGAAAAACCTTAGCCCCTGAATTCTTGGAAAGACTGATTTGAATAACGATAAAACTGCAGTCTCTCATTCTGCTGGCTCTGCGTGAATTAAACTATTTCTCCATTGCAATCTCCCTGCCTTGACATATCAGCTCTATCTGGGCAGCAGGAAAGAAGAACCCATTGGGTGGTTACAGATATCCTTAGTTTTACCCTTAAATCCTTGTTTAAAGAAGCTGGAAGGTTTTTTTTTACAGTATCCAATGTTACTCCCAGGAGTCTTTGTTTATTTATTTATTTTAAATGAATAGAGGGATTGGATAGAGTAAAAGTGGCCCTTGGGGGTTTAGAAGCCACATCATATGTATTTGATTTTGTACTTTATTTTAATAACTTAAATCAATAAGAGACCTTGGAAAAATTGTTTAACTTTGCCAGATTTCAAGTTGTTCAACTTTAAAACCGTACAGTTTACAAGGTGGTTTTTGAAGCCTTTTGTAGCATACCAAAGGAGGAACTCTAGAGATGGAGAGTTTCCCCACTCTTCAAATGTTTCTGAAGGTGTATGCTGGGCAGAGTATTTCGATATTTCATATGTTCTTCAGTGAGGAAGTAAAACCATGTACTAAGGTGATTCTTTGAACCTAGTTTTCTGAGGTACACAGATATATTAACTGAATCATGATTTTTTAATGGCAGTTTAAGGACATAAGTGATATGTGCCAAAATGTAAATCATGAATTTTTCACTGAGTAAAGTTATAAGAATAAAAGATTCTAAAAATCTATATAACATTTAAATGAACAAGGAACTGGAAAGGGCAAACTGTGCATTTATGAATGCTGATTTACGCTTCTAGTGAGCATAGTTAGGGTGAATTTTTGAAACAAATATAAATCATATGTAGCCTCTTCTAGTGCTCTGGGATTCCAGAAAGTGAACTGCTCACAAACAATCCATAAAAATAGTTTTTTCTTTTGGCTATGTAAAAAAAATTAGCATAATAATATCAAACATCCGTATTTTATATATAAAGTTGACAGAATTAGTCTTTAAAATAACAATCCAATGATGTAGACAACTTATTGTAAAATAACTGGTGGGTGTTTGCAGATATTTAGTGTCTCACTAAATCACACAGGCAGTAGGTGATAGAGGTCGGAAGCCATCACAGCTCTTCTGATTCGCAGACAAATGCTATTTCCATATGAAATGCTCCATTTGACCCTTGGGGACCACCCTTTTTTTCTTTTTTTCCACTTTAGGTCATCTTTTGTTATTTTTTTCTAAAGTTTCTTCTCACTGGTGCTCCAAAGTGTTTATTGCTTGGTCATAGACTAAAGTAGATGGTTACTGCTAGACAGTCCAAGGATCCTGACTTGGAGATAATTGTGCTAGTTATGTTTATGAAAGAAAAATGTTTTCGTAACACTTGTTAAAGATAGTAAGAAAGATTGTATTCCAAAGGAGATACTGCAATGGGGCTTTTGCAGTAGGGGGGACAGATTGGGCCCAATTCCAAATATAATAAGGACAAGCAGGAATTTATAGATAAGAAGTAGGGTAGGGGTCAGTGGATGAAAAATTATTAAGGGGAAACATCAGGGGAGAGGGGAATTCTGGATAAACCAACCTGGCAGAATTCTTGCTGATTACAGGCCAGGTTGACAAAATATTGAGGGTAGAGAATGAGCAATTTGATCAGATATTGTGGGTAAGTATTTTCCCTAAACTAAGCCATCAGGATTCTTACTTAAACTGAAGTAACCAGGCCAAGGACAGAGTCAAGGTCAAGGCCTAGTTGAGAAGAGGTCTCAAAAGAGCCTGGCTCAGGTTTGGTCAAGGAGAGTATTTTTGTTGGTTTCTTTCATTCCATTGGTACAAAGAGAACCATCTGTTTCTTGCTGCACTCCTAATGTGGCTGTCTTTTATCATCTCCACGACTGAAAAGATGTGAAAGCCAACAGACAAATATACTAATCTCACTTTGAACAAACAATCTAAGATGTGCTGAGAAAAAAAGTCACTGCTTCTCTCAGTAGTTTGTGGAAACTTTCTTCCTTGGATAACTTTTTAGAGCTGTTCCAGGAATAGCGCAGCTACTATGGGCCACAAAAGCTGAAATATCCAGAAATTCCTGTGTTGCTGATGAAGCTTCATCTGTTCGCCTTCCATTTCATATTAGTTTTAAAGCATACGTGATGCTTGTGCAAGAAAAAAATCATTCTTTGTTTGCTTTTACTCACTTTTACCAAAGATTAAAGAGGGAGAAGAGGGGTCGGCTCTTCATATATTTCAAGTTGTAGGCATAAGATTGTGTTTCTAGTTCAACTGTATTTGGCTATAGATCCTAGTGAATTCTTGTTTTTTTTTTGTTTTGTTTTGTTTTACTCCACACTATATAATATTTTCATTGCTCACTCATGTCTGGAATAGGTTATCTCTCTCTCTCCTATGTTATCCAGGATGGCTCAAGCTATCACCAACTCTCCCTGAGAATCACAGCTGGATGGGAGTTACAGCTCATTAGGCCTAAGTAATGTACTTGCTTGAGTGAAACCCAAATTGTCTGGGATTAGGTGTGGGGACGCTTTGTGTGCTTCTCGAACTATTCTCACTGATGCTGAAACGTCATTAGACAAAGTAAGATGCATCTTTACTTTGGTACTTTATTGTGAATTCACTTAACACTTCCCTATTTACAGAGGTAAGGAAAGATTTCCTTTTACTTCTTTCAAAATTGACCAATATTAAATTTCACCAAACATTCTAAAATTTTAACTTTTAATCCTGAAAGGTCTAGGAACTTTTGTGCTTTTGGGAAATCTTGTGGCAAGTCTTGTTGAGAACTGATAACTTTTTCACTCTAGATTTAGTGTATATGCTATATACAGGTGCTGACTTCTTTATCTAGACTTATCTACCCACTGAGTGAGTAGACTCAAGTTCGGTGTGGTAACACAGTTAAAAAACATGACAGTAGTTTGTTTGTTTGTTTGTTTGTTTGTTTATTTATTGTGGAGACAGGCGTCTCACTTTGTTGCCCAGGCTGATTTTGAACTCCTGGCTTCAAGGGATCTTCCTGCCCTGGCCTCTCAAAGTGCTGGGATTACAGGCCAGAGCCACTGTGCTTAGCCTATGACAGTAGTTTAAATGAGAGACAATAGTAGCTTAGACCTGGAAGGTGCAGATGGAGATGAAGAGAGGTAGATTGGAGAGCTATTGAAAACTCCAGGAACAGAACACCAAATACTGCATGTTCTCACTTATAAGTGGGAGCTAAATGATGAAAACACATGGGCACATAGAGGGCAACAACATACAGTGTGTCCTATCAGAGGGTGGAGGGTGGGAGGAGGGAGAAGATCAGGAAAAATAACTAGTGGATACAAGGCTTAATACCTGGGTGATGAAATAATCTGTACAACAAACCCTCATGACACACATTTACCTATGTAACAAACCTGCACATCCTGCACATGTACCCCTGAACTTCAAATAAAAGTTAAAAAAAGAAAGAAAAATCCAACTGTAAACCCATGCAAGTATACAAAGACCTTTCATTCTGATTGTGAAAATATTACATGTCCTTGATACCTTAATGAAGAACTTGGAAAAATGTTAGAAGTGAAAGACTAAGTTAGAAATTATAAAATCTTAACCCAAGTTATTGTTCAAAGCCATCAGATTTTAACTTTCTCTTATGTCTATAGAGATTGGGTGGGTGGGCACTACTGAAACACCAGGGGTTCCATCTAGGTCCTGCAGCTCTCTGCACAGAAAGCCAGTCATTGAGACAATGATTATTGCCAAGGGAAAAGGCTTTAATCAGGTGCTGCAGCAGAGGAGATGGGAGCTCAGTCTCAAATCCATCTGCCTGAGAAAAACTAGTGGTTTATATAGCTGGGAGGAAATGTAAAAGTGTGTAAGAAAACAGGAACTAGGGAGGGGCAAGGAGGCATCTGGTGCTGTGATCTGGTGAGTTTCAGTTCTTTGATACTTCTTTGAGAGGCCTGAAGGTCCTCTCCTGAGGAAAAAAAACTCAGGTAAAACAAATCAAGTCTCAAGCTTTAACAACAGAAGGGTCAATTTCTATGTTTATCCCAAAACAACTGTCTATGCAACTACTGGGCAGGTTTTGGACAGACACTTGTGCTTGAATGTATGCTGAAAAGGCCAAAGACCCCCTTTCTCTTAATACTTTATTGGGAAGATGAAATGTTAGGGGAAGCTACTTTGTGATGATTTAGGAATTGCCAGATTTTGGGAGAGTAGTTGTAAATTCTTGTGAGTTTCGCCTTCATATAAGCAAGTTCAAAGAAGTTTATGTAATGTGTCTTCCTTACACCTGTGTGTTTGTTTATATGTGTATGTCTGTGTGTTTTGAGAGCTATAGGGTTCAGTTAACATTTCATTTAGGCACTTCTATTACTAGTTTCTGAGATCTCAGTTAATTTTGTAGCTATTTGGCAGGGATTGGGGCTGAGCTGAACATGGTTACTGAGAGCTTTTCCTCTGACAGTGGGAATTTCTACAAGGAAAGAGAGCCATGGACCTTTACAACTTTAAAAGAAAACTGTTAACATTTCTTTTCCTCCCCAACTTTATACTCTTTCATGATTATAAAAGGTACCCATTTATATCTTGTAATACTACATATTTAATGTCTGATTTGTCTCATATTCATTTAATATTTTTGGTTAGTGTTTAAATTTTTGTTTGTTCTTGTGCCATAATATTTAAAGTATGTCTTTTGTAGCACCTAATTGTTTTGTCAATCCTTTCTAGTAATCTTCATGATGAGTTAGACTGTACCACTTATTTTTAATGTAAATTACTGATATATCTGAGTTCAAGTAGAACTTGAACTACTTTGAGTTGAAGTTGACTACCTTGCTGTAAGTTTTTCTTGTCCCATCCATTCTTTGTTCATTTCTTCCTTTCTTTTATGTTAGTCAAGTATTTTAAAATTATTTTATTTTTTCCTTTAATAGCTTTTAAGTATTTTTAAAATCATGCTTATAAGAGTTATTCTAGAGACTGCAATATAATACTTTAATTTGTTACAGTCAACTTCAAATTATTACTATTATCAGTTTACAAGACTGGAAGAAACTTATAAAAGTTTAACTCCGTTTAGCCTCTCCCATCGTTTTTACCATTGTTTTAATGTGTTATTCATCTCAAATGTTATAACTGCCTCCAAATATTATTATTATTATTTTAAACAGGTAGAGATCATTTTGTATTTACATTTTTTATATTTTACATTTATACCTTTTTATTTTTATATTTACCTTCTTAAAAATTTTATCATGGAACTTGCTGAAGTTCCACGGTTTATTTTATTTTGTTATGAAAACTTCCTTTAGCAGTCTCATGGGACTCCTGCCCAAGACATATATAAGAATGTTCAACTTTTTTGGGTCTAATTTTTTTTTGTCTTTATTTTTTCTTATCATCTTTGTGGAGAAATATGATGCTTATAACAAACTGTATCAATTTAAATTTCACAATTTAGTTGGTTTTGACAGTTATGTAAAACTACAAAACCACCATCAAAACCAAGATATGGAATGTTTCTATCAAGCCCTGAACCATTTTTTATGCCCTTTGTAATGATCCCAAACTCTACCCTCACCCATAGGCAAGCACTGATCCACGTTTTGTCACTATAGATTAGTTTGCATTTCATGGAAATGGAATCCTACGATATATATATTTATCTGGTTTCCTTCACTAAGCATAAAAAATTCAGATTTAATTATGATGCTTCATGCATCAGTAGTAGTTTCTTGTTATTTCTAAGTAGCATTCTATCATATGGCTCTACCACATTTTATTTATACATTTCCCGGTTTATGGACATTTGGGTAGTTCCTAATTTTTGGCTTTTATGAGTAAAACTGAACATTTTTTACAAGTCTTTGGGTTGACATATGTTTTCATTTCTCATATGTATTCATTAAATACATAGGAATGGAGTTGTTGAGTCATATGTTAGGTATATATTTAACTTTTTCAGAAATTGCCAAACCATTTGTAAAGTGTTTGTACAATTCTATGTAACTATCAGCCATGCATAAGAATTGTAGTTAGTTGGTCTGTAGCTTTACAAAAGTATAATTTTTTTTAATCTTTACAGATTTTCTTACTTATGTGGTGATACCTCATGGTGGTTTAAGTTTGCATTTTCTTACAGATTAATAATGATGAACATATTTATGTGTGCTATTTGGCTACATTTTTTACATATTCTTTGTTCTTTTTAATGTTCGTGGGTACATAGTGTCTATATTTATGGGGTGCATGAGATGTTTTGATACAGGCATGCAATATGAAATAAGCACATCTTGAAGAATGGGGTATCCATCACCTCAAGCATTTATCCATTGTGTTGCAAGCAATCCCATTACACTTTTTAAGTTAGTTTAAAATGTACAGTGAAGATATTATTGAGTATAGTCACCTTGTTGTGCTATCAAATAGTAGGCCTTATTCATTCTTTCTAACTATATTTTGTACCCATTAACCGTCCCTGTTTATATATATTATTTTGTGAAATCTCTGTTTAAATATTCATTTGAAAAATTATGTTCTTTATTCAATGTTTGTATTGTAAATCTGGAAAATATGCCTTGCCTTTATGTTTTCTTTTGTGGAATTTGTTTTGTTTTTTTGTTGGAGTCTTTTGAAAAGTAGCAGTTCTTAATTTTGATAAAATCCATTTTATTATTATTTTCTCTTTATATTTAATGATTTCAATGTTCTAAATACAGGTTACAAATATCTTTGTGTTTTGTTACAAGAATTTTATCTTTTTAGCTTTTACATTTAGGTCATTAAATTTCAACTTAATTTTTCACTGTGGTATTAAGTTATGTTGATGTTGTTTTGTGCTGTACAGATATCCAGTTGTTCCAGCACAATGTTTTTGAAATTTTGTTGTGTGTGTTTCCCAGCTTTGTTTTTCTTTTTAAAATTGTTTTGAGTATTCTATATTTTACAGAATTCCCTATATATTTTAGAATCAGCTTGTTAGTGTTTGCAATAATACCTTCCATATTTTGATGGTGAATTGCGCAGTTTAGGTATTGAATGCCCTTTAATTTTTTCAAAGGTTTTGTATGTTTTTATAAATATTTAAAAAGTTTATTTTCCAATCGTTTGCTACTTATTTATAAAATACTATTGATTTTTGTACATTAACCATGCATGCTGTCACTTTACTAACTTCTCTTTTCAATTTTAGTAGTGTTTTGTAGAGGTTGAGGATTTTCTGTGTAAAAATGATGTTCTGTGGAAGTAGAGACAGTTGTAATTCTTTGTGATCATTGTTGTGTTTATTTTACCTTTCTGGTTATATTGTATTGGATAGAGCTACTCTACTTTCTTTTAGCGATGTTTTGTATTTCTTAGTATTTAGCTATTGCATATATATTGTTAATTTTTTCTAAGTATTTTGTGTTAATATAATCGTTTTGGGTTACCGTAAATATTTTAACATGTTATTTTTCCATTGTTTGCAACCATTGTTCACTCTATTTTGTTCCATTAATCTATATGTCTATTCTTTTGCCAATATTGCATGGTCTTGATTACTACAGCTTTAAAATAAGTATTGAAATCTGTACTGCAGATCCTCTAACTTTTTACTTTTCAGTATTGTGTTACTCATTCTAGGAACTTTGCCTTTCCAAATAAGCTTTAGAATAATTGTAAAGATATCTACAAAATAGCTTTCTGGCATTTTAACTGGGATTGTGTTGAATCTGAAGATCAAATTGGGAAGAATTCACATAAAAATATTGAGTCTTCCAATCCATGAACATAAAGTATCTCTCATTTATTTAGATCTCCTTTTATTTACCTCATCACAGTTTTGTAATTTTCAACATGTAAGTCTTATACATGTAGTATTAGATTTATACCTCACTATTTCATTTTGCTGTGTTATAATGAATGAGATCATTTTTTCAATTTCAAATTCCAATTGTTCACTTGGAAAACAATAGGTGTTTGTATATTAATCCCATAATTTGTGACCTTGCTATACTCCGTAGTTACAGGAATTTTTTTTCTCAACTCTTTAAAAATTTCTATATAGACAATTGGGTCACCTATGAAGAAAATCAGTTGTATTTCTTCCCTTCAATCTTTGTATCTTTTACTTTACTTGTGTAGTTGCACTAGCTATGACTTCTAATAGGATGATAAATAGGCCTAGTGAAAGAGGACATCCTTAACTATTTCCAGTCTTAGAGGAAAAGCATTCATTTTCTCACCACTAAATATGATGGTAATTGTGGTTATTTTGTGAATGCCTTTTATTAACTTAAGAAATTTTGTGTCTATTCCTAGTTTGCTAAGAGTTTTTATTATGAATATGTGTTGTATTTCTGTGTTAATTGCGATATCATATTATTTTTCTTAGTCTGTTCATGCGGCAGATTACACTGATTGATACTGAATGTTAAACCACACTTAACGTGCCTGAAGGACATCCCATTTCGTCATCATGATTACTTTTTTGTACTTTGCTTATTTGATTTGCTAATATTTTGTTGAGGTGAAAGGGGGCATGATTGTCTTGTTCCTGATCTTAGGGGAAATCTTCAGTTTTTTACCACTAAGTATGCTGTTAGCAGTGAGTTATTCATAAATGCCCTTTATCCTGTTGAGGAAGTTCTCTTCTAGCCCTAATTTTCTGAGATTTTTGTTTGTTTTTTATCTTGAAAGGTAATGGATTTTGCCAAATGTTTTCTCTGCATGAACTGAGATGATAATTTTTTTCTTCATTCTATTAATGTGATGTATTACATTGATTTTCTTATGTTGAACTGACATTTCATTCCTGGGAAAAATTTCAGTTGGGCATATTGGTCATCCTTTATAATATGGTGTTGTAATAGATTTGCCAGTATTTTGTTGAAGAATTTTGCGTTTGTATTCATAAGACATATTATTCTGTAATTTTCTTTTCATGTGATATCTTAATCTGGCTTGGTATCAGGGCAGTGTTGGCTATGTAGAATAAGGTAAATGTTCCCACCTATAATACTTGTTAGAAGAGCTTGAGAGTAATTAATATTAATTATTTAAATGTTTGGTAGAATGCACCAGTTGAAGCCTTCTGGCCCTGGATGTTTTGTGTGGGGAGAAGTTTTATTTTATTTATTTATTTATTTTTTGAGACAGAGTCTGGCTCTGTCACCCAGGCTGGAGTGCAGTGGTGCAATCTTGGCTCACTGCAAGCTCTGCCTCCTGGGTTCACACCATTCTCCTGCCTCAGCCTCCCGAGTAGCTGGGACTACAGGCGCCTGCCACAACACCTGGCTAATTTTTCTATTTTTTAGTAGAGACAGGGTTTCACCATGTTAGCCAGGATGGTCTCGATCTCCTGACTTCGTGATCTGCCCACATCGGCCTCCCAAAGTGCTGGGATTACAGGCGTGAGCCACCGCGCCCCGCGGGAGGAGTTTTATTACTGATTCAATAGCTTTACTTGTTATAGGACTGTTCAGACTTTCCATTTTTTTGTGTGTCAGTTTTGGTAATCCATATGTTTCCAAAAATTTTTCTTTCTTATCTAAGTTATGTAATTTTTTGACATGGTATTTTGATATGTTGTATTTTCATTTTCATTAATCTATATGTTATTTTCTAATTTATTGTGTGATTTCTACATATTTTCTATTATCTCTTGTTATAGTTGCTTCAATTTTAATTCCCACTTATTTGTGAATTTTCCAGTTTTTCTTCTGTTACTGATTTCTAGCTTTACACAATTGTATCCAAAGAAGATATTTTGTATGATTTCAATCTTTTTAATGTGAAATAAGCACATCATGAAGAATGGGGTATTCATCACCTCAAGCATGTATCCATTGTGTTGCAAATAATCCAATTACACTTTTTAAGTTAATTTAAAATGTACAGTTAAGATATTACTGACTATAGTCACCCTGTTGTCCTATCAAATAGTAGGTCTTATTCATTCTTTCTATTTTTTGTACCCATTAACAATCGGCATTTATATATATTATTTTGTGAAATTTATGGTTAGATTAATGCCTTCAGGGAAAAATCCAGGGTAAATACCTGTGTCAAAAATCATAAGCCTACTTTGGTTGAATACAGCATCTGTAAAGAGTTGCTTTTTATATTTTGTCAGCCTGTTATAGTTGTTTATGACAGTAATGTAATTCTGATGATAGTTATCTTGTTATGACCAGAACAAAACATTACCCTGAAATTGTATTCCAATATAAAATTTTTAATGAGCATTTCATCTTGTTGACATGTCTTTCTATATTTTGGTTGCTTCAAACTTTTAAATATTTTAAATAATTATCTGTATAAATGTATTTATATGTCCATAATATTTATTAAAATAACATTTGTGTTATCAAAGCCCATACATATTTTTAGATTTGTATGTATTTTACAACATTGTTATTCTGTTGTTTATTTTTTAATTATTTTTTATTGTGATAAAAAACATACAAAATTGACCATGCAATTCATGTGTAAGCATGTGATTTAGTAGTGTTAGGTATAATATTTGTATAGTGGTGCAACCAATTTCCACAATTTTTAATCTTAAAGATGAAATTGAAATTCTATACTCATTAAACAACTCATAATTTTCCCTTCCCATAAGCCTCTGGCAATCACTATTCTACTTTCTGTTTCTATGAATCTAAGTACTTCATATAAGTGGAATCATTTGTTTTTGTCTTTTGTGATTGGCTTACTTTACTTAGTATAATGTCCTAAGACTTCAACCATGTTATAATATGTCAGAATTCCCTTCCTTTTAAAGATTGAATATTATTCTATTTTACATATAGACCACATTTTGTTTATCCATTCATCCACTGATGGACACTTGGGTGGCTTCTGCTTATTGGCTATTGTGGATAACGCTGCTATGAACATGGGTGCAAACATCTTGTGAGATTGTTCTTTAACTTCTTTTGGATATATATCCAGAAGTGGAATTGCTGGTCATGTGGTAGTTTCATTTTTAATTTCTTGATAAACAAACACACTGTTTTTCATGGCTGCTGTACCATTTTAAATTCCCAACAACAGTGCACGAATGATCCAATTTCTCCACATCCTTGACAACACTTGTTATTTTCTGCTTTTTTTTCTTTGCTAATAGCCTTTTTACTGGATGTGAGGTGATATCTTGTGGCTTTGATTTGAATTTCCCTAAAGATTAGTGATACTGAGCATCTTCTCATATGCTTGTCTTGTTTTCTTTTTGCAAACCAATCCATTTTTCTATATGTGTGCTCCTTTTCCTTTACAATTATCAATGCTGGTGATTGTCCTTATAATTACCACTGTTCTTATCATAATTTGTATTGACTTAGTTAATATGACACAATGTATTTTACTATAAAAATGACTTCTCTTTACTGGTAAGGTTGAACAAAATTATGTTTTTTCATCATTTTAGAATCATTTGGCTTTGTATATACTTGCAGTTTTTCTTTTGATTAACCATTTTTTATTGATGTTGAATTTTCCATTTATATTTATCAAGTACTTATTTGCCATTTCCAAAAGTTTTAGTTTATTGATATAGAGATATTTTCAGGGTCTAAACTCTATGGATCTATTGTTTTATAAGAGCTTGATTTCTTTAACATTTTCCTTATTTTTTTGTTTTTATTCCCAAAATAGATAAATTTTCACCAAAATATTACTTTACTCTGAAAAGGTTACCCATATATTTTTCTCTTTTTTGTTGTTTTATAACCCTTATAAAGATATGCCCAGTCATCAAACAGACAAACTTTCACCAAAACATGACTTCACTGTTCAGGGGTCACACATGCTTTTCTTAAAAATCATTCATATTTCTGTGCTTTTTCTTATGCTTTGCTTACATTTATTTTCCAATTTTATATAATATATAGTCATTACTTAAATTTTCAATGAGTGATGATATAGTAATTTTAATATATACATTTTGCAATGAAAACTATTGTCTCAATAGAAAAATAAACATTCACAAAAGTACCAATAAAATAGAAAAAATTACACAATAGTTTGACTCTTCAAAAGTATAAATTAAAATAAAAACATACCTATATCTCATAGATTAAAAAATTTAAAAGAATGTTGATATCATATGTTGTGTTGATTGTATACCAGAAGTGTTAAATGCAGATTAACTTGGTAAATTCTTTTGGGTTAAAATATAACAACATGCATAAAGGTTTTTAAAATATGAAAACTCTTTGGAAAATCAATTATGATTTTAGAAATTTTCTGTGAAAATGTAAAAATGGATTTTTAAATAATGTATTTACAAATACATTAAATACAGATTTTATTACGTAGTATTTTAAGACTGGAAACAACATTGATGTCAAAAATTTGAGAAATTCAGCACTTTATGATGTATTGATACGATGAGTTATGTAGTATTGATAATAACAATGCCTATTTTGAATCCACCTGGAAAGCACTTTTGTTATTTTCTTTACAAAGAAAATATATGTACAAAATATTTGTACAGTGAAATTCCACATATGTGTGTATGCATCTGGAAGTATGTATGTATAAATATGAATAATCCTTGTTTCAGAGTGGTGGCATTTTAGATGATTTTATTTCATTTTTTATATTTGTTTTATTTTCTAACTTTTATAGTAATCATACCTTAAATCCTTTTATTTTATTTATTTATTTTAATTTTTTTGAGACAGAGTCCTACTCTGTCCCCCAGGCTGGAGTGTGGTGGCACTATCTCACATCATTGCAACCCCTGCCTCCTGAGTTCAAGCGATTCTCCTGCCTCTGCCTCCCAAATAGCTGGGATTACAGGCATGTCACCATACTTGGCTAATTTTCTATTTTTATATAGTAGAGACGGGGTTTCACCATGTTGGCCAGGCTGGTCTTGAACTCCTGACATCAGGTGATCCACCCACCTCGGCCTCTCAAAATGCTGGGATTACAGGCGTGAACCACCACGCCCGGCCTAAATCCTTTTATTTTATAAGTTATTAAATAATTTAAAGAAACTGACAATTCCAATTACCTAGCCATGTGTGTGTGAAAGAAAGACAGGAAGAGAGTGAGACAGAGGAGGGTTTTCTATATAAATTTGACTCCTCATCTGGTTGATTTTTTTTCTATTTCAATATGCCTTCCTTTCCATACCTGACGTGAATATTTTCATCAGTGCCAATGACTTTTGCTGATGAAAACTTACAGGTTACTTCAGATAACTTCTTGTGTTATGAAAGGGGAATTCTCTTCTTCACTGTGGCAGCCATGAAGATATGTAGTCAGCAGCCTTAAACCAAAGTCGCGATAACAAGGAAGCAAGTCATTGCTGCACATTTTCACACCCTGACCATAAAATACCATTGGAAAGTCTTAGTCATTTCTCTGCAAATGCAAACCCTTCATTTATCATTGCTCCATAGAAATGATGTTAAGAAGTTAGCACATTCGTTGTTTTATATCCCCTACTTTTTATGATCATTTTTCCTTTCACTACAGAAAAAATTGTTATATGAGCTACTGAAAAGCTACTTTGTTTTCTTATCTTCCCGTTTCTCAGCTTTACTGTGTCCATACACTCTTCATTCATCTTTATTAGATCCGAAAAAGGCTGAAAAAACCTGTCTAGTGTGAACGTTCTTGTCAATTATTTAAGGCGGGAAAGAGCTCTCTAAGATGGGAAAGTCTATAGAATTGTTCTGGTTTCTTTTTCTTATGTACAGGGTCAATATTTGCTCTCCGACCTAACAATTTGAAACTTAGATTTTCTTGAAAACTCCATAAATCATGGCACACAAGCTTTCACCCTAATGCATGAGTTGAAGCCGGAGGGAAGTGAGACTTCCTCTAACGGTTAATGAGGTATGAATGGTGGTCTGCTTGGATTAGAATGCAATGACACGTTTTCAAAGTTGGCCTTACAATTTGGCTGATTTTAGCAGATCAAAATAGAACCCACTCACTGTAATTTCCTACTCTCAGATCTTTTCTCAAACTTAATAATAAATGTTGTTTTTAAAGTTTTATTCTTTTGGGTTTAGCACTCAATCTTTTTCAGGTTCAGCACTCACGTGCCTTATCCAGAGAGGGGAAGATGCCCACGCCTCATCAGTGGAGCTTCCTAGGCAGGTGTGAGGGCATCTTGGAGCCAAGGTAAAGAGAGTTTATTGCCAGAAAAACTGAGAAGTGTCATGCAAAGAGGAAGCATGCAAGCCAAGAACCACTAAGTGATGCACATGGATAAAGAGCCAGGAGACTGTTATTAAGTAGAGAGTGAGATTAGAAGATCGAAATAGATGAGAGACTGGATAAGCAACATGAGACTCTCAGCCAGACAATCAAAGAATTCAAATATGAACACCACATACAATCCACTTAATTCCATATTTTTGCTGGAATCCTAGTATTCTTTTATTAAAAATTTATCCCATTACGTTTTATTAAAATTACCTGTAAAATATGTATGTAAAATGTAATGATAAAAGTTGCTAATAACCCTTTTATATTAATGTATTTTCTGTTGATACTTTTTTCATGTAGTTGTAAAAACATTTTGAGTTTATACTGTATATGTGATTTTGTAGCTGCTCATGCAACCATTATTTAATAACCTTTTCATAAATGTTTTAACTGGCTATATAAAAGTGTATAACATGGATGTGTTTTGTTTTTAACAGTTCCCATGCACTTGAGATACTTTTTGTTTTTTTCTGCAATAAACAATACTACCACAGAGATTTGTGTATGTACTTAGTAAATATTACTAAGTTATTTTCCTAAATATTGTAACACATTACAGTCTTAAAAACAGAATATTTTATTGGACCAGTGTTTTTGAATTTCGGTGATCATATGAGTCACATGGGGATCTTGTTAAAATTCAGATTCTGATTCACTTAGATCTTGGATGTGGCCTGAGATTCTGAAATTATAATGAGTTACCAGGTGATGCCAATGCCACTAGCTCATGGACCACAATTTCAGGTGCAAGATAATAGACTACATGTTCAATACATCAACATCCAGCATATTTTCATTTTTGAATAGTAGTTATTTTGGTAGTTGAGAAGGAGTAATCACAGAATCTTAATTGCCATATTTTTATTGCTAGTGAAACTAATCAGTTTTGCAAATTCTTACATTTTCTCTTTTATTATTGGTCTGTTCATTCTCTTTGCCTTTGCTTAATCAGGACCTCTGACTGAGAAAGAATCATTTTGTATGTTTTAATAAGTTTTATAATGTACTTGTCATTGGGCAATTTTATTTTATCCTCAATGTCATAAAATAATAGATGAATAAGTTTAATGCTAAGGAATTCTATTTATAATTTTACTTTATAAATTCTGAAAATATATTTTCAAAATATATAATGTACAAAAAACATCAAATATATGAAAGACTCTTAAAATCAATAAAAATCCAATGGGAAAACAAAATAAAATAAATGAGCTATTATCTCAAAAATAAAAAAATATGGCAAAAAATATTTTTAAATGCTTTCCATATTACAATTATAAAAATGCAAATCAAGATCTGAATAAAATTTAGTTTTAAAAAATAAAATTGGCAGGGCGCAGTGGCTCATGCCTGTAATCCCAGCGCTTTGGGATGCGTAGGCGGGTGGATTACCTGAGGTCAGGAGTTCAAGACCAGCCTGGGCAAGATGGTGAAACCCCATCTCTACTAAAAATACAAAAAAAATTAGCCAGGCATGACGGCAGGTACCTGTAATCCCAGCTACTCAGGAGCCTGAGGAAGGAGAATCACTTGAGCCCGGGAGGCAGAGGTTGCGGTGAGCTGAGATCACGCCACTGCACTCCTGCCTGGGCCACAGGGCGAGACTCTGTCTCAAAAAAAAGAATAAAGTTTCAAAATAAAACCCGAGAGTGCCAGTTATTAGAAGCATCATGGATTAGCAGGATCCCTTTATACATTATTGATGGGAGTTTAAATTAGTAAAATTGCTTTGGAAACCAATCTAGCAGTCACTCATAATGCTGAAATTTCATTTATCACACACTATAGCAATTTCACTTTGTGTATAAATCCATTAAAATCTCATATAAATAACAAGTGACATTTAAAAGAATGTTAATAATAGCAAAAATCCTGCAAACCACACATATTATAATATATTCATAGAAAAGAGAAAAGATACCAAAATAGTATTATGGAATATTCTTACAATGGAATACACAAAGATAAGAAAAAGAATTACAGCTATATAAAATAACATGGGTAAAATATAGTAATATATTGGCCAGGTATGGTGGTTCATACCTGTAATCCCAGTGCTTTCAGAGGCCAAGGTGGGAGGAAATACTTGGGGCGAGGAATTTGAGACCAGCTTGGGCAACATAGCAAGACCCTCTCTCTACAAAAATTTAAAACTTAGGCATGGTGGAAAATGCCTATAGTCCCAGCTACTCAGGAAGCTTACGTTGGAAGGTCCCTTAAACTCAGGAGTTCGAGGCTGCAGTGAGCTATGATCATGCTACTGCACTCCAGCCTGAGCAACAGAGTGAGACCCTGACTCAAAAAACTTTTTTAAAGGAATATAATATCTTGCCTAAGGAGAAGTCCTAAAAAATTACATATCTTTTATATGCAATTTTCAGATGAGAAAATCCAAAGAATTTATTGTTTTGACATATGTGTTTACATGAAGAACAAAAATTTTAAAAAGAAAACATACACCACTGAGTACAGTTATTAATTCTGAGCAAAGAGATAAAAGATGGGATAACAAAATAACGGTACATAGAAATAATTTTTTGGTGCTGTTCTTGTTCATTAACTGGGGGATCTAGTGTGTATTTTATTTTTGAATGTCAGGTCAGAATCTGGTTTTTTATTAGAGAACCTGGATTAACAGGTGTATTAGTCAGGGTTCTCTGGAGGGACAGAGTATATATCCTAATAAATGTATTTACAACTAATAGGATATATATATGATACACAGATCATATATATGATAACATACATATATATGTGTGTATATGTTTATACACATGTATTACATATATATAATATATCTTGGAAACACAGAAGCTGGTACCATGGCCCCGTATAAATCTGAAAGCCTCAAAACTAGGGAGCTGATGGTGCAGCCCTCAGTCTGAGGCTGAAGGCCCAAGAGTCCCTGGGAGGACACTGATGCAAGTCCCAGAGTTCAAAGGCTGAAGAACTTGGAGTCTGACATTCAAGGGTAGGAGTAGTAAAAGCAAAGTGTCTGGCATGACATGAGAAAAAAGACAGTGCGAGAAGACTCAGCAAGCAAGCTGTCCATGTTCTGGGGTCTGGAGAGCGGTGGACTACTTTCCAGTGCTCCAGTAGGCAATGCCCTGGTGGAGACTCTGTGTGGGGGCTCCAACCTCACATTTCACTTCACACTGCCTTAGTAGAATTTCTCAGCAAGGGCTTTGCCCCTGCAGCTGGTTTCTGACTGGGCACAAAGGCTTTCTGAAACCTAGGAGAAATTTTTCAAGCCTCCTTCACATTTGCATTCTTTGCACCTGCACCTGAAGACACCATATGGAAGCCACCAATGATTACAGCTTACACCCTCTGGAGCAGTGGCCTGAACTGTGTCTGAGGCTCTGTGAGTTGAGACTGGAGCCTGAGTGGCCTGGATGCAAGAAACAGCCTCCCAGGGTGACACAGAGCACTGGTACCCTGGGCCTGGCCCACAAAACCATTCTTTCCTCCAAAGTCTCTGGACCTGTGATGACAGGGACAACCTGGAAGATTTCTGAAATGTCTTTGAAGCTTGTTCCCATTGTCTTGGATATTAGCTCTTGGCTCCCATTTAGTCATGTTAATCTCTCAGCAATTCACTTGTATTCCTCTTCTGAAAATTATTTTTCCTTCTCTGCCACATGGCTAGGCTATGAATTTTCCAAATTTTGTGCTTTCCTTCCCTTTTAACTATAATTTTCTATTTTACATCATTTCTTTGCTCTCATATAAGACCATATGCTGTTTGAAGAACCCAACCCACCTCTCAAACTCTTTGTGCTTAGAAATTTCTTCCACTAGATATCCTAGGTCACCACTTCAGTTCAAAATTCCATAGATCCCAAGGACATAAACACAATACAGCTGCCAAGTTCTTTGCTAGGGCATAACATGGGTGACATATACTCTAGTCTGCAATAACTTTCTCGTTTCCATCTGACATCTCATCAGCCTGGACTTCACTGTCCATATCTCTATCAGCATCTTGGTCACAATCATTTAACCAGTCTCTAAGAAGTGCCAAGCTTTCCCTCATCTGTCTGTCTTCTTCTGAGCCCTCCAAACTCTTCCAACCTCTGCCTGTTACCTAGTTCCAAAGCTTATTCCACATCTTCCGATACCCTTGTAGCAATGCCCAACTTCTCGGTACCTATTTTCTTGTTAGCCTATTTGCATCACTATAAAGGAGTACCTGAGGCTGAGTAATTTATAAAGAAAAATAAGTTTAATTGGCTCATGATTCTGCAGGGTGCGCAAGCATAGTTCTTACATCTCTTGGCTTCTGGCGAAGTCTTAGAAAGCTTTTACTCATGGCAGAAGGCAAAGCAGGAGCAACACACCATGTGGCAAGAACAGGGCAAGGCAGTAGGGAGGTGCAATTCTCTTTTCAACAACCAGATCTTAGGTGAACTCAGAGAACTTGCTTGTTACCAAGTGCATGGTGCTAAGCTATCCATAAGCGCTCTGTCCCCAGTATACAATCACCTCCCGCCAGACCCCACTTCTAACACTGGAAATTACAGTTCAAAATGAGATTTGGAAGGTGCAGACATCCAAACCATGTCACCAAGTGTTTAAAAAAATGTACTGGGCTGGAGAAGTGATAAGGGAGAAAAAGATGAGATCTCCAATAAAATGTAAAACATATAAGCTAATATGTTAGCCTAAGAAAGATAGCCAAAACATTAAGAAATTAACAGCCAACTGATGAATTTCACTTCAGAATAAATTAAAGTAGAATAAAAACCTGAAAAATACTTTGAAATAAATTTGCTTTGTGCTTAAAATTTTCAGAAAGATAAATGAGAACAAACTCATTCACTGCATTACTTTAAATTATGTTGTGCTATATTAATTCTGTGAATTATAATTTTTCTTTGATTTTTTACAAAGTGAATTTTTAAACAATTTCAACGTGCATTTGAAAAGACATTTATTCCATTTTTACAGAACATACTAGTTATGAGTGTGTGTGTTCACACATATTGCATATATATCAAAACTACTTATTTATTCTATCATTTGAGACCTCTATTGTTTCAGTTATTCTAATTTATCTCTCAAACTCTGAAAGTGGAGAATAAAAGTATAAAATAATCAATAAACATCCATTAAGGACCTTTATAAAGGATTGCAACATTTTCAATACAAAATGACTCAAATGCTTTTCTATTTTTTATTTTTTTCTTTATTTTTTCTATGAAAAAAAAACCAGGATAACAGAATACATGTGCAGAACGTGCAGGTTTGTTACGTAGTTATATGTGTGCCATGGTGGTTTTGCTGCAACTATTGACTCATCCTCTAAGTTCCCTCCGCTCAGCCCCCACCCCCCAACAGGCCCTGGTGTGTGTTGTTCTCCTTTCTGTGTCCATGTGATCTCAATGTTCAACTCCCACTTATGAGAGAGAACATGTGATGTTTGGTTTTCTATTCCTGTGTTAGTTTGCTGAGTATGATGGCTTCCAGCTTCAGCCCTGTCCATGCAAAGAACATGATTTCTTTCCTTTTTATTGCTGCATAGTATTCCCTGGTGTATACATAACACTTTTTTTTATCCAGTTTGTCATTGATGGGCATTTGCATTGGTTGCATATCTTTGCTATTGTAAATAGTGCTGCAGTAAATATACGTGTGCATGTATCTTTATAGTAGAATGATTTATATTCTTTCAGCTATATACCCAGTAATGGGATTGCCGGGTCAAATGGTATTTCTGGTTCTAGATCCTTGAGGAATTGCCATACTCTCTCACACAATGGTTGAACTAATTTACATTCCCACCAACAGTGAAAAAGCATTCCTATTTCTCCACAGCCTCACCAGCATATAAAGTTTCCCGACTTTTTAATAATCACCATTCTAACTTGTGTGAGATGGTACCTCATTGTGGTTTTCATTTGCGTTTCTCTGATGATCAGTGATATTGAGCCTTTTTTCATGTATGTTTGTTGGCCACGTAAATGTCTTCTTTTGAGAAGTGACTTTTCATATCCTTTGCTCACTTTTTGATGGGGTTGTTTGTTTTTTTCTTGCAAATATGTTTAAGTTCCTTGTAAATTCTGAATATTAGACCTTTGTCAGCTGGACAGATTGCAAAAATTTCCCCCATTCTGTAGGTTGCCTGTTCATGCTGATGATAGTTTCATTGCTATGCAGAAGCTCTTTAATTAGATCCCATTTGTCAATTTTGGGTTTTGTTGCAATTGCTTTTGGCATTTTCGTCATGAAGTCTTTGCCCATGCCTGTGTCCTGAATGATATTGCCTAGGTTTTCTTCTAGGGTTTTTATGGTTTGAGGTTTTACATTTAAGTCTTTAATCCATTTTGAGTTAATTTTTGTATAAGCTGTAAGGAAGGGGTCCAGTTTGTTTTCTGCATACGGCTGGCCGGTTTTTCCAGCAACATTTACTGAATAGAGATCCTTTCCCCATCACTTGCTTTTGTCAGGTTTGTTGAAGATCAGATGGTTGTAGATGTGTGGTGTTACTTCCGAGGTCTCTGTTCTGTTCCATTGGTCTATATGTCTGAGTTGGTATCATTACCATGCTGTTTTGGTTACTGTAGCATTATAGAATAGTTTGAAGTCAAGTAGCATGATTCCTCCAGCTTTGTTCTTTTTGCTTATGATTGTCTTGGCTATATGAGGTCTTCTTTGATTCCATATGAGATTTAAAATAGTTTTTTCTAATTCTGTGGAGAATGTCAATGGTAGTTTGATGGGAATAGCATTGAATCTCCAGATTACTTTGGGCAGTATGGCCAGTTTCACTATATGGATTCTTCCTATCCATGAGGATGGAATTATTTTCCATTTGTTTCTGTTCTCTCTTATTTCCTTGAGCAGTGGTTTGTAGTTCTCTTGAAGAGGTGCTTCACATCCCTTGTTAGCTGGATTCCTAGGTATTTTATTCTCTTTGTAGCAATCGTGAATGGGAGTTCACTTATAATTTGACTCTCTGCTTGCCTATTGTTAGTGTAAAGGAGTGATTGTGATTTTTGTACATTGATTTTGTATCCTGAGACTTTGCTGAAGTTGCTTATCAGTTCAAGAAATTTTTGGGCTGAGATGATGGGCTTTTCTAAATATAAAATCATGTCATCTGCAAACAGAGACAACTTGACTTCTGCTCTTAATATGCGAATACACTTTATTTCTTTCTCTTGCCTGATTGCCCTGGGCAGAACTTCCAATAATATGTTGAATAGAAGCCTTGAGAGAGGGCATCCTTGTCTTGTACTGGTTTTCAAAGGGAATCCTTCCAGCTTTTGCCCATTCAATATGATATTGGCTTTGGATTTGTCATAAATAGCTTATTATTTTGAGATATGTTCCATCAATACCTAGTTTCTTGAGAGTTTTTAACATAAAAAGATGTTGCATTTTTTCAAAGGCCTTTTCTGCATCTATGAGATAATCCTATGGTTTTTGTCTTTGGTTCTGTTATGTGATTTGGTTCTTTTTATGTCTTTGTTTCTGTTTGAGTTGATTTGCGCATGTTGAACCAGCCTTGCATCCCAAGGATGAAGCCGAGTGGACCTTGGTGGATAAGTTTTTTGATGTGCTCCTGGATTTGGTTTGCTAGTATTTTCTTGAGGATTTTCACTTCGATGTTCATCAGGGATACTGACCTGAAGTTTTCTTTTTTTGTTGTATCTCTTCCAGGTTTTGGTATCAAGATGATGCTGGCTTCATAAAACGAGTTAGGGAAAAGTCCCTCCTTTTCATTTTTTTAAAATAGTTTCAGAAAGAATGGTACCAGCTCATCTTTGTGTTTCTGGTAGAAATCAACTATGAATCCATCTCCAGAGTTTTTTTTAGGTTGGTAGGCTATTAATTACTGCCTCAATTTTAGACCTTGTTACTATTGGTCTATTCAGTGACTTGACTTCTTCCTGATTTAGTCTTGGGAGGGTATATGCATCTAGGAATTTATACTTTTTTTTTTTTTTAGATTTTCTAGTTTATTTGTGTAGAGGTGTTTATAATATTCTCTCATGGTAATTTGTATTTCTGTGGGGTCAGTGGAGATATCCCCTTTCTCGTTTTTTATCATGACTATTTGATTCTTCACTCTTGTCTTCCTTATTAGTCTAGTTAGTGGTCTGTCTATTTTGTTAATTTTTTCAAAAAACGTGTACCTGGGTTTGTTGATTTTTTGGAGGGGTTTTTGTGTCTCTATCTCCTTCAATTCTTCTCTGATCTTAGTTATTTCTTGTCTTCTTACCTCTCTAGCTCTTTTAATCGTAATGTTAGAGTGTCAATTTGAGATCTTTCTAGCTTTCTCATGTGGGCATTTTACTGCTATAAATTTCCCTCTTAACACTGCTTTAGCTGTGTCCCAGAGATTTTGGTAGGTTGTCTCTTTGTTCTCATTGGTTTAAAAAAATTCTTGATTTCTGCTTTAATTTCATTATTTACCAAGGAGTCATTCAGGAGCAGTTTGCTCAATTTCCATGGAATTGTGTGGTTTTGAATCAGTTTATAAATCCTGAGTTCTAATTTGATTGCACTGCCTTCTGAGAGACTGTTTGTTATGATTTCAGTTCTTTTGAATTTGCTGAGGATTGCTTTACTTCCAGTTACGTGGTTGATTTTAGAATAAGTGCCATGTGGCAGTGAGAAGAATGTATATTTTATTGATTTGGGGTGGAGAGTTCTGTAGATGTCTACTAGGTCTGCTTGATCAAGAGCTGGGTTAAAGTCCTGAATCTCTTTGTTAATTTTCTGTCCCTTTGATCTGTCTAATACTGACAGTGGAGTGTTAAAGTCTGCTACTATTTTGTGTGGGAGTCTAAGTCTCTTTGTAGATCTCTAAGAACTTGTTGTGTGAATCTAGGTGCTCCTGTATTGGGTGCATGCATATTTGGAATAGTTAGCTCTTCTTGCTGAATTGTTCTTTTTACCATTATGTAATGACCTTCTTTGTCTTTTTTTGAGTTTTGTTGGCTTAAAGCCTGTTTTTTTTTCAGAGACTATGATTGCAACCCTGCTTTTTTTTTTCTTTCTTTCCATTTGCTTGGTAAACTTTCCTCCATCCCTTTATTTTGAGCCTGTGTGTGTCTTTGCATGTAAGTTGGGTCTCCTGAAAACAGCACACTTACAGGTCTTGAGTCCTTATCCAATTTGCCAGTCTGTGTCTTTTAATGGGGCATTTAGTTCATTTACATTTAAGGTTAGTATTGTTATGTGTGAATTTGATCCTGTCATCATGCTGCTATTTGGTTATTTTGCACACTAGTTGATGTGATTTCTTCATCGTGTCATTTGTCTTTATACTTTGGCGTGTTTTGTAGTGGCTGGTACCAGTTTTTCCTTTCTATATTTAGTGCTCTTTCAGGAGCTCTTGCAGGGCAGGCCTGGTTGTAATGGAATTCCTCATCCTTTGCTTATCTGGAAACAATTTGGTTTCTCCTTCGCTTATGAAACTTAGTTTGGCTGTATATGAAATTCTGAGTTGAAAATTCTTTTATTTAATAATGTTGGATATTCGCCCCCAATCTCTTCTGACTTGTAGAGTTTCTGCTGAGAGGTCCACTGTTAGTCTGATGGGCTTCATTTTGTAGGTGACCTGGCCTTTCTCTCTGGCTGCTCTTTACAGTGTTTCTTTTATTTTGACCTTGGAGAATCTGATGATTATGTGTCTTGGGGTTGGTTATCTCATGGAGTATCTTAATGTTCTCTGTATTTCCTGAATTTGCATGTTGGCCTGTCTTGCTAGGTTGGGGAAGTTCTCCTGGATAATATCTTTAAGTGTGTTTTCCAGCTTGTTTCCATTCTCCCCATCTCCTTCTGGTACTCCAATTAATTGTAGGTTCTTTCTTTTTATGCAGTCTCATACTTCCTGGAGGTTTTGTTCATTCCTTTTCATTCTTTTTTCTCTATTCTTGCCTGCAAGTCTTATTTCAGTAAGGTGGTCTTCAAACTCTGACATCCATTTTCCTGCTTAGTTGATTTGGCTGTTGATACTTTGTATGCTTCATGAAGTTCTCATACTGTGGTTTTCAGCTCCATCAGGTCGTTTATGTTCCTTTCTTAACTGGTTGTTCCAGTTAGCAATTCCTCTAGCCTTTTATCAAGGTTCTTAGCTTCTTTGCATTGGGTTAGAACATGTTCCTTTAGCTCATTGTAGTTTTTTATTACCCATCTTCTGGAGCCTACTTCTGTCAATTTGTCCATTTGATCCTCCGTCCAGTTCTGTGTCCTTGATGGAGAGATGTTGCGATCATTTGGAGGAGAAGAGGCACTCTGGAATTTTGGGTTTCAGCATTTTTTCATTGATTCTTTCTCATTTTCGTGAGTTTGTCTAGTTTTGGTCTTTGAGGCCGCTGACCGTTGGATAGGGTTCTTGTGGGTGCTCTTTTGTTGTTGTTTTATTTGATGCTGTTGTTGTCGCTTTCTGCTTGTTTATTCTTCTTTTGACGGTCAGGTCCCTCTTCTGTATGGCTGCTGCAGTTTTCTGGGGGTTCACTTCAAGTCCTATTCCTTCCTGTGCCAAGAGATATCACTCAAGGAGGCTAGAGAGCAGCAAAGCTGGATACCTGCTCCTTCTTCTGGGACCTCTGATATTGAGGAGCACCAATCTGATAGTAGTAGGATCACTCCTGTATAGGGTATCTGACAACCCCTGTTGGAGCATCTCACCCAATTGGGTGGCATGGGAAGCATGACCTGTTCAGTGAAGTACTTTGTCCCTTCGTGGAGAAGGTGTGTTTCACTAGGGGGAACCCTCTTGTCTGGGCTGCCCAGATTTCTCAGAACTACCAGGAGAAGAGGCTAGGTTTGCTGGTCCGCAGGCACTGCAGCCACATCTCCCCCTAGGGGCTCAGGCCCAGGGAGATGTGAATTTTGTCCCTGAGCCTCTGGCTGTTGTTATTGGAGATCCTACGGGGAAGCCCCATGCACTGAGGAAGGATAGATCAGGGTTGGGCCTGAAAAGGACTCTGGCTGCAGACTGCCACAGCTCGTATGTTGGGCTGTGGGAACAAGTCTTGGGACCCAGCCATCCAGCCTTCCTGGCTCCAGCAGAGGAAGACTGCAGCCTGGAGCTATAGAAATGGGTGCTGCCCTTCCCCGGTTCAGGGACCTTAGCGTGTTTGGCAGTTGCAAGTCCCAGGGCTAGCTGCTGCCCCTCTCCCAAGGTCAAATAGCTTAGAAGCAGGCAGCTGCAGCTGGTGCTGGTGGCCCCTCCCCCTGGGAGTTCAGTAGCCTTAAGCAAATTCCAGCTGAGAGGCTGTAAGAATCTGCTTGTTCCAGGTTTGAGACGCTATGCCCTGGTGGCCTGGGTTCTCTAGTGGGATCTCCCAATCCATGGGTTGCACAGCTCTGTGGAAAAAACACATTTTCCCCAGCTGAGTAGTGTGCTCACTCACTGCCTCCTTGCCTGGGGGTGGTGGGGAGGGTTCCCCTTCTCTGTGTGGCTTGCAGGTGGGCTAGAGCACCACACTGCTCTTCCTTCTCCCCATGGGTTATGTCAGCCTTTCAGCCAGTTTGATGAGAGAACCTGGATACCTTGGTTGCCAATGAAGGATTCACATGGTTATTATGCTTTTTTTGCATGGGAGCCTCTGATCACGGCTGCTTTTAGTCGGCCATCCTGGGTTCACCCTATGGCTCAAATGCTTTTTTTAACTTGATTTTTATATCATAACTTTTCCTTACTTTTTGTTTGCAAATACATGCCCTGTCTTTGTTCATTGAATTCTTTTATAACATTCATGAGTTATTTTGTTTCAGATATGCTTGGTATATTTTAGCAGGATCTGAGTGCTGTTTTCTTTCACAAGTTTTACTTTTTATTATGAAGAAAATATGTTTGATCTTATTTTTATCATTTTTGTTTGTTTGTTTTGTTGTGTTTAGGTACATTTTTTTCTCCGTTTAGGTACATTTTTTCGCCTATATTTTGTGATGTCACTTGAGTTTCCTTATTTTTTTTGGTATGTAGGTTTTTCTTCTAAGTATTTAAAGTTTATATTCCCTCTTTTCTTTGTTTACAGCTATATACTTCACATACACATACACAACTATAAACTGAATGCTTGATCCCTGACCAAATTCACATATTGAAATCCTAACCTTGAATATGATACTGTTAGGAATTAGGGCCTCTGGAAAGTAATTAGGTCACAAGGGCAGAGCCCTTATAAATGAGTTTAATGCTGTTATAAAGGAGTCTCCAATGAGCTCCCCTACCCCTTTCACCATGTGAGAAATCAGCAAGAAGATAAAATTCTATGAAATATAATAGAAAGTAGACAGTGACCAGATACCAAGTATGCTGTCACATTGATCTTGAACTTCTCGGTCTCCAGTACTGTGTAAAATAAATGTTTGTTCTTTATCAGCCATTCAGTCTATGGTAGTTTGTTATAACAGCCTGAACAAAGACAGACAGATAGACAGACACAAGCACGTACACATGAGCATGCACATGCACACGCGCACACACACACACACACACACAGACCCTGACTTCCATTTATTTATTTATTAACTTTAGACAGTGTAAGTTTATTCCCAATTGAAAACATGAAATCTTTATTCTTAATCTTTCAGTGTCCTCCGTCCCTAAATGCTCATCTTGTCTTGTTATAGTCTACAATCATACATTTATTTCTGCTCGTTTTTCTTTACAATCGTTTGAAATAAACTGTTTGCTTCCTAATTTACTACATTTAGATTATATTATATTGAATTATTATAATGAAAGAAGAGAACTGTGTACTCACACTTTCTTTAAATCTCTTACCCTTTAAAAATTATATTTATATTTTATATTTTATCAAGGATTATTAATTTAATATCCTTGACTTTTCTATCCTTACTTTGAAATTTCAATTGATATGGTTCTCACTAATACTTTGTTGTTCTTTTTGATTGTTTTTAATGACAGCAATTTTTAAAATACTTGGTTTCAAAATTTGTCTTTCTTGACTTTTTTTTGGTAAATCTATTGAGATAGTCATATATTTTTTGTTTCTTTAATGTTTTATATGTTGAATTATATTGATTGATTACTGCATGTTTAACCAAAGCCTTTATTATTGGCCTGGGAAAAACAATTTGGTTAGTGTGTATTACAAGTTTTACATGTTGAGGCTACAATTAGCTAATACTTTATAACACGTTTTTGATTTATGTCAATGAAGAATTTTTCCATGGTCCATTCCCCACTCAGTTTTGGGATCTGGGAACTGCTTAACTCATATGTCAGAAAATGTAGTAGACAGAATGATGGCCTTCTCAAAGGTACTCAAAGATGTCCTAATCACTAGGGTCCATGAATGTGTTACCTCTCATGGCAAAAATCACTTTGCAGATGTGATTAATTAAGAATCTTGAGATACAAAGATTATCCCAGATTATCGGGGGAGGGAGGCAATGTAATAATACGTTTCCTTTAAGAGAGAGGCAGAAGGGTTAGAATTGGAGCTGTTATAAAAGACTCTTGAAGGCAGCAGAAGAGAAAGGATGCTTCATCTGTAGCAGAAAAGCAATCTAAATGACAATGGATTTCTCATTTGACAGATACCAGAGGAGGTGACACAACACTTTTTAAGAGCTGAAAGAAAAGAACGTCAACCCAGAATTCTATGTTTCAGAAAGAGAAAATCAACACATTCTCAGATGAAAGACAGCTAAGATAATTCGTTGCCAGCTAACCTACCCCAAAAGAAAGCTAAGGGAAGTTCACTAAATACAAAGGAAATGATGAAAAAAGGCACTTTAGAACAACAGTAAGAAAAAAAAGTAGATGGTAGACAAAAATTCGGGCATGTGTAAAAGACTTTCCTTCTCTTGGGATATATACATATCCCATATATATATATATATATATATATATATATATATATATATATACACACACACATATATATATATACACACACACACACAAACACATATATATATATCTCCGGCCCATATATATATATATATCCCATACACACACACACACACACACACACACACACACACACACACACACAGACACACATATATAATTTCAATT
Organism: Gorilla gorilla gorilla; assembly: GCF_029281585.2. Lineage (NCBI taxonomy): Eukaryota > Metazoa > Chordata > Mammalia > Primates > Hominidae > Gorilla > Gorilla gorilla. The sequence goes on along the minus strand of NC_073232.2, from coordinate 94,063,716 downwards.
GGCTTTTGGGGAACAGGCGGCGTTCTGTTACGTGAATAAGTTCTTTAGTGGTGATTTTTGAGATTTTGGTGCAACTGTCACCCTAGCAGTGTACACTGTACTCAATGTGTCGTCTTTCATCCCTCACCCCATCTCTCATCCTTTACCCCGAGTTCCCAGAGTCCATTGTATCATTCTTACGCCTTTGTGTCCTCATAGCTTAGCTCTCACTGAGTGAAACCATATGATATTTGGGTTACCATTCTTGAGTTACTTCACTTAGAATAATGTTCTTCAGTTCCATCCACATTGCTCCAAGTGTCATTATTTTGTTCTTTATATGGCTGAGTAGTATTCCATGATATATATACATACCACATTTTCTTTATCCACCTGTTGATTGATGGGCATTTGGGCTGGCTCCATATTTTTACAATTGCGAATTGTGCTGCTATAAACATGCATGTACAAGTATCTTTTTTGTATAATAACTTCCTTTCAACTCCGGATAGATACAAAGTAGTGAGATTGCTGGATCAAATGATAGATCTACTTTTAGTTCTTTAAGGATCTCCACATTGTTTTCCATAGTGGTTGTACTAGTTTACATTCCCACCAGCAGTGTAAAAGCATTCCCTTTTCACCACATCCATGCCAACATCTTTTATTTTTGATTTTTTGATTATGGCAATTCTTGGAGGAATAAGGTGGTATTGCATTGTGGTTTTGATTTTCATTTCCCTGATTATTAGTGATGTTGAGCATTTTTTCACATTTGTTGGCCATTTGAATATCTTCTTTTGAGAATTGTCTGTTCATGTCATTAGCCCACTTTTTAATGGAATTGTTTTTTTTTTTCTTGCTGATTTGTTTGAGCGCCTTGTAGATTCTGGATATTAGTCCTTTGTTGGATGTATATATTATGATTTCCTCCCACTCTGTGGGTTGTCTGTTTACACTACTGGTTATTTCTTTTGCTATGCAGAAACTTTTTAGTTTAATTAAGTCCCATGTATTTATATTTGTTTATGTTGCTTTTGCTTTTGGATGCTTGGTCAGGAAGTCTTTGGGTAAGCCAACGTCTAGAAGGGTTTTCCAATGTTATTGTCTAGAATTTTTATGGTTTCATGTCTTAGATTTAAGTCTTTCATCAACCTTGAGTTGATTTTTGTATAAGGTGAGAGATGAGGATCCAGCTTCATTCTTTACATGTGACTTGGCAATTATCCCAGCACCATTTGTTGAATAAAGACACTTTATGTCTTTGTTTGCTTTGTTGAAGATGAGTTGGCTAAAGTATTTGGCTTTATTTCTGAGTTTTCTATTCTACTCCATTGGTTTATATGCCTATTTTTATACCAGTACCATGCTGTTTTGGTGATTATGACCTTATGGTATAGTTTGAAGTCAGGTAATGTGATGCCTCCAGATTTGTTCTTTTTGCTTAATCTTGCTTTGGCTATGTGGGCTCTTTTTTGGTTCCATATGAATATTAGGATTGTTTTTTCTAGTTTTGTGAAGAATGATGATGGCATTCTGATGGGAATTTCATTGAATTTGTAGATTGATTTTGGCCATATGGTATTTTCACTATATTGATTCCACCCATACATGAGCATGGGGTTGTGTTTCCGTTTGTTTCTGTTGGCTACAATTTCTTTCAGCAGTGTTTTGTAGTTTGCCTTGTAGAGGTCTTTCACCTCCTCAGTTAAGTAGATACCTGAGTATTTTAAATTTTTTGCAGCTATTGTGAAAGGGGTTTAGTTCTTCATTTGATTCTCAGCTTGGTTGCTGGTGGTGTATAGCAGGGCTACTGATTTGTGTATATTAATTTTGCATCCTGAAAGTACTGAATTTATTTACCATTTCTAGGAGCTGTTTGGATGAGTCTTTAGGGTTTTCTAGGTATATGATTATGTACTCAGCAAACAGCGACAGTTTGACTTCCTTTTTATGATTTTGATGACCTTTCTTTATTATAATGATGGATTATCTTTTTAATATGCTGCTAGATTTGTTTGGCTAGTATTTTGTGGAGGATTTTTGCATCTATGTTCATCAGGTATATTGGTCTGTAGTTTTCTTCATTATGTCCTTTCCAGGTTTTGGTATTAGGGTGATACTGGCTTGATATAATGATTTAGGGGGGTTTCCCTCTTTTTCTATCTTTTGGAATAGTGTCACTAGGTATTAAAGAAATTACACTTAAGACCACAATGAGCTATCACCATACATGTCAGAATGGCCAAACTAAAAACTAGTGACATCAAGTGCTGGTAAAGAAACTGGATAACTCATGCATTGCTGGTCAGAATATAAAACAGCTTAGTCACTCTGCAGAAGAGTTTAGCAGCTTCTTACAAAAAAATAAGCATACATTTACTATATGACCCAGCAGTTTTACTCCTGGTCACTTATTTTAGGAAATGGGAAACTTGTCTTTATACAAAAACTAGTACATAAATGTTTACAGAAGCCTTACTCATAAAGGTCAAAAATTGGAAACAACCCAGCTGTCCTTCAATGGGTGAATGTTTAAGCAAACTGTAGTATACCCATACTACAAAGTATAATGACAAAATTATAGAAATGAAGAATAGATTCGTGGCTTCTAGGTTTTAAGGCAGGGGTGGAACTAGAAGGGAAGTAAATATAGATTTAAAAGGGCAAGATAAGGGATACTTTTAGTGATGGAAATGTTTTGTATCTTGACTTTATAATACCAATATCTTGGTTCTGATATTGTATTATAGTTTTGGAAGATTTTGCCTTTGGGGGGAATGTTAAAGGGTACATACATGGATTCCTCTGTATTTTTCTTACAACTGCATGTGAATCTTCAATGATTTCAAAATAAAAAGTTTAATAGGTAAAACATAATAGAGGATATTATGAACATTTGTACAATAAATTCGAATATTTAGATGAAATTTTCCTACAAAAGTGCAACTCACTAAAATTCCTTCAAAATTATATACAAAATTTGTAGTTTCTTATATCTTTTAAAGATAAAGAATTTTGGCTGGGCACAGTGGCTCACGCCTGTAATCCCAGCACTTTGGGAGGCAGAGGTGGGCAGATCACTAGGTCAGGAGATGGAGACCATCCTGGCTAACACGGTGAAACCCCATCTCTACTAAAAATGCAAAAAATTAGATGGGTGTGGTGGCACGCGCCTGCGGTCCCAGATATTTGGGAGGCTGAGAAGGGGAATCACTTGAACCCGGGAGTCAGAGTTTGTAGTAAGCCAAGATCACGCCACTAAACTCCAGCCTGGGTGACAGATTGAGATTCCATCAAAAAAAAAAAGAAAAAAAAAAAAAGAAAAGAAAAGAAAAAAAGAAAAGAAAGAAAGAAGAAAGAAATAGATTTTTAATTAAAATGGTTTCTGTAAATTAATCATCCAGCTCAGTTGCTTTCATGAATGAATTCTCCTAAACATTTAAGGAAAAAATAGTGACCAATCTTATATAAACTCCAGATGTAGGAACAGAGGGATTATTTCCTCTGTTAGTTTCCTAGGGCTGCTGTAAGAAACGATGACAAATTGATGGCTTAAAACAAGTGAAATATCTTCTTTCACAGTTGTGGAGGCCATAAGTCCAAAACTAAGGTGCCAGCAGGGCCATGCTCCCTTTGAAGTCTGTAAAAGAGAATCCTACCTTGCTTTGTTCAACCTTAGACTATAGGATTTCCTTGATCTGTCACAGGTAACTAAAATCTCTGCCTTTGTCCTCACATGGGTCCGTATGTGGACTTCTTACCTTTTTCTGTGTCTCCATTCTCCCTCTGCCTTTCTCTTGTAAGGAAAGCTATCATTGGATTTAGGGCCCACACTAAATCCAGAATGACTGCATTTTACGATCCTTAACTTAATTGCATTGTCAAAACATCCTCAACTAAGGTCATTCATATTCACAGTTCTGAAGGGGTAGGCCACAGACATATATTTTGCGGGTCACCATTGAACCTACTATACTTTCCAACATATTTTATGAGTCCAAAACTTTATTACCAATATATGGACAAGGGCATTGTAAGAAAGTTATAATCCAATATCTCATAAATTTGAATAAAAATTTCCTAAAGAAAATGTTATCAAATCCAGGATAATGTTAAAAGAGATATCACATTGAATTGTGTTTCTTCCAGAAATGAAACATTAGCTTAATTTCTTAAAAATTAATCATAACATTTGCTATAGTAACAAGACAAAATAGAAAACATATGATCATCACAGCATCTATTCATTATAAAAACTCTTAGTGAGCTAGGATTAGAAGAGAAATTCACTGATTCGATAAAGAGCAATTTAAGTAAAACATGTTGAGAACCTTTCCTCTACTTTAACATCCTTTGCTAACAGCACAGTACCATTCCTTCCTAGTGTCATAAAACAGAAAACAAATGGTAGAGGCCATCAAAGGGAAGAAATAAGGCTGTCATTATTTGCTGATGACATAAATGGAATGAACAACATTCAAAAGAATCTTTACTTAGGACTTAGGACTTACTAAGTGAATTCACAAGATAGCTGGATAAAAGGTCAACATAAGAAATCAATTTTATTTCCATGTAACAATCAACAAATAGAAAATAAATTTAAGAAACGGTCCCACTTTAAAATAGCATTATCAATACAATACTTGAGAAAAAAATCTAACAACAAATTTATTATTTTTCTAAAGGTTATATTTGCAGTACAAATTTCTGACAAAAGACTATTATCCAAAATACATGAAGAACACCAGCAAATCAATTTTTTAAAAAATAGTCAACCAGATGGAGAAAAAAAGGCAAGAGATTTAGAGGCACTTCACAAAAGAGGTTATCAACATAGCTGATAAACATATAGAAAGATACACAACCTCATTAGTCATCATAGAAATACAAATTAAGACCACAATGACAAAATGTCTAAGATAAAATGACTAACACTAAATATTGGTGAGAACGTGTAGCATCAGCAGTTGTCAATCACTTCAGAAATTGCTTGACAGTATCTACAAAGGCTGAATATACACACACACCAAGATCAACATTTCCACTGCTAGGGATATATTTGACAGCATGCAAACATATGTTTACCAAAATACATATACGTGATGTTTATAGTGGCACTATTTGTAATAACAGAAATTGGCAATAATAGAATAGATGAATAATTTATGATATATACATATGTAGAATACTACTTTACATCAATGAGAAGAATATCAAAAACATAAATTTGAGCAAAAGAGTCATGGTATAAAGGAGTATATACAATAGGATTTACATACATTTCAAAAACTAATCAATGTTGTTAGATACTATTAAGAGTCACCATGGGAATGCACTGGTTAACCATGTAAGAGCCAAAAAAGTATGAACAAACATTGCTATTATTTTGAGGTAAAGGGAGAAATTTTGAGCATAAATGAAAAACAGGATAAAGTGAAGAATACACATATTTAACCATACTTAATATAAACTTTTAAACAGTTAATGAGGTATATGCAAAATAAAAATTTGGATATCAAATTTATTGATTAAACCTATGAACAACAATCTTGATGTTGAATTATTTTAAATTGATTAGAAATCAATCATATAGTTATGATCAAATAGATTAAATAGCACTAAGAGGAAAATCTCTCAAAGAAAAATATATTAATATAAAAAAAGAGAAAATATTCACTTTCTTACAATCAAAGAAATGCAAAGGAAATACAAGACACTGCTAATTAGCAGTGAGAGTGCAAAAGAAATGGAGAAGAGAAAGAAGTAAAGAAATAAAAAAATCAGAGCAAGTATTGTGAAGTGGTAGGGGGAAAAGAATCTCTCACATAGGTAGGATTTTTTTCCTTTCTTTTGTTTCAACGTGTTTACTGCAAAATGAAACAGATTCATAAAAACATAAAAATGTCTAACTTAGTGAGATATTATAAGGCAAACACCCGTGCAACCACAATCCAAGACTAGCAATCACATTTTGTCAGTCATCACAGATATTCTTGACGTCTCATACTCTTTCCCCTCGAAAGGCTCACAGCCTCACACATTCATTCCCCACAATCTGGACTTTTATATAGTAAGCATATTCTTGAGTGTCTTTATAGTTTTATCTCACAAGATTTTATCTTTATAACTTTTAAGTCTTTTAATACGCTGACTCCTCCTTCATCTGTTTCTTTTCTTTCCTGTTTATCTGTTGAAGAATCCATGCTTTTTGAGCTATAGAGTTTTTCACAGTCTGAATATTGTTGATTGCATCTTCAGTCAGGATTGTACTCTCAACTAGTGAAAATACAGAAAGGATATAAAATGTGGATGGCCTATCTTTGGTGTTATTAGCGACTGTTGATACTCAATGCTTGGATCCATTAGTTCATTGGGAGGTTGCAGTATGGTGATATTTGACTTTTATAACTGCTTCTTCATTTGTCATTTAGAATGACATTTATAAACCAACATTTTCTTTTATCCACAACTATTTGATTTCCCAATGGTACAGTTCATACAGGAATGGCAGAAAAAAAAATGCTTGATACTTTCTTTTTGTTTTTAATGAAACATGGTATCTCAAGATTATAATCTGGGCACGATAGTTATTCATCACTCCTAGGTTGTTGATTATTGTTTCTAGCCTTTTTCTGTTGACAAAACAAAGATATTATGCATGTTACATACCTGCTAGACACACACACACATACACACACAAACACTACCCATGAATGCATATAAATGCTTCAAATTGAAATTCAAGATGAGTTTTTAATGTAATTTATTTTGCACTGTGTCTGTGTCTCCTTCTGAGAATCCTGGTTCTTAAGGATACAGTGGATGATAGACTTAAAATATCACATAATTGCAAATTTACTGTATGCCCATTTATACACAGCCATTTCAGAATAACATTGTTAATTCCACCACCAACAGTATACCAAAAAAGTAACATTTGTTTTCCTGTACTCTCCACATTCTCTTTCCTCCGTCTTAATACTTGTATAATATCTACATTGCCTGAGCCTAGAGCCATAACAAACTACACGCTTTCTTTATAATCCCAATTTATTCTTAGTTCTATAAGTAACTACATGTTTAAGGATGCCTATCACCTTATGAATGTCTTTTAAATTATTTTGTTTGTCCAAGTTCATTATCTGGTAAATTCCCTAGGAAGTGTTTTGGGAACAATATCATCAAATATTTACATGTTAGTTAATAATAGTTTTTATGTATGTGGTTTTTACACTTGAATGTCAGATTTGCAGGATATAAAATCCTTGGCTCACATTTTCCTTCCTTGAATATATAAATATATTCTACTATTCTATATATAAACTACTCTGTTTTCCTCATACTGTCCATGTGTTGCTGTTGAAACATATGATGATAATGTAATTTTATTTGCCTTAGAAATATCTTGGTTCCCCCAGATTCCCATAGGTGGCAAATGATATTTTTTCTTTTTTCTACAAAGCCTGGCAATTTTACTAAATTTCAGGTTGGTACTGTCAGTAAGTGGTGTGCTCTTTAATATATAGTTTCAAATGTATATTATATATATTTAATTTTAAGAAAGTTTTGAATTAGAGTTTTTGTATTTGTTACATTCTCTTATTTTGGTTTTATTCTGCAGGCACACTTATTATCTATAGGATGAATTTACTTCATTATTTTCAAAGTTGTCTCAAAATTTTTATCTGTTTCTGTATTTCTTTTTATTTTTAAGGAATTATTTAGTGGTTCATTCATGCTTGTGTTATTTCTAATTCAGTCTCCATTTGAATGTGATCATTTATTTCTAATTATTTCCTGAATTTTCTCATCTCATTTAAAGTTTTCAAAATTCTGATTAATGTTGTTCTATCATGCCTTAAAACGCTTTCTTATTTAACTCACCTTTAAGGTGTGTATTTTGATCTTTCCTGTGGTAATCTTTCTGGTGTGCTTTCATAATATATAAGAATCGTATTATTCTCCTCATTCTCATTTTTCTTTTATTAACTTAGTATGGAAATTGCCCTCAAAACTTTTCTGTTGCTCATTTTTTTTGTAAAATTAATTATCTTGAACTCCTAGAAAGAGGTGTGGTTCAGGATAGCTTTCTCATTTCACACAGCTCCCTCTTCTGTTCTCTTCATGTAGACTTTAACGTTATAGTGGATTGCTTTCTGAAATTTCTGGACTCTCTTCTCCAGTTTTACCTGTGCCTTCTCTTTACTTCTCAATATTATCCCTGCCCTACTCAAAATTCCATACCTAACAGTGTCTTTTCACTGTGGGATTCTAGGGTTTAATTCTAGAGGGAACTCTCTAGCAAGTGGGTTTTGAGAGTTCACAGGGGACAGAATAGTCCAGCCTCTTCAGTCTTTTGTACACTCTCCTTGTACCCAGCTTCTATTGGAAGGGGCAAAACCACACCCAATTTTGGATCCTGATCTCCAACTAGTCAGTCATGCTAACCCATGAAAGTGTATGGAGAATATGCTACAGTCATGCTAGCCAGTAAGAGTGCATATCTGCCAGCCACTCCATTCCTTCCCTTTGTTCCCTTCCACAGAGACACTGATGTCAGGTGGATTGTGAGGCTAATGGAAGTTTATAATTATCTGCCTGTAATGTGAGGTTCGTAGGTATAATCTGTAACCTAATTTTATTGTTAGTATTTTCCACGTCTTTGGTTTTGCTATTTATTCTGTCTTAATATATAGATTTGGAGATGTTCGAAATCTATATCATTGTTTCCTGCATCTCATGGCTGCAGCAGCATCCTCACGCGTTGGATCTTAAATTAACAATTAATTAATACTCTTTCTAATTGCATTAGTCTGTTTTCACATGCTATAAACAACTACCTAAGACTGGGTAATTTATAAATAAAAGAGGTTTAATTGACTTACAATTCCGCATGGCTGGGAAGCCTCAGCAAACTTACAATCATGGTGGAGGGGAAGGGGAAACAATCACCTTCTTCAAAAGGTGGCAGGAGAGAAAGAGAGCAAGGAGTGAAATCCACACTTTAAAACCATCAGCTCTCATGAAACTCACTCACTATCATGAGCATAGCAAGGGAGAAACCATCCCCCATGAGCTAAACAGCTCCCACCAGGTCCCTCCCTCCACAAGTGGCGATTCCAATTTGAGATGAGATATGGATGGGGACACAGAGCCAAACCACATCACTAATTTAATTAATTCAATTCAGTTAACGTGTTTCAGTTTGGCAACACACACAAGAACCTTGGCTACCTGTTTTGTAATCAGCAGATTTTACTTCTCAGAATTTATCCAAAGTGCATAACTGTATAAAACCACATTTATGTTTGACAAGAGTTTTCAACAGAAGAGTATTTATAATTGAAAAAATTAATAAGAATGCATATTTGCAATAAAAGTTACTTGGTTCAATAACAAATGATTGAAGCAGTATCTGTCTATCAAGGATCTGATATAGAAATATATTCAGAAATGTAATAAGTAAGAAATAAAAGTTAAAAAACAAGCTGTATAATACAATCCTTATAGCTTATAGATCTAGATCTACACATATCTCTTTATATAGTTGTATCTGTGAAGATAAATGAAATACTACAGTAATTGCTTAGTATGGTGGAACTTTAGTAATTTATTTATACCATTAACTGTATATATATTTTAACACGAATTCAAAGTCATCTTCATTCAGTGCTCTGACCTACTTATGGTTGTTAAATAGTACCCTGAAAGGAATGGTTGCCAAGAAGTGTTAACATTGGAGTTGCAAATGAATTTCAGAAAGTCTATATCCAGTGGTGTATATCACAAAAAGAAAGGAATTTTTCCTCTCTACTTACTTCTGCAACTTGGTTTATTTGCAATCACTAAAGAGTTATAGGTTTGCAATTTCTGATTTTTAGTTGGGGGTAGCAATTTCCTATCACTTAGCAACATCTGTGACTTTCCATCAGGCTTTTGGAAGTGAGTTCAAAAGGAAATAAAATCCTCTAATCCATAGGTAAACTGAAAGAAATAAGAAAACAAAACCTCTAATTTTTTTGTCATGTTTCATTGGTTTTTAATGAACTGTTTAAGTTTATTGGGTAACAAAGGCAAGCCAGATGTTTAATGGTCCAATAAAGTAATTAATCAGTACTTCTGGTTTAACAGTGTTTTGCCTATCAGCCTCCATGCCCAGTTTCAAATATATTGGATTGCTTAATTGCATTAACCATGCCCAGTTAACCCTTTATCAACAACTAATGAAAATGGGATATTTTTTCTTTATTTACTGCTTTTCCTTTACTTGTGTTACTATATAGGTGCATAAGAATTTGGAATTTGAAACTTTACCAATTTTCCTATTCCTGTAACAATTATTAACATTTGATTAATCATTGTATCTTGTCCATTGTACCACAGATTATTTTTTCATTTTTCTATCTCTTTTGCTATTTTTGTTTTTCTTTTTTTTTTTTTTTTTTTTGTTTGTTTTTTTGACGGAGTCTTTCTCTATCGCCCAGGCTGGAGTGCAGTCACATGATCTCGGCTCACTGCAAGCTCCACTTCCCGGGTTCAAGCAATTCTCCTGCCTCAGCCTCCCAAGTAGCTGGGATTACAGGTTCCCACCACCATGCCTAGCTAATTTTTGTATTTTTAGTAGAAATGGGGCTTCATCATGTTGGCCAGGCCGGTCTTGAACTCCTGACTTCAGGTGATCCAGCCGCCTCGGCCTCCCAAAGTGCTGGGATTACAGGCATGAGCCACCACGCCCAGCCCCTCTTTTGCTATTTTTTCTATCTCAGGTACATTTTATCTGTCTCCTGGAATCTTAAAACCTTTCTCACCTTGTTTTAATACCTGTTTACACATTTGTGAAAATGTTCTTAATAATCCAGTTCTTAGCATGTCACTCTAGATTCAAAATGCTTGATGGATCATTATGTCTCATAACAGGGTTGCATGCTGAAAATCCTTCTGGGGGCCAGGCAGGCTAGCAGGTCACAGAAACAAGAGGAGAGCCAAAACAATGCAATAGAGAGCAATAGGGTCTGTAGAGTGCTGAACAGCCAGTGAATTTAGAAACATCCTGTCGAACAAAGGCAATTCATCTGCAAGCCAGAAAGCTATGTTTATTACCTCTGCCCTAGAAAATAGAATTCCAAATCCAGATGTAAGCATACTAAACAGCTGCTATCCTGTCCCACATTCATCTTCCCATTTGTCACTATTCTCCAGTGATGACAGGCACTGTTTCCAGAGAGGCACAGGCCCTCGTTCCTCCATGCCGTCCTTCCATACAAACACACACTTTGCGATCATACTTGATCAATTTCAGTATTCAAATCGGTTTCTTTCTTTTGTGTAGAATTCTCTAGTATCTTAGTATCTTCTCTAGATGATTAATTATACTTTTAGCTGCCCCCTTATTGTTCCCTGTTGGTTAATAAATTTGCATATATTATCACTACATTCCTATTATTTATTGATGTGGTCTTCTTAAGATACTCTCTAAGCTTCTGGGGAAAAAGGACTATGGGATCCTTCCCTGTCAACCTGTGGTACTTCCAGTGCCTTGTTTGTGTTTAATGAACACACAGGAATAAGTTTATACTGATCTCTGATTTGTTCATAAGAAAAGCAATAACATTAATATTTTTTGTTTAATTTTGTTGTTGTTCTGAAACCTGGACTCTGGTGTGCATCTCAGCAAAAACAGAGTAGTTATCTGTTTAATATATTTCTTAAATTTGCTGGTAGCATTGTTGTCAGAGGTGTTTGAACAAGAGTGACTCCATCTTGAATAAGGGCTGGGTAAAATAAGGTTGAGACCTTACTGGGCTGCATTCCCAGAAGGTCAGGCATTCTTAGTCACAGGATGAGATAGGAGGTCAGCACCAGGTACCAATCACAAAGACCTTGCTAATAAAAAGGTGGTAAAGAAACCAGCCAAAACCCAACAAAACCAAGATGGTGATGAAAGTGACCTCTGGCCATCTTCACTCTTCATTATATGCTAATTATAATGCATTAGCATGCTGAAAGACACTCCCACAGGTGCCAGGACAGTTTACAAAAGCCATGGCAATGTCAGGAAGTTACCCTATTTGGTCTAAAAACGGGGGGGAACCACAGTTCCGGAAATTGCCCACCCCTTTCCCAGAAAACTCATGAATAATCCATACTTTGTTTAGCATATAATCAAGAAATAGCTGTAAGTATTATCAGTTGAGTAGCCCAAGTTGCTGCTCTGTCTATGGACTAGCCATTCTTCTGTTTCTTTATTTCTCTAATAAGGTTGCTTTCACTTTACGGATTCACCCCGACTTCTTTCTTGTGTGAAGTCCAAGAACCCCTTTTTGCAGTCTGGATCAGGACCCCTTTCTGGTAACATTTTGACTATTGAGGGCCACCTTAACAACAATAATAATAATATAAAGATAGAGCCTGTGGATTGTGAATAGGGTCAAAATAAAGACTTCTGGTTTAGTGGAAGAATTTTACAAACTGCATCCCCTTTAGTGGAAATACTGGTCCCATTCACATACTGCAAGATTTTGGAAAGATGATTTATCTTTTTTTTTTCCTTTTCTGTGTATTCAGAGGACTCAACAATACCTACTTTGTCAAGTTGCTGCCAGATTAAAACCGCCTTTGCAAAATTATGACTGAGACAGTGAAAGAGATCTAACTTAACCAACTACATCTTGCTTCTAACCTCTAAGCTGTCTGTGTTCATTCCTGGGCTTAGGCTGCACTAACTTTGGGGAAATTTGGTTTGTAGTTTAAAACAAAGATGATAACAGCCCTTTCCCAAAGCAGACCTCCTTCTTGCCTAGGGACTAGATTGCCTTTGTAGGACTAACAAATTAGCCACAAGATTAGAAATTATGGTTTAGGAGTGATGCAGCTGGAGGCTACAAGATTCTGACCCTCACTAAACTGCCCCTAAGATAAGTGCTTGAGATATTTTGCAGATCCTGCATTTGATGGATCAGCTAGCACCACCCAGACTGATAAACTGGCTCATCTGATCTAGTGGCCCCCACCCAGGAAATGACTCAGGGCAAGAAGACAGCTTCGACTGCCTATGATTTCATCTCTGACCAATCAGCACTCCTGGATCACTGGCTTCCCCACACACTGGCTTCCCCACACCTGCCAAGTTGTCCTTAAAAACTCTGCTCCCCAAATGCTGAGGGAGACTGATTTGAGTAATAATAAAACTCCAGTCTCCCACACAGCCAGCTCTGCATGAACTACTCTTTCTCTACTGGAATTTCCCTGACTTGAGAAATTGGCTCTGTCTAGGCGGTGGGCAAGGTGAACCCATTGGGTAGCTACAAAAGTATAATTAGGTACCCGATACAAAATGCCTCAGATTGCCCACACATTGTAAGAATTGACCACCACTATAAACCAGGAAAACTGCTCCCTCTACCCTCCTGCCCCTCGCGGCTGAATAGTAACCCCACTAAGAACATTCCACAGCCATCAGATCCTACTAAATACTGTTGTAGACATTATGTTCACTGTATAATATTCTTGAGATCCAACCCAGGTGTGAGTATTTTAAATAGTTTTAGAGAAAGTATTTCAAACTATTACTTTACCTAAAAACCATTTGCCAGTTAGACCTGGTTTGAATTCAAGTGCTCTGCTCCACTTGAAATTCCAAATGTGCCCTTATTCATATCAGGAAAAAATCCCAGTGGGGGCTTGGATGTGGTCCTGGAGTGTGTTTTATGGAAATGGTCAGCATTCCTCTGCCTGGGGGTGAACAGTGATGCTACTATCCCACTCTGAGCTGATACGTTCATGAGCACAGATGAACAGTTTGAGTTTAGGACATAAAGTATGATGGTATTTTGACTATTTGGACATATTGAATTTCCTCACTGAACATCTTCAGATGGAGAAGCCATCAGGGGGAGACCTTTAGTTCATACCACTTGGAAAATAATATGAGGGAGAATAACAGGAAACTTATATAAAGGCAGCATTTCTCATTAACCCAAACAAACCACCTCAATCTTTACTGGTCTGAATGTTTCTGCTTCCGGAAATTCATGAGGAGCATTTGGACAATAAATAACAAAGCTTTATAAAACAAAACTAAACAAAAAACAGCTGCCAGCTGGTTTTTTGCTGAGGCAGCAACCAGGTGCTGAGCAAATGTTACCAGAGCCCCAAATTTGGTTAGTTTCATGAAATCCAATCTTTCCCTGCATCTTGAGATTGCAGTATCTGACCAGCCTTTGTGTTTGAACACACCTTAAATCCATCAGCACATACAGAAAAGTGCCTCATGCACCTAAAAGCCCCTCACATATCATGGATATTTTTATTACTACTTTTTGTTTCCATTTCAATGCCAAAATTTCTTTAGCAGCATGCATCTGTATTATTGAACAATAAATGTGAGCTCATACACTCCTGACTCACATTCCAAATCTGGCTTTTGTTCATGTACTGTTACCATCACACAAAATGCCTGGCGTTCTTGGTGTGGCTTTTCTGTCCTGTTTCTGACCCCTGTGTCCAATATATGATATTTCAATCCATTTTCACCCTTAATTTGACACATCTAAAAGATGAAAATCTGTTGTTATACATAAATATGAGATGGAAAAAGGTATTAGATGTCAACTATATATCTTCATTCCAATTTATTGACTTGCTGAGAACAACTACCATGAGAAATAATTCAAATCTCCTAAGCATCCACATAAACAATCTTAGAAGAATCCTATTTCAATCCATTTCCTTTGTGGTAGCTTAATGGACTTCTTTAGCATGCCTATGCAACCGTAAAGGACTCCTCAGCTTTATAGAAGAACAAATCATTACACAATTGTGGTTTATCTGTCATTCTCAATCACTTACCTTCCCTGACTATTGCATCTGATTAGAATTAAGCTGTCTTTCTACCATATGAAATTTGTGTTGTCCATATTTTTGAATTCAATATATTTTTCTGGAACCAAAATCCACATTAGCATTAAATTTGTCTGCTTGGGGAAACTCTGATCCCAGTATAAGGGACTTTTTTCCTTTCTGGCATTTGGAGACCATGCATTTAGAGCCACTGGTAAGCCTAGTGTCAGTGCCCTTTGCAAACCTAATCAAATATAATTTTTAATTTAACTGAAGAATTAATTAGGCAGATGAGACTGTAATGTTTTCTTAGTGTTCTGTTGAGAGCACATGACTGGATAGCTGCCATTTGTCTTACAATCTGTCTCTTAACCACATAGTTCCCCAGTTTCAAATCAGTGTTCAATACAGTTATTTAATTTTGGGACTGAAATGGTTTCAAAGATAGCCAGTTCTTCATTTTAGAATGAGGACACTGAGATCTGGTATTATTCAAATAGTGAGTGGTAAAGCTGGCAAGGAAAATCACATCTCCTGAACTTCCAGTTCAAGATTAGGGTCTGGGACATTACAAACAACCTAGAAAAACATCAGATCATTCTAATGCAGAGCACATTAAAAATAACACAGTAATATTCATAGTCATAAATTTTTAAAATGTGGAATCTATATATAACATATATACTTATATGTTTAGATATGTACATGTGTTTGTACACAAATGCTCAGCTATCATCTGTAGTGTGAGATGACTTATGACAGTGGTTTGAAGATTTTCACTATTAAATGTTAACGGGGAACATTTTCAAATATAGATGCCCATAACTTCTATATATTTTTTTTCAAGTTTTAGATGGAGCCCAATAATATTTGTTGCTCTATCTGAATTCTGGTATGGATAACCATGAGCCATACTTTTAATTACACTGTTTTACAAGGTTCCTTCTTATTCTAACTATGGGAAAGTCTATGATTCTAAATAACACCTTCACCCTGCCAGCTTAGAAAGCTTATCCTTTGGTACTATTGGCCATAAGTCACCATAGGAAAAAAATAATATGTCTTTAAGCCCTTGAGAATTCAGTAATGCTGCATTTGAGATTCAAATTGAAGGGATCCAGGAAGTTACATGATGACACCTGAAATCAGAGAATATTTTTGGGATAGTACCCTGATATTACTTTGTCTCCGAGGCTTTAAACTCAAGAAGTGGGAGGAATGAAAGGGTCCTTGAACTTTTTAGTCTCAATAACAGATTTGCCATCTTTTCTGTTGTTGTTGTTTTGAGATGGAGTCTCACTGTCTTTTTATAGTTAAAAATGTACAAGCTATCAGGTTTTACAGAAACCTCCCGAATTTAATAGTGGCCCTACTTATGATGTATGATGAAATGTGTAATTTTATTCAGTTTGGTTAGGGACTAGAGGAAGAAGGGGACGTAAGGAGCTAAACCAGAGTCTGGGCTGTGGCTAGGGATTAGTGAGAATCCTGGAAAAACGTGAAAAGACTAGACTGGCCTAGCCTCCCAGCTGACATTTCTTTCCCGTGCTGGATGCTTCCTGCCCTTGAACATCAGACTACAAGTTCTTTAGTTTTGGGACTCAAACTGCTCTCTTTGCTACTCAGCTTGCAGACAGTCTATTGTGGAACCTTGTGATTGTGTGAATTAATACTTAATAAGCTCACCTTTATGTATATATATATATATATATGCTACTAGTTCTGTCCCTCTAGAGAACCCTAACTAATACAGACACATACTAGGGAAAAGAACAGTTAAGGGGCCCTTATTCCCTCCAGACTTTGGACATAAGTACTTAAATCTTAAAATACAAAAAGATTCTCTGAGATCTTTTCAATATTATTGATTGCTATTTTATTCCCAAATAAATGAAGAAATCTTTATGTAGTATGCATATATTTGTCATCTTTGTACATTTGCCATGTAGGTGGCATAGATGACTGTGTCATATGATATGTGTTTGGTATGCTATGCAAAACTATGTCAAATTTAGATTACATTGAATTTACATTTTTATCTTGGCCATTATAAATCCTGCTTTTGTTAGTTTGTTTTGAACTTTTACTTTAGTTATTAAGAGCAGCTGCTTCAATCAGATTGCCTGGAGAATGTGCTGATGCAACCACTTTTCAGCTGTGTGATCTCCTGAGCAATAATCTTTCTAAGTCTCAGACTTCCAAACTATAAAATTGGGATAACAATAATATTCACCACATAGGGTTATTGTGAAAATTGAGTGAGAAACTTTACATAAAGCCCTTAGCACATATTAAATGTTCATCACATGAGAAGTATTATTAAATGTTATTTGAATTGCCCATTACCCTGGACTCTCTGGATCACACTTCCATTCTACCAAAAATTTAAAAACATCACTATAATAATGATAATTATGAAAAAAACCCAACAAGCACATATATTGCTTATTATGTTCTAGACACTGTTATAAGTGCCCTATATACATATTAACTCCTTTAGTCTATAGAACAGCCCTCTGAGGCAGGGACTTGACTGCAGGCATTTACAGATGGCAGTGGGAGCAGCAAGTGTAGGCCACCACATCTGTGAGCTTTTCTCCAGCCTTCTGCTTTGGCACTATTGATAAGAGGTGATCTTTACAGTCTTCAGTTATTTTCTGTTTCTTGATATGAGACAAACAAACATGAAAGATAATTTTTTTTTTTTTTTGAGACGGAGTCTCACGCTGTTGCCCAGGCTAGAGTGCAGTGGTGGGATCTCGGCTCACTGCGACCCCTGCCTCCCTGGTTCAAGCAATTCTCCCTTCCTCAGCCTCCTAAGTAGCTGGGATTACAGGCGCCCACCACCACACCTGGCTATTTTTTGTATTTTTTTTAGTAGAGATGGGGTTTCACCATGTTGAGGCTGGTCTCGAACTACTGACCTCAGATGATCTGCCCGCCTCGGCCTCCTAAAGTGCTGAGATTACAGGTGTGAGCCACCATGCCTGGCCGAGAAATTTTTCTTAAAGCAAGAACAAATAATATTATTTGATTTTTCTTTTTTTCAAATTCAATTAGGGTAAGGTATAGAAACCAAATGCTAATTTTTCTATTTGGGCTGGAAGTTTGTTATGATTTCTATTGGAAGCCAGATTCATTGCACTGATTTAATCAATCTAGGGTTTTGCTTCAGCAGCAAAATGATGTCTAAACACACCTGCTTGACCTCAATTCTGCTGAAACTCCTCCTCAGATGCTCTGAATACAATGGTCAGCCTCACAGCAATTCGACTCCATTTGACGCCCTCTTGGGAAATATCAGCTCCCAAGCTCTTTTTCCTTTTGCTGGGATCCAGGAAAATATAGTCGTGGCTGCCTTCTGCTGATTGGGAAGGGGTATGTTGGGTTAAATATTATTATTTGAGCTGCTCTGTGCATTGAATTGCAAGATTTTTTTACACCTTTTTAAAAATAGTTTCTTGGAATCATGTTACTTGGATATTCTGCTTCTAATGATAGATTTTATGTCCAAACATCTCTAAAGGGTTACAATGAACCTTGCAAAAACTTCAAGTTTTGCAGCTGAATCTTTAGGAGTGCATAGTTTTAATGTTTAATTGTGTGACACAAATGCAATTTTAAAAGTAAGCCATATTTATCTCGCCATATGGTGTGTGATGCCTTCAGTCTCCTCCAGCTAGTCACTAACTGCCTATAAAAGACCATGATGCACGACGTTTTTTGCTTGGGTATGATCCTTATTTGATTGGGTTTTCATTTTATTTTAAAATGCCACCTGAATCTTCTTAATTTCCCTTCATTAAAATGTTTCTATTTAAAATCCAGGGCAGGGGTAGTTTTTATTGTTGATGTTTGATAGGGGTTTCATTCACTCATCATTCATTTCAAAGAATAAATTGCCAACAGATTAGGTTGAATAACAAGAGGCCCCATCTCAGTGAGACAAAGGGCAGCAAAGCAGTGAGCTTGATTGACTGGTACAGGGTCTACTCAGGAAATCAGCAAGAGAAGCCAGGGATGGTTCTACTCAATGCAAATATGCTAGGTGTAAAGTATAGACTAGTCGTGCCCTTCTTTTAAATTACAACTCAAAGTACACCTTTTCCACAAAAGCTTTTTGATTTTCTTTCTCATACTATTTTACCATATCCTGAAAATAATTTATTATCTTGCAAATATATATATAGTCCCAAAAAAATAATTATAATAAAATTTAAGTGTTTATTATGCATAAATACATTATCATATTCAACTGCAATTTTATGTTTTATTTTTCTTTACTGCAAGTCTCATAGCATAATGTCTGGCATGTAGAAAACCAAAAATAAAATGATTGTTGAAAGAAAGAATTGAAATAATACTGAACAACAAGAACCATTGAAATACCTCCTTTCCATGTAGCCTCACTTTTTCCAATTTAACCTGATTTTTATTTTAAACACACAACTTGATTTTTCCCTTATTTTTCTCTTTACATGTCGCCCCCTTCCATAATATCCTAGAACTACTATCTCTTGTCAATTGATGTGTCTCATTACCAACATGTGTAGTACTTCAAGGTTAAATAATGATTTCCACAGAAGTTTCAAAAATCCTATTCTCTCTATCCCAATGGAAATGACCAATCCCCACTGATATGGTTTGGATTTGTGTCCCTACCTAAATCTCATGGTGAATTGCAATCCCCAGTGTCTGAGGAGGAGCATGATATGAGGTGATTGGATCATGGGAGCAGATTTCCCTTTGCTGTTCTCATGATAGTGGGTGAGTTCTCATGAGATCTGATTGTTTAAAAGTGTGTAGCATCTCCCCTTCCCTCTTTCCTCCTGCTCCAGCCATTTAAGATATGCCTCCTTCCTCTTATCCTTCTGCCATGGTTCTAAGTTTCCTGAGGCCTTCTCAGCCATGCTTCCTGTACAGCCTGTGAAACTGTGAGTACATTAAACTTCTTTTCTTTATAAATTACCCAGTCTCAGGTAGTTCTGTATAGCAACGCAGGAACAAACGAATACACCCACTTACTTTCTACTTCCTGAAACAGAGATGCCCATGGATGTAGCAAACTAGAATCTGAGCAGTGTGCTCTCTATAACACAGCTCTGCTAATCTCATGAGTGTTTTCACTAGACTATCAACACAAGAGGAAGACCCAGGTTTAGGGGCGCCAGAGTTAAAGGGCCAGAGGTCAAGCTGTCTGAAGAGCGTTGTCAATGCACATGTAACCGAAGCTCAGTAGAGAAGCAGGAACAAATCTTCCTGGAAGAAAGATAATTCGAGAGTAAGTTTGGTATTAGATTTGTTAGGTTTGATCTCCTGTAGTATTGCTAAGTGCCAATATCCTTGTAGAGCATTTTAAGGTTGTGCTTCTTAGGCAATAAAATGAGGAAGAAAGATCCTGCAGTTGAAAAGACATCAAAGGGATGAGATCCCTGAGTTCATCAGCACTGGAGTGAAGCTGACAACACAAGAGAGAGTGAGGCTAAGGATATTTAATAGCTCCTGGTAGATTAAAAAAGGTCTCCATTTGGACCAAAAAAAGAAGCTCCTTTATTTTCAGGATAAAATTAATGAGGTTGATATAATGCATAGTGTTGTATCTGATCCTACATCAGCTGTTGTTGCCTTCTTGTCAAGGTACACCCAAAATACATAAAACTTAGCACTGACAAATGCAGAATTTTTTTTTTGAGACAGAGTCCCACTGTGTCACCCAGGCTGTAGTGCAGTGGCGTGATCTCAGCTCACTGCAACCTCTGACTCCCGGGTTCAAGCGATTCTCCTACCTCAGCCTCCCAAGTAGCTGGGACTACAGGCGCCTGCCACCACACCCAGCTAATTTGTGTAGTTTTAGTAGAGACAGGGTTTCACTATGTTGGCCGGGCTGGTCTTGAACTCCTGACCTCGTGATCCACCTGCCTTGGCCTCCCAAAGTGCTGGGATTACAGATGTGAGCCACCGCACCTGGCCAATGCAGAATTTTTATAATCCACACATCATTGCTCAGGAGAAAGAGAAATTAATAACAAAATATAGTATAAAACTCAAATGACTTGTACATTTGTCAAGAACAAACAATATCTTAAATAAATGCTGAGTCAAAGGATAAACCAGACCTAGCAATTAAAAAAAAAAACTACCAAATTCAATGATAAGAACCACATTCACTAAAAAAAAAAAAAAAAAAAAAACTGCCTGGGTTCTTGCTAAAGCTTTTACTGGGCACAAATTTACAACGTTAGATAATTTTGCTAGTAAACACAAACAATAAAAATAAATCAACTAAATATTCAATGTTAAAAGTTAGCCAAAGAATAAGAGAACACAAAGAAACAAAACAGAACAATCAATAAATATAAAGCAAAAGTTATGGAATTTTTAAACAGAAAATGGTATGAATTAAATAGTATCTACACTTACTTATGAAAACAAAGAACATGTCTAATTGTTAACTAGCTTAATCAAGAAAAAAGAAGAAAAGAAAGCTGCAATCTTATAAGATCTGATTATACCAAGAATCAAAAGAAAATTCTGTGTATGCATCTATATTAGTAAAAAATAATTGTTACTTAGAAAAGTAGCACTTTAGGAAAAACAGTGGTCATGACTAAAGAAACAATTGAAAATCTTGGCAAACTAACAACTACAGAATCCCAGTCTTGTTTGTTGAACTGCCTACTTAGTGTCTCAAAGACGCCTCAAACTAGACTTGGCCAAAGTGAAAGGATGAGCTTTTCTTAAGTAAACCTCTTCCACTCAACTCAGAAAATGACACATCTTTCTTCCCATTCTTTTAGGCCAAAAATCTTGATGTAATTTTAAACTTTTTTTTTTCACATTCAGCGAAGCCTGTTTTCATTTTTTCATTATCTTTGTATTATATCCAGAATCTGACCTCTCCCCACCTTCTCACCCTATAGGCCTGGCTCTTTCTCAGCTAGAGGGGCCTCCTTTTGCGGTCCTATTACTCCTCCTCCTTCCAGTTCTTCCTGCTTCTGCTCTCAGTTCTTTTAAAACTTAAGTCAAATCATGTCTTCCAAATCTTCTTCGCCACCCACCTGACTCATGGTGAACATTTAACCGCTCATCATCACTTCCAGACGGTTTATGGTCTGGGCTCCCAGTTTCCCCTCAGGCTGCCCTTTCCTCCCCACGTTTCCCACCACCACATACCCATGCTTTGCATTCATTAACCCACTGCCTGTGTAGGCTAATTTGGAAATAATTACCAAAAGCCTTTAAAAGCATGCCTACCCTTTTTTTTTTTTTTTTTTTTTGGAAATAAGTACCAAAAACCTTTAAAAGCATGCATACCTTTTTTTTTTTTTTTTTTTTTTTTTTTTTTTTGAGACAGAGTCTTGCTCTGCTGCCCAGGGTGGCAGGCTGGAGTGCAGTGGCGCAATCTCAGCTCACTGCAAGCTCCACCTCCTGGGTTCACGCCACTCTCCTGCCTCAGGCTCCTGAGTAGCTGGGACTACAGGCACATGCCACCATGCCTGGCTAATTTTTTGTATTTTTTTAGTACAGACGGGGTTTCACCGTGTTAGCTAGGATGGTCTCAGTCTCCTGACCTTGTCATTCACCCACCTCAGTCTCCCAGAGTGCTGGGATTACAGGCGTGAGCCACTGTGCCAGGCTGCATACCCTTTATTCTAACAATTTTTGTTTCTGAATTCATAACAAAACCACAAGTACGCTCACATTTTGTTTGCAAGGAAGGGCATTCTAATGATATTTTAATATTAAAAAATAGTACAACCTTAAACATCTAGTAAAGGTAATCAGTGAACACCTAAATAAATTATGGTAAAGGTATTGAATGGAACCACTGAAATTGATAATACAAATGTTTATTTTATAGTATGAGAGATTTTTACTATATTTTAGTGACAATGTGAAGATATAATATATGCATTATAACCTAAAATTTGAATACACACACACATGTAACATACATATATATATAAATATTCTGTGACTTAAATATTGCATGGATATTCACAAAGAGCAGTGTTGAGAATGTATGTCTCTTCTTAATTGGATTAAACATAGATTTCACTCAGCATTTTGCGAGGCCGAGGTGGGTGGATCATGAGGTCAGGAGTTCAAGACTGGCCTGGCCAATATGGTGAAATCCTGTCTGTACTAAAAATACAAAAATTAGCTGGGCGTGGTGGTACGGGCCTGTAGTCCCAGCTGCTCGGGCTGCTCTGAAGGCTGAGGCAGGAGAATCACTTGAACCTGGGAGGCGGGGATTGCAGTGAGCCGAGATCTCACCACTGCACTCCAGCCTGGGTGACAGAGCAAGACTCTGTCTCAAAAAAAAAAACAAAAACAAAACAAAACAAAAAAAAACAAAGAACCCATGAATTATAAAATTTTGTTCAATAATCTTTTCTTATTTCCCAAAATTAAAAAAGACAATTATTGATTTTTTATCAGAAAATTATAAGATTAAACAGAATTGAGAAGGCTTTATATGAGAAACTCTCTCAAAGTCCATCCATTCTGATGCAGGATTTTTTCAGTGCCGCTTCTCCAGTCAGAGACCCCCATGGCCAGCCATGCCCCTCCCCAGGGCCTTGCTCAGCTCCAGGCATGCAACTGAAGGTACCCTGCCCACTTGGCCCCCTTCGACTGCCCAGCCTGTGGCTGGGCTAGGCATACCACAACCTGCTTCCACCTTGGGTGCTGGTGTGTGGATGACAGAAACACGGTGGCACCTGAAAAACTTGGAGACTCCAGAAACCACAGAACCTCAAAGAGGGTATTACAGTGTGTCACAGCTCTGGCTTGGGGAGCCCCAAGGGTCATAGCTCTTCTCTCCTTCCTGCCACGTGCAGCCCAGTGAATGAGGGCAGGGCATGTTTTAGTCATTTGGGTTACAGCTCATTCAGTCCCTCCACTCTGCTCTCGCCCATGGCTCTTGTGCTGGCCCAGCCTATTTGCTGTTTCCTGTTGGTGTGGGGTAACCACCCAGCACTATTGGAGGGCAGAGGACTATAATGTTATAGCCTTTTTTGTACCCATGTTTGGTGGGTCCTGGGTTCTTTTCCCGTGTTCAAGAAGAATGAGGTTATGCTTACAACCAGAGGGTGAGCAAGGCAAAGAGTTTATTGAATGATGGAACAGTTCTTAGTGGAGAGGGGACCCAAAGTGGGCAGCCCCCTATCTGAAATTGAGTAGTCCCCAAGTATGGCTGAGTTCAGGGTTTTTAACGGGCACAGAATGGGGGAGGTGTGAACCACAGGTAGCACTGGAAAAGGCAACATTCAATGGGTTTAAAAGCATTATTCATAAAGAACCAATGTGGAAATAGCGTGCAAACGGAAACAAAAGTTCTCACTTGGGGTCACAGGCTTCATCAGGAACCAGCAGCCTGGTCTTCAGGCTTCAGGCTGTTTTTGGCTTGAAGGTGGGGTTTCACTGGAGACCTGCCCCTGTCTGCCTAGGAATTGTCTGCTTCCTGTTGCTATCAATTCCTTACTACTATTATTGATACTGGATATTTATTGAGAGTTTATTATATGTGGCAATAACTCACAGATGTTTAAGTATTATTTTAATGCAAACAAGAGTTCTGTTGTTTTGTCCCTTTAGCAG
This sequence comes from Gorilla gorilla gorilla, assembly GCF_029281585.2. Lineage (NCBI taxonomy): Eukaryota > Metazoa > Chordata > Mammalia > Primates > Hominidae > Gorilla > Gorilla gorilla. The sequence continues at coordinate 94,039,293 of NC_073232.2, read as the reverse complement.
ATGAGGGTACTGAAGGAAAAGGTAGCCCAGTGAATTATACTAATTATATCGCACGTATACAATTTTTCTAATTCTACACCATTCATATGCTTATGTGTTTGTGGTATACATATTTTGATTTAACAAATGAGTTGTAAATACTTGCAAAGGAGAGTATGTGTTAGAGAATATCAAACATTTTCAAAACATTTTGATATCAAAATCCTCTCATTTTATATGAGGGTAGCTTATTTTTCCTTCACGTCAATCTTTCATTTATATGTATACATCATAATAGTTATTTTCAAACCCACAATTCTAATTGTCTAGTACCTTCCAACTCAGCATAAAGTCAGTGAGGCAGCAGCACTGGTATCACCTGGGAGCTTGTTCAAATGCTGAATCTCATCCCCCACCCACCTCCCAGACCTGCTGAATATGAATTCCACATTTGAATAAGGTCCCAGGCGATCTGGATGCACATTGAAGTTTAAGAAGCTCTGATCTAAAAACTTTCTTAAAACATCAAATGAAGGAAAACCTTTTTTTTTTTTCTCAGTTTTTCACAAACTGATTATGACTCATTGTCCTTGGGAGTACCAGAATTTTTTTCTTTTATGATGCAAGCTATTGCATTTGGCTGTCTTGTGAAGCCTTGCTCTAGGGCATCTCCTGCAGATCACCTGGCTTAAAAAAATCTGAGTAAAACAAACAAATTGCATTTTTTCACAGTGCTGGAGAGACAAGATTTCTCTTTTCAGTTTGCTGCTTTTCATATCTGTGAGTTCACCTTGATTTCTGGCTTTCTTTCTTAGCTCCTATGAGTTGTGTGGGCTTTGGTAGCAAGGAGGCATGCCAGCACATTGAGAGGGTCTCTGCTCCCTGCCATCTTGGGATGGCTCAATGACACCAGCGCCTACACTACAGCAGTTTGCAAAGAAGCATGTGAGACCACAAAGGCTGTCAGATCGTCTTCCTTTACATCTGTCAGACGTGGCACTGTTTCTCACGTGGAAAGGGCCGGCTTCTCAAAATGGAAGGATTCCCAAATGTCACCTTCTTGTGTCTTCCTGGAACTGGGCTGCAAGTGCCTGACTCCTCAGAAAAATTATCTGACAGAAACAGTACATCCATATAGTCATTTAAGTTTTACAGTGATGTTCACAGATGCTAATCTCAGACATAAACCTGTGAAGTAGTTATTCGTATTTATTTGCTAAATGGACTAATGTGTCTCAGAGACTTTGGTTACTGCCCTGAGCATCACTTTAGTCGTGAGTCTTGTGTCTCCCATCCAGATCTCTGTTCGAGGCCCCAGCCCCAGGACTGGGAAATTAAAGACAGGAAAGTGTGATTAGGCACCTAATGGGCAGAGGAATAGTGGGCTCTGCTGGATTTGGTGGCATCAGTTCCCTCTTCACAGCTCTCTCTTCTCTTTCCCCTTGCCTAGAACTACAGCTTGTAGGACCTATCCAGCATGAAGCACCTCCTCTTTAGCCATAAGTGGTTCTTTTAACCATCTGTTCCACCCTAGGCTGCAGTTCGAGTACCCTATAAAAGGGAACAATCTCTGCTGTCCCACTCCTCGAAACTCATCCTGTCCTACTTCACTGACTATTATTAATTGTGAAACACATTAATTTTACCTTTTTTTTTTTTTAGACAGTCTCGCTCTGTCGCCCAGGCTGGAGTGCAGTGGTGTGATCTTGGCTCACTGCAACCTCCGCCTCCTGGGTTCAAGCAATTCTCTGCCTCAGTCTCCCAAGTACCTGGGATTACAGGCGGCCACCATCACACCCAGCTAATTTTTGTATTTTTAGTAGAAACGGGGTTTCACCATTTTGGCCAGGCTGGGCTTGAACTCCTGACCTCGCAATCCACCCACTTTGGCCTCCCAAAGTGCTGGGATTACAGGCGCCCGCCTGCCACCACGCGCGGCTAATTTTTGTATTTTTAGTAGAGATGGGGTTTCACCATCTTGGCCAGGCTGGTCTTGAACTCCTGACCTCATGATCCACCCACCTCAGCCTCCCAAAGTGTTGGGATTACAGGTGTAAGCCACCACTCCTGGCCTCATTTTACCTTTCTATCCTTTTTGCACCCCTCGGATTTGCTGTATCCTGTTGCAGTTTTGTCTGTTCAGTTTAGCAAACCCTTACTGGGTTCCCTAGTATACCAGACCACACAACCTGATATGATACCTCATACTTGTCCATACACTACCCTCCAGGGGCAGTGGGTGCCACCAACTTGCACCCTCACATCTTACAGGGGGCACTCAGGCAGCTCCACTTGTCACATCTGTGGCTCAATCACATTTGTGCAGCTAATTTCAAGTCCTGGGTTTTTTCTTGCCCCCACGGGCTGATTGCTGATCTTGGCAGTGTATCCATTACCAAGGACAGCACCTGGCTTCTCACTGGCCAATTGTTTCATTTTGTCTCTACCAGAGTGTGAAATCACAGCTTGTGTCTTGGGTCCTGCCGCTGACAAACAGTGATGGCTGCCCACAATTCAAGCATCCCCCTCTTTCTCCCTGTCTTGTGCTGTGTTCTCTCTCTGGGACCCTTCATCACTTTGTCTGGGTCCCTGATACCAGCGTCTTACCTGTACTATGATTTATGGATGGTGCTCATTTTGGATGCTGTGTTCACCTTCAAGACAACTACTCTTCTGTTTTTGCCACCGCCCTCCTTTATCCTCCATCACTCCATGTTCTGTCTTCACCAAGAGTCCAATTCTAGGATTCACCCTCTCCCTGCCTATAGCTATCCATGCCCTGACTGACTAGACTCCTTTATAAAACAGAAGATAAGAAGAGAGACAAATGAGCATGTAAATGTTTCAGCAACAAACTGCAAACTTCACAGTTTTTCCTTTCTGTTCAGCTTCCTGTCATAAAGAATGATAATTTATGATGAGGACTAAGTTGCATGATGGCACCATTGCTTGTCCTGCCCTTTCCAATCTTTGACAGAAGATGAATGGATTCCTGGAGAAAAACTTGTGTCTAGTTTATGTCGCTCTTTCCCCACTGCCTTTCCAATACTCTGTCTCCATTTCTATGGCACAGTGGCCTGGGAAGAGGAAATGGGGAGCATTCTTGCTACTCTGGCAGTCGACAAGAATGTTGAGATTTATTACTTTTTTACACAGTCACTGACTCTGTAAAAATAACCTTTTCACTGTGGCCAGCTTCTTATACTGAAGACAACAGCAAGCCTTAGGAAGCTTTCTTTCTTCTTCTTCTCTCTCTCTCTTCCATTCTTTCCTCCCCTCTCTTATTCCTCCTTCTCTGCCTTCTTCATTTTCTCTCTCCAGTAACATCTAGCTTTAATCAAGAAGTGCATCCTTAAGCTCCTTCAAAGGCTCCTTGCATCATCATCATGCTTCTCTGAGTTAGCAGGCATTAATAAGTGATTATTTACTGTATATGAGTCAGAAATGTATGAAACCCTGCCTAGAAATCCTAATTTTTCTGAAAAGTTCCTGAACTGGTATTATATTAAAAGGCATCATTTCAGTTCAGTTGGAATGGTAAACCACGATTTGCAGTATGCTTGCTGTCCCTAAGGTCCTCCCTAAGTTTTAGATCCAAAACTAAATACAACTACTTAATACTTTCTTTTTAGTGTAATTTTTGGCCTCCATGATATCAGTATGTTATTAGTTATAGCAGGAAGGGTGAATTTTTAGTATTTCACACATATATCTCTCAGTTGTAAATCCCAAGTGAAGAAATGAACAAAAAAGACAGTGCCATGTTCTTGAAAACCTTGCCAGAGTCTTTTACAGTTAAAGCATGTATAAATACCAAACTCACAACTAATTATTTGCTATAATCACTTGAATATGGGGAATGCATAACTCTTGGTTGTAGAAGATCTGATGGCACCTCACAGTAGCAAGACAACATTACCCTCAATTTTACTAAATGGTCTAGAAAATTGCCATTTAATGTCTGTTTTCCAATACTTTTTTTTTGCATATACATTGCTATATATTTATCTGTGTATTTCTGTGTATTATTTATTCTCTGTTTCACATACAAAGATTTGATAACTTAAGTAGTAAGTAAAGAAGAATTTTTTTTGAGACAGTCTCACGCTGTTGCCCAGGCTGGAGTGCAGTGGTGCAATCTCAGGTCACTGAAACTTCTGCCTCTTGGTCTCAAGAGATTCTCATGCCTCAGCCTCTTGAGTAGCTGGGATTACAGACATGCACCACCACGCCAGGCTAATTTTTGGATTTTTAGTAAAGACAGGGTTCTGCCATGTTGGCCAGGCTGGTTTCAAACTCCTGGCCTTAAGTGATCCACACTCCTCTGCCTCCCAAAGTGCTGGGATTACAGGTGTGAAAAACCATTCTGGCCATAAGTAAAGATTTACCTGGAGTTGTTTTCATGCTGTATGACCCTAGAAAGTAACCTAGCCCCTTTTAGGGTTAGTATCTTTATTTTTAAGATAGAGGTTTAAAACTATTCTCTATAATATTTTGTGAAAACTTAATTTTAAATTTGAGACCTTGTAGTAAAAAACAATAGAATATTATATAGGCTGTTCTCTTTTTCCTTTTCTCTCCCTCTCTCACTATTTTTATTGTTATTGTTATCATTTTGACAGCAGGTTATCTTCTGAAAAATACATAGTACTTGGTATAATGCCAGTGCTTGATTCATTATATAAATTGAGTACATATGCATTTGGATATATGCTGAATGAAGATGTGAAAGCTAGGCAAAAGTGCGATGCTGTACTTTGGTTTCAAGTGTAATAAACACTAAATAATAGTGTTTATTGAATGGCTACTATTTATTTGACAAGAGCTATGTCCTTTACATTTATTATTATTCAGCTGGCAAAAACCTTAAAGGTTAGTATTATGTCCCAATATATCAATGAGGGGATTTGAGCTTAAAGTTAAAAAATTATATATAGTCAGTAAATGTCAAAGCTAGAATTTGAATTCAAGGAGGACTAAATTAGCAGGTACTCCAACTCATACTTCTGCCTACTCCATTCTAACTATCTTAGGAAACTAATATTGGAAGGCGTAGGTGTTATGACCACTTGGAGAACATTTTTAGAATTTTGTTTAATCATCTGATTAATTTTGGCAGCAAACTTATCTCAATGCATCTGGGAATAAAATTACTTTGATCAAGCAAAGTCCAATTACCTAAATCATATTTTTACTAGTTAAGACTACATTTAACACATGCTATTAAAATATTATATAAAATCTACTCATAGATATTTAATCACAGTTTTGAAATTCCATAATCAGTTAAAACACCTGGTAGTTATATTGAAAGTTGCCCTTGGCTGTGGGAAGATTACTTATTCACCATTTTCACTGCTTTTTACCTGAACAGTTAGGGCCCATCACTGGGCCCCTTAGCTTCAAAGCAGAAACTTAAATTAAGTTTTTAACTCTATGCTCAAATCCCCTCATTGATATATTGGGACATAATACTAACCTTTAATGGTTTTGCTAGCATGAGTGATAATGAATGTAAAGAATCTAGCTCTTTGATGGGTGAGGCATGTCTCTTCTGTCAGGTGACTCATATCAGGTAGGGCCATTATAGCTCCTCTTATGCTAGTGGAAGGAAGAGCCCTCATCCAAGGGGAAGGCAATGCAAGGACATATTCTGATGAGAAGTCCCATTTAGTATAAGTGGGAATGGGTATATCCTACTTGGAGTTCTCTTTGGAACAGGTTCCCAAGTAGACTCAGGTGTAGATCACTGGATAGGAGGAGAAGCTGAAGTAGAGAGAGAGAGAGAGCTATTTCATTAAAACAAAACAAAATAAAACCTCTTAAGACTAGGACCAAACATGTCCTCGGAACAGAAGATGTCTTAAAGGGCAAGGGATATTGACCACAATTTCTCAACAGTACATATCCACACATCTACAGTCACATCTATGTCTCCAGGACACCAGTTTATTGCACACTGTGAGGCCCTCAATTTTACTTAATAGGATATGGGAGTGGAGTCCATCCAGCAGAACAAGCTTTCAGAAGTGCTTAGTGGCAAAGTCTGATAAAAGCAGCAAAACTCAGAGCTCCTGGAGAGGCATCATCTAGCAGAAGACACTGGGCACAGAAGAAGAATAAAGAAACCACAGACATACCCAGCAATCAACCAGCAGATACTCTGAATTGCTTGAGGTCACTGGGGTTATACCCTGTCAGCATTCCCTAGTAAAACTTTCTGGACACTTACAGGCTTTTTCTTGGGCTTTTGACCTATATTAGCATATAATGTTACATTGAAACTTATATTAAATTAAACAACTTTTTTTTAATGACACTTCCCTTTAAAAGTGAACAATGTAATGGCTTTGGGCTTCCAAGCTGTCTTTTTCTTTTGCTCTAGTTTTTAAGTGCAGTCAATATTTTTGAAAATGCCTCAGAGCACTGAATGCATTTCCAGCATATGATGTAGCCCCAGTTTCATTTTCGGTGTTGAATTTCTGCCGTATTCAATCTGAACTACAATTTTAGAAATTACAAATTTTAGCAGTTAAAAGTGAGCCAGGGCCCAAAGTTAGTTTTGTAGCACATGGTACCATGTCAGTCAGCTCTCCTGCCCTGCTAGAGGCTTTGTGAACAAGGTATTGGGACCTTGGCTGAATATGGGGACATTGTATTTCATGCCTGTGAAAAGAAAAGTTCATGCCTATAAGGTTACACGTCGATACCAAGAAGAATAATTTATACTTAGTTATAAAGTTCAAATGGGATAAAGACACCATGGGGAGCCATGATGCATGGCCTATGGACATGGTTAGAGGAAGAGAAGCCTGGCAGAATTACCTGGAGTTTAGATACCGATTGCAAAATATCAGCTATCAGTAGCTTCAGTTCGGTGAAAGAAGCAAACAGAAAACATGTGGCAACATATTTAGGTACACGATCACTCAAAGCATGTGATTCCAGCTCAATATGTATTTCATTCTTCCTTTCTTCTGTGAAAATTCCATTTGTAGTGCATTTTCCATTTCTGCAAGAAACTCATGGGCTATTAACTGATTTACCCTTAGTTTCCTGGAGCAAAGTGACTTGGAGAGATAACTTGTAAGCCAAACTTGCTCTGTCAGGTCGGCTAAAGTATTTTCTCTACAAATAAACTACTGTGTGCCCAAACAATTTCCTCCTTGCAGCTTGAATGTGCTCTAAGATAGGAAAGATAGTGATTTCCAGCCAGACAGATGTACAGTAATGGTAATCGCCTCATGAGATTAAACTCACCAGAGCTGCAGGGTACTTTGTAAGAGGGTGAGTAATCCCTACTGTCACTCAGTGAAAAGATAAAGAATAGCTAGAAGCAGAAACAGCTCAAAATCCATTGCCACCATCCCTAGTCTTGGCTCTTCTGACTTCTTCCCTGTTTCATTAATAGTATCAGCTTCCACAGTCTCTAGCCATAAACCTTGGCAATCATCCTGTTTTCTCTATCACCCTTACCTACTTATCTAATGAATCTTCAAGCCCTATCCAGACCATAGTGCATAGAGAGCTGTGGTGTTTTAAGTCATTGCAGGGTGAGTGGATGCTACGGTGTTGATGAGACATAAAAACACATATAAAAAGAAAAATTGACATCATTTCTCAGACTGGAAGGATTTTGTGGCTTTAGTTATGAACCTCAACATTAAAATTAAAAAAACTCTAACATCTCAAAAATCTGTCCATTCATATTCAGGCTTGTGGCTTGTGTGTCCTATTTCAGTCTTCAACATTTGTTATTTCTCAATGCTCCTTAAAACTCCAAATCTGACCAAGTTATTATATCATTTCTTAAGAAAAAAAAAAACTCCCAATCATTTCCACACAGTGTAACATGGCTTCTGAGCTTCAACTTTAGTCATAATCTGACTTTCTAGGCATAGAAGATTGTATACAGTTTTTAAAACAATAATTAATTTTCACACTTGAATGTCTTTATTATGCTGTTTCAACTCCACACAGTTTCTCTCTTTCCCAAGCACTTCTGCATACCTACTATCCTCATACCTACTATCTCTTCCCCTTCCTTTGAATTCACCTTGAAAAGTTTCTTCTAAACTTTATAGTTAGTTCCTGACTCAACTCTTTCCTAACCCCTTCATGCAGAATTAAGCACTTCTTTATCTCTGGTGAGATGACCATCTTATTCAAACTGCCAATCATCGTATACCATTCACTATATTATGATTAAATGTAGGTGTATCTGCCTTCCCTTATTGATTATGATTGTATGGAATTCAGACCTTTTCATGCCCTCATCTCCAGTGTCTAGCACACTGGCAAATAGTAAGGTGCTCAACATATATTTAAGTTAATTAAAAATGAATATTAATTTATTGGTTTACTTTTCAGGGTACTTACCCACCAATGCATGGTTAAAAGTATACTTGGACTGAATTTCATACTCCAAGTGATGACATTCACTTTCTTGTTATCACTGCCTCCAGTCCTCAGAGTTCTGAGGTTTGGTTTAGGAATGGAGAATTTTTTTAGAGAGAAGGGTGACAATAGTAAAACAGACCCATTCTTGAGACAAACCATTTCTTAAGTTTTTATAATTAGGATTTAATACAGAACAAAATGATATCGCATACCAGGAAATCTAGATTTCTTCAACCGCCTTCTTATCAATAACTTTGAGTAAAGTCAGCTCTACCACTACAGTTGCACTGTACAAATCAGGATCTGCCAGCCAAATGTGTATTTCAACTTCAATTTCAATTAATTAAAGTATATAAATTAAAAATTCAGGGTTTTTTGTAGCACTGGCCAGATTTCAAATGCTTAATAGCCACAGGTGGTCGGTGACTGCCATATTAAACAGTGCAGATATAGAAATTTCCATTATCATAGAAAGCTCTACTGAACAGCAATGATCTGTAAAACTTCCCAAACTACTGAAAGCTATATTTGCAAATGCAGCATGTTTATATCACTCTCATGCCTAAATCCTTTACTGGATGTAGATCATGGCTAAGACCAAATTCAAAGGCTTTAATATGTATCCCATGCCCTTTATGAATGGCTTCTCTTGATGATCTTGAGCTTCATGGCTTTTCACAGTTCCACATGCATTCTATGTGCTAAAGGAAGTGGTGCTCTTTCAAGCTGACAAATTGGCAGAGCTCTGACCACCTGTGTGCCTTTTGCCTGGCATTATTACTCATGTGACTAATTCCCATGCTCTTTCCAGCTACAAAAACTTGAACCCTTCCTTGGTTCTCTCAGTTGATGATGCCCAATGATCATCTGTGTTATTATAATTCTGTGTGCTTCTCTCTCATCAATTAATGTGCTACATTTTCCAATATGGTTTTCCCTACACAGTAGTTGTATGCTTTTCACTTCAATCACATGCTGAATATGGTTGAAGAAGCAAAATGATTTATCTTGTGGAATAAGAACATCAATGTTCTCTTACCACCCATCTTTAGCTCCCAAAATGGAGATAAGGCATACATAATTCCTAAATGTGGTAATAGTTTAAATTACATATCTCTAGAAGATTGATTTATGGTATGTATCTGCACTATTTTCTGATTCATAAACTTACTCTCTAATATCTCTTTTTAAAATTAAAAATGTAGCATCTATTTTTGAGTTAGTTACTTATATTATTTAGTTGCCCACATTATTTTATTTATTGGTTTTAGTATTCTAATGCTTTGCCTACATCAAAATAATCATTACCTATTCAGAGATCCTTTTTTAAACATGAAGAATAACACAAGAAGTTCAAGAAATGTATCATAAGATGCAATATTCAGAGAAATAGTTTGAGAATATATTATATTGTCAATATTTAACCATTATAATCAACTTTAGTCATCAAAACTGCCTTAGAGTCTTTAGTATTTTAAGATTAATTTCAAAATAATTTATTCTATTATTACGCTGACTTTCATACTAATGTAAATGAACTTAATAAGATGAAGCTCAAATGTGATGTTAAAACAGAAACATAACAGAAATTGTAACTCAAATGAGTACACTCCAAAGCAAAGAGGTTTTTTGGCTGGCTTCTGTGGAGGAATTTTCATTTCCTTTAATCCATATCACAGACTTGTCACATTCCCAAAAGGGGAGATGAAAATTCTAATAAAATCTTTTTTGCATTTAAATGATAACTCATGTTCTGCGTTCATTTGCCTTTGAAATTGACTGTTCAGAAAACATGGGCACTGTAGGGTTAAAAATACAATTGTGAACCTCACTTGCTCACACACAGTCCTGCTCTCTCCCCCACACTGCTTTCATTTCACAGAGATTTTTCTAACTCTTCATTATTATTTAACAGTTAAAGACAAAATGATCTTTGTTTAATTTTAATTTTTGGAAATTATAAGTAGTACTCAATTAGCTTTTCTCATTAAGTCTAATCTGCATCGATTACCTGAGATATAATGATAAAAATTAAATGTGCCTATGTAACTCTTAAATCCTAGATAAATATTTGTTGATGTGTCATTATTCTAATTAGAAATGGTGAGAATATAAAATGACACTTTTGAGACCCAGGATATGTGATATGCACACGTGATGTGGGTTAGTCTTTGGCATTTCTTCACTTTCTCTGTTGTTCTTCACCATGAGAATTTCTAACACTTAGTTCATATTAACTATAGTATAAAATAAAATATTAAATAAGGGAACTATAATATTTCGATGCTCTGAAAATAGTATTAGGATTATTAAACAAACAGTTCATTATCTCTCAGATCAGTCTAATGAAAACACATTTTATGACCTTAAAAACCAAATAATTAAATGAAGTGAGTGATAGAAAACACACATGGGACACAAGCATCTTTTAGATCTGTGACTACTTTGCTCCATAACCTTTCGATAACATTAGCTCTGGCCTCCCCATTTCATTTTTCATTCTAAACACACACATGTGCATACACACACACACACACACACCTGCACAAGTAGGTAATCTTCCAAATGTCACCAAGTGTGACACAATGCCCACCATTTTGTTCTCAATCTAACACCTTTGCTTTCATAGCAGGTTCCAATCACCTGCGTTCAAAGTGCCAATATAGGAAGAATCATCTTTTATCCTTGTCACATTCCTTCTTTCATGTATTTTTCTTCTCATCTATGTAACCATTACTCATTCCAAAGGCTATGCTTGAAGATGATTTTCCTTTTAGACAAGCTCAATTGTAATTCTTTCTAAGGCAGAAATTCCAAGAATTACAATAATCTGTGCATATTTAAAACGTCCAGATTATTCTAGGATAGAGCTTTAAAAGCATAACTTCTTTGCAGTGACCTTTTGCTCTAACCTGGGGTTTCTGCTGTCATTACTCTCACTCTCTGTTTTGTCCTCCAAGGTTGGCTATAATTAAGGTTTTTTAGTACAGCAATGTTTGTAAAAGAATCTACAATATCGCAATTGCTTCTGACCACAGTATCTTCAGTAATAAGTTGGTCACTTCATAAGTCATGCTCAACTCTTAGAAACTCACTTTTTATATAAGCCACTGGAAACCACTTAAAAAAAAAACAGAACTCTGTATTGAGATTAAGTTTTCATGTGGGCACTACTTATTCAATCACTAAATATCAGTGTCGTAGCCTGTGGCTATCGGTCCTATATGGGCCAAGGGTCACCTTGCACTAAATGTCATTAGAAAATTTGTTAAGACCTGGAAGGACATCAGCAAGAGAAAAGAATAGGACTTCCAAGAGCTCATTCATCTGCGAAAACATCACTTTGAACAAGTGTCTATATACAAAATTACCTTCACAAGAGCAAAGGAAATCAGGTGAGAGATTATAGCACCTACAGATAACACAGAAATAAGAAAGGACATGTTGAAAAGGATAGGAGGGACAGTTTTACATTAACCACGTCACCTCTCCCTGAGCCCCTGGCAGCAAAGAGTAAAGAGAGATACCCTTTGCATGGGGGAGAAACAGGGAAGTAAGCACTGAAATTTGCACTGGACCTCAACACTAGACCTACCCCAGGAAAAGCCCACAACCCCAGATTTTAGGCTGGTATCCATGGACTAAGCCTGCAGATCTAAGTGCCAGGAGAGATACCACAGCCTCAGGCTCCAGGAAGGCCTGGTGTACTTGGTATATGGGCCTTTGTCACTGCTAGGACAACCTCAGAGGCCCTAGGCTCCAGACTGCCCACAGCACTGGGCTGACCTCCAGGTCTCCAGGCTTCAGGCCCACCTTAGAACCAGGCCAGCCTCTGCAGCCTGAGACTTGAGACCGGCACTGCAGAACAACCCTCCAGGCCAGCCCTGGTGGATATAGGCTCCAGGTCTACTCAGGACTAGGCTAGACACTGTGGCCCTGGGCTCTAGGCCTGACCCAGGTTTCAGACCAGCCTAGAGCCACGTTTGCCCATATAGCCTCATGCCTCTGGCCCACTCCATGCCAGGTTGGCATTTCTAGCCTCAGGGAATCAGCAGCCCCTCCCTCCAGGCCAGCTTCTGTGACCCTAAGCTCCAGCAGACCCAGGGCCTAAGCTCAGTAAACGTCAGTACTGAACCAGCCAACATTGACCCAGGCTCTAGGACTGACCTTGTGAATCCAGATTCCAGGCCAAACCCTGTGGCTCCAGGACTCAGGCCAGCCCTCACAGACCTAGACTTCAGGCCAATACACACACACATACCTAGTCTCTAGGCTGGCTTCAGAAGTCCTAGGCTACAGGCCCATCCCCATATCCCCAGCCTCCAGGCCAACATCTATGGCTCCAGGCCCCAGGCAGAACTCAAAATTTCAGGCTCTAGACCAACCTCTACAGGCCCAGGCTCCATGCCTGCCCCAGTACCAGGCCATTCCCAGGCTCTAAGTCAATTTCTGTGGCCCCAGATGCCAGAGGAGCCAGGGTCCAGGCTTGCCCCAGTAGACACTACCGACAGATTGGCCCTTGCAGGCCTAGTCTCCAGGACTTCCCTCACAGATCCAGGTTCCAGGACAGCCCGTGTAGATGTAGATACCAGGTCTGCACCTGTGGACTCAAGATCCAAGCCTGTCCCAGTGGACTCAAGTGGTAAGCCTATCACAGTGCCTAGCCAGCCCCTGCAGGCTTAGGCTTAAGGCCTACGCAAGTGCCAGTGAAACTTCTGTCAACCCAGGATCCAGGCCTACCCCCACAGACCCAATCAACAGGCCCACCCCAGTGGATCCAATTTCCAGGCCCAGCTACCTGCTAAACCAGGTATCAAGTCAGCCAACTGGACAATTCCAGCAGAAATCTCTCCTGAGGATCATGCCAGACAGGCTACCTAGAATCTCTAAATGGAATGACTAGTGAAATGCTCTTTTTAAAAAAGCCATTCTACAAAGACTGGAATAAGACTACTACTTCACATGCATGAACATCAATGTAAGTCAACAAGATATGAAAAATATGAAAAATAAAACAAACTACCACCACCAAAAAACAAAATAATCTCCTAGTGACTGAACCCAGAGAAATGGACATGCACAAACTGCCTAACAAAGAATTAAAAGTAATTGTTTTAAAGAAGTTCAGTGAATTTCAAGAAAATGTAAACAAATCCACAAAATCAGGAAAACAACAAATGATCAAGACAAACATTTTGGCAGAGAGATGTAAATTATTTTAAAAAAATCAAATTCTGGAGCTAAAAAATACAAGGAATAGAATGAATAAATGCATTAACAGCAGGATTGATAAAGCAGAAAAATCTGAGAACTTGAATAAAGGTAATTGAAAATAAACAATCAGAAGAGTAAAAAGATAAAGGAATAAGGAAAGTTTATTTGATTTATGGAACACCACCAAAAAGCAAATGTTCAAATTATGATAGTTTAAGAAATAAGGGATAAAACACAAGAAAGCTTATTTAAAGAAATAACAGCAGAAAAGTTGCCAAATTTGGAGAAAAATAAGTATCTAAGTACAGGCAGGTCAAAAGCCTCAAGACAGAAAGGAAGGAACAAAGGATTTACCAAACAACCAAAAAACAATTTTAAAAAATGACATTAGTAAGTCATTATATATCCATAATTACCTTGAATGTGAATGGAATAAATTCTTCGATAAAAAGAGATAAAATGGTGAATATATTTGAAAACAAGACCCAACTATATGCTTCCTACAAGAAATGCACTTTACTTTTAAGGAAACGCATAGATTCAAAATGAAGGGAAGAAAAAAGACATTCCTACAAATGGAAATCAAAAGAGAGCTATATAATACCAGATAAAAAGAGTTTAAGTCAAAAGCTCTAAAAGGAGAGAAAGATGGTCATTATATAATAAAGGGGTTGATTCATCAAAAGGATATAACAATTGTAAATACATATATACCCAATACTGGAACACCAAAATATGTAAAGCAAATATTAAATGATAGGAAGAGAGATATAGATTGCAATACAATGACAGTAGGGTATTTCAATACTTGACTTCCAGCAATAGACAATTCATCCAGATAGAAAATGAAAAAGAAATATGGGATTTATTTATTTATTTATTTATTTATTTCACTTTATATACATTTATTGCATTTTTTTATTATACTTTAAGTTTTAGGGTACATGTGCACAGTGTGCAGGTTTGTTACATATGTATACATGTGCCATATTGGTTTGCTGCACCCATCAACTCATCATTTACATTAGGTATTTCTCCTAATACTATCCCTCCCCCAGCCCCCCAGCCCCCGACAGGGTGTGATGTTCACTACCCTGTGTCCATGTGTTCTCATTGTTCAATTCCGACCTATGAGTGAGGACATGCAGTGTTTGCTTTTCTGTCCTTGTGATAGTTTACTGAGAATAATGGTTTCCAGCTTCATCCATGTCCCTACAAAGGACATGAACTCATCATTTTTTATGGCTGCATAGTATTCCATGGTGTATATGTGCCACATTTTCTTAATCCAGTCTATCATTGTTGGACATTTAGGTTGGTTCCAAGTCTTTGCTATTGTGAATAGTGCTGTAATAGATATACGTGTGCATGTGTCTTTATAGCAGCATGATTTATAATCCTTTGGGTATATAGCCAGTAATGGGATGGCTGGGTCAAATGGTATTTCTAGTTCCAGATCCCTGAGGAATCGCCACACTGACTTCTGCTCACCAATATCCACTGTTCTGCAGCCTCCGCTGCTGATACCCAGGCAA
Source organism: Gorilla gorilla gorilla (assembly GCF_029281585.2). Lineage (NCBI taxonomy): Eukaryota > Metazoa > Chordata > Mammalia > Primates > Hominidae > Gorilla > Gorilla gorilla. The sequence continues at coordinate 94,024,165 of NC_073232.2, read as the reverse complement.
ACAGGGTCTGGAGTGGACCTCCAGCAAACTCCAAAAGACCTGCAGCTGAGGGTCCTGACTGTTAGAAGGAAAACTAACAAACAGAAAGGACATCCACACCAAAACCACATCTGTACATCACCATCATCAAATATCAAAGGTAGATAAAACCACAAAGGTGGGGAGAAACCAGAGCAGAAAAGCTGAAAATTCTAAAAATAAGAGCGCCTCTTCTCCTCCAAAGGATTGCAGCTCCTCGCCAGCAATGGAACAAAGCTAAATGGAGAATGACTCTGACGAGTTGAGAGAAGAAGGCTACAGATGATCGGTAATAACAAACTTCTCTGAGCTAAAGAAGGATGTTCGAACCCATCACAAGGAAGCTAAAAACCTTGAAAAAAGATTAGACGAATGGCTAACTAGAATAAACAGTGTAGAGAAGTCCTTAAATGACCTGATGGAGCTGAAAACCATAGCACGAGAACTACGTGACACATGCACAAGCTTCAGTAGCCGATTTGATCAAGTGGAAGAAAGGGTATCAGTGATTGAAGATCAAATGAATGAAATGAAGTGAGGAGAGAAGTTTAGAGAAAAAAAGAATAAAAAGAAATGAACAAAGCCTCCAAGAAATATGGGACTATGTGAAAAGACCAAATCTACATCAGGTTGATGTATCTGAAAGTGATGGGGAGAATGGAACCAAGTTGGAAAACACTCTTCAGGATATTATCCAGAACTTCCCCAACCTAGCGAGGCAGGCCAACATTCACATTCAGGAAATACAGAGAATGCCACAAAGATACTCCTCGAGAAGAGCAACTCCAAGACACATAATTGTCAGATTCACCAAAGTTGAAATGAAGGAAAAAATGTTAAGGGCAGCCAGAAAGAAAGGTCAGGTTACCCACAAGGGGAAGCCCTTCAGACTAATAGCGGATCTCTCGGCAGAAATGCTACAAGCCAGAAGAGAGTGGGGGCCAATATTCAACATTCTTAAAGAAAAGAATTTTCAACCCAGAATTTCATATCCAGCCAAACTAAGCTTCATAAGTGAAGGAGAAATAAAATCCTTTACAGACAAGCAAGTGCTGAGAGATTTTGAAATATGGGATTTAAACTACACTTTAGAATAAGTAGAACTAAGAATCATATGTAGAACATTCCATCCAACATACACAAATCTACAAATGTGGTATACCCATTATGAGAATAAAGAAAAAAATATGATCATCTCAATAGGTGCAGAAAAAGCATTTGACAAAATACAAAATACTTTCATGATAAAAACTTCCAATAAGTTCAGTTTGGAAGAAATGTGCCTCAACACAATAAAGATTATATATGACAAACCCACAGCTAACATCATACTCACAGATGAAAAGATGAAAGCTTTTCCTCGAAGATTAGAAACAAGACAAAGATGCCCACTTTCCCAGTTTATTCAACATAGTACTAGAAGTTCTAGCCAGAGCAGTTAGTGAAAAGAAAGAAAGAAAAGTCCTCCAGATTGGAAAGTAAGAAGTTAAATTGTTTCTGTTTGCAGATGACATTATCATATTTATAGAAAACTGTAAATACTCCACTAAAAGTGTTAGAACTAATAAACTAATTCTGTAAAGTAACAAGATACAAAATTTACATAAAAATCAATATTTTCTATACACTAACACTGAACTATTTTAAAAATAAAGAAAACAATTCCATTTACAATAACTATATAAAAATAAAATATTTAGGAATAAATTTAACAAAGAAAGTGAAAGACCTGTACATGGAAAACTATAAAACAATGATCAAAAATTTTAAGAAGACAGAAATAAATGAAAAGATATCCTATGATCAAGGATTGGGAGAATTAATATTGTTCAAGGGTTCAAATTACCCTAAGTCATCTACATTTTCAATGCAATCCTCATCAAAGTTCGAATGATATTTTTTGCAGATGTAGAAGAAACAATCCTAAAATTTTCATGGAATCACAAAAGACCCCAGACAGCCAAAGCAATCTTGAACAAAAATAATAAAGCTGGAAGTATCTACCTGACTTTAAAACATACTACAAAACTATAGTAATCAAAATAGCATGGCACTGGCATAAAAACAGAAACATAGACTAATGGAACAGAATAGTGATGCCTAAAATAAATTCTCACACTTATGGTCAATTGATTTTTAACATTCAACAAATGGCCAATAACACATAATGGGAAAAAGAGAGTCTGTTCAATAAATAGTGTTGCATTTCACCCCACAGAAGAATAAAATTAGACCCTTGTCTCACATTGTATTAAAAATGAACTAAAAATGCATTAAAGACCTAATGTAATACCTAAAAATGTAAAACTTTTAGAAGGAAACATAGGGAAAATAAACTAGGACATTGGTCTGGGCAATTATTATTATTTTTTTAATATGACCTCAAAAGCAGAGAGACCAAAAGCAAAAATAGACAAATGGGCTTACATCAAACTAAAAGGCTTCTGCATAGGAAAGGAAACAATCAACAGATTGAAGAGACAACCTACAGAGTGGGAGAAAATATTGGTAAGCCATGCATCTTATAAAAAGTTCATATTTAAAAGATGTAAAGAACTTAAACAACTCAATAGCAAGAAAACAGCCCTTTTAAAAAATGTACAGAGGAGCTGAATGAACATTTCTCAAAAGAAGGCATGCAGTTGGCCAAGAGGCATATAAAAAGTGCTCAATATCACTAATTGTCAGAGAAATGCAAGTTAAAATCACAATGAGATATCATCTCACACGTGTTGGAGTAGCTATTATCAAAAAGACAAAAAGTGTGGGTTAGAATGTGGAGTAAAGGGAACTCTTGCACACTGTTGGTGGGAATGAAAATTAGTAGAGCCACTATGGAAAAAAGTATGGGAAGTTCCTCAAAAAATTAAAAATAGAACTACCGTATGACCTAGCAATCTCAATACTGGGTATATATCCAAAGGAAATAAAATCAGTGTACTAAAGAGACATCTGCACCCCCATGTTTATTGCAGCACTATTTAGAATAGCCAAGATATGGAATCAACTTAAGTGTCAGTGGATAAAGAAACTGTGGTATGCATACACAATAAAATACTATTCAGCTTTACAAAGGAAGAAAACTTTGTCATTTGCAACAACGTGGATAAGCTTGGAATACATTATGTTAAGTGAAATAGGTCAGGCACCGAAAGACAAATACTGCATGATCTCATGCATATGTGGAATTTTAAAAACTTGAACTCACAGAATGGTGGTTAACAGTGGCTGAGGATTGTAGGGTTAGAGAGATGTTGGTCAAAGCATACAAAATTTCAAATAGGAGGAAGAAGTTCAAGCGATCTATTGTAGAATATAGTGACTATAGTTAAAACAATGTATTATTGAAAGCTGCTCTGAGAGTATGTTTTAAGTGTTCTTACCACAAAAATTGATAAGTTGTGAGATAATGCTTATGTTATATAGCTTTATTTAACCATTCCACATTTATACACATTTTGAGACATCATGATATACGTGATAAATATGTATAATTTTTATTTATTAAAAAAGAAAACCTAGGCCGGGCACATTGGCTTACGCCTGTGACCCCAACATTTTGGGAGGCTGAGGCCAGCAGATATCTTGAGGTCAGGAGTTAGGCCAACATAGCAAAACCCCATCTCTACTAAAACTACAAAAATTAGCCGGGTGTGGTGGTGTGCTCCTGTGGTCCCAGCTACTTGGGAGGCTGAGGTAGCAGAATCATCACTTGAGCCCAGGAGACAAAGGTTGCATTGAGCCAAGATCTTGCCACTGCACTCCAGCTTGGACTACAGAGAGACACTCTGTCTCAAAAAAAATGAAAGAACATTGCGAAGATAATGCAGAGTTGTTGAAAAATTTTACCTCTGAAATAATGTTGCTATATTCGAGTCCTAACTTCACTTCTTCCTAACCTTGAGACCTATAGCTCAGTTTCCTAGGTTTTTATCAGTTTCCAACTGTAACACAGAGGTAATAATAGTACCTTCCACATAGGATTGTAAGGATTAAATGAAATAATTTATAACATGCTAAACAGAGTGACTGGCACAGAGTTAGCTGTCTATAAATGTAACTTATGATAATTTTTAGGAAGCATAAACGAGATTTCTAAATACATGCTCTATCTACTATCATCACGACTTTAGCACACTGCTTACATAAGTGAATTTTTCAAATGTATCCAGGTATTTATGTTCAGTTATATTATACATACTTTATTAATATTTGCATTTCCAGTACTTGCATAGTTCCTACTATTATATATAGTAGGCAAGAAAAATGTTCTTTGTCTGATGATCACATAAATTAATGATTTAATGGATAAATAAAAACATATGAACAGCTAATTGAAATTATAATGTAAATAGCTAAACCCCAATTGCCTTAAAAATATTATTTTATTCATTAATTTCTATAAAACTAACCATTATTTTAAAAATATTTATTAAGATTAAAATTGAATAAAGTATACTTAACCTGGAATTTATAAACATTAGTCATAGAAGGTCCACTGTTCCCAGACATTGTCCTGAAAGTTATGAATTCCAATGAGAATCCTCCTTTCTTGTCTTTGTCCCTACACATGTCTTCTAAACAGATTTGTACCATCAGAGTAGGAAGAAAAGGGAAAGACATATGATGTAAAGTAATATGTTATTTATTTGGCATCCCTTCTCTCTAAATCTATATTCCTGGCACAGTTATGATTTGTGGTGTACTACCACCACCCCACAGGTAAGTAGCAATTCTCATTTGGTGAACCAGAGCCCTTTGCAAGACATTTCTGAAAGTGCTAATGGGAAGGCTATTTCCTGCTTGGGAGACATAATGCTGGCAGGATGTGAATTTGGGGCTTTCAGAGCCAAATTCTCTGGACACATGAAGGAAGCCCATATGTCCTAGGAAAGAAGCAGGTCAGCCTTTAGAAGGAAACAGATTCAAGCAATTGAGAGTAAAAGAGAAACTTAGTAACTTTATTTGAAACACTGGATGGAGATTTGTTTGAAACCACTTCCTACACCTCCTCCAGAAGCTTCCCACTTACAGTGGCCAATATATGTATTTTTTTAAGTAGAAGTTTATTTGAGTTGTATTTTTGCCACTTTTCTACAGCATGTGTCCTGATTAATTTAGCTATGGAAAAAATTGAGATAACTTTGATTTTAATCATTTCCTAATGTCCAAGAAAAGGAAATTAAAAATTAAAAGGGAATCCATGAGCTAGAATTAAGATATTTTCTTGTTTTTTTAACTACTCATACATTTATAAAATATTTATTTGGCACTTACTATAAGCTGGACAGTTTTTCCTAGTTGGTTAGAAGGCATCAATATACCAAAAAGGCAAAGATCCTTGCCTTTATAGAACTTATATTCCAATGGGAAGAGAAAAAAGCATAATTATTTTGTAGATTGTTTAAAAGTCATACCTCTGGCAGGATGTGAGTAAATTGATACGGGAGGGAAAAAGTAGGACAGGATAGGATGTGTATGTATTGCAGAGGCTAAGGAAGAAATTTTGCATAAAGTAGTCAGGTTGGGCCTATTTGAGAATATGGGACTTGAGTAACTCTTTGAAGGAGGCGATGGTGAAGAGTTCTCCAACTGTAGGGACAGCCAGTGTAAGGACCCCAAGGTTAAAGCGTACATGGAATATCTAAGAAACAAAGGGAGTCCAGCATGAAGGAAAATAGGGAGAAGTTGCCAACAAGGTGATGCAGGATCATCTCCCAGAAGTCTTTGAGGTCCATTTTAATTTTGTTCTAAATGAAATGAGAATTTATTGAGAATTTTGAGTTGAGGGGTGGCATCATATGACTTTTGATTTGAAAGTGTATTCTGCTGCCCTTTGAGACTAGTTATTGGGCACATGAAGGGGCAAAAACAGAACGAGGGAGGCAACGTAGAAAGATATTGCAAGGATCCAGGTGAGAGATATTGGTAACTTGTCCAAAGTGAAAGTGGTGAAGGTAGTATATGATCACTATTTAGCATGTATATTTTGAATGTAGAGCTTACAGTATTTTCTTCCAGATCTGACATGGGGTGTGAGAGACAGAGAGGAGATAAGAATGATACCAAGATTTCTGCTAGGATGAAAAAGGCTGCAGAAGGAATTTTGGGTAAAAGATAAAGAGTTTAATTTTGGATGTGTTACGTTTGACATGCTCAACAGACTCACAAGTGGAGATGTTCAGTAGACACACTTTAATATGAGAGTCTGAGTTTCAGAAGCTAGATCTGAAAACATAAAAGGAATTCTGAATTACAGATGGGTTTTTTGTTTGTTTGTTTTTGGTTTTTTTTTTTCAGAGAGTCTTGCTCTTGTCACCCAGGCTGGAGTGCAATGGCACGATCTCGGCTCACTGCAACCTCTGCCTCCTGGGTTCAAGCGATTTTCCTGCCTCAGCCTCCTGAGTAGCTGGGATTACAGGTACCTGCCACCACATCTGGCTAATTTTTGTATGTTTAGTAGAGACAGGGTTTTGCCATGTTTGCCAGGCTGGTCTCGAACTCCTGACCTTGTGATCTGTCTCCTTCAGCCTCCCAAAGTGCTGAGATTATAGGCATGAGCCACTGTGCCCAGCCACAGTTGGGTTTTATGTCATGAGACTGGCTAAGATCTCCAAGGAGATAACATCGATGGGTAAGTGAAGAGGACAAAGGACTGAGTCTGGGGTATTCCACATCAAGAGTTAACATAGAAGAGAGGGGCCTAACAAAGGAAAATGAAAAGTGACGGTTGAGCTAGAAAAGATGCAAAATATGCATTATATCCATTACATCTGAGAAGCCACATGGAGAAAGTGTATTAAGGAGAAGGGAAGGATGAACCCAGTCAAAAATTGATGAGAAATCAAGTAAATTGAGAACTGAAAATGGAGCATTAGATTTAATGATGCAATTGTCATCTGGTGACCTTGATAAAAGTATTTTTGTAGCATATCAGGCAGGGAATGGCAAGAACATAATCACAGTAGTGGCAAAGAAACAGAGAAGAGGCATTTGAAACAATGATACAGATAACAGATTTAGGTAGTTTCCTGCACAGGGAGCAAAGGCATGGAGTAATAGCTGGCAAGTCAAGAGAGGGTTGGGTGATTTTCATTTGTTTGTTTTCTTTACTTTTTGAATTTTCCATATAAATATATATGGGAATATATATCCCATATATTTCTGATGGAATGACCTGATAGAGAAAAGGACAATTGATGATGTGAGAGAGAAAGAAGGAAGAGAAATGTTGGAGTGATGGCCTTGATTATGAGTGAGAAAAGATGGCCCTATTGCAAAAGTTGAAGAGTTTACTTTATATGGGAACGTGGATAATCAATTGTTGGTAAAAGGTGAAAATGCAGAGTAAGTGAATCTAGATTCAAGTAAATAGGTAGATGTGGGGATGGGAGTCTGTAAAAGCCTCAGTATTTTCAACGAATTAGGTGACAAGGTTAACTGAAAATAAGAATGTGAGAGGAGGAGGAGGTATTGGGATTTTCTGTGAGAGAGGAGGATCATAAAATGTCACTGAATAAAGAAGAGAGAGCTAATAGGTAGTCTAAGGGGAGTACAGTTGTTGATCATTGTTAGGTGTTGATTTGAGACCCATGGTCATGTATTTAATGAGGCCATTAGCTAGGTTTTGTGTTTTGTTCCAACTACCTACCTCCTTATGAACATAGGCACAGATAGAACAGGATTAAAATTTTACCAGATAAATACCATAAACTGAGATAGGGACAGAGAATTATGTGTATGCAACATAGTAATTATAATTGACTATTCAATTTATTTAGGAAAGGAGAGGGGAAAGGATGTGAAAGGATAAAGGACAGTTAAATTTTATAGGATTAATGAATTGGGGGCAACTGGTAGGTCAAGGATAGTTGTAAGTCAATGACTAGAGTGAGTGAGTTAGAAAGAGGAGAGTCAGTGCTTTCTAAGAGCACTCAGAGGACAACACATGTGTTGAAGATAATAGAAGGGTATCAGGTATTGATGGCTGTAAGGCCTAAGATGTATGACCATAGGAATGAGTGGCTGAGCTGTGGTGGGAAGCAAGAGCATTGGAGGAAAGGATGTTAAGGAAGTGGCAGGTGAAGATACTGAAAGTATCATTTCCATGTACTTTGAAATTCCAAAGAATTAAGGCAGAAGGAATAATAGCAAGAATGACAAGAAGTGAGAAGCTAAAATCATTGAAACATAAGGGGAAGTGAACATCATGGAAGAGGAGAATAATGCATAGTTCCAAAGGACCCCAAATTTCTGGGACCATCTGTGAGAAATGCTCTATCAGAGAACAATGATTTATGGGCTAGATTAAAGAACAATTACTAAATGACATTATATCTAAGTCTCAGATTCTATGAGCATTCTCGATTTGGATAAATTAATTTGGAAAAAAATTGATTATCTGTGGATAATTGGACTGGACACATATTGAACCCACAACTTCTGCCCTGATTTCAGGATTCCCTGTGTGGTTTGTAGGGACTTGATGATATTATGTCAGGTTCAAGGACTGAATTGTCATACATACTGATGGCTAATGATGAATAATGCCTGCATTTGTCCATTAGGATTTCTTTTTTGTTGTTGTTCTTCCTCTTTTTTTTCCAGTTTGAGAGAATGCCACCTACTGTTACTCATCACAAGCTGACAGGAAAAGTAGTTAGGAATATGGATTGTTTGGTCCAATTAGCTAATTTAGATGATATAATTTATAACACGAAAAATAATCACAAAACAGGTGTGTAATCAAGAGAAACTATTTTTCTAACAGAGTTCAATTTTTTTTCATGAGTTTTCATTTCTACATGGCAGTGAAAACTTTAATGTCAACACCTTCAGTTATATTAGTCTCAGTCAGTTGCTTTTTTCCTAAAAAATTAAGTACTATTGAGTCGCTTCCAAGATGGCTGAATAGGAACAGCTCCGGTCTGCAGCCTCAGCGAGATTAACATAGAAGATGGGTGATTTCTGCATTTCTAACTGAGGTACCTGATTCGTCTCATTAGGACTGGTTGGACAGTGGATGCAGCCTATGGAGGGTGAGCTGAAGCAATGTGGGGCATCACCTCACCTGGGAAACACAAGGGGTTGGGGGATTTCCCTCTCCTTGCCAATGGAAGCCGTGACAGACTGTACCTGGAAAAATGGTAAACTTCCACCCAAATACTGCACTTTTCCCATGGTCTTAGCAACCGGCAGACCAGGAGTTTCCCTCCCATGCCTGGCTGGGCTGGTCCCATGCCTACGCAGCCTTGCTCACTGCTAACGCAGCAGCCTGAGATGACCTGCAAGGCTGCAGCCTGGCGGGGGAGTGGGGCATCTGCCATTGCTGAGGCTTGAGTAGGTAAACAAAGTGGCCAGGAAGCTCGAACTGGGCAGAGCCCACTGCAGCTCAGCAAGGCCTACTGCCTCTATAGACTATACCTCTGTTGGCAGGGCATAGCTGAACAAAAGTCAGCAGACAACTTCTGCAGACTTAAATGTCCCTGTCTGACAGCTCTGAAAAGAGCAGTGGTTCTCCCAGCAGTGCGTTTGAGCTCTGAGAACAGACAGACTGCCTCCTCAAATGGGTCCCTGACCCCCGTGTAGCCTGACTGGGCAATGCCTCCCAGCAGGGGCTGATAGACACCTCATACAGGTGGGTGCCCCTCTGGGATGAAGCTTCCAGAGGAAGGATCAGGCAGCAATATTTGCTGTTCTGCAATATTTGCTGCTCTGCAGCCTCCACTGGTGATACCCAGGCAAACAGGGTCTGGAGTGGACCTCCAGCAAAGTCCAACAGACCTGCAGCTGAGGGTCCTGACTGTTAGAAGGAAAACTAACAAATGGAAAGGAATAGCCTCAACATCAACAAAAAGGACATCTACACCAAAATCCCATCAGTAGGTCACCAACATCAAAGGCCAAAGGTAGATAAAACCACAAAGATGGAGAGAAACCAGAGCAGAAAAGGTGAAAATTCCAAAAACCAGAGCATCTCTTCTCCTCTAAAGGATTGCAGATGCTTGCCAGCAAGGGGACAAAACTGGACGGAGAATGAGTTTGATGAGTTGACAGAAGTAGGCTTCAGAAGGTCAGTAATAACAAACTTCTCCAAGGTGAAGGAGCATGTTCTAACCCATTGCAAGGAAGTTAAAACCTTGATAAAAGATTAGACAAATGGCTAACTAGAAAAAACAGTGTAGAGAAGACCTCAAATGACCTGATGGAGCTGAAAACCATAGCATGAGAACTTGGTGATGCATGCACAAGCTTCAATAATAGCTTATTTGATCAAGTAGAAGAAAAGACATCATTGAGGATCAAATTAATGAAATAAGGCAAGAAGACAAGATTAGAGACAAAGGAGTAAAAAGAAACAAAGAAAGCCTCCAAGAAATATGGGAATATGTGAAAAGATCAAATCTACCTTTGATTGGTGTACCTGAAACAGACGGGGAGAATGAAACCAACTTAGAAAACACTCTTTAGGATATTATCCAGGAGAAATTCCCCAACCTAGCAAGGCAGGCCAACATTCAAATTCAGGAAATACAGAGAACACTGCAAAGATATTCCTGGAGAAGAGTGACCGCAAGACACAATTGTCAGATGCACCAAGGTTGAAATGAAAGAAAAAATGTCAAGGGCAGCCAGAGAGAAAGGTCATGTTACCCACAAAGGGAAGCACATCAGACTAACAGCGGATCTCTCAGCAGAAACCCTACAAGCCAGAAGAGAATGGGGGCCAATATTCGACATTGTTGAAGTAAAGAATTTTCAACCCAGAATTTCATATCCAGCCAAACTAAGCTTCATAAGTGAAAGAGAAATAAAATCCTTTACAGACAAGCAAATGCTGAGAGATTTTGCCACCAGGCCTGCCTTACAAGAGCTCCTGAAGGAAGCACTAAACATGGAAAGGATCAGCCAGTACCAGCTACTGCAAAAACATGCCAAATTGCAAAGATCATTGATGCTATGAAGAAACTGCATCAATTCACGGGCAAAATAACCAGCTAACATCAAAATGACAGGATCAAATTCACACATAACAATATTAACCTTAAATGTAGATAGGCTAAAGGCCCCAGTTAAAAGACATGGACTGGCAAATTGGATAAAGAGTCAAGACCCATCAGTGTGCTGTATTCAAGAGACCCATCTCACATACAGAGACACACAGAGGCTCAAAATAACAGGATGGAGGAAGATCTACCATGCAAATGGAAAGCAAAAAAAAAAAAAAAGTAGAATTTGCAATCCTAGTCTCTGATAAAACAGACTTTAAACCAAAAAAGATCAAAAGAGACAAAGAAGGCCATTACATAATGGTAAAGGGATCAATTGAACAAGAAGAGCTAACTATCCTAAATATATATGCATCCAATACAGGAGCACCCAGATTTATAAAGCAATTCCGTAGAGACCTACAAAGAGAATTAGACTCCCATTCAATAATAATGGGAGACATTAACACCCCACTGTCAATATTAGACAGATCAACAAGACAGAAGGTTAACAAGGATATCCAGGACTTGAACTCAGCTCTGCACCAAGTGGACCTAACAGACATCTACAGAATTCTCCACCCCAAATCAACAGAATAGACATTCTTCTCAGCACCACATCACACTTATTCCAAAATTAACCATATACTTGGAAGTAAAGTACTCCTCAGCAAATGTAAAAAACAGAAATTATAACAAACAGTCTCTCAGACCACAGTGCAATCAAATTAGAACTCAGGATTAAGAAACTCACTCAAAACCGCTCAACTACATGGAAACTGAACAACCTGCTCCTGAATGACTACTGGGTAAATAACAAAATGAAGGCAGAAATGAAGATGTTCTTTGAAACCAATGAGAAAAAGACACAACATACCAGAATCTCTGGGACACATTTAAAACAGTGTGTAGAGGAAAATTTATAGCACTAAATGCCCACAAGAGAAAGCAGGAAAGATCTAAAATCGACACCCTAATATCACAATTAAAAGAACTAGAGAAGCAAGAGCAAACACATTCAAAAGCTAGCACAAGGCAAGAAATAACTAAGATCAGAGCAGAACTGAAGGAGATAGACACAAAAAAACCTTCAATAAATCAATGAATCCAGGAGCTGGTTTTTGAAAAGATCAAAAAAATAGATAGATGGCTTGCAAGACTAATAAAGAAGAAGAGAGAGAAGAATCAAATAGATGCAATAAAAAATGATAAAGGGGATGTCACTGCCAATCCCAAAGAAATACAAACTACCATCAGAGAATACTATAAACACCTCTAGGCAAATAAACTAGAAAATCTAGAAGAAATGGATAAATTTCTTGACATATACATTCTCCCAAGACTAAACCAGGAAGAAGTGGAATCTCTGAATAGATCAATAACAGGTTCTGAAATAGAGGCAATAATTAATAGCCTACCAACCAAAAAAAGTTAGCCCAATTCTACCAGAGGTAAAAAGAGGAGTTGGTGCCATTCCTTCTGAAACTATTTCAATCAATACAAAAAGAGGGAATCCTCTCTAACTCATTTTATGAGGCCAGAATCATCCTGATACCAAAACCTCACAGAGACACAACAGAAAAAAGAGAAAATTTTGGACCAAAATTCCTGGTGAACATCGATGTGAAAATCCTCAATAAAATACTGGCAACCCAAATCCAGCAGTACATCAAAAACTTACCCACCACAATCAAGTCAACTTTATCCCTGGGATGCAAGGCTGGTTCAACATATGAATATTAATAAATGTAATCCATCACATAAACAGAACCATTGACAAAAACCACATGATTATCTCAATAGATGCAGAAAAGGCCTTTGACAAAATTCAACAGCCCTTCACGCTAAAAACTCTCAATAAATTAGGTATTGATGGGACGTATCTCAAAATAATAAGAGCTATCTATGACAAACCCACAGCCAATATCATACTGAATGGGCAAAAACTGGAAGCATTCCCTTTGAAAACTGGCACAAGACAGGGATGCCCTCTCTCACCACTCCTATTCAACATAGTGTTGGAAGATCTGGCCAGGGCAATCAGGCAGGAGAAGGAAATAAAGGGTATTCAAGTAGGAAAAGAGGAGTCAAATTGTTCCTGTTTGCAGATGACATGATTGTATATTTATAAAACCCCATTATCTCAGGCCAAAATCTCCTTAAGCTGATAAGCAACTTCAGCAGTCTCAGGATACAAAATCAATGTGCAAAAATCACAAGAATTCCTATACACCAATAACAGATAAACAGAGAGCCAAATCATGAGTGAAGTCCCATTCACAACTGCTACAAAGAGAATGAAATACCTAGGAATCCAACTTACAAGGGATGTGAAGGACCTCTTCAAGGAGAACTACAAACCACTGCTCAATGAAATAAAAGAGGACACAAACAAATGGAAGAACATTCCATGCTCATGGGTAGGAAGAATCAATATCATGAAAATGGCCATACTGCCCAAGGTAATTTATAGATTCAATGCCATCTCCATCAAGCTATCAATGACTCTCTTCATACAGTTGGAAAAAACTACTTTAAAGTTCATATGGAACCAAAAAAGAGCCCACATTGTCAAGACAATCCTAAGCAAAAAGAAGAAAGCTGGAGGCATCAAGCTACCTGACTTCAAACTATACTGCAAGGCTACAGTAACCAAAACAGCATGGTACTGGTACCACAACAGATACATAGACCAATGGAACAGAACAGAGGCCTCAGAAATAGCACCACACATCCACAACCATCTGATCTTTGACAAAGCTGACAAAACAAGAAATGGGGAAAGGATTCCCTATTTAATAAAGAAAACTGGCTAGCCATATGTAGAAAGCTGAAACTGGATCCCTTCCTTACACCTTATACAAAAATTAACTCAAGATTGCTTAAAGACTTAAATGTAAGACCTAAAACCATAAAAACCCTAGAAGAAAACCTAGGCAATACCATTCAGGACATAGGCACCATGGGCAAAGACTTCATGACTAAAACACCAAAAGCAATGGCAACAAAAGCCAAAATAGGCAAATGGGATCTAATTAAACTAAAGAGCTTCTGCACTGCAAAATAAACTATCATCAGAGTGAACAGGCAACCTACAGAATGGGAAAAAATTTTTGCAATCTACCCATCTGACAAAGGGCTAATATCCAGAATCTACAAAGAACTTAAACAAATTTACAAGGAAAAACAACCCCATAAAAAATGGCAAAGGATATGAACAGACACTTCTCAAAAGAAGACATTTATGCAGCCTACAAACACATGAAAAAATGCTCATCATCACTGGTCATCAGGGAAATTCAAATCAAAACCACAATGAGATACCATCTCATGCCAGTTAAAATGGCAATCATTAAAAAGTCAGGAAACAACAGATTCTGGAGAGGATGTGGAGAAATAGGAACACTTTTACACTGTTAGTGGGAGTGTAAATTAGTTCAACCATTGTGGAAGACAGTGTGGAGATTCCTCAAGGATCTAGAACTAGAAATACCATTTGACCCAGCCATCCCATTACTGGGTATATACCCAAAGGATTATAAATCATTCTACTATAAAGACACACACACACAGGTATGTTTATTGTGGCACTATTCACAATAGCAAAGACTTGGAACCAACCCAAATGTCCATCAATGATAGACTAGATTAAGAAAATATGGCACATATATATCATGGAATACTATGCAGCCATAAAAAAGGAAGAGTTCATGTCCTTTGCAGGGACATGGATGAAGCTGGAAACCATTATTCTCAGTAAACTATCACAAGGACAGAAAAGCAAACACTGCATGTCCTCACTCATAGGTCGGAATTGAACAATGAGAACACATGGACACAGGGTAGTGAACATCACACCCTGTCGGGGGCTGGGGGGCTGGGGGAGGGATAGTATTAGGAGAAATACCTAATGTAAATGATGAGTTGATGGGTGCAGCAAACCAATATGGCACATGTGCACCTATGTAACAAACCTGCACATTGTGCGCATGTACCCTATAATTTAAAGTATAATAAAAAATATTAAGTACTATTTTCTCATTTACTCCTCAGTTCTAAGTCACTATTTCTGTGTTGCCTTTGCCCTTCCTTCTGGTTTTGTAACACCCATGTGGAATTTGCATGTCACTAGACAAAGGTGTTGAAAGAGAACAGGGCATGGGCATGGTTTCTGGCATTGGTGACTACTGTTGCTGGCTATTTAGGTAACTAAAGGAATTAGTGCCTGAGATAGGGTAAAAGAGAATATCATTAGAGGAGGGCACATCAAATCGCTGGAAGACTAAATATTAGAAGAATTCTCTACATGTATGTCAAGACAGCAAATAATTAAATATATTAATTATTTAGAAAAAATAATAGCACGGGCAGAATATGTAGCTGGCTTGGCTATCTGGGACTCCTATGCCTTCCTGGCATATAGATGATTCTACAGAGGCTTATAAATCTTTGTTGCTGTCCCAGGGAAGTGGTATATTTTATAGTCTCTGCTCCTGGGTTACCCTTTCTTTGCTTGATGGCCATTCAGGAAATCTCCTGAATTGACATTCATCAAGCCAGCTTATGTTTTCTGAAAATGCCTGTAGTTTAGTCTGGGTCCCAGGAATAGAACTAGAAGTAAGATAAAAAGAAAGAGAATGTACTAAAGCCTAAAACTAATAGTATGATTCCTGGATAGCATATCCTATGGATTTAGTAGTTTAATTTAAGCCTGATGGTGCATCCATTTCAAACTACACCCTTTATTTTTTTACTCAGATTGGGATATAAGCTTTTCAGGAGCCCCAGACAGCCTAAGAAAACAGCTGCTTTAGATAATCTTGTTTGTGATGAGTTTTGAAAATGGAAGAAGAGAGAATACTTAAGGTACTGTATCATCTGGAAGACATACATAGCTATAACAACATACAAGTGTCACTTCCACCACACTTCTGAAAACAGGTGGGACATAAATTTCTGATAGAATATGGCAATAGATTCTTCCTAATTTTCTGCCTTTTCTCATTCACATGCCCTGTTCCATGAAAGATAATTAAAGATTTATTTCAGGCTAAATGAGCACTTACAATAATTTTGATAAAACTATGCCTAGATATCTAAACTACCCATCAATTTGACTTGTCAGTATCAGAGTAATACTAGGACAAACTGTCGACAAGCAAGTAGCGTAGGAACCATGGATGCTGAAACAGAGCTAAAGCCAGTTGTCTTTTACCTTGTTCAGGATGTGATAGAGAAAACCTCTGAGAATCTGTAACTTACTGCTAATGTGGGGTCTAGGAAGGCCTGGGAGGTGCATTCTATCAGATATGATAGGGAAAAGAAATCTGTGGTGTTCATTACTCAGTCTCCTTGACAGCGAGACCAGATGCCCCATTCATAAACTATGATACTATTTACTTAATATGACTTTCAGTGATACACTTTAGGCGGTTGTGTATTATGTACTTATAAGTATGTACTTATTCGGGTGTGATCTTATAATTCCCTCACATGGTTATGGGTACTAAACTGCTTACTAAGGGTGGAAATGTATGGAAGCTGTATTACTGACCTATGACATTAGAAACTCCAGCATTACTTTCTGTACCTTCATCATAATAAAAGGGCAAAGACCCTTGTTGCCCATTTTTCCTGCTCTGGGGTAGATTAAAAAGTAACCTACTTAAAAGATTAAAAGGTGATTATGACAGATAATGCCAATTAGTACTCACTTTCTCTCCCCCTTCTTCCTTTGTAATAGAACCTTCAATAGAACATGACCATTCAACTGAAGACTTCATTACCCTCCATTTCCTGATGTTACATATGGCTATACAGTTAAGTTTCTACCAAAAGACTTAGAGCATACACAGTGAGTACCATTTCTTGGCCCTGCCTTTAAAGAACATAGATATAATTCACTTTCCTTGCTCTCCGTTCCCTGTTTAGGAAGAATGTTATGATGACATGAACTGAAGCAACAATTTTAGACTGTGAGATGAAATCCACATGTTCAAGATGGCAGAGCAGCAAACCAGAAGGAGCCTGGATCTGCAGTGACAGCCCTGGATTCTTAGGCTTGTACTGATGTATGGGGAAGAAACAAACTTCCGCTTATTTAAGCTATAATGTGATATTTTGATGTTAGATTCAATAAATAAACTGGTCATCTGAATATTATAGCAGCAAGTGGCTGCTTTCTAGAGTATGTTTGAAAGGCTAATTTAGTGGGAACTCTTGTTACTCATGTAAAAATATCATCATGACACTCATGAGACACAGAATTTGATAGTTTCATAAGAACATAAACTAACAATTATTTTAAAAGTAGTTTCATATTTGAATGTGGAGGAAGCCAAGCATGGTGGCGCGTACCTGTAGTCCCAACTACTTGAGAGGCTGAGGTGGGAGGATTGCATGAGGCCAGGAGTTTGAGGCTGCAGTGGGTATATTCATGTCAGTGAATAGCCACTGCACTCCAGCCTGGTCAATAGGGCAAGACCCTGTCTCTACACAAAATAATAATAATAAAGAAAGAAATTGGAATCATTGCTATCCTTGTGTATGAAGTATAATTGTATACCAGGTATTCAAGGGTGAGGAAGTCAAGCTGATGCATGGGGTTATCTTCTTTCTACTTTTGCCCATTTTCGGGGGAGTGTGTGGGGAGAACAAGAAAACCCAGGACTGAATTAACCAAGAGAAATCCAAAACAAGTAAAGGGAACCTCACTCTATCCTTTACAGAAAACAGAAGAAAGTAAAAGTTACTGTGACTCTTAGAGGGTGACTCTAACTGTTGTGAGTAGGAGTAAGAATCCCATAACACTAACAGAAGGAGGACCTGAACTCTCTTCCATATGTCTTAATATGGACACTTCAGCACTTGAATCTACGGAGGAACATGGTCAATTTGGGTGGGATACACATTCAGTCATTTATTCAGTTATCATTTAAGTCTCTACCTAATAAAAAATCTAAACCAATAAATAAGAATTCATGTCTTATTACTTGTCTGTACTGTTGGCTGAGTTTAGGAACTGTTGATTAAAAAAAATATGTTGTATTGGCCAGACGTGGTGGCTCACACCTGTAATCCCAGCACTTTGGGAGGCCGAGGTGGGCAGATCATGAGATCAGGAGATCGAGACTATCCTGGCTAACACGGTGAAATCCCGTCTCTACTAAAAATACAAAAAATTAGCCGGGTGTGGTGGTGGGCACCTGTAGTCCCAGCTACTCAGTAGGCTGAGGCAGGAGAATGGTGTGAACCTGGGAGGCGGAGCTTGCAGTGAGCCAAGATTGTGCCACTGCACTCCAGCCTGGGCGACAGAGCGAGACTCTCTCAAAAAAAAAATGTTGTATCACCTCCACTTCATAAAGCCTATATTCTAGAACCTAACTGTAGGCTGTAAAGATTAGAGAGTTTATAATTTATTATGTAAGTGTTATATTGCTCACCTTAAATGAAAGACAATTTCTAGTTCACATGCATTTATTGTTCATACATTTGTCCATTTTTTTTGGAGATCAATCAAGAACTCTCCTTTTTTCTTGGAAAAATAGTGAAAATTTGTATATTTCCTATGCTTTATTTATTTTATTGAAATTCTGCCCACCTTTCTAAATACCCCTCTGTTACAGGAATTTACTCTGCAGTTGGGAACTTCAGTAGTGAATTTATACTCACACTATTTTACGCTAAACTAAAAATTTTGACAGTCACTAATGGTACAGTAATGAAATAATAATAGGTCCAATTTTCTGGTTATACAAAGGGAGAAAATTGTTCTACTTCTCGAAAGTGTTGAGCTAATTGGATAAGATAGTTGGGGGTAATCAAAATGGTTTATTCTGATAAGAAGGTAGCTGCAGTAATTTTATTTTTCTTTTGCATATTGATTATCTCTATCTCTATGATAATTAGTGAGATCAAATACTCATTTAATAATTATTTGCATTTCATCATTTAATAAAAATCTTTTCAGGCACTGATCACAAGGAAATTCTATAATGAATTATTTCACATTAACTCTAAACTCATTGGGCTAGTTTATATAACATCAAGTAAGCTACTATTAACTTTGGGTGAGAGCTGGACACAGTGGCTCATTTCTGTAATCTCAATACTTTAGGAGGCAGAGGTATGAGAATTGCTTGAGGCCAAGAGTTTAAACCAGCCTGGGCAACATAGTAAGACCTCATTTTTACTGGAAATTTTAAAAATTAGCTTAGTGTGGTGGTGTACATCTGTAGTCCCAGCTACTTGGGAGGCTGGGGTGGGTGGGTGGCTTGAGCCCAGGAGTCTTGAGACTGCAGTTTGTTGTGACTGTGGCACTGCACTCTAGCCCAGGAGAAAGAAGGGGATCCCTATCTCTAAAGAAAGAAAACAACAACTTAAAATAGGATGTAAATGTAAAGAAATCCATCTAAGGGGTTTAGATAAACTGATAAAAGGCAAATTAGGATCTTTGTGTAAAAAATTATTATATTTTGGAAAAAACCATATAATTCACCAAGTCCCTCATTTTATATCTGCTTCATTTTACAGGGGGCAGACTGTACATAGTTGAAAAGAAATTACCTTCTCCAGATCATAAGTGAGTAAGATTTCATAAGATAGATCTGGATATGTTTTGACAGTTTGATAGTATTACAGCAAGTTAATTATCCCAAAGTTATTTCTATTATTAGAGTGAGAATTCTGAGTTGACTTATTTCCTCTTGTCTTACATAGTTTGAAATTTTTTTATTATTGGTTCTACATAATTAACCAATAGTTGGTCTTTCTTGAAGAGGTCACTGGAAATTGATTTTTATATCTGAAAATTTAATCCACTTTGGAAAATGTGGAAACTACATCATAGAGAGATTAAATAGCTTTCTTAAGGTCATATCTAGCTGAAGCTAGAATTCAAAAATTAGTTTTCTGAATTTAAACATTTACTATTTTGGGGATATTCTGTAAATGTAGAAGTCAAGAACCTAATATATTTGCAGGATAGATTGTGATTCACAGTTTATTTTTTCTTCATTTTAAGTCTTATACTTTATATATATGGTGAATATATTGGAACTGGATGGAGACCAGAGAAATTTTTAGTAGTTGTCAAAACTATCAAACATTTGCTCAAAACTAACCTATTTAGTTCTTACTATTAAAAAAGTGAACTACAGAGGATTAAATAGCTGGACCATCCAGATTGGCATCCTCCATCTAAATTCTTAAACTCAAGAAGAATCTCCACCAGATTTGGTTTAGTGTCGATACTATTTATTTTCAAAAGATGCTATCTGTTGGAATAGTGAGAATAATCATATTGGCATTTCTACACAACAGTTATTTTTGGCATGTGGTAGATGCCAGAAAACTACATGTTACTTGGAATGAGGGCTATTACAAGTTCTGATATAATCAGATAGATTTAGGTTCTACTGGCTCTATTATTAATTGCTTTGTGCACTTGAGTAAGTAAAGAAATGTCTCTAATCCTACAGATTTGGGAATGGTAATATTCTTAAAGTGTTACTCCATTCCAAAGTCTGATTGATGGTAGGTGACCCCTATATTCTTATTTCCTTTGGTAGAACTTGAAACTAAACATGGTGGGGCAAATAGGGATTAAAAGGCAATGAAGAATTAATTTATCTATTTTCACCAAAATGCCTTTGTTGCTTGTTGTTATTTTATCCTAATCGCACAGCTATTGTAGAATTTTATTAATTCAATTCTTAGCCTCAGAAAGGTTGGGATTCTTTCCCTGGCTTTGGCCCTCTCCAATGAGTGTTATTCAATTGTAATGGGTCTCAGTTTCTTCAATTGTGGATGGGGAAATATCTTGCTTATAGTGTTATCTTAAGGTTTAACTATGACTAAATGTCATAACAATAGTGAAAACAATTTTTCAATTATATAGTGCAATATAAATGCACAGGCTGTTTTTTAATTTTTATTATTATGATTATTATTTCCAGTTCCTATGACTTTGGAGACCTATGAAAAGACACTTAACAAAAATTTACTAAACATTAACATGCCTGCTTTTTTTAATACAACCAAGTTGAAAAACCCCAAGGGAACAGGCTATAAAAAAACCCCACAAAAGCAGAACTAATAAAAGCACTTGTGTTTTCTCTGAAATAAATATTTAAGAATGCATACTATGTTATAAAATCTGTAAAATTTTGAAAAAAGAGTAAGATAGTTAAGTTAAATCCTACCTTCTTTGCAATTCTATAATCAGCCCTTTTAAAATATGATAAATATGACATTCTATTTAAGATCGCAAGTAGTCTGTTCAAAGAATTATCTTTCAGAGTTCTCACCTTGTTTTCCATAATTCCTAACAAAATCACATCTCCTATTTATGCGGAAACTATTTGCTCCAAATGCTATTTCTTCCTCTGATCTTATAATCAGGCTGAGATGTGCTCTTGCTAGTGTATCACAGCAGTAACCACAACCAAGAGCTCAGAATTTCTAAACCTGATTAGTTTCTGCAATTTATATTTCATCACTGACATATCAGTCTGTAAATAGATTGAGAACTGTGCATGTTGAAATGAAATTTACACATTTAACAACTGAAGAAGATCGTTCATTTTTTAAAGAAATTAATTCACTTCTAATGAAGGATGGAAGACTGTCTGAATCATTCATTAGTTTAACCTTTTCCATCTTCTAAAAATCAACCCATCATTTACAGGACAATACTGAGAGAGTATAATTTCCCATACACCTAATAGTTAATCAAAATAGTTCCTTAAATCTTTATTAGGAATTTTCACTTTAAACATTTGTTTTACCAGAGTACTAATATATGAGTATCAGACAAATCAAAAATAAATAAAATATATTGAGTTAGTACTTTATGAGTCATTCTTTTGAAATTTCCCCTTAGCTATACATCACAAGTTTTGGAAAGAAAGCACTTCTAACTAACATTAAGACAGGACACCTTTTTCAAGCTTTTGTAAAAATAAAAAAAAAAACTAAAATCTTACATAAGTGAATATTTAAGATACAAAATATTTAAAGACAGAGAAAATCTGCCAGATGAACCCTCTGATGGAAGAGGCTTAATGCCTCTTCTAATCCCCAAGGGTTTAAGAGCCAAGCAATTGTACAAAATTGAAAACTAGACATCTGTCTCTATGACATGGTGGACATAGTGTCTGTGTGTGTGTGTGTGTGTGTGTGTGTGTGTGTGCCTGCATATGTGTGCATTTGCATGCATACATAGTTCTTGCATGTCCACCTCACTCCTATTACTTCTCATTTAACTAAGATTTGATAACAATATCATCAACCAAAATTGGGACAGGGTGTAGAAGGCTCTGAAAGTCAGATATTACTCTGTTTA
Organism: Gorilla gorilla gorilla; assembly: GCF_029281585.2. Lineage (NCBI taxonomy): Eukaryota > Metazoa > Chordata > Mammalia > Primates > Hominidae > Gorilla > Gorilla gorilla. The sequence goes on along the minus strand of NC_073232.2, from coordinate 94,001,815 downwards.
TTACCTGTGATATGGTTGGTAAGAAAAATGATGATGCTTTATAGAAATGGCAGTTTTTACTGTTTATTGATTTTAGTGTTAGATAATTCAAATTCACTTTGCTTCTGATGTCCAAAAATTTGAATGCAATCGATCCAGTTACTGATCACATTTTGTTAATGTTGCCCTTTACAACAAAAGCTTCTTCAAACCTCAGATTCAAAAGGTAATAAGATTATCCTTTGATAAAACATCTGAATTTTTAAATATTTTTAATATTTTAATTTCAAATATTGCATTTAATATATAATATATAAAATTGAGTATGCATTGAGCCTGAACCAACAGCTAGAGTGCTTTAACCACTTTATATGTATTATTATATTTAATATTCACAGCAATTATATGCAAATGAGATTCATATTATACCTATTTTTCAGATGATGACACTGGGGCATCATCTGAAAGGAGATGATAAGTATGGAGAGGATAAGTATGTTGCTCAATATTGTTGCTTTGTGTGTGAAAATGTAGGTGATTGAGGCAGAAGTCAATTTGAGCCTAGATCTTCTAGTGCTCTTTAATTTGCCAATTTAAAGACACAAAGGTCTGTCTTTTTTGTCTCCATTATCTGTCTTCCTCATTTTTCAACTTCTCTGAAATTTGTTTAAAGTCCTTGTACTTTTCTTCTACATTGTTACAGAACATCTTAAATTTTTCTTTACATAACAAATTCAATATTCTGAATGTTACGCAGTTTAATTTTCTTTGATGAATTCATGTTTTTCCTTACTTTAACAGTTCTACTCATTTTAAATTACTTCATCAAGATTGGAAAGCCCATATTTTCTCACACTTTTTTCTCTGAATCATCATCATCATTGTTGTCGTTGTCATTGTCATCATTACCCTGTTCCTTTGGTACTATACCTAGTCCATTATCCTCTGTGGAGAATTTGCTATATGTCTCATGGCTTCATGGGGAGGGAACTCCTATTTCTCTCATGGCTTGTCTATGCTTTCCAGAACTAACAACAAAAATTAATTCTGCATTCGCTGTGTTTGCCTGGTTTTTACTTCTTTTCTTGCAACACTGCTACAGTTCAGAGGAGTTCCCATAGTTAATCCAAAAACTATATAATTTCTGTAGATGTCACCAATTTCTAGTTGCAGTTATAATGTACTTTCTGCCCTATTATTGTTTCTATTTGGTAATTTTAGTAAGATTTCATATGACCGGCTAAGACATTTGTTTTTCTGTCCCCATTGTTTTCCTAAAGTCAAAGTTTCATGTCCTCTTAATGCTTATGAAGAGCGTAATTAGATTCTACTCGATTTTTTCCCTCACAGTAGAGCAGTTTATGAAGGAGATAATACCAATACAGTCCCCTAGTTTTCAAGTGATTTTTTCTGTTATATCTTGTTTTTAATACATTGAAATACATTAAACTGGTGCAAGTTACTGTTTAAATTTTACTATTCCAGACGAAGATAGCAGGAGATGGGCTAGTTAGGCAAGGATAGGCTGCAGTAACAAATAGATCCAAATGTATAATTTGTCAACATAATAGAAATGTTTTGATTTCCCTCAGCAAGGTGTATTGTGGTTGCAGTTTTCTGGGCAGGAGAGTGGGAAGGATGAGGAAACTATATTCAACACAGTCATTTGAGAATTCATGCTGCAAGTAGCTCTGTTGTCTTTAACACATGGATTCCTAGATTCCTTAGACTGCTGTCAGTCAACAAGGAGAGCAATAATGTGAGGCAGCACAGGAAAGTGTTAATGGCCAGGTCTGGAAGTGCTATATAGCACCATCTGCTCATATTACACAAACTTTAGCTGACTGAAAGAGAGTCTGGGAAATACCGTCTATCTGTGTTCCCAGAAAGAGGAAACATTTTGGCTTGGGGGGGAATATCTAGCAGCATACTTTATTCCATATAGTTTTGTACTACCTAATTAGAAGCTTGTCACTTTCTATATGTGGTTTACATGTCCATGTGTGTAGTGTATATGCGCAGAACAAATGTTGCCTTGAGTTTCCTTTGTACTTGTAAGTAGAACCTCTTGCCTCTGTAGGGGATCTTTCCATGAGGACTCCACATAAGGAGATACTTTCCACGGATAATGGAAAGATATGAAACTACTCATCCCCAACTTCCAGTATCTGTTATTTCCAATGCTTTCATATTATGTATAATTGTGTTAGTTGCACTTCACTGGTGTCTGTGCTCTAACTTTTCTACATAACTGTTCTTCCACAGCTTAGAGACTTGAGGACTAGTCTATTCTTTGCAAAGAAAAAGTTCTATAGTTAAGAAAATATTTAGAAATGTCTTGATTTTACCCTACAACAATTTTCAGGAATAATAGAATTTTCTAATTTATTAATGAATCATTTAAGTGGGACATCAAGCTGAAGGGTTAGTTATCTGTACTCCTTTTGCCTTTTTGACCAGAAAAAAGAAAGCAAAATAATATTTCATGCAACGGCTATTCTTGCTTCCTGAATTTGCGTGTTGTGAAATACTTTATGAGTTGAAGAAAACAAGAAAAGCTTCCTGTATGTTGTGTTTATATTTTTATTTAGACACATTATTTTGCTTAAATTAAATCTATTATGTTTAATATAATGGCAGAGAGTCATCATTTTGTCTTCTAAAGATATCAGAATGTTCATTATTGAAAAGATACACTTATATAATTTCTAAAGAATTTAGGAGTCCTATGCTGCCACGCAAAAGCTGATGTTTTAATAGGCTATGGGAAGACTACCTCCACAGAGCAGGGAAAGTGAAAGGCTATGACATTGTTGATTGCAGATTTGTGAACTCTGCAGTTAAGGTTTATCAATTTCTTCTACCTATATCTAGAGCATGCTCCTTTATGATAAATACCGAAGACTTAAAATGTGTAACGATGATTCAGATTCAACCTTGACAAAGTAAACTTCAAGGGATTAGATCATGATTTTTTGTTATTCTATTTTAAAAACACAAAAAAGAGTAAACTTCAATCAAAAGGCCTTATACTTTTGGTATGAATATGTATAGTACTTAAAATTTGTGTACTGCTTAATATCAGTCATAAAATGCTGAGATTAAAATAATTTAACTTTTTTTTAACTCTAGAATTACTCAGAGGCTTTTGATAGAGATCAAGTATGTCTTATTTACCTGTCTTATTTGACCACTGTTTTATAACACAAATGCCAACATATCCCAAATAACTTTTCTGCAGAACACTTTTTAGAAATGCAGGCAAAGAACTTTAAGATATGCCAAAGCTGTAATTTACATTCCCATAGCTCTTTAAATTAAGGAACAGTGTTTTAACTAATTAAATTACCTGCCATTTTTCCTTGACATACTATTATTCATTTGAACATGCTTTCCAGATGTCAGGCATATATTGCATCCAAAGCCTTGGTGTCTTCTCATCCAATGGAGTGGGCATGCCTGCAAAGGAATCAGCTCACTGACCATCTTTAAGGTCAAAATTAAACCAATCCTGAATCATTTTACTTCTGTTATTTCACTGTATATCTTTTTTATTCTGTGAGCAGAAACCATAAAGAATGAGAATATTTTCATAGCAGCATGAACCTAATAGGCTAGGAGACAGCCTTAGGGCATTTTCTAACTGGCGTAAAAAGTTTTCTTGTTCATTTCAACATCAAGTCTAAGAAATCTTCCTTTCATTTTAAATAACTCGGCTTTCTTAGGAGAGACTTGCATACCTAGACATTTGCAAAATCTGTATTTTTAGCAGACATTATATTTTTAACCTAATCTGAACCCATTTTCTTCTGAACAAGATAGGCATAAAGAATAAAAGATTCTAAAATATTGAGAGTATTTCAAGAAAGAAAAGAAAGAAGAGATATAAAATAGAAATCCAGATGCCATTTTAAGTAGTGGTAAAATGTTTTGATCACAGATACTTACAGAACTCTTTTCAGGCTTATCATCATTTAGAGAGAATGAAGTCAGCATCAGTTAAGCCCCTCTTTGACCTCAGTAATTGCCACCCTATCATTTGAAGATGGTTAAAGAAAGACAAAGATATTAACTTATTAGCACTAATACAGCATGTTTTGTTTTATAAAGCTCATCCAAAAATAATAACAATCCTATGAAGCAGTTCATCTTATAAGAAGTTTAAAAGATAATAAAACAGAATGTCAGAAATGTAAAGGAACATTTAAGTTTGCACATTTAGGAAGGTCTTGAATCAAGATTTTCCCCTACAGTCATTCTTTTAGTCATTGCAATATATTATATTGTCAACACATTTGACAACAGAATAAATACATTTTAAAGAGTCAATTTAATTTAGGGATACCAAGTTTAAGTGAATGCGCCATAAGAAGTTACAACAATGTTGTGTTGGAAATGTAGGAAGGTAGAATTTATACTCCATAAATAATGTACGAGCAGAGATATTTTGAGTCTCTGTTCATCTGGAGTCCAGTTGGGAAGGATCTAGGAAGATAGAGAATGGAAAGAATCAATTACCTTCATTTACATGTATATAACATTTTTCCTAATGTAATACAGCATGTGCTTGCAAGTCAAAAAGGCGTATTTGATCCTTCAAGTAGGAGGTAGCTTTTAAAAAGGCATGTTTGAGTCTTAGAACTACTATAAAATTGGTGTATATCCATGGAGAGTATGTTTAAACATTTTGAGCCTTTTTCTTCCTTTTGTTAGTAGTGATGATAATAATATCCAACTGTTATATATCGTGAATAATCATATGGTGAGTTTTACATTACTTTAGATACTGTAAATTGCTGTCAATTATGGTTGATTTTATTAATAGCCATAACAGCCTAAAATGTCATGGTTTTATTAGTGCTGTTTACATTTTTAGTATTTTATCCACAAATATTGTCTAATGTGAACTTTGGAACTTTGTCTGACTCCAGGTTCTGCCACCTCTCAGCTGTGTGACCTTAATTAAGTCATTCAGTCTTTCTCAATTACAGATTCTTCATCTACAAAGAAGTCATAATAGGTACTTTTAAATTAGATTCAATATTCTACTTCCACTTAGGATGAAGAAAACTGCAAGAATATTACTGTCAAGCCTCTGAACAAGAAAGCCAGCTGTTGGACATGATAACTTTGAGCCTGTCAGAGAGCTGATGTTCTAAGGCAACTGGGTAGACTGAATCCCAAAGTGTAAGAAGTCCCTTCAAGGATTAAAAAGACAAATTCTTTTATTTTAGAGAGAGTATGGAAGGAGATGTGGCAGCCTTCAAAGCAATAGAAACAGAACAACTGAAATGTTTACAAATTCTTAAAGGTTATATGAAGGGAGTATGACAGTTAAAAAAATCTGTGTGTCCCAGAAGGGTCTTTTCCATGGGCCACCACCAAATATTTATGAGCAATTCAGGGCAGAGCAGGAGACCTCAGAAGGCACCGGTCACCTACCATAAACCAACAGTAGCACAGGTTTGCAGGGTGAAAATATTAGAGGGATAAATAATGACAGAACCTGGAAACTCCAGTCTAAGAAACAGGTATTGCATAGGAACAAGGTGGTGATCTGTCACTGGAAGGTGACCTAGTGGGGAAAGTAGACTGCATGCACACACAGAAAATATAGGAAATCAATAAGGATATAGAAGGTTTAATTTTATAAACCAACTTGACCTAATTCATATTTATAGAACACTCACACAATAGCAAAATGCATATTATTTTCATATGCACTTGGACCATTCATTAAAAGAGAGCATATGATGAATAATAAAACACATTTCAAAAAGTGTAAAGTATTGAAGTAAATCATGGTATGTACTCTAACTAAAAATTAAATTAAGAATCAATGCCAGATAGGAGGAAGACCCCAAATATTTTGAAATTATTTCACATTCTTCTTTGTATTGGATAAAGAAATCACAACTGAATGAAAATGAAAATATATCAAATTATATGCAATACAGTTAAAACAGTGCTTCAGAGAAATTTACAGATTTAAATGTTTTTAATAGAAAAGAAGAAACATTCTCCAAAGAATGGTCTAAGTTGTCATTTTAAGGTGATCCCCAAAGCAGAAAACAATCAATAAAATGAAAAGCAGAAAAAAAGAAGAGAACAATTCAAACAAAAAGTTGATTTTGAAGATATCAATGAATTTGATAGATTTCTAGTTAGTCTAAGATAAGCCAGCTTAGCAATTGTAGAGGTTTTAAGACAAATATGCATACAATTATTGTATATCTATATACAAACAGTTATTGCTGAAAAAATTAAAGACCTAAATAACTTGAATCATTCACCTTGTTTATGGATCAGAAAACTCAGTATTGTGAAGATATCAGTTCTCTTCAAAGTTATCTACTGTTTCAGTGCATTCCCCAGTCTAAGTTACAGCAATCTATTTTCCTGGTAGAAACTGATTTTTATAATGACATTATAAATACAAAATTTAATTGATATTACAAATACAAAAGGTCCTAGAATTGGCAAGACAATTTTTCAAAAACAATAAAGCCAGAGGCATTCCATATGTATACATATTTCAAAACGTCATGTGGTACACAATAAGTACATGTTATTTACTGTCAATTTAAATTAATTAATTAAAAAGTATAAAGCTAGAGGACTCAAAATGTCTAATTTCAAAGCTATAGGTAAATAAGCTACAGTCAACAAGGCACTATGATATTGGAATAAAAATAAAATTTAGGTCAATGAGATATAGTGGTTTCTCTCTCTCTCTTTTTCTCTCTCTCTGTCTCTTTTTCTCTCTGTCTCTCTGATTCACCCTCCTTTTATATATCCAATTAGGTTTAAACAAATATTCCAAGGTAATTCAAAAGGTAAAGAAAAATCTTTTTATACACCGTGCCGTGTAGTAGATATCTATATGTAAATAAACTCAAACTTTACAACATATATTTAAAAAATTTACTGAGAAAAAACTGTAGTCCTACACAAAAACTAAACTACACAATTTCTAGAAGAAATTATAGAACAGATTATTTGTCACTATAGGTTTGGCAAAGATTTCTTAGATAAGACACGAAAGTCATAAAGCATTAAAGGAAAAAATGAAAAATTAGACATCATCAAAGTTAAAAATTATCTCTTCAAAAGAAGCTAAGGAAATTAAAAGATAAGCCATGCTGTGGGAGAAAGTACTCGCAAAAATATATCCGGGATAGAACTTTGTACTAGACTTTCTATATTTTTGAAAACATGTTTTTATTTATTTTTTGTATAAATTGATGAGGTACAAGTGCAATTTTGTTGCATGCAAATATTGTGAAATTGTTAAGTCAGGGCTTTTTAGTGTCCATCACCTGAATAATATACATTGTACCTATTAGGTAATTTCGCATCATCCATTCCCCCTTCCACCTCCTCACCCTTCTGTGTCTCCATTTTCTATTGTTCTACTGTCTACACTCACATGTACACATTTTTTAGCACATACTTGTTAGTGAGAAAATGTGATATTTGACTTTCTGTGCCTGGCTTGTTTCACTCAGATCATGGCCTCCAGTTCCATTCATGATGCTGCAAAAGACATGCTTTTATATTTTTTATAGCTGAGTAGTATTTGATGGCATACACGTAGCACATATTATTTATCCAATCATCCATTGATAGACAATAAGACTGATTCCATATCTTTGCTATTGTGAATAATGCTGTGATAAACATATGGCTACAGGTATCTTTTGATATGCTGATTTATTTTTCATTGGGTAGATACTTAGTAGTGGGATTGCTGGATGAAATAATAGTTCTGCTTTCAGCTCTCTGAGAAATCTCCATACTGTTTTCCAATGATGTTGTACTAATTTATCTTCCCACAAATAGTGAATAAGAATAACCTTTTTTCTGCATCCTTGCCAACATCTGTTATTTTCTATTTTCTGTCTCTTTAAAAATAATTCTTCTGGAGAGGGCAGATAAAGATGGCAGAATAAAAAGTTCCACTACTTATTAGAGCTAAAGAGAGAGGTAGGCCCCTATACAGTAATAGCTGGAGACTTTAACACCTCACTTTCAGTTTTGGACAGATCTTCCGGACAAAAAATATCAACACAGAAATATCAGACTTAATCTGCACTACAGACAAAATGAATCTAATAGAGATTTTATCCAAGAGCTGCAGAATATACAATATTTTCCTTTCACATGGATCATTCTTAAGGACAGCCCATATGTTAGGTCACAAAACAAACCTTAAAGCATTCAAAAACACTAAAATAATATCAAGCATATTCTCTGACCACAAAGGAATAAAACTGGAAATTAGTAACAAGAAGAATTATAGAAGCTATTCAAATACATGGAAATTAAACAATATGCTCCTGAATGACCAGTGGATCAATAAAGAAATTAAGAAGGAAAATGAAAAATTTCTTGAAACAAGTGATAATAGAAACACAACATACCAAAAACTATGGGATACCAAAGGCAGTGCTCAGAGGAATTTATAGCTATAAATGCCTACATCAAAAAAGAGGAAAAACTTCAAATAAACAATTGCATGATGCATCTTAAAGAACTAGAAAAGGAAGAGCAAACCAAACCCAAAATAAGTAGAAAAAAGAAATGATAAATATCAAAGCAGAAATAAGTGAAATAGAATTTAAAAAAACAAGTTTTTTTGAAAAGTTATACAAAATTGACAAACCTTTAGCCAAACTAAGGAGAAAAAGAGAGAAGAGCCAAATAAATAAAATCAGAAATGAAAAAGGAAACATTACAATTGATACTGCAGAAATTCATAGGATCATAAGTATTACTATGAGTAACTAAATGCAAATGAATTGAAAAACATAGAAGAAATGGACAAATTTCTAGATACATACAAGCTATCAGAGTGAACCAGGAAGAAACCCCAAACCTGAAAAGACCAATAACAAGATCAAAGCCATAATAAAAAGTCTCACAGTAAAGAAAAGCCCAGAACCTATGGCTTCATTGCTGAATTCTACCAAACATTTAAAGAAGTAATACCAATCTTACTCAAACTATTCTGAAAAATAGAGGAGGCTGAAATACTTTCTAACTCATTCTATGAGGCCAGTATTATCCTGCTACCAAAATGAGACAAAGACACATCAAAAAAAAAAAAAGAATGAAAAAAGAAAGAAAATTACAAGCCAGTATCTCTGATGAATTTTGGCTCAACAAAATACTAGCAAACTGAATTCAGCAATACATTAGAAGGATCATTCATCATGACCAAATGGGATTTATTCCTGGGATGCAAGGATGGTTCAACGTATGCCAATCAATCAATGTGATACATCATACCAAAATAATTAGGTAAAAAAATGATAATTTCAATTGATGCTAAAAAAGCCTTTTATAAAGTTCAATATCCCTTCATGATAAAACCCCTCAAAAATTGTGTACAGAAGGAACATAATAATAATTATCATCATAAAAGCCATATGTGACAGACCCACAGTTAGTATCATACTGAATGAGGAAAAAATGAAAAGCTTTCCTCTAAGATATGAACAATAGGATGCCTATTGTCACTACTGTTATTCAACATAGCACTGAAAATCCTAACTAGAACACTCAGACAAGAAACATGTAAAGGGCATCCAAATTGGAAAGGAAGAAGTCAAATTATTCTTGTTTGCTGATGATACTGTCTTATATGCAAAAAAATCTAAAGACTCCACAGGAAAACTATTACAACTGAGAAACAAATTCAGTAAAGTTTCAGGATACAAAATCAACATATAAAAAGCAGTCTCATTTCTATATGCCAATAGTGAACAATGTGAAAAAGAAATCAAAAAGTAATCCCATTTACAATAACCACACATAAAATTAAATACCTAGGAATTAACCAAAGAGATGAAATATTTCTATAATGAAAACTATAAAAAGCTGAAGAAGAAAACTGAAGAGGACACTAAAAAATGGAAAAATATTTCATTATTTCATGTTCATGGATTGGAAGAATCAATATTGTTAAAAAGTGCATCCTACCCAAAGCAAAATACAGATTCCATCCAATCCCTACCAAAAGACCAATGACATTCTTCATATAAATAGAAAAAAAAATCCTAAAATTCATAGGAAACCAGAAGAGACCCAGAACAGCCAACGCTATCCTAGGCAAAAAGAACAAAACTGAAGAAATCACATTATCTGTTTTCAAATTATACTACAGAACTATAGCAACCAAAATAGCATGGCAGTGGCATAAAAACAGGCAAATAGACCAATGAAACAGAAAAAGGAAACCTAAAAACAAATCCACACACATATACTAAACCTATTTTTGACAAAAATGCCAAGAACACACACTGGAGAAAAGACAGTCTCTTCAATAAATGGTGCTGGGAAAACTGGATATTCATATACAAAAAAATGAAACCAGACCCCTCTGTCTTGCCATATACAAAAATCAAATCTAAATGGATTAAAAACTTAAATCCAAGACCTAAACCTATAAAACTACTACAAGAAAACATTGCGAAAAGTCTCCAGAACATTTTTCCAGGCAAAGATTTATTGAGCAATGCCCCACAAGCACAGGCTACCAAAGCAAATGTGGATAAATGGGATCATTCCAAGTTAAAAAGCTTCTACACAGCAAATAAGACAATCAACAAAGTGAAGAGACAGCCCACAGAATAGGAGAAAATATTTGCAAACTACTCCTCAGAAAAGGGATTAATGACCAGAATATATAGGGAGCTCAAACAACTTTAGGAAAAAAAATCTAATAATCTAATAAAAATGGGTAAAAGATTTGAAAAGACATCTCTCTAAAGAAGACGAGGTGTTCAACATCATTGATTATCAGAGAAACGTGAATCAAAACTATAATGAGATACCATCTCACCCCAGTTAAAATGGCTTATACCCAAAAGACAAGCAATAACAAATGTTAATGAGTATGTGGAGAAAAAGGAACTCTTGTCCACTGTTGGTGGGAATGTAAGTTATTACAACCACTACAGAGAACCATTTGGAAGTTCCTCAAAAAACTAAAAGTTGAGCTACCATATGATCCAGCAATCCCACTGCTGGAATTATAACCCAAAGAAAAAAGCTCCATATATCAAAGAGATATATGCACTCCTATATTTGCTGCAGCACTGTTTACAATAGCTAAGATTTGGAAGTAACCTAACTGTCCATTAACAAATAAATGGGTAAAAAAATGTGGTACATAATGGTGCACCATGCCTAAGGAGTGCACGTGTAATGGAGTACTATTCAGTCATAAAAAATAATGAGATTGAATCATTTGCAACAACTTAGATGGAACTGGAGATCATTATGTTAGGTGAAATAAGCTATGCATAGAAAGACAAACATCACACACTCTCGCTTATTTGTGGGATATAACAATCAAATTATAAAAATCAAATAAATTGAACTCATGGACAAACAGAGTAGAAGCATGGTTACCAGAAGCTGGGAAGGGTAGTGGGGGATTGTGGGAGTTGGGGATGGTTAATGGGTACAAATAAATTGAAAGAGTGAATAAGACCTACTATTTGATGGCACAGTGGGGTGAGTGTGGTCAACAATAGCTTAATATTATATTTTAAAATAACTTTAAGAATAATTGGATTGTTTGTAACTCAAAGGATAAATGCTTGAGGGGATGAATACCCCATTCTCCATGATGTTCTATTTCACATTGCATGCCTGTATCCAAACATCTCTTGTACCACATAAATATATACACCTACTATGTACCCACAAAATTAAAAAGAATAATAATTAAAAAATTAAAAAAATAGTCATTCTGATTTGGGTAAGATGATATCTCATTGAAGTTTTTATTTGAATTTCTTTGATAATTAATGATGTTGATCATTTTTTAAATATAACAGTTCATCTTGATATGTCTTCTTTTGAAAAATGCCTATTCATGTCTTTTGCCCACTTTTTAATATTATTGGTGAAGTCTGTTTTTGTTGTTGTTGAGTTGTTTGAGTTTCTTTTACATTTTGTGTATTAGTCCCCTTTTGGATGAATAGACTGCAAATATTGTGTCACATTCTGCAGGTTTCCTGTTCACTCTGTTGATTATTTATTTTGCTATACAGAAGCTTTCTTAGTTTAATTAAGTCCCATTTGTCTGTTTTTGCCTTTGTTGCCTATGCTTTTGAGGTTTCAATCATATACTTTTTTGCCTAGATCAACGTCTAGAAAAGTTTTCTGTAGGGGTTCTTCTATTAGTTTTATAGCTTCAGGTCTTATATATATGTCTTTTATTCACCTTGAGTTGATTTTTTAATAGGGTAGGAGATAGGAATCAACTTTCATTCTTCTGCATGTGGCAATCCAGTTTTCTTAGCACCATTTGTTGAAAAGTTTATCCATTCCCCGAAGTATTTTTCTGGTGGATTTGTCAAAGACCCATTGGCTATAAATATGTGGATTTGTTCTGGGTTTTCTATTCTGTTCAATTGATGTATTTGTCCATTTTTATACCAGTACCATGTTGTTTTGGTTGCTACAGCCTTGTGATATAACTTAAAGTCGGGTAATGTGTTACTTCCATCTTTGTTTCTTTTGATTAGGATTGCTTTGGTTATTTGGGCTATTCTTTGGTTCCATATAAATTTTAGTATTTTATCTTCCAATTCTATAAAAAATGATGTTGGCATTTTGATAGGGATTATATTGAATCTGTAGATTACTTTGGGCAGTACGGTCATGTTAACCATATTAATTCTTCTAATCCGTGGACATTCGATTTTTTTCCATTTCTTTATGTTGCCTACAATTTCTTTTGCAGATTTTTGTAGTTTTTCCTTGCAGTTTTTTTTTGTAGTTTTTCTCGTAGATTTTTGTAGTTTTTATTGTACAGATCTTTTACTTCTTTGGTTAAATTCATTCTTAGGAATTTTATTTTTTTGTAGATATTGTAAATGGGATTGCCAGCTTGAATTTGTTTTAGCTAGATCATTATTGTTCTATAGAAATGCTACTGACGGTTATACATTGATTTCATATCCTGCAACTTTAATACATTCATTTATCAAATCTATGAGTTTTTTGATGGGATGAGGCCTTTAGGTTTTTCCAGATATAAGATTATGTCATCAGGGAACAGGAATAATTTGACTTTCTCATTTCCAATTTTAAAACTTTTCTTTCCTTCTCTTGCCTGATCGCTCTGGCTAGGATCTCTGGGATTAAGTTGAATAGAGGTGTTGAAAGTGGGCATCCTTATCTTGTTTCAGTTCTTAGAGGAAATGCTTTCAACTTTTCCCCATTCTATATGATGTTGGCTGTGGGTCTGTCATATATGGCATTTATTATTTTGAGGTATGTTCCTCTTTTGCCTAGTTCATTGAGGCTTTTTTTCATGAAAGGATGCTGAATTGTATCAAATGCTTTTCTGCATCTTTTGGCACATTATATGGTTTTTGTTTTCCATTTCATTAATGTGATGTATCACATTTACTGATTCATGTGTGTTGAACTATCCTTGTATCCCTGGTATAAAATCCACTTGATCATAGGATTATCTTTTTAATGTGCTGTTGGATTCAGTTTGCTAGTATTTTGTTGAGAATGTTTGCATTTATGTTCATCAGTAATACTAGTCTGTAGTTTGCTTTTGTGTGTGTCTCTGGTTTGGGTATCAGAATGATATTGGCCTTGTAGGGTGAATTAGGAAGATTTCTGTCCTCCTCTATTTTTTGGAACAGTTTTAGGAAGATTGGTATTAGTTCTTCTTTGTATGTTTTATAGAATTTGACTGTGAATCCATCTCGTCCTGAACTGCTTACCATTAGTCTGTCCAGGTTTTCAATTTCTTTCTTGCTCAATCTTGGGAGGTTGTATGTTTCCAGGAATGTATCTGTTTCCTCTAAGTTTTCTGGTTCATGAATTTACAGTTGTTCATAATAACCTCTCATAATCTTTTATATTTCTGTAGTATCCCCTCTAATGTCTTGTTTTTGATTTCTGAATTTATTTGGGTCTTCTCTCTTTTCTTTTTTAGTATAGCTAGCACTGTATCAATTTTATCTTTTGAAGAATCAATTTTTCATTTCATTGACACTTTATATTGTTTTTTGGTCTCTATTTCATTTAATTCTGCTCTGTTATTTATTTTCTTTTGTTAATTTTTGGTGTTTTGTTATTGTATTTCTAGTTCTTTGACATGCATCATTAGATTTTTAACTTGTATCTTTCTACTTTTTTGATATAGGCATTTAATGTTATCAACTTCCCTCTTAGCATGGCTTTTGCTGTATCCCACAGGTTTTGGTATATTGTGTTTCCATTTTCATTTGTTTCTTTTTTTAAGTTTCCATCTCATTTGTTGACTAATGGTCCTTCAGGAGCATATTGTTTAATTTGCATATATTTGTATAATTTCTGAAGTTTTTGTTGGTATTGAATTCTAGTTTTATTCCCATTTGGTTTGTGCAGAAACTTGATATATTTTTTATTTTTAAAAATTTATTGAGACTTGTTTTGTGGCCTAATGTATGGTCTATCTTGAAGAATGTTTCATGTGTTCATGAAAATAATGTGCATTCTGCTATCGTTGAGTAGAATGTTCTGTAAATGTCTGTTAGGTCTATTTAGGCAAAAATCCAGTTTAAGTTCAATGTTTCTTTCTTGATTTTCTGTCTAGATGATCTGTTTAAGGCTGTGAATGGGGTGTTGAAGTCCCTCATTCTTACTGTATTGATTTCTCTCTCTCTCTTTAGGTCTACTAATGTTTGTTTTACAAACCTAGGTGCTCCACTGTTGAGTACATATATAATTTATCATTTTATCATCATACAATGACCTTAATTTTTTTTTACATTTTTTGATTTAGTCTGTTTTGTCTGATATACGTATAGTTCCTCCCGCTCACTTCTGGTTCCCGTTTGCATGGAATAATGGAATATCTTTTTCTATCCTTTTACTTTCAGTCTATCGAGTCTTCACAAATAAGGTATTTATCATAAGCGGTATACAGTTGAATCCCCCTTCTGTTTATCCATCTCGCTAATCTATAACTCTTTTTTTTTTTAAGACGGAATCTCGCTCTCCCAGGCTGGAGTGCTGTGGTGCCATCTTGGCTCATTGCAAGCTCCGCCCCCTGGGTTCATGCCATTCTCCTGCCTCAGCCTCCCGAGTAGCTGGGACTATAGGTGCCCGCCACCAGGCCCGGCTAATTTTTTATATTTTTAGTAGAGACGGGGTTTCACTGTGTTAGCCAGGATGGTCTTGACCTCCTGACCTTGTAATCCACCTGCCTCGGCCTCCCAAAGTGCTGGGATTATCCAATCTAACTCTTAAGTGAAGCATTTCATCTACTTATGTTTAAGATTATTATTAATATGTGAGGATTTTTTTGTCATATTGTTAATTGCTTTCTAGGTGTTTTATAAATTCTTTGTTTCTTTTTTTTCTCTGTGATTGTACGGAATTCAACAGTAGTGTCATTTGATTCTTTTTTGTCTCCTCCTTTGTGTGATTGCTTTACCAGTGAGTTTTATACTTTATTTTCATGGTGATGAATGTAGTCCTTTTGCTTCCAAATTTAGGACTCCTTTGAACATTTCTTGTAGATCCAGTCTAGTGATCATGACTTCCCTCAGATTTGCTTGTCTAGAAAATACATTACTTGTCCTTTATAAATGTTAATCTTGCTGGATATCATATTCTTGAAGAGCAGGTTTTTTTCTTTCAGCATTTTGAATATGTTACCCCACTCTCTTCTGGCTTGTAAGGTTTCTACTGAGAATTCTGCTGTTACTCTGATGGGCTTTCCTTTATAGGGGACTAGACATTTTGCTCTTCCTAATTTTAAAATTTGTTCTTTTACAGTAAGTGTAGACAGTCAGATTATGATATGCCATGGCAAAATCCTTTCTGCATTGTATTTTCCTGGGAATCTCTGAGCCTCCTGCATCTGAATGCCTAGGTCTTAGGAAGTTTTCATATGTAATTTTGTTAAATAGGTTTTCTTAGCCTTTTGATCTCTCTCTTCACTCTTGGCAATATCAATAATTTGCACATTTGGTTGCTCTATGACATCTCCAATTTCTCAAAGGCTTTATTTTTTCTTAATCTTTTTTCTTTGCTTTTTCTGACTGAATCATTTCAAAAGACACGTCTTCCAGTTTTGACATTCTTTACTCTGCTTGGTATAGTTTGTCGCTAAAGCTTTTGAATGTATGTTGTAATTCCTTAAATGATTTTTTTTTTATTTCCAGAAGTTCTGTTTGTTGTGTGTTTTAAGATATTTATTTCTTTGGTAAATTTCTCATTCATATCTTGAATGGATTTTTCTGAGTCCTTTGTACTGGTTTTCAAATTCTCTTGCATCTCATTGAGCTTCTTTACAATTAATATTCAGAATTCATTATCTCTTATTTTGAGAATTTTTTGGTTAAAATCTATTGCTGGAGAATTATTGTGTTCCTTTGAGGGTGTCATATTACTTTGCTTTTAATGTTTCATGTATCATTACATTGATTTCTGAGCATCTGATGTAATATTTGTTTCTTCTTATTTTTGAGTTTACTTTCATTGGGGAGAAGGACATTTTCCTTAAGATCTGACTATGATGTTGATTGGGTAGGGTGCTTTGACTTTACTTTGAGGCATGTGCAGTAGTGATGACTCTAGGATTTTGTTGACTACAAGTAGCATTAGTGGTATCTGTGCTATCTTTGGTGTGTTATGTTGCACTTATTGGTGGGGGCTGTGTTTAAGTTGTGCAGGGAACTGAAGAGCCAGATGGGTCCATCTTTATGTTTCGGTGGTAATGGTGGTGGGCTAAGCATGTCTAGCCTTGCATTCTGGGGAAGCATATGCTGGCACCTATATTGGTCATTCCAAGCATGCCAATTCTTGGTCCTCTGGGTGGCTTTCTCAGATCCCACTTATAGTAGCAGTATACCAGGTGGGGGAACGGAATCTTCTAACACCTGGGCAGCCAGTGTGGTATAGGCAATGCCAATAGTAGTGGTGGCAAAATGCTCTTCTGATTCCCAAACACTGCTTGTGTTGGCAGTGGTTGCAACGGGCTTTGCAGACTGTACTGTAGGCTAGTAGATGGGCTGATGCCGAGTGGAGTCAAGCCAGGCGAGCTTGGGTCAGGCCCCCAGTGATGAGAGCATTCACCAGCCATGATGAAGGACTGGAGTGATCCTGAGGCCCCTGGTGAAATGCATGGGTGAGGAGTCACCATTGCTATACTGAGGCCCTACCGTGGGGAGGGTGAGAGCATTCCTACTGGTCACAGCCTTGGCCAGTGGATGGGGCACTTATATCCTTCTCTCGCCCCAGTCCTGATGGGGTTTTCCACCTCACTCCAGCTGTCACAGCTGACCTGACTGTTCAGTTAGATGTAGCAATTTGTGCCTAGCCCCGAACTCAGCACCTGTAGAAGCCCTCCGACCCCTATCCCCATGCCCAGCTCAAGACCAAGTTTCTGTGATAATTGTGGCAATGCTCATCTTGCTTAGGTCCCAGAAGCATTGGCCACTCCAACACCAGCAGCTGCTGCAGTCTGCGCCTCACTCACTAAGTTCTCAGTCCTGTTTGTGGAAGCCCATGCAACACTCATGACCCAGCTCTGCAAGTGGCAGCCCAAGTTTTCCTAATTCCTGGGACTTGCATCACTGGTTCCCAGGACTATGCACAGTTAAAAGCCATATCAAGAATGACATCTTACTTTAGCTGCACAGGTCTCAGAAAGGACATGAAACCCAAGGCGTATTTCCCTGCTAAAGCAGTTTTTTCTTATAGTGTCCGGACTGCTCTCCAAGTCAATGCTCTTCTATGGCCTAGATTTTATGATCACCCAGAGGAAAAGTGGACTGCAGGAAGACACTCAATTACCTTCAACCATTTTGGTGATTCACTTCCAGTTCCTGGCTAGTCCTGGCCACGCAGTCTGTCTGTTTTTCTTCTTCTTCCTACATTTTAGCATTTCCTGTCACTCATCTGTTCATTCTCCATGCTCCCTCTTAGATAATGTATGCAAAGCGTGATCATCTACACACTATTTTGGTTCCTCTAAGTGGATGAGAGCTGCCTAAAATGCCTCTAGTCAACCATTTTGGGAAAAAAAAAACTGTCCAGAATTTCTAAATCTCAATAAGATGAAGGCAAACAATCCATTAAAAATGTGGAAATGATTTAAAAGACACTCTGCCAAAGAAGATACATAAATGTTCAATGACTGTATAAAATACGACTAAAATAATTAATAACCAGAAAAATGCAGACTAAAGCCACAATGTGATATCACTGCATTCTCATTCAAATAGCCAATGTCTACAGAACTGACAATACCAAATATTGATGATGTAGAACAACTAGAACTGTGATGAACTGGTAACAATGTAAAGCAACTGGAACTCTTATAAATTGATGGTAAGAATGCAAATTGATGCAATCATTTTGAAAAAGGCACTTTAAAAAATAAAGTTAAACAAACTCTTACCATACACCACAACAATCCACTCATATTTAATTTACCTAGGATCTAAACATGTATACATCCACCCAAAGTCATGTACATGAATGCTCAAAAAAGATATATTTCTAAGAGCACTATATTGGAATAAAACAAAATATCAAACAACTAGCAAATGAATAATCAAATTATTGTCTATCCCTAAAATGGATTTTTCTCAGTCATAAAAAATAACAAACTACTGATCCATGACAGACCATAAATGAATTTCAAAAGCATAACATTAAAAAGCCAAAAACAACAACAAAATTAGATACTGAATTTAATCTGTATGACATTATAGAAAAGGCAAAAATATAGGATAAAGAAGTAGATCAATGGTTGTCAAGGGATCATGAAGGAGAAAATGACTCTGCAAAATAGGCATAGGGTTAATTTTGAGGTTGATGGAAAGTTTCTGTATCATGATTGCAGCATTGGTTATATGGCTGTAAACATTTGTCAAATCATCAAACTACATACTGTATTTTTTAACAGTTTAAATAAGGTAATATTTATATGCACTAAACTGCCTCTGCTGTAGTGTACAATTTGATGTGTTTTGGCATAAACTCATAAAACCAGCAGCACATTCAAAATAATAAATATATGCATAAACCTCAAGAATTTTCCCTTTTAAAATTTCTTCCCTTTCCTCCCTCTCTATCCACTACTTTTCAGGTAAGCATTAATCTGCTTTCTACCACTATAGAATTCATTTTCTAGAATCTTGCATAAAAAAAATGCAGTATTTACTGCTTGTCTGACTTCTTTCTTTTAATATAATGACTTTGATATTCATTCTCATTGAATTAACAGTTTATTTCTTTGGATTACTAAATGGTATTTCATTTTATGGATGTACTGCAAACATTTTGTTCATTCAAATTTGGGTTTCCGTATTTTTCTATATATAACTAAAGTTGTTAAGACTATTAAAGTTCAAGTATTTGTATGGATACACACTTTCATTCCTATTGGGTAAATGTCAAGGAGGGAGTAGAATGACT
This sequence comes from Gorilla gorilla gorilla, assembly GCF_029281585.2. NCBI lineage: Eukaryota > Metazoa > Chordata > Mammalia > Primates > Hominidae > Gorilla > Gorilla gorilla. The sequence continues at coordinate 93,982,381 of NC_073232.2, read as the reverse complement.
GGGTGATATAAGTGAATATTTACAGTGAAGGAACTTCTAAACAATTATGAAAATATTTGTAACATGTATATTCCCACAAGGCGTGCATGAGAATTCTGATTACTCTATGATCTCACCAATACTTACTATGGTCAGTTCCTTTAATTTCCTGTAGGTGTGTAAGAATATTTAATTGTGATTATAAGTGTACTTTCATAAAGAAAAACTGTTACCCATGAAGTTACCTTCATTGACTTGCTTCAAGGAAACATGCAAAACTCTGGGTTTCTCATATTTCCTCTCTTTGTCACCTGGGAACTAAAGATTGCTTAGATAGGTGAGGCACAGTGGCTCACACCTATAATCCCAGCACTTTGGGAGTACGAGGGAGGCAGATAATTTAAGCCCAGAAGTTTGAGACTAGCCTGGGTAACATGGCAAAACCCCCCCTATAAAAAATATAAAAATTAGCCTGGAGGCTAAAGTGGGAGGATTACATGAGCCCAAGAGGTCAAGGCTGCAGTAAGCCAAGATTGTGTCACTGCACTCAGCCTGGGTGACCAGAGCCAGACCCTGTCTCAAAAAAAAAAAGAAAGAAAAAAGAAAAAAGAAAAAAAAGAAAAAAGGATTGCTTTTAGATAAACTAAACTTGATTCCTTCTTTGGCCAAGGCATCCTGTGCCATCAGGTTTATTTTGAAGAAGCTCAGCCCCAAGTTGCTACAAGGCTGGAAATATTTTAAACAAGAGACAGAGTAGTAATCTTTTCTGTGTTTACATTTCTTATCCATCTATATGATACACATACACTCTAGGATTTTAGCTTGGAGATAAGAGATAGAAATACATACTTCAGTCATCTTTTATGCCCTATCACTTTTCTTCTTCACAAAACCCCTTGGTAGGGTATTAGAGAAAATTGATTGCTCTTCCCTTTTCAGACTAGCTAGACTTACTATTATTATTTTATTTTATTTTGAGACGGAGTTTCGCTCTTCTTGCTCAGGCTGGAGTGCAGTGGTGCAACCTCAGCTCACTGCAACCTCTGCCTCCCGGGTTCAAGCGATTCTTCTGCCTCAGCCTCCCACATAGCTGGGATTACAGGTGCGTGCCACCATGCCCGACTGATTTTTTTGTATTTTTAGTGGAGACAGGCTGGTCTGGAACTCCTGGCCTCAAAAGATCCACCCATCTCAGCCTCCCAAAGTGCAGGGATTACAGGCATGAGCCACCACGCCCGGCTGCTAGACTTTTAAGAGTGAAATTTTGGTCTTTTGCTTTTTCTAGGTCATATTCTTTCTGATTCTAGCTTCATGGCTTTACCTCAATTACAAGTGAGTGGGGCTTAGAATTAAGTTCAAATTAATAAAAAAGCATAAATCAGCTGACATTTGAAAACATTATACCTGTTCTCACATATAAAAAATTAAATTGTATAGGTATATACAAAAACAGTCACTTCCCCAATATTAATCTATAAAGCCGACAATTTGAATGAATGGTTCAAAGTGAGTTTCATTTTATGGTACAGAGAAAAGATTTTTGGAAGCTTTTTTCAGAACTCTAAATTCACTCGGATGCATGTGGAACACTAATACAGCCAGCTGTGCATATTTTTCTGAATAGAAATGCTTTTGTATGATAGAGCAGAAGGCGATGACACACACAAATATGACCTTTTATACAATTTGATCAATGTGATCTTAATCAAGACAATACTGACTAAAGAAATATCCCTGGGGAAACCTTTTGGTTTAGAAAGGTGGTAGTCGTACCTGATATTTGGTGTGTCATAGTGCCTTGAGAGTAAGGATGGGGCCATATTGACTGTAGTAGACTAACATATCTTCCACTGTACCCCAACTTGCCTCTCTTTAGATTCTTCTAATGTGGTAGTAGAATTCTTTGGAAAGTCGTATATTTGGCACTTGCCATTGTATTTATTTTATTTATTTATTTATTTATTTGAGACAGAGTCTCTTTCTGTTGCCCAGGCTGGAGTGCAGTGGTGCGATCTCAGCTCACTGCAAGCTCTGCCTCCCGGGTTCATACCATTCTCCTGCCTCAGCCTCCTGGGTAGCTGAGACTACAGGTGCCCACCACCACACCCGGCTAATTTTTTTTGTATTTTTTAGTAGAGACGGGGTTTCACCATTTTAGCCAGGATGGTCTCGATCTCCTGACCTCGTGATCCACTCGCCTTGGCCTCCATTTTTATCTTCTCCACCTCTTCTACTTATACCAATGCCTAAAGTGGCAGCTAATACCATTAATGCCCACTAAATGTTACCACATTAATGCTCACAAAAGGTATTCTGGGTGCTGTTAATTTCTCCTCATGTTTGCCCCAAAGCACTCCAATCTGGTTTCTGATGGCCTCATGCAGCATCTCTTGACACGTACATGGCAGATGACTCTAACATTGAGCATACCTTAAGCCTTTTATGTCCCATAGAGCTGGAAAATAAACAGCTGTTTTGTTTTGTAACAACTACTTTGTGGCAGCATGCTGTGTTCAAAGGAAAAGGCATGAATCCATAAGGTGGTTCCAGAAGACAGTTTTAGTGAGAAATGCTAGACTGTGCTAAGAATCGCTGTCCTTCCCTCACTCTTGCAAAATTACTTCAGTCAAGGTTCTGATTAGTCTTCTGCTGGAGTTCATTCTTCCATGAAAGTTTTTTCAGTGTCTCATGTTTATCTTAACACACTCCTTTAGACATACCCAGAAACAGTTAAAAAAAATGGGTAGAATATATTACCAAAATGGAGAAAACTGAGAGAAAAAATCAGACTTCAGGTGGGAGGAAATCAATTATTTTGTTTTGAACATTTAAAGTTTGGATTTCTATTAAGGTAACTCATTATGAAGCAATAGTAACTAGAACAGATCACATATCATAAGTGTTAACAGCATAGAGAGATCTTGTGACTTCTAGAAAAAATCTTCCAATGTTTCCAAATAACTACACAGTTAGGGTATGTGTGGCCAAGAGGTGAGGCTGGGGGTCATGGTTTATCTCAGCTCAAGGAATCATATTCTCTAGGATCTTTTCAGGTATTTTGCTTTGGGTATGTGTGGCCAAGAGGTGAGGCCGGGGGTCATGGTTTATCTCAGCTCAAGGAATCATATTCTCTAGGATCTTTTCAGGTATTTTGCTTTGGGTATGTGTGGCCAAGAGGTGAGGCCGGGGGTCATGGTTTATCTCAGCTCAAGGAATCATATTCTCTAGGATCTTTTCAGGTATTTTGCTTTCTAATCACATAGTGATTTTCATAATACATAACTTGCTCTCATTCTCTGATGTAGGTGCATCTCTCCATTCAGTAGAAATTTTCAATGCGGTGTAAGTGCTGAGTTCAGTGTGCTAACTTTGGCTTTAATCTCATTTAGCTCGTTTATGGTATAATCTTATAAATTCTTTGAGTTCATTTTATATATAGGATCCTACAAAGGGTCAATCCTCAGGTACTTCTGACATTACAGAAATAGACACAAATCTGCTATTAACTTTTTTCCAGTAACAATAAGTATTAGCTATTAAAAACCTACTATAAAAGAGCCTATGTGCTATTTCACCTACGTATCACATTCAATCTTTATACTACCCTGAACAAAACAGAAAGATTCTCAGATGCAAGCAAACAAACAAAACCTAAAATCTCCAATAATATGTCAGACAGCTTTGGCTGTATAGCAAAACATACCAAAATGTAAAACAATTATCATTTCATTTAGCTCTTGGTTCTGTGGATAAGCTTAGTGCTCTTTCTTGTCCAAGTTCTCTTATCTGTCTAAGGTCAGATGGAGGGTTCATTGGGCCCTGAATAGTTTAGAATAGCCTTATTACATGTCTGGTGTTTGACATTTTGTCAAGAGGGCACCTAAATGCCAACCACAAGGCCTTTCCAGTAGGCTAACTGCAGTTTGTTTACAAGATGGCCTCAGGATTTCATACACAGCAAGCATCAAAGCCTCAGTGTGTAAGCTCTTTCAAACTATGATTAATGATTGTTTTGTGCCAATCTAAGGAATTGAAATAGATTTGAAATAAGACTACTAATACTTTAGAAATACATACATACATGCACGCACACGGGGGTAGGAGGTGGGTAGGGAGAGAGAGGGTGAATTCTTTTTAAAAGGTAGGTAATTAAAGGTTTGAATATTTTAAATTGAAGATTTTTCTATCAACACACAAAAAAATGAGAGTAAGGCTAATATTGCATATGTGGTAATTTCTGAGTGTTTGTGCTATCATATAAAACACCAATTTAAATCTTATAGTTACCTTAAGAAATTGTCAGTAACTCAATTTCATCCATACATTGATTCTATCAATCAATATAAAAGAAAGGAAGAGAAGGCTTTATAAAGGATAAGTAAACATTTATGAATCAGCTAATGAGCAAAGAAATGCAATAAAAAGACACAAATTAGATCAAATAAGCACTAAGATTTCTGTAACCATGAGACTGTGAGCTCCTCCTCCCAATCTTTACATTTCATACTCTACATTCTTTTGTCAGTCATTTATCTTCTTTCTCCCAATGCTGATAGAGAATTCCAATGTGAAATCAATCAGCATTTATTGAATATCTTCCATGGGTCAGTCACTGTGTTTAGTGCTTCTGCAGTTCTAACCTAACCACAACTTATTATGATATTGCAATTTTCACCTATCTTCACTTTTTCATTGAAGAAGCTTACATTCAGAGAGGTGGCTTGTCTTGCTCGCAGAAAGGTAGAATTCATCAGAAGACATATTAATAAATGTATATTAGAGAAATCAGAGGAACACTATTTATTCCCAGTACACTGGTCCCAGCCTTCTTTGAATACTGTCTTCAAGATTAATTGGAATGGAGGACATGTGAGCTAACAGAAGCCTAAGTTTAAAAGATTTCTCCTTATCTCTATGGTCTACTTGTGTCTCAGTCATTTTACCCCATTCTTCAAAACTTGAAGTTAGTTCCATGTCCCAGAATAGAGCAGATTAAATGCCTTCACTGACTTTTCTTGAAAAATATTAACAGGATATAAAATATATATTCTTAAGTGTTTTTAACCTATAGCAAATATAACACAAGGGTGAGAAACATTTGGTAGCAAAGATGATTTTTCTCTCTCAGGGTTTCTCTTAGTCCCTGGGTAATTGTGACTACTTTCTCAATAACTGCATGGAAGCCAGAGAATAAGGGATAAAAAGCTAGCACCCACCAACTTGAGAAATGAAACAGGAGATACCTCATTTAATGTTGAAATCCCAAAGAGCTAATCCAATAGTGTAAAAGGGAAAACCCAAAATGTAAGGACAAATGAGAAGTAAGATACATTGCAAAAGGTAGAAGCAAAAATTATCGATAAGTGAATGTGGAAAATCTACCAAGAAAACTTAGAAGTCATCTCTTTATAGGGTTCAAAGTCCCATGAAAACTAACTGTTTGTGCCACAAAACCGCATGTGAAGCAGTCTTATGTTGGCAATGCCCTTTAGGTGACAAGCAAAAGTAAATGAAGAATCCAACTTGATCTCAGGACTCAAAATATTTTCATAAAGAAAATAAGAATTCATAGCCAAAAATCACAAAACACACAAGTTAATAAGACACTGTGAGTAAGAATCAGCTAAACAACCCACGAACAAACCAACAAAAGTTCAAGTATTAGAATTATAAGACACAATTTACCATAACTGTATAGTATGTTTACAAACATGAAAGAGATGCTTAGTAATATGAGCAGGGTAACGAACAAGTTAAATAAATTAAAAATTTAGAAAGGAAACTTCAAAAGATTAGACAAAAAAGGATATTGGTAACTAGAATGTAGATCCAAGTTTGAAGGTTAAGAAGATGAAAATTTGCAAAATGTTGAAGAGGTATTGAGATTAAAGAAAGACACTGTAGGCCAGGCACAGTGGCTCACGCCTGTAATCCCAGCACTTTGGGAGGCCGAGGGGGGCGGATCATGAGGTCAGGAGATCGAGACCATCCTGGCTAACACGGTGCAACCCCGTCTCTACTAAAAACACAAAAAAATTAGCCGGGCGTGGTGGCGGGCACCTGTAGTCTCAGCTACTCGGGAGGAGGCTGAGGCAGGAGAATGGTGTGAACCCTAGAGGCGGAGCTTGCTGTGAGCCGAGATTGCGCCACTGCACTCCAGGCTGGGTGACAGACCGAGACTCCGTCTCAAAAAAAACAAAAAACAAACAAACAAACAAAAAAAGACGCTGTGGGCAATCTAGAATAAAAATTATTGGAGTTCTAGTAATAAATAATGAAAAGAATTAGGAACAAAAATAAGCCTCGATGAGCTAATGACTAAAAATTTTCAAGAAAATTTGGGACACAAACCCCGAGATCTAAGAAGCCTAACAAAGCCCAAACAAGATACATAGGAAAGTAATCAGTACACAGACAGAGAAGAGTGAAGAAGCAAAATCCCAAAGAAAAAGAGAAAATCCTAAAAGTAAACAGAGAGATAAGGCAGATCACCAAAAGAAACAGCAATTAAACTGAAAGCTAACCTCATGACAGCAATCACAGAAGCCAGAAGAAAATAGAAGAATGTCATTAATATATCGAGAGGACCCACACTGCCAGAAGATAATGCAGTATTTTTTACCTTTCACACTGTCTTCCCAGTGAGGGGAGGAGCCTTGCTGTAAAGCACTACAATTGTGGTCAAGTTTCCAACTGAGTCAACCTGTGAATGGCTAGTCATGAAAAATGAGGAATCAGAAAGACAAAAATCAAAGATGGGGCCTGTGACTGCATCTTCTATAATTTTAATTCTAAATCCAGCTTGAATATTCCTACAAGGGTGTAACTGGAAGTTGTGAATATCAGGGCATAAATTAGATTCATGGGTTGAGGGAGGGAAGACCAGAATTCCCTTGAATTGTGTTTTGATGCAATGTAAGCATAAAAGATCACCTTGGATTCTTCTTTGCCTTCTAGAAGCCATTATTATGATGTTAGAAGAAGAGGAAGAAATTCAGGTACAAAAAATGTGTTTTAATAGCCTAAATGATGGTACTTGGTGAGCCTTGGTTCCAAAGGTACCAAATAAGAAAGCCAAAGTTCTGAAACTGCTGCATGCTTTGACAAGGAAAATCTATTTTTGTCTTCCAATTTACATTTATGACCGAAGTCAGGTAAACACACCTGGTTTACTTCTTTAACATTTCTATGCAGACAGTCTGTTATGCACTATGGTTTCAGATGTGCAATAATTTGTACAATGGTTTATTCCCAAGTATGCCTTAAGCAGAACAAAAGTTTTTTCTATATAATTTCTTGCTTTATAAATATGTAATATGAATTTATGCAAACTTTTATTTTTATAGTTGTAAACTACAAAGTAAAATAAACAATTCATGTAGTTTCTATTTTGCATATTCAAGATGTGAATTGTTTTAAATAAACCTATATTACTTTTTCTAAAAAATATATTGAGAAGAAAATGAATACTCTATACTCAGAAAATAATATTTTGTGAAGGGGGGAAAATAAATGCATTTTTAAACAAGCAAAATCTAAGAAAGTTTATTACCTTCCTCCCCAGATAAGCAAAATAAAACTCTCTAAAGAAAAGTCCAAAGGTTATACTTGAGGGCAGTGGATCTCAACCAGCAGCAATTTTGCCACAGAGAGGACATTCACAAATATCTAGACATTTTTGGTTGTCACTACTGAGGGAAAGGTTCTATTGGCATCTAGTGAGTAGAGGCCAAAGATGCTGCTAAACATGCTATGCACAGGATGACCCTCCCCAGCAAAGAGTTATCTGGTTCCAAATGTCAATAGTGCTGAGACTGAGAAACCCTTGCCTAGGGGGTAGAAGAAACATCTAGGATGGTAAATTTGTTAATACAAAAAGGAATATTAAGTAACGATCGTTGGAAAATATACAGATAATGCACAATCAACACATAATACATCTAATTTATGAGAGGAAAACAAGTTAGTTATTTGCTTCTTCCAGGTGCCTAATGATATCACCAATAAAAAGTGCTAGGCAAAAATAACATGAATTAGTTGTGAGTAATTAGTCTTAAAGCTTCCAAGTCTTTTTCATGCTTTCAAAGGAAACTAAAGAAATTGAATAGATTTAAAAACTGTTAGCCATACAAGGTAGAATACTTAATGATGACAACTACAAGCTCACTTTGCTTCATTGTGCTTTGTTTTATTGCACTTTGCAGATACTGCTTATTTTATTTTTGTTTTTTGCAAATGGAAGGTTTGTGGCAACCCTGCTCTAAACAAGTCTATCAGTGCCATTTTTCCAATAGCATGTACCTTTTTTGTGTTCTCTGTGTCAGCATTTTGTAGCAATAAAATGTTTTTAGTTAAGGTTTGTACATATTTTTAAGGCATAATGTTATTATTGCACACTTAATAGACTACCGTGTGATATGAACATAACTTTTATATGCACTGGGAAACCAAAAAATTTAAGTGACTTGCATTATTGCAGTATTTATTTTACTGTTGGTAGTCTGGAACCAAACCGGCAATATCTTCAAGGTATTCCTGTAAAAGTAAACAGTAGGAGAAAGTAGCATGAGAAAAAAAAAACCCACCCAAAAGACAGTAAGAAACAGAAAAAGCATAACAAAGAGAAAGCACAATCCAAATAAAACTTTTCAAAGATGTGTGACTTTGCACTCTCTCCATCTCCTCAGAGGCCACTTACTACTTGACCCATATAAATTTACCAAATTATTTCTGCAAGTCACCAATGATCATCACGCCACGTAAGCTAATGGGCATTTTATTATTCTCATCTTATCTGACCTTAAGTTACATTTGACTAACCCTTCTTTGAATGTTCTCAAGTATTACATGACTTCACATTTTCCTGGCTTTTTCTGGTCTCGCTCTCTGCACTTTCTCAATCTAACTCATTCTTCTCTTTCTGAAGTCTAGATGCCTATGTTCCTCAGAGCTGAATTATGAGTCCTTTTCACACCTTACATTTTTTGTTGCTATGAAAACTCATCTGCTTCCATGGCATCAGTTACTGTCAACTTGCTGAAACTTTCCAATGTGTATTTTCAGGTAAGATTTTTACTCTGAGCTCTAGACCACTACATTATTCTTAATCCAATGTATTTGCTTGGATGTCTTACTGGCACATCAAAATCAACATGTCTAAACTCAACCTCATCATCTATTTTCCCACAAATCTGATCCTCATTCAGATTTTCTTGCCTCAGGTAAGTAACAAAGTCTTATAAACTAGGCCCCTAGGACTCATACTTGATCCTCTCTCTTCCTTGTTTTCCATAATATGTTATCAAGTTCTGTCAATGCTAGTTAAAGGTAGCACCAAAAGGAGAGTTTCAATTTTTAAAATTACCCATTCCAATAATCTTAAGCAACAATTTCATCCTGACCTAAATAAACATATCTTCTAAGTACAATGGTACTTGGTACTATACATTTACCTTCAAGTTAAATCTTCACCAAATTCCCTTACAATTAAATTACTTCTCTTAAGTCTCTCTAATATCAAAATTCTAAAGTCACCATTGATGCTGTCTCTTTTTGAGACAGAGTCTTGCTCTGTTCACCAGGCTGGAGTGCGGTGGCGTGATCTCGGCTTACTGCAACCTCCGCCTCCCGGGTTCCAGCGATTCTCCAGCCTCAGCCTCCGGAGTAGCTGGGACTACAGGCGCGCACCACTACACCCAGCTAAATTTTTGTATTTTTAGTAGAGACAAAGTTTCACCATGTTGTCCAGGACGGTCTCGATCTCTTGACCTGGTGATCTGCCCACCTCAGCCTCCCAAAGTACTGGGATTACAGGCGTGAGCCACCGCGCCCGGCCGATGCTATCTCTTAACTGTCTTTCAAATTCATTCTCTGCGCTGAAGTAAAAAAGACCTATAACAATCCAAAATCTATGCTGTCCCTTCTTGTTTTAAAATCCTTCGTTGGATTCCCACTGCTTTTAGAAAGAAAAAAAATCTCAGAAATTAGCATAGTCTAGGCATATGATCTAAACACATCTCTGGCCTAGATTGTAATCACATCACTAGCTTTAACTTACACTACTCTACATCTTACTCTCGACTGAGCTACAAAAAATCAGTTTTCAGAATCTTTAATGAACTGTTCTACTGCCCATATTAAGCATTCCACTTTTTGTTCTTTCTAGCTGGAAAGCCACTTGACACTCCTAGCATTGAACTGATCCTTTAAATAGAATCATAAATTTTCAGAGATGATCTCTTTAAATTCCCAGTGTGAGTTATTTTCCCCTTGTATAAGCCCTCTTATTGTGCCTTTAAAATTTGTTTATAGAACTTATGCAAATTTTATTTAAATAATTGAAAACATAATTGACTAATATTCCCCCACTAGAAGGTAAACTCTCTGAGTTAAGGGACCACATCTACTCAACTCACTGTAGATTCTATGTTTAACATAGTACCTTAAATACAGTGGGTCCTCTATAGTGATTTGTTAAATAAATGCATGAAACAATAGATCCTATCTATTTAATTATCTTCTCTTATGCTTCTAAGACCAGCAAGTCCTATAACTAACTAGCTACTTTAAGAATAAAAAACATAACTTTTAAAAACAAATAGTAATAATAAGCACTACTACTACTATTTTTATTAATAGGTAGAAGAACATCTAAATCCAAATTTAGGAAATAAAAGTCTCTAATAAAAATATAATCTCCCATGACACAAATCAGCTGAAAGACACATTCGGTTTAAACTAATAGACATAATACGACGTCTCACTCTGCGGCACACTGATTCTTGCAGTTTTATTGCACTCAGGTCTTCTACTGGAACACAAAGTCCTTGCTTTATATTTGCATAATAAAAGGACTCACTAAATTGTGTCTTCCCAGAACAAAGGGACATTCTGTAGGGAGGTAAAATTCAGTTTTAATATAAAAGAAAGATATTAGCAGAAACTTTTAAGCTGCAGTTTTCTGCAATATTGACCTTCAGCCATCATCCCACCTGCTAATCACATGCAGGAAAGTCTCATAGTGAGTGTGTGTACACATGTACATGTAGAAATATGTGTGCATGCCTGTGTACTTTAACATGTGTGTGTATAGGTGTGTGATTGTATATTCTTGTGTTATGTGTATGTGATTGTGTATGGGTATGTATATGTGAATATAGATATGTGATTGTGTATGTGCATGTGTTTGTGTAAGGGTATGAGTATGTGTTTTGAGTATGTGTATGTCTAGAGAAGCAGATCTGCAGTAATTCATAACAAAGATCTATAGAATTTAAGATTACTGGTCGGGCACGGTGGCTCACGCCTGTACTCCCAGCACTTTGGGAGGCTGAGGCTGGCAGATCACAAGGTCAGGAGATCAAGACTATCCTGGCTAACATGGTGAAAACCCGTCTCTACTAAAAATACAAAAAATTAGCTGGGCATGGTGGCGCCTGCCTGTAGTCCCAGCTACTTGGGAGGCTGAGGCAGGAGAATCGTTTGAACCCGGGAGGTGGAGGTTGCAGTTAGCTGAGATTGCGCCACTGCACTCCAGCCTGGGAGACAGAGCGAGACTCCATCTCAAAAAAAAAAAAAAAAAAGAATTTAAGATTACTGTTGTGTTTTCCGTTTGAAAAATTATTTAAAGTGGTCATGTGTTGTTTAGGTAATGAAGTAAAATAAAGACATTAAAAGTTATTTCAAAATGTTTAAACAGTCTATTGGGTGAAAGTTTTCATCTATGAGTAATTGAGATGAGTAATATTTACATAGCAACAATATGACAAATTCTGTCTCCTGACTTCCCTTAGTGCTAGCCTCCTCAGAGAGCACCCTCTATTACCCCTTTACATTGAGAAAACATTCTGAAATTTGCCTTGGTAGAACTCAGCTCCTAAATATTCCCTGAAACCAACTTTCTTCCTTAATTTTTCATTGCAAATATTTAAAACCTCTCAGTTTTCCTTCTTGTTCTCTTCTAGTTTTTGCATTCTGCTTTGGTAGGTTAACATATATGCTATCTTGGTTAATGAGCAACTTGCATTTCCAGTTAATTACTCTGTAAGTAAATTGCTTGGCTATGTATTTCCCTACAGACTCACCATCCCTAGCAAAATCCAAAACTCTTACCTTTGTACTCTCAATTTTCCTTAGTAGGTACTAAAACTGCTCCCTGCCATGGAATTATTGCTATTTTACCTCCTCTTCCCAAGGGAGGTTCCATCTCATGTGTTTGCTTCATTAAGTAAGTCTTCCTAAAGAGACATGGAACGTCTAGGACTTGTAGGTATGTCCTCACTGACCACTGAGTATCAGTGAAATCTGCATGTCTTCCACCATGGTCTTCATCTTAAAATCTTGCCTTTCTTTGGACTCTATTCAAGGCCTGGATTAACATTTTCTACTGTGGTAAGAGTGAAAAGAGAGCTTTATGTCATTCTTATTTTTTTTCAACTTTTATTCCAAGTTCAGGGGTATATGTGTAGGATGTGCAGGTTTGTTACATAGGTAAATGTGTGTCATGGGGGTTTGTTGTACACATTATTTCATCACCCAGGTATTAAGCCTAGTACGCACTATTTTTCCTGATTCTCTCCTTCCTTCTACCCTCCACCCTCCAATAGGCCCCAGTGAGTGTTGATTCCCTCTATGTGTCCATGTGTTCTCATCATTTAGCTCCCACATATAAGTAAGAACAAGTGGTGTTTGGTTTTCTATTCCTGTGTTAGTTTGCTAAGGATAATGGCCTCCAGCTTGGGCCATGTTCCTGCAAAGGACATGATCTCATTCTTTGTTATGGCTGCTTAGTATTCCATGTTGTATATGTACTGCATTTTCTGTATCCAGTTTATTATTGACGAGCATTTAGGTTGATTCCATGACTTTGCTATTGTAAATAGTACTGTAAGGAACATACAAGTGCATGTGTATTTATAATAGAATAATTTATATTTCTTTGGTTACATACCCAGTAATGGGATTGCTGGGTCAAATAATATTTCTGTGTTTAGATCTTTGAGGAATTGACACACTGTCTTCCACAATGGTTGAACTAATTTACACTCCCGCCAACAGTGTAACAGCATTCCTTTTTCTCCACAACCATGTCAGCATTCGTTAATTTTTGACTTTAAATTCTAGCCATTCTGACTGGTTTGAGATGGTATCTCATTGTGGTTTTGATTTGCATTTCTCCAATGATCAGTGATGTGCTTTTTTTCATAATTGTTGGCCACATGTATGTCCTCTTTTGAGAAGTGTCTATCATATCCTTTGCCCACTTTTTAATGACATTGCGTTTTCTTCTAAATTTGTTTAAGTTCCTTATAGATGCTGGATATTAGACCTTTCTCAGATGTATAGTTTGCAAAAATTTTCTCCCATTCTGTAGGTTGTGTGTTTACTCTGTTGATAGTTTATTTTGTGTGCGGACGCTCTTCAGTTTAATTAGATCTCATTTGTCAATTTTTGTCTGTGTTGCAATTGCTTTTGGTGTCTTTGTTGTGAAATATTTGCCGATGACTGTGTCCTGAATGGTATTGCCTAGGTTGTCTTCCAGGGTTTTCATAGCTTTTGGTGTTACATTTAAGTCTTTAATCCATCTTGAGTTAATTTTTGTATAGGGTGTAAGGAAGGGGGTCCAGTTTCAGTTTTCTGTATTTGACTAGCCAGTTCTCCCAGCACCGTTTATTAAATAGGGAATCCTCTTCCCATCACTTTTGTCAGGTTGATGATTGGATAGTTGTAGGTGTGTAGTCTTATTTCTGGGTTCTCTATTCTGTTCCATTGGTCTAGATGTCTGCTCTTGTTACCACGAACATGCTGTTTTTGTTACTGTAGTATATTTTAAAGCTCTGTAGTATAGTTTGAAGTCAGTTAGCATGATGCCTCCAGCTTTGTTCTTTTTGCTTAGGATTGCCTTGGTTATTCAGGCTCTTTTTTGGTTCCACATGTATTTTAAAATCATTTTGTTCTAGTTCTATGAAGAGTGTCAGTGGTAGCTTAATGGGAATAGCATCGAATCTATAAAAGAGCATTTTAACTGTACTGATTCTTCCTATCCATGAGTATGGAATGTTTTTTCATTTGTTTATTTCATCTCTGATTTCTTTGGGTAGTGGTTTGTAGTTCTCCTGGTAGATGTGTTTCACTTCCCTTATAAGCTGTATTCCTAAGTATTTTATTCTTTTTCTGGCAATTGTGAATGGGAATTTATTTGTGATTTGGCTCTTGACTTGACTTTTGTTGGTGTATAGAAATGCTAGTAATTTTTGCCATTGATTTTGTATCCTGAGAACTTGCTGTAGTTTTTTACAAGCTTAAGAAGCTTTTGGGCTGAGATGATGGGGTTTTCTAGATATAGAAACCTGTTGTCTGCAAACAGGGATAGCTTCACTTCCTCTCTTCCTATTTGAATGCTCATTATTTCTTTCTCTTGCCTAGTTGCTGTGGTCAGAACTTCCAATACTATGTTGGATAAGAGTGGTGAGAGAGGGAAGACTTGGTTTGTGCCAGTTTTCAATGGGAATGCTTCCAGCTTTTGCCTATTCAATATGATGTTGGCTGTGGGTCTGTCATACATGGCTCTCATTATTTTGAGTTATGTCCCTTCAATACCTAGTCTATTGAGAGTTTTTAACATGAAAGGATGTTGAATTTTATCAAAAGCCTTTTCCACATCTATTGAGATAATCATGTAAGTTTGTATTCAGTTCTGTTTATGTGATAAATCACATTTATTGATTTGTGTATGTTGAATTGATCTTGCATCCCAGGGATGAAGCCTACTTGATCATGGTGGATAAGCTTTTTAATGTGCTACTGGATTTGATTTGCTAGCATTTTGTTGAGGGTTTTTGCATCAATGTTCATCAGGGATATTTGGCCTGAAGTTTATCTTTTTTGTTGTGTCTCTGCCAGGATTTGTTATCATGATGATGCTGGCCTCATAGAATGAGTTGAGGAGGAGTCCCTCCTCCTAAATTTTTTGGAATATTTTCAGTGGGAATGGTACCAGCTCTTTGTACCTCTAATGGAATTCAGCTGTGAATCCATCTGGTTCTGGGGTTTCTTTTTTTGGTTGGTAGGCTATTTATTACTGCCTCAATTTCAGAACTCGTTATTGGTCTGTTTGGGAATTCAATTTCATCCTGGCTCAGTCTTGGGAGGATGTATGTGTCTAGGAATTTGTCCATTTCTTCTAGATTTTCTAGTTTATGTGCATAGAGGTGTTTATACTATTCTCTGATAGTTGTTGGTATTTCTGTGGGGTCAGTGGTAATATCCCCCTTATTATTTTTGATTGTGTTCATTTGAATCTTCTTTCTTCTTTACCGGTCTAGCTAGAGGTTTATCTATTTTATTTTATTTTATTTTTTCAGAAAATGGGTTCCCGAACTCCTTGATCTTTTGAATGCTTTTCTATGTCTCTATCACCTACAGTTCAGCTCTGATTTTGGTTATTTCTTGTTTTCTTCTAGCTTTGGGATTTGTCTACTTTTGTTTCTCTATTTCTTTTAGTTGTAATGTTAGGTTGTTAACTTGAGATCTTTATAGCTTTTTGTTGTGGTTATTGAGCGCTAGAAATTTCCCTCTTAACACTGCCTTAGTTATTTCCCAGAGATTCTGGTATGCTGTATCTTTGTTCTCATTAGTTGCAAAGAACTTCTTGATTTCTGCCTTAATTTCACTATTTACCTGAAAGTCATTCAGGAGCAGGTTATTCAATTTCCATGTAATTGTATGGTTTTGAGTGAATTTCTTAGTCTTGAGTTCTAATTTAATGCACTGTGGTCCAAGAGACTGTTTATTATGATTTCAGTTCTTTTGCATTTGCTGAGGAGTATTTTACTTCCGATTATGTACTCAATTTTAGAGTAAGTGCCATGTGGCGATGAGAAGAATATAAATTCTGTTGTTTTGGGGTGAAGAGTTCTGTAGATATGGCGGTGAGGTCCATTTGATCCAGAGCTGAGTTCAGGTCCTGAATATTTTTGTTAATTTTCTCTCTCAATGATATGCCCAATATTGTTAGTGGGATGTTAAAGTCTCCCACTATTATTTGTGGGGGGTCTAAGTCTCTTTGAAGGTATCTAAGAACTTGCTTTATGAGTATGTGTGCTCCTGTGTTGGGTGCATATATATTTAAGATAGCTCTTCTTGTGGAATTGAATCCTTTACCATTAGGTAATGCCCTTCTTTGTCTTTTTTGCTTTTTGTTGGTTTAAAGTCTGTTTTAACAGAAACAAGGATTGCAATCCCTGAATTTTTCTGTTTTCCATTTGCTTTGTAAATTTTCCTCCATTCCTTTAGTTTTTCTTATTTACTTACTATTTTTATTTTTAAAATATATTTTAAAATATATTCTTAAAATATATTTTAAAATATATTTTTAAAATATATTTATTTTATTTTTAAAATATATTTTATTAGTTTTGGGGGAATAGGTGGTGTTCGGTTGCATGGAATAGTTTTTCATTGGTGATTTCTGAGATTTTGGTGCACCCATCACCTGAGCAGTGTACATACACTGTATCCAATAAGTAGTTTTTATCCTTCACCTCTCTCCCACCTTTCCTCCCAAGTCCCCAAAGTCCATGGTATCATTCTTAAGACTTTGAGACCTCATAGCTTAGCTCCCGCTTATATGTGAGAATATACGATGTTTGGTTTTCCATTCCTGAGTTACTTCTCTTAGAATAATGGTCTCCAACTCCATCTAGTTTGCTGCAAATGCCATTATTTCATTCCTTTATGGCTGAGTAGTATTCCGTGGTATACAAGAGTCATGTACACAAATCAATAGCACTGTTATACACCAACTATGACCAAGTTGTGAATCAAATCAAGAACTCAACCCCTTTTACAACAGCTTAAAAAAAAAAAAAAAAAAAAACCTGGCCGGGCACGGTGGCTCACGCCTGTAATCCCAGCACTTTGGGAGGCCAAGGCAGGTGGATCACCTGAGGTCAGAAGTTCAAGACCAGCCTTGTCCACATGGTGAAACCCCATCTCTCTAAATATACAAAAATTAGCCAGGCGTGGTGGCAGTTGCCTGTAATCCCAGCTACTTGGGAGGCTGAGGCAGGAGAATTGCTTGAACCCGGTGGGGGGAGGTTGCAGTGAGCCAAGATCGTGCCATTGCACTCCAGCCTGGGCAACAAGAGCAAAAACTTTGTATAAAAAAAAAACACCAAATAAACAAAAAAACCTTAGGACTCTAAGGTTTGCCTAACCAAAAAGGTAAAAGATCTCTAAAAGGAAAACTATAAAACACTGCTGAAAGATCATAGTAAATTATCTTGATATGCAACTGTGTTTGGTTAGCTAGTATTTTGTTGAGGATTTTTGCATGTATGTTCATCAGGGATATTGGTCTGTAGTTTTCTTTTTTTGTTATGTCCTTCCTGGTTTTGGTATTAGGGTGATACTGGCTTTATAGAATAACTTAAGAAGGACTCCCTTTTTCTCTATCTTTTGAAATAGTTTCACTAAGATTGCTACCAATTCTTTGAATGCCTGATAGAATTCAGCTGTGAATCTATCTGGTCCTGAACTTTTTGGTCGGCATTTTAAAAATGGCTTTTTCAATCTTGTTATTGAAAAACAAGATTGGTCTGTTTTTCTACGTGTTTTCTACTGTTTTCTACTTGTTATTGGTCTGTTCAGAGTTTCTCTTTCTTCCTGATTTAATCTAGGAGGGTTGTATATTTCAGTAGTTTGTCCATCTCCTCTAGACTTTTTAGTGGGTGTGCATAAAGGTGTTCATAGTAACCTTAAATAATCTTTTATATTTATGTAGTATCAGTGCTAATATCTCCTGTTTAGTTTCTAATTGAGCTTATTTGGATCTTTTCTATTCTTGGTTAATGCGGTTAATGGTCTATCAATTTTTTTTTTATCTTTTCGAAGAACCAACTTTTTGTTTCATTTCCCTTTTCTATATTTTGTTTGTTTGTTTCAATTCCACTTAGTTCTTCCCTGATCTTCATTATCTCTTTTCTTCTGCTGGGTTTGAGTTTGGTTTGTTCTTGTTTCTTTAGTTCTTTGATGTATGACCTTAGATTGTGTATTTGTGCTCTTTCAGACTTTTTGATGTAGGCATTTAATGCTATAAACTTTCCTCTAAGCACTGATTTTGCTGTCTCTCAGAGGTTTTGATAAGTTGTGCCACTATTATCATTCAGTTCAAAGAATTTTTTAATTTCCATCTTGCTTTCATTGTTGATTCAAAGGTTACTATAGAGAAGATTATTTATATTTTTGAGAGTTTCTTTCGGAGTTGATTTCCAATTTTATTCCACTATGGTCTGAGAGGATATTTGATATAATTACCTTATATTGTTTATTTTTGCTGTTTCAGATTTTTTGATGCAGGCATTTAATGCTATGAACTTTCCTCTTAGCACTGCCTTTGCTGTACCCTAGAGATTTTGATAGGTTGTATCACTATTATCATTCAGTTCAAAGAATTTTTAAATATCCAACTTGATTTCATTGTTGACCTAACAATCATTCAGGAGCAGGTTATTTAATTTCCATGTATTTGCATGGTTTTGAGGGTTCCCTTTGTAGTTGATTTCCAATGTTATTACACTGTGCTCTGATAGAGTGCTTGATATAATTTTCTTAAATAAATATTCTTAAATTTATTGAGACTTGTTTTGTGTCTTATCATATGGTCTATCTTGGAGAATGTTCCATGTGCTGATGAATAGAATGTATATTCTGAGGTTGTTGGATAGAGTGTTCTGTAAATATCTGTTAAGTCCATTTGTTCTATGGTATAGTTTAAGTCCATTGTTTCTTTGATGACTTTCTGTTTTGATTGATGACCTGCCTAGTGCTGTCAGTGGAGTATTGAAGTCACTCACTATTACTGTGCTGCTGTCTATCTCATTTCTTAGGTCCAGTAGTAATTGTTTTATAAATTTTTAAAAATTTTGGAGTTTCAGTGATAAATATACACATTGCTGAATATGTATATATATATAGAGTCCATGATATATATATATAGTCCATGATATATATAGTCCATGATATATATATAGTCCATGATATATATATAGTCCATGATTATATAGTCCATGATATATATATAGTCCATGATATATATATAGTCCATGACATATATATAGTCCATGATATATATATATATAGTCCATGATATATATATAGTCCATGATATAGATATAGTCCATGATATAGATATAGTCCATGATATATATATACAGTCCATGATATATATAGTCCATGATATATATAGTCCATGATATATATATAAATATATATAAATATATATATAAATACATATAAATATATATAAATATATATATAAATATATATAAATATATATAAATATATATATAAATATATATAAATATATATAAATATATAAATATATATAAATATATATATAAATATATATAAATATATATATAAATATATATATAAATATATATATAAATATATATAAATATATATATAAATATATATAAATATATATAAATATATATATTTATAAAATATATATATAAATATATATATTTATAAAATATATATATAAATATATATAAATATATATATAAATATATATATTTATAAAATATATATATAAAATATATATAAATATATATTTATAATATATATATATAAAATATATATAAATATATATTTATAAAATATATATAAATATATATTTATAAAATATATATAAATATATATATATATCATCAAGGCGATAGAGGCATGGAAAACCATTCAAAAGATCAAGGAGTTCAGGAACTCATTTCTGAAAAAAATTAAAATAGATAAATATATATATATATGTATATTTAGGATTGTGATATTTTCCTGTTGGACAAGACCTTTTATCATTATATAATGTCCCTCTTTGTTTTTTTAACTGCTGTTGCTTTAAAGTTTCTTTTGTCTGATATAAGAATAGCTACTACTTCTGCTTGCTGTTGGTGTCCATTTGCATGGAATATATGTTTCTATCCCTTTAAGTATTTGGTATTATTGTGATAGTGGCTTCACAGAACGATTTAGGGAGGATTCCATTTTTCTCTATCTTCTGGAATAGTGTCATTAGGACTGGTACCAATTCTTTGAATGTCTGATAGAATTCAGGTGTGAATTTGTCTGGTTCTGGACTTTGTTTTTGGTAATTTTTTATTACCATTTCATTTTCACTACTTGTTATTGGTCTGTTTGGAGATTCTATATCTTTCTGCTTTAATCCAGGAGGATTGTGTACTTTCAGGAATTTGTCCATCTCCTCAAGGTTTTCTAGTTTATGTGCATAAAGGTGTTCATTGTAGCCTTGAATAATCTTTTATGTTTCTGTGGTGTCTGCTGTAATATTTCCAGTTTCAGTTCTAATTGAGCTTATTTAGATTATCTCTCTTCTTTTCTTGGTTAATCTTGCTAATGGTCTATTGATTTTATTTATCTTGTCAACGAACCAGCTTTTCATTTTATTTATCTTTTTGTTGTTGTTTCAATTTCATTTAGTTCTGCTCTGATCTTGGTTATTTCTTTTTTCTGCTGGGTTTGGGTTTCATTGTTCTTGTTTCTCTGGTTCTGTGAGGTGTGATCTTAGATTGTCTATCTGTGCTCTTTTGGACATTTATTGCTATGAACTTCCCTCTTAGCACCCCTGTTGCTGTAACCCAGAGGTTTTGATAAGTCGTGTAACTATTATTGTCCAATTCAAAGATTTTTAAATTTCCATCTTGATATCATTGACCCAAAGATTACTCAGGAGCAGGTTATTTAATTTCCATGTATTTGCATGGTTTTGAGGGTTCACTTTTGAGTTGATTTCCAGTTTTATTCCACTGTCATCTTAGAGGGTACTTGATATAATTACAATTTTCTCTAAATTTACTGAGACTTTTTTTGTTGCCTATCATATGTTCTATCCTGGAAAATGTTCCATGTGCTGATGAAAAGAATGTATATTCTGCAGTTTTGGGGGTAGAATGTTGTGCATATTTAACCATTAAGTCCATTTGTTCTAAGGTATAGTTTAAACCCATTGTTTCATTATTGAGTTTCTGAGTTGATGACCTGTCTAGTGGAGTATTGAAGTCTCCCACTACTATTTTGTTGCTGTCTCATTTCTTATGTCTAGGAATAATCATTTATAAATTTGGGAGCTCCCATGTTAAGTGCATATATATTAAGAATTGTGATATTTTCCTCTTGGACTGACCCTTTTATCATTATACATTGTCCCTCTTTGTCTTTTTTAACTGTCAGTGCTTTAAAGTCTGTTTTGTTTAATATAAGAATAGCTACCCCTGCTCATTTTTGGTTTCCATTTGCGTGGAATGTCTGTTTCCATCTCTACCTTGTTTACGTGCATCCTTATGCATTAGATGAGTCCCTTGAAGGCAGCAGATACTTGGTGGGTGGATTTTTATCCATTCTGCCATTCCGTATCTCTTAAGTGGAGCATTTAGACCATTTACCTTCAATGTTAGTATTGAGATGTAAGGTACTGTTTTATTTATTATGCTCATTGTTGCCTAAATACCTCCTTTTTCTCATAGTTTTATTATTTTATAGGCTCTGTGATATTTGTGCTTTAAGGAAGTTCTATTTTTATGTATTTTGAGGTTTATTTAAGTGTGTCTTCTGTTTCCAGAAGTTGTGATTGTTTTTTCTTATGATGTCTTTCATAGTACCTATTTGGAGATTTTCTTCATCCATATTCTGTATTGTTTTTTAAATTTCTTTAAGTTGGTTTTCATCTTTCTCTGGTATTTCCTTGAGTAGCTTAATAATCAACCTCCTGAATTATTTATCTGGCAATTCAGAGATTTCTTCTTGTTTTAGATCCATAGCTGGGGAGCTAGTATGGTCTTTTTGGGGCGTTATAAAACCTTGTTTTGCCATATTATCAGAATTACATTTTTGGTTCCTTACCATTTGGGTAGAATATTTCAGTAGAGACATCTGGAACTCAATGGCTGCTGTTCAGATATTTTTGTCCCATGGGGTGATCACTTGACATGCTGCATTCCTGCTTCCCACAGGGATAGGGCTTCCTGCAAGCCAAAGTGCACTGATTCTTATTGCTCTTGTGTGTATAGCCACGCAGTAGGGCTACCAGGCTCTGAGCTGGTGCTAGCAAGTGTCTGCAGAGTCCTATAACGTGAACCATCTTCAGGTCTCCAGTTGTGGATACCAGCACCTGCTGTGGTGGAGGTGGTAGGGGAGTGAATATTTAGTATGTCAGTATTTAGTGTGCTGACTTTCTTGAATGCTGATTATGCTAGCAGTGAAGTTTTCATGTAGACAGACACAGGACCACTGGTTATCCAAGATGTTGCAGGCAGTGGAATTGGCTGTAGTATTCTTCTTCCTTGGAGCAGAGTTGTTCTGTCATGAGTTGCTGTAATGTCCTAAGTTCGTTGGTCCCTGTCCAGGAAGTGGCACTTCTGAGAGAGCACCAGAGTTTTTGCCTGTCTCGTGGAATTTGCAGCAGCCTGCCAGTTCTTTCAAAGAATCTGTTATTTCTTTCCGTTTTCTTGGTACACTCCTGCAGTGGTTCCTCAAGGAAAAGTCCATGATGTGAGTCTCCATGCACTGTTCTGTCTCTCCTAGTGGGAGCTTCAGATCAGCACTGTCTCCTATTTGCCATCTTTCCCAGAATCCCATCCCTTTTATTTTGAGCCCATGTGTGTTACTGCATGTGAGATGGGTCTCTTGAAGACAGCATACCAATGGGCCTTGGTTCTTTATCCAGATTGCCACTTTGTGTCTTTTAATTGGGGCATTTAGCTCATTTGCATTTAAGGTTCGTATTGTTATACATGGATTTGATCAATTCTGTCATCATGATGCTAGCTAGTTATTTTCCAGACGTGTTTATGTGGTTGCTTTATAGTGTCACTGGTCTGTGTAATTTAGTGTGTTTTTGTAGTGCCTAGTAATGGTTTTTCCTGTCCATATTTAGTGCTTCCTTCAGGAGCTCTTGTAAGGCAGATCTGGTGGTGATGAATTTCCTCAGCATTTGCTTGCCTGAAAAGGATCTTATTTCTCCTTCACTTATGAAGCTTAGTTTGGCCAGATATGATACTCTGGGTTGGAATTTCTTTTCTTTAGAATGTTGAATATTGGTCTCTGTTCTCTTCTGGCTTGTAGGGTTTCCAATGAGAGGTCTGCTGTTAGTCTGATGAGCTTCCCTTAGTAAGGGACCTGGCCTTTCTCTCTGGCTGCCCTTAACATTTTTTCTTTCATTTCAACCCTGGAGAATATGATTATTATGTGTCTTGGGGATGATCTTCTTGTTGAGTATCTTACTGGGCTTCTCCGTGTTTCCTGAATTTGAATGTTGGCCTGTCTAGCTAGGTTGGGGTAGTTCTCAGGGATGATACCCTGAAATATGTTTTCCAAATTGGTTCTATTCTCCCCAGCTCTTTCAGGTACACCAATCAGTCATAGATTTGGTCTCTTTACACAATCTTATATTTCTTGGAGGTTCTGCTTATTCCTTTTCTTTCTTTTTTCTCCATTCTTGTCTGCCTGTCTTATTTCAGAAAGACAGGCTTCAAGCTCTGAGATTCTTTCCCCTGCTTGGTCTATTCTGCGATTAATACTTGCTATTGCATTATAAAAATTTTGTAGTGTGTTTTCAGGTCTATCAGCTCAGTTAAGGTTTTAAGATAGTAGAATGAATACATGCATCCAATTTTGCTTCCTCCAGAAAAACCACCTGACAACATAGTAAAGTGATTATTTTTAAAAGCAAGACCTCACAATAATAAATTAAGTAAGAGAAGAGAAGGGAAAAGAGTAAAATTTTGGAAACTGGAAAGCAAAGCATATGGACAACTGGTACCTGTTGTATGGGTTTTCCCCTGGTTCCTGGAAAGATGATTCTCAAACCTTTAGAACTTCCCATGTGATAGAGTTGTCTTTGATATTTGGAAGCCCTTGCATTACAACTGAGTTTATGCTAATGAGGTGACTCATGGTAGGCTCCTAGATAGCTTTAGAATGGGTGCTGGTCACTAGAAAAGCCAACTACATGGTTATAGTTTTGAGATTTTGAGCCATCCTGACCTCTGAAACTCCAAGAAAACTTCAGACACTGAGCTCATTGGAGATTCATGATTGGTGAAAACACCTATATGCTTGAAGGGTGATTGACCCTGATTCCACAGGGAGGGGGCTCAGAAGCTTTGAGTTCAGGACCCTGCAAGATCTTTTCTGTTTATCTCTTCATCTGACTGTTCTTGAGTTTATCTTTTGTAATAAAATTGCAATAAGAAGTATAGCACTTCCTTAATTCTGCGAGTCACTCTAGTGAATTACAAAATTGGTAAAAATTGTAGGAATCCACCAAATTGTATCTAGTTGGTCAGAAGCATGTGTGTCCTGGAGACCTCTTGAACTTGTGGCTAGCTTGTGAAGTAAGGGCAATCTTATTGTGAACCATGTCCTTTAACGTATGGGCTCTGTACCAATTCTATGTTGTAATTTCAGAATTGAACTGCAGTGTACACAGTTGGGATTGGTGTCAGAATAGTACCATATTTTATTGGCTTTGAGTTGCACATTTTAAAAAATTTACATTTTAATATCTCTAAAATTGGAAGTGCATTTTACAATTGGTAGTATGTCATATGCTAAATGGTAGGTTTTTCTTCCTTTAGTGGTATGAAAATTAAAGGTAGATTTTACAAACAGATATCTAAGATTTGAAGAAATATCATAAACAATGAAACAGACCCTGATCTGAGAAAATGTAGTCCCAAACTTGAAGTGAGGAAAGGTAAGAAACAACTCAATTTACTCCTACAGAATTATTACAATTCATAACATTCATGCAGTTTTAAATTGGGAAGCAAAGGGGAAGTGGGATTAAAATAAGGATGACTGAGTAAAATCTGTTTGAGAAGCAGATAGAAATGAGTTTCTTAGAAAAAAATGGGGACAGGGGATAAGTGACCTGGAGTCACTAAACTGTGAAGGTAAGGCTACCACCCCCAGCTTTCTGTTTCCCCTCAGCTTCTGGAATGTTGCCAGTAGAAACTTCATATTCCAAGAAAATTAGAAAAACACTCTGGAATACTTGATGAGCACAAGATACAAGACTTAAGGCTTCTGACAAGGAGGTTATCTTATAAATGGACTTTCTTGATCACCATGTGTCCTTGTTTGCTGGTGATCCTGGCTTGCATCTATTGACTTATTGTAGTAATTAATAAAGTTTTTTTTGCTATCAAAATATTCCTGGTTTGCACCATAAATTATACAGTTACCCAATTTATTAGCAGGCCTGAAAACTATCAGAGCTTCCAATAAACGCTTAATTGTGAATAGCTGAATATTATAAGACAGCTGAGGAAAGACTCTAATGTGGAAGATAGAGGCAGAGTTAAACAACCAAACCACCATGGAGACAGACAGAAAATACAGTGGAAACAATCTCCATGTAGAAGAAAGCTCCAAAGGGAAAAAAAAAAAATGAACTGACTTCAGGGATCCAAGATGTTGATTCTGTGCATCAAATATATATTCTTACTTTAATGAGGGAGCTTCAGGAAAATTAAAAAACGGAGAAAGGGAGAGAATGGGGCGGGGGAGGAAAAAAGTAACAAAAGAAGGAAAGATATCTTAAAGTTTAAAAACACAGTAGATGGAATGAAAAGCACTAGAGTTAAACTTGAGGAAATCATCCAGAGCATGAAAGGACAAAGACTGCAAAGAGTGGAGCAAAGACATAAAAAATTGGAGAACTAGCCTGAGAGGGTACAACATTTCTGGAAAAACATGATTTTCAAACCTATAATTTTACACACACACACACACAAACACACACACACACCCCAGTCAATAAAATTCAACCTGCTGTAGTTGTTTTTATCTAATACCTGGCATAGTTTTTCACTATGTGTTAAAGTAAGATGAGTGGCATTTTGCTTGCTTGCAGGTGGTGTTAAGCAGTTACCTATTTTGGTAAATGATATTCAAGTTATCAAGGCAGAAAACTTCTATGACTATCCTCAGCTAGTCATAGGAGCCTGAAGTCCTATGGCCTCATTTCATATTGTATTTTATTACTTTATTTAAACTCTTAGTGTCTAAATTTGGCTTTTTCTAAATATTGAGTAGTTAGTGAGTGCTCACCTTGTGCTTGGTATCAGCCTTAAACCTTGGCACTGTGTTAGATTTTATTGACTACTCCCTTTATTGATAAATTATATATAGTGATATGTCACATTATATTTTGTTTATACTTTATACTGTGACTTATTATTGTATTGTCACAAAAGTTGGACGTTAAAGAGGTGTGTCATGTTTCATACCTCTTGGTTTCAATGGTAACTAATAGACAGTAGGGAAGAAGGGTCAATCAAATTAACATTTATGAATCTCCTATTGTGTCCCAAGCAGCATAAAGTAGTTGCTACTACTTACATTTTTAGATAAGAAAAACACATTAATTATGGCTAATAATATTACTGAAAGTGGAGTGGGTCTTTCCTTACTATAAAGCCCGGTCAATAAGTACTTATTTATCTAATATATATGAACTAATTTGATGAAATATGTTTGATAAATAAGAATTTAAAATTAATGTTTCTTTCTCTATCTCAGACGATGGACTATTAATGATATTGTAGTATTAGTAAGAACCATGTATTCCAATGGGTGACATGCTGTTTCTCTGTAGCCAGATAAATCATCCTCTCAATTTATTTGATCTTTGAAAAATCAGTTTTAAAATTCTCAAGGGATTATTCATTTCAATTCTTTTAAGGCCAAGAGAGTTTATTTTCCACACCCAATTAGAAGAGATACCAAAACATCTTGGGACATTAAGCAATGTTACTGAGAAATAATGGAAGTATAACTTATGTGACATGCAGAGCTCTTCTTAGATTGTTTTCATGTACTTACAATAATTATAAAACATTAAGCCTTAATAATAAATATAAATATTTGTGACTGAAAGGAAAAGCTGCAGCTGGCTGTTTCACCCAAACTCACCTTAGGCGTCGTTTTGTTCATTTACCCAGAATGAAATACCTTGGAAAAAAAAACATGCAAGGAAATTCCTTATTTCTCAAAATAACAAATGGTCCATCTGAACAACATCAGGACAATAAATAACTCATGCTAATAAATAGCATTCATTTCTCGTTTTTGTTTAAAATATTCAAAGAAGACATCTGGCTTTGTATTAAAACAATGCAGTACACTTTGAGAAAAGTCATATTGTCACTATAAGCAAATGACTTTAGCAATACACTGCTATTGAGTGGAAGCTCCTTTTGAATGGGCATAACGAATATTCCTCACTTGACAGGGCTCTCTTAGCAAAGATTACAGACCAGGGAAACCTTCTTGTTGATCAGAGAGATAAGAGAAACTCAGCCAAATAAACCTGGAAATAATCAAGAATCATGGAAATGCACAAGTTTCACCATTTTTTGCTCTTGCAGAAGCTGTGATAAGTGCCCAATCCAAAAAGAAATAAAAATACGTGGCACATTTGGTTTGCAAAGGCCTCCTGCCCCTGCTAACTCTTAAACGGGAATTGGCAAAGCACGTGAGGCCACAGAGGGCCAATCTCTAAATGTGCAGGTTGCCTCCTAGTGAGATCCATTTGCACTCAAGGGAATAAACATTTCCATTTAGCAAATTTCCTCTCACTACATTGTGTCAAAAGTGAACATTTTGCTGTTTGTACATTGCCAACAACCAAGATTTTGTAAACCTTTGGAGACCTTGGTAACAATTCATGCCCTTTTTTTCCCTTCTGGCTATGTCAGTCATGTATCGATCAACCACAGGGATGGGTTCTGAGAAATGTATCTTTAGGTGATTTCATCTTTCTGTGAATAACAGAATGTACTTCACTTACACAAACTAGACGGCATAGCCTACTAGGCTATACATTATAGCCTATTTCTCCTAGGCTAAAAACTTGTACAACATGTTACTGTACTGAATACTGTAGGCAACTGTAGCACAATGATAAATATTTGTGTATCTAAATATATCTAAACATAGAAAAGGTACAGTAAAAATATGGTATTATAATCTTATGGGACCACCATCATACATGTGGTCTGTTGACTGAAACGTCATTATGCAATGTCTGGCTGTAATTAAGATGATTCAGACTGAATTCATTTTAGCTTTCCTAGTTCACTTATTTATTCAAACTTATTGGACTTTTGATAAGTCCTATGTGACTTATTGATAAATATTAACAATATTGTTACTATAGATTTTCCTAGAATGCCCAGAATCCTGATGCACTCAATTGGCCTTCCAGGAAATCATAGCCTTACACAGCTATAGATATGAAAACTTTACATAAGAATTCTGTGCCAACTGCTATGGAAAATCAGAAGGATCCCAAAAACCATGGCTAGATAGTTCTGGGAAAATTTTACAGAAGTTTGTATTTGCTTTTAAATATATATAAGGGCAAATGAAATTAACATTTATTGACATAATGTATCCTCACAGTCCTAAAAGCTTTGTTTAAGCTATTTCTGTTGATTTTTCACAACAGTCCAATGAGGAATCATTATCTTCATTTTACAATTAAGGAAACAAAAGTTCAGATGGGGTAATTAACAAGAATGTAGATAACCAACAAAGAAATGGCAAAGCAGGACATAAACTAAGATATTCTCATACCAATTGGGGTTCCTGGAAATTTCTATAGTTGAAGAAATGGATTCCTCAATTTTATCTGATGATATTTTTAAGGTAAATTTGGGATACATAAAGTAAATTATATCTCTTTAAAGTAAATTTTGGATATGAAATATCCCATATATGGAATATTAAATAAAAATGGGTTGTGATATAACGGCAATTATTATTATTATTATTGTTTAAATTTCAACTGTTTCACAAGGTACATATACAGGTTTGTTACAAGGGTATATTGTATGATGTTGAAGATTGGGATATGATTGAACCTGTTACTCGAGTAGTGAGCATAGTACCCAATAGGGAGTTTCTTAACCCTTGACTCCCTCCTTCTCTCCCTGCACTTGTAGTCCCCGGTGTCTACTGTTTCTGTCTTTATATCCATGAGTACCCAGTGTTTAGCTCTCACTTATAAGTGAGAACATGTAGGATTTGTTTTTTTGTTCCTAGGTTAATTTTCTTAGGCTAATGTCCTCCAGCTACAACCATATTGCTGCAAAGAACATGATTTCATTCGATTTTTATGACTGCATAGTAATCAATGGTGTAGATGTACCACATTTTCTTTATCCTATCCACTGGTGATAGGCACCTAGGATGATTTCATGTCTTTGCTATTGTGAAGAGTGCTGCAATGAATGTACAAGTGCACGTGTTTTTTTGGTAGAATGATTTATTTTTCTTTGGGTGTATACCCATTGATAGGATTTCTGGGTCAAATGGTAGTTCTGTTTTTTAGTTCTTTGAAAAATCTCCAAATTACTTTCTACAGTGGCTAAACTAATACACATTCTTACTAAGAGTGTATAAGCATTCATTTTTTTCTGCAGCCTCAACACCGTCTGTTATTTTTTACTTTTTAATAATAGTCATTCTGACTGGTGTGAGAATGTATCTCATAGTGGTTTTGATTTGCACTTCTCTGATGATTAGTGATGTTGAGCATTTTTTCTTGTTTGTTTTCCACTTGTAGGTATTCTTTTGAGAAGTATTTGTTTATGTCCTTTGTCCACTTTTTAATGAGGTTATTTGTTTTCAGTTTGTTTATTTGTTTAAGTTCCTTATAGATTCTGGATATTAGACCTTTGTTAGATGCATAATTTGTGACTATTTTCTCTCATTTTGTAGGTTGTCTGTTTACTTTATTGATAGTTTCTTTTGCTGTGCAGAAACTCCAGTTTAATTAGGTCCTACATGTCAATTTTAGTTTGTGTTGCAATTGCTTTTGAGGACTTAGTCATAAATATTTTGCCAAGGCCAGTGTTGAGAAGGGCATTTTCTAGGTTTTCTTCCAAGATTTTTATAGATTTAGAACTTTACATGTTAGTCTTTAATCCATTAAAGGTTATCATTATATAATTATGTGTTCTTGTTTATATGTGTAAACTATTTCAAAATAAAATTAAATACTTTATTAGTTAAAGATATAAAAAATTTAAAAGTGTAGACTGGGCTTTTAAAAGCGTAGACTGGACTTGTTGAGATACATTCAGGATTAATGAAAAAATATACTCTTTGAAATATATTAGGGTACAATTTATCATAAAAGGTTAAAGACAAGGTTCCAGAGATAAAACAAATCAAAAACATTAGGATTTCATTTGAAACAAGACCTGCAAAGTTAAACTATATCATCTATAGGTTTTAAAGAAACCAAATACAGATTCGTTAATATAATGATGAGCCAAAATATTACTTCCGTGGAGGTATATAAGAACATTTTGAAATATAAAGTTTCAGAGAAGATCACTCATTTAATAATACAATCAATGAATCTTTAGTTAAATATATACA
Source organism: Gorilla gorilla gorilla (assembly GCF_029281585.2). Classification (NCBI taxonomy): domain Eukaryota; kingdom Metazoa; phylum Chordata; class Mammalia; order Primates; family Hominidae; genus Gorilla; species Gorilla gorilla. The sequence goes on along the minus strand of NC_073232.2, from coordinate 93,951,934 downwards.
GAAGATGACAATGTGATTGGGAATTTGTGTTTCTTAAGAATCCTTTTTATAATAGATTGGATTGGAAATTAAACCTTAGTAATAATCTATCACCAAAGTTTTAAATTATCTCATTGGGAGAATACATAAGATTCTGAAATGAATTTAAAATTTGACAGTTCAAAAAAACAAAAGTAAGCAGAGAATTTGAGAAACACAATCATCTAGCTAAATTACATAAATTACATAGACATACTGAACCATTTGTACCATTTAATTCCTATGAAGAAATAATCACATTTTTTTCTTATTCATGGAAATGGTTTTCTTTTAATTTCTATATTTATTTACTGAGAAAATCTTAATAAATTTTAAATTATATTTAATTAGCCATAAACTTTGACTTAACTAATAAAAGTAGAATGAATGATAAAAAACAAAATAAAATCTACGTGAAAATTAATAAGTGCTTCCTTAGGTGCTATTAAAATCAAAGAAAAAACTTAAAATAGGTATTAAAAAATGTATATCATCTACTGAAAAGGAAGACAATTCATAAGAATACATTGAAGACATAGTTAACCAGTACTTAATATTATATACTCAGATGTTTTTTGCTATTATAGAACAAATACTGGAAACATGAACCAGAAATGCAACTTAAGGGATTAGAAAAAAGAAAAATAAGAAAATGTATAAATTAAGAAAGAACAGTTACAAATATTAGAGTTAAAATCTATAAAAATAACTGTAAAATAGTAAAAAAAAATAAAGGTCAAAACTGATTTCCTAAAACATGAATTAATAAAGTAAACAAAGTTTTGAGATGTTCAAGTAATAATATTTTCAAGGGAGACACTGCAAAACTTATAAAATATTAAAATAACAATTTATAATCATAATTATTGGCCAGTTTTAAATGCTTGAATTTTTACAGAAAACAATGAGAAAATGTTAATGCTAAGATCATTGTATGATTTTTTTTAGCAACATACAAACTACCAAACTTGACTTAAAAAACAGAACAAAAGTATGCTGATAAAGAAAGCCATGATCTCATTAACAGGGTACTATAGTTTAATATAGCAGTAGTTTACTCAGTGCCATTTTTGTATATAGTTTGTAAGGATAGATCACAATTTATGTATCCATTCTATTATAGATGGATATTTGATTTCTGTTGAGTACTGCAAATGATGCTGTGATCATTATATGTGAGCTCAATTTATCAGGATTGTTTTTGATATGCTTTCTTCCTAAAATAACTCATATTCTCTCTTTAAATTGGGCATATCTTTCTTGGAACAATGGATAAATTCTCATTTTTTAGGTATACAATAAAAAGATTATTTTGATGAACTAATGCCTCTGTACCTCACTCATTCCAAATAAGAAAATTAGGCACTCAGGGTACATGAAAAAAATTTTCAGTCATATTTTTAAACTATTAAATAAAACTGAAGGAATTAAAATTGTTATAGCATTTACTTTAAGTAGTAGGGTGAAATGAACATAATTTTAAGCAAACACATCTTCAGAAATGTATCAATTTTACACTAGCCAGAAAGTAAATTAAAGAAATTTAGAAGTTAGAGTGCGTAAATAACCTGGTAAACTCTATTGTTTTAACAATAAAAAGCAACAAAAACAATAGCAATACGAGATGATAATAACGATCTGGAAGGAAAATATAAAATTAATTGCAACTTTTCCAGTTGGTGGTGGTGAAAGAAAGAATGCAAGGGGCTGAAAGACGTTCAAGATACCCATATTCCTCAGTGATGAGCTTCCATTAGTTGGTTATAAAGGTCGAAAGAGTAAATATTTTCATGAGCTTAAGTTGGTAGTAACCAAAATAAAAATTAAAATATAATATATACATTTCAATTATCCAAAGGGAAAAAACTATTTAAAAAGCTATCTATTAGGGAAGTAGAGAAAAAGGCAAACTAAACAAACCAAAACATGGTAAATGGCAAAATGACATGAGATGGAAAAAATTATTTTAAAACAGTAATTTATATAAAGTAATTAAATTACAAATAGATAATGTTAAAATACATAAAACGTGAAATGATATTTTTGTACAAGAGAATTAGTTTACAAAGCGTTGAGCATAAGTGAGGAAAATATATACGACACAAATATAAACCAATTTGATATAATAATCAGTAACAAGGACAAATGTTGTATTAATATTCATAAAACAAAATCAAGAAAACAAAATCACAAAATTAGGTATAACAAAAATACAACCTTAAAATACAAGACAGTGTCTGTAGTTTCAGGAAACCAGGAAAAAAACATAAATTCACAATTCATTTGGAGATTTAATGCAATCCTTTGGGGCATTAGTAGATCAAATATCATTAATTGAGTAATTTAGGCTCAACCTACAGTGCACATTTTTTTGTTTGTTTGTTTGAGACAGAGTCTCGCTCTGTCGCCCAGGCTGGAGTGCAGTGGCACAATCTTGGAGTGCATGTATTTTTTGATAAGGAATATTTAATATCCAAATTCATTTCTGAACTACTCCACAAGAAAGTCTGAAAATATATTCCACAGACGAATCATCATATGCACTATGCTCTTCAAGAATAAGGCAACGAAACAGCTATGCCAGAGAGACCACGACCTTATAATTTACAGCATAGTGTTGAGGTATGCATTTTGTTATTCTTTATTTCACAATGTTTTACACATTGTAGATTCCTTTTTTTTTTCATTGTCTTCTGGTATTGAATGATTTTCTGGGGAAATATGAAACCAAGTGTTAAAAAAGTCATAAAATGTAAAAGGAGTATTTTTCACATAACTGACTCTTAGAGATAGGCACTTGGAACAATTCTTATGCAATCTCTGGAAATTTCCTGTGCATAAACACATATATGTAGGTACATTTGTGTATGTATATACATGTGTGTATTCCTACAAAACCAAGCATCCTATACATACTGGTTTTTTCATCATTTTTTTAACTTCATCTTTGAGAATTCAGATATGAGTTTATTCTAAACTATCTCATTTCCCCTAACTACTTCATAAGATCCCATTGTGGAGATTCATAATCTAATAATTAAATGCTCTGTTGGGGGCAGTTAGGTTATTGTTTAGTTTCATCTCATTTGTTTTGTTTTTGTTACTGTAGAAAATGGTGCTTAAATCTCCTACATATAAACTATATCCACAAGGTAAATGCCTTCAACTGGAATTTCTGAGATGAATGATATATATTTCTAAAATCAGAAAGAACTTTGCAAAATGCCTAAACTTCCATGTCTTCAGAAATCATTAATATGGGATTTTTCAAAGAGTTAAGAACCTAAATTCCTTGACATCTGTAATTCTACCTGCCATAATTTTCATCTTAACTCTCCCTCATTCCTCCATTGTTCCTTGCCTTCAGATCTCTCCACTGCCTCCCTATTTATTATTGATATGTCATAGGACAGTGGTTTACACTGTGTGATATGAGAACCATTTGTGGTACAAAAGATAATTTCATATGGTCCTTTAAGGAACACATGTACTTAAATATATATGTATTTCAATATGCATTTGTAAAAGATAATTAGCACAACAAATTAGATTATCTTAGAAAACATTTATATAGAATGTATTTATTTAGATAAAATACTAGGCAGTATGTAATCTATATGAAACTCCAATTTGGAAAAAAAATTAGGTGTCTGGAGAATGGTCGAAAGTTTGGAAACACTACTGTAGTGTTGTGTCCGGACTTGGTTCCTTCCGGTGGTTTCATGGTCTCGCTGACTTCAAGAATGAAGCCGCGGACCTTCATGGTGAGTGTTACAGCTCTTAAAGGTGGCACGGATCCAAAGAGTGAGCAGCAGCAAGATTTATTGTGAAGAGCAAAAGAACAAAGCTTCCACACTGTGGAAGGGGACCCAAGCAGGTTGCTGCTGCTGGCTAGGGTGCCCAGCTTTTATTCCCTTATTTCTCCTTGCCTACGTCTTGCTGATTGGTCCATTTTACAGAATGCTGATTGGTCCATTTTACAAACTTCTAGCTAGCCACAGAGCACTGATTGGTGCGTTTTTACAAAGCACTGATTGGCGCATTTTACAAATTTCTAGCTAGCCACAGAGTGCTGATTGGTGCATATTTACAGAGCACTGATTGGCACATTTTACAAATTTCTATCTAGCCACAGAGCGCTGATTGGTGCATTTTACAATTCTAGCTACAGAGTGCTGATTGGTGCATTTTACAATCCTCTTGTAAGACAGAAAAGTTCTCCAAGTCCCCACTCCACCCAGGAAGTCCAGCTGGCTTTACCTCTCAATGTCATGTTCTGTTCATCTTCATCATCTGCACTTCCTGGACTGTCATTGCTTCCAGCTAATAACAGTTACCCCATGATTTTGAAAACACTTGAGCAATGTTTGCCATCTAGTACGATGAATAAAATTTATAACTTTTAATTATATGTTTGGAGTAGGATAAACAAAGTGATTGTAGTAACCTTCCCCAGAGAGTTATTTTTCCACAATAATTTAAAGTATTATGAACTTTGTGGGAGATCTTAAAAAAAAATGATAAAAAGAAAGAGATGGATAAAGACATACAGATACCCAAAGGACACAGAGAGAAAAAGATGGAACAAGAATATATGTGAAAGACTACAAACAATGGCAAGCACAGACGAGCAAACGAAAGAAAGAAAGGGTAACAGAGAAAGCAATAGAGGAAGAATATGAAGCCATGTAAATCTGAATGTGGGCTCTTTGATACCAAGAATCTACTCCAAGGCTGAATATTAGCTCACTTTTAAGAATCAAAGTTGTGGATTTCATAGGTAAGTAATTAGAGAACTCATTTTACAATCCACATTTAAGAAGTATATCATATTGAAATATTGTCTCTCACTTGCTTTCTTGTTTTGTCTTTTTCATTTTATTAATGGTGTCTTTTGAAGTGCAGAAGATTTCAATTTTGTAGAGTTCTAGGAAGTTTCAAACTTTCCTACATCTTCCTGTCTTCTGAGCCCTCCAAGTCTCTAGGAAGTTCCAAACTTTCCCACATTTTCCTGTCTTTTTCTGAGCCCTCCAAACTGTTCCAATCTCTGCCTGTTATCCAGTTCCAAAGTCACTTCCACATTTTAAGGTATCTTTACAGCAGCAACCAACCACAAGGTACCAATTTACTGTATTAGTCAGTTCTCATGCTGCTAATAGAGACATACTCAAGACTGGGTAATTTATAAAGGAAAGGGGTTTAATTGACTCACAGTTAAGCATGGCTCGGGAGGCCTCAGGAAACTTACAATCATGGCAGAAGGGGAAGCAAATATATCCTTCTTTACATGGCAGCAAGGAGAAGTGCCAAGCAAAAGGAGGAACAGCCCCTTATAAAACCATCAGATCTCACAAGAACTCACTCACTATCATGAGAAAAGCATGAGGGTAACCACCCCATGATTAAATTACCTCCCAAGGGGTTTCTTCCATGACACCTGGGGATTATGAGAACTACAATTCAAGATGAGATTTGGGTAGGGGCACAGCCCAACCATATCACCAAATATCCATCAATTGGTGAATGGGTAAACAAAATGTTATATAATCATACAATAAGATACTATTTACCAGTAAAAATGAATTTGCAGTCCTATTATGTGCCGTAAAATGAATAAACCACTATAACATTATGCTAAGCAGAAGAAGCTGGTTGCAACAGGCCATATGTTGTATGATTCCACTTATATAAACGGTGTAGAACAGGCAAATCTGTAAATAAAAAAAATAGATTCCTAGTTCCCTGAGTCTTGGAAAGAGAACCGGGATTGACTCAGAATGGGTACAATGAATATCTTTGGGGTGATTAAAATATTCAAAAGTGGATTGTGATTGTACCACCCTTAAATTTATCTAAATATCATTAAATTTTTCATGCATAATGGGTAACTTTATGGTGTACAAATTATAGTTCAATAAAGTTGTGACAAAAAAATGAGCACTGAGCTCATTGCTGCTCATTTTGGAAGAATTATTAATAACCCTTACTATATCAGATGTTTTCCATCCTCCCATCCATATGTTCATGGTTTTGCCACTTCTTGGCATGCTGCCTAATTCCAGCTGTCAGCACTTGCAACCTTTTTCTGAGAGCTTTATCTGGCCATTGGGTCTTGCTATGCCTGTGCATGGCAGACAGAAAGTACTGTGGATATCAATGACTCATGGGTGCAAACCTTGAGCAATAACTGCCAGAAACTCATGGAAGAAAACCTCATGTGTGGCCAGGCATGGAGGCTCACACCTGTAATCCCAACACTTTGAGAGGCTGAGGCAGGCAGATCACCTGAGGTCAGGAGTTTGAGACCCGCCTGGCCAACATGGTGAAACCCTGTCTCTACTAAAAATACAATATTAGGCAGGCATCATGGTGCATGTATGTAATACCAGCTACTTGGGAGGCTGAGGCAGGAGTATCGCTTGAACCCAGGAGGCAGAGTTTGCAGTGAGCCAAGATTGCACCATTCCACTACAGCCTGGGCAACAGAGTGAGACTCCATCTCAGAAAACAAACAAACAGAAACAAAAAACCCCCAAAACCAAGAAACATTTCTCTCATCCCTAAATGGGATAGTATTAAGTTTCAGTTGTCCACAGGTTGACTTGTATGGTAATGTGTGCTGTTACCTTCCTTTCCCTCTTTTTATCCTCATTATTTTACATTATACTGAAATTCCTTCATCTACTGTGTTTCTCTCTGTTACAGATTGCCTTGCTAGTTATTCCCACAAAATCAATTTGTCCTTTTTGCCCATGTGGCCTCTTAGCTACCAATTAAATGTGTCTGCCTCTCTTGCAGCTAGGTGTCTATATGTAATGTGAAAAGTGATATGTGTACCAGCTCATTTCTAAATATAAATAAACCACTTTTCCTGGATCCTAGCTCATTTTATTCTTTTCTATGGACTAGAATTATATATCTTTGACCATATAAATGAAAATACAATTCCACAGAAAAGTAGAGAAATAATATAGAAGGATTCTAAATCCCTGCATGACCAAAAAGGTGTAGGATGACCTTGCTAGCCTACTTGTCAGACTGTTACATGAGAGCACAATATCTGCTATATTATGTAAGTAATAGTTTTTGGGGTCTTTTTGTCATAGCAACTAGCCTTCATCTTAATATACAACTTTCCTGCTCTGTCTTCAGTTTCTTTTCTACCACTGTAGTATTGAGTGGACTCACCTGCTTAGTAATTTATAGTAACCCAATTGAATGCATCCTTTCACCAAATTTATGCAGAGCCTGGAAATTTTAGTAATTTTTTTCTCAGACTCTTTGAATTCCTAACAGTTGAAAAACACAGATTTTTGTTACCCTGCTGGTGCTCTGTAATTACATGCAATGTGCACTGTAAAACCATCAAAATCTTGGCTCATAAACCAGATGCCTTGGTCTTTCTGAGTAAGTATTAGCAGTGAGGAACCTGGCAGCAGATGGCGTTCCCCTGGCAACTATGTTTCTAACTCACTAGTTCCTGTCAGTACCTGCTTGAAGGTTTCAAACTTGTAGGCAGTTTAATTCCTTTGACAGACTTGCTGAAGAAAAGAGCTGAGAGGAACTCTGTTTGGGAGCAAAAGTTTTCTATAATTGTCAACCTTCCTGCATCCAATTCATTTGGAGGACATTTAGATTTACCAGGGGTTCAAAATTATAATCACTTCTCATGTATGTTGAGCTGAATATGAGTAGCTCTTACTCTCCATTGGCTGGCTTGCTCAGGGAGGCAGTGCTTAAAATGATACGGTAGCAAATATCATCTTAGTCAAAGCTTAAGCTAGGTAATTGAATTCTGGTGGCAACCACAGACAATAAGTGCATGAGGTGTCTTTGAAATGTGTTGTACTGATCAACCATTAAGATAGTAATGATCACCTTGGAGCAACCATCTGCTCCTGTTTGGAGAAGAAACTTCAGCTACTGCAGATCGGGTTTCCCAGGAAGCAGATTCTGAGATGGGGTACAGGATGTTTATTAGGGAGTGCTCTTGAGGTCAATTCCTGGGTAAGGGAAGGGAAGAAAGAATGATTGGGCAGAGGGGAAAAATTGAGCTTCAATCATCAAAAGCTCCCTCAAACCCCACAAGGTGCTCTGAAGCCTGGATATGTCTTCGTGGTCCACCTTCATTGTGGAGAGGGAGCTGGACATTTGAACTCTTATGTTGATTAGCCATTGTGTGCAGACTCCCTGAGGAAATGGCAGTGGCCCAGCAGATGCAGATTTCTTCAATCATGGGCAACTTCCAAAGAGGACTGATAGCTTTCAAGGGTCAGGTGACAACCTTCCCAGCAGCTTTGGGAATAAGAAGTAAGAAATAATACTGAGAGATTCTGAGGGAGGAATCTGGATGACTTATCACAGGTCCTACTATCCCAACCATCTGGGCACCTCCGTGGTAACTCCAAATTACAGTTTCTTTATTGGTTTCAGGCCCTTCTACTTACAGCTACTAGAAGTGGTGATCTAGTCTCTGGAGTCAGCTATGAATACTTTTTTTTACTGTGCTACTAGTGAAAAACATGCCTCAGTCAGGAGGTAGCTGAGATTTGTAGCTGACACTAGATGTCAAATAATCCCTTTGCTTGGATGTTCTTAAATTTCACTAAAATGTGTTAGTCTGGGACTGTGTCTCTGTTTTGTTACTATCTGTAACTATTGTTCCCTTAACATGGTTATTTATCCTGTTATTCATCACTACATGCCCTGCATCACTCCATGTGGAATAATTTTTCTCCTGGGAAAATGAAGTTTTGTGCAAAATATTATCAGCGTCTATCTGAATTTGTGAAATGTGTATATATATATATATGTGTGTGTGTATGTGACATATATATGTGATATATATACAGACCTATATATATATATATTTCAGAAAAATATATTCAAATATTTTTAAGATGTTGAATCTTATTAAAAGACTCATAGTGAAGACAGAAATATACTCTTCCTGACACCACAATCCAATTACTTTGAAACAAAGACTTTCATTTGTTTGTGACTTTTTTGGATATTTTCCTGCATACATGATTAACATGCTTATACTAATATTTCTTGAGTAATCAATGTTAGATTTAATGTACTGACCTCTTTATTATGTCAAATATAGATGCATACTATCTTGGTATTTCTATCTGCAAATTTATATAAATTACTGTGAAAATTCCTTTCTGTCTATTTTTCTGAATCTTTCCCCGATTTTTGGCTTTTTTGCTTATCTGTTTTAAACTCATTCCATTTGTAGGCTTTCCTCAGATATTCCATTGCATTTAATTGTACAGCTTTAAGAGTGAGTTGCTAAAATGTTGATTAGAAGCTGTTTGTGTGTTTGACTTGATGATGAGATATGGAGTTTTTTTAAAACTTTTATTTTTATTTTGGGAGTATATGCACAGGTTTATTATATAGATATTCATAAATTGCATGTTGTGGGGGTTTGGTGTACATATTATTTCATCACCCAGGTAATAAGTATAGTATCAAATAGGTAGTATTTTGATCTTTATCCTCTTACCCTTCACCCTCAAACAGACCCCTGTGTCTATGATTGCCTTCATTGTGTCCACATGTACTCAATGTTTAGCTCCCACTTAAAGGTGAGAACATGCAGTATTTAGTTTTCTGTTCCTTGGTTAATTTTCTTAGTATAATGGCCTCAGGCTTCATTCATGTTTCTGCAAAGGACATTATCTTGTTCTTTTTTATGCCTGCATAGTATTCCGTGGTGAATATGTACCACATTTTCTTTATGGAGTCTACCATTGATGGGCATCTAGGTTAATTCCATGTCTTTGCTATTGTGAATAGTGTTGCAATGAACATACATGTGCATATGTCTTTATAGTAGAACAATTTATATTTTGGGGAGAATATACCCAATAATGGGATTTCTGGGGCAACTGGTGGTTCTGTTTTGAGTTCACTGAGAAATCACAGAACTGCTTTCCACAGTGGCTGAACTAACTTACATTCCCACCAGCAGTGTGTAAGTGTTCCCTTTTCTCTGTAAACTCACCAGCATCTGTTATTTTTTGACTTTTTAATAATAGCCTTTCTGACAGTTGTGAAATGGTATCTCATTGTGATTTTGATTCGCATTTCTTTTATGATTAGCGATGTTGAGCATTTTTTTCATATGCTTGTTGGTTGCATGTTTGTCTTCTTTTGAAAAATGTCTGTTCATACTCTTTACCCATTTTTAAAGGGTTTTTTGTTGTTTTAAGTTCCTTATAGATTCTGGATATTATGACTTTATAAGATACATAGTTTGCAAATGTTTTCTCCAATTCTTTAGGTTGGTTACTTTCTCTGTTGATAGTTTCTTTTGCTGTGCAGAAGCTCTTTGGTTTAACTAGGTCCCACTTGTCAATTTTTTTTGGTTGTTGCAATTACTTTTGGTGTCTTCATCATGAAATCTTTGTAAGGACTTTTGTCCAGAATGATATTTCCTAGATTATCTTCCAGGATTTTTATAGTTTTTATAGTTTTAGGTTGTACATTGAAGTCTTTAATCCATCTTGAGTTGACTTTTGTATATGGTGTAAGAAAGGGGTCCAGTTTCAGTCTTCTGCGTATGGCTAGCCAGTTATCCCAGCACCATTTATTGAATAGGGAGTCCTTTTCCCATTGCTTATTTTTGTCCCATTGCTTATTTTTTTTGTGGGGATGTGGCTTTATTTCTAGGATGTCTATTCTGTTCCATTGATCTGTGTGTCTATATTTCTACTACTAGCGTGTTATTTTTGTTACTGTAGCCTTGTGGTATAGTTTGAAGAAAGGTAATGTGATTGCTTCAGCTTTGATCTTTTTGCTCAGTATTGCTTTGGCTATTCATGCTCTTGTTTGGTTCCATATGAATTTTAGGATAGCTGTTTCTATTTCACAGAAATAGAAACAATGTCATTGTGATGGCAGCGAGGGGCAGTCCACAGTGGGGAAGCACAGGCAGTGGAAACAGGAGCGGCAGCAAGAGCGGCAGTGGTGGCGGTGGGTCATCTGTGCACCACGTCCACAAGGTGGCCAACTGCACTGCCTGCATCTTCATGTGACCGGGTAGAACCCCCTCTCAGTCCTGGAGCCTCCATGGCTCTGAACCCTGGCCATGCATTGCTGCTCTCGCCGGCCAGCACTACGGGGAAGGTGTGGGCAGGGGGAAGACAGTTCCCAGGCCGCCCCAGGGAGCCCCCTGAAACCCACTGCCCTGAGGGCTACAGTGATGGGGCTGGGCCACGCCTCCTGCTATTGCAGGAACAGCACTATCGGGCAGAGAGGGGCCCAGGGCAGTGCTGGGCCCAGGTTGGTGCTGGGCTTGCATATGGAGCGTGGGGACCGGGCCTGGGGTGCGAAGTTGGGGCCACGCTTTGGGAGCCAGGACGGAAAGTGGGAGCGGGCCTGCTTCGAGAACCTGGCCAGTGGTGCAGCCACCATTCCCACTCTGCAGAGGATGCTGGGTTTTTCACCTTGGGAGGAGGCTCTGTATGGGGCTGCACCAGTGCCTGTCCCTGGGGTCTGCCTTGCATCAGTGTGACCACTGAGCCTGACACTCCCACAGGCTGGGAGCCTGTGGACTCCCAGGGTCCACAATCCACTTCCAGAGGCGTGCCCCCTAGACAGGGCCACAAGCCGGGTGAGGGGGAGCCCTGGGCTGCCCCTGAAGGTTGCGGCCATGGGGGAGCTCTCAATGATGTTGCTCCTGCCCCAAACACTGGCCTAGGCCCAGCAAGGACCTGGAGCCCCCACCCCAGGCTGCATGGGTTGTGGCCAGGGCTGCATGATCTACAGAGCCAGTGGGAGCCAGGGACAAGCAGAAGCCTCACGCCTTCTGAGTTTGCATGCCAGGAGCTCCCTGGGTGCGCTGCAGCTGCCCTGTCCAACCACAGACTCAGGCATCCCTGCACTCTCAGGGGCCCAGGAAGCTTCCTTTGTTCCCCCAGGCTCAGGAGTGTTTGCTGTTGCTGCCTGGCCTCTCCCCACTATCACTGCCTGTTCTGATCTGAGAGCAGGGTTGGGGCCAAGTCCAGGAGCAGTCATAACCTGGCCTGGTGTGTGCGCACTCAAGGCAGTGCTGACATGCCAGCTCCCTGCTGCTGTGGCACCTCCCAGACTTTGGGCACTGAGAAGCTTTGGGAGGGAGGCTGAAGTTGGGGAAGCGCAGCTCGGTGCTGCCCTGCAGGTTGCTCTTGGCTGGAGCAGCCTGGGCACCATGGACACCAGCAGAAGACAGACAGGCACCTGGGTGGAAGGGGGCAGATCAGGCCAAGGAGGGCCTGAAGGCTGGTGTCTGGGCTGCCAGTCCCATGGACCAGAGTCGGAACTTATGGTGCCTTTTTGGGGCACACCCATGGACCAACCAGTGGGAACTTCCTCCCCTCTGAGGGGCCATAACATCCCCAGGCTCAGCCAGAGCAGAGCAGAGGACAGAGAGACAGTGGGATGACCAGCTGCAGAAAGGAGCTACCCTCTTTGCTGAGAGCTGCAGAGATGACAGGATGACCTGCCTACAGAGAGAAGCTTTCCACTCCAGTGTCTTCTCTCTGCTAGGAGCTGAACACTCGTCAGGATAACCCGGCTGTGAGAAGGAACTACCCACTGTGGGTCCCCTCTGAGCTGTTCTGTCACTCAACGCTCCTCTTCGCCTTGCTCACTCTCCACTTGTCTGTATACCTCATTCTTCCTGGTCACAAGGCAAGAACACAGGACCTGCCAAATGACAAGGCTAAGAGAGCTGTTACACAAACAGGGATGAAATATGCCCCTTGCTCACCATGTTGTGGGCAAAGAGAAGGAGAAGAAAGCTGCAGCCCTTTGGGAGACCAGACCTGGGAGCTCCCCAAGCCAAGGCTGTGTCTCCTTCTTTAGGTCCCTGCAGTTCCCGGCATTTCCAAGCTTCTGGGCATCACTGCATTCCCCGATGCCAGCCAGGGATGCTGCTTACAGTGTGCCTGCTCCAGCTGCAGCCTCACAGAGAGCCGGCACCCATGCCGGCACCTGGAGCTGCCTGCCATGCAGCAGCAGCCGGCATGTCTGACTGTGTAGTGCCCAGACCCCATGCCTTTCCCCACCTGACTTGCAGTCTCCCTTGGAGGCATGGGATCCAGGCTGGTAGCTCGAGCCAAACCCTGTTTGCCAGGCCAAGTCGGCAGAACAAGCCCGGTGGCCATGAGCAAAACCTAGGCAGAAATGATACAAGCCACAGGTTTTCTGCCAGAAGAGTAACACCCCAAAGATCCTGCAACAATTGGTAGTTTCATAGGAATAGCTTTCAATCTAAATTGCTTTGGGCTGTATAGCAATTTTAACAATATTTATTCTTTCTATCCATGAGCATGGAGTGGTTTTCCATTTGTTTGTGTTAGCTCTGATTTCTTTCATCAGTGTTTTGTAATTCTCATTGTCTCTTTACCTCCCTGGTTAGTTGTAGTCCTAGATATTTTTTTGTGTGTGGCTATAGCAAATGGGATTTCATCCTTGATTTGGCACTCAGCTTGGATGTTGTTGGAGTATAGAAATGCTACTAAGTTTTGTACATTGATTTTGTATTTTAAAACTGTGCTGAAGTTGTTTATCAGATCTAGGAGTTTTGGGCAGAGTTTGTGGTATAAAATTATATTATCTACATACAAAAAATAGTTTGACTTCGTCTCTTATTTGGATTTATTTCTCTTACCCAATTGCTCCGGTTAGGACTTCCAGTACTGTGTTGAAAAAGAGTGGTGAAAGTGGGAAATCTTATCTTGCTCTGGTTCTCAAGGGGAGTGTTTCCAGCTTTTGCCCATTCAGTATGATTTTGTCTGTGGGTTTTTCATAGATAGCTCTTATTATTTTGCGGTATGTCCTTTCAATGCCTAGTTTGTTGAGGGTTTTTAACATGAAGGGATGTTAAATTTTATCAAAAGCCTTTTCTGTATATATTGAGATGGTCATGTGCTTTTTGTTTTTAGTTTCATTTATGTGATGAATTACATTTATTGATTTGCATATGTTGAACCCAACTTGCATCCCTTGGATAAAGCCTACATGATTGCAGTGTATTAGCTTTTTGATGTGCTGCTGGATTCTGTTTGCTAGTATTTTTTGAATCTGTGTTCATCAAAAATATTGGCCTAAAGTTTTCTTTCCTCATTGTGATTTTGCCGGGTTTTGGTATTAGAATGTTGTTGGCCTCGTATAATGAGTTAAGAGACAGTCCCTCCTCATCAATTTTTTGGAATAGCTTTAGTAGGAATGGTGCCAGCTCTTCTATATAAGTTTGGTAGAATTCAGCTGTGAATCTGTCTGGTGCCAGGCTTTTTCTAATTGGTAGGCCTTTTATTGCTGATTCAATTTTGGAACTTGTTTTCAGTCTTTTAAGGATTTTATTTCTTCCTGCTTCAATCTTGGAAACTTGTGTTTCCAGGAATTTATCCATTTCTTGTAGGTTTTCTAGTTTGTGTTCATAGAGGTGTTTGGAATAGTCTCTGAGGGTTTTTTTGTATTTTTATGGGACTGATGGTAATGTCCCCTTTGTTATTTCTGATTGTGTTTATTTAAATCATCTCTCTTTTTTCTTTATTAGTCTAGTCAATAATCTTTCAATCTTATTATCCTTTCAAAACACCATCTTATATTTTTGTTGATCTTTTGTATTTTTTTGGTGTCTCATTTTCATTCAGTTCAGCTCTGATTTTGATTATTTCTTGTCTTCTGCTAGCTTTTGGATTGATCTGCTCTTGCTACTGCTTTCCACTGTGATTATTGCCACTAATTGCAGAACTACTTTGGTCTTCTTTCTCTATAGAAAAATAACCATCTGTTCCCTACAGAGATTGGGGAGAGGAAGACACATGCTTGTATACATATCAGCAGTAAGGATCTAGGAGTCTAATAGCCAAAGTTCTTCACAGTTTTACACAATTCTTTCATTTTCTGTTCCATGTATGTCCCACATCTTTTATGGTGTCTTTTACTATGCCTCAAATTTCTGAGCCTTTCGAGAGTATTCTGTGACAAATTGGTTAGCCTCTTGTCAATGTCTTTAATTTTTCAATTTCAATTGAATATCAAAAACTGCTTAAATAATGTATGATTAAATTTTATGAAAAATGTTGGATTTTATCTAACAAAGGCACTTCTCCATTCAGTCTGCTTATCTTTTGTTCATTCATTTGGCCTAGATTTGCTGCACTAGGCTCCACTTAGGTGTTTGAAACACAGCAGTGAAGAAAACCTAAAAGTAGCTATCTACATAAAACTTACTTTTTAATATGGGTTATGGAATATAAATAACATTTAATTACTGTATTTTAGATAGTAGTACAGTATTTAATTTAATACAAAACATAACACATAATATATACTTGTCTTTTAGATAGATATATGTATCTTTTCCTTAGATCATTAAAGAAAACATTATAATATAAACTTATCCAACTTTATTCTCCTTTATTCCTGCCACAGCTAACTGCTGTTTAAAGTTAATTAAGTACCTGATTTCCATAGAGATTTATAACACCCAAAAGTACATTGATTGGTTTTGCCTTTTTTGTAATGTTTATATGAATTATAGTGTACATATTCTTCTGTGGTTTGCTTCTTTTTCTCAATATCATTTTTTAGATATAAATACATTAATGTGTGTAACTATGGTACATTATTCTTCATTACATTTTGTATTGCACAGTTTTTAAATTCATTTTAGTCTTAATGGATATTAGGGTGGTTTCCACCTTTTGGTTTTTTTTCGTGTCTTGCTATTACAAACAATAATCCTATACATATTCATGGGTGGAATCCCTGTTTCTTTGTGCATTTTTGGAATGGGTAGGTTACTTTTCTCTATTGACTTTAAAGTGTCCCTAAAATGATGAGGTAGTAATCAGTTTAATATTTTGCAAATTTTTTTCAAGTCTGTCCCTTAACTTCCAATTCTATTTATCATGATTTAAAAAGAAATAAATATAAATTCTTTATTTTAATGAAGTAGAATTTGTCAGTCTTTTCCTTTATTATTTGACTGTGAGCTAAGAAGTATTTTCCTGTCACCAAGATCATAAAGATATTACTGTATATATTTTTGGACAGTATTATAGTTACGCCAGTTAGCATTTAAGTATTCATAAGCTTGGAATTGAATTTCATGCATAGTGCAAGGTTGGCTTCTATTTATTTATTTATGCAACAACATTTATGAAGGCCATTCTTCTATTCAAACCTGCACATGTTCTTTAATATTTAGGACAAACAAGAAACAAAATTATAAGCCAATCTCACGTACAAAAATAGATGAAAAGTCCCAATGCAATGACTGACAAATTGAATTCAGGATGTATAAAAAAGGTAATGCATTACGATCAATTTGACTTTATTTAAGGAGTACAAATTTGAGTTAAAATTTTAAAATAATGTAATTTAACATACATGTCAAGGATTTTAAAAAGAACAATCATTTCATCATTCTAATAGATTTTGAAAAACATTTTGAATAAAATGTTGACATGAAGTTTATTCTAGCTTCATACAAATACTTGGAGACTGTTTATGTGTTTTACAATTTGTTTTGACAGAGGTTTGTCCATTTTTTACAACTTTCACTGAAGTACTTTTAGCATTATTGGTGCTTTTAATTGCATATTTGTTTTCTGTTTTAAAATTACTTACATTGTTTTTATTACTTCCTTTATTCTATTCTTTTGGACTTCGTTTAGCATTTCTTCCTTTTAATTTTGAGATGGGACCTTTCCTTATTAATTGTTGGTTTTAATTTATTTGAATACAAGTATTTAAATTTACAAATTTTGCTGAGTACTGCTTTATATATTTTCCATAATTTTTACTATATTTTATCATTTATTTTTATATATAAACATTTTCCTTATGGTGTTTTCTTATAACTATGCTTATTTGGATGAACCTTTTAAAATTTCTAAGCTTATTTAAAGTTTTTATTGATTTCTTTCTTAATTTTCATAAGAGAACGTGATACCAACTCTTTGACATGTTTGATATTATCTTTCTAGCTTAAAATGTTTGCCATTTTCATAAATGTTTTATGTATATTAAAAAACATGGACTCTCTCGTTGTAGATACAAAATCTTCTGTACTTCATCACATTAAAACTATTGTGGTTTTAATACCTTCTATATTTGTATTAGTATTTTTACTTGCTGTGTCTATCATTTAATAAGAAGTGCTGAAAGTATGAATTTGTACATGTAGTTTATTGACATCTCCTTGCAATTCTGTCTAATTTTTATTCTGTGTATTTTTTAATTTGTGCAAATTTATGGGGTACATGAGAAATTTTTTACATATATATAAAATGCACAGTGATCAAGTCAGAGTATTTAGGGTGTCCATCACTTGAATACAATAATTTTTTTTAAGTATAGTCATTCTACTTTGCTATCAAACATTGAGTTAGTACTTCTACCTTACTATACGTTTGTATTCTTTAATCTACTTCTCTTCACCCTGCCTCCACTTACAGCTAATCACCCTTTGTAGTCTCTGTTATCTATTTTTTCATCATTCTCTACTTCCATGTGTTCACACTTTTAGCTCCCACCTGTAAGAGAGAGCATGCATTATATGTCTTTTTGTGACTGGTTTATTTCACTTAAGATAATGACCTCAGTTCTATCCATGTTGCTGTAAATGACAAGATTTCATTCTTTCTTTATGGTGAATAGTATTCCATTGTGTGTATATATCCATTATCCATTCATCCGTTGATGAACATTTAGGTTGATTCCATATCTTTGCTTTGTGAATAGTGCCACAATAAACATGCAAGTGCAAGTACCATTTGGATATACAGATTTTTCTTTCCTTTGGATATATACCTGCTATTGAGATTGCTGGATCAAATGGTAAATCTATTTATAGTTTTCTGAGAAATCACCATATTGTTTTCCACAGTGGCTTTACTGTTTCAGTCTGCTTAGTCCCTAGTTCAGCTAGGTCTGCATTCTTGTCCTATGGCCACAAAGAATTAGGCATGAGGACACCAGAGAGTCAGTAGAGTAGAATTTATTAGGAGGGGTGCCGAAAGCAGGCTGCCAAAAACGAGCTGAATTCTGGAAATTTTATGTGGCAAAAACTAGGAAGTCTTCTGTGAAGACCAAGAAGTCTTTGCTCAAATGGGAGGGGTAAAATTCCCTCTTAGGGGTGTTGTATCTGTGCATGCCTAGGGTTGGCCAGAGTAACTCCATCTTGGTTATTACTCATGAGTGCCTAAGTGTAACCCACAGTTGTGGAGTGGGGGGTGGGGGCTATAACCACAATGCTAATGTCATGTTAATGACTTTATAATGAGCTGGGTCAAGTTAAGTATATTTAGCTTAATTTATAGTGTCCATGCCTAAGTTGGGACAGTCCCTTCTGAGCAACATCCTGGCACAAGGGGAAGTTCTTAACCACAGTTCTTCCCATTGTCTGCAGAGGCAGTATAGGTGCTGTACTGTGGTTGTTCCTGTGAACATTGCCCGTCTCTGACTGGCTCCCAAGACTCTCTCTATCTGCCTAACCAACCCCCAACTGCCTCCTCTCTCATTACTAGTTTACATCCCCACGACAGTGTGGATGTAATACACACATCTTCACCAGCATGTGTTATTTAATCTTTTTAATAATGCCATTCTGACTGAGGTAAGATGATATCTCACTGAAATTTTGATTTCCATTTCTCTGATGATTAGTGATGTTAAGTCTTTATATTCCCCACCTTGAGAAATGTCTATTCATGTCCTTTGCCCAATTTTTAATGACACTTTTTTCTATGAGTGCCATGTATATTCTGGAAGCAAGTCCCCTGCTGGGTGAATAGTTGGCAAATATTTTCCACTTCTTTTTGGCCCAAAAAGTAAATCTGTGTCTTTTAAAGATCAAATACAATGCAATGATATTTATCTTGATTAGTTCCATATTATTTTGCACTTTCTATATAAACTGTATGTCTATATTTAGAAAAATTATCACTGATTATTGGAATGCTTGATGTTTTATTAAAATTTTATTCTCCATCATTTTAAGTGTAAAACATTGTATTTATATTATGTTGTGTTTCCCTACAGAACATGGATCTGCACAATTAATAAAATCTAAACTTAATCATAAAGGTTGAATTTTTCTCATTAAAAATATGGTGATCTGCATGTTCTCTCTTATAAGTGGGAGCTGAATGATGAGAACACATGGACACATGGGGGGAAACAACACATACTAAGCACCTGTGGAGGGGGTGTGGAAAGGGAGAACACCAAGAAGAATAGCTAATGGATGCTGAGCTTAATACCTAGGTGATGGCATGATCTGTGCAGTAAACCACCACAGCACACGTTTAACTATGCAACAAACCTGCATACCTTGCACACGTACCCCTGAACTTTAAAAGCTGAAAAAATATATATAAATGTGGTGATGTTAGTACATATAGAGCCCAAAGTGCTCAGTATTGCCAATATTCAGTATTATTACGTTTTTGTTTTATTTCACTCTGTCTTCAATGGCATATTGCAACATTGTTTTACAATGAATATTTATAAATATTTATTTACCTTTATGTCCATCTTTTATAAATTTTTCGGCTTACCAGTCTGCAATTCATCTATATGTTATTTCTTTGTAAATAATTTGTCTTTTATTTTGGCTACTTCTTTGAAAATATTTTTCTCTTATGTGTCTGAAGTTGTGCTAAGCATGAAAATTTTTAATTTATGCCTCATATATTTAAAACACTGAACATGTATTTCAATGTTCTGGAGGATGCCAAGCCAATGTCTTTATTTATTCTGTCTATTTTTTTTTTCTTTTTCATTTTTTGGAACTTCAGTTATATTAGACCTTCTCATTCTGTCTTCCACATCTATTTATTTCCCTTTTATTTTTCTCTTTTAAAATTTGCCCTAGACTCTAAGTTTTTTTGTTAACTCTTTTTTTTTTTTTTTTTTTTTAGTAAATTCCTATTTATCTGCATTTAGTCTGGCAGTTAACACTTCATTGATTGTATTTTTCACACCTACACCTGTTTATTATCAAATCTTCTATTTTCTTCATTTTAACATTTTATTACTTACTATTTTTGAAACAATTATTTCTTTCAACCATCTTTAATTTAAAGTACATATTTTATATTCTATATCCAGTAATTTCATTGCCTGGGCTATCTAAAATTCTTGTTTACTTAAATATTTTGTTTCTTGATTTTGCTAAGTCTTGCTAATTGGTATTTTTTGGTTTGGTTTGCTTTGGTGTTTTACAACTTGTTATTTATTACTTTACTTTATATTGCACACTCATCCTTGGTGAAACTTAATCTGTGGAAATCCTGCTAGCCTGTTTTGAGGGTTTGTCTTATCAGAGACAATTGAATTTTACCTAATGACACTTTAGTTTACAACTTATAATAGTGCATAGAAGCTAGAAATGCAACCATGACTAAGTTTCTGGTTAGAATATACAGCAAAGACTGGTAAAGCAACAATTGCATTAAACTATGTTAGTGTCATATTTATGGCCACGGATATCTTCATTATTCCTTCCACCACTCTTCGTGCTTTTGGGAGCTTGTATTTTATAGTTTTTGTTGCTGTTGTTTTAACCCTCTGTTTTTTCCACACTGCTACCTGTCCTTCCTTTTAAGAAAATTTATCTTTTTTCCTATCTCTTCGCTAGATGTAATGTATGTAAGAAAGGAGAATAAATATAGAGAAAATTGTTTACAGGAAGAAATAAGGTGAGAACAAATGGCAAGGGTCATGACTACTGGATATTGAAAGAGTTGATAGACGGAGAGGAGCAGGAGTCTAGTATAATGAGAGCTGGAGAGCAGCAGCACTAAGATGCTATCTAGAGGAAAGGGACTCTTACAAACTATTTCCTCTGAGTTATAAATTGGAACCAATTTATGTTCCTAGATATTCACAAGAGTCTACTTGCAATTTTATTGATTTGTTCATCAACTATTGACCAAGTGCATGCTTTACAGTTGGCACCTTTCAGGTTAAGGAGTATACAGTAGTAATGAAAGAGGCAAGGACCTCGCTCTCCTTGTGTTTACAAAATATCAAAAAGCAATTTAAAAATAAATAGATAATTAAATAACATTGTAGATTGTATGAGTGTTACATGGAAGTAAAACAGAGTAAAGAAATAATGAGAGAGGGAAGGAGTTGTCTTTCATGTGGGGTAATCTGATAAAGGTTCTGTGGTTAGGTGATTTTTGAGCTGAAACCTTAATAAAATTGCTGGGGTTTGTTTCCATAAATGAGATGTTGAGCAAGGGCTGAGCTACATGGGGATCCAGGTACTGTTGGACCAACAGCTGTCACAGAGGTAAACTTAGGGTCCTTTGGAAGGACAGATCTAGGCCATTAAACCAAGCTTACTTTAGTGACCCTATGAAAGGAATCCAACAGTGTGAGCAAAGTCTCAAAGGTGATAAAAGAACAAGGCAGTTAGAGGAGACAGAAAAAGTGTGCACAGAGAAAATAATATGCTTGGAGGGATTAAGGAACTTGTAGTAGTTGACTGCAAGTAATCTGTCTTTCTCCAGCCTCCAGGATTATAATTAAGGTGAGTGATGCAAGCAGAGACAAAATCAAAACTATCTTGTGACAAGCCATATAGTCTGGATATTACTCTGAGGCCAACTGGGAAGTGGGGGCAGAAAATGAGTTGATTTTAAGAAGCAAAGAGTAAGGTGATTTCCAATTTCATCCATGTCCCTACAAAGGACATGAACTCATCATTTTTTATGGCTGCATAGTATTCCATGGTGTATATGTGCCACATTTTCTTAATCCAGTCTATCATTGTTGGACATTTGGGTTGGTTCCAAGTCTTTGCTATCGTGAATAATGCCGCAATAAACATACGTGTGCATGTGTCTTTATAGCAGCATGATTTATAGTCCTTTGGGTATATACCTAGTAATGGGATGGCTGGGTCAAAAGGTATTTCTAGTTCTAGATCCCTGAGGAATCGCCACACTGACTTCCACAATGGTTGAACTAGTTTACAGTAAACTATCGCAAGAACAAAAAACCAAACACCGCATATTCTCACTCATAGGTGGGAACTGAACAGTGAGATCACATGGACACAGGAAGGGGAACATCACACTCTGGGGACTGTTGTGGGGTGGGAGGAGGGGGGAGGGATAGCATTGGGAGATATACGTAATGCTAGATGACGAGTTAGTGGGTGCAGCACACCAGCATGGCACATGTATACGTATGTAACTAACCTGCACAATGTGCACATGTACCCTAAAACTTAAAGTATAATAAAAAAAATTAAAAAAAAAAGAGTAAGGTGAATGTTATGTGTTAGAAAGACTATTCTACATGTTGGAAAGTAACCAATTTATAGAGAATTAACTGCAAGGAGTATGGTTGGAGTCTGAAAAACTAGTTAAACGGTTGTATTTCGTGAGAAATAAACATTGTTCCTGAATATGATTTACTCTACAAATGTCTACCTTGTATACAGAAACTCTTTCATGATCTTGGTGATACATAGATAATATTGCAAATATTTTACATTTGTATCAGTAATACTCTTCACTTACTCACTTTAGTTTTTCCCTTGATAGGACACAAGTCATTCACTCAATATACATTTGTTGAAGTTTTTTTTACTTATTATATGCCAGGCATTTTTTTAGGAACTGGTCACATGGCAGAAATTTAAGGCTAGCATAATACAATAACATTTTATTACAAGACATGTAATTATATTGCTATTATTTTTATCTTGATTCCTGCTTACCAGTTTCTGTTCATATTTTCATCTCTCCTTAATGGTGTTCGTTATTTCTATGGATATCTCATAAACATATATCATCAGTAAACATAAAGTAATTCTCTCTGGTTTCATGCACACACAGGCTTTCATTGTAATCCACAATATTCAATGGTCTTATGACGGAACAGATTGCTCCCTTCCAGACTTCACTGCATCCATCACAAGTAAACTCACTTTAATATACAGGAATTCAATGCCTTGGTCTCTAATTGCATCAGTGTTTTCGTATGGTTTTTAATGTCACAGAAAATTCTTGGCTACTGGTTATCAGAGTCATCAGTTTATGATAAAGAAATTCAAAACTCCGTCACACTAAAACACTCAATAAACTAGGTATTGATGGGACACACCTTAAATAATAAGAGCTATTTATGACAAACCCACAGCCAATAGCATACTGAAGGCAAAAGTTGGAAGCATTCCCTTAGAAAACTGGCAAAAGACAAGGATGCCCTCTCTCACCACTCCTATTCAACATAGTATTGGAAGTTTTGTCCAGGTCAATCAGGCAAGAGAAAGAAATTAAGGTTATTCAAATAGGAAGAGAGGAAGTCATATTGTCTCTGTTTGCAGGTGACATGATTGTATATTTAGAAAACCCCATCAACTCATCCACGAGACTTCTTGAACTGATAAGCACCTTCAGCAAAGTCTCAGGATACAAAAGCAGTGTGCAAAAGTCACAAGCATTCCTATACACCAATAATAGACAAACAGAGAGCCAAATCATGAGTGAACTCCCATTCACAATTGCTACGAAGAGAATAAAATACCTAGGAATACAACTTACAAGGGATGTGAAGGACCTCTTCAAGGAGAACTACAAACCCCATCATCTCATCACCAAAACTTCTTGAACTGATAAGAACCTTCAACAAAGTCTCAGGATACAAAATCAATGTCCAAAAATCACAAGCATTCCTACACACCAGTAATAGACAAACAGAGAGCCAAATCATGAGTGAACTCCCATTCACAATTGCTACAAAGAGAATAAAATACCTAGGAATACAACTTAAAAGGGATGTGAAGGACTTCTTCAAGGAGAACTACAAACCACTGCTCAAGGAAATAAGAGAGAACACAAACAAATGGAAAAACATTCTATCCTCATGGATAGGAAGAAACAGTATTGTAAAAATGGCCATACTGCCCGAAGTAATTTAGATTCAATGCTATTACAATCAGGCTACCATTGTCTTTCTTCACAGAATTAGAAAAAACTACTTTAAATTTCATATGGAACCAAAAAAGAGTTTGTATAGCCAAGACAATAGTAAGCAAAAAGAACAAAGCAGGAGGCATTACTCTACCTGACTTCAAACTATACTACAAGGCTACAGTAACCAAAACAGCATGGTAGTGGTACCAAAACAAATATATAGAACGATGGAACAAAATAGAGGCCTCAGAAATAACACCACAAATCTGCAACCATCTGATATTTGACAAAACTGACAAAAACAAGCAAAGGGGAAAGGATTCCCTTTTTAATACATGGTGTTGGGAAAACTGGCTAGCCATATGCAGAAAACTGAAACTGGACCCCTTCCTTACACCTTATACAAAAATTAACTCAAGATGGCTTAAAGACTTAAATGTAAGACCTACAACCATAAAAGCTTTAGAAGAAAAACTAGGCAATAGCATTCAGGACATAGGCACAGGCAAAGACTTCATGACTAAAACACCAAAAGCAATAAAAACAAAAGCCAAAATTGACAAACGGGATCTAATTAAACTAAAGAGCTTCTGCATAGAAAAAGAAACTGTCATCAGAGTGAACAGGCAAACTACAGAATGGGAGAAGATTTTTGCAATATATCCATCTGACAAAGGGCTAATATTCAGAATCTACAAGGAACTTAAACAAATTTACAAGAAAAAAACAACCTCATCAAAAAGTGGGTGAAATATATGGACACTTTTCAAAAGAAGACATTTATGCGGCCAAGAAACATGAAAAAAAGCTCATCATCACTTGTCATTAGAGAAGTGCAAATCAAAACCACAGTGAGATACCATCTCATGCCAGTTAGAATGGCAGTCTTTAAAAAGTCAGGAAACAACAGAGGATGTGGAGAAATGGGAATGCTTTTACACTGTTGGTGGGAGTGTAAATTATTAGTTCAACCATTGTCAAAGACAGTGTGGTGATTCCTCAAGGATCTAGAATCAGAAGTACCATTTGACTCAGCAATCCTATTACTGGGTATATGCTCAAAGGAATGTAAATCATTCTGCTATAAAGACACATGGACACGTATGTTTATTGCAGCACTGTTAACAATAGTAAAGACTTGGAATCAACCCAAATGCCCATCAATGATAGACTGGATAAAGAAAATGTGGCACATATACACCATGGAATACTATGCAGCCAGAAAAAAGAATGAGTTCGTGTCCTTTGCAGGGACATGGATAAATCTGGAAACAATCATTCTCAGTATACTAACACAGAAACAGAACACCAAACACCGCATTTCTCACTCATAAGTGGGAGTTGAACAATGAGAACATATGGGTACAGGGATGGGAACATCACACATCAGGGCCTGTCAGGGGTTGGAGAGCAAGGGGAGGGATAGCATTAGGAGAAATACCTAATGTAGGTGACTAGTTGATGGCTGCAGCAAACCATCATGGCACATGTATATCTATGTAACCAACCTGCACATTCTGCACCTGTATCCCAGAACTCAAAGTATATATATAACATATTATATATATATCATATTTTATATATATATCATATTTTATATATATATAATAACAT
This sequence comes from Gorilla gorilla gorilla, assembly GCF_029281585.2. NCBI lineage: Eukaryota > Metazoa > Chordata > Mammalia > Primates > Hominidae > Gorilla > Gorilla gorilla. Next base: position 93,926,357 of record NC_073232.2, on the reverse strand, counting down.
GGATGAATTTCAAAATAATTAAAGTGAAAGAAGCTAAAATAAATAAAAATAAGAAATAAAAAAGCTGTTGTTTCATCAACATATAGTACCTTCTTCCAAAACTTTCACTATGCCTAAACTTTTCCCTTAAAAGCAAATCATCAACATGCTATTTTTCCTTTAGATTGTTTGTTAATAAATTTCATACTCTCACAAAATATTTTAACCACACACCTCACAATTTCATACCTCTAACTATTTCTTAAATTTGTAAAAGCTTTGTCTTTGTCTTCCAAGCCCTTTTAATTCTGTACTTTTGGCGATTACTTTATATTGCGACTCTGAGTCAATCCTAAAACCACCACTCCTCCCTTCTTTTAAATGCAGAGGATACCTTCGCAAAGATCTGCTTCACAAAGAGATTACCCTGCACCCCACCTGTTCACTAGCTAGACAGTCAACAGCTCATAAGAAAAGAAGCTCTACATATTTTATTCCTTATACTTTGTATACTTGAAAATAAGTAACATGCATTTTATTTTCCAAGAAGAACATCCTTAATTTTACACTGCTGTGTTTACCTATGCCAGTTAATCCAAGCTTCCAAGAAAGAAAATTTCTGTATATTATTAAATCTCATTAGATGTCATCAGAAGAAGCTATGACATAGTTAAAAGAGCATAGATTTTAGAATTTTATAGATATAACTTCCTATTTATTTTGTCATTTCCTAAGCATATTAAATTTGGCAGCTTAACATCTCTAAATCAAACTTTCTACATCTATAAAGTAAGAATAGTAATATATAATTCAAGTTGTGATTCAACCCTTTTTCAAGAATTTTGTCAATTCTCTTATATTTATGGTCTACATGCAGTTGATAATTTATCAGATTTCAAAACAATCCCCTTGAGTTGAGATTTACAATTTCCCATGATTTTTACATTAATATTTTTCCTTTAATTTAGGAATAAGATTTATTTCTCTATTATTTGAGGCTTTTGTGTGTCGTCTCTGGATTTCTTGATTTTTTTTTTTTTGTTTAAACTGAATTCTGACCATCCCTTAAGGACATTAATAAACATAGAGGTAACCAAGTGGTGACTGTGTTTTTCAACATCTGGACTATGAAATGGCCTAGAGATAGAATAAGTTTTCTTCTTGCTTTACATTGTTTCATCCATAATATTTCTCTTTCTTGTCCCTCAAAACTATTCTCTTCATGTCAGTCTAAACCAATCTACTTCTCACTTCCTTTTATTCATTTAAAACATCAAAATTTAGCTCATACTCTCTAAAATTTATTTTCTTGTTTATTTATATATAAATATGCCTTAAGAAATCCTGTGGTGAAAGATAGAAAAAAAAAAAAGGCCAAGTTCCTTTCTTCTGGCATCACAGAGTTTAAATTTATGGAAACCTTAAGAATCATTTAGCTAACCATGCCCATCCCTCCAGAGTGTTGGAGGAACTCTTTTCTTTTCTTTTCCTTCTCTCTCTCTCTCTTTCTTTCTCTCTCTCCCTCCTTCCCTCCCTCTCTCTCTCTCTTTCTCTCTCTCTCTCTTTCTCTTTTTTTTTTTTTTTTTTGAGACGGAGTCTTGCTCCGTCACCAGGCTGGAGTGCAGTGGCGTGATCTCGGCTCACTGCAACCTCCGCTTCCCAGGTTCAAGCAATTCTCCTGCCTCAGCCTCCCGAGTAGCTGGGATTACAGGCGCGTGCCACCATGCCCAGCTAATTTTTCTATTTTTAGTAGAGACGGGGTTTCACCATGTTGGTCAGGCTGGTCTCGATCTCGTGACCTCGTGATCCACCCGCCTTGGCCTCCCAAAGTGCTGAGATTACAGGCATGAGCCACCGTGCCAGGCCCTCTCTTTTTTTCTTTCCTTCTTTCCTTCCTTCCTTCCTTCCTTCCCTCTTTCTTTCTTTTTCTTTCTTTCTTTCTTTCTCTTTCTTTCTTTCTTTCTTTCTTTCTTTCTTTCTTTCTGTCTCTCTCTCTCTCTTTCTTTCTCTTTCCCTTCCTTTTTCTTTTCTTTTCTTCTTTTTTTTTTTTTTTGAGACAGGGACTTGCCCTGTTGCCCAAGCTGGAGTTCAGTGGTGCAATTATAGCTTACTGCACACTTGGCCTCTGGAGCCCAAGTGATCCTCCCACCTCAGCTATCTGAGTAGCTGGGACTATGGGCATGCACCGCAGTGCCTGGCTTTTTCATTTTTTTGTAGAGACAGGGTCTCACTATGTTGTCCAGGCTTGTCTTGAACTCCTGGGCTGAAGGAATCCTCCTGCCTTGGCCTCTGAAAGTGCTGGGATTACAGGTGTGAGCCACTGCACCTGGCCTGGGACCATGTTTCTGAATCTTCATGTTTGAATATAACAAAACTTCCATTTCAGTTTCTTAAAGGGAAAATTAGAAACATTAGGAAGATAACTTCTACCCTTCTCTCATCCACCTTCACTTGGTGCCTTATCTGCTTGGTGAGATTGAGAGAAGTGCTGAGCACTCAGCAGCGTGGTTTCCTATCTCTGGAAGCAGTATGCTCTGAAGCCGCACGCCTCCGTCACTGATGCAGTGAAGCGCTTCTTGACAAGGGTGCTGTCTCTTCAGGGAGATGGGTTTATGGGTGTGTGAACTGAACTCATGGCCAAAGGTACTAGGAGATGGACTGGGGCTATAGATCCAAGCTGTCTTCTCCAATCTGCTGTTGTCTGCAATACAGCTTCCATTTTTATCTCTTTCCTCCTGACTTTGTGTCTCATTCTTGACTGGGCTCATTCCACTTCGATTTCAGATGGCCATACAATGCCCAGCCCCTGGAATATACTGCTCCTTCTATGAAGCTCAGGAAGTGTGGATGTATTGCCCTAGAATCTCCCCATTAGAGTGCCCACTAAATGTTTTGTGAAACATTCTTCAGAGAAGGGACTTGACAAGGTCTTCTGGAGTCCTGAATGTACTATATACATTTTTTTCTTTATTTCTTCTAAAAAAAGTTGGAGGATACAAGTGCAGAATATGCAGGTTTGTTACATAGGCATACATGTGCCATGGTGTTTTGCTGTACCTTATGACCCATCCTCTAAGTTCCCTCCCCTGATTCCCCACCCCACAACAGGCCCTGGTGTGTGTTGTTCTCCTCTCTGTGTCCATGTGTTCTCAATGTTCAATTCTCAATTATGAGTGAGAACATGCGGTGTTTGGTGTCCTGTTCTTGTGTAAGTTTGCTAAGTATGATGGGTTCCAGCTTCAGCCATATCCCTGCAAAGGACATAATCTCATTCCTTTCTATAGCTGCATAATATTCTATGGTGTATATGTACCACATTTTCTTTATCCAGTCTATCATGGATGGGCATTTCGGTTGTTTCCAAGTCTTTGCTATTGTGAATAGTGCTACAATAAACATACATGTGCATGTGTCTTTATAGTAGAATGATTTATATTCCTTTGGGTATACACCCAGTAATGGGATTGCTGGGTCAAATGGTATTTCTGGTTGTAGATCCTTGAGGAATCACCACAATATCTTCCACAATGGTTGAACTAATTTCCACTCCCACCAACAGTGTGAAAACATTCTTATTTCTCCACATCCTCTCCAGCATCTGTTGTTTCCTGACTTTTTAATGATCACCATTCTAACTGGCATGAGATGGTATTTCATTGTGCTTTTGATTTGCATTTCTCTGGTGATCAGTGATGTTGAGCTTTTTTTCATACGTTTGTTGGCTGCATGTCTTCTTTTGAGACATGCCTGTTCATATACTTTGATCACTTTTTGATGGGGTTGTTTGTCTTTTTCTTGTAAATATGTTTATGTTCCTTGTAAATTCTGGATATTAGACCTTTGTCACATGGGTAGATTGCAAAAATCTTCTCCCATTCTGTAGGTTGCCTGTCCACCCTGATGATAGTTTCTTTTGCTGTGCAGAAGCTCTTTAGTTTAATTAGATCCCATTTGTCAATTTTGGCTTTTGTTGCCATTGCTTTGGGCTTTTTTGTCATGAAGACTTTGCCCATGCTTATGTCCTGAATGGTATTGCTTAGGTTTTCTTCTAGGGTTGTTATGGTTTTGGGTTTTACATTTAAGTCTTTAATCCGTCTTGAGTTAATGTTTGTATAAGGTGTAAGGAAGGGGTACAGTTTCAGTTTTCTGCATATGGCTAACCAGTTTTCCCAGCACCATTTATTAAATAGGAATCCTTTCCCCATTGCTTGTTTCTGTCAGGTTTGTTGAAGACCAGGTGGTTGTAGATATGAGGTATTATTTCTGAGGTCTCTGTTCTTCTCCATTGGTCTGTAAGTCTGTTTTGATACCAGTACCATGCTGTTTTGGTTACTGTAACCTTGTAGTATAGTTTGAAGTCAGGTAGCATGATGCTTCCAGCTTTGTTGTTTTTGCTGAGGCTTGTCTTGGATCTTGTCTGATTCCATATGAAATTTAAAGAAGTATTTTCTAACTCTGTGAAGAATGTCAATGGTAGTTTGATGTGAATAGCATTGAATCTATAAATTACTTTGGGCAGTATGGCCATTTGCATTATATTGATTCTTCCTATCCATAAGGATGGAATGTTTTTCCATTTGTTTGTGTCCTCTCTTATTTCCTTGAGCAGTGGTTTGTAGTTCTCATTGAAGAGGTCCTTCACATCCCTTGTTAGCTGTATTCCTAGGTACTTTATTCCCTTTGAAGTGATTATGAGTGGGAATTCATTCATGATTTGGCTCTCTGCTTGCCTATTGTTGGTATAAAGGAATGCTTGTGATTTTTGCACATTGATTTTGTATCCTGAGACTTTGTTGAAGGTGCTTATCAGTTCAAGACTTTGTTGAAGGTGCTCATCAGTTTTTGGGATGAGATGATAGGGTTTTCTAAATATAAAATCATGTCATCTGCAAACAGATACAACTTGGCTTCCTTTCTTCCTCTTTGAATACCATTTATTGGTTTCTCTTGCCTGATTGCCCTGTCCAGAACTTCTAATACCATGTTGAATAGGAGCGGTCAGAGAGGGCATCCTTGTCTTGTACTGGTTTTCAGAGGGAATGCCTCCAGATTTTGCCCATTCAATATGCTATTGGCTGTGGGTTTGTCATAAATAGCTCTTATTATTTTGAGATGTGTTCCATCAATAGCTGCTTATTGAGAGTTTTTAACATGAAGGGATGTTGAATTTTATCAAAGGCCTTTTTCTGCATCTATGGAGATAATCATGCAGTTTTTGACTTTGGTTCTGTTTATGTGATGGATTACGTTTATTGATTTGCATATGTTGAACCAGCCTTGCATCCCAGGGATGAAGCCGAGTAGACCTTGGTGGATAAATTTTTTTATGTGCTCCTGGATATGGTTCATCAGTATTTTATTGAGGATTTTCACATTGATGTTCATCAAGGATATTGGCCTGAAGTTTTCTTCTTTTGTGTCTCTTCCCAGTTTGGGTATCAGGATGATGCTGGCTTCGTAAAATAAGCTAGGGAGGAGTCCCTACTTTTCAATTGTTTGGAATAGTTTAAGAAGGAATGGTACCAGCTTCTCTTTGTATTTCTGGTGGAATTCAGCTGTGAATCCATTTGGTCCTAGGTTTTTTTGCTTGGTAGGCTATTAGGTAATGCCTCAATTTTAGAGCTTGTTACTGTTCTATTCAGGGATTCGACCTCTTCCTGGTTTAGTCTTGGTAGGGTGTATGCATCCAGGATTTTATCCGTTTCTTCTAGATTTTCTAGTTTATTTGTGTAGAGGTTTTTATAGTATTCTCTTATGGTAGTTTGTATTTCTGTGGGGTCAGTGGTGATATCCTCTTTATCATTTTTTATTGTATGTATTGATTCTTCTCTCTCTTCCTCTTTATTAGTCTAGCTAGTGGTCTATCTATTTCGTTAATTTTTTCAAAAACACAGCTCCTGGATTCATTGACTTTTTGGAGGGTTTTTTCATGTCTCTATCTCCTTAAATTATTTCTGATTTTTGTTATTTCTTGTTTTCTGCTAGCTTTTGGATTAGTTTTCTGTTGCCTCTCTAGCTCTTTTAATTGTGGTGTTAAGTGTTGATCTGAGATCTTTCTAGCTTTCTGATGTGGGCATTTAGTACTATAAATTTCCCTCTTAACACCGCTTTAGCTGTGTCCCAGAGATTCTGGTACATTGTTTTTTTGTTCTCATTGGCTTCAAAGAACTTCTTAATTTCTGCCTTAATTTCCTTATTTACCCAGGAGTCATTCAGAAGCAGTTTGTTTAATTTCCATGAAATTGTGTGGTTTTGAGTGAGTTTGTTAATCCTGAGTTCTAATTTGATTCCACTGTGATCTGAGAGACTGTTTGTTATTATTTCAGTTCTTTTGCATTTACTGAGGAGTGTTTTCCAATTATGTGGTCAATTTTAGAATAAGCACCATGTGTTACTGAGAAGAATGTATATTCTGTTGATTTGGGGTGGAGAGTTTTGTATATTCTGTTGATTTGGGGTGGAGAGTTTTGATGATGTCTACTAGGTCCACTTGATGCAGAACTGAGTTCAAGTCCTGAATGTCCTTGTTAATTTTCTGTCTCATTGCTCTGTCTTATACTGACAGTGCGGTGTTAAATTCTCCTACTATTATTGTGCGGGAGTCTAAGTCTCTTTGTAGGTCTCTAAGAGCGTGTTCTATGAATCTGAGTGCTTGTGTTTTGGGTGAATATATATTTAGAATAGTTAGCTCTTCTCATTGAATTGTTCCCTTTACCATTATGAATGCCCTTCTTTGTCTTTTTTGATCTGTGTTGGTTTAAAGTCTGTTTTGTCAGAGACTAGGACTGCAACCCCCGCTTTTTTTTTTTGCTTTCCATTTGCTTGGTAAGTTTTCCTCCATCCCTTTATTTTGAGTCTGTGTGTGTCTTTGCACATAAGATGGGTCTCCTGAAAATAGTACACTGATGGATCTTGACTCTTTATCCAATTTGCCAGTCTGTGTCTTTTAATTGGGGAATTTAGCCCATTTACATTTAAGGTTAGTATTGTTATGTGTGAATTTGATCTTGTCATCATGATGTTATTTAGTTATTCTTCACATTAGTTGATGCAGTTTCTTAACAGTCTCATTGGCCTTTCTATTTTGGTGTGTTTTTTTGCAGTGGCTGGTACCGATTTTTCCTTCCCATATTTAGTGTTTCTTTCAGGAGCTCTTGCAGGGCAGGTCTGGTGGTTACAAAATCCCTCAGCATTGGCTTGTCTGGAAAGGATTTTATTTCTCCTTTGCTTTGAAGCTTAGTTTGGCCGGATGTGAAATTCTGGCTTGAAAATTGTTTTCTTTAAGAATACTGAATATTGGCCCCCAATCTGTTCTCACTTGTAGATTTTCTGCTGAGAGGTCCGTTGTTAGTCTGATGGGCTTCCCTTTGTAGGTGACCTGGCATTTCTCTTTTGCTGCCCTTAACAGTGTTTCCTTCATTTTGATCTTGGAGAATCTGATTATTATGTGTCTTGGGGTTGATCTTCTCGTGGAGCATCTTAATGGTGTTCTCTGTATTTCCTGAATTTGCATGTTTGCCTGTCTTGCTAGGTTGAGTAAGTTCTTCTGGATAATATTGTGAAGTGTTTTTTCCAGCTTGTTTCAGTTCTCCCCATCTCCTTCTGGTGCTCCTATCAATCATAGATTTTGTCTTTTTATGAAGTCCCATATTTCTTGGAGGCTTTGTTCATTCCTTTTCATTATATTTTCTCTATTCTTTTCTGCATGTCTTATTTCAATAAGGTGGTTTTCGAACTCTGATATCCTTTCTTCCCCTTGGTCAAATCAGCTGTTGATACTTGTGTATGCTTCACGAAGTTCTCGTACTGTGTTTTTCAGCTCCATCAGGTCATTTTTACTCCTCTCTAAACTGGTTATTCTAGTTAGCAATTCCTCTAACCTTTTATCAAGGTTCTTAGCTTCTTTGCATTTAGTTAGAGCATGCTACTTTAACTCAGTGTAGTTTATTACCGATCTTCTGAAGCCTACTTTTGTCAATTCGTCCATCTGATCCTCCATCCAGTTCTGCGCCCTTGATGGAGAAACGTTGCAATCATTTGGAGGAGAAGAGGCACTTTGGCCTGTTAGATTTTTAGCATTTTCTGGTTGATTCTTTCTCCCCTTCGTGAGTTTGTGTAGTTTTGGTCTTTGAGGCTGCTGAGCCTCAGATAGGGTTTTTGTGGGGGTGTTTTTTGTTGTTGATGGTGTCATTGTCCCTTTCTGCTTGTGTGTTTTTCTTTCAATAGTCAGGTCTCTCTTCTGTAGGGCTGCTGTAGTTTGCTGGGGGTTCTCTTCAGGCCCTATTTATCTGATTGCTTCTCATGCCTGGAGATGTCACTCAAGGGGGCTGGAGAGCAGCAAAGATGGGTGCCTACTCCTTCTTCTAAGACCTCTGACCTTGAGGGGCACCAATCTGATGCCAGTAGGATCGCTCCTGTATAGGGTGTCCGACAACCCCTGTTGGAGGTTCCACCCAGTTGGGTGGCATGGGGAGCAGGACCAGTTTAATGAAGCACTTTGTCCCTTGATGGAGAGGATGTGTTTATCTGGGGGGAACCCACTCATCTAGGCTTCCTGGATTCCTCAGAACAACCAGGTGGAAAGGCTAAGTCGGCTGTCTGCAGAGACTGCTACCACCCCTTCCCCTAGGGGCTTTGGGTCAGGGAGGTTTGAATTCTGTCCCTAAGCCTCTGGCTGGAGTTATTGGAGATCCTGCAGGGAAGCCCTGCCCTGCAGGGCAGGATAGGTCAGGTTGGGCCTGAAGAAGCACTCTGGCCACAGATTGCCACAGCTGGTGTGTTGGGCTGTGGGGACATGTCTTGGGACCAAGCCATCCAGCCTCTCTGGCTCCAGCAGGGGAAAAGTGCAGCCTGGAGCTATATAAATGGGTGCCACCCTTCCCCCGCTCAGGGAGCTTAGCGTGTTAGGCATTTGTGAGTCCCAGTGCTGGCTGCTGTCCCTCCCCAAGAGAGCTCAAGTGGCTTAGAGAGCTGGCAGCTGCAGCTGGTGCTGGTCACCCCTCCCTCTGGGAGTTTGGTAGGCTTAAGCAGATTCCAGCTGAGAGGCTGTAAGAATCTGCGTATTCTGGGTTTGGGACACCAGGCCCTGGTGGCGTGGGTTTGCAAATGGGATCTTCTGATCCGCGGCACGCACAGTTCTGCGGAAAAAGCAGTTTCCCTGGCTGGGTAGCACGCTCACTCACTGCCTCCCTTGGCTGGGAGGTGGGCGTTCCCTTTCCCCGTGTTGCTCTTAGGTGGACCACTGCACCACACTGTTCTTCCTTTTCTCTGTGGGTCACACTAGCCTTCTAGTAAATTTTTATGGGAGAACTTGGACACCTTGGTTGCCGGTGAAGGATTCACATGCTTATTATGTTTTTTTCCGATGGGAGCCTCTGAACACTAGTGCTTCCAGTCTGCCATCTTGGCCTAGCTCATACTCTTCACTACTATTTCTGTCATTATTCCTGGAATAATAGTTTAATTATAAAAATGGTCTAAACAATCTGTTTATTTGTATTTTCATGAGCTTCGTAAGATGGCTTTGCAGAGCCTCCTGAGGAGCTGTAGAGTCTGTTTCACTACACCTCGAACTTGGGCTAAACTTGTAACTTACTTTGGTTAATAGAATATGATGGAAGTGACACTGTGCTAATTCTGAGATTAGTTCTCAAAGGGCCTTGCACATTCCCACTATCTCTTGGAACCCTTTAACGGAACATTCCTGGAGTCTATTGCTGAAAGAGAAAAGACCATGGAGCAGAGCCAAATAAGTAAGCTCTGTGGTCTCACCTGAGGCCCCAAACTTCTTTTTCTTTTTTTTTTAAACATTTTTTAAAGACCCTGAACTTCTGAGAGCACCCAGCCAAGAGCATCAAAGCCAATCTGCAACTGAGTCACAGCTGACCCCGAGGTATGATTAAGCTAAGCTGACACCAGTTCAGATCAGCATAATGACCCACATCTGATGAGCAAAAAGAAATGTTTATTAATGTACAAAACTGAGATTTGGTGACTTTTATTGAGGGTTATTGTGGCAATAAATAAACGATATGAAAATTAGTTCTAAGAAAGTAAAAATTTCAAAAAGTTATGGAATGCAAATATAATAAGAGTCTGGTCATTCTTTTGCACCACCATTTCTCTTAAGTCTATGAAAGCATTGATAAGAGTCTAAAAACATACAAGCCAATCTGGCCAACTCCATTTCAGAATTCTTCATTCATTACCCTAATTCTAGACATACACCTCAGGAAATGAAAAATCTGAAATTAAAGTTTGCTCTGGTATGAAAAATGAGAAATGAGGGGACACTACATGATTCCTTTTAAGATGCTTAATGTCCCAGGATGTGCATTCTTGGGACACTTCTCTCTGAAACATATCCCTAGACCTGATGAGCTGTACTCACTATGCATGTCCACTCTCCTTAGCCAGTGTTACACACCAGGAATGAAAGCATCAGGTGATCTCCACAGACGGCTACAGAAAGGATTTAAACTGAATCAGAGAAGTAACATTTTCCATTTTTAGAATTGTTTGTGATTATTTTAGCAGTGACTATATTATATTTCAATCCTCAAATCCTGAATATTCTTTGTAAGGTTTGTCATCTGGGCAATCAAGGTGACACTCCTGAAACATATTCTCACAAAATTGAAAATATGTTAAAAATCTATCCAAAATACATTGTTCCTTTGGCCTATGGCAAAGAAAATAAGTTAGAAACACAATTTGGCCAGTTTTGAATGTAATGGTTGTCTTACCTGACATAAAGGACTTGAAATGTCTTTGGCATCAAAGCACAAACATGACACAAATAAACATGAATGCATACGTATGAAGTAGGAAGGTGTCATTGTGACAGTCACTGTGCTAACTTGAGCCTGTATGCATATAACCTTGAGATGTCTCTCAGTCGGAGAGTAACGTAGGCATAACTATGCCTCGTCTTTTCATTACAGAATTAAGAAATGAATTAATTGTATCCATTTAAAGACAGTCTGATAATGCCATGAGCTTTATGACTGAACTAAGTTAAAACCCCGACTTTTCTGCTATTTGGTCTTATGATCTTAGGGCAAGTTACTGAATAACTCAGAAAGTTTGTTTGTTTGCTTGCTTTTTGTTTAATGATAATAATAATGCTTACCTCAGTGTTTGGGGTATGCTACTATTTTTGCTTGAGTATCTAATTGCGAATTGCATCTCAGTGCCTTGGAAGAGTTAGTGCTCAGTTCCTTTTCTCTATTTTAAGTATCTTAAATCCTTTCTGTGTTATTATAGACACGTTTTTATTTTTTCATATTGAAATCATTTTTCACCGAGATCTATGTCAATTCCTATCTATCCTATGAACCTTGCTCAGTTGTGCTAGATTGGTTTCAATTTTGATTCTAACATACATGCTGTCCAATTAAACTTTCAGCCATTGAAATTATAAATACAGTTCTCATTTTGACAAAATTCCTTTATTGTGCCCTAAATATTTTATTTTCAACAGATCTTTTTTCTTAAACTATTTGCACAAATTTGAGGAATAAGAACTGTCCCTTAGTTCTATTACAAATTGCCTACCACAGTGTTAGCAATAGAACAGAATATAACACATTTTTCTTATTAGAGTTAGTGAATGGAGTCTCAGAATATTCTTAAAAAACTGGGAGTCTTCTGCTGTTGTGAATTGAATCTCATTATTCTCAAATGTGAAATACGAGCACCCCTTTTGAGTCTCTGAGAAACCTTTCACAATTAAGAGGTAAAGTGTGCTTTTAGAGTTACACTTTCTGTTCAGTCATCCATGCATTCTTTTATTCTTGTTTTGTTTTTAATTGAGGTGAAATTCATCTGACATAAAATTTACCATTTTAATCATTTTATAGAGTTTATTTAGCAATTTTGTAGATTTACTATATTTAGCAACCATCGCCATTAATTCCAGAATAATTTCATCACTCCAACAAGAAACCCATAACCATTAACAGTCACTCTGCAATCTCCCTATCCCCACCCCATGGCAATTCAGTAATCTGCTTTCTGTCTGTGTGTATTTTCCCATTCTTGAAACTTAATATAAATGTAATTATACCATATGTGGCTGTTTGTATATGACGTTTTAAAAATAGCATGTTTTGACAGTTCATCCATGTTGTAGCATGTATCAGTACTTAAATTTTTTAAATTTGTATTTATGGCTGAATAATATTCTGTTATATGGCGATGTCACATTCTGTCTACCTATTTCTCTATGAATGGACATTTGGGTTGTTTCCACTTTTTAGCTATTGTGAATAATTTTGCTATGGACATTTGTGTGCAATTTTTTTTGTTTAGACACCTGTTATCCACTCTCTTGAATACATACCTGGAAGTGGACTTGCTGAATTATATGGTAATTTTATGTCTAAATTTCTGATGCACTATTAAAGTGCTTTCCACGGGAGTTAGACTGTTTTACATTCTGACCAGCAGTGTATGCAGATTCCAACTTCTTCACATCCTCACCAACACTTATTGATATCTGACTTTTGATTCTAACCATCCTAGTGGATATGAAGTGATATTTAATTGAAGTATTGATTTGTACTTCCCTAATGACTAATAATGTTAAGCATCTTTCCATGTGCTTAAAGGACATTTATATATCTTCTTTGGTGAAATGTCTATTTAAGTCCTTTGTCCATTTCTAAATTGGGTTATTTGTATTTTTGTTGATCAGTTTTAAGTGTTATTTGTATATTTTGAATACTAAACACTTAGCGCACACACACACACACACACACACACATTTATTTCCAAACTCTCAATTCTATTCCACTAACCTATATGACTATATGACCTTATGCCAGCATCACACTTATTTGGTTACTGTAGCTTTGTAGCAAGTTTTGAAATTGGGAAATATAAGTTCTCCAACTTTGACCCATGAAAGTTTTAGTTTTGATGAAGTCTAATTTAACAATTGTTTTTTCTTTCTTGCTGTACTTTAGTCTCATATCTAAGAATCCTCGGCCAAGCTCAAAATTATGACAATTTACCCCAATGTTTTCTTCTAACACTTTTGTAGTTTTTGTTCTGAAATTTTTGTCTGATCTATTTTGGGACTTTTTTGTGCGTATAATGTGTGATAAGTACCAAAATTTATTCTTTCGCATGTAGTTATCCAGTTGTTCCAGTACCAATTTTAAAATGACTATTCTTTTTCCATTGGATTGTCTTGGTATTGTTGACAAAAACCAACTGACCTAGATTTATGAGTTTATTTCCAGATGCTCAATTCTATTTCATTGATCTATATGACTATCCTTATGCCAACATCACACTTACTAGGTTACTGTAATTTTGTAGTAAGTTTGGAAATTGGAGAGCTTGAGTTCCCCAACTTTGTTCTTTTTTTTCAAAATATTTGTTATTTGCTTGCAATTCCATATGTAATTCATGATTGTCTCTCAATTCTGCATAAATGGCAGTTGGCATTTTGATAGGCTTTTCCTGAAATCTGCAGATCATTTTGGGAAGTATTATCATCTTAACACGATTACAATTCTTAATTCATGAACACAGGAGGTCTTTCTATTTGCATTTATTGAGGTCTTCTTTAATTTCTTTCAGAAAGTTTTGTAGTTTCCAGTATGAATATCTTGCACTTCCTGAATTAAATATAATTCTGAGTATTTTATTCTTTTTGATGCCATTGCAAGTCATTCTTACATTTTACTAATATTTACTATACATATAATTGTACTATTCTCTTTCTTTGACCTAATCTTTTGCTTAAGGTATTTCTAGATTCCATGCATTTGAATATACCATGATGTGTGTGTGTATGACATATGATGGGAGCATTTTTTTCCATCCTTTATAGAAATAACTGGTCCTAGATGTGGAATGAATTAAACAGTTTGGAGATCTGAGTTTCAGAAAACATGAACTAACAGCAGAGTAAGCACAAACAGGGACATTTACTTTGTAAACTTTATATAGATGCTATGTATATATATTATATGTGTGCATGCATATATATATATATATATAGTTTAACAGTCAAAACTGTACAGCTCATTGTATTAACATGAAGTCTAAATACATGTACATAATTACCAGAATCAAGAAATGGAACATTACTAGTTCTCCAGAAGCCTCTTCATTTTTCCTGCCAATTATTATCACCCTTGCAAATGTTACCACTTTTGATTGCTACCACTGGCGATTAGTTTTGCCTATGTTTAAACCTTATATAAACGGAGTCACACAGTATTTACTTTTCTATGCCTGCCTTCTTTCTACATTATGTATATGATATCCATTCAATTTGTTGAATATAGCAATTGTTTGTTCTTTTTTATTGCCCCATATCCATGGTCTTCAATGTGTAGTCTGAGGAAGAATAGCATTAACATCACACAATAATTTATTAGAAACATAGGCTCTTGTTCCCATTCAGAACCCACTGAAACAGAATTTTCATTTTTTAAATGATAAGGTATCATATATTTGCATTAATGTTTTAAAAACACTGCTTTAGGCCAGGCGCGGTGGCTCACACCTGTAATCCCAGCCCTTTGGGAGGCTGAGGCGGGCGGATTAAGTGAGGTCAGGAGTTTGAGACCAGCCTGAACAACATGGTGAAACCCTGTCTGTACTAGAAATACAAAAATTAGCCATGCATGGTGGCACATGCCTGTAATCCCAGCTACTTGGGAGGCTGAGGCAGGAGAATCACTTGAACCTGGGAGGAGGAGGTTGCAGCAAGCTGAGACTGTGCCATGGCACTCCAGCCTGGGCAACAAGAGTGAAACTCAGTCTCAAAACAAACAAACAAACAAACAAACACACTGCTTTAAAGTAGTCCATTATAGAAATATATCATGATTTACCCATCCATTCTATTGTTTATGGACATTAGGGTTGTCTCTACTTCTTAATTATTATGTGTAATGCTGCTGTAATCAATCTTGCGCATGTGATTTCTTATGCAAATATCATTAGATCTGCCAGATATGTACATAGGATCGGAACTTCTGTCCAAGGGTATGCTTATATTTGGTTATGTAAATTATAACCAAAGTGTTTTAATCAAGGTATACTACCACTGGTAGTGTTTGAGAATCCGTATTTTCAATACTTTTAAACCTAGCAATTTTTATGAGTGATTTATAGTAAATTATTGTGGATTTAATTTGTAAATTTCTGTTGACTGATAGATTGAATGCACTTTCATCTGCATGACATTATTTAAACTACCTCCAACTTTCTTGCCCATTTTTCTACTGGATTGTCAACCTTTTTCATATTTATTTGCAGGAAATTTTATATACTTGTATTTTGGACTAAGTTGTCTTAGATTTGTTTTAGAAATCATTTTTCTAATTGTGTGGATTGCTTTTTAATTTTCTAGTGTTTTATTTTTCTCATGACTATATGATTTTAACTCTAATACAGTGCATTGTGTCATTTAGATTTTGTGTTTTTTAATATTTAAATATTCCTTGACTACTCCAAGCTCATAAATATACTCTCTTATGTTATCTACCAACATTTCTTATTTATTTATTTATGTTTATCTCAATAGGTTTTGGAGAAACTGGTGGTGTTTTATTACATGAGTAAGTTCTTTAGTGGTGATTTATGAGATTTTTGCACATCCAACACCCAAGCAGTGTACCCTCTACCCAATGTGTAGTCTTTTATCCTTCACCATCTTTTCCCCCAAGTCCCCAACGTCCAATGTATCATTCTTATGCCGTTGGGTCCTCATAGTTTAGATCCCACATATGAGTCAGAACATGCAATGTTTAGTTTTTCATTCCTGAATTGTTTCATTTAGAATAGTGGTCTCCAATTCCATTCAGGTTATGTAAATGCCATAATTTCATTCTTTTTTATGGCTGAGTAGAATTCCATGGTATATATTATATGTGTATATATATATATATGTATATATTATATGTGTGTGTGTGTATATATATATACACACACACACACACACGTATCATATTTTACTTATCCACTCATTGATTGATGGACATTAGGCTTGTTTCATATTTTTTCTATTGCGAATTGTGCTGCTATAAACATGGGTGTGCAAGAATCTTTTTTGTATAATGGCTTCTTTTCCTCTGGGTAGATACCCAGGAGTGAGACTGCTGGTTCAAATGGTAGATCTACTTTTAGTTCTCTGAGGAATCTCCACATTGTTTTCTATAGTGGTTGTTCTAGTTAACATTCTTACCAACAGTGTAAAAGTTTTCCATTTTCACTACATCTACACCACAATCTATTGTTTTTTGATATTTTGATTATGGCCATTCTTGCAGGAGTGAGGTGTTATCACATTGTGGATTTTATTTGCATTTCCCTGGTAATTAGTGATGTTGAGAATCTTTCCATATGTTTGTTGGCCATTTATGTATCTTCTTTGAGAACTGTCAATTCATGTCATTAGTCAACTTTTTGATGGAATTGGGTTTTTTTCTTGCTGATTTGTTTGAGTTCTTTGTAGATTCTGGATATTAGTCCTTTGTTGGTTGTGTAGATTGTGACAATTTTCTCCCAGTCTGTGGGTTTTCTGTTAACTCTGCTGATCATTTCTTTTGCTGTGCAGAATCTTTTTATTTTAATTAAATCCCATCTATTTATCTTTGTTTATGCTGCCTTTGCTTTTGGATTCTTGGTCATGAAGTCTTTGCCTAAGCCAAAGACCTAGAAGTGTTTTTCCAATGTTATCATCTAGAATTTTTGTGATTTCACATCTTAGATTTAAGTCTTTGATCCATCTTGAGTTGATTTTTGTACAAGGTGAGAGATGAGGTTCCAGTTTCATTCTCAAATGTGGTTTGTCAATTATCCAAGCACCATTTGTTGAATAGGGTGTCCTTTCCCCACTTTATGTTTTTGTTTGCTTTGTCAAAGATCAGTTGGCTATAGGTATTTGGCTTTATTTCTGGGTTCTCTATTCTGTTCCATTGGTCTACATGCCATTTTTATACCATTACCAAGCTGTTTTGGTGACTATGACCTTTTAGTATAGTTCCAAGTCAGGTAAGGGTGATGCCCTAGATTTTTTCCTTTTCCTTAGTCTTGTTTTGGCTATGCAGGCTCTTTTTTGGTTCCATATGAATTTTAGAATTCTTTTTCCTAGTTTTGTGAGGAATGATGACAGTATTTTGATTGGAATTGCATTGGATTTGTAGATTGGTTTTGGCAATATAGTCATTTTCACAATATTGATTCTACCCATCCATGAGCATAGGACGTGTTTCCATTTGTTTGTGTCATCTATAATTTCTTCCAGCAAGTTTTGTAGTTTTCTTTGTAGAGGTCTTTCACGTCCTTGATTAGGTATATTCCTAAGTATTTTGTTTTATTTTTTGCAGCTATTATAAAAGGGGTTGAGTTCTTGATTTGATTCTCAGCTTGGTCACTGTTGGTGTGTAGCAGAGCTACTGATTTTTGTGCATTTTGTACTTTTTTTATACTGAAACTTTGCTGAATTCATTTACCCTTTCTAATAGCTTTTTGGATTAGTCTTTAGGGTTTTCTAGGTATACAATCATATCATCAACAAATAGCAACATTTGACTTCCTCATTACCAATTTGGATGCCCAAGTCTATTTCTTGTAGGATATAATTAAATCCATTGTTTCTTTGCTGACTTTCTGTCTTGATGACCTGTCTAGCACTGTCAGTGGAGTATTAAAGTCCCCCACTATTACTGTGTTGCTGTTTATCTCATTTCTTAGTTCTAGTAGTAATTGTCTTATAAATTTTGGAGCTCCAGTGTTAAGTGCATGTATATTTAGAATTGTGATATTTTCCTGTTCTAAATGCTCTACTTAAAAGATACAGAAAGGCAGAATAGATAAGAGTTCACCAACCAAGTGTCTGCTGTTTTCCGGAGACTCACCTAACACATAAGGACTCACATAAGGTTAAGGGGTGGAAAAAGATATTCTATGCAAATGAACATCAAAATCTAGCAGAAGTAGCTAATCTTATATCAGACAAAACAGATTTTAAAGCAACAGCAGTTAAAAAAGTCAAAGAGGGACATTATATAATGTTTACATCATATATTTATGTCTACTATATGCCTGGAATCAAATTTTTTAATGTGGTAGTAGATAAGATAGGGTTTAAGGTTCCGTTTTTTTCTCCATATTGAAATCAAACTTACCCATTGATATATGCTAAAGAGATTATTTACAATCTCTCAATGAATTGTAGTGAAGATAATGTCCTAAATTAGAAATACGTATATATGTGGATTTGTGTTTGAAGTCTCTATTGTATTACATTTTTGTAGTTGTCTATTTTTTACCAAAAACATATTGACTTATATTTTGGTAGCTTGTCAATCATCCTAATATCTAGTAGTGTAAGTCTGCTAATTTTGTACCTTTTCAAATTGCCTTGACTATATTATGTCTTTGCATTTGTCTAGAAAATGTAAAACCTTTCATCAATTTTTTTTAAAAAAAAGAGCTTGATGAGATTTTGACTGCTGTTATATTGAGTCTATGAATCAATCCTGAGAGAATTGTCACTTTTACATGGGTTTTTTAACATGCTATAAAACAGAGATTGTCAGATTGGATGGAAAAATCAAGACCTAATTACAAACTGTCTAAAGAAAAAGAACGTCACTTAAAATATAAAGACACTGAGTGAGCAAAATGATGGAGAAAGGTATTTTATGAAAACACTAAAAAGAAACTACTGTAGCTTTATTAAAATCATACAAAATAGATTTCAGAAGAAGAAATAGTATTATTGTTAAAGAGGGACATTATGCAATAATGTGATAAATTTCCCAAGATGACAGCAATATTACAAGTATATGTACTTAACAACAGAATGTAAACATATCTGCAACAAGAACTCATAGAACTGAAAGAAGATATAGACAAGTTCCCAATTGTAGTTAGAGACTTCAACATGACTTTTTTAAAACCTGATAAAACAAGTAAGATGATAATCAGTAAAGATGTAAATATGTAAACAATACTGTAAACAATTTGACCAAATGAACATTTATAGAACACTGCATCTAAAAACAGTAGAGTGCACATTCTTGTCAATTTCATAAAAAGTGTTATAACACTGAAATTTTGGTGTGTAAAATACTCATATCTTGACCAGAAAGGCTAAAAGATGAACTTATGAAAATAACTACAACAACTTTTCAAGACATAAACAGTATAATGAGATATAAATCAAAACAATGAAAATTTAAGAAGTGAGGGGATGAAGGTAAAGTGGAGAGTTGTTGTTAGTTTTTTCTTTGTTGCTTGGTTAGTTTGTTTATGCAATCAGTGTTAAGTTGTCTTCAGTTTAAAATAATGTATTATAACACAGTATTTGCAAGCTTCATGGTAATCTAACCTAAATCAAATCTAAAAGCCTACAACAGATACAAATAAAGGGTAAGAAATTGAAAAATACCACCAGAGAAAATCACCCTTGCTAAAAGGAAGACAGAAAATAAAAATGAAGAGAAAACCACAAAACACCCAGAAAACAAAAACATGGCAGGAGTAAGTTCTTACTTATCAATCATAACATTTAACATAAATGGACTAAACCATGCAATCAAAAGACATAGAATGGCTGAATTTATCAGTTGCTCAATGACTGAAATTATCAATTTCAATTTTTCAAAAGCAAGACCTAGTGACCTATTGCCTACAAGAAACACATTTCATGTATAAAGACATATACAGACTGCAAATAAAGAGATGGAAAAGGCATCCAATGCCAATGGAAATCAAAATGGAGCAGCAGTAGCTATATTTATATCAGACAACAGGTTTCAAGAGAAATCCTCTAAAAAGAGACAAAGAAGGTCAGTATAATAATAAAGAAGTCAGCAGGAGGATATAATAGTTGTAAATATATATGCACCCAACATTGAAGCACTCAGATAAATAAAGCAAATGTTACTAGCACTAAAGGGAGAGACAGACCCCAATACAATAATAGTTGGAGACTTCAGAATCACAGATTCAGCACTGGAAAAATCATCCAGACAGAAAATTAGCAAAGAAATATTGGACTTAATTTGCACTATAGACCAAATAGACTTAATAGATGTTTACAGAACATTTCACCTAATGACTTTAGAATACACATCCTTCTCAGCACATGGGTCTTTTTTAAGAAAAGACCATATTTTAGGCCACAAATTAAATTTTCAAACATTCAAAACAATTGAAATTATATCAAGTATCTTCTCTAACCACAATGGAATGTGACTAGAAATCCATAAAAAGAGGAAGGTTGAAAACTACACAAACACATGGAAATTATACAATATGCTCTTGAATGACCAGTGGGTCAATGAAGAAATTAAGAAGGTAATTTAAAAGTTTCTTGAAACAAATGAAAATGGAAACACACCATACCAACCTATGGAATACAGCAAAAGCTGTACTAACAGGAAAGTCTGTGGCAATAAGTGTCTACATAAAGAAGAAGAAAAGTTTTAAATAAACAAGCTAATGATGCATCTTAAAGAGCTAGAAAACCAAAAACAAACCAAACCCAAAATTAGTAGGAAAAATAAATAATAAAAATCAGAGCTGAGACAAATAAAATCGAAATAAAAAACAAATGATCAACAAAATGAAAAGCTGGATTTTTGAAAAGAGAAACAAATTTGACAAACCTTTAGCCAGACTAAGAAAAAAAAGAGATAAGACAAATAAAATCAGGGATGAAAAAAGAAAACATTACAACCAATAATGCACAAATTCAGTGAATCATTAGAGATCCACCGAATTGTGCAACTATATGCCAACAAACTGGAAGCCGTAGAAAAAAATGAATAATTCATGGAAGCACACAACCAAGATAGAACCGTGAAGAAATCCAAAACCTGAACAGACCAATAAGAAGTACTGGCAATGTTCGCCTCCTAACACTTGCATGTCTAAGAGCTTCCGTTTTTCCCTAGCTGTCAGCTGGAGGTCACCCTCAGCTCCTAGAAGCCATCTATAGTTCCTTGCCCTGTGGAGTTCCCTAACATGGCTGCTTTCAGCAAGGGAGGGAGAGGGAGCTGCAACCTTATGAAACACAATCATGTAATCACATACACAGAATCTCATACATCTGTTCACCTTTGCATATCACAGGATCCAACCACACTCAGGAAGAAGAGATCACACAAGGATGTGGACATATGGATGTGAGGATCATAGAGGCTACCATAAGGGTTAATCCACTACAAGTGTATTTGTCAAGGTAAGCTGAGAAGAGAACCTCTGCTGGTACCCCACATCCTGTTGCCAGAGGCATCTGAAAATCTTTATATTATCTCCAGTGCCCACCTTTATTTCTAGTCCTTAACATTCAAAATTAGGCACTCTCAGGGGTTTATCTGTGGAAGATAGTCTCTGTCTGCTTGTCAAGGAAGCCTACTCTTTTACTTGCATTGAAATAGCTGAAATTTCTGTTCTTAATTAGTGCTTATTTGCTTGTCAGGCAAAAATACCTTATCATTTCCAACATGTATGGGATGCCCAGAACTTTGGATAATAAAATGTTTCGTATTTTATACGCCCTTTAATCTTTTCAGCAGTAATCAGGAGAGAAAGGTAATGCATCTTAATTATAATATTTATTGCAAATTTGAGAACATTTTAAGTTTTTATTTGTGGGAGAAAAGGGAATAATCATGTAACAAATATCATATATCATGTGTCAACAAGGATAATTGCGTCTGTTAGTCTGCTTGTATTAACAAATATCCCAATTAAAAAACATACACACACACACATATATATGTGTGTGTATATATATGTCTATATATACACAAACACCCACACCTCCCCCACACACACACATACACACACACACATATATATATTTGGAGAAAAAAACTCAAACAAGAAAACATGACATATAAGTGTTGCTTTGATACTTTCTCTGTGTTCTTTTTTGGCCATGCCTGAGGCTTTTAACTGCCCTGAGGACTTGGTGAGAGGGAGAAGGCATTCCTCTGTCGCTCAGTTTTTCTTACTCCGTGGTGCCTGAGAGGGCTCCTGTTAATAATCCTGCTCAGGGCTTCACTTGTGTGTGCAGCAGACAGAACTGCACTTAAAGAGTCAACAGGCCATGAGGGACCTAACAATAATTTGACTCCTCTGTGGGTATTTGCTAGGTGGCAGTTAGATCAATGTACAAATGAGTACTTCCAACAGCATCTACCCTCATAATGTAAAATAGGATATAGAGGCAAGTGTTTCTTTCCATTTTTATACACTTATTACAATTGTCCATATTATAAGATGCCAAAATGTGGTCTCAATTTCCAGTTTCACATTGTTTATAAATAAAATGTGCAAAATTTATGCAGTGTTCCTCTGTTCCTCACACTTTTTTTTCTTTGTTTGTTTGTTTGTTTTTGAGACAGAGTCTCACTCTGTCTCCCAGGCTGGAGAGCAGTGGTGCCATCTCGGCTCACTGCAAGCTCCACCTCCTGGGTTCATGCCATTCTCCTGCCTCAGCCTCCCAAGTAGCTGGAACTACAGGCGCCCGCCACCACGCCTGGCTAATTTTTTGTATTTTTAGTAGAGACAGGGTTTCACCATGTTAGCCAGGATGGTCTCGATCTCCTGACCTCATGATCCACCTGCCTCAGCCTCTCAAAGTGCTGGGATTACAGGCGTGAGCCACCGCACCTGGCGTTCCTCATACTTTTAATGCCAGAAATAATTAAATCGTAATTTCTGTTCAATTTACCACACCATTTTCTTTACACTAGAAATATTGGAGGTTTTTTATTGTTGTTATTATTTATTTTTTGTTATGAGTGTTTCTGTGATGTCTGGAGGTACTTTGTTTTTCTCTCCTTTATCTATGTTTTCCCATTTTTCAACACTATCAGAAAGCCCACATAATGTAAGATAACAGCCATTAATAAGAAAACACTTGTTTCAAGCAAAGCTTTTAATTACCTTTGCTATAAGAAAGCAGACGTTTATCCTTAGATTAAAACAAAGTGACTTTTCTTGAAATGAATATAATTGTTTAGTGAAATATGATATATTTGCACACAAAATATACTATGAATTGTGAATAAATGCCACAGCTGAGATAAACACATAAATACCTAACTTGATTAGGTATTCAAGCATATGTATATATAATTATATACATACACCTAAATGTATAATATATACATATATACATATACACACAATTATACATTCCAAATTTACCAGTATTTATTCCTTACCATTTTTTTCAAGCTTTCCATTGTTATGTGCTGATGGAAAAAAGAAAAGTAAACCTATTGATTGGTTTGTTTGTCCAAGATCTGAAACCCTCAGTTTAGAGTATTCACCTTCTGCTGACAGCTGTTTACATTTAGTTCAGAATATTGAGTGTGCCACATAGAATTTTTAAGTAAGCCTCATAGCAAAGGAAAACCTCTAGAATATATTTAAGGCATTGATTCTTTATCTCTGTGCACCATGAGCACACTGTTACATGTCCGTAGTTACACCATATATAATTTATAGGGTTTTAGACAAGTTAATTAAAATCTTGAAGCCTTACCTTCTTTGTGAATAAAATAAGAGATAATTACAAAACTTTCTTAAAGAGTTTGAGAATTTAATCTATGTATAGCACCTATATACAGCCTGGTGCATGCTAACCACTTAATAAATATTATCTATGATTTGTTACATATTTAAAAAGGCTTAAAGCACTTGTTTATACATAATCGTATCTGATTCACCAACAGCTCTATGATATGGGAATTGTCTTCTGAATTTTACATATGAGGTAACTGAATACTGCAGATACTAAGCACCTTGCTTCCACAGAGAGAGTGGTGGCGCCTGGCCTTGAAGCAAGACAATTTGGCTCCAACCCTGCAAACTTCACATTCTCCCACAGCTACCAGGAGGCATGGAAAGGAGATACTTTCTACAAGGATATGTGCTAATCCATCAGCTGACCTTGTCAGCACTGTTTTCAAAGCATCAAAACTCCAAACCCTCAACAATTTTGTATGACTTCCACTTCAGCATGCTGATCTAAGAAACATTATTTTTCTGTTGGGTTGTTGTATTGATATCTTAACTTACTCCTCTGTTGCCACATTTGCCAGCTCCCACCCCAATCCACACAGACCCTATCATCAACGCACTGCATTACATGATGCTTTTAATCTTCGGTGATATCATGCCACTCCTCTACTTAAAGTCTTTCCCTGGAATTGCATCCCTCTCATTTGCCAGGATATTTTGTGAACGTTAAATTGATATAAATGGATACGTGGTTAAGTGGATATAAGTACCCTAAACATGACAAGTAGCATGAAACCTGTGTAGAATCAATATTAATTATTCTTAACAGTTCATACCCAGAATTTAAAGAGACTGCACTGGGACTCATATGAAAGTGTTTACCTCATATTGCACGGATAAACTGACTGAGGCAAGGAAAGACTGAAGAGGTTGTGGTTCTTGAACCAAAACCTCTCCATTAACCACGTCACTTCTTTAGAAGAGATATTTCTCTTTAACTATGTTCCTTGGGTGTTGAACTTTACACATATGCTGTTGCAATAGAGACAATGTGTGTTTTTTTGTTGTGTGTTTTGGTTTGGTTTGGCTTTTTTCATG
Source organism: Gorilla gorilla gorilla (assembly GCF_029281585.2). Taxonomy (NCBI): domain Eukaryota; kingdom Metazoa; phylum Chordata; class Mammalia; order Primates; family Hominidae; genus Gorilla; species Gorilla gorilla. Next base: position 93,901,763 of record NC_073232.2, on the reverse strand, counting down.
ATCTAATGTTACTGTAATTGGCCAGGTCTAGGTCACTCGCACGCGGTAAATCAATCATCGTGACATGGATTTTGCAAAAAAGAAAAGATTTATTCACAAAGGCACTGAGCGAGAAAGCAAAACAGCTCTCAAATCTGCCTATCCAAAGATAAGGCTCAGGGTTGTTAATGAGTTAGGAAAATTGGGTAATATAATGCATGGGAAAAGGTAATTGGTAGTGGGGAAAAAAATACAGTTACAGGTTCATTCCGCACAAGTGTGGATGTCATTCATGGCATTTCATAGGTCATAGGTACAGAAAATGGCAACAGTGGCATAATCTGAGGGTGGAGTTTTTGGCTTTCTAATGTCAAAATGCTACCTCTTGGGCATTTGCACAGGCCCAGTTGAAGGGTCCGTGGTTTCAACCAGTTTGAAGTGAACAGAAGCTGGTCCAAGTTTCTGAAAAACAACTGAAGCTACTATTACCATGGATGACCTATTCTCTCTATAAAGTAGCCAGTGAAGAAGGTGATTATGTATATGATTGAAGGAAGGGCCTATTAGCCCTGCTTGCCGAGGAAGTGGATAAAGCCTTCATTCATGCAATACACAGCAAATCACAGGTAGGTAAAGAAGTAGACAAAAACAAGTAAACCAAAGAATAAAGCAAGAACCTGAGAGTTATTCATTACTTATCTTTAGGGAGCTGTCTCTTAAACAGTAGTTCGCTTGAGGTCAGTCAGAGGTTCGCAGGTCCATTTGGAAAAGTCAGTGTCTGATGTGTACTGCTGATCCAGATTCAGGTAATCTCAGCAGTTTTTTTCTCTGTCACAGGGTTTCCATTCCCGGAGGCGTTTCTGTAAAGAGGGCACAGTGAATCTAATGACTCTGGGACCAGCTTCACTTGTGTATGATGGACCCATGGTTTTACTCCTTTTAACTTGACTGTGAAGAATGGGTCAACAGTAGTACTTCATAAGGCCAGTTTAATAAGAATAAAGCTGGTCTTCTGGATGTTTATTCTTCCAAGACTTTAATAGAATCCAGTCTCCAGGACAGAGGTGGTACAAAGCAACATCTGTGGGAAACATTTTACCTCCCAGAAATGAATTCACATATAGCAATTAAAGTGATTCCCAATGATTGTACGTACCTGACAGTAACTAATTATTTTCAGCTTCCCTCCGGGTACCCCAGTACCTCCCACCCTTTGAGCATAGAAAGGGTCTCCCATATAACATTTTGTAGGGACTCCACTGGAACTTGATTCTAGGGGCCACTCTCTCTGGAAGCAGGGCAACTGGTAAGGCCTTATCCCAAGATAAATCAGTCCCTTGACAAATCTTATCCAAAGTCTTTTAAAGAGTATGATTCATCTTTTCTATATTGCCAGTAGATTGTAGCCGCCAAGAAGTGTGTAATTTCCAGCAAATGTCTAAGGTACCAGAAATTTCTTGAGCTATTTTTGCTATAAGGCTCCGCCATGGTTGCTTTGGATAGACATGGGTAGCCCAAACTGAGGACTTATTTTTTTTAATAGAGTTTTTACATCCTCAGGAGCCTTTTCATACCACCAGGGAGAGGCCTCTATCCATACAGTAAAAATGTCTGGAAATATTAATAAGTACCTGACATTCCTGGTGGATCTCAGCATCATGGTAAAAGTCAACCTGCCTGTTTCCCCTGAGTATGGTGTCTCTGTATTGGGCCCACTTTTATTATTGGTGGAGGTCCTGTTTGGACTCTCTAATTACATTTCTTGGTAATTCCCTAGCCTCTTAGAAGTAAGCCAGTATCTTCTTTGTTCTGACAGAGGGAGGAAGTACACAGTGGGGAGTGTGTACAGTGGTGGGCTGGCCAAAGGTAAACTTTTCTGGTTGATGTAGTAAATTACAGGTGGCTGCTACTGCACGCAGCCATATAGGATGTTTCTTAGTCATTATGTCTAGCTGTTTTGAGAAATGGGCAATGGGTTTTCTCATATTACCTAGATTTTGGGTTAATGTTCCAAGAATAATCTTTTGTCTTTCATGGACAAACAGATCAAAAGGCTTCCTAATGTCCAGGAGACTTAAAGAGCTTCATAGAAGGGCTTGGCTATCAGTCCAAAATTGAGGATCCAAATATGACAAAACTCTGCCATAGCTAGGAATCCATACAACTGTCTCCTGGCGGCAGGTACTGCTACCTCTGCTACAGCCCCTTTCCTTTCAGGGAGTAAGCTCCTCTGTCCTTGTGATGACTCAAAACTTAGGTATTTAAAAGGTTCAGAAATCTGGGCCCTTTTTTTTTTTTTTTAGATTTTATAGCCCTGTTCAACTAGGAAATTTAAGGTTAAAATGTTTTGGTCTGAGGCTTCTTTAGTCTTACTGGTAATCAAGATGTCATCTACATACTAGAGAAGTTCTCCTTTTAATTGGAGATCCTTTAAATCTGTGGCTAAGATTTCACCAAAAGGGCTGGAAGAGTTTTTAAAACCTTGAGGGAGTACAATCTAACAATATTGTTGTTTGATCCTAGTCTCAAGATCTTCTTATTCAAAAGTGAAGAGTTCCTGTGAGCTGGGGCTCAGAGGTGTCCAAAAATAATCCATAAGTTTCAAAGCAGTAAATCAATCAAAGTCTTCAGACACAGTGGCAAAGTTTAAGGGTTAGGCACCATTGGGTGGATATCTTCTACAATCTGGTTAATGTCTCTTAAGTGCTGCACAAAAAGATGTTCCTGTGTGCCTGGCTTCCATACCAGCAAAATTGGAGTGTTATATGGGGACTGGCATGGGCAGATGAGGTCATATTCAAGAAACACAGCTACAGATAGATTGAATACCTTGTCTAGCATGTTCTTTTAGTGGATACTATCTCAAATTTGGAACTCTCAACCAGCAGGAACTTTAGCAGATATAGGTGCTGATCTCTTTATCTGTCCTGGTCTCTCATCCTCCCGTAAATCCAGCCTTAGCTTTTTTAAGATCTCTTCAAGGATCTTTGTTGGGGGGTCCCTTGACTTTTTTTTGTAGTGCCACTTGAAGGGCACATGCTTGTTCTGGTGGTACCTTCACGTCAATCCAGAGGGGGGAAAAGTCACTAGCATTCAGCTTGGTTAGTAGGTCCCATTGCAGCAGCAGGATGGGGCATTGAGGCATACATAGGAAACTTTGTTTTAGGTGTGATTTGCCCATTTGGCAGTCTGGGGGTTGGAGAAACAACTTTTTCAAGGTTTTTCCAGAGACCCTTGTCATCAGCATAGCATTGTTTTCTCAGATAACTTGAAAAGTTGAATGTTTAGGACTAAGTCAGAAGCCCCAGTGTCAATCAGAAAATCCAGAAGTCTATTTCCCACCATCATCGTCACCTTGAGATCCATGTGGGATGTGGGAAATCATTAGGATCAGTAAGGTGAAAGGAAGCCCTTGGCCTCATCATTCTGTCCACCACTGGTGATCTTAGGCATTTGTTGCACTGCCTGCTCGCTATCTTCTTCAAGAGTCTTATTTTAATCTGGGCACTCTTTCTTCCAATGGTCCTCTTGTTTTCAGTAGATACATTGGTGGGGTCCCACTGTGCAGTATCCTTTAGAGTCTGTATTCTGTGATGGGGGCTCTTTACCTTTAATCAAGGTCTTCCTGGATTATGGACTGCAAGTTTGATATGGGTCAGTGCTGCCACCAGCAGAGTGGCTTGTTTCATTTTCTGTTGCCCTTTTTCTTCTTGGACATCATCCCTGCCATTGGAAACCTTACAAGAAATCTCAACCAGTTGAGACATTGGCACACCTCTGTTTTCTGTAGTTTCTTCCGAATGTCTGGAGCGCTTTGGCTGACATGAGTCATACAAACCATTGTAAATTTTTCAGAGACATCTAGGCCTATGTCTGTGTATTGCCTATATGCTTCAAAAATCCCTTCCAGAAACTCTGAAGTTTATGTTTTACCATCCTCTTGAAGTTTATGTTTTACCTCCTATACTTTATTTAGACTCCTTTCTTTTGAGACCCCTTTGTGGAGCCCTGCTGAAGTGCAATTTCAGGAATGTTCAAGTCTAACGCTGTCTCCTGCATGTATTTTCCAATGAGAGTCAGCTGTGGGGATGGCCACAGCTGCATCAGCCCTTACAGAATTTTATGGGGTCTAAGTGACTGGCTTTTTCTCTAGCCTTTTCTAAATCCATACAGTATTCCTCAGCAGTGAGAAAGGTATTTAATAAATTTGCTGCATCAGTTCTAGTGACATTATGAGTGGCAAAATTTGACGAAAAATGATTTTCTATTCTCTTGGGATCATCCTTACAAGTAGGCATGTTGTTCTTCCAATTATACAGATCCCATGTAAAAATGAGAGAGTAGACTCAAGTCAGTCTCACTGGCTGTCCAGTGGACATGTCCATATCTCCAGTAGGAACTTGTCTTAGTGGATATTGCCCTACATGGATTTGGGTAGCCCCCTGACAAATTGAGTACTCTGATGGGTGTGAGAAAGAGACACAATTTTATCTCCTGGCCTTTGGGGACAGAGGGAGCTGAAATCTGGGACTGTGGCTCAGGAAGTAGAGATGGGACAATACCACTATAAGGGGGTACTCCTTTTCATTAGAATTAGACAGAATAGGTTTCTTTGTCTTTCTTTCCTGTTGAACTATAATCTTACAATTTGTTTTTCATACAGGCTTATTCAGATATAGCAACATAAAAGAGTGAACATACAGTAATTCATCTCATTTTTCTTCCAAAGACATAAGCTCACAGACATATTAAGCAAATAGAAAAAATATTATAGAAGCAACAGCTTTATGAACTTAAAATATCTAAATGTTGAAGATGTTTTTATTTCATTTTTTTCAATAATTTACAAATTATTTATTTGCCAAAGATTTTATTAATTTTATTTATTTAATTTATGAGTATTTATTTATTTATAATCCAATTTGGTACCATGTAAATGCAACAGATAACATAATGCATACATATACATAAACAAGACATTTGGATCCAACTTATGTTTCTGACAAAACTGGAACCTGTTCACATGGCTATGCTTTATATGCCCCAGTAGGTTAAAAAAAAAAATGCACTTTCCATGTCAGTTTGATTTTAAAAGACCTCTTTCATCTTTTTAAAATCTTTTAGCCAAGTGACCATGATTTAGTAGCAGCATGAACAGTAAGCTTTATCACAATACCAGTAGAAAAGTCAGCAGATTCAAAATAGGCAGAAAAAAATAGGGAGATACGCAGATAACTTTAGAAGACTACATGTTAATTCATTAGTTACAGGTTTTTGAATAATAATTATTTGAGCTCTGAATTTTCTTTGATGTAATTAGGCCATCAGTTTTAAAATGTGTGCTAAAATGAACAATAATATGTAGCCGGCTGGAGTCCCAGAAAACCTGGCATTCCTTAATGATTGAGAAGCCCATTTTAGCCATTTCTCTCTGAAATCTAAAGGACACTGTGGCCACACAGTGTTATAGAAAAACACCATCTTTTCTTTTCTCTTGGATTCATAGCTGAAAGTTGCCCAGTTTTAGAGAACACAACCTAATGGGCTGCAGGTGGGGATAGAATTAGCATTTCCTATTGTTTCAAACTCTAAACATGATCAGTCAAAATATATTTATATTATCTATGCTGCAGCTAGAACCAGATCTCAGAAAACGGAAACCAGACAGAACCAGGAGAACTTCTGCAAGTGGAGGTTCCCTAATCCTTCCCTAATATCAAGTTGTCCCCAAAACCAGGACCCTTACAACGTAGGTCAAACTAGGGCTTCCTTTCAGAAGTCAAGCCAGAGGGAAAGAGAAATAAGAATCCAGTCACTTGTATCAAAGTTACCCAAAAAGACATCTTCCAGGCCAGAAACTATTTCTCTGTTGCAAAAATGTAAAGTATACACCAAAGGCCAGTGGTGAATTGCTGGAGGATCCTGAGAAGATGTCTTAAAAAATAGCCCCAAGCAGCTGCCTGAATGTACCTGCAAGATTCCAGCAGCAGCACAGGGCAATTGAACCACCAGCAAAAGGTATGGACTAAAACTCCTGGCTAGACTGCGGTATTGTTACTGACTAAGTCCAGGTCCATTCTGCCTGCATGCAATAAATCAATCACTGTGACATGGGTTTTACAAGAGAGAAAAGATTTATTGTCAAGGGCACTGGGTGAGGAGGTTGAAGAACAGCTCCCAAATCCACCTAGCTGAAGATAAGTCTTAGGGATATTTACAGCCTAGAGAAGTAGAGTGGCTTAAGGCATGGGAAAAGGTAATTGGTAGTGGCAAAAAAATGAAGTAACAGGTTTGTTCTGCACAAGCATAGCTGGAGTTCATGGCATTTCATATGTGTGGAAAATGGCAGCACTAGCATGATCTGAGGGTAGAGTTTTTGGCCCTATGACGTCAAAGCCCAACTCTCAGGCATTTGCACAGGGCCTATTGAAGGGTTGGTGGTCTCAGCTAGTTTGAACTGTATAGAAGCTGTCCAAGTTTCTGAAAAACAAGTGAAGTGACCATTACCATAATGACCTATATGTTATCATATGCAACCAGTGAAGATTAAGTTTTTGTTCAGCAGTGAGGCCTTCAGCTACTGTGGCCTTCAGCTTCATGGAAAAAAGGAAAAAAATAATAGCAAGAAGCAAATGACCAAAAGTAAGCAGTTCAGGCATACCTGATCAATCAACCCCTTGGTTTCATTACCTGAGGCAACTTAGAAGTGAAGAGATCCACATTGTACCGCAGATGCAGTTATTCCTACTGGTTGGCTAGGAGTAAATTACTTCTACCCTCTTTGCCTCAGTTTCTTCAACCAAGAAAAGCTTATGTTACACTAATTTCTTAGTTGAAGCATTTTGTAATTCTATAAATAGCAGTAAAATTCAGCAAATCCTTAGGACTGTGTTTACCTGATTAAACTTTTCAGTTCTGTAAATTAAAAATGATTAGATGTAAACCTAAACAGAGTTATCTCTGACCCTTAGAAACCAAGATAAGCGGCCGGGCGCGGTGGCTCACGCCTGTAATCCCAGCACTTTGGGAGGCCGAGACGGGTGGATCACGAGGTCAGGAGATCGAGACCATCCTGGCTAACACGGTGAAACCCCGTCTCTACTAAAAATACAAAAATTAGCCGGGCATGGTGGCGTGCGTCTGTAGTCCCAGCTACGCGGGAGGCTGAGGCAGGAGAATGGCGTGAACCCGGGAGGCGGAGCTTGCAGTGAGTCGAGATCGCACCACTGCACTCCAGCCTGGGCGACAGAGCGAAACTCCGTCTCAAAAAAAAAAAAAAAAAAAAAAAAAGGAAACCAAGATAAGCTCATGATTAAAAAAACAAAAAACAAGAAAACAACCAAAGCTGCTTACATTTACTGCAGAGAACCTTTAAATTTTTTCCATGTTCTTTCTTCTTTACAAATATATTCTAGTTAATGTTTCCCAGTATGGGCTATACATCATACTTGGAATCATACCCAGTGAGAACATTTCAGCTCTCTTTATATGAGACCTACCCCTGAATTTTTCTGCTTTGTTTTTTTACCACTGACAACCCTAAATAAAGTCTATCTTACTCTTTCCTTCTTGGCTGCAAATTTAGTTTACATAAGTCATAGAATCTGTGTAAGGGAAAAAAGTTTTAAGGTTGCTTGGTCCAAATGTCTAAATATTGCTCATGATCTGTTGGTTTCTTCAAAAAATTCTTAACTTGTTTAAAGTTTGAAATACTTAAACTCATTCTAATTTCCAAATTAAATGTTTTAAAATGGAATATATGAAAAATTAGGATTCAACTTCTGCTAGTCTCTCCAACATCTTCTCCACCACTCATCTCCATGAACCTGATGCTTGACAGTGAATCCAGAATTCACAATGCATTTTCTTTACCTTGTAAATGGGATGATGAGTCCTTTTGTTAAAAAAACACATTGAACCTTCTCGCTTTCTTGTCTCTTTGCCCTAGCTTTATTTCATATTTTATACTATGTATTTGTGTAATTAGGGTGATACTCCTGATCTTTCTTGTATTCTAAGTTCCAGGAGGTTGGGTAACTTGTCTGTATTGCTCCTCAATTATATTCATCATACTTTAAACTCCCTGACAACAGTGCCATGTGCCTAGGTGTTTGTATCCTTAGCTCTGTTTGTTAAAAGGATGAATGTGTATATTAAAATTTTTCAGTTTTCAAAATTCAGCAGAATAATTCTTTGTATAGTACAGTCTTTGATTTGTTTTTCTCTACCCCTTCACAGCCGCTGTCAAAACGATTAACTTCCTCCTGTGTACAATGGGGATATTAGTCACAGGCCTATTTAGTACATTTTGTGTGCATGGAAAATATTGGTTTAGGAAAGTGTTTTGTCTAATTTTTATTTATTTTGCCAACCCCAATGCCTGCATACAGTCATTCATTTGGCAAATATTTCTTGAGCAGCTAAATATGAACCAAGTAAGTATAATTAGAAGATAGTTTACTCATCTTTATAAACTAGTATTTAGCTCTGTTTCTGACTTATAGACAATATAACTGTGGTATGCCAGAGAAAGAATGGAGGAATCACTGAACCCACCACTCAGTGCTAGCACATTTCTGAACATAAAGCTGAATAACTGAGAGAACTTAAATAATCACTCATGAAAGGATGAGACTTTTGCAAACCTTAAGAGGCTTATGGTCCTCTTCATTAAAAATAAGCTAAATGACTCAGGTTTTTTGTATATGAGAAAAAAGGATTTAAATTTTCCTCTTTATGTGCTTGAATTATGGTCCAATACAAGTATGTTCTTCATAAAAAATTTGGAAAATGAAAACATTATAGTGACTTCATTAACTACAGTGTAACTACCCTTTTCAGAGATATCTCACATAAACATATTAGTAAAGAGTTTGAGTCTTGTTCTAAAAAAAAATTTTGTATTCTAAGCCAACTTAATCTAAAACATACTGATGTATACTTGATTCATATCATAACTATTAAGGCAGAATCATGCTTTTACAGTAAAGTATCTACAACACACCTGTTAGTAAGCAATGTTATAAGTATGACACAACTTGGTCTTTTTTTCTCTGGCTGATTTCTAGATATTTTATTTTTTAAATCATATTTTGTTTGAATATAATATTCCTGATGGTTTTATTTGTATTTATCCTTCCAAGGGGTCTCTGAGCTTCTTGATTTTGTGATTTGATATCATTCAATAATTTTGGAAAATTAGTACATGTTATTTTTTCAAATGATTTCCTCTTCCTCAGTTTCTCTCACTTCTTTGGGAAACACACACATTTAAATATACATATATATGTAAAAAGTATTGTTCCACAGATCTCTGATATTTTGTTCCATTTTTTTTCACTATTGACCTGTTTTTCAGGTTTATAGTTCTTTCCTCTGCTATGTTCAGTCTACTGATTAGCCTATCAGAAAGCAAAACAAACAAACAAAAAAACTCTATTTCCTTGTATTTTCATTTCTGGTATTTCCATTGTTTGTTTACACTTTTTGTATCTCTGCTAAAATTCCCCCCGTTTGTCCAGATATGTTTTCTACCGTCTCCACTCTTATCTTATCATATATTCATCATTATTTTAATTTCCCTGTGTGTTAGTAAATCAATACCTGGGCCATCTCTATCTGATTCTACTGACTTATTCCTTTCTTAATGATGACCTATTTTCTTGGGTTACTTTTTTTTTTTTTCGAGACGGAGTCTCACTCTGTCGCCCGGGCTGGAGTGCAGTGGCGCAATCTCGGCTCACTGCAAGCTCCACCTCCCGGGTTGACGCCATTCTCCTGCCTCAGCCTCCTGAGTAGCTGGGACTACAGGCGCTCGCCACCACTCCTGGCTAATATTTTTTGTATTTTTAGTAGAGACGGGGTTTCACCGTGTTAGCCAGGATGGTCTCGATCTCCTGACCTCGCGATCTGCCCGCCTCGGCCTCCCAAAGTGCTGGGATTACAGGCTTGAGCCACCGTGCCCGGCTGGGTTACTTTTTTATGTGTCTCAAAGTATTTACTGAATTGCTAAATATTGTATATTAAAAAGTAGCAGAGATTGAGGTAAATAATATTTATGCTCAGAAAAAAAAAGCACGCTTCTTTTTCTATGAGACAATAGTGTGTGGCTTGCACGAGTGAGTAAGAAAAATTTAATCTGCAATTTAATCTAATTGGGCTTTGTTGCTGATTCAGCTATATTCAGTTCCTCGGAGCCTTCTAATTACTTGACACGTTCCCTTAGAAAGGCTTGGCATCTGAGTGTCTAAAGGGTGTATTTTAGCTCTCAAGCCTACCCTCACACTTCAGCATCCCATTCACCTGTGCCTTAAGGAAGTCTCAGCTCTTCTGTTTTCTCCCCAGAAGCAGAGGGGCACTGCCTCATCCAGTGTGGTGTACTTGGAAGCATCCCATAGTTCTCCTCAGCATCCTAAAACCACAGCAGGCCTGGAGCAGCTGGGCCTCAGAGGCATTCCCACAGCTCTTTCTTTCCCTCTCCACTCTCAAGGTATCTGCTGCCTGAAACTTGATATAAGGCCAAACAGTAGCTGGTTTCTCTCTGTTCTCTCACTTTCCGCTCAGACTATGGAAGGCCTGGAATCTTAGTCAGTTTGGACTGCCCCAACAAAATACCATAGACTGGATGGCTTATAAACAACAAAAAAGTAATTTCTCACAATTCCAGAGGCTCAAGTTCAAAATCAAGGTGCCAGCATGATTGGTTCTGTTAGAGGCCTTCTCCCAGGTTGCAAACTGTTGATTTCTCGTGTTCTGACATGGGAGAAAGAGGGCTTGCTAGTTCTCCGGCCTCTTCTTATAAGCACACTAATGGCATGTATGAGGGCTCCACCCTTGTGAACTAAATCACCTCCCAAAAACCCCACCTCCTAATACCATCACATTGGGGTTAGCATTTCAACGTACAAATCTGGGGAGACAGAAAACTTCAGTCCATAATACCCCATCTGTATCAGAAGGGCCTCTATCAGACCTCCTGCTGCTCCCCGAGAAGCAGATGACCACTGCCTCCTCCTCAGTGGAAGGCCCCATGTGTAGGAGAGTTTTCTCTGGTCTCCTGCTCTGCACCTGTGCCTCAGGGGGATCTTTCTCAGCTCTCCTTTCCTAAATCCAATTTTTCTCATGAGTACTAGATGAAAGCTCAGGAAAAAGAGTCAATGGATAGGTACAAGGATTCCTTCTGCCTGGAACTCCCGGAGCTTCTAAACTCCCATGCCAGCCCACATCCAGCCTTTAAAAATCTGTCATAATTTCAGCAGTTTTTTTCTTGCCCAAGTCTGTGGCATCTGTCTCCTCTTCCTGCTGCTCTGCCATAGATGGAAGCAGCTGTGCAGCCTGCCCAACTCTCTCTATTAGTCTCATCCTCTCTTGGATTTTAGGCTACTCTGTGACCATGGCTCTCTGATGAGTGTGAAATAACTGTAACTTTTTAGATGATTCACTTGTTTTCATAATTAGGCTGGGAGTGCTGTTTCCTTGCTATATTTTATATCCTAAGTGGAAGCAGAAATCCATTAAACTTTTTGAGTTGAAACTTTTGCTCATGATTTTTCTTTTATTATCTTGAATATAACTTTATACAGCAGAAAGTACTGTCTCACATGCATTTCTCCCCAAGGATGTGGTTCTCCATATTTTATTAGGGCATATCTGATCTAATTCTAAAAGGTTTAAATGTCTTCTCTTTGTAAGTAGCAAACATTTAAGTCATGCTTGTTAGGCTAGTATCACAACAGTTTAAACCAAGTTAGGTGACTCAATGAAGGCTGAAACTTTTTTTGCCTATAGGTTTTTGGGGAACAGGTGGTATTTGGTTACGTGAGTAAGCTCTTTAGTGGTGATTCGTGAGATTTTGGTGCACCCATCACCTGAGCAGTATCCACTGAAGCCAGTTTGTAGCCTTTTATCCCTCACCCCACTCCCACCTTTTCCTTCCGAGTCCCCAAAGTCCATTATATCATTCTTATGTCTTTGCATTCTCATAGCTTAGCTCCCTCTTACGAGTGAGAACATATGATGTTTGGTTTTCCATTCCTGAGTTACTTCATTTAGAATAATAGTCTCCAATCACATCCAGGTTGCTGTGAATGCCATTAATTAACTCATTTTTATGACTGAGTAGTATTCCATTATATATATATATAATCACCGTTTCTTTATCCACTCATTGATTGACAGGCATTTGGGCTTGTTCTATATTTTTGCAATTGTGAATTGTGCTGCCATAAACGTATGTGCAAGTATCTTTTTCATAAACAAATGGCCAAATAAACATATGAAAAAGTGCTCAACATCACTAATGATCAGGGAAACGCAAATCAAAACCACAGTGCAACACTACCTTACTCCTGCAAGAATGACCATAATCAAAAAAATCAAAAAATAATAGATGTTGGCATGGATGTGGTGAAAAAGGGAACACTTCTACACTGCTAGTGGGAATGGAAACTAGTACAGCCACTTTGGAAAACAGTGTAGAGATTCCTTGAAGAATTAAAAGTAGAACTACCATTTGATCCAACAATCTCACTACTGGGAATCTACCCAGAGGAAAGTTGAAACTTTCAATTTTGACCCTCTATTTTAAAGCCCTACAAACATCTATATTTTCTCTTTCCCATATATCTGTCACTCTTTCTGAATTTTTATTTCCGTCTTAATTCCTACTTGCCTCTCTTCCCATCTAATTATTATTTTTCTCTTATTGGAAACTCCACCAGAAATTAAAATTCCCTCACATCTAGCAAGTTGTTTGTGGATTATGCTAAGTCTGACAATCTTGAATGATTTTTCTCTCTTAAATAGTCGTACCTAAGTTATAATAGAAGAGTAAATATATAAGTTAAATTTTACTTTTGTTTTGTTTTCATTTTAATAAGTAGATTGAACTTAATTTGATAAGGCATATGATTAGGATATCTAATGGAACAGAAATGAAAATTCAACAAATATGCAAAGAGGTGATTCACTTTTTAAAAAAATAAAATAAAATGGCTTCCAGCATGAGAAGGGTAAAGCCATGATATTCTGACTTGTCTATTTCTTTAATTCATTTGTCACTTCAACAAATAGAAAGAAGGTTTGTTTTTTGAGCACCTCTTAATAGTCTGAATTTTATTCAAAGTATTTCAGACAGAGTAGTAAACACATCAATTTTTTGCCACTATCGAATTTATGGACTAAGGCTTGGATCTATCAATAGCTCCCAAAGTCATGCAAGTATTGTTGTTGATTTCGTGAGTGTATAGGCACACAGAGACATGTAAGTTCAGTATGCATATTCTAAAGAAAGAAGCATAAGAGAAATTGATGGAATGTTCTAATTTGATAATAATAAATATACCACTAGTATCTGAAAATTAAATGCAAGACCAAACAAATGGAAAGATATTGACCTTTTCTAGCCATCAGAAAATACAAGTTAAAATATTATGATAAAACATTAATATAGTAAAAAGAAAAATTAAAAAACTCAACAGAATAACACAGTCTTACGGAAAGTGATGCAATTTTACATATTTTTAGTGTATAAACTGCAGTAAGCAATTTGGAAAATGATTTAGGAATGTATTTGAAGAACTGCAAAGTATTTTTATTTTTACATAACACTATTCCTTGAAATGTATAATAGAATAATTTAGTAGAAAATAGTAATATTTTTGAATTAAAACATTAAAACTACTTTGGCCTCTAATAAAATATAGTACTACTATAGAATATTTTTCAATGTGGAAAAATGTTTAAATTACCTTTTCTCTTTATACTCTGCTAGTAATCCCTTTTACAAAGGTCAAAACTTTAGAATATCTAGCTGTAATCTTAGACATTTGAATTTAATGCCTATCTGTAAATTTTTCCAAACAGTTGTAAATTCTTGCAGTTTTCATTTCTTTTTAGAAAGGCATCTAAAAAAGTTTGAGCTCCCTCCTACAAAATGAGGCAATGAAAATATTCTCTTTTAAAGAAAAATGTATAATAAGTGGAGATTTGAATACTACATTTTTAAAAAATTAAGAGGGAAAATCTTAAATGGTTGAACAGATTTCCAAGAGAGTGAATTCTAACCCAGAGTTTCAAGAGTGAACCTCTAACAAGGTTCCAACAGAGTGAATTCTAACCCAAATGATTTTTTAGAAATTTTTATTATTAGGTTTAATTATTAAATTTAACAACCAAAAACTACAGAAAATAATAGAACTCGATCTCATTCTCCCACCCAGAAACAAAATCCATTCTAATGTTAGGATTGGTTTTATCTAAGAATCCATGATGTAAAATGGGATGAACAATCTTTTCTTTTTCTTTTCACATTTTATGTCTTCTGTTTATTTATCTAAAAAATACAAATAAAGAAAGCTGATTCTACCATCTGCTAATAAGCTACTTCTACAAAATTCTACTTCACATGCATTTGGAAGTCTCTATAGCATTTGCAGTATTTAAAAAGATTGAAGTAGTTGCTTGTTTTTCATGGGATTTGAAAGCCATAGATCTCAGGCTCACCGCAATGCTTAATAACAATCAGTTTTTGTGGACCAAGTGATTATGAAATTGGAGAAAGAAGATATGAGATAAATATAACTGTCAAGTCTTTATGCTGCTTAAATACATCAAACTCCTTAACCAATTCAAAAAATAAGTAATATACATATTTCTGTACAAAACTTCAGTTCTGCTTTTATGAGTTTAGTATAATTTAATAGAAAATCGTAATGATTGTTAAATAAACAGGGTGGAAAATTGATGTGGATGCAATAAGTGCTTGATTTTTGCTGTTGTTATATTTTTAATGTGTGGGCATATGTTTTGTAGAAATTCTGTGCTACCTAATGGACAACATGCTTACTCTTTTTCTAAATATATTGCTAGCATTGATTAAATAACATTCAGTTTAATTCACAATGCAGGAAGCAGCAGCCTACTGTTTAAAAAATCTAGGTCTACTTTCTCTCCCAGTTAAATTTCTCCTTGTATTAGGATGTATTATATGTGTAATCGCTGCAAATAATTATTTTCCATTTTCCATTCTGAATAAGCACTTAAGATAATTTTACCATAAAATAAAAACTGCACTAACGCTTATCAAATTCCTATAGATTATTAGTAATATTTTAATATTTTATGACAATTCACAAATTTTTAAAACACCCGTAAGTACACATATCGTTAAAGGATACAATGGTATTCACATTAGAATAGGATATTGTTTTAAAAAGTGAATTACTGAATTTAAAAAGCTCAGCACTCAGCATAAAAGGCTCTCAGAAAATATCACATTTTTATCTTTTTTCCTGGACATTATACAGCTACAATATTTCTTCCATTCATATACATTTTAGACTGGAACTACTGTTTCCACATCTGTAAGTTAGGCAATGTCTACATCACAGAAGATTTTAAAGGGTGATTATTAATTTAGTTCATATAAAGAATCTGAATTTAGTAAAGATTCAGAAAAATAATAGCTCCTACTCTTATCAATTGAAAAATAAATATAATGACCTTTGTAGCCCGCTTATTAACAAAACTACATATTTGTCACTAAACAACATGATACAACTATTACATCAAATTTAGATGTACCAGAAAGCATATATTTTATGGAAATCATTTCTCACACACTAGCTCATTTGACTGCCTCAGATTCTTAAAAAATTAACTGTTTTAGAGAAGAAAATACCTTTATTCAAAGTCACACAAGCAGTAAATATTTAGCTCATGTCAGAACCCTTATCTGTTTATTACATGTCCATTATCTTTCCACTCCCCATACCCAATTTCTATCTCTGCATTATCTAAATGGTATGCCTAATCTAAAGAGCTAGATACTTGATAATACGTGATCAGTAAAAACGTTGTAAAAATACAGAGGCTTGGTTTTCCTCACTAAGAAGTCAAGTCACAAAAGCACAAGGCTGGGGATGGAAGAGTTCAGTAGCAAGGGATACATTTGAAGGAGTATGAATGAGTCCATTGTTTTGTTTGAATGGCATGCATTACACCATTCTATATTATGCTACACATAATGGTTACCACACTTGGAACATGGTATTTGCTCCCATTTTTGTGGTCTGCTTCCATACAACAGGCACAGTTCAATAGCAGAAAGAGCAATGAATGGTTTAGGTATTGAAAGACCCAAGTTCTATTATTTGCCTCCATGTTTTGTTTTGTTGGAGTGACCCAGACAAACATTTCTGCTCTCTGAGTCACTAGCTCTTCAATTTTTAATTTAGGAAGTTGAACAAGATGACTTCTAATGCCCATTTAAATTCACAATTTTATTTGACCTGATGACATCACCAAACCCTCCTATATATCTAATTTGTATCATTGGAAGTAATATTATCATAATATGCCAACTAACAGATTGCTTGATTGTCAAAGGAGAAAAAGCATTTGCAAGAAGATGAGAAGCCACTATATCTTTAAAAGCATAATAGAATGTAAACTCTCTTTCTGATATTTAAAAGGCAGAGATCATATTCCCAAAAATAATACTGGCAAAGTATAGAAAGGAAACTTTCAGAAACTAAAACAAAAAACATCACCTTGGCTCTTAACGTCTCCCTGCTGTGAGAGTTTTAGCAAATCTCAAAAGCATCAAGCTACACAGAATATTTAGTCATTATTTGGAACATAACTGCATTTAAGTACAAGAGAAATTTAATTTTATGTGTTAAAAATGTTTTAATGTGTAAATGTAGAGAGATTGAAAAACTGATCAGTGACGGGATTTTAACGAAAGTAATTAAGGTATTTTAGAAATATGTGGGAAAAAATATCTTAGTGTTAAGCCTTTTCACTATCAGAGGAATGAAATGAGTAAATATGAATAGGAAAAAATGTCTGTTACATTTTTCATTACTGAAAACAAAGAGAATTATCTTGATCAGAGAGTAGACATAAAACTTCATAAGTTTTCTTCGAGATGAGTGGACTTAACTGATAAATTTTAATATTTCAGCAATATTTTCCTATTAACTCTTTTTAAATATAGTTTTTAGGGATTGGGTGTAGGAAGAAAGATAGATATCAATTCTTCATCTTGATTCAGTTTTCTCTTGTTTTCTGTATGATGTAGTTTCTATTTAACTTAGTGAAACTTCACCAGAAAAAAATTCAGTCATGTTTTATTTTTAAAGTTGGTTTCATAAAGATTCTTATAGTCATTTGTTGATTGATACATCTTGTTTTATTTGTGTCTTCTATTTTTGATAATAAATATTTTAGTTGAAAGATGGGAAAAGTTATACAAGATACTTCTAACCACATATTTAATCATAAATATTTCTATTGGAGTGAAACGATTTTAAAAAGACTGTCAGTTTTATATAAATAATCAAACACATTAAATAAGGCATTCCCTAGCATTCTGTTAATTTTGAAATAAAATAAATAATCTAATTTAATTTAGGAATAAGTGAAATAAAAGAAATAATCTAATTTAATTCAGGAATAAGAAAAGTTATGTCATATTTAGGCGATTGACTTTACTAGCGGAGCATTAGGACTTAAGAATTTGGGGCATCATATAGGAACCAATGAATCAGAGTCTCTGGGGTTGTAGTTTGTATATCACTATTTTTGTCAAAGATTAAAGAAAATTTTAATACATTAGCTGTAGATCTCTTATTCTACCATTCAAAAATGAAACTAAGATATGTTTAAAATTATAATTTTTAAATACAGTGACTCAATGTTATATATGTGATACAACAATTATATATATAAAACATATAATTACATATATATTATGTATATAACATTATATATAATGTGATATATATGAAATACAAAAATGAAGTTGAGATTCCTGTAGAAATTGTTACACAATTTTAAATGGTAATGTTTTAAAATATATTGGAAAGACAATAGGTTTTATATAATCTGGTATAAAAGCACTTAAGATTATTCTGGAAGATGCTTTTGCTAAAAGCAAGATTATTTTATTTAAAACAAAAATATATGCTATATAGTTACAATGTAATAAGAAATATATGGAAACTATAAGAAGAAAATTATTTTAAAAGATTTTTTAAAGTCTTGCAAAAAATGAAGTAGCACATACTTACTTCATCACATCACAACAAGCACAACTAAACATTAGAGGAGAAATAAAAACTATTAAGATAATATTGATCAATCTTACTACTTTAATTTTTAAAATAATCTGTATTTCCATACTTACCTTGGACACATTTAAAATGAAAAAAACCCTAAATAAAGAAAACAGATGATGGGGTATTTATAAGGTACTCTTAAAATGACTAATCAGAAGGTGAAAACACAACTGGAATTATTAACAAAGCGTATAATAGGCCATTTACTAAAATAAATAGAAATGGCAAGTGGACATGGGCATAAATATTCAAACTCACTAGCAATCAAAAAATGCAATTTTAGCATGAATGCAAACCAATTTTTTGCCTATTGAATTTGAAAAGAATTTCTAAAATCTAATTCACTAGGTGGAAGGTGAGAAAAAATGAGCACATTCAATCACTGCTGACAGGCATGTTAATTACTAGAAACTTACTTTAGTTCAATTTAGAAATATTTATCAGAAGCTCTGAAAATGTTCATGCCATTTTACTTAGAAAAAACTACCCTAAGGGACTAATAAAAAATAAGTGCAACAATTTGGTGTAGTAGGAAATGGTATATAATACAAAAAAATAGAATTAAATTTGTTAGCATTTACCAAGAAGAGAGGTAAAATGATTTATAAGTAGAATTCCAATACAAAATATATTTTAATTTCCAGATATAAACTAATAAAATGAGAAATGCATGAGTAATAGTAAAAAAAGACCCAATGATTAGTAAACATTTTAATTATCTAATCCTGTCCACTATAATGAAAAAAATAATTTTTTCACCTTGTGTTATTAAGAAAGTAAAGAAAGTAGATGACTTGCATACTTTCAATATACTAAAAGCTAATATCTATTAAACAATAGTAATAGATTACATCGTAATAAGTAACACTGCTAATTTACTCCCTGTAACAGCCTTCTAAAATCATAATGCTTTTTATCTCTGCTGATAAGTGAGGAAATTACCCATTAATCATTCATGAAACTGAGATTAAAAACTTGGTGGATTGTTTCCTATATATGACTGTGTTCATGAGCAAAAGGACTGTCTGTTGCACTAAAAAAAAAAAATTATCTAAACAGAGAAAAAAAGCAAATATTCTTTAAAAGCACAAATGGTCAATCACAGAATTTGACCATATATTAGCTAACAAACTATGCCTGAATAAATTCCAAGGAATTAACACCATAAGACTATGTTCTAAGATGATAATAAAATAAAAATATCACATATAAAGGAATGTCTTTTACAATTCTATATATTTGGAAAATAAACAATGATCTACTAAATTACACTTAAGTAATTGAGAATAAATAATAAATATCTTAAAATTTTTAAATATTCACCATGAATGAAAATTATATAAATGCACATATATTTAAATTTGTAAAATACATACATTAAAACAGTATTTGCAGAGAAAATGGAATACATAATCAAGAAACGTGAAGGATTAATTGCAAACTAAATGAGAATTTACATCTAGCACAGAAAAAAGTTCAATAAAATATAAAAAATACAGAACAGATTAAGAGAAACAAAGTATAAATTTCTGACACAGAGGAAAAAAACAAAACAGGAAAATTTAACTACAAACTATTTTTATTTTTAATATTAGTAAGATTGACTCTAGCAGAAAAGATAAAATTTAAAAATGATAGAAAACAAAAAAGATAGATTATACCATTAAAAGGCATACTGATAAAGGAATATTATGATGATCATACTATATAATGCTATATAATGCCTATATATAGTAAAAAAAAAAAAAACCAAGTTGACGCTGTAAACTTACATTCACTTCTACATTTGCCTGTAAATTTTAAAGATAGTTTAGTGGTAACAACAGTTTTCCTAAAGTTTTGGACAATGATGATTCCATAGGTGAATTCCTTTCAACTTATTCCAAAAAGAAACACACCAAAATATTGTCCAATTGACTAAGTAATATTAACTTTACTTTCAAAATTAGGTGAAGATAGCATAAAATGAAAATGAACTCTCATTCATTACTGATGGGAATGCAAAATTATATAGACACCTTGGAAGACAGTTTGGTAGTTTCTTATAAAATGAAACATAATTTTACCATATTGTTACTGAAACACCAGGGATTTGGTCTAGGTCCTGCTGCTCACTGCACAGAAAGCCAATTACTGAGACAAGGAGTACTGCCAGGGAAGAAGTCTTCATTTGGGTGCTGCAGGTGAGGAGATGGAAGATCTCAAATCCATCTCCCTGAACAAGTACAATTAGTGGTTTATGCCACAGGGAACAAATGTAACCAGGTGTGGGAAAACAGGAATTAGGGACCTATAAGAAAGAGGAATTGGTCAACAGGAAGCAGTGATCTAGGGAGTTTCTGTTCCTTGTTACTTTCTAGAAGGCCTAATAGTTGGTTTCCTGAGAAAAGAACTCAGATAAGACTAATTTAACTTTCTTAGGTTTTAAGACTGGGAGGATCAATTTCTGTGTTTATTCAAAGAAATAGGCCAGGTGCGGTGACTCACACCTGTAATCCCAACACTTTGGGAGGCCGAGGCAGGAGGATCATGAGGTCAGATCAAGACCATCCTGGCTAACACTGTGAAACCCCATCTCTACTAAAGATACAGAAACAAAATTAGCCAGGCGTGGTGGTGGGCTTCCGTAGTCCCAGCTACTCAGGAGGCTGAGGTGGGAGAATGGTGTGAACCCGGGAGGCGGAGCTTGCAGTGACCCGAGATCACATCACTGTATTCCAGCCTGGGCAACAGAGTGAGACTCCGTCTTTAAAAAAAAAAAAAAAAGAAAAGAAAAGAAATAATAAACATCAGCTCTATAGGATAACTGGGTCTGTTTCAATATGATCCAGCATTTGCATACCTTAGTATTTACCTAAGTGATTTTAAAGCATATGTCCACATAAACCCTAAACATGGATGTTTACAGCACCTTTTTTCATAAGTCCTAAAACTTAAAAGCAAACCAAGGTGTCCTTCAGTATGTGAAAAGATAAACACACTTTGGTACTCCAGATGAAGGAATGTTATTCAGCAATAAAAAGAAATGAGCTATCAAGCCATGAAAAGCCATGGAGGAATCATAAATGCTTATTAGGAAGTGAAATAAGCTGATCTGAATGGCAACTTATTGCCTTTTCAGTGTTGCCATAACTTTTGGCAGTATTGCCATTACTTTTGCGCCAACCTAATAATAGGTGGAATGCAGAGGATTTTTAGGCCAGTGAAAATACTCTGTGTGATACTATAAGAATGGATACATTTTATTATACATTTGTCTATACTCATAGAATGCACAACACCAGGAGTGAACCCTAATGTAAACTAAGAACATTGGGTTATAATAATATATCAATGTAGACTTACTGATTGTAACAAATGTACCATTCTGGTTAGGATGTTTGTAGAGGCAAATGTGCATATATCTGAGCAGAGGTTATTTGAGAACTCTGCATTTTCCACTGAATTTGTTGTGAAACTAAAACTGCTATAAAACATAAAATAAAAGTTACATTTAATTTATCAACAAAAATATAAAGATCTTAATGTAATCATTGAATATTTATTATATGAGAGAAACTGTTCTAGGCTCTGGGTATGGAGTACTGAACTTTAAAATGTCAAATTATGATTAACATGGATCTTGCAATCTAATGAGAGAAAACAGATAATAAAACCATCATTATGTATGCATCTGTAGGAATTAAAATTTTATAGCAAAAAATACATCAAAATAAGCATACAAGGTTTTTCTGTTTTTTTTCATGGGATGATAAGGAAAGCCCTCTCTGACTAGATGATGAAGTCAGTGCTATCAGTGCTACACACTAATTCTCACTCTAGTAAATAAATAGGAAGGAGAAAAAAACATGATAAATATAGGTTATGACCTGCAATAAGGGCTGTAGCTCATCCCACTAACCCTGTTTTTGTATGTCTTCCCAGAAAATTTGACCAGCCATGTAATTTCACTCCTTCCAGACATATTTTGATGTGAACGGGAAGTATAAAAGAGCAGTGCAAAGAGTGGACTGTACCGGATACTGTCAGAGACTCCAAAGTATCCTTTTTTAACTGGCGCATACCTCCCCCAGGTGCTGTCAGTGTAGTATATTAACAAATCATAGCTGCCTTATTTTCTAGAAAATTGTTCTTGGACAAACAAGTCTTAGTCTGGGAAGCAACCCTTACCGCCCCCGTCGTGCCAAAGGGAAAAAAAAAACAGTTTGCCATTGACTAACTGTGGTGGAGAGATTTACTTTTGAAGGTGGGATTAAATCTGTGGAGTAATTTGTGGGACAGAGCTTTTTGGTGAGAACTGAATACTGTAGGGTTCTGCCTCAATTTGGGACACATCTGAAGGGCTAGCTCCACACAAGATTGGCCTGAGGGTTACTGAATTCACAGAGTAGGTCCCGTTTTCTCTGTCTGCCCAAACCTGAATTCCCCACTTTCATAGAAATCTATTTCTTGAGAGTATACCTGATATATCTTCTTCAACCTTTTAGCTCCAAGTCTGCTTCCAAGAAACCAAAACACTCTGAGATCAAACTGAAGCTAATCTCATGCTTATACCATATATATTTTTTAGCTTTTGCCTTGCTTTTATGCCTTCCTTCACTTCCCTTTTTCTGAAGTATACTCCCAATAGATAACATAAGCAAGGTTGTCTTGGCTGCCAGTTCTAAGAACTGGCATAAAAGAGATGATATTTGAGTAATGAGGTGAATAGAGTAAAAATTAAAAAAATAATTTTGTGTGTATAAAGTATATCAGGCACAAAAACAATAACAAGTAAATAGGTAGCAGAACTTGTGCTTCAAAGAACAGTGGAAGGATAGTGTGGCTAGAGCAGAGTTAGTAACGCGAGAAATGGGAAGATTTTACAAAATGGCCTTACAGGTATTTGGAAATGATATAGGGAAGCACTGGAAGATGTAGAGGTAAGGAGCTGGTTTATGTTTTATATTTTAAAGGGATTATCCTGGGTGTTCTAGGCTACTAGATTATAGGAGGTCCAAAGGTAGAATACAAAACTCTGTGTGTGTGTCTACAAATTCCTCAGTGTGTTAAAAAATTATCCTTCTCATCTAGGATTATCCTCTGAATGCAAGGATGATCAGTCAACATCAGAAAATCTATGCATCTAATTTACAATATTAAGAAAAGTCTAAGAAGAAAAAATATTATGTTTATCTCCTTAGATCCAAAAAGCATGACAAAATTTATCAGATGTTTATGATAATTTTAGCTAGCTAATATAAAATGAAATGCCAAATTTAATATGTTACATTTTAAAAATATGTAACAAATATTATATTAAATGCTCTAAATCAGGGTGTTTTAAGCTATCTGGTGATCAAATATCCCCAAATTCCAGGGGCCTAACAAAGTAAAAGTCTGTTTGTTGCTCACATCACACAATAATGCAAGTTAGGCAGTTCTCCTGAGTGATTATTCTAATGCCTAGATCCTATCAGACCTCCAGGATTCTCTCGCCTTTTGATTCCAGGACGCTGACTGGAAAGACTTTATTTTGTTTTTTTGACATGGAGTTTTGCTCTTGTTGCCCAGGCTGGAGTGCAATGGCGTGATCTCGGCTCACTGTCTGCCTCCCAGGTTCAAGTGATTCTCCTGCCTCAGCCTCCTGAGTAGCTGGGATTACAGGCATGCGCCACCACACCCGGCTAATTTAGTATTTCTAGTAGAGATGAGGTTTCTCCATGTTGGTCAGGCTGGTCTCGAACTCCTGACCTCAGGTGATCTGCCCACCTCGGCCTCCCAAAGTTCTGGGATTACAAGCATGAGCCACCACGCTCGGCCTGGAGAGAATTTCTCAGAGTCTTTCTCTCAGATTATTCGCATAAAGACATTCAGTAGAGAAGACAGAGTAGAAGACTGCAGGGAGCATTTTATAGTCAGTCCAGGAAGAGATAAATATATTACATTGGCCACAACCTCTGGACACAAGGCCCTATTATAAGGTAGTGTGTCCAGAATTGGTGGGTTCTTGGTCTCACTAACTTCAAGAATGAAGCTGTGGACCCTCGTGGTGTGTGTTACAGTTCTTAAAGGCGGCGTGTCTGGAGTTTGTTCGTTCTGATATTCAGATGTGTTCGGAGTTTCTTCCCTCTGGTGGGTTCGTGGTCTCACTGGCTGAGGAGTGAAGCTGCAGACCTTCCCAGTGAGTGTTACAGCTCTTAAGGCAGCGCGTCTGGAGTTGCTCATTCCTCCCGGTGGGTTTGTGGTCTCGCTGGCTTCAGGATTGAAGCTGCAGACCTTCGCGGTGAGTGTTACAGCTCATAAAGGCAGTGTGGACCCAAAGAGTGAGCAGTAGCAAGATTTATTGCAAAGAGCGAAAGAACAAAGCTTCCACAGTGTAGAAGGGTACCCGAGCAGGTTGCCACTGCTGGCTCGGGCAGCCTTCTTTTATTCTCTTATCTGGCCCCACCACATCTTGCTGATTGGTCCATTTTACAGAGAGCTGATTGGTCCATTTTGACAGTGTGCTGATTGCTATGTTTACAATCCCTGAGCTAGACACAAAAGTTCTCCACGTCCCCACTAGATTAGCTAGATACAGAGTGTCCACACAAAGGTTCTCCAAGTCCCCACCAGAGTAGCTAGATACAGAGTGTCGATTGGTGCATTCACAAACCCTGAGCTAGACACAGGGTGCTGATTGGTGTATTTACAATCCGTTAGCTAGACATAAAGGTTCTCCAAGTCCCCACCAGACTCAGGAGCCCAGCTGGCTTCACCCAGTGGATCCTGCACCAGGGCTGCAGGTGGAGCTGCCTGCCAGTCCCACGCCCTGCGCCTGCACTCCTCAGCCCTTGGGTGGTCAATGGGACTGGGTGCCATGGAGCAGGGGGTGGCACTCGGGGAGGCTCAGGCGGCACAGCAGCCCACGGAGGTGGGGGAGGCTCAGGCATAGCAGGCTGCAGGTCCCAAGCCCTGCCCCATGGGGAGGCCTGGCGAGAAATTGAGCACAGCAGCTGCTGGCCCACGTGCTAAGCCCCTCACTGCCCACGGCTTGCGGGCTGGCTGGCCACTCTGAGCACGGGGCCCGCTGAGCCCACGCTCACCCGGAACTCGCGCTGGCCCGTAAGTGCCACATGCAGCCCCAGTTCCCGCCCACGCCTCTCCCTCCACACCGCCCCGCAAGCTGAGGGAGCCGGCTCCCGCCTTGGCCAGCCCAGAAAGGGGCTCCCACGGTGCAGCGGCGGGCTGAAGGGCTCCTCAAGCGTGGCCAGAGTGGGCACCAAGGCCAAGGAGGCGCCGAGAGCAAGCGAGGGCTGTGAGGGCTGCCAGCACGCTGTCACCTCTCAGTAGGTTAAGTGAATAATATAATCTGTAATATAATTCTTGTGTGCCTAAGAAAAAGAAATAGATTAATGAACATCTAACTAGTTTAGTCAGGAGTGACAAAACTATAGCCGTTGGACAGAAGTGAGGGTGGCCCTGGGGACTCCTGAACTTGTGACTGGTGTCTGAAGTGAGAGCACGCTCGTGGAGGACTGTTGCCCTTTCACCTGTGTAATCTGGCCTTACACCATGTAAGTTGGCATTATAATTTTGACAGATTTTATAATCTTGTCACAATGTTCCATTGTGGATTTATTTTAGTATAAAATAATATATCTTCTTCAAATGCTTGCAGATTTTTTTTTAACCATTATGCTGTGTATTCTCAACCTACTTTTACTAGGTTTTCTGTTTTTTTCATCTTTCGTAACAATTTTTATCAATTCTATATATTATTCATCTGCCATCTCTCATTAGCTTTGTCTATGTTGGCCTTGGTTGAAAAGAAATACTCAATTTTGATACATTAAAAAAACTAGAAGAGGCCTCATTTGCAAAGTTCTTTTCCACAACAAAGTCATAAAAATATTCTCCTGCCTGAGTTGTATTCAATTTATAGTTATGTATTTTATATTTTCATTTTTAATCCACCTTTGTATATGCTGTTTTTCATTTTATTACTCCTCATGTAATGAGTTATTTTATTGAAAACTACCCTCCAAAGAGTCCTCTTATCACTTATGAATTTCTGATGGCAACTTTATTGTATATAAGCTTACAACATACATTGCTTTAAGTTTTTAATCTTTTTCTATAAGTCTAGGTGTCTGTTCCTGTGCTAAGGATCTATTGTTTTCACGCCTATGGCTGAGATGGAGCGGGGACCCATTTTAGGGGTCTGCCAAGCCCCCTTCTAGCATGACAATAAAGGAAAATCTTGCATGTCTTCAAGAGAAATTTCAGGCATCTGGCTAGCCTTGAGAAATAAATGAACAACTTGATAAGCAAGAAGGTAGTAAGAGCTTAAAACAATAGCCAAGAAAATTAAGAGTCACGGGATATTTGATTCCTTATAAAAACTAAAACTAACATCTTAACATATGCCCGAGTTGTTTTATGAAATCTGCCCCCCACCCCCACAACCAAATGGGAAATGTCATATGCTGGCACTAGACCTCACATAAGGGACAACTAAGGGCTGAACTCTAGCTGCCGTTCTTTGTTCTAAATTTCTTCCCAAAGGACCTAGAGAAAGTCACATTAACAGCCCAGACCTTAACATTCCTTTCTCTGACCCATTTTTAGACAAAGTTTACTTCCTTAACCAATCACAAGTCAGAGAATCCTTGAATCCACCTATGACCTGTAAGCCCCCACTTCAAGATATTCTACCTTGTTAGTCCAAACCAATGCATAACGTCCACGTATTGATTTCTTGCTTGCCTGAGGACAATGGAAGCTTTGAATTTAGAACCCTTCAGAAAAACAGAAAAAGGGTCAGACTGTTTTGGGAAGAACTATTTTTCTCATGAAACCCCAGGAATTGTAAGGGTACACATTCCTCTCAAACTAAAGCTTTGCTCCCCTTTGTGTTGTTACCTGATCATTTGGCTTTTGAGGGTGTCTGAAATTGGTGTGTTCTTGGTCTGACTGACTTCAAGAACAAACCCGCAGACCCTCACAGTGAGTGTTACAGTTTTTAAAGGTGGTGTGTCCAGAGTTTCTTCCTTCTGATGTTCAGACGTGTTCAGAGTTTTTTCCTTCTGGTGAGCTCGTGGTCTCCCTGGCTTCAGGAGTGAAGCTGCAGACCTTCTCCATAAGTGTTACAGCTGTTAAGGTGGCACGTCTGGATTTGTTCATTCCTCCCAGTGGGTTCCTGGTCTCGCTGGCCTCAGGAGTGAAGCTGAAGACCTTCGTGGTGAGTGTTACAGCTCATAAAGGTAGTGGGGACCCAACGAGTGTACAGTAACAAGATTTATTGCAGAGTAAAACAACAAACCTTCCACACTGTGCAAGGGGACCCCAGCTGATTGCCACTGCTGGCACAGGCAGCCTGCTTTTATTCCCTTATCTGGCCCCACCCACATCCTGCTGATTGGACCATTTTACAAAGAGCTGATTGGTCTGTTTTACAAAGAGCTGATTTGACAGGGTGCTGATTGGTGCGTATACAATCCCTGGGCTAGGAGCAAAAGTTCTCCAGTCCCCACCAGATTAGCTAGATACAGAGTGCTGATTGGTGCATTTACAAACCTTGAGCTAGACACAGAGTGCTGATTGGTGTATTTACAATCCTCTAGCTAGACATAAAAGTTCTCCAAGTCCCCACCCGACTCAGAAGCCCATCTGGCTTTGCCTAGTGCATCCCCTGCCAGGGCCATGGGTGAGCTGCCTCCCAGTCCTGCCCTGCACGCCCGCACTGCTCAGCCCTTGGGCGGTTGATGGGACCAGGTGTCGTGGAGTAGAGAGCGGCACTCGTGGGGGATACTAGGGCAGCGCAGGAGCCCAGGTGGCAGGGAGGCTAGGGCATGGCCGGCTGCAGGTCCCCCTCCCTGCCCCATGGGGAGGTGGCTGAGGCCAGGCAAAAATTCCAGCATGACGTGAGTGGGCCAGCAGTGGTGGGGGACCCAGCGCCCCCTCCACAGCTGCCGGCCCAGGTGCTAAACCCCTCACTGTCTGGGGCCAGCAGTGCAGGCCAGCCGCTCCGAGTGCAGCCGGCTGAGCCCACCCTCACCAGGAGCTCGTGCTGGCCCGCGATCGCGGTGCGCAGCAGCCCCGGTTCCTGCCCAGGCCTCTCCCTCCACACCTCCCCGCAAGCAGAGGGAGCTGGCTCTGGCCTGGGCCGGCCCAGAGAGGGGCCCCCCACAGTGCAGTGGTGGGCTGAAGGGCTCCTCGAGCATGGCAAGAGTGGAGGCCAGAGTGGACGCAAAGGCCGAGGAGGCACTGAGAGTAAGCAAAGGCCGCCAGCACGTTGTCACCTCTCAAGGGTACCAGAAATTACTTTTCATTATGAGAAACTTTAAAAATTGGAAAATGAAGAATCTTATCAATCTATAAGATCTGCTTCTGTCTTATGTCTATTTCTATATGTTTGTATGTGTCATGTGTGTGATAGTTCACTACCAAAATGTATATAAGAGCTCTGATCAATTGGCTTAAAGAAGAGTAAGCATTTAGATTAAATAAGACTTTTTCAGAAAATCACAACTTAAATGTTTTTTGGTTCGAATGACTTTAGTATTCTTTGGTAAATAAAGATAGTTTTAAATTACTGGTAAAATAGAAACATTTTCGCAATTTAGACATTTGGTCTGAATTGGGCAGATCTGATACTGTCTGTTAGATTATTTAAAGTCATAACTGCTTCTATAACATTTATGATAATTGTTCGACTTGTCTGTTTTAGAGCCATTAGATTCCAGGTAAAGTCGGGACATGTGGAGCTAGCCATGCCCCTTGGCTATGCTGGGAAAAGTCAGACATCGTCTGAAGCTCTATTCTTTGCTCTGGCTCTGCACCAGTACATAATTAAAATAGCCTATCTCCTAGGTTTTTCACTAAAATTAAAAGTTGAGTTAACATTGTAGTATATGTAATTATAACTACTGGAGAAACAGTTTTACATGTAGAGGTAAAATTTAATTTTCTCTTTTGGACAAGATTTTCATGTAATAGTGACAGATAATGAAAGAATTGTATTTGCCTTTTGAGTAAAGTGTAAAAAAAATGAAGTGGGGATGGAGGGAGAGAGAACAGACTCAAATTCAGTTGACCTCATGATGTCTTAATTGGGTCTTGTTCTTTGGAAAGTGGAGTCTTCACTCTATCAAAGAATGGCTTTTTGAAAGTTTTCAGTTATCACTTTGGCAAAATGAATAATCTGTGATACTAATTGTTGATATCAGGTGTTTTAAACCTTTGATATTTGACAAACTTTTCAAAATAAAATTCTAAATTCAGCCTTTTGATCTTTAATTTTTCTGAGAGGGCTAAGAGAGACATATATTTGACTGATTTGTTAACATGAAGATTATACAGAAAGCACCGTCAGATATAAAAACTGTTTGGCTTTCTTTGGATTGTATTTGTATTTAACCATAGCTGTTCTGAGACTTTTGTCATCCATAATTATTGTTTTACTTTGAGTCTTCTTAGAAAGTGATTTACTAAAAGTTACAGTTCAGAACGTTTTTGTGTGTGTTTATTTATTTATTTATTTTTGACATAGTCTTGCTGTGTCACCTAGGCTGTACTGCAGCCTCCACCTTCCAGGTTCAAGTGATTCTTGTACCTCAGCCTCCCAAGTAGCTGGGATTACAGGTGTGCACCACCACACCCAGCTAATTTTTTTACTTTTTTGTATTTTTAGTAGAGACAGGTTTCACCATGTTAGCCAGGCTGGCCTCAAACCTCTGGCCTTCAGTGATCTGCCTGCTTCAACCCCAAAGTGCTGGGATTACAGGTGTGAGCCACCACACCTGGCCCAGAACTTGCTTCTTTAGGAGAGTTGATGAGGACTCTGACAGGTGCTTTTAAATTCAGACTTCTGATAACCTTATAGATTGTGCCATTGGACAAAATCTTCCAGAGCTCTCATTAAAGAGATAATGTGTTCATGAGGATTGCTGGCACAATATCAAGCATAACTTTAGTTAATTGAATGGACTGAGACAAGAGAAGTTTGAAATGATTTTTTATGACTTTTTGTCTCAAACATTGCTGATTCTTTTTGTTTTGCTTTTCAGAGTCAAGAAAACGTATTTCTTTCGAGTTATTTACAGGTTTTAACAATTGAGTAAATTATACTCTTGTGAGCAAAACTTGAAACATATTTCTTTCTTTGTACCTGATTTCTCTAGAATTTGGGAAGTATTTGTGAATACTCTTATTTTATAGCAATCTAGTTATTTGCATAAATTCAATAAAAACTGCTTCTTTTATAATAGGACACAATTGGAGACACTGGTTATTTTACCAAGACTTTGACTGGAATGGCATATTTTCTGATATGAGCAGACTGCTTTGAGAAATTTATATGTATAATAGAGTCAATAAAAAGCCCCCTAGAAAAACTCACACCTTATCAATGCTTTATAGGATTCTTGACCTGTGATAAGTAAAGAATGTCACTCTCTGACAGGCCCAAGAACCTTAAGTTATTCTGGGATCTTGGAAAGAGAAGAATTCACCCAGTTCATATAAGTATCTGCAGGCACAGAAAAATCCTTGCCTGGGTATACAGGTGTTTGTAAATGTCTAATCTGAGATTCCTTATAGAAAAGTTCCAGCTAAGCTAAACGTTAAAAAGAGCTAAGCTTTAAAAAGAGCTTACATGGTAAATAATTATTCTTGCTACACATTATACAAATAAGCAGGCCATGGATAAGACTAAAACTTATTTTGCAAATAAATTGTAGTACGATTTGTCTTTGGTAAAAATAAGGGACTGGAGAGAGAAAAAATATGCTTAAGAAAACTAGAGTACACCTGTTATTAGATTCTAGCGTTGCCCGTTGTCTTTAAGTTCTTATTATTTTCTACAATTTGAACCGAAATCCTAAATTCTTTTCTGGCTGTAAGTTTCCAAACTAACATTTTCACATTTTTCTCCCATTTTTCTGACTTTGACTCAGTGAAATTGCTACTACCTTTTTTCTGACTCCCTGAAAGTTGAAACTTATTCCTTATGATATGGATAAGGAAAAAAAAAAAAAGGCCTGTCAGATTATTGCTGCCTTTTTCCTCTTTGATTAAGATGCTTTGAGTCTAATGTCTGAATACTTCAAATGGCTGCCATCCAGGCTTTAAGGGAACTGGTTTAGAGATTGTTCCTAATCTTAATCTTTGTTTTTCTTCTGTGTCCATAGAAATGCCTCTTATTAAAAATATGTTTGTCTTCATTGTATATAGAGGCCTAGGCCATCTGCAGTGCCACTTCTTGGAATGTGACACAGCTGTTTAACTGAACCGCACTATTCTCAATACTAAGAAGCTGACTAAAGAGGAAGTATGGGATAACATTTTTAAGTTTGCCTTTTTCTGTTTACCTCAATTTGTCTTTCCAACAACGTCTAATCTAAATCTCTCTCTACTATGCCAACAAGATCTACAGCTTGGATATCACATACATGGATTCTGGAGAGCCCATAAAAAGGATTAACGGCTCAATTCCATTTTGTCTATGCTGTCCACGAAGGAGTCCATTAGTAGACTTATCCCGGGAGGGTATTACCTGTGTACCCAAGGGGTATACCTTTTTGTGGCATAGGTACAAGAATGGGCTCATTCTTGTCTCAACAGTCTTTTGAGGATACTGGTTCCTAGTTATGGAGTATATGCCATCAGAGACATTATCAGAAACCTATCTTCTACCTTAGGGATAATTGTTTTAGGGCTCAGCAAATTTCCCTTAACTTGTTAGTCCAGGTAGTCCTAGACAATTGGGACATGCTAGATTTCCTGTTGGCTAAACAGGAGGGAGTCTGTGCAGTGTTAACACCACTTGCTTCACCTATTTAAACACCTCAGGAAAAGTTAAAACCTGAGTAGAAAAAATCTCCCAACAAGTGACATGGTTATCTCCACTAATAGCCCCATGCCTGATTGCTTTTTGGGGTTATTAACCTGGATTCCTCAAGCTTTAGATCATTTTTACAGGGATTTCTGAAACTCAGATTTTCACTCCTTTCATTAGGGCTTATTATTTACCTTATAGTCTGCTATTCTCTTAGGTGTTATAATAAAACTGTAGATGAAAGTAGTAATGTCTTGTTATGCAAACCTTGGGAACTCAACCAGATACCTGTGAGTACATGCAGACAGCTGATGTTTCAGTCCTCACGTGGGTACAATCGCAACCTCAACTGTGCTGTCAGCAAGAAGATGCCAGAGAGATCATCAACCCTGTTTCATCTCATTAGCCCACACTTCAGGAATGAGATGTGCTCAAGCCCAAAGAGGGGGCAGGGGAGCTGAAACCACCTTAGCAGAATGGTAATTCATGAGAGAAATCTAACATGACTGACACCGTTTTGCTTCTGACTCCACAGGCTGACTTGATTTTTGCTTATTCTAGCTGGAGGTCAGTTAAATATTAGAGGAATTTATAGTTAAACTTTGAGGAAAGAAAAACTAACCTCCCTCTTTTTTTGAAAAAAAAAAAAAAATAAGCCTCATTCATAAGAAAGCGTTAGAATTATGTTAGGGGCTTGAGCTTTGCTAAAGAATAGGCATAGTTAAATAATACCCCACTCTTGTCTAGTTTGCTTTTCTGTAAGTTGCTTACTGCCCCAGAGTCATGTAAATAGAGATTGCAAGATTTATAACTTCCCCAACTATTCCCAAAGATATCATCACTATTGTGAAACCTAAGGAACTGTTCTTTGAGATATTTTTCAAACTTAGCATTTTTTTAAACCATGAGGTGCCACCTGGTCCTGAGACCCCGTGCCCATGAACTGACTCAGCTACATGATTTCATTTCCAGCCAATCAATTGCTTCAGTTCCCCAGCCCCCTGACCACCAAAGTACCCTTAAAGAACCTGGAATTCCCCGGGAGACAGTGTTGACAAATACCTTCTTTCCTTCCATTGGGCTAGCCCTGCAATTATAAAACTCTTTCTTTGCTGCAATGCCTGCTGTTCTCTGTGCATTAGCTTTTCTGGGCAGTGGGCAAGACTAACCCATCAGGCTGTAACAATAATACCAATTGCACTTTTTTAAATTGCTCATTTTTTATTGCTTGAGGACAAACATCTGGTTTGTGTTGATTGTTGTGGTTTCATGAATGTTTCACACAAAGTGGAGGATCTAGTTGGTGCTCCATAAACATTTATAAAGTAAGCAAGTAGATGAATGTCTCCTGGTTACAATTTCAGAAGTGCTATTTTGTTTCTTTAGAATTTATTTTCAGAAAATTCAACATAAGATATGTGGCTGACAATACAGAGAAATGCTGACATTCTTAATTTTCAATAAACTAATAATATCTATGAAACTACAAGTAAATATTTTTACCACTATCCCCATATGTAAAAATTCTAAATTTAACCAATGCATTTTAATGTTGTTATTCAGTTGAATGCCCACTCAGAGTCAAACATGGCTTTAGTTTCTGAGGATTGAAAGATGAGATAATTACATTCTCTTTCCTTAAAGAGCTCACAGTCTATCTACAGTGATGTGTACATGAATTAATTCCAAGATTTCAGGAATGCAGAAAGTGGTGCAGGAACACAGAGAAGGAAATAACATTTGCTATCTTGTTGAAGAAGCTAAGGGCAACTCACAGGAAAGATGATGCTTGAGAGCTAGATCTTAAAGAAAAGCAGTTTACATCTGGACAATTAGGAAAAGACATCTAGTTAGTATAAATAATATATTTAGAAGATAAAACCAAAGAAAGAATCAGGAATGGCTAAAAAATAAACTGGTTTTTTTGGTGGGGGGGGTGGATTTGTGTGTGTGTTTGTGTGTGTGTGTGTGTGTGTGTGTGTGTAACAGAACAAGGATGAGTCTGCAAAGACAGTTGGGGCGCTGACTATGGACAGTGGAATTTCAATTTTATTCAGTAGGCAATAGGAAGCGATTAGTAGTCTTAAACTTACATCATTTATTTTCATTCTAGAGTTGTAGTTTCTTGACTCATGAACTTTTTGGCTTATGGAAAAGCATCATTCAAACTTGATTGGAAAAGTGACTGAGAAGTCATACATCAACAACATTTTTTGACCATATGTTAACACTTGGATTTGGCTTATAGATATAATTTATTCTAAAACACTATTTTAAAGTTCATATTCTTGGGTGGGGTTAAACATGCCAGGGCCACAGTATTTGCTGAATCAGGAATATAACTAAACTATCAATACCTCAACTTGACAAAATCCATATCTACCAACTTGTATTCTGCTGCAGACTTTAAAATTCTCTGTTGAAAATGGAAATTTGTTGCACACATATACAGTAGAGTATATTAAATAAGAAAGAGTAATGTAAGGCTGCAGACTCAGATAAATGGTGCATAAATCCAGGTATTAAATTAAATGTTTCACTGGGCAATGATGAAGTGTTATACATTTTCTCTCTCTTGATGTATAAAAAATTGATTGGCTAAATTTAAAATCCACAACATAATTGAATGTTACTCCTTTTGCATAATCCCTGAAACAGTGCTTAAGATGCATGACAAAAGTCAGCCATGATCCTAACTCAAAAAGTAATTTCTCATCTGTGTATTTTACACATGAGCTGTGAGGATGTAAGATGTATGGAAAGGCAGCAAGAACATTTCCAATGCCATAACTGTTTCTATACTGATGTGCTTATTTTCATTGTTATGCCCACTCTGCCGACATGCATGTTATAGGCAATATGGGTCTGGGCAGTCAGTATTTTTGGTATCTTTTTATTTTACAAGAAATATGTGGTAATTATGGGGGTATCCAGTATTTCTTACTGTAAATCTCTAGGAGCTCTCCATAAATAAGATGCTGACACTAGAGTTAGTACCACAGAACAAAGAACTTGGAGACTTTGATGGGGTGAAGACAGGCAACCATGGGTCTTCTTGCTCTCCTAGCAACAGGGATCTAAAGTTTGGGTATAGATAGGACATTTACTTCCTTTCAGTAAAGCAATTTGAGCTCATTTAATAACTGGGTTTTTTTTTCAAGTTTCTTTTGAAATGAGTAAAAAATATATTAAATAAACGTGGAGACAGATGTACTTCTAATAATAAAGGGTTTCAGACGTCAAAAAATATAAGCCAAACTCCAGAATTAAGTGTTAAGTGTTAGCCCACTTCACTACATAACAGAACAAGATCATGCAGATAGGAAACTAACAAGTCTCCATGGGTCTACATTTACAGGAACATACATAAAACAGGACATCAGAAGTGCAGTGATTGAGAATCATGGGAAACTAGAGTGATGACCTGAGAGTAACTTGAGTAACTTGAAGAGTTCCTGGCTGTGTCATATCAACAGAAAACCCATTTACCTTGACACACGCACCAATCAATTTTTTTAACACAGACAACTAGGAATAAACCTTGAAGATTGCTGTAATCCACGGTGAAGGAAGGCTTCAAGAATCAGGAGCAGCCCCTCAGCTAACTCAGGCATGGTTAGCAAAGCACTTACTTCCCAGTTGTATGTACCCACCCTCTATGTTCTTCACAGCCACCTAGAATAACCACAGACTAGCCAAATAAAACTATGATAAATACCAGATCTTCCTGTGTCCATTTACAATGGGGCAAGCTGAGTAAAAGCATCAAATATATAATGCAATTTAGGAGAAAAGAGGATAATCTTATGAGGATTTAAAGGAAATATCCCATTATAAAATGGTTTTAGTCTGAAAAACAGAATAAAATATAGACAACTCTAATTGCATTTTTTTAAGATTGACAAATACTTGGCATTTTTAAGCACAATATGACAAAATCAGCAAAGAAATCTTACAGACCAAAAATGTGATTTCAAATTCTGAAACTTTAAGGATTATAAATAAGGAGAAACTAAAAATATGCTAGGGAAACCCTGTGGACCCTGTGGCTCATTTCCTCACATCTTCACTTCCTTCAGATGTGAGCTCCAAGATCATCTCACCTGTGTGGCCTTCCCAAACTCCTTCATAAACCTGGACTCTACTCTGAAGCTGCTTTTTTGTTTTTCCCATCACTTTCTAAAATGCAATATACGTATTTGTTTACTTGCATATTGTCTGTCTTCCCCAAAAGAAGTCGGGGCCTTTTGTGGCCTGTTTACCATTTTTTTTACTCTACCATCAGAACCCTCCATCATGCACTACTGCTGCTCAAAAATTACCTGTAGAATAAAGAAATGAGGGCTACTGAGAGAGAGCCTCTGACCACAGAAGCAATCCTAACTAAAACCATCGGATCTGCAAAGGGGCTGATCTCTGCTTCCAGAGATAAAATAACTTTGCTTGTTTTAAGAAGTCTATTTCAAGAAAGACTGGATTGCAAACAGTCATCTCTCCTACCCCAGTTCTTTAGGAATTACATTTTCATATTAAATTATCTTGAGTCTCTTATGTGAAATCACATAAACCACACTGAGTTTTTAGTGCATAAAGCCCTAAACTTCATGTCCCTCCAATGCATCTAGGTTTGCTTTTAGAATCTATACCATAGTAATCTTCACCCGGGACGTACAACATAATCACAATATCTGACAAAATTACAAAAACCTAGAACCACCTTATACCAACTGAAACCAGATCTCTAGGGTAGGAACTGGCTATTTGTAAGCTTTTAAGAGTTTTAAAATTTTTTACCTTAGTTGACGCAATAATTGTACATATTTATGGCATACAATGTAATCTTTTGATGCTTGTATACATTGTATAATGAACAAATCAGGTAATTAGCATAGCCATAACCTAAAAAATTTATCATTTATTCATAGTGAAAACATTCAAAATCCTCTTTTCTAGCTATTTTGAAATATTCTTTGCATTATTTTTAACGATAGTCATCCTAGTATGCAATAGGACACCAGGTTTTATTCCTCCTAAGTATAATTTCATATCCATTGACTAATCTCTCCTTTTTGTCCCCTATACCCACCTGCCCAGTCCCTAGTAACTACTGTTCTATTCTCTACTTCTATAATATCAACTTTTTATGTTCCACATATAAGTAAGATCATGCAGTATTTGTCTTTCTATGTCTGGCTTATTTCAACTAACATTATGTCTTCCAGGTTCCTCCATTGTAACTTTTCAAAGCTCCAGTGGAGCTCCTGATACGAAGTCAGTGTTGGAATCCATTGCCTACCATTTTCTCTCTCCTTCAAAACAGCTAATATTTTTCTGTACTACTCACAAAAGATGGGTTGATCTCCATTCCCTTGTAGAGATTTTCCATTATCAGTTTTCTAACATGATTGCTAGGAAGCAATGGAGATATGATTGGGTATACCACAGAAATGTTATTATGTTCATGAAACATCTGGCTTATACAGAGATGCTGTTTAAACAATCTCTGACCTTTCTAACAAGCTTAGAGTGATTCCATATGCTCTAATCTCTCTCCAAAACAGTAGCAATTCAGGTTCTCTTTCATACCAGGTAAAGCGCTCAGTGGAAAGCTTACAACCCGGCTTAGAATTTTAATGAAGCTGACATCTCAGGCTATGGCTAGATGACTAGAAGGCAAGGACAGAGAAGATCACATTTCCGTGGCTACTGAAAGATATATTTCGCATAGTATGGGTACTATGCGAAAGCTGAGAAAGACAATGGCCCTACTCAACTGGAGGCCATATAGGGTATGAAATCCCTCAGGTGAGGATTCACTCTGTGTGAGATGGTGAGTTCTGCTCTTGCATGGGGCCTCTCTTGCCACCAATGTATTCCACTCCACTGAAATCTAGTGAGGCTATCATAGGTAATCACAGATGTAAAACTTCGCAGTTTTCCCTTCTTATTTTCTCTTTAGGACCCTAGCATGCTCTCCTCAACATGGAAAATATAAAATGACCCCTTCATTTCTTTTCTTCAATAACAGAATCTCATTGTGGATATGTCCTAGATCATCTGATACACTCGAACACCCATTTCCCATTTCTACCTCGGTGGAAGGGAAGGGGTAGGGAGCAAATTTTAGTGTTCTCATTTTACTCCTTAAAAGCCCCTATACTCATCATGTTAAAATCTCAGAGAGTCAAGCTTTGGGCAGTATATCCTGCTAAGTGTCTAATAATTTATTTTGCAATTCGGTCATATGTTGGCTCACATATTTTGTTTCTTAAGGAGGAATGCCCTAATCAGGAAATTCAATAATGCTCTTTAAATCCCTGCCTACTAAAAATGCAGATTCTTGGGCCCAAAATTCAGACAAATTGGAATATCTGGTAATAGAGGCTAAGATTCTCCACCTGTATGAATTCTACTGCACATAAATCTGAACTTCACTGAACTAAGGAAACAGACAAGTGAGACAGCAGACTATAAGTACACATATAGTTAAATGTGCTTGAAAATAATGTGCTTTTTCAATCTACAAATTCAATGCAATTCCCATGAAATTACCACCATGATTCCTCAAAGAACTATAAAAAAAAAATCCTAAAATTCATATGGAACCAAAAAAAGAGCCCACATAGCCAAAACAAGACTAAGCAAAAGGAACAAATCTGGAAGCAGCACATTACCTGACTTCAAACTGTAGTATAAGGCCATAGTCACCAAAACAGCATGGTACTTGAATAAAAATAGGTACATAGACCAATAGAACAGCATAAATAGCCAAGAAATAAAGCCAAATACATACTGTCAACTGATCTGCAAAGCAAACAAAAACATAAAGTGGGGAAAGAACACCCTATTCAACAAATGGTGCTGGGATAATTGGCTAGCCATATTTAGAGGAATGAAACTGGATCCTCATCTCTCACCTTATATAAAACTCAACTCAAGATGGATCAAAGACTTAAATTTAAGACCTGAAACCATAAAAATTCTAGAACATTGGAAAAACCCTTCTAGACATTGGCTCAGGCAAGGACCTAATGACCAAGAACCCAAAAGCAAATGGAACTAAAACAAAGATAAATAGATGGGACTTAATTAAACTAAAATCTTCTGTGCAAAAGAAATAACCAGGAGAGTTAACAGACAACCCACAAAGTGGGGGAAAATCTTCACAATCTATACATCAAAAAAGGACTAATATCCATAATCTACAAAGAGTTCAAACAAATCAGCAAGAAAAAAAAAATCCTATCAAAAAGTGAGCTAAGGGCGAGGTGCGGTGATTCATACCTGTAATCCCAGCACTTTAGGAGGACAAGCAGGTGGATCTTTTGAGGCCAGGAGTTCAAGACAAGCCTGGCCAAAATGGCAAAACCCCATCTCTACAAAAAACACAAAAGTAAACTGGGCATGGTAGTGGGTGCCTGTAATCCCAGCTACTCAGGAGGCTGAGGCAGGAGAATTGCTTGACCCCAGGAGGCCGAGGTTTCAGTGAGCTGAAATCACACCACTGCACTCCAGCCTGAGTGAGAGAGCAAGACTCCATCCCAAAAAAAAAAAAGGGGGGGTGCTAATGACATCAAAGGACAATTCTCGAAAGAATATATACAAATGGCCAACAAGCATATGGAAAAATGTTCTACATCACTAATTATCAGGGAAATGCAAATCAAAACCACAATGCGATACCACTTTACTCCTGCAAGAATGGCCATAATCAAAAATAAAAAAATAATAGATGTTGGTATGGATGTGGTGAAAAGGAACACTTTCACACTGCTGGCAGGAATGTAAACTAGTAAAATCACTATGAAAAACAGTGTGGCAATTCCTTAAAGAACTAAGGAATCTCCATTTGATCCAGCAATCCCACTACTAGGTGTCTACCCAGAGGAAAATGAGTCATTATACAAAAAAATACTTGCACACACATGTTTATAGCAGCACAATTCACAATTGCAAAACTATGGAACCAGCCCAAATGCTCATCAATTGATGAGTGGATAAAGAAAATGTGGTGTGTGTGTGTGTGTGTATATATATATATATATATATATATATATATATATATATATCATGGAATACTACTCAGCCATAAAAAGGAACAAAATAATAGCATTCACAGAAACTGAGATGGGATTGGAGACTATTTTTCTAAGTGAAGTAACTCAGGAATGGAAAACCAAACATTGTATATTCTTGCTCATAATTGGGAGCTAAGCTATGAGGACACAAAGGCATAAGAATGATACTGTGTCTGGTGTTGATTCCTTCTGGTGGGTTCTTGGTCTTGCTGACTTCAAGAATGAAGCCACAGACCTTTGTGGTGAGTGTCACAGCTCTTAAAGGTGGCATGGACCCAAAGAACGAGCAGCAACAAGATTTATTGTGAAGAGCGAAAGAACAAAGCTTCCACAGCATGGAAGGGGACCCAAGCGGGTTGCCGCTGCTGGCTGGGGTGGCCAGCTTTTAGTCCGTTATTTGTCCCCGCCCACATGCTGCTGATTGGTCCATTTTACAGAGTGCTGATTGGTGCATTTACAATCCTTTAGCTAGACAGAAAAGTTCTCCAAGTCCCCACTCGACCCAGGAAGTCCAGCTGGCTTCACCTCTCAATACAATGGACTTTGGGGCCTTGGGGGAAAGGGTGGGAAGGGGGTAAGGGGGTAAGGGATAAAAGACTATACAGTGGGTACAGCGTACACTGCTTGGGTGATGGGTGCACCCAAATCTCAGAA
The DNA here is from genome assembly GCF_029281585.2 of Gorilla gorilla gorilla. Classification (NCBI taxonomy): domain Eukaryota; kingdom Metazoa; phylum Chordata; class Mammalia; order Primates; family Hominidae; genus Gorilla; species Gorilla gorilla. The sequence goes on along the minus strand of NC_073232.2, from coordinate 93,861,129 downwards.
ATCACCACTAAAGAACTTATTCATGTAATCAAACACCACCTTTTCCACAAAAATCTATTTAAATAAAAAATAATAATAATGTGCTTTTCATAATTGTTGGCAGGACTGGCTATTTGACTTGTGGGCCCAGTGAAAAATTAAAATATGGAGCCACTTGCTCAAAAACTAAGAATTTCAACACAGTGGTGCTAGAGCATTAAAACAAGTGTGTGGCCCTTCTAGGAATGGCGCTTAGTGTGACTGCACAGGTCACACAGCCATGAGCTGGCTCTAATTGTTCTACACTGGCCATTTAGGTTAATTTTATTAATTGTCTTGTTCAAATTCTTAACATCCTTACCACATGTTTTGCTGCTTGTTTTATCGGTTGTTAAGAGACGCTACTTTCATCATAATTAGATTGTCTATTTCACCATTTAATTCATTAGTTACCCTGTTAGAGTTAATTAGGTGCAAACAAATTTAAAATTGTTATAAATTTATTGTGTATTCACCATTGTATCATTATGAAATATTCCTCTTTATCTCTTGTAATATGTTTTGCATTTCATGAAGGCATACCTCTGAGATTATTGTCAGTTCAGTTCTAGACCACTGTAATAAAGTGATTATTGCACTAAGGGAAGCCACACATTTTCTTTTCATTTCCCAGTGCATATAAAAGTAATAATTAAAGTATACTATAGTATATTCAGTGTGCAATAGCATTATGTCTAAAACAACAATGCACATACCTAAATTTTAAAAAATATTTCATTGCTTAAAAAATGCTAATAATCATCTGAGCCTTAGGAGAGTAATAATATTTTTTGCTAGTGGAGAGTCTTATTTTAAGATGTTGATGGCTGCTGACTGATTAGGGTGGTGGTTGCTGAAGGTGGTGGTGGCTGCAGCAATTTCTTAAAATGAACAAAAATGAAGACTGCCACATCAGTTGACTTTTCTTTTCACAAAAGATTTTTCTGTAGCATATGATGCTCTGTGATAGCATTTTACCCACAGTAAATTTTGTTACAAAATTGGATTCAATCCCCCCAAATTCTGCTGCTCCTTTATCTAAGTATATGTATTACTGTAAATCTTTTTTTATCATTTCAACAATGTTCACAGCATCTTTGTTAGAAGTAGATTACTTCTCAAGAAACCACTTTCTTTGCTCATTCATAAAAAGTAACTCCTCATCCATTTGAGTTTTGTTATGATATTGTAGCAATTCAGTCACATATTCAGGTTCCACTTGTAGTTCTCTTGTTATTTCCACCACATCTGCAGTTACTTTCTCCATTGAAGCCTTGAACCTCTCAAAGTCATCCATGAGAGTTGGAATCAACTTCTTCCAAATTTGTGTTAATGTTGATATTTTGACCTCTTTCCCTGAACCATACATGTTCTTAACAGCATCTAGAATGATAAGTCATTTCCAGAAGATTTTTAATTTGCTTTACCCAGATCCTCAAGAGGAATCACTATATATGGTAGCTACAGCCTTATGAAATGTATTTCTTAAATACTAAGTATTGACAGTTCAAATTACCCCTTGATTCACAGGCTGTAGAATGGATGTTAGCAGCCATGAAAACAATAACTTTCCTGTACGTCTCCATCAGAGCTCTTGGAAGACCAGGTGTATTATCAATGAGCAGTAATACTTCAAAAGGAATTTTTTTTTCTGAGCTGTAGATCTCAACAGTGGGCTTAAAATATTCAGTAAACCATGCTGTAAACAGACATATTGTCATTCAGACTTTGTTATTCTATTTATAGAGCACAGGCAAGGTAGATTTTGCATAATTCTTAAAAGCTCCAAGGTTTTATGGTAAATGAGCATTGGCTTAGATGTAAATTCACCTACTGCATTAGCCCTTAATGAGAGAGTCAGGTTAAACTTTGATGTTTTAAAGCCTGGCATTGACTTTTCCTCTCTAGCTATGCAAGTCCAAGATGAGATCCCCTTCCTATAGAAGACCGTTTCATCTACATTGAAAATCTGTTGTTTAGTGTAACCACTTTCATCAATTACCTTAGCAAGATCTTCTGGATAGCTTGCTACAAATTCTACAAAAGCACATGCTACTTCACCTTACACTTTTATGTTACGGTGATGGCTTCTTTACTTAAACCTCCTGAACCAACCTCTGCCTGCTAGCTTCAAATTTTTATTCTGCTGCTTTCTCAGCTGTCTCAACCTTTATAGAACTGAAGAAATTTGAAGGCTTGCTTTGGATTAGGTTTTGGCTTAAGGAAATATTGTGCCTGGTTTGATGTTCTTTCTATCCAGACCACTGAAACTTTCTCCATATTAGCAATAAGGCTGTTTTGTTTTCTTTTCACTGGAGTTGCACTTTTAATTTCCTTCAAGAACTTTTCCTTTGTATTCGTGTTTTGGTAATTGTTTGGCAAAAGAGGCCTGGCTTTGGGCCTGTCTTGCCTTTCAACATGCCTTCCTCACAAGCTTTATCATTTCCAGCTTTTGATTTAAAGTGAGAGACATGCAACTCTTCCTTTTAGTTAGACATGTAGAGCCCATTGGAGGGCTGTTAATTGGCCTAATTTTAATATTGTTGTGCGTCAGGGAATAGGGAAGCCTAAGGGGGGAGGGAGAGAGAGAGATGTGGAATGGCTGGTGGGTGGAGCAGTCAGAACACACACAGCATTATAGATTAAGTTTACCATCTAATATGGTCATGGTTCATGGTGCCCTAGAGCAATTCCAATTGGCAACATCAAAGATCACTGCTCATAGATCTCCACAACAGATGTAAAATAATGAAAAGGCTTGAAATATTGTGAGAATTACCAGAATGTGACACAGAGACATGAAGTTAGTATATGCTGTTGGAAAAATAACACCAATAGACTTGCTGGGCTCTGAGTTACTATAAATCTTCAATTTTTAAAAAAATATACAATATAATAAAAATTTTAAAACGGAGTTATCTGTGAAGTACAGTAAAGTGAAGCATCTCTGAAGCACAATAAAATGAGGTATGCCTATACTGGTGATATGGTTTGGATTTGTGTTTCCACCAAATCTCATATCGAACTGTAATCCCCAATGCTGGAGGTGGGGCTTGGTGGTAGGTGATTGGATCACAGGGGCCGTTTCTCATGAATGGTTTGGCACCATCCCCTTGGTGCTATTCTTGTGATGGTGAATGAGTTCTGGTGAGATCTGGTCATTTAAAAGTGTGTAGCACCTTCACCTTCTCTCTTTCTTTCTCCTGCTCTGGCCATGTGAAGTGTGTGCTCTTGCTTTGCCTTCCACCATTATTGGAAGCTTCCTGAGGCCTCCCCAGAAGCAGACGCTGCTGTTTTCTGTACAGCCTGAAGATCCATGAGCCAATTAAGCCTGTTTTCTTTATAAATTACCCAGTCTCAGGCATTTCTTTATAGCAATAGGAATGGTATAATACAACTGGTTTTACTTTGGGCTGCATTTTCATGAAAAATGTTTTCTATGGCCTTATTTTCAACCAATCTATTACCTTATATTTAAAGTGTGTCTAGTTAGGAACACAAAAGTTTATTTTACACAAACACACAGACACCCACCCACCCCACCCCCACCCCCACCCCCCCATATATATATATATATATGTATATATATATGTATGTATATATATCTCTCCAGTCTGACTATACTTGTTCTTAATTGTAGTATTTAGTCTACCCACATCAGATGTAATCACTGATGAATTTGGTTAAAAAATCTAATAGTTTATCACACATTTTATATTATCTTACATGTTCTATGCTTCTTTTCTTGCCTTTCATTAGATAAATTAAGTACAGTCATTTCCATATATCCCTTCTATTGGCCTGTTGATTTACTAATTTTTTTTTGCTCAGTATCTCCCACCCCATATATTAACACATATATATTAACCCTATACTCAATCTTCCCTGGGAAGTTGTAAATGCTCACCCTTCCCTGTCTGATTGTTACATTTGGAGGAATAATTTGCCATGCCTGATTTATCTGTCATGGTTCTTTCTGAGTATACAGGATACTTAGAAAGTATAGAACTTGAGTAAACACAAGTTCTCCTCTTGTCCTCCAGACTTTCATTTGTCTAGGAGCCTCCTCTTTCCTGATGGAGAAGGCCTGCCCAGTCACTGGTGGAATTCTTGGGAGAGTAAATTGAATTAATAGATTTCTGTGTTAAAGGTATTATTAACAAGAATATTTAACCTTGTCTTCCAGCTTACATTTTATCAGTAATAAAGTTCATATTTTTGACTCATTTAAATAAGTTTCAAATTATATGCAACCCAGATTAGGAAGATTAATGATACTGAGAGATAGACACCTCCATAAAGAGTGAATACTGTGATCTTCATATGAGCCATTGAATCCAGATTTCAGAAGAAAAGCAAAGAAGATAGAAGGAATTCCACTACACTTTGGAAGTCTGATAGCAGTGACTCTTTGACTCTTCTTCAGGAAGAGCAGCTGTGAATTTAAGTTTTATTGAGGTGGTATCAATGCTCCATGATGCTATTGCATCTTGTCAGATTTAGACATCACTTCTATGGAAAGAATAGTGTTTATCCTGTCAAACCCAGGTGAATCATAAAGTAGAAACCTCTTGAGTTATTTTTTCAGACTGTTTGTTTCTCCTATATAGACGGCTCATCTCGGTCATGTTACTCCTGTACAATACTTCAAGGAGACCATAGCCTTTACCTCCCCACGTAATTTTGAATGATGAAAGGACACAGCAACTGTTAGTTTTTGAGAGGTGAGTTAAGTCAGTGAAAATTCTAGAGGGAAAATGACCTAGTTCTAAATGTTGGGGACCATTGTTCTAATATTCCTTCAGACATTCCTTCCCATTTTTATGTGTATTATAATATTCTTTCTAAGGCATTCATTCCTCTCTCCCGCCTTTTCCCTAGGCTAGCTCAGGTTAACAGCCAATAATGTAGAAGTATTGGAGAGTTTTATATCTAATGTTGTTTTCAGCTATGATGGAAAGCATGCTGTACCAAACACAGTGTATCATATATAACATTTGCACAGACTTAGGACACACCAGAAACTTATGAACACTGCCTAGGATATTTAAAACATCTGATTTTACATTATCCCTGTAAATACATTACTTTATATATATAAAGAAAAAATGGCATATTTTAAAGGGTTCTAGGCTCTATGTTTTTGAATTGGATGAATTTTTTTAATGAGTTAAATTATAGTAACTTCCAATTGATACATACTCAAATATGTAATTGTCTTTTACCATATATCTGTATCTATTTCATTATCTTTCTATCCCTCTCTGTATGTTTGCCTGTGTGTATGTGTCAGTTTGTGTTTATGTGTGTGTGTATACACACAATGTACATATAATCTAGCAATGAATGTGAGAAATAGGAGAATGTTAAATAAGAAACAGATTTTATATATTAGGTATGTGCATAATCCCTCAAGAATGAAGCAGCCACTTGTATGCAGGTATGATACCCATAGTATCATCAGATGTTACTATCAATTGTTTAAATAATGGGAATTGCTTTTCTAGATTTTGAATATATATTTACAGATGCTAAAAGTAGATGAAGACAAGAATTAACAGCACTCTGATAGCTTTAATGATAGAAACAGATGTTCACATTTAAGGCATCAAATCTGAGTGGTTATCACTGAACTGCTGTTTGTGACGGTGTTATGGTCGTCTTTTTCATAGGAGAGAATATTGTAATGCAGATTATTGTGATTGTCTGAAATTATCTCCATGGCTGACAATAGTTATTTTTTTTCCTTTTTCTACTCTCTTATTTGACAGTTAAATGGAGACTGCATTTAACAAGCACAATTATGTCCTCTCTTGTCTATTATGCAGCATTTAATCAGAATTGCTTAAAGAAAGCCTACAGAGGCATATTCAAGCTCAAGTTCCTCATTTCCACCGAAACCAAAGAAAAACATTCTACCGATTATGTTTCTTAACATTTCATGACTAAAAGGTGAGCTGTATGATCACTCTATAAAATGCAATTAGGATTAAGTTTTGTAAAAATAGAATGTAGGAACTTAATCTGAACATTCTGACTCAGGCCTAGTTTGATTTTTTTTTCCCAAAGAAGACCGAAAAATCCACTCCATAGCATAGCTTGCTTACTTTTAGGACACAATAATTTGGTTATATCCAATCTTACACATTTTCAATTTTCACTGGGCCAGAGTATCCCTCCTATAAGTGACCTAAGCATAGCATTTCTTTCCATTCCTGAGTTCACGTTTCTAGCAGCAATGGATTTGGGGACACTGTTTTGTGACAGTTCGATTTTAGTTGTTAAGCTTTGAATACACATGTAGATATATGTTTTTGGAAATGCAGAAAACAAAAACATATAATAAATTTACCAAAATTTACATTTTGAAGTATTTTTTCATATTAATTAATCAACAACCTATCACTTAAAGTTTCATATTATATCTGTATAAACATTGTAAAGCTTGTTTAGACACTTTCCCCCCTTGCTAGACATTCAGTTTGTTTCTAATTTTTCTCTATTATTAATTACACTAAGATTTAATTTTATGTAGAATTTTTCTCTAGCTTCGATTATTCCTTCAGAGGGGAGTTTTACCATTGCTTTCCTGAATTAAAGATTAATAATTCTAAAATCTTATAATATATACTAAAAATTGTTCTTGAAGAAGTTTTTGAAATCTAGTCTTCCAAATTGTGGGGAGGGGTGCAGAATCAGCAATTTAAAACAGAGGAGATATCTCGTTATTTGAATGTACATTTCCATTCAGTATACTCAATATATTAATTAGCTATTTAAATTTTTCTCTCAGTTATTGATTTCTCTCTTTTTTTCTTTTGACAGTTGATTATTTCCCATTATAGGTAAAAGGACATATTTTATAAAAAAAATTAACACTACTAATTATGAGATATTTGTAAATATTTCTCACTGGTAAGTGTGTCTTTTTATTGTGCCTTAATATGTGTATTTGTATTTATGGATATTTTCCATTTTTAGTTAGTCAATTCTACTAAATTTGTATTATGTACTTATTCCATGTTTTCCATTATTAAGTATTCATGCTTCACTGTGTTTTTGTAGAAACATTAAACATTTTACACTTCATTCATTAAAAAATTTTAAACTGAGACAAGTATTTCTGCCTACTCTTCCAACCTATTAAAAACAAGCTTTTTATCATAAGAATAAAAATATTGTCACCCAATCTGACTTTGGTAGTTTCAGAAAACACCCCTGACAATATTTCTAAAGGTAGATATTTTTAAAATTTCACCATTCAATATTGTCTGTCACAGATTTAACCATCCATATTATAAGTCTATAAGCCCCAATGTTTCTATTATAATAGTAAAATACATTCTTGTTCCCTACTTAGTTATCTACGTTTAGAAACAGATGCCACTTTGTGTGAAAAACAAATGCACCAAACAAATAGATTTTATTCAGGCTATTGCAATAATGTAAATGGTCATTAATGAGAAATATCTGAAAGAAAAGAAAGGGGAGCCTGGAGATTAATCGAAGCAGATATATAAGGGAGGCATTCAGCAATCTTATAGAAGGCATGAGATAAGATGGAAACAGGTTTTATCTTGGACAATATTAAGGCATGGTGGTCCTTTGCAGTGATTAGCTGGTTTCTAAGCACGAAAGGTTTGGGTAATGGGAAGTATTTTTAACTGTTTCTGTTTTCCAAGAACATGGAACTCAGGTGAAGCCCAACACTGGCAGTTACTATATAATGTCATGTGTATAAAAGATGCTTTCAAGTTTTGACTGCTGAATTCTGTAATCATTTTTTTGTTGAGGTAGAGACATAGACAAACCTGATGATAAATCACAAAGCATTTTGATATTTTCATAATTAAAAGATTCACTATTTTTTCTACCCACAAGGTGATAGCCTGAAGAAGTTGTTTTTCAGTGAACTATAGCTATTCAGAAAACATCTAAAAATCTTCAAACACCGGGAAATTATTTCCATTGCACTAGTCCAAGAAATTCCCTAGGGGATGCTAAGTACTTTGTTGAAGTACTCAAGTGAAGAAAGTATGTTCAGAAGACAGGCTCATTAGTAGGCAAATCGTAAAAGGAGCAGCTAACACACATTTTTTGTTTGTTTGTTTCTCATCATAATGAAATCGTGCCTGAAAAATATAGCCAAGTGACTAATTGTGGCTGAAATTGGGCAATTACTCCTCAAATTAGCCAAATGTAGGTATAATTATTATTTTAATACTACTAATTCTCAGTGGTAATTTGCAAAGGAGGGCCTACATTTGCTGGAGACACAAGAACTCCAGCTACTTAGAGCAAATATAATTTGATGTGTATACACGTGTATATGTATAGACATGTACATAGTATATATATGTGTGTGTGTGTGTATACATAGAGAGAGAAAGAGCGAGAGAGAGAGAGACAGAGAGAGAGAGAGAGAAAGAGAGGGACAGTAGAAAAATAATGGTGTAAAGGGAAGATAATATGTATATGGGATAGGGAAGCAATGAAGTAGACAAGATCAAGTGCTAACATTATAACATTAAATTTTCTATGAAAATGCCATAGGAAATTGTCAAATAGGGGAAAATAACACTTTAAAGTTAAAACAAGTAGTCAGCATATATGAGAATCCAAGTGGATTTCTGAAACCATTCACACCTGTAACAAATTATTTTAAAAAGTCACATCAATGAAAAATTACTACTCTGTTTTCTTATAACTTCTTATGCTTCTAAGTTATCATTATCTCTCACCTAGATTATTAAAATAGCTTTCTAATTAGTCTGCTTTTCCTGTATTTTTGCCTCACAGTAGCCAACGCGATTTTTAAAAACTGTACATCAGAGCAGATCACTTCTTTGCTGAATACTTTAAGAGTATCCTACCACACTTAGAAAAAACATAAAGACCTTTTCATAGCTTATGAGGTCCTCCGAACTGATCCTCGTTGATCTCAATACCGACCACACCGCACTACCTGTAAGTCTCGTAACTCCTTGACTTGTTCCTTTTAAGCAGATTAGCCTGCTCTCCCATAATCACATGAAGAAATTTTCTACCCCAGAAAGTTGGCAATCACTACTTGTTTTATAGATAACCTAATGATTTTCTTCCCTCTTTTATTCAAATGTCATCTTACAATAGAAGCAGAACCTAAAGACGATATGTTCATGTTCTGAAGATCTCCTTAACGATCTTTTTAGATCAGGGCTCAGCAGTCTCAAAACCCTTTCAATGGCTCCCCATTACTTATTACAGGACAAATTCTAAATTTAGCATAATACCTAAAGTCTTCCATTATCTGGCCCGGCCACTTTTGCAACTTCTATGTTTTACCACTCTGTGCTTTGTGCTGTTGGTTATGGATGATATGGAATTACTTTTACTTTATACTTTCACCTACAGCCTTGACCCACCTTCACCCACAGCCTTGTCCCATCTTCCTCCCAATGCCCCACCATTCTATTGTTCAGTGTCTGTTTTTGTAAGGCTGGCAAGCTAAATGTCCACACAAATAAACAGTTTTATTGGAACAGCAGACACGCTCACTCACTTACTATTATCTATGACTGCTTTTGCACTACAACAGCAGAGTTGAGTAGTTGCCGCAGAGACTGCATGGTTCACAAAGCCTAAACTATTTACTGTCTGGCCCTTGGCAGACAAATTTGTTGATATATGCTTTAGGTTAGATACAAGAGCCCTCAGACCCAAGTTAGCATATAACATAAATTATAGCAAATTTATTTAGCAATTATAGCACTTATTGCATACATCACAGGCATCTTGTAAATGTTGTACATGCATTTTTTTTTCATTTGACTGAGATAGCAACTCTCTTGGGTAAATATAATAATAATAATAATAATAATAATAATTAATTATTATTATTTTAAGATGGAGTCTCGCTCTGTCACCCAGGCTGGAGTGCAGTGGCGCCATCTCGGCTCACTGCAAGCTCCGCCTCCCAGGTTCACACCATTCTCCTGCCTCAGCCTCCAGAGTAGCTGGGACTACAGGCGCCCGCCACGGGGCCCGGCTAATTTTTTTTGTATTTTTAGTAGAGACGGGGTTTCATCGTGGTCTCGATCTCCTGACCTCGTGATCCACCCGCCTCGGCCTCCCAAAGTGCTGGGATTACAGGCGTGAGCCACCGCGCCCGGCCAATTATTTTTATTTTAGAAGTTATGGAACTGAGTTTTAGAAAGATTGTTGTTTTAGTGAACTAAAGATTAAGAATTCTAAATCTTACATACTAAAAATTGTTCTTGAAGAAGTTTTTGAAATCTAGTCTTGAATAACTAGATTGAGGTCTGAATAGCAGCTTTCCCACCCTCTGCCCCAAATTAGAATCTAGCTTTGTCTGATTAAAACTCTTAACATTATCACATAAGATACTTTATTCAGAAAAATGTGCTTTTGTTTTTGTATTAGATTTTTATTTTGAAATAATTGTAGAGTCACAGGACATTGTACAGGGATATACAGCGGGATGTAATTGAATGTATAGGAAGGCCACATGGATTCACACCACATCTTCCTCAATATAACTCTGAACCTTAAAACTATGCTACAGATACTTTTGAGATTTCAAGATGCCTAGGTTAAAGAGCAAAGCAAAGCAGTATGCCTGCATAACGGGACCTTCCGGAGGCCAGGCTCTATAGTGTGCTCTTGGCTACCACTCTCCTAGTGGGCAAACCTGGTACATACAGACCTAACAGACCATTTTAGTGTCTGCCACATTTGTTAAATGGGTGTTGAATGAGAATTACTAGGAACATTTCAGGTCATGTAATCTGCCATTACTATAGCACTATAAATACATATTGAGGCCACTGATAGACTCAGGTGCACTATGTTAAGTAAAAACCAAGGTTCTGATGCTTAATACCTGACACTTTCTACAGGAAAATTCATTAGTTTTTCTTAAATTATTTTACATGCTCCTCATAAAAGTAATGTTTAATTTTTATTTTGAAGTAACTATTGATTCATAGGGCATTGCAGAAAATGTATAGGGAAGTCCCATGTCAACTTCATTCAGTCTTCCCCAAAGTTAATACTGTCTACAACTATACAACTGTACAATATCAAAGCCAACAAGACAATATTAGTGTAATCCATAGTACTTATTCAGATTTTACCAGTAACAGGCACTCCTGTGTTTAGGGGTGTGTACAGTTTATCATATGTGCAGCCTTGTGTCCCACCAACAAAATCAAGATACTCAACATTGCCACAGGGCTCTCTTGTTTTACCCCTTTGTAGACACCTATCCCCTCCCACCTCACTCCTATCACTTGGCAGCCACTGATTAGTTTTTCTTCTCTATAATTATATTATTGTATTTCACAAATATTACAAAAATGGAGCCATGCAGTATGCATGTTTTTAAGACTGGGTTCTTTTTATTATCTAAGCATAATTTTCTTTAGGTTTATGCAAGTTCTTAGGTGTGTGATTAGCTCATCCCTTTTTTATTACTGAGTATTGTTTCATGGTATGTATGAATGTGTCATTGTTTAGCCATTCATCCACTGAAGGACATTTGGGTAGATATTATAAATTAAGCTATTAAGAACATTTATTTACAAGGCCCTGGGTGAAAATTATTTGTCATTTCTCTGCGACAAATGCCCAAGAATGCAATTGCCAGGTCGTATGGTAAGTCCATTTTTAGTTTCAAAAGAAACTGACCGTTTGTTTCCCAGAGTGACTGTGCTATTTATATTCCCCAAAGCAATGTATGAGTGACCCACCAGCTCCAAATCCTCACCACTATTTGATATTTTTTATTTTTGCCATTTTGGATAAAGTTTTAGTAATATTTCATTATGGTTTTAATTTGCATTTCTTTAATTGCTAAGGAAGTTAAATGTCTCTCATATTTTTATTTCCCATATAATCTTCAGAAAGTGTCTGTGCATGTATTTTACCCACCTTCTGCGTGGATTGTTTTGTTTGTTTCACTGTCGAGTTTTAAGAGTCCTTTGTATTTTATATCTATTGTCAGATATGTGATTTGAAAATATTTCTTCCACCATGCAGCTTATCTTTTCATCTTTCTCTCAAGATAAAAGGTTTTAATTTTGATAAGTTCCAATTTATCAGTCATTCCACTATGGTTCCTGCTTTTGATGCTGAGTCTAAGAACTCATTGCTAAGTTCTAGTTCCCAAATATTTTCTACTATATTATTTTCTTAGAAGTTTTATAGTTTTACACTTTAATCTACAACCCCCTTTTGCTTAGCACCATTTAATAAAATTAAAACTGCTTGGCTATTTTTGGGCTTTGCTTTTCTATATAAATTTTAGAATAAGTTTTTCTATGTATACAATAAATATGCTGAGATATTGTACTTCTGTAATTCATAAAGTAATTTTGGGAAAATTGACAAATTTACTATGTTGAGTCTTCCAAATCACATCCATATCATGTCTCTTCAAGTAGTTCTTTAATTTCTTCCATCAGCATTTTATTATTTTTATCATACAGAATCTGTACATGCCATGTTAGGCTTATATCTAATATATCATTTTTTGGAAAAACTGTAAATGATATTGTGGGTTTAATTTCTGTTCTTACTTGTTCATTTTTGCTATCTAAAAATATGATTGATTTTGGTTGATCATATGTCTTGTGACTTTATTTAACTCACATAAATCTATTTGGTTTTTACTTCTGTAGATTCCTCGGGGTATCCTACATAGAAAATCATGCTGTCTGCCAAGAGACACCATTTTATTTCTTTCTTTCAAATCTGCCATGCATTTTATTTTTTTTCTGTCTTATTGTAGTGCCTGAATTTCCAGTGCTATGCCAAAAAGAATGGAGAGAGAGAATAACCATGCCTTGTTCCTGATTTTCAAGAAATGTATTCAGTCCTTCACCATTAAATTCCTCTCTATTCCAGTATAATGAAAATTTTTAATCATAAATGAGTACCGAACTTTGTGAAATGCCTTTTCTGCTTCAGTTGATATGATCATGTGACTTTTCTGCTTTTACCTGTTGTAATGGTGGATTGCAATGATTGATTTTTGAATACAGAACCAGCTTTGAGTACCGGGAATAAATGACCCAATATAGTTATGCTGTATTATTGCTTTTATACACTGTTGGATTCAATTTGCTAAAATTGTGTTAAGGTTTTGTGTATGCATGTTCATGAGTGATTTTGCTTGCTTGTTTTTTATGCTGAGATTGGTTTTTTTATTAGAGAACCACTGGCCTCATAAAATGGATTGGAAGTTTTCTCTTTTTCTATATTCTAGAAGAGGTTGTAGACATTTGTGTTAATTTCTTTCCTAAATGTTTGCTAAATTCATCTACTAAAACCATCGGGGCATAAAGATTTCCTTTTTTGGAACTCTTTAATTAAAAATTCAATTTTTAAATGGTTATACAGCTACTCACATTATATTACCTTGGGTGACTTTTGATATCATATTTTTTCAAGGAATTCTAAGTTGTTGAATATTAAAATTTAATTTTACATACAGTATTTCTTTAGTATCTTTGTGATGGTTGCAGGCTGTGTTTGAATATTCCCTAATTCATTCCTCACATTGTTGAGTTGTATCTCTTTCTTTATCCTTACTGATTTTTCTAGATTTTATGAGGAGCCCTATCTGATGCAAGCAGCCAGTTAGTGTGTGTGTTAAGATCACCTAAAACAGGATTTTAGCCTTCAATGAGGACGGTTCTATATAGTTTTGTATCCTATCTGACTGAAAATATGTTATATATGTATGTGTGTGGGGGTGTGTCTGTGTGTGTATGTGTGTGTGTGTTTATGCTGGTAGCTTGAATAGGGTTCTTATTTTTCCTTTGAAATTTTCTATTGTGTTTGAATGACTGTATAATGAACACATGTTAATTTCACAACATTAATAAGGTAATGTTTATTAAAAACAATAGGAATTTTTATTACCTTGAAAAGATATATGGTCAAAACTTTTAAAATTAGATGTTCTAAAATAAGGGCTTTAAAAATGTTGAATGCATTGTATTTTTAAGCTGGCATAGGCTTTTCAATTTCAAAAACACTCTGGCTAACATTTGGGACCTTTTAGCAATCAGGCAGTATGTAATTTGGAAGTGAAATCCTGCTGTATTAAATTCTGATCCTTTTTAATAAGATGCTTCTAGATGAGCTCAATTGTAAATTGTCAAAAAGGTCAGTATTTATCATGTAAGAGAAATATGTGATGTGGTTCAAGGAAGCCAAAGGCCAACCTGACCAAGAATCTATTCACCCATCAAAACCTTAAATCCCCAACATGAGAATCTCTCTGAAGAATTAAGACTTTCTCCCCCAGATGAGATGCCTTCAGGCAAAGCATGAATCAATGATGTGGACTGAATTGAAAATTATCTTTGTGACACTATGAGCATTAGCTAATACAAAAAATGTAAGGTCTTTTAATTACTGTGCAGGGCAGTACCAACCTTGCAACTGCCCCATCTTTTGACATTAAATAGCAGATATTTGCCCAAAGATCTTCTTTGTCTCTAAAAAAACCTATAAAACCTCACAATTGTGTATAATATCATCCCTTCTAGACTTCCACAAGGGGTCTCTGTATTGGACTGTATGTGACAATGTTAGAAGAGATTGTGACTCACATAATCCAACTATACAATAGTTCTACGGTAGAAAATACTAATTATCTTCTGTCAAAAATTCTGCCCCAGCTAGACTTCAATGTACCATGCCAGCTTTGATAATTGAGGGTCATTTTCTAAATTTTATTTTTCATCATAACATATGCTAAAGTATACTCTGACTGACTTTTCTCTCTTTTTTTCGGATGGGTGGGGATGATACCACTCCTATAAGTTTTAACACAGTTATAGATTACCACCATTCACCACCACAATTAGCATAAAAATTTTCCATCACCCCCAAAAATCTATGTTATGAGAACATTTTGTAGTCACAAACTCCCCAACCTTTAGCAATCACTGATATGTTCACACCATATTTTATCTATTTGAAAATGTCATACAAATGGAATCATACAGTATGTAATTTTTTTAAAAATTTCTAACTTTTGTGGGTATTACAAATAGTATGTGTATATATTTATGGGTTACATGAGATATTTTGATACAGGCATGCAATGTATAATGAGGGTAAATTGGGTATCCTTCACCTCAAGCATTTATCTTTATGTTACAAACAATCCAATTATACTGTTTTAGTTATTTTAAAATGTATAATTAAACTATTCTTAACTATAGTCACCCTGTTGTGCTAGCAAATACTAGGTCTTATTCATTCTTTCAATTTTTTGTACCCACTAACCATCACCACTACTCACCCCGCACTCCTTTCCAGCCTCTAGTAATCTTCCTTCGTTCTCTATCTCAATGATTTCAACTATTTTAATTTTTAGCTCCCACATATAAGTGAAAACAAGCAAAGTTTGTCTTTCTGTGCCTGGCTTATTTCACTTAACATAATGACCTCCAGTTTTATCCATGTTGCTGCCAATGACAGACTTTCACTCTTTTTTATGGCTGAATGATACTCCTTTGTGTATACATAGCACATTTTATTTATTTATTCTTTTGTTCATGGGCACTTAAGTTGCTAATATATAGAAGCATAATTGATTTTCATGTGTTGTCTACATTCCTAAACCCACTCATTAGTTCAAGGAAGTAAAGGATTCCTGGAGAATTTCTCAATAGGTAATCATGCCATTTGCAAATAAATGTGGTTTTATTTCTTTTTTTCTGATCTATATATTTTGTAGTTATTTTTCTTTCTTTAATTCACTGGATAAACTTTCCTCCACAAAGTTAAATAGGAGTGGTGACAATGACTTCCTTTCTTTGTTCCCTATCTTAGGGGGAAAACATTCAGTCTTTCACCATTAAGTACAATACTAGTGATATAAGATCCTTGGGATGTTGCTTCAGCAGCCAGAAACCTCTGTGACCAGTGGTGCCTTTGCCCAAGTTTTGCTTGGGCCCACTGGGCTTGTTCCGCCCACTCAGCCTGGCAAGCTGCACTAGGCTGGCGCTACGAGCTCTGATTTTATGGCTGTCAAGGGTGAGCCAGATGCAGAGCAGTGAGGGATGTGTGAGTGAGCAAGGGCAGGGTCTGACCACTATGCATAGCCAGGTACACCGGCTGCGGTGGGGCAGGAAGCTCCAGGCGCCAACATGGGTGTGGGCTCCCTGTGAGTCTGAAGATGGACCAGGCATACTGCAAGCAGCTGCTACTGTGGGCACCAGGGAACACAGGGCCACCTGGAAGCTTGGTGATGCCAGGAACTACAGAGACCCTAAGAGGGTGTCACAGCTTGGGGAGCTCCTAAGTCCTCAAAGGGCCACAGCTCTTCTCTCCTTCTCATCGCCCTCAATATGGCGAGCATGGGGGCATGTTGCAGCCTTGTTTGTGTTACAGCACTTTCAGTCTCCCCATTTGGCAGGTCCCGAGTTCTTGTCCCGCATCCAGGAAGAATTAGGTAGGCAGACATCTGGAGGGTGCGCAAGGCAAAGAGGTGCTTTATTGAGTGACAGACGGCGCAGCTCTCAGGAGACAAAAAGTGGGTAGATCCTCTCTGCAGGCAGATCATCCTACCTGCCTGAATCTGGCTGAGTCTGGGTTTTTAATGGGCTTCAGAAGGGAAGAAGTGTAGGCTGATTGGTCCATGCACGGCCATGGGTGGGCCTGGAAATAAAGCATCTAAGTTCTAGCTCCAGGCCACAGAACTGGCAGTCTGGCCCACAGGATTCAGCCTTCCCCGGCTTGAAGGTGGGGCTTCACCATGGACATGCCCCTTTCTGCCCAGAGCCTGTCTGCCTCCTTCTGCTCTCTAAGTGCCATCTATGGTCCCCAGGTTCTCTGTGCCAAGGGGCGCCTGCAGGTCCATGCTAAGCTGCCCTCAGCCCCTCCTTGGCCTCTGTCCCATGCTTATCAGTGCCCAAAGTCCAGAAGGACGTGTGGCGGCAGGGTGCTGGCATGTCAGTTCTGCCCAGAGCGCATGAACACCCAGCTGGGTTGTGACAGTGCCTGAGCTCAGCCTCAACTTTGCTCTGAAATTCAAACGCGCACTGGGAGCATGGAGGCCAGGCAGCCGGAGCAGGCACTTTCAAGCTTGCAGTGGTACACTCACGGGTCCACACCCACCACTGAGTGGCTGCAGCTGTGCCTGGGAGCATGGGCTCCCGCCCCACCAACTTGGAAGGGGGCAGGGCGTCCACCTGTTCTTGGTTTCTTCTGGCTCCAAGGAACATGCGGCAGCCCGGGTCTTGCCTCCCCTGCAGCAGCAGCTCCAGATGGGCTGCTGCTGCATCATTAGCTGTAGATTTTCTTATGAGCACTGCTTTTCAAGTTGATCAAGTTGTCTTCCATTCCCAGTTTGATACCCAGTTTTATCAGAAATGCATGTTGAATTTTGGCAAGTTATTTTTCTGATCAATTAACATAATCATGGGTTTTAAAAAAATTTTAGACTGTTAATATGGCAGATAGAATTGGTTGATTTTCAAATACAGAACCAGCCTTACATTCCCAGAATAATCTCTATTTGTCTTTTAAAAATATATTTCTGGAATTGAGTTGTTTCTTGTACTATGTTGTTTTGGTATCAGGGTAATAATAGGCTCATAAATGAGTTGAGAAGTATTCTTGTCTTCTATTTTCTGGACGAGATTTTATAAAGTTTGTTTTTTTCAATAGACAAAGAGATTTCTCTTTTTTGGATGTTTCTGCTACAAATGTAATTTCCTTAATAGTTACAGAATGGTTCGGGTTTTAATTTTATTATTGATCAGTTATGCTAGTTTTGGTTTTTAGCAAATGGCTCCTTTCATCTAAGTTGATGAAGTATATGCTTAAGGTTGTCTGTTGTATTGTCTTATTACTCTTTAATGTTTCCAAAGTATGTAGTGTATCCTCTCCTTTAATACTAATATTTGTTTATCAATTTTGGGACTGCTTTTAATGACAGCTAATTTACAACACCCCTAGGTGATAATCTTCCTGCATTTTGTAAGAGAATCAATATAGAACATTTTGGTAGTACACAATACAACTTCACCCTGCAAAAAGGAAACAGAATACAGCCAAACGCTATAAACCAGACTTTGGGGGCAATGAATATTACCAAACCTAAATATTTTTCTATAATAGTGTATGGTACAAACCAGTGCCAGTTGAAAACTGTGACTGGTACCCAAGAAGATCAAGACAGAAGGTAGGAATGAGCATTTGGAAAGTGATTATAGCAATATGATGGTAATTTTATATGTTTTGAATAAATAATAAAACTAGGTTATACTTTAAATGCCTTTTTATATTTTTAGTAATTTTTAAATATTTTATACAAATATCTATTCAATGCAAAACAAGTTTCATAAAAATAAAACTATCTTTCAATATATATTCTTTGAGGTAACCACTCCAGAGAAATTGTCCACCAATGTATCACTGTCTTTCTTTAAAAAAAAAAAAAAAAAAAAACACAGAAAAGTCAGGCGCAGTGGCTCACACCTATAATCCCAGCACTTTGGGAGGCCGAGGCGGGTGGATCACAAGGTAAGGAGATCGAGACCATCCTGGCTAACACGGTGAAACCCTGTCTCTACTAAAAATACAAAAAATTAGCCAGGTGAGGTGGTGGACCCCTGTAGTCCCAGCTACTCGGGAGGCTGAGGCAGGAGAATGGCGTGAACCCGGGAGGCGGAGCTTGCGGTGAGCCGAGGTCGTGTCACCGCCACTCCATCCTGGGTGACAGAGTGAGACTCTGTCAAAAACACACACACACACAAACGCACACACACACACACACACACAGAAAAGTTTCCTGTTTATTCCTCTGCTAGGGAGTCATTTCCATAGTCATAATGGAAATGCTATCTCTCAGTATCTATAATTTATTCAAAATATATTTTCTTTCTTACAAAGGTGGACTCCAAATACATTCATTCCTGTCTTAACATATCCTTGTATTGCTAAGCAAATAATGAGGTCTCTGTGATGTTTGCCTATTGATTTTTAGGAATTGAGCTTCAGTTCAACCATTTTTATCTTCTTTCAGCCATGTTACGTCACTTCTGCATCTACCAAATTTTCCTCTTATTGATGTCTAGGTCATTGACAATCTTTGCAAATACTAGCATTGATGCTTTCTTTTTATTTAACTTTGGTGTTTTTAATTGTAAGCCTGAAATGTGAATATTTGATGCTTCTGCTACCATCTCACCAACTCCACCTATAATTTTCTAATGGCTTGTGTGTGTGTGTAATCATTGACAATTATTAATTGATTTTTCATTGCCTTCTGAATTTTTATACTTATGAGATACTAAAATAAGAGTATGGTATCTCTAAGCCAAACAACTTCCAATTTAGAAAAGTTTTAAAACATGCAGTAAACAGGGAGGCATAGAGGCAAGTAATCAGAAATATTAAGCAAAATTGAGAATTTTTTCTTGAAAAGAATAGTGAATATGATCAACAGTACATAGAATTGATGGAGAGTAAATAGGTAAGAAGCCTATTGAGATTTTGGGGGAATTTCAGTGCCAAAGAAACAATAAACCTTGTCTAACAAGCATCTGACTGATGAGCTTCAAAAGAGAAGCAATATAGAAAAACTGGACAAACTGTAAAGATGGCATAGCCAAGCATGACACTTTAGATGTGACTGAGGAAGATGATAGACCTGGAAGAGTATCCCAGAAGTTGAAGCCATAGTCATAAAGAATAATGTGCAAGAGGAAAAAGAATCAAAGTCTTTAAACCAACACAGATCAAAAAAGAAAAATAAGGACATACTGTAATGGTAAAGGGTTCAATTCAACAAGAAGACGTAGCTATCCTAAACATACATGCACCCAACATGGGAGCACCCAGATGCATAAAGCAAGTTCTTAGAGACCTTCAAAGAGACTTAGGCTCCCACACAATAATAGTGAGAGACTTCAACACCCCACTGTTAGTATTAAACAGGTGATTAAGGCAGGAAATTAACAAATATATTTAGGACCTGAATTCATATTGGACCAATGGACCTCATAAATACCTACAGAACTCTCCACCCTAAAACAACAGCATATACATTCTTCTCATTGCCACATATTCTAAAATCAACCACACACTCAGACATAAAATAATCCTCAGCAAATGCAAACGAACCAAAATCATACCAGCCACTCTCTTGGACCACAGGACAATAAAAATAGAATTCCCAACTAAAAATTGCTCAAAAACATACAATTACATGGACATTAAACTTGCTCCTAAATGACTTTTGAGTAAACAATTAAAGCAGAAATCAAGAAGTTTTTGAAACTAATAAGAGCAAATATACAACATATCAGAATCTCTGGGACACAGCTAAGGGCATATTAAGAGGGAAATTAAACACATACATTAGAAGGTTAGAATGATATCAAGCTAACAAACTAACATCAAAACAAAAATAACTAGAGAAGTAAGAGTAAACCAACCCGAAAGCTGGCAAAAGACAAGAAGTAAGCAAAATCAAAACTGAATGGAAGGACATTGAGACATGAAAAACCATTCAAAAGATCAATGAATTCAGGAGTCTGCTTTTTAAAAAAAAAATAAATAAAAAAGAACACTCGTTAAAATAATAAAGAAGCCGAGAAAGAAGATCTAAATACAATTAGAAATAACAAAGAGGATGTTACCACTGACCCTACAGAAATAAAAATAACCATCAGTGACTACGATGCACACCTCTGTGTATACACACTGGAAAATATAGAAGATGTAGATAATTCCTGGACACATACACCATCCCAAGACTGAAATAGAAAAAAAAATTGAATTCCTGAATGATCAATAACACACTTTGAATTTGAATCAGTAATAAATAGCCTACTAAACTAAAAAAAAATTTCTGTACCAGATGGATTTGTAGCCAAATTCTAACTGATGTCCAAAGAAGAGCTAATACCACTCCTACTGAAAACATTCCAAAAAATGAGGAGTAGGGACTTATTTCTAACTCATTCTATGAGGCCAGCATCATCCTGATAACAAAATCTGGCAGAGACACAACCAAAAAAAGAAAACTTCAGGTCAATGTTCTTGACAAACATTGATGCAAAAATCTTCGACAAAATACTAACAAACTGAATCCAGCAGCATATCAAAAAGCTTATCCACCATGATCATTGGCTTTATCCCTGGGATGCAAGGTTGGTCCAACATATGCAAATTAATAAATGTGATCCATCACATAAACAGAACTAAAGACAGAAACCACATGATTATCTCAATAGATGCAGAAAAGGCTTTCAATAAAATTTAACACACTTCATGTTAAAACAGTAAATTGGAAAAAAGTACCTCAAAATAATAAGAGCCATCTATGACAAATCCACAGCCAACATCATACTGAATAGGCAAAAGCCAGAAGCATTCCCGTTGAAAACCCACACAAGACAAGGATGCCCTTTCTCATCTATCTTACTCAACATCATACTGGAAGTCCTGGCCAGAGCAATCAGGCAAGAGAAATAAATAAAGGGCATCCAAATAGGAAGAGAGGAAGTAAAACTATCCCTATTTGCAGATGACATGATTATACATCTAGAAAACCCCGTAGTCTCAGCTCAAAAGCTCCTTAAGTTGATGCACAACTTCAGCAAAGTTCCAGGATACGAACTCAACGTACAAATACCACTAACATTCCCATATACGACACATTCAAGCCAACAGCCAAATTAGGAAGGCAATCTCATTCACTATTGCCACAAAAAGAAAAAAAAAATACCTAGGAATACATTTAACCAGGGAGGTGAAATATCTGTACAATAAGAATTACAAAACATTGCTCAAAGAAATCAGAGGTGACACAAACAAATGGAAAACCATCCTATGCTCGTGGATAGGAAGAATCAACATTGTTAAAATGGCCATACTGCCCAAAGCAATTTATAGAATCAGTGCTATTCCTATCAAACTGCCAATGACATTCTTTATAAAACCAGAAAAAAAAATTATTTAAAAATGTATATGGAACCAAAAAGAGCCTAAATAGTTAAGGCAATCCTAAGCAAAAAAAATAAACCAGGAGCCACCATGCTACCTGAATTCATAGTATACTACAGTGCTACGGTAACCAAAACAGCATGGCATTGGTGAAAAAAAAAAAACAGATACATGGACAATTGGAACAGAATAGAGAGTTCAAAAATAAGACTGCACACATAGAACTATCTGATCTTTGAAAAAGTAAACAAAAACAAGCAATGGGGAAAGGATTCCCTGTTCAATAAATCGTGCTGAGATAACTGCCTAGCCAAATGCAGAAGATTGAAACAACCTCTTCCTTACACCATATACAA
Organism: Gorilla gorilla gorilla; assembly: GCF_029281585.2. Lineage (NCBI taxonomy): Eukaryota > Metazoa > Chordata > Mammalia > Primates > Hominidae > Gorilla > Gorilla gorilla. The sequence goes on along the minus strand of NC_073232.2, from coordinate 93,838,777 downwards.
AAATCAACTCAACATGGATTAAAGACATAAATGTAAAACCCAAAACTATAAGAACCCTGGAAGACAACTTAGTCAATCCCATTCTGAATATAGAAACTGGCAAAGATTTTATGGCAAAGATTTTATGATGAAGATGCCAAAAGCAATTGCAACAAAAGCAAAAATTGTCAAATAGGATCTAATTAAACTAAAGAGCTGCTACATAGCAAAAGAAACTATCATCAGAGTAAACAAAAAACTTACAGAATAGGAGAAAATATTTGCAAACTATGCATCTGACAAAAGTCTAATATCTAGCATCTATAAGGAACATACACAAATTTACACACACACAAAATAAACAACCTCTTTAAAAAGTAGCCAAAGGACATGGATAGCCACTTTTCAAAAGAAGTCATACATGTGGCCAACAAGCATGTAAGAAAAAACCAACTCAGTATCAGTGATCATTAGAGTCATGCAAATCAAAACCACAATGAGATACCATCTCACACCATTCAGTATGTCTATTACTAAAAAGTCAGAAAATAACATATTGGAGAGGTTGCTGAGAAAAGAGAATGCTTATACACTGTTGGTGGAAGTATAGATTAGTTTAATCATTCTGGAAGACAGTGTGGCAATTCCTCAAAGAGCTAAAAACAGAACTACCATTCGACCCAGCAATCCCATTACTGGGTATATACCCACACAAATATAAATTGTTCTATCATAAAGACACGCGCACACGAATGTTCATTGCAGCACTATTCACAATAGCAAAGGCAAGGAATCAACATACATGCTCCTCAATGATAGAATGGATAAAGAAAATGTTGTATATATACACCATGGAATACTATCCAGGCATAAAAACACACGAGATCATGTCCTTTCCAGGAACATGGATGGAGCTGGAGGCCATTGTTCTTAACAAACTAATTCAGGAAGAGAAAACCAAACACCAGATGTTCTCGCCTTTAAGTGGGAGCTAAATGATGAAATCACATGAACACAAAGAGGGGAACAATAGACACGAGGGCTTACCTGAGGCTGGATGATGGGAGGAAGGAGAGGATCATAAACAAAATAACTATGGGGGTGCTAGGCTTAGAACCCCCATACTGGGTGACAAAATGATTTGTACAACAAACCCCCATGGCACTACTTTACCTATATAAAAAAACTGCACATGTACCCCTGAACTCAAAATAAATGTTTTAGAAAACCAAAAAGCAAAACAAAGTCTAATCAAAAAGTTTTCCCCATATCATTCACTGTTATTTTCAACAATCTGCGATCTGTGTTTCCCATTCTTCTCCTTTGCAAATGAATTATTTATTAGTTAAGCTGTCTCTGTTCTGCTACTGTATATTAGTTGGGGGAGGGTGGGCAGAACAAGCAATGTCTTTTGAATTCAAAGGTTACTGGACTGTGAAGGTACTTTTATGCCTGATGCAGAATAATGTGTATTATTTACAGAACCAGGACCTGAGCTGGATGCTGTTAGTAACAAAATTTTAAGTGCCTCCTTTGTAAACAGAGTAGGTTCAATGTGTGAGACGAAAAGAGAGTGAAATTGGTAGTTGATCACCAGAAAGGTAGATTTTGGCAAAAAACAAAACAAAACAAAAATGAACAAACAAAAAAACACAGTCATTTGCTTACCGAACTTCATTTCATTCTTCTCTTTGAAAAAATATAATTACTAGATTTCCTGGAGGTATGGGAAAATTTGACTTATTTACCAGCCAAACCTCTCACCTCCCAAAAAATCCAGTGAAGTCTTTGGGTCTGTAGTGAATGCTATAGTTTCTATATCAATGATTCCTAATGACATAATTTCCCTTTTCCACCCAGGGATCACCTGACCACATCTGGAGAAATTTGTGTTTATGAAAACTGGGATGATACTATTGTATTCTAATGGATAGAATCTTGGGACCCTCATAGACATCATGCAATATACAGGACAGTTGCCACAATAGCATTAGGAGAAATACCTAATGTAAATGATGAGTTAATGGGCGCAGAACTCCAACATGGTACATGTATACATATGTAACAAATCTGCATGTTGTGCACATATACTAGACCTTAAAGTACAATAAAATAAATAATAAAAAATAAAGTGAACAATTCCATGGTTATTAGTATATTTACAGAGCTGTGCAGCCATCACCATAATCTAATTTTAAAACATGATTTCATCATCGCAAAGAAAGTCCTCTCCCATCCCCCCATCCCCATCCAAAAAAAAAAAAAATTATCGAATCAAATGTCAATGGCACCAAGGTTGAGAAACCCTTTTCTGAAAAGATGGCATCTTGGTTTGCATGGCTATGAGACATGAGACAAAGCACCTCTGCCCACTTGCATTAGATGATAAAATGTGACACAAGCCTTTCCAGTATTAATATAGCAAAATTTGTTTTTTGAATTATTTTTGCAATACTCTCTCATATGAACAGAATGTTAAATCACTGATCTAAAGCCTTAGAACTTATTACCTCACAGGATTGGTAAGAAGATTAATTATTTTGCTTATAAAGCATTTAGGACAGTAACTGGTGCAAGGTGCAATCTCAGTATGTTTGGTTAAAAATACTGTTTTTGTCTTCCCATTACTTTCTCTTTTGTATGGTATAAGTACAATCATGTACCACATAATAGCATTTCCCTCAACAATTAACAGAACATACAATGGTGGTCCTATAAAGTTATAATAGAGCTGAAAAATTCCTGTTGCCTAGTAATGTCATAGCCACTGTAATGTAGCACACTCATTATTCACATATATGTGGTGATGTTGGTGTAAACAAACCTGCTGTACTGCCAGACCTATAAAAGTGTAGCACATTCAGTTAGGATCTGTATATAATACTTGGTAATAATAATAAATGACTATGCTATTGGTTTAGGTATTTACTATATTATACTTTTTCTCACTATTTTGGAGTGTACTCTTACTTATTTAAAAAAAAAAAGGTTAATGGTAAAACAGCCTCAGGCAGGGTCTTCAGGAATTATTCCAGAAGAAGGCATTGAAATTACAGGAGAAGTGCTGTTGCTTCCAAAGAGATTCCAGTAAGACAAGATGTGGAGGTAGAAGACAGTAATATTAATGATATAGGCCTAAGCTAATGTAGGTGTTTATGTCTTAGCTTTTAACAAAAATGTTTAAAAAGTAGAAGCAAATTAAAAATAGAAAAAGTGTATAGAATAAGTATATAAAAATATTTTTGTATAGCTGTACAATGGATTTGTGTTTTAGTGACATGAGTCACAAATTTTTCAAAATTAAAAATTGTATAAAGTAAAAATGTTACTGTAAGCTCAGGTTTATTTACGATTGAAGAAAAAATATTTTTATAAATTTAGTGAGTCATATATATATAGTGTTTATGAAGTCTATAGTAGTGTACAGTAATGCACTGGGCCTTATATTCACTCACCACTCACTCACTGACTCACCCAGTATAACTTTCAGTCCTGCAAGCTCTATTCACGGTATGTGTCCTATGTAGTTATACTATTTTTAATCTTCTATACCAATTTTTACTGTATTTTCCTATGTTTATATATATTTAATATACAAATACATAACCATTGTGTCACAACTGCTTATAGTATTAATACAGTAACATATTGTATAGGATTGTAGCCTAGGAGAAAGAGGCTATACAATATAACAATATGTGTATAGTAGGTACAGCCTCTGCATAGGATAGGTAGGTGCATAGTAGGCTATACCATCTAGATTTGTGTAAGTACACTCCACGTTGTTCACACAAAGACAAAATCCCCTAAGGATGCATTTCTCAGAATGTATCTCCATCATTAAGCAACATATGACTGGATGGTTATTTTACAATTTCCTTTTGTAGATGAGGAAAATTAGGATACGAAGAGGTTAAGTTGACTATATTTGCAAAGACAGTAAATAATAAAACAGATATAGACCTAGAAAATCTGATTCCCAAGTTCAGGTCTTTGATACCACACTACAACTGCCTTTCATTGGAAAAGGAAAAGAAGTCCCACAGATGCAGAAAATTTCACTTAAATTAAAAGTCTTTTCTTCTCTGTATCTCAACTGATTATAGAATCAGTTGCCTTTGGAAGCTCAACATTAATGAGCGGTATATTATACAGAAATTCAGGTAATTGTAGAAGGGCTCCAAACTGTATCCATGCTTCCCATGGAGTGGTACCCAGAGTAAGCAGAATATGAGATACTGAAATCTCATATTTCATGTAGAGGCTTTCCTGAATAAAATAAGTAACTAAGCTGAGATATAGTTCACCTGCAGGGACTGCTCAGATTCCAGCCTGCTGGATCACACCAAATGAGTGATTGGAATTTATAGCAAACAGCCTTGTAGCTGAAAATCTGAGAAAAAATATCCTGACAGATTCCGTCTTTAGAGTGAGAAAATAAAAAGAGTATATATTCACTGAGTTTGGGGAAAAATACCTGTATATAAATCTCTATTCAATAAAATGTATGAGAAAAAAATGAATCAGAAAAAATATGACATATAAAAAGAGGAGATCTTTTATGTGTGAGAGGAGTGTGATCTGCCTACAGTGTGAGGCTCTCCATTCTCCCACTCTGTGTCACATGTGCTCAATCCTTTTGATTAGGAAGTGGAGAACTGATACAAAATGTCAGTCATAACTCAGAATAATGAGTTCAGGGAAGAGATGCCTGATGCAAAATGGCCAATCAGAACCTTTGGATGTTAGGAAACAGACATCACATTTACATAAGGGTTGTTGATTTAGAACCATTTGACTATAGACCTGAAGGAAGCCATCTTGACAGTCATATAGAGAAAGTCTGCATTCATTTAATTTTGTTTTTTGAATGTTGGCTATGTGCAAGGACACTAATCTAGTTCCAGGAGATGGCACAATAGACAAAACAGATTAAATCCAGGCCCCTTTAAAAGCTAACTTTCTAGCAAGGGAGGGAGATTTAAATAAATAACAAGTACATAATGTGAAGCCAGTTTGAGATAAACGTCGTTTTTTAAACTAAAATATAGCTGAGGTGTATAAATTGAGGAACATGGGTTAGATAGCATTATCAGGAAAAGACTTCCTGAAGAAGGGGCATCTGAAGAACTAAAGAAACAAAATAGGACAGCAAGCAAGGAAAACATCTGGGGGAAGGCAGAAGGAATTGTGAGTGCAAAACTTGAAATGGAAGCATTTGCATTTTTACAGTGTTTGATGAAAAGAATGACAGAGAGTGTGGTTGAAGCACAATGAATAATAATACAGTTGGCCGTCCATATTCATAGGTTCCACTTCCATGGATTCGACCAGCAATAAATTAAAAAAAAAAATTGTATCTGTACTGAACATATACAGGCTGTTTTCTTGTTATTGTACCCTAAACAATACCTCATCACAACTATTTATATAGCAGCTACATTGTATTAGATATAAGTAATCTAAAGATGATTTTAAATATACAGGAAGATGTACATAGGCTATATGCAAATAATAAACCATTTTATATCAGGGACTTGAGCATCTGTGAGTTTTGGTATCCATGGCAGATCCTGGAACCAATCTTCCACAGATATTGAGGGATGACTGCATTTGAAGGAAATGAGGTTGTAGAGTAAGCCAAGAGCAAGAGCATGTATGGCCTTTTAGGCTAAATAAGCACTTCCAAATGAATTATAATGAAAGGCCACGTAATCATTTGGCTGAGTAGGTAATGTGATGAAATTTACAGTTGTGCATAGGGCAAAAGTTTTGATAGGCAAGAGTAGAAGCAAAGATGTTAGAAGAGAGGCTCTAAAAGTGTTAGAAGGCTAATAAAGATTATAGGACAAAGGTGGCCCTGCTTGTATCTAGGGTGGTGGCAGTGGTGATGGCAATAATGCAAAGAATATATTTTGAAAATAAAGATAATAGAATTTAGCAGAAAATAATAGAAAAAAAAGAACAAAGGCAGATCATAAAAGTTGAAAAGAAATAGCAATGTGGTACATTTAAATCCAAATATATCAATAACCACATTAAATGTTAATGATCTAAACACCTAATTTAAAAGGCAGAAGTTGTCAGATTGTCTAAGAAAGCAACACACTACTATATGCTATGTATAAGACAATATAAAGACACAGATTAAAAGGAAACGGATGTAAAAATAATATGTACCATGCTGACATAAATAAAAAGAAAGTTGAATTAGCTATATTACTATAAGACAAAGTAAATTGCAGAGCAAGAATGCTGTCAGGAAATAAAGGGAGTCATTTTATCTAAAAGGCCAATTCAATAGAAGGTATAATAATCCAAAATTCTTATGGGTCTAAACACAATCTGTGTATTAAATGTAAAGGAGAAAAATTCACTATTGTAATATGAAATGTAAATATCCTTAACTATCTCAATACTTCATAGACAATTAGACTGAAAATAAGTGAGAATATAGAAAACTTCAACACAATCAATCAACCTGACAAACTGATATTTATAAAACATTTTATCTAATAGCAGCAGAAAACACAGTCTCTTCAAGTAGACACTGAACCTTTACCAAGATGCACCATAAAGAAAGTCTATCAAACACAAGCCAATAAACGCCAACGCATTCAAATCACACAGAATATATTATCTGACCACAATAGAATTAAATGAAAATTTAGTCAGTCAATAATCATCATTAACATTATTGTCATCATCATCAACATCATTGTTATCATGACCATTTCTAATATTTGGGGAATTCAATGGGAAATTATATATTTTAAAACTTGGTAAGCTATATATACCATTATTATAAACCCAGTATATTACTTAATGGAAAAACATTAGAGTCATGTCCATCATCCTGAGAAACATTGCAAAGATGCCTACTATCTTAGCTGCTCCTCAGCACTGTAATAGAGATATTAGCCAACGCAATTAGACAAGACAAATTGGACACGTAAGAATGATAAAGAATGCATAAAGCTGTCTCTTTTACAAGAGTATAATTGTCTTCTTGGGAAACTCTACATCAACAATTTAAAAAATACTAAATGATATAAGGATGATGTAAAATGACAAGATATAAAAATACCACACTTTGGGAAGTCAAGGCGCAGGAATTGACTGAGCTCATGAGTTCAAGACCAGACTGAGCAACATGGCAAAACCTTGCCTCTACCAAAAATACAAGAAATTAGCTGAGCGTAGTGGGGCACGCCTGTGGTCCCAGCTACTTGGGAGGCTGAGGTGGGAGGATCATTTGCGCCAGGGAGGTAGAGGTTGCAGTCAGCCAAGATTGCACTACTTCACTCCAACCTGGGTGACAGAATGAGACACGATCTTGTTACCAGGGGTCCTTGCTCCCAGAGCGCCCAAGATGGTGGCGGGCCACTTCGAAAATGGCAGCGGGCCACTTCCAAGATGGTGGCAAGCCTCATGTTCTCTGACCTGGGGTTCTTGGCCTCACGGATTCCAAGGAATGGAATCTTGGGCCATGTGGTGAGTGTTATAGCTCTATTAGAAGCCCTGGGTCACGGAAGAGAACTGTGGAACCCAGTGACTAGTGTTCAGCTCACTTAAGATGAACCCGGGCACTTAGCCATGCAGGAACAATGGCAAGCCTTTAGCCCGATCGGCAGCAGCAATGGGCACCTTGCTGGATCGGGAGCACAGCAGAGACCCTGCTGGATCCAGAGGGATGGAAGTCAGCGGCGAGCCTGCTACCGCGGCAAACAGCACTGGTGGACAGTGAGCGAAAGCTCAGCTTGAGCCGTAAAAACACGGACCAGAAGAGAGTGCAGTTGCAAGATTTAATAGAGTGAAAACAGAGCTCCCACACAAAAGGAGGGGACCCAAAGAGGGTAGCCTTTGCCGGCTCAAATGCCTGGGTTTGTATCCTGATCATTGTCCCTCCGCTGTGCTCTCATGCGATAGTGATTGGCTATTTCTTTACCTCCTGTTTTTGCCTAATTAGCATTTCAGTGAGCTCTCTTTACTACCTGATTGGTCGGGTGTGAGCTAAGTTGCAAGCCCCATGTTTAAAGGTGGATGTGGTCACCTTCCCAGCTAGGCTTAGGGATTCTTAGTGAGCCTAGGAAATCCAGCTGGTCCTGTCTCTCAATCTCAAAAAAAAAAAAAAATCAGTGAAAATCAGTGACCATAGATCAACTTCCTGCATGACAGGGTGAGCTCTGCTGATTGACTCCCCAGTGAATTTTGGAAATTTTGGAAACATTTACTTTAAAATTGTTATACAGCTGAACTAGTGTCCACTCTCCAAGCACAGTAAGACCAGATAGCCACAGTGAGAATTTGCAGAGTAGGAAGGACACGCTTATTTGTAAGGCACCAAGCAAGGAGGACCAGGCAGCTAATGCTCAAATTCTGACCTCCCTAGTGGCTTGCAGGTAAAGGTTTTCAAATGCAGGTGTAAATTTCAGCCCAGCAAAAGTTACAGACAAAATGGTAAATCAATACAGGGAGGTTACAAATTGATTTGGGCCTAAAAAGGTGGGATATCTTTCAACAGGGGCTTATAGATTATAAGTAGATTCAAACATTTTCTTATTTGTAATTGGTAAAGGAAGAGAAACATGGTTTAAAAATTTAGAATCAGCAGAAAAGAATATTAGCTCTGGCTCATGGGTGTGACTCCCTCTAGGGCTCTCAGGAAGAAATTCAGAACAAATAATAGTTCAGAGTTCAGTCCTCCCTTCTTTCTTATCTGAAGTTTATTTGTTGACAGATCCATTTAGTAGGAGTTCAGCTTTCCGAAAAACAGCTCATAAGTATATGTTTAGATGTTATCTTAGCACATCTCCTGACTCTAACTTTGCTATTGTTTTAGGCTACTATTGCTTTCTTGCTTATCAAGTCACTTCTTTACTTCTCATGGCTAACTAGGTGCCTGGAATTTCTCTTGAAGATACTGAAGATTTTCCTTTATTTCCATGCCTTGCACAGGAGTACAGGCCCCTAAGAAGGAATCTCCGCTCTGTCTCAAAATAGTCACTTGAAATAGTACTAAGGGCAAATAACAAATGAACAAACACATATTCAAGAAACTGTATGAAAATTTGGTAGAGTATGTAAGGGTCTGCCCTCTCCTCTCCTACATCCTCTGCTTCTCTCCCCCATGCTCTTCTTCCCTCCCACATCCCAGCTAGTTAAGGGAGAGAATCAACTCTAGACTGCTGCAACCCAAAAAACAGGGCTCCTTCTACCTTCAGCTCTCAGCCAAAACGTTTTCTTACTAGGGGCAGGACTTCACATTTTTCATCTCGCTCCTTGTTTTCTATTGCTGAAACTAAGTCTTGGGTGAGTGTAGTCAAGAGGTGGTGTCTCCCTTCTGCTCAGCCCATGCTCCTGGAACAGAAGCTCTGCCTTGGGCTTGGCTCACAGAAAATACCGGGAACACAATTTCCTTCCCTTAGCTCTGTAGACAGAGGTGCCATCCCCAAAGAAGCAAGCCAAAATGATCCTGTTGCTAAATGTGCAGCTACTATAAGGGGGTGTCACTCAAAAAGAAGCTTGCCATTGTCTCTACTCCCACTCCCTGCTACAAAGCCCTGGTTCAGAGATTTTGGTTGGAGTGGAGGGAGAACCAGTCAGTAAAACAGCTCCTAACTTATCCTTTAAATAATATAGTTCATCTGCAATGAGTGTGGAAAAGTTTAAATCTAAGAAGTTTCTCAAAACAGTGAAGGTTATGGTGAAGAAAATTGGGAGGAAATTTGAGGATCTAATAAAGATGCAGCCTAGACTGTAGGCTAGATCGTTTGCAAAAAAAAAAAAAAAAAAAAAAAAAAAAAAAAAAAACCAGACAGCTAGAAGAGCTCTTCTGAAGTAAGAACAAAATATCAAACACTGACTCGGAAACTATTCCTTGGAAAGAGCCTCCAATTTGAATAGGCTAGTTCATACAGAAATTTTTGCTGCAGGACAGTGTTGTAAATAATACAGCAATTGGCCCATAATGAGTAGAGTTTAACAGCTGGATATGACTAGAAAAAGAGTGGGTGAGAGAGCTCTACCACAGTCATCACAGAGTAATCATGGGTATACTCGAAACTGTACGTTTTCGAGGAGCAACATCAGAGACTTAACACTGTGCGAGGGAATTAGTTTTACTAAAATAATTTGGTAGTGACTGAAAAATAAGAAAACTAATAACAAAGACAAGCTTGGGGTGGGGGGAATATACCCAAAGATTTTACAATATGTTATTTAAAATGTCCAACGTCCAAGAAGATATTATCAGGCATGCAAATAGTAAAACAACAAATAATGCTTGTGAAAGCATTCAGATTTTGGATTTAAAAGGAAAAGATTTCAAAGTAGCTATTATAATTATGTTCACAGAAGTAAAGGAAATCTTGATTAAAGAAGTAAAGGAAGGTATAATTACGATGTCACATCAAATAGAGAATTTCACTAAAGAGAGAAAAATACAATACATAAGCAATCAAACAACTCTAAGGAAAGAAACTAAATAATCCAATTAAAAATAGGCAAGGGATCTAAATAAGTGTGTCAAAAGAAGACATAAAAATGACAATCAAATGCATGAAAAAACTGCTTAACCTCACAAATCACTAGGAAAATACAAATTAAAACCACAATGAGGCATCACATCACACCTGTCAGAATGGCTATTATCAAAAAGACAAATGTTAGCAAGTATTAGCAAGGATGTGGAATAAAGGGAACCCTTTATTCCACTGTTGGTGGAAATGTAAATTAGTACAGCTGTTGTGGAAAACAGTAAACAGTATGGAGTTTGCTCATAAAACTAAAAATAGAATTACCATGTGATTCAGCAATCCCACCTCTGGATATTTACCTCCCAAATTTAAAATCAGTATGTCAAAGAGTAGTCTGCACTCCCATGTTCACTGCAGCATATACCATGTATACACACACACACACACACACACACACACACACACACACACATAAATATATACTGAACATCACAACGGCCAAGTTATGGAATAAACTGAAGTGTCCATCAACAGAAAAATGGATAAAGAAAAGATGGTAAAAATACACAATGAGATATTATTTAGCCTTAGAAAAGAAAGAAATGTTGTCTTTTGTGACAGCCTTCATGGAATTGGAGAATATCGTGCTAAATGAAATAAGACAGGCACAGAAAGGAAAATAATGCATATTCTCACTGATATGTGAAATCTCAAGCATCAAACTAGAAGGAGGAGAGAATATAATGGAGATGACCAGAAGCCACTGGTATGGAGATGATGGTCAAAGTGTATAAGATCTCAATCAAACAGAAGGAATGAATTTTATTATTATTTTTTACTCCAAGATCTGTTACATAGTATGGTGAGTATGGTAAATAATGGTGTATTGTACACTTCAAAATATCTAAGAGAATAAATTTTAAATGTTTTTACCACAAAAAGAAGTATTTTAAAAAGGTGGATATTTTAATTAGCTTGATGTAATTATTCCGTATTATATTTATAAATCATAAAATTCTTTTTTACCCCAGAAAAAATACAACCATATTCTGTCAATTTACAAGTTAAAAAAATAAAAATTTAAAAAATACACAAGAATAAACAATCTCTCAAAAAGAAAAATTATAATAACTGAAATTATAAAAATACATTAGAATGGCTCAATAATAGATAAGAACTAGCAAAAGTAAAAATTAGCAAACTTGCAGATAGAATGATAAAGGTTATGTGAGTTGAGAACAAAGAGAAAAAATAATGAAGGAAATAAAGACAGCCTCAGAGAAATACGGGAAATATGGACAACATTAAGCACACCAACATACACATAATATGAATATCAGAGGAATGGAAGGAAAAAAAAGTTATTCAAAGATAGGCTAGCTGAAAAGTTCCCCAATTTATTGAAAAAACAATAAATTTAGATATTTAATAAATAATATAAATAATATAAACAAATTTAGATATTTCAACAAACTCCAAGTAGGATAAGCACATAGAGTCCCACAGACACACCATAGTAAAAATACTCAAAGTTTTACAGATAGCAATATAAAACAACAAGAGAAAATGTTTCTCACAAGAGATCCCCAGTAAAACTAATGGCTGTCTTCTCAGTAAAAGCAGTGGATGCCCAAAGACAATCAGATAACCTATTCAAAATTCTCAAAGAAAAAAGTATCAGTGAAGAACCCTATATCAAGCAAAGTATTGTTCAAAAATTAAGGTATGATAAAGGTGTTCCCAAATGAATAAAACTGACAGAATATGTTGCTAATAGACATATCTTACAAGAAGTAGTAAAGAAGTTCTTCAGGCTGAAAGCAAGTAACTACAAATGGTCACTTGAATTCATATAAACAGCAAAAGCATCGATAAAGGTACTTACATAACTATAATATATACTATTAATACAGATCCTTTCTTTTATTAACTAACAGAATTAGCAATTGAATAGAATCATGTTTATAATGCATTTTTAGGTTCATAACACATACAAATATAATGTATATGTAATATGTTTGTGAATAATGGCACAAAGAAGGTGGGCTGGAGCAAAGCCATAATGGGCTAAGGTAATAACAACAGATTATAATATAATAATTATGAAAATGTATTGTTTGGTTTGTAAAATTAATAGACATAGTAAGTAGAACAATAATACCCCAAAAGGAGGGTAAAAAGAAATGGAGCTACATAGAAATAATGTTTCTATATATTACTGGAATTAGGATAGCATGAATCTGAAGCTAATTTTGATAAGTGTGTATGGTAAACCCTAAAGAACCTACTCTGAAAATAACTTAAAAATACTGTGAAAAATTTACTAATAAAATAAAATTTTATGTTATAAAACATTTACTCAATCAAAAAGAAAGCAGCAAATGAAGAAAAGAAGAAAAACAGACATAGACATATGGAAAACAGAAAAGAAAAATGGGAGATGCAAATTTAACCACATCAATAGTAGCATTAAATGTGAATAAACAAGCAAAAAAAAAAACCACAGATTGTCAGGTTGGTTAAAAACAGGACATAACTAAATGTTGTCTATAGGAGACAAACTTTAGATTCAAAGACAAATTTAGATTTAGACAAACTTTAGATTCAAATTTAGACAAATTTAGACAAACTTTAGATTCAAATAAAATAGGTTGAAAATAAAAGAATGAAAAAAGATATTCCAGGCAATAGTAATCACAGATCACAGTAAATGTAGATTAGCTATACTAACATCCAATAAAGTAAATTTGGACAAAAAATGTTTACTAGAGATAAAGAGAGAGATTTTACAACAATTAAAAGTTTAATTCATTAGGAAAATGTAATAACTATAAATATGTATGCAATCAATAATGTAACACCAAAACATATGCAACAAGGAAGACAGAAATGAAGGAAGAAACAGACAATTCAACAATAATAGGCTGATGCATCAGTATTCTACTTTCAATGACAAAGTAACAACTAGACAGGAGGTTAACAACAAAATAGACTTAAGCCACACTATAAGCTATCTAGACCTACTAGACATCAAAAGAACACTCCATCCTAAATAAACAACAGAATATAAATTCTTCCCCCCCACACACAGAGAACATTCTTTATAATAGATCATATGCTAGGACATAAAACAAATCTTAATAAATGTAAAGAATTGAAATAGTTAAAATATGTACTTCAACTACCATAGCACGAAGTTAGAAATCAATGGCAAGACAAATTTGGGAAGTTTACAAATATGTGGGAATTAAACAAAACACTCATGGATAACTAACAGATCAAAAAACAAAATCAAAGCTGAGCGCCGTGGCTCATGCCTGTAATCCCAGCACTTTTGGAGGCCAAGGAGGGAGGATCATGAAGTCAGGAGTTTGAGACCAGCCTGATCAACATAGTGAAACCCTGTCTGTACTAAAAATACAAAAAATTAGCCAGGCATGTTGGCAGGCACCTGTAATCCCAGCTACTTAGGAGGCTGAGGCAGGAAAATTGCTTGAACCTGGGAGGCGTTGGTTGCAGTGAGCTGAGATCACATCATTGCACTCCACCCTGGGCGACAACACGAGACTCCATCTCAAAAAAATAAATAAATAAAATAAATAAAATAAAATAAATAAACTATAAAAAGGAAAATAAAAAAATTTTTTGAAAGAGTAAAAAGACATGACATCAGAATTTATGGGATATTGCTAAAGCAGTGCTGAGGGTTAAGTGTATAGCTTCAATAGCCTTAAAAAGTTAAAAAGAGCCGAAAAAGAAAAAAATCTGAAATCGATAAGCTAAGTTTCCACCTTAGACAGTAGTAAAAGATGGCAAACTAAACCTTAAGCAGAAAGAATGAAGAAAATTAATAAACATTAGAGTGGATATTAATGAACTAGGGAATAAAAAAAGAATAGATAAAATATATGAAACCAAAAGGTGGTGTTTGGAAAAGGTTGACCAAATTAACAAGGCTTTACCTATGTGACCAAGGAAAACAAGATAGAAGATGCAAATTAATACAATAAGAAAATGAAAGAGGAGACAGTACTACAGACTTTATAGAAATAGAAAGGATTATAAACACTATGAACAACTGTATACCAACACATTAGATAACTTAGATGAAATAGATAAATTCCTAAAAGACACACTCTACCCAAATTGATTCAAGTAGACAGACAATCTGAATAAACCTATAACAAAAGAAGAAATTGAATCAGTGATCCAATGACTATGAATAAAATTTCAAACACAAAAGCCTTCATTGCTTAATTCTACCAAACATTCGAAAAGAAAGTAATACCAATTCTTTACCAACTTTTCCAGAAATATTGAAGAAGGGACTTCTCAATTCATTCTATAAGGCCAATATTAATCTGATACCAAAACCAGACAGAGGCATCATATGTGTCATATAAGAAAAGCAAACTACAGGCCAATATTTCTTATAAATATATACGCAGAAATCCTCAAAACAAACACAAAGCACTACCAAACCAAATCCAGTAACATACAAAAAGAACAATATAACATAGACAAGTAGGACTTAACCCAGGGATGCAAGCTTGGTGTAACATCTGAAAATTAATTAATGTAATACATCTTATCAACAGACTAAAAAGCCAAAATTGCATGATAGTATCAATAGGTAAAGAAAAAAAAGTCTCATAAAATCCAACACCCTTACTTTTTCATGATAAAACCACAAAAAAACCAGGAATACAACTTGTTTTAGTCAGTGCTCTCCACGGAAACAGAATAGAAAATATAAATTAATTAGTTTTTATTTAATTTCTTTATATATACAGATTATAAACCATATTCATATAAATATAAGTCAAGACCATAAGAAATCTGTTTTTTTTTTTCAAAAAATAATGCTAGGAAAACTGGATGCTCACATGCAAAAAAAATTAACATAAACCCATAACTTATGCCACATACAAAAATTAACTCAAGATAATTTAAATATCCAAATATCAGAGCTAAAACTATTTTTAAAAAGCATATGGGTAAACCTCCACAACCTTGTATTTGGCAAAGAATTATTCAATGTAATCCAATATGCCCAAACAATAAAATAAAAAATAGCCTAATTGGATTTTTTTAAAAATTAAAAACTTCTGTGCTGCAAAGCACATCATCAAGACAGTGAAAAGAGAGATGGGCACTGTCTCTCATGCTTGAAATCCAAGTGACTCAGATGACTGAGGTGGGAGGCTTGGTTGAGGCCAGGAGTTTAAGGCTGCAGTGAGCCATGATCCAGCCACTGCATACCAACCTGGGTGACAGAGGAAGACCCTGTCTCTGAACAGAAAACAAAACAAAACAAGAATAATGTGAAGACAACTCACAGAATGAAATGTCTTTGCAGTTATGTATCTGGTGAAGGACTTGTTTCTAGAATACATAAAGAACACTTACAACTCAATGATAAAAATACAAATAAACTAATTTAAAAATACACAAAAGCTCTTAATATATTTTTTCCAAAGAAAATATACAAATGACCAAGATAACTGAAAATATATGTCCACACAAAAACTTGTCCACAAATGTTGATAGTAATATAATTCATGATAGCCTAAAAGTGGAAAAAATTCAATTGTTCATCCCTGGAAAAATGGATAAACAAACCATGGTGTATATATCTATACAATGGAATATTGTTTGGTCATAAAAATGAAATACTGATACATGCTGTAACATGAATGCATTTTGAAAGCATCATGCTAAGTGAAAGTATACAGTTACAAAATTTCACATATATGATTTTATTAATTTGAAAGTTCACAATAGAGAAATTTATAGAGATAGAAAGTAAATTAATAATTTCTTAGAGCTGAGTAGGAGATCTAAGGGTTAGGGGAAATAGTTTAAAAATATAAGCTTTTTCTGGAGATGATGAAAGTGTTTTAAAATTGTGGCAGTAGTCACATATATCTGTCAATATACAAAAAACACTGAACTATGCATTTTAAGGGGGAAAATTAAGGCTCCCCACTGATTGTTCCACTGGCAAGCACACCAATTTAACAACTGTCTACACCAAAAAGTACCTCAATTGAACCAAAAACCAGGTAAATACTCACAGTACCTGGTTTTAATTTTATATCACTGAAATGGGCAGTGATAGGTAGAAAAATAAACAGTCTTAAATTGCCAATGCTAACCCTTCCTCATACCCAAACAGCATGGCGCAGACAGTGTGCCGGGGAGAGGGAGAGCACAGTAAATGTGAGGCAGTGAACTCAGGACTGCCCTGTTATAGCAGAAAACAAAACTAAACCAAACTTAGCTGATGCCTGCCCATGGAGGCAGAATTTGAATCATCCATAGCCAGAGGGGAATAGTCATCATAGTGGTCCACACCAAGCCTCCCCACTATTTTCTAAAGTGCTCTGGGACTCTAAATTAACTTGGAAGACAGTCTAGGCCAAAAGACTGCAACTCCTAGACAAGTCCTAGTGCTAAACTGGGCCGAGAGCCATTAAACTGGGAAGGCAAACAGCTTACTGAGCCACCAGCTGGAGCAGCTGAGGTAATGCTGGCATCACCCTTTCACAGCCCCAGGCTTCACAACTGGTAGCTCCTCTCGAGGAGATGACAGGAAAGAATGGGGAGGACTTTGTCTTGCATCTTGGATACCAGCTCAGCCACAGCAAGATAGGGCACCAGTCAAAGTCATGAGTCCCCCTGTCCAAGCCCTGGCTCCTGGGCAACATTTTGGGACACGTTCTGGACCAGATGAGAACCTGCTGCCTTGAAGACAAAAACCCAGTTCTGGCAGGATTCATCACCAGCTAACTGAAGAGCCCTTGAGCCCTGAATCACTAGCAGCAATAACCACCTAATACCTCAAGGGCCTTAGGTGAGACTCTAAGAGACTTGCTGGCTCGACATAAGACTCAGCAAATTCCCAGCTGTGGTGTCAATGAGGCAAGACTTCTTCCACTTGAGAAAAATGAAGGAAAAAGTAAAGAGTACTCTGTCTTGTACCTTAGATACCAGCTTGGACATAGGGTTGTAAAATATTAAGTGGGCTCTTGGGATCCCCAATTCTAGGACTTGGTTCTTTGATGGCATTTCTGGACCTGCTCTGAGCCAGACAGGAGCCCACAAACCTTAAAGTTGAGACCCAGCCCAGGCAGTATTCACCATAAGCTCACTGAAGAGCCATTGAGTCTTAATGAAATATTGACGGGAGACTGGTAGTACTTCTCAAGGGCCTGTGGTGGTGGTGGCCACAAGATGAGTCTCCTCTGCCTTCAAAAAAGGAGGGAAGGATGAGAAGGATTGCACCTTGCAGTGTGAGTGCCAGCTCAACTGCAGTACAATAGAACACCAGGTAGAGTATTTATGTTTTTGACTTTAGTCTCTGGCTCCCAGATGGCACCTCTGGATATGGCCAGACCCTGGGTACACATTGCCCTGAAAAGAAGGACACAGGCCTGGCTGGCTTCACCATCTACAGACTGCAGAGCCCTAGGGGCTACAGCAAACATAGGTGACAGCCAGGGAGTTGTTAAAGCAGGTTTTGGGTAAAACACTGTGCTGTGCAGACTTCAGGTCTGACTTAGCACGGTATGAGTTGTGGTGTCCGTAGGAATGCTTGTGTCACTCCACCACAGCTCTAGTGGCTAAGAAAGAGAGAGAAACTCTGCCAGGCATGGTGGCTTGTGCCTGTAATCCCAGCACTTTGGGAGGCCGAGGAGGGTGGATCACCTGAGGTTGGGAGTTCAAGACCAGCCTGACCAACATGGAGAAGCCCCATCTCTACTAAATATACAAAATTAGCCAAGTGTGGTGGCACATGCCTGTAATCCCAGCTACTTGGGAGGCTGAGGCAGGAGAATTGCTTGAACCCGGGAGGCAGAGGTTGCGGTGAGCTGAGATCATGCCATTGCACTGCAGCCTGGGCAAAAAGAGCAATACTCCATCTCAAATAAAAAAAAAAAAAAATGAAAGAGAGAGACATTCCATTTGTTTGGGGAAAAAAAAATAAGAATAAGAAAAGAGGACAAGAGTCTCTGCCTGGCAATCTAGAGTATTCTGAATCTTTTCCAAGACCATCAAGAATGTGCCTCTATGAATCTGCAAGAACCACAGAATTACTGGGCTTTGGTCCCCCTTAAAGCAGATATAGCTTAAATCACAACACCCAAATGATGTCAAATATCTGGAAAACCTTCCCAAGAAGGAAAGGTACAAATAAGCCCAAACTGAGAGGACAACAATAAATACCTCACTCCTCAATTCACAGGCACAGATGTATATCAACAAGTGTAAAGGCCATTCAGGAAAACATGACCTCAGCAAATGAACTAAATTAGGTACCAGGGACCAATCCTGGAGAAACAGAGATATGTGACCTTTCAGATAGAGAATTTAGAAGTCACTGTTTTGAGGAAAATCAAAAACTGCAAGATAACACAGAGAAGAAAGAATTTTATCAGACAAATTTAACAAAGACATTGAAATAAATGAAAAGAATCAAGCAGATACTCAAGCTGAAAAATGCAATTGACATACTGAAGAATGCATCAGTCTTTTAATAACAGAATTCATCAAGCAGAAGAAAGAATTAGTGAGCATGAAGACAGGCTATTTGAAAATACACAGTCAGAGAAGAAAAATTGAGAAGAATAAAATCAATACAACACACCTACAGGATCTAGAAAATAGCCTCAAAAGGGCAAATCTAAGAGTTATTAGCCTTATCAAGGAGGTAGAGAAAGAGATAGGGGTGGAAGTTTTATTCAAAGGGATAATAACAGAGAATTTTCCATGCCTGGAGAAAGTTATCAATATACAAGTACAAAAAGGTTAGGGTAACCTCAACCCAAAGGCTCATGGTAACCTCAAACCAAAAAACATACGACAAATACACAAAAAATAAAAAGCAAGAAACTAAATCACATCACCAGAGAAAGTCACCTTCACTAAAAGGAAGGCAAGAAGGAAAGAAGGAAGAAGAGAGCAAAAAAAAAAAGAAAGAAAACAAATAACAACATGGCAGAAGTAAGCCCTTACTTAACAATATAACATTGAACGTAAATTGATTAAATTTTTCAATAAAAAGGCATAGAGTGGCTGACTGGATTTTATAAAAATGACCTAATGAACTGTTGCCTATAAGAAACACACTTTAGGCCAGCACGGTGGCTGATGCCTGTAATCCCAGTTCTTTGGGAGGCTGAGGTGTGTGGATCTCCTGAGGTCAGGAGTTCAAGACCAACTATGGCCAACATGGTGAAACCCCCTCTATACTAAAAATACAAAATAAGCTGGGCATGGTGGCGCGTGCCTGTAATCCCAGCTACTCAGGAGGCTGAGGCAGAAGAATCACTTGAACCCGGAGGCGGAAGTTGGAGTGAGCAGGGATCACGCTACTGCACTCCAGCCTGGGTGACAGAGCAAAAGTCTGTCTCAAAAAACAAACAAACAAACAAAAAAGCACACTTTACCTATAAAGACACACATAGACTAAAAACAAAAGGATGGAAAAGATATTCTATGCCAATGAAAAACAAAGAACAGCAGAAGTAGCTATACTTATATTAGACAAAATTGATTTCAAGACAAAAACTATAAGAAGAGATGAGGAAGGTCACTATATAACAATAAAGCGGTTAATTCAGCAAAAGAGTTTAACAATTTTATGTGTAATTGCACCCAACACTAGATCACCCAGATATATAAGCAAATATTGTTAGAGCTAAAGAGAGAGATCAGCCTCCATATAATAATAGCTAGAGACTTCAATATCTCACTTTCAGCATTGGATAGATCTTGCAGACATAAAATCAACAAAGAATATTGGACTTACTCTGCACTATAGGCCAAATGGACCTAATATATATTTACAGAACACTTCATCTAATGGTGGAAGAACACATACTCTTTTCCTCAGCACATGGATCATTCTCAAAGATAGACCACATTTTAGTTAACAAAATGCCTTAAAACTTTCAAAAAAATTGAAATAATATCAAGCATCTTCTCTCACCACAATGGCATAAAACTATGAAACAATATCAAGAGGAATTTGGGAAACTACACAAACACATGAAAACAAAGCAAGATACTCTTTAATGACCAGTAGGTTAATGACAAAATTAAAAAAGAAATTGAAAAGTTTCTTGAAACAAAAGTTGGAACACAACATACCAAAATCTATGGGATACAGTGAAAGCAGTACTAATAGGGAAGTTAATAGCTGTAAGAACCTATGTCAAAAGAGAAGAAAAGCTTCAAATAAACAACCTAGTGTTCCATCTTAATGAACTAGTGAAGTAAGAGCAAACTAAACCCCCTATTAATAGAAGAAAAGAAATAATACAGATCAGAGAAGAAATAAATACATTTGAAATAAAGAAAGCAATAGAAAAGATTAATGAAATGAAAAGTTGGATTTTTGAAAAGATAAAAAAAAACTGAGAAAACTTTAGCCAGACTAATTAAGAAAAACAGAGAGAAAACCCAAATAAATAAAAATTACAGACGAAAAAGGAGACATTACAACTAGTAATTACAATTAATATTACAAGTAATAGTGAAGAAATTTAAAGAATCATTAGTTGCTACTATGAGAAACTTTATGCCAATAAATTGGAAACTCTAGAAGAAATGGACAAATTCCTAGGTACATATAACCTGCCAAGACTGAACAATACAAAAATTTAAAACCTCAACAGACCAATAACACATAACAAGATTGAAGCCATAATAAAAAGTCTCCCAGTAAAATAAAGTCTGGGGCCTAATGGCTTCACTGCTGACTTCTAAGAAACATTTAAGGAGAAACAAATAGCAATCCTATTCAGATTGTTTCAAAAAGCAGAGGAAGAGGGAATGCCTCCAAAATCATTCTACAAGGCTAGTATTATCCTATACTAAAACCAGACAAAGACACATCAAAAGAAGAAGAGGAAGATGAATAAGAAGAAGAAGAAGCAGAAGAAGAAGCAGAAGAAGAAGAAGAGGAAGAAGAAGAGTAGTAGTAAAAGAAAGAAAGAAAGAAAAAAGAGAGAGAGAAAGAGAAAGAAAAAGAGAAAGAGAAAGAAAGAAAGAAGGAAAGAAAGAGAAAGAAAAAAAGAAAGAAAGACTACAAGCCAATATTTCTGATGGATTTTGATGTAAAATCATCAATGAAATACTAGCAAACCAAATTCAACAATATATTAAGAAGATTTCTCATCACGAACAAGTGGGATTTCTCTCTGTGATGCAAAGATGGTTCAACATAGGGAAATCAATCATTGTGATACATCGTAGCAACAGAATGAAGGACAAAAAACATGATAATTTCAACTGGTGCTAAAAAGGCATTTGATTAAATTCAATATCACTTTATAATAAGAATCCTCAAAAAAACTGGGTATAGAAGAAACACACCTCAGCATAACAACATCCAGTTATGACAGACCAAAAGCTGGTTTCATGCTGAATGAGGAAAAATGGAAAGCCTTTCCTCTAAGATCTGGAACACAACAAGGATGCCTAATATTACCACTGTTACTCAACAGAATTTGGAAGTCCTAGCTAGAGCAATCAAATAAGAGAAATAAATAAATTGCATCCAAATTAGAAAGGAAGAATTCAAATTCTCCTTGTTGGCAGGTGATATGATCTTATATTTGTAAAAACTAAAGACTCCATCAAAAAACTATTAAAACTGATAAATAAATTCAGTAAAGTAGCAAAATACAAAATCAACATACAGGAAACAGTAGTATTTCTATATGTCAACAGTGAACAATCTGAAAAAGAAATAAAAAATTAATCTCATTTATGGTAGCCACAAATAAAATTAAATATTATGGAATTAACTTAATTCCAAGATAAGTTGAAAATTCTCTATAATTAAAACTATAAAACAGTGATCAACAAAACTGAAGAGGACTCAAAGAAATGGAAATATATTATTCCATGTTTATGGTTTGGAAGAATCAATCTTGTTAAAATGTCCATACTACCCAAAGCAAGCTACAGACTCAATGCAATCCCTATCCATATATCAATGATAATTTTCACAGAAATAGAAAAAAATGATCCCAATATTTATATGGAACCACAAAAGACCCAAAATAGCTAAAACTCTCCTAAGCCAAAAGAGTAAAACTGGAGGAATCTCACTACCTGACTTCATATATACTACAGAGCTATAGTGACCCAAACAGCATAGTATTGGCATAGAAACAGACACATAGACCAATGGAACAGCAGACAGAACCTAGAAACAAACCCACACACCTACAGTGAACTGATTTTTTAACAAAGGTGCCAAAAGCATACACTGAGGAAAAGAGAATCTTTTCAATAAACGGTACTAAGAAAACTGGATATCGATATGCAGAAGAATGAAACTAGATCCCTATCTCTTGCCATGTACAAAAATAAAATCTAAATGGATTAACGACTTAAATCTAAGACTTCAGACTATGAAATTACTACAACAAAACATTGGGAAAAATTCCCAGGACATTGGTCACGGCAAAAATGTCTTGAGTGTATAAGTAAATGTGGTACTTACACACAATGGAGTCCTTATTTTTCAGCCATAAAAACAAGTGAAATCCTGTCATTTGCGACGTGGGTGGAACTGAAGATCATTATGCTAAGTGAAATAACCCAGGCACAGAAAGACAAGCAAAGGCGACACAAGGAAAAACGAACAAATAGGATCACATTGATGCGGGATTTTTTGTCCCTTAGTTCAGCTAAAATCCAGGTTCTTGTCACATGACCAGGAAAAATTAGGCATGCGGACACATGGAAACGTGAGGAGAGCAGAATTTATTAAAAGAAAACTGTCAGCAAAAAAAAGGGGGGGGATTGGTCAACAAGCTCCTACCTTACAGACTGAGTACCAGGCCACCACACACACCAGCTGAAGAGGTCAGGCTCCTTCCCACCTGCATAAGGCGTGTATTTCCGGTAGCTCCAGGGCATTCTCCCAGTGCACAGGCAGGCCCCCAGTCTATTGTGGGCATGTCCAGACAAGACCCTGGGCAGGTTCCCTCATTTGCACAAAATCAACTGATACAAACACTTGTGGGGTGGATCGGAGATCCTCTGGGGATCCTCCCTTATCTGCCTCCTGCGTCTATCAGCATCAAGTTAAAAAGCTTCTGCACAAGCAAAGAAAACAATCAACAAAGACACAACCCACAAAATGGGAGAAAATATTTGAAAACTACCCATCTGACAAGGAATTAATAACCACGATATATACAAAGCTAAACAACTGTATGGAAAAAAATCTAATAATCCGATTAAAAATGGACAAATGATTTGAATAGACATTTTTCAAAAGAACACATACTATTGGCAAACAGGCATATGACAAGGTGCTCGATCTCATTGATCATCAGAGGAATGCAAATCAAAACTACAATGCAATATTATCTCACCCAGTTAAAATGGCTTATAGCCAAAAGATAAGCCAAAATATCAAAATGATTTATTATGAAATTAGACAAGTTGATGCCATAATTCACATAGAAAAAAATCTAAGTATATCCAATAAAACCTTTAAAAATAAATGGGGGCAGACTAATTTTGCAAGATATTAAAATATACTCTAAATCCTCTGTAATTAAAAACCTGTGAAGCCGGGTGTGGTGGCTGACGCCTGTAATCCCAGCACTTTGGGAGGCCAAGACAGGTGAATCATGAGGTCAGGAGATGGAGACCAGCCTGACCAACATGGTAAAACCCCAATCTCTACTAAAAATACAAAAGTTTGCCAGGTGTGGTGGCACGTGCCTGTAATCCCAGCTACTCAGGAAGCTGAGGCAGGAGAATCACTTGAACCCGGGAGTCTGAGATTGCAGTGAGCCGAGATTGTACCACTACCCTCCAGCCTGGGCAATAGAGCGAGAGTCCGTCTCAAAAAAAAAAAAAAAAAAGTGTGATACTGGTTCATGAATAAAAGATATATTATTGAAATAGAACAGAAAAAAAACAGAAACACAACTGTGTGCATTTGAAATTTAGTATATGAATAGAGTGGCATCATAAATCACTGTAGCAAAGATAGACTATTTTAGTTAATAAAAATACAAGGACAAGAGTGTATACATTTGGAAATAAAAAAGATAAAATTAGATTTATACCTTACACCCTTTTCAAAAATAAATTTCAACTGAATCAATGATCTAAATGTAAAACATCCAATTCTACAAGTATTAGAAGTATACCTGTCTTAATTACTTTCTAAACTTAATATAGGGGAGGGCTCTCTAAATGTGGCTCAAAATCTGGGGCAATTTTTCAAAAAAACTGCTGATTTTATATTCATAAAATTTCTAAAAATTCATGGCAAAAGCACTTTATGAAAAAAGTAAAACAAAGTAAAAGACAGTTGACAAACTGGGATAAAATATTCTACAGACAAAGGACTAATATCTCCAATATGTTAAAAAATACTTTTTAAATTGAGAAAAAGGGATTCAAATACTCAATAGAGAAAGAGAGAAAAACGATAAAAATTCCCTCAGAAGAGTATTAAAATGACTACCAAAACATATGAAAATTTTTCCAACTCTTACAGTGAGATAAATGCAAACTAAAATTCTGTATCAGATTGACATTTAATAAATGTATGTCATCATATTCTGCTGCCAAAGCTAGAGCAAGCAAATCCTTTCATAGAATCCTGGTGGGAATTTAAACTTGTAAAATCCTTCTGGAAGGAAATTTGGAAAAACCTAACAAAACTACATATACTACTTTATTTTGGTCCTCCAATTCCACTTACAAGAACCTTCTCTGGTGCTAGACTTCCAATAATATGAACTATATAAGCACAATGCTCATAGCAGCACTGGTTTGTAATTGCAAAACAATGGGAGTAAACTAAATGTCCATAGGTAAGATAGCAATTTAATAAAATATGGTTACTTTATACATTGAAGTACTAAGCAGTTGTAAAAAAAATGAGAGAACTCTTTGAACTAATATTAAGGATCATATTAAAAGTCGTATTTTAGTATTAACTTATACTAAGGATGGCTACTGACTGGAAGCAATCCTTAGATTCTAGAGACTACTGGATATCACTGTGTATTCGCTGAGAAAAGTTGAGAGCCTGAGTCATACATGCAAATAAAGTGTAAATGAAGTCTTCCAACAACTGGAATGAGCTTGCAAGTGGATTATTCTGCAATCAAGCCCACATATGAGATGTGGCCTGCACCTTGACTACAGCTTTATGCAACCTTGAGCAGAGGAGCCAGGTAAGCAGAGAAAAGTCTCCCGATCTCTCACAACTGTGAGATATAGTGGGTGTTGTTTTAAGTCTCTATACTTGTGGTAATTTGTTTCATAGCCATAAAAAACCAATACAGTGATATAACGAAAAAGTTGCAACTTTACACAGGATGTCACCTGAAACAAGTGATCAACGCTTATACCACCAGTTATGAGATGTGGATATCATGTACACTCTGTTCCACTGGGAAGGAAACATCATCACTTTTGTTGTAATATTGCCAACTGAATAGCTTTAATGTAATTACAGGTAAACTACAGATAAATATAAATTGAGAGACAGTTTACAAAATAACTCTTCAAAATTATTAAGGTTCTGGAAGACAAAAACAGACTGAGGATGTGCCGGAGTCCGTAGGAGATTGAAGGACACCTAACACTAAATGTAAAGTGCTATACCAGATTGGATACCAGGAAGGAGAAGAGTATTAGTAGGAAAATTAGCAAAATTTGAATAAACTCTGTGATTAATTAATAGCATTATTTCAGTGTTGTGATAAGTTTATAGTATTGATAAGTGTACTATAGCTATGTCAGATATTAACATTAGTGTATAAAGAATAATGGGAATTCTTTTTAGCATGTTTACATCTTTCATGTAAAATTATTTGAAAATAAAAAATTAAAGAAAAACAAGACAGTGCATGTCATAATCTTAATAAAACCAAGGAACCAGAATTAGTAGAAGCACACAAGGAGAATTTAAAACAGGCATGACTGATATAGAAAAAAGAAAGGAAGTCATAACCATAAAAAGAACTAGATATATAAAAAGAAATAATATATATATAACTTTATAAATTAAAATGATTATTACATAGTTTAAAGCCATCATATTAGATAAAAATTATAATGAATTTAATTGAAGAGGAAGTTATAGAGTGTGTCAAATGGAAGGGGGACAATAATTGTATGTTTCAAAATAGCTAAAGAGAACATTTGGAAAGTTCCCAAAACAAAGAAATGATGAATGTCTGAGATGATGGCTATACTAATTACACTGATTTGATCATTATACATTGTATGCATGTATCAAAATATTACATGTACCTGATAAATATCTACAAAGATTATGTATCAATTAAAAATAAAAAATTATAGAAATGAAGAGACATGAAGCACACAGAAGAACCAATATCTTTCTGAGTTTGAAGTAAAAAAAAAACACTGAAAAAAGCTCAGTGACATTTTAGAATTCCAAAGGTAAAGACAAATTCCTAATGTCTCCAAAAGAGAAAAAAAGATTACTATTTAGAAAGAAATTAAAAGTTAAAATCACATTGGCATTAGACCTCTTATAAGACATGTTTAGGAAATTAGAAAAAATTATAGAAGACACTGGAAGAAACATTCAACGTTCCAAAGTAAAATCACTTTAGATCTATCATTGTACACATTTAAGCCAACATTGAAATAAAGATAATTTGAGGATATTTAAGAACTATTTTTGTATCTAGAGGTCGTCTGTGTTATGTTTAGCAAAAAAGAAAATATTGCAAAATAGAAAATGTGTTTGGAAATACAAATAGATGAGACATAAAATCAGTAGTGGAAAAAAAACAACAGCATTGATTTTAGTTGGCTCAATAATTTTTGACAAAGAACCTAGAAAGTAAGGGTAATTACTTCACCATGAAAGAGTGGGCATACACAAAGCAAAAATTACAATGTTAGAAGTACATTAAAATACATAATTAATCATGATAACATCCAAATAAACATTTAGTTCAATACACACAAGATTTACAAAAGCAATGTAATATCCTCATGAGAATATGAAAATATATTAATTATCTGTCTAGAAATGTGCAGGAGAAGGAAAATTAAAATGTGGTAAAGTTGTTTGCTTTTTTATTTTACTTTATTTTATTTTATTTTTTTTGAGACAGAGTCTCACTCCGTCACCCAGGCTGGAACGCATTGGCAGGATCTCAGCTCACTGCAAGCTCCATCTCCTGGATTCACGGCATTCTCCGGCCTCAGCCCCTCGAGTAGCTGGGACTACAGGCACCCACCACCACACCCGGCTAATTTTTTGTATTTTTAGTAGAGACGGGGTTTCACCGTGTTAGCCAGGATGGTCTGGATCTCCTGACCTCGTGATCCTCCCACTTTGGCCTCCCAAAGTGCCGGGATTACAGGTGTGAGCCACTGACTGCCTCTACATACTGAGAAACTGTAAACATGAATCCATGTGTGTTACAGTTAACGTTACCAGGATAATAGAAATGCTTGTGATATATTACTGCAAATATTTATATTTTTACTACATATAAAATTTTGCAAACAGTAGTTGAACAATCCAGAAAAGGCAGGATGATATTATAACGTCAAATATTCACTCAGCCTTACCTATAGCCAGTGTGAGCATTTGCAGACATTATCTCTGATGACTTCTTATCTTTGAGTAAAATATTTTGGCGGTCTCTTACCCATCTTGATAGCAGCAGGGTCCATGGAGATCAATCAAAGCTTCAGGCTATCATGATTGCCAGAAATTCAAATCAGCTTGAAATAGCACCCAACCAGGAGGAGCTTCACTTTCTTCCAGACCTGGGATTTTCTTCCAAGCATCAGTGTCTCAGGCAGAGCAAGTAAGGCATAGTGGATGCGTAAACTTTATTACTTATGTATGCTAATTATTCATGTTACAGGAGATTGAACTATTTTGGACTTGCTGCATTCTCTCTTACTTACAAACTCAGGCCCACACTTCTGTGATCTCACTTGTGGTTTTGTGTTTAGGTATTAGTTTTTGTATTTTCCTTCAGAATTTTTGAAATCAAAAACTTACACAAAAGTTGTAATTCTAGTCAAAGAACATTTTTCCTGAACTATCTATGTGGTAATGACCTGATTCCCCATTATCCTTAAACACTTTATTGTATATTTTTTACAAACAAGAAAATCCTCCTACATAGCGAAAATAAAAAGAATTGGTATCATAAATTAACATTAACCATATGTTCCATCTAATCTTCATGCCCCACTCAAGTTTTACTAGTTGTCCATTAGTTTATGTAAAGTAATAATTTGTAATTCATGATTACTCATTTTACTTAATATGTCTCTTTAGTTCTCTTCAAACTGGAACAATTCCTCAGCCTTTCCTTGTTTTTCCATTCTTTAACCCTTTTGGAAATTACAAGCCAGTTGTTTTTTAGGAATGTTGCCCAATTTTGGTTTCTAATTATGGGTTGCCTTATGATGAAACTCAAGTTCTATATTGATGTAGTTTGGCTGTGTCCCCACCCAAATCTCATCTTCAATTGTAACGCCCATAATTCCCACGTGTTGTGGGATAGATCTGGTGAGAGATAATTGAATCATGGGGGTGGTTTCCCTCATACTGCTTTCATGGTAGTGAATCAGTCTCTTGAGATCTGATGGTTTTATAAAGGATTTCCCCTTTCACTTGGCTCTCATTCTCTTGCCCGCCACCATGTAAGGAGTCCCTTTGCTGTTATTTCATCTTCCACCATAATTGTGAGGCCTCCCCAGCCATGTGGAACTGTGAGTCCATTAAACCTCCTTCTTTTATAAATTACCCAGTCTGGGGTATGTCTTTATTAGCAGCATGAGAACAAACTAATAAATATATATTTGGCAGAAATTCGGCAAATGTGATGTGGTATTCTTCTCATTGCATCCTGTCTGGTAACAAAGATTTAAATTTGTCCTGTTATGAATGATTTCTACTTGGATCACTGATATCTGCCAGGATTCATGGATTTATTTTCTTCAGTAGACTATAATTCATTACTATTATTTTGATATACATATTGTCTATAATTTGTTCAGTGGAAGGTTATTTAAAGTGGTTCTTGTGTCTTTTTGAAATGTCTCTATTACTCACTGAACACATTCTTACTTTCTGGTGTAAAAGGTGTCGTAAGTGCATTTTGTAGTTTCTCTTTGGCTGTCTTGAAATCAGATATTTTTCCAGAGCCATGTTTCCTTTTAATGATGAATGTTATTTAGAAGCCGAGATTTAGATGCTATGTGTGCTCATTGCTACTAAAGTGTCACTACTCCAAGGTCAACAAAGAGTCATTTTCATCTCTATTTATTTCTCTACCTATATACATGAGTTCCCAGTAATAACTTCAATTCCAATCCCATACCTTAGCAAGTAGTTTAGCTTTTGCCATTTCTACATTTTTTTTGTTGGTAGTTGTACCTTGTTTTTGATGACAGTTGAAAAATAAAGCTGCTGTTATCCTTATAACATATGTAAAATTCCCCAATATGTACCTATTCAATTATATTTCCTTGTGGCCTCTGATTCACCATGTTGGGCCACTCCTCAGCGTGGACAATTTCCTTACCCTGTTAGTGCTCTGGCACCATGCACCAGGTCAGCCCTTCAATGTGAACACTCTCCTTACTTTCTTGGACTTTGACACACCACAGTAGAGGTGTGGAAGCCCTCCTCATCCTGCTCACTCTCTGACACCTTATATCAAGCTGCCTGCCAAGGGTATACTTCTCACTATGATCAAGCTCTGACATCTTGCTTTGGGTCATTGTTTTCACCAACTGTCAACTGGAGATACCTACCTTGATCACTCCCACCTAATGGATTTAGGATTGAATTGTTCAAGAGGTAACAATGAAAGAACACTCATTTGAGTTTTAAATGTAAAAAATATTATTTTAATGTAAAATATGTATCGAGATAACTGCATATTTGCACGCAAACTTGAGAACAACTACACAGAAATACCAGTGTACATTTTACATGGTTACACAATTACACCAATGGTAACATTTTGTAAAAGTATAGTGCAACATCACAAACAGAATACTGACATCAATATATGAAACTAATCTTATTCAGTTTCCCAGTTTTAGTTTATTCATTGTATGTGTCTCCATGGATGTTTAGCTCTGTTGAGTTTTATCACTAGTGCAAGTTTGTGTATTCCCCATCACAGCTAAGATACTGTAGAGTCCCATCACCACAAGGATCCCATTGTCACCCTTTTATAACTGTACTCAAATTCTTCCTGCCTTTTCCCACTTTATCCCCAACACATCGCAATCACTATTCTTTAATTCTAAAATTTTGTCATTTCAGAATGTTGTATAAATGGCATCTTGCAATAAATAACTTTTTGAAATTTGCTTTCTTTGCTTGGTATAATTCCAAATAGATCACCCAACTTGTTGCTCAAATCAATAGTTCATTCCTTTTCCTTAATGAGTAGTGTACCATGGTATGGTTGTTATCACTACACAGTATATATTATACAACAAACTTTTACTTATATAATGTTCAAACACAGACATGAATATTAGTTTATAACTTTGAATAGCATTTAGTTTTGAGGAAAAGGAGTATCTAGGAGGTTCCATGAAGGGATCTTCTCAAATTCTCAAAGAGTAATGTTTTATTCCTCACTCTATTTCTTGGTTATATAAGAGGGCTCACTGTGAAAATTCATAAAGCTGCATCACTATCATTTGTTCACTTTGCTTATGCACTAATACTTTAATATAGTGAAAATATAAAGTAAATATGAAAGGAAAATTAAAATATTCAATAACTTTAAATTCTTTATATAAAATAGAAATGATATTCAAAGTTAAAATTAAATGTCTTAATTAAGCAAACTAGATGCAATACTCCTGGAACACTTTACTACTTAATGTATAAAGAATATTTGTAAGCCAATTAGAATAAAATGTCACTGTAATCACAATAACTAATACAGCAAAACATAGTCATTTCTTTCTAAAAGAACAACCAAAACCATAGTAGCTAGCAACATAGCAATAAGAAATGCATAAGTAGAAAACTTGAGAACTTTGCTAAAGGACATAAAATACAACTTAAAGTAATTGAGAGACAAACTATATTTTGAATAAATACCAATAGGAACAAAGAAGTTATCCTCCAGAGCTTGCTATGGAATAGAAAGAAGAGTATAGAGAAATGTATAATTCCATTTATGTGAAAAAATAAAGATAAGATTAGATGTATATGAGTACAGGCATAATTGCAGAGAAAAAGGACTGTAGAGGCAAACATCAGGCTCCTACAAGTCCTTATCTCTGCTCTAGAGAATTTTAGAGAATATATTTGTATGTGTGTAGACAGGGATGTGGGAAAAGTATTATTAGATATTGTTATGAATTGATGGGAATATATTACTTAGAATAAAGGGAAGGTAAAATATACAAAGATGCACTCATACAGAAAAATTCATACAGTTAAATATATGAATGAATGTGTTTAAACATATATGCTATATATTTTTAATTAAAGATATACAGCATTTTCTGAATAACAAATATGTCTTCTTTTATGTGAGAAAGGGAAATAAATACATTCAGGTAAGACCCCAGGTATCAAGGAAAATGAAGACGCTGAGCAACTAGAGATGGAATCTTGAGAAAGAAAAGTAAAAGAATCTCAGCAGACACAAATAAGATTGAAATTACTTTTACCTTAGTCCTGATATCCCTGGATATGTACAGATTCTTCACATGCCTATACAAAACACATATGACTGATTCCCAAATTAATCAGGGTCAAAAATGAATCCAAAGAAGAAACATTTACTAATAGTTCCTACAAATTTAGCCTATAAATCACACTATTTGAAGATTTTAGATCTATGAAAAATATAGTTTAAACTCTGTGTATCAGTAATGGGCAGTTTCTAAACTCCAAACTGATAGAGGAGAAAGGAATGTGAAGATCAGAAGACTCTTACTGAATCCCGCAGATATATGAGAATTCTCTGTGTTCAAAAGGGCAGCATTTGAGTGGAGGTGGTGTGCATGGTAGGCTGTTGATGGAAGGACCATAGCAAATGTATAAAGAATTCTCAAAACTCAACAGTAAAAGAATCAATCCAACTTGTAAAATGGTAAAAGATATGAATGGATATTTCACTGAGGAGGATATATAGATAGCAAGTAAGCATATGAAAAGATGTTCAGATAATTATTGATTAGGGAAAAACAGATTGAAGCCACCATTAGATATCATAACATTCAGATCAGAATGACTAAAAAAAGTGGCAGCACAAAATGGTGGTAAAGATGCAGAGAACTAGATCACTCAGATATTAATGCTGGGAATGGAAAATGGTACACCTGCCCTGGAAGACAGTTTGGCAGTTTGTTGTAAAACTAAACATATAATTTTCATACAACTTAGGGATTGAACTTTTGGACAATTGTCCCAGAAAAATGAAAATGTATGTTCCCATGTAAACCTAAACCTTTTATAGGGGCTTTATTTCTAATAGCTAAAAACTAGAAAGAGTCCACATATCCTTCAACAGGTGAATGATTAAACAAACTGTGGTACGTCCAAACCATGTAAGATCTTCTTTTCGGCAACCCTTTCAACACTAACACTGGCAAGAATGTGGAGCTACAGGAACTCTCATTCATTGCTGGTGGGAATGCAACATGGTACAGTCACTTTGGAAGACAGTTCGGCAGGTTTTTACAAAACTAAACCTACTCTTACCATACAATCCAGCAATCTTACTCTTTGTCATTTAGTCAAAAGTGTTGAAAACTTATGTCCACACAAAAATCTGCACACAGATGTTTATAACAGCTTTATTCATAACTGTTAAAACTTGAAGCAACAAAAATGTCCTTCAGTAATAAATGGATAAGTAAACCATGGTACATCGAGACAAAGGGATATTATTCTCTGACAATAAAAGAGCCATCAAGTCATAAAAAGACATGGATGAACATCTAATACGATAGTGAAGTAAGTGAATCTAAAAAGGCTACATACCATATGATTCCAGCTATAGGACATTCTGGAAAAGGCAAAACTATGGAAATAGTACAAAGATTAGTGGAGTCAGAGGTTGGGAGGAGAAAGGGATGAAGAAGGGGATCACAGGAACTTTAAGGAAGTGAAAGTATTCTGTATGCTGAAGACAAGTCATTATACATTTGACCAAATCTATAAATGAACAACATCAAGAGTGAACCCTAATGTAAACTACGGACTTGGAGTGATAATGATGCGTCAATATAAGTTCATCAATTGTAATAACTACACCACTTTGATGCAATATGTTGATAGTGGGGGAGGTTGTGCATATTTGGGAGCCAGGAATATTTAGATGGTACAGTAAAAGCAAAGTTTTCACAATCTGATTCATGTAAGGCAATATGAAAAAAACAATCTTTAAGATCACTAACTATCAGAGGCCAATTTTTAGGTATTAAAGCAGGGGAAGGCATGCCAGGTTGGATGGCTCCCATGGGTTTAATTACAGTCACTGCAATGGCCATCACTGCAATGGCCACCTCTGCCAGAATGGCGTTACATCAATCTATTCAAACAGCTCATTTTGTTAATGATTGGCAAGCCAGTTCCACCCAAATGTGGAATTCTCAACAAAGCATTGATCAAAAATTGGCTAATCAAATTAATGATTTAAGACAGTCAGTTATTTGGCTTGGAGATTGGGTAGTGAGTCTTGAACATCACATGCAAATGCAGTGCGATTGGAATACTTTGGATTTCTGTATCACCCGTATTCCTATAACGAGACTGATCATTCATGGGAAATCGTCAAAGGACACCTTCTGGGTAGGGAAGATAATTTATCATTGGACATAACTAAATTAAAAACAAATTTTTGAAGCCTCTCTAGCTCACCTATTCATTGTGCCTGGAGCTGAGGCTTTAGATCAGGTGGCAGAAAATCTTTATGGATTAAACCCCAGGACTTGGATTAAGTCTATTGGGAGCTCCACTGTAGTAAATTTTGGAATTATGTTTCTCTGTTTAATCAGCTTGTTTTTAGTGTGCTGGACCAGTCAAAAAATCCTGCATCAAAATCAAGAGAATGAACAAGCCTTCATTGCCATGGCACATTTATATAAAAAGAAAGGGAGAGATGTTGCGGGAAGTCAGGGACCCTGAATGGAAGGACTGGCTGAAGCCATGGCAGAAGAACATAAATTATGAAGATTTCGTGGACATTTATTAGTTCCCCAAATTAACACTTTCATAATTTCTTATGCCTGTCTTTACTGAAATCTCTGAACATAAATTGTGAAGATTTCATGGACACTTATCACTTCCCCAATCAATACCCCTGTGATTTCCTATGCCTGTCTTTAATCTCTTAATCCCATCATCTTCATAAGCTGAGGAGGATGTATGTCACCTCAGGACCCTGTGATGATTGCGTTAACTGCACAAATTGTTTGTAGAGAATGTGTGTTTGAACAATATGAAATCTGGGCACCTTGAAAAAAGAACAGGATAACAGCAATGTTCAGGGAACAAGGGAGATAACCTTAAACTCTGGCTGCCTGTGAGCTGGGCATAACAGGGCCATATTTCTCTTCTTTCAAAAGCAAACAGGAGAAATATCACTGAATTCTTTTTCTCAGCAAGGAACATCCCTGAGAAAGAGAATGCATCCCTAAGGGGAGGCCTCTGAAATGGCCGCTTTGGGGATGGCTGTCTTTTGTAGTCATCGCTAAGGGATGAAATAAGCCCCAGTATCCCGTAGCACTCCAAGGCTTATTAGGACGAGGAAATTCCCGCCTAATAAATTTTGGTCAGACCAGTTGTCTGCTCTCAAACCCTGTCTCCCGATAAGAAGGTATCAATGACAACGCATGCCCAAAACTTCATTATCAATTTTAATTTCTCCCCGGTCCTGTGGTCCTGTGATCTCGCCCTGCCTCCATTTGTCTTGTGATATTTTGTTACCTTGTGAAGCATGTGATCTCTGTGACCCACACCCTATTCATACACTCCTTCCCCTCTTGAAAACCACTAACAAAAACTTGCTGATTTTACAGCTTGGGGGCATCACGGAACCTGCCGATATGTGATGTCTCCCCAGGAAACCCAGCTTTAAAATTTCTCTCTTTTGTACTCTGTCCCTTTATTTCTCAGACTGGCTGACACTTAGGGAAAATAGAAAAGAATCTACGTGAAATATCGGGGGTGAATTTCCCCCGATAGTACCTTATGCCCAATTTTGCTGTGAAGCCAAAACTACTCTAAAAATAAATATATTTTTAAAAATCACTTTCGTGCCCATGATCAGATATTGACAACATTTCAATTTCAATGTAGTGTTATTTACAAGTGTGTTCTGGGGAGTCAGCAAGTTCTTTGGTTTGAAAAGCAAGACATTAAAATATATCATAGTTACTTTCAGTTAAAGGAAAACACCAAATATTTGATGAAAATCATGTGGCAAATACGTATAACTATTCGAAGAAAAAGTAATATTTCAATGCTCTATACATGTGGTATAGTTCTCTGGTATTTATTTTAAAGTGCCTTTTTGTTACAGTTACATCAGATGAATTCTCAAAGATTTTGTGTTTTTCAGGACAATGAGTATAAAAAGAATACTAACATATTCTGAGATTTAAAGTACTTAATAAGGAGGTGTAGCTGGCCTTCAGGAATCATGTTTCGTTAATTCAATACAAAGCAAGAGAAGTTCGATGTTTTGCCTAGTAGTAGCACTTCAACCATTCAGAGTGTAAGGTCCAGAGAATGTAATTTCCAAAGTAGGTTAATAATTATTCTTCACCAGCAGCTATTCCCTGGGTCACACAGTCTTGCAACCCTGGTCATTATGAAAATTAAGCTGTGTCTATTATACATGTTTTGGGGAGAAAGGAAGAAACCATCTGAAGGTGTGCCATTTGGCATAATTTTTCTGAAACTTCTTTGAAGGAACTAAAACTATAGGAGCTCTGCAACTCTTCTGCAGGGGTTCAGTGAGGACTATTATGGGGAGATTACTACACCAATGCTCATGTTTATCTTCAGACACCATTCCTATCCACAGCTGCCACATACTGGGCAGTTTTCCAAATTTTTTTCTTTTCCCCAGTTTACTTTCCATCTTTCTTCCAAACTGCTCTACTTCCAGCTCAGGGGTAGTTGGTGTTACCTCATTGAAACATTTAATTAGTTCCTACACAGGAGGACTCCTCAGCATGAATTAAATCTTTGCCTGATGACTACATCCCCCAATCAGATCTTTTCAATATAATTTATTCCAGAAAACTCTGACATTTTGAGGACATTTGATATATCCTAAAACTTAAAAGAAAAAGTGTCACAATTTACACCATGGACAAAAAAATCATTTCAAATCAATTATCAACTTACCTGTAATAGTGGAGAGACAGGAGTTAAGAGATTAGAATTCAACTTGGAAGGACACACTCTCAGTGCAATTGCAAAGAACAGGTAGGGTACAGGAGGCAAAAAAGAGAAGGCAGGAGACCTTGTAAAAATATAGGCAAGAGCTTATGGAAGCTTTCACAGGGATAGTGTCACAGTGGAGTGGAACAGGCAGGGAGAGAATCCTTTTTTTTTTTTTTTGAGACGGAGTCTCACCCTGTCACCCAGGCTGGAGTGCAATGATGCGATCTCAGCTCACTGCAACCTCCTCCTCCCGGGTTCAAGCGATTCTCCTGCCTCAGCCTCCTGAATAGCCTGGATTGCAGGTGAGCACCACCACGCCCAGCCAATCTTTAGTAGAGATGGAGTTTCACTGTGTTGGCCAGGCTGGTCTTGAACTCCTGACCATGTGATCCACCCTCCTCTGCTTCCCAAAGTGCTGGGATTACAGGAGTAACCCACTGCACCTGGCCAATCCTAAGATTCTTAGAAGATATTTAGTGAGCAAAAGAAATCAGATTTGGTGACTGATAAGAAATGGAGAACTTTAGACAAACCCTAATGCTGGCAATACCTATAAAAACTGAACAAATTATGGGAAAAAAATTACAAATCCAAAATGAAGGCATTGGAGACCAATATAAGAATACAAAAACTAGGGATAATATGATCTTTAAAAAAAGAAAGCTACATGGTGTATTCCAGATGTACCTGGACTTTCACCTTTGTGCTCAGAAAGATGAAATCCAGGCAGATATTGACAATCTTACCAGACTGAAGAAGGAGGTAAGATGTTAGGAATGCAAGAATGGCTGGAAATTGGGGTAGTGGGGGAACTGGGGGTGGGGGGTATGTTTAAATTCCCAAGAGAAGAGAGTCACAGAAATCCAAAATTTACATGAAAATTCCTCATAAATTGTTGTCTAACTCATAAACTATGCACATGCCAGGTGCAGCTTCAAGAAATCCAAAGGAAAGCAACAAGCTGCAACTCCAAGAAATCTTTTGGAAAGAGCATACCAAAGATTTCAGAAGCTGCCACCACTGGAAAGGAAGTGTTTTGAGGTACAAATTCCTCCAAGTTAGAGGGGCTTGGTAAAAACATCAGGTTTTTATTGAAAATCCTGAAAGGCCAAACCCTAGGCATAAGGGCTAAACTAAACAAATCAGTTGTAATGAAGCCTGAATGTAACTCTTTACAGGGTCAAGGTGATCCTCCTTACTAAAGAAGATTTAACCTCTTTGGAGAATAAGATCTTTCACAGTCTCTATAATTCTTCATTCATAATTTTGTGTGCCTGACATTCAATAAGAAATTATGACTTAATTTAAAAAAGTGTCAATTGATTGGAAATCAACAAGTGAAAGAGACCCACAGGTAACTCTGATATTGGAATTTGCAGAGAAGGATATTAAAATAACCATCTTAAATAGGTTAAAGAAAACATAAGAAAAGACAGACAAAATGGAAGGAAGTAGACATTTTGATAGAAAAATTATAATCTATAAAAAAGTATGAAATCAACATTCAAAAATTCAAATACACAATGTTAAGAACTTAGTGGATGGTTTTAACAGCAGAAAATAGAACTAACAATATTGAATATAGGCCACCAGAAAATATTCAAACTGAAGTTAAACCCATCAATAATAATGCAAATTAGAATACTGGGATGTACATAGAATTTAAACT
This sequence comes from Gorilla gorilla gorilla, assembly GCF_029281585.2. Lineage (NCBI taxonomy): Eukaryota > Metazoa > Chordata > Mammalia > Primates > Hominidae > Gorilla > Gorilla gorilla. Next base: position 93,800,205 of record NC_073232.2, on the reverse strand, counting down.
CCAAGGGAAATATATAGAAATAATTGGAATATGGAAAATTACAGCCACAAGGAAAACATCCCCACAAGGAATACTGGAAATAATTTTTATCTTAACTGGGGGTTAGTTACGTGTGTGCAGACATAACTGAAAATGTATTGAACCCTGCAGTTAAAATAATTGAACTTATTTTGTTACTGAAGTAAGAATTTACTCAACGCAATATAAACATGCATCCCTAGATTGTCTTTCTCTACCTTTCTGCCTTCGTTCCTGTCTCCTACTCTGCTGCTTGTCATTTTCCTCCACAATAAACCATCTGCTCCTACATCATTTTCTTGAATTCTCCTGTATTTGATGAGTCAAGGCTGAAGCAAAAACCTGTTGCCTTGCTTTGTTTTTCTAAACCACCAAAAATGTTTTTATTTTTCCCTTGTCCTTGAATGCTACTGAGGTTGTTTACGGATTTTAAAGAATTTGGAAGCTATTATATTTTAACCACCATTGTTGTCAATGAGATAAGTATCTGATGCCAATTTTATCTTTACTCGTGAAATTTTTGCCCTCTCTCTGCTCACTTTTTATCCTTTAAGTTCTGAAATACCACTACTATGTCTAGATTTTTCTCTCTGTTAACCATGTTTTAACTCTGCAGATACAAGTCTTTCTTTAACTTTAGTAATATATAATTTATATTATTTATTATGTCTTTCACTTAAAGTTTCTAAATGGCTTTCATTTTCCACATTACGTTTTCCATTACATTTTTAATTGGAGAAAAAGGGAAGTTTAGACTTTCATAATTATGCTTTTTCTTATGACAAAACAAAATGGTTCATAGAAATGTATATTTTATAAACATTTTTAAAAAGTCATGACAGCTACCCACATCTGAACCTGTATCACTAACACAACCATAAACATATCTCAGGAAGCTCCTGGTAGCATTCAGGTTTTCCAAACCCTCACTAGACATTTCTACATAATTCCTTTCTGATCACCAAGATATTTTCTATCATAGTGTCTACAACTTATGAGAACTGATGTCAGTATTTAAATTCAAGAGTTCAAGATCAACAAAGGACACTTTTATTTAGAAATGGACTCATCAATTTTTGGTTACAAAGAAACATGTCTTGTGATGGGTTTTCTCTTGTTTATTGTTTGCCTGTACCATTATATATATATATATATATATATATATATATATATATATATGCTTTTATTTATATATATATGCTTTTATTTATATATATGCTTTTATTTATATATATGCTTTAATTCATTCTTTGTATTCTTAATAATAGCAACGTGAAGTGGAAAGGCTGGATTTTAGATTCCATTTTCTTATATTATCTGATATCACAAAACTGCATTTTAAGAACAGTACTGTAGAAACAATAAGTACCTTGTTTCTTGGCTTCAATTATTTTATCCAAGCAAACGTGATTTGTCAACAGAAGAGATTTTATTTCAGTTTTACTTTTGCCTCTATGCTTGTCTTAATAAAATGACTAATTTCTTATTTTATTCCTTTGCAAATTTTATTTTCCTTTTAGTTTACAAAGATACTGCATATGGTTATTAATTGTGTTTACCCAGCAACTTGTGCTTTTGTTATTCATCAGCGGCATCAGCAGAATGTCTTAACATTAGTTAGAAATTAAGACCAAAGCAAGCATGGGTTAAGCTGTTGTATAAAAGAAATTTAGTTGAGCTAATTTAAGCTGAGTTGTATTTCAGTGCTCTAAAGCAGCCTCTTATAGTTTGCTTGCTGATTTGCTCTAATTTGCTACTGCTCCTTCTGTGTGTGAGTGTTTATGCTTTTTTCTTTAGTTAAATGCCTTCAATTCAGAGATGCTACTTGTATTATAATATGAAGAAGATGAAGAATGCATTGCCAGAAGTAGATCAAAGTGGTTAATTGCAAACTAACTTCAGCATTTTGTCCCTGTTTGTAGAGAGAGGAAAACAGGTGGCATGTGGTTATCTGCCACAATATTGCTATATAATAATTGCGCTCTTTGAAAATAATACCTGTAAGTAAGTCACTTCAATATAATTTCAGTGTTTATAGATGTCTCTTTTGAAGAAGCTTTGGAATATTTTACATTTGCTAACTGATGTTTAACCCTTTCTCATGCTAATTAAATTGAATGATTTAGCCAGGAGGACACTAGTAATCAAACCAGACAAGAGCCAGATGAGCTGGGTTTTAATAGTGGTCATTGTGTCTTACCTGTGTAGTGAATATTGTGACTATTTGAAAACCACTGTGACTGAATATTTTGTTATTTAAATATACTTTTTTTCTCTTTTTTTCCACTCTTTATTTTCTTTTTCACCTCTCTCTGTTACTAGCAGCAAATCTATATGGGTGTGCAGCAACCTCAATTCTTGCCCTTTAGTAGAAAGAATTTGACCAATGAGGCATAGGTCAAAGATATTTCTTTCATCTGCCATTGTTTCATCCTTGGAATTTGTGTCTGTTTTGATGCCTCTACTCCCATTAAAGAAGAGTTTCTGAAAAACAAGCAATAAATGTAAATAGCCTATATTTCTCCTCTGTCTAGTCCACATGGGCCCTGTTTTCCTAGAGTATTTGCAACATTGGGCTTCCAGGGTGCAATTCACAAACTGATTTCCTCGTATCATATTGGCCATTCTCAGTCTACTTTGTTGAATTTCCCTGCAATTTACGTTTCTTTTTCTTTCTAAGCTCCTCTATGGTGACCTCACCCAGTTCTGTGACTTTTAATACCAGCTATATGACAATGACATGAAATTTACATTTCTAGCCTAATCTTACCCTAGAGCCTCAGACTAGTATATTCCAAATCTCCACTTGGATATTTCAAAGGCTTTTCAATTCTAATATTTCAAAAATTTATCTTTTATTTATTTCTCTTTATAATCTGAGCCTTCCAAAATGGCAACCCGCTATCCAATTGCTCAGAACATGAAAGTAGGCATCTGAGTCCTCATTCTCTGGGATACCTCACATCCAATCCATAACAAATCCCACTAGCTCTAACTTCAAGGTGTATGTCAAATACAAATGGCAGACCTGAGCACTTTTTATCACATCAGTGGTTTCCACATAAACTGCTAGGGTCCCTCACCTGGATCCCTGTAACAGCATTTTAACAGGTTTCACTGTTCTATTGCTGCTTACCTACGGTCTGTCTGCTACAGAGAAGTCAGAGTGATATTTTAAGCACCTAAGTCAGATCATGTCACTCCCTTGCTCATACTCCTCCAACATTTTCTGATTGCACTTTGACAAAATGCGGCTCTTACCATAAACTACAAGAATATCCCATTGCTCAAGTCTTTCCCACCTCAGGACCTTTGTACTTGCTGGGAAAAGTGCACTTTATATCATAGTACATACCATACACTGTACTTACGATGTACATAGAGTACATTTTCCTCATATACTTTCATGTTTCAGTCACTGATATTTTTTAAGCCACTCTTCAATTGTAACCTCTTCAAAAAAGTCTTCTGTATTCCATGTACCTAAAATAGTAGGCTTTGACACTCAGTTTCATCCTGTGACAACATTCCTTTAAAGCACTTATCACTAGCTGATGTTATACCTCATATTTCATTTATTTGTTGTTGCCTGTCTCCCTTACTATGATATAAATAAGTGTTTGAGGTCAGGGGTGTTAACTTGTCAATGCTAATATCCCCAGTTCTGGAACTGTGCCTGATACGTAGTAGAGATCCTGTAAATATTCCCTTAATAAACAAACATTGAATGACCAAAAAAGTGAGGCACCATTCCAAGTGGTGGGTTAAAAATACTGAATGAGACAGATGAAGTCCCCTCTCTCATGACTCATACTCTAATGGCCAGTCATTCTCAGTAGCATGTACAATGTTTACAAATTTACTTTTTATGTGAACCTATCTCTTTGGCTTGAAAATGATGTCCTTAAGATCAACTGTGTTTTGTTCATCTTGCTATCCTGTACGCAACCTACCTAGTATCTGGAACATAAAATCTTTTAAACCTGTTTTCATTTATCTTATATATTTCAGTTTGTTTATTGGTATTTGTAATAGAATATCTGGCTTATCACAAGCTTTGCAATTTTATTTTAAAATTCTTAGTAAGCAACTACTATCCCATAAGTCAGGCTTAGAACTTCAGTGGCAAATGGTTAATATCCCCATTTACAACTAGGAAACCACATGAGAATGTTGAAGTAACTTTCCCAAGGTTATCCAATGAATCATTGCCAAAGCTAGAATTAAATCTCATAACTCATTCTTGTTTAGGAAGCACTTTTATTCTTCGTTTTAAGATACACTGGGAGAACACTGTGTATCACCATCATTTTTCATTGGAGAGTGTAGAATAGACAAGGCCTAAATCAACTTCATAATAGAGGTCTTTATTTCATTTTGGAGTTTTAGTGAAATACGGCTAAGGATCATTAAATGTTACAGATGGGTTTAAACTGAGATTAGCTTGTTGATCATTAATCAGCTAGTGAATTATTAATTAATTCCACATATTGGAAAAAATTGTTGTTAAATTATTCAAAGTTCATGATATCCCCTATGAAAGATCTCTTTAATGAATTATAAAAATAAAAAAAGTCAACATCTGTATAATTGTATTACCTTGCATTGATTATTGCTTATACAGAAATCAATTAAAATAATTCATTTACAAGGTCAGAATGCTCTTCTCTTATCAATGTGCAATTAGCTTCCACTACCAAAGCCAAATGAGATATTGGCAGAAAGCCATAAGCATAATTAATATTGTTGTAAGGATAATTACTAAAATAGTACCTAAATTGAATTCGGGCTTATTAAAATCAGCTAGTACTACTTTACTTTTGAATGACTCCCCATTTTTAAACATATTATATGTTTCTTCTTTTGTTCTAGTATATATTAATAATTTATGCCTCCTTACCAGGCTGAATGATTCCTGTCTTGTTCCTCCTACAGTGGACAGAATGAACTTTTTAACAATATGAATCTTATCATATCTTTCTGATTAAAATATAAATTTAGTAGATTTCCATTTTATTTCCAGTGAAGTCCAAATCCCTTCTCATGGTCTATCTGTAATGCCCTATGTGATGTGGTAACTGTGATTCACCACAACTCCATCCCCCACACTGTATTATTCATTATGGACCAGACTTGCTGGACTTCTTTGTGAGTATAAAGACCCCAAGCCCGAAAACTATTGAACTAGCTGTTCCCTTGATCTGGAATGCTTTTCACTTATCTTTGCATTGCTCTCTTTTATGGTTCAGGTCTCATCAGGAATGACATATCAATAGCATACTATCTAAAATAGCATTTTCTATCCTATTACCCAATTTTTGTTATAGGTCAGCCTTGTGATGTGCTCATTCTTATTTTCATACGTGTGTTCCTTAACTACCTTTGCCAGAACATGCATTCTATGAAGACAGTGACTTAAAGCTTTTGTTCTTTATCTCCAGAATGATGGACTATAGTAGGTGCTCATTAAATGTTTTGTTTGAATGAGTGAAAACTATTTTCCGAGTGCTGCTATGCTTATAAGATTGGTAAGAAAATGGACTCCAAATTATTACCGCTCTTTAATATTATATGAATGCAACTTCAGCCCTTGATGTTAAATTCATTATATGTTTATCCTTATTTTGAAAAGGGACTGTTTACATAAATTATCTTAGCGTGGGACTTTTGTCATTTTATAATTCAATATGTACACCAAGGTAGTATGCAACCAAGGACAAAATTTAATATATTTCAAGCCCTCTTCTAATTTGATTTAAATTATATTGCAGCAAGCAGTATATTTTGAAATATGTAATGCAGGCTTATCCAAGTATCAATATAGGTGTTTTTTTGTGGTTGTTGTTTGCTTACTTATTTTAAAGTGCTGGAGTTAAGAATGAGGGAAAATGAGAATACTTGCTTATCCCTATATTTCTTCAAAGTCTAAGTAGCCCTCAGAAAGCATTGTTCAAGAATTCAGTGTGATATTCATGGCAGGAGGGACATGTTTCAGTCTTATATAGGTCAGAATCCTTTCTCTGAAAGGTAGCACTTTCTTTAATTCCCTGGCAGTTCTGATTCTACTACTGTGAACAACTCTTTTTTTTTTTATAATAGTGAGAACTATTATCATAGAAGGCAGGAAGTAGACATTGCATTTAAGCATTACAGTTCCGTCAAAAATTTTTTTTAATTCTAAATTTATCCAGTAAGATAAATCAGATATTTCTCTAAAAATTTGTCATCTATTTATTTAAAAATTAAAACAATGCTTAACACTTTTATGATCCTATGGAGTATTTAGGGGAAATAATGTCATTAACTTAATTTAGTCTAATCACAGAATAGACTGTATAAATTAAATCATCCAAGTTTAAATAACATATCTCCAGAGGCCCTCTCTCTTTGAAAAATCTAAAAATTTATTCAGAGATTATTTTCATGATAAAATTTAACGGGAAGATTAATGCAGCATCAAATATGATGTAGTATCTCAAGTTGATATTCATAGAACCAAAGAAACTAGCCCTCTTTCAGGGGCAGTTGCTTACATTTTGTCCATTTTATGTATAGCTCACGAAAGAGCAGTACTACTCAAAGTGATTCCTGGACCAGCAGCATCAGTATCACCTGGGAACTTGTTAAAAATGCATATTCTCAGGCCCCAGACTAGACATACTAAATCAGAAGATCTGAGGGTAGGCCATAGCAGTCTGTATATTAACAAGCCTTTAACAGGGTGATCCTGATGCAGACTAAAGTTTGAGATCCATAGTCATATATAGACCAATGCCTGACAATTTCTCAGAGTGTTTTCCAGACTTACAAAATGCTAACCTATTCTATCTCATGAAGAATGTGATAATTGATCAGATTGTACTCGTTGAAGAGTTAACATCTTCTTTCCAATTTCTGTTCACTGATATACCTTTTCATGACTTTTAATTTAACTGAGGTTTATATCCTATGTTAAATTCTGCCTGTACTATAAACTTTCCTCTTACATATTCAAAATTTTCTTGTGTTTGCAACCACATGGGATCAAAATACATTCAATGGGTAAATATTGTGTAGCCTAAAAAAATTAACAAGCCTATATAATAGTTTCCTTTTCTCCTATACCCTTAAAACTAAAAGTGTTGAATGCCATGTAAAATTACACATAGAATATTTACTGGAAATGAACACAACACATTCAAATACCACCACTACAACTTATGGTAATATGTCATATAAAAACACAAGATTCCAAAAAGCTCATTTGTTGTCCTGAGGGAGTGTTTTCTGACTTGAGGTACCAACTGTGAGTTCTCACACTTGTCACTTCAAAAATTGATTTAAAAAAATGGACCCCGAAGGATAATTGTGAAGATTCTGATGTAAGTGAACTCTATAATAGCTTCTCTAATTGGTGCAGTTAAATCCTATTTATCTTAGTGTTGCAATCTTCTAAAAGAGTCAGGGCATATTTTATAGTTGAATCCATAAAGAAACACACACACACACACACTCAAAGAATTAAATAGAATGTTGTATTTGCAATAAAAATAGGACTAAGATGGTGGCTGATTTGATTATAAAACAAATAAAAGTGCTAACCGTGTTACAAGCAGGGGATTTTATTGAAAAATTAATGATTTCTGTTAAACAAAAGTAATGTTTAGAATACATGGAAGATTGGTTTACATTTTAAAATAAGACATAATTATTCACAGATGATATCAGCAAAATAATCCTTATTCTTGTTAGCAATTACAATAAGAGAGACTCTAAATGTGTCACAGAATGTCTGGGGTGCATTTTACCTGTGTAGATGAAAAGGTTGTATTAGAATGCTAGAAAACATAAATTAGCTCTCCTAAAATATTGTAATGTTTTGGGTGGGGGTAAGTAAAAACTTTCTTCTGAGCCTTCTACCTTCAATAAACACCATACCTACTTATTTGTCTTCTTACTGATCTCCATTTCAAATTATTTTACTTTCTTATTTCATTGAATGACTGCGTGACAACTATATGTTACTGTATTCTCACACAAAGTGTAAAGCCAGCCCTCCCGCTCTATACTCTTCGTTCTAAACTCAGCTCAGTTAACAGCACCTCTCACCACAAAATGAGGCAAGATGGGATCATAAGCAAACTTTTTATTCTTCATGCTCACATTTCACTTTTAATTTACCAAGTCTTGCCAATCATTTCTTCAAATTAATCTTCAGGTGTGTTGCCCTGTCTCTACTCTCAATGCCATGTTTTTTTTACTTCAAGCTTTATGGTAGTGAATGCTTATTTTCCTCTAAAGTGCTAGAATCATCCATATTTGCTATATCTATGGCCTTCAGAATAAAATCTTTATACACCTTCTACCCTCATGGTAGCTTCTGGTGATAAAATTCTGGCTCCTGGGGTAGTTGTATGATGACACAGAAGACAGACTTTCAGGAGAGAGTGCTATTTTCCTTCCTTTTACTTTTCTTACTCGTTAAAGTGTGACCAAATAGCAAGAGTTGCAACTAGCACCATAGCACAAGAGATGATTGGGAATGGTAGTTGGGCAGCCAAAGAGACAAAGCCTGTGGCCTTGACAATGTGAACAGCCATTTCGTCCCTCTACTGTCAAACAAAAATTAATGATTTCCATTAAACAAAAGTAATCTTTAGAATATATGAAAGATTGGTCTATATTTTAAAATCAGTCATAATTATTCACAGATGATATCAGCAAAATGACCATGATTGGTGCTAGCAATCCCGAAAAGAGAGACTCTAAATGTGTCATTGAATGTCTGGGCTGCATTGTACCTGTGTAGATGGACATGTTGGATAATAATGCTAGGAAAAATTGATGATCATGAGAGAAAAATATTGATTAATACAATTATTTTGTGTAGTTTTGTTATTGAAACCACACATAAGTCCCCCCAAAATATACCCTTAATTTTTGCTTAACAATTTTTGGATGTTCTCTTATCTGATCCAGCATTACTTGATTCCAAAACAGACTTCATGTAACTGCCAAGTAAAATGTCTGAAACTCAAATCCACTTACGTTTACTCAACTGCCCATAAGATTAAGCTAAAAATATATAGCCTGGTATATGGGGGATTCATGATTAGTCCTAGTCCTCTCTGTACAGACTCATTTCCTGCCTTTCTTGCATTCTGGCTGTATTTTCCAGAATTTGCTACATAGATTTTTTTATTGAGTGCCTACTAAGGGTCTGCCCTAACAAACGCCTCATTTCTCTCCCAGCCCCATGGACCACAACTTGCTGCTTTGTCTCTTGAAAAGCCTTCTCTCCTCTGTTCAATAGGGGCTTACATTTTGCCTTATATGTGAAGCCCTTCCCTACTCTTTTCCTAATCCATCATCTTCTGTCCTTCCCATGTAACACTGTGCATATTTTAATTGGTTTTCATGCTATATCACTTTCTTTGACTAGCTGACTTTCTCATTAGACTGTAATCCTCTTTGTAGCAGGATTATAACTTCCAAATTCCTAGTATTTGGAAGGTTGCAAAGAACATAGTAATGATAAAAAAAATTGTGAAAAAAATTAATAAATTAATGTCAGAACTAAAAAGGATGTATACTTCATGGAATACTATGCAGCCATAAAAAATGATGAGTTCATGTCCTTTGTAGGGACATGGATGAAATTGGAAATCATCATTCTCAGTAAACTATCACAAGAACAAAAAACCAAACACCGTATATTCTCACTCATAGGTGGGAATTGAACAATGAGAACATATGGACACAGGAAGGGGAACATCACACTCTGGGGACTGTTGTGGGGTGGGGGGAGTGGGGAGGGATAGCACTGGGAGATATACTTAATGCTAGATGACAAGTTAGTGGGTGCAGCACACCAGCATGGCACATGTATACATATGTAACTAACCTGCACATTGTGCACATGTACCCTAAAACTTAAAGTATAATAATAATAAAAAAAGGATGTTATATATCATCCTTCCCTTCCTTCTTTTACTAGATGAGAAAAATATGGAGAAGTTTTTAAAAATCAAAATCATGCAACTCTTTATTAACAAAATTATGATTAAGTCTGATGTTGTCTGGCTCACTAATCAATGGTAATATCCCCACTTCATGTTGCTTTTTTAAATCCCTGAACTATTTTAGTTATAAATCTATCTTGTCTTTTCATTTTCTCTCACTATATCTGTTCATTTAATATTAAACTAATGTTTATTTTGTCAGTCTTCCAAAGATTTAATTTGTTTTCTGGAAATCAGAACACTGTAAGAAGACAAAGCCTGAAAGAAAGGTTAATGGATAGAATTAACTGTGCAAAATCATCATAACCCTTAGTACCTTACAAGAAAAGATAAACTGCAACATCCTGAATTTTTCTCATGTACAAAATCTGCAATTTCACATTATATTTTTTACCATACTAAGTGAATTGTATTACTAATTGAGATGGTTACTAGCAGACACAATTGAAAGTCATATCTGATATACTTCAGTGATGTTGAAAATGTTCATAAGGGGAAAAGTGATGTCTTTATGTTATCTTTGTGAAATATTTGGACACTGGCTGCTTGAAGAAGGTATTGACCACAAAGTTGCCACCTTCATTGTAAAAGAATCGTAGGAATCAATCAATCTTTTGGATCACATGTTTAGAAAGCTGGCAAGGGAAAGTTAATAATTCCTGACTGCATATAAAGAATAACAAGAAAAAGTTAATATAACTAATTTTTTAAAACGTATAATTGACACATATTAGTGAATACTGGTGGGGCACAGTGTGTTTCAATGCATGTATACATTGCATAATCACCAAATCAGGGTAATTAGCATATGCATCACTTTAAACATTTTTTTGTAGTAATAACACACAAAATTTTCTCTTCTAGCTACTTGAAATGTACACTACATTATATTTGCAGGGAAATACCAATCTAAAGTGCAGTGAGCTATCACCTCACCCCAGTTAGAATGGCTATTATCAAAAAAGACCCCAAAAAAATGGTGGAGATGATGTGGAAAAGGAAACCTTCATACACTGTTGGTAGGAATGTAAATTAGTACAGCTACTTTGAAAAACAGTAAGAAGCTTTCTCAAACAATTAAAAATAAAACTATCATATAATCCAGCAATCTCATGACTGGGTATATAGCCAAAACAAATTGTATCAGTATGTTGAAGAGATATCTCTACTCCCATGTTTATTGTAGCACTATTCACAATAGCCAAGATATGGATCAACCTAAATGTCCATCTACAGATGAATGGATGAAGAAAATGTGTATATTCACACAATGGAATATTATTCAGCTATAACACAAAATGAAATCCTGTTATTTGTGGCAACATGGATGAATGTGGAGGATATTATGTAAAGTGAAATAAACCAGGCAAAGAAGAACAAAACACCTCATGATCTCACTAATATAAAACATCTTAAAAAGTGGATTTCATAGAAATAGAGAGTAGAATAGTGGTTTTGAGAGGCTGGGGAAAATAGTGGTTAGAGGAGAATGGGAGAAGTTGGTCAATGCATACAAAGTTACAGTGGGACAAGAAGAGTCAGTTCTGGTGTTCGTTTCACAGCAGGGTGAGAAAAGCAGTAACAATGTAGTGGAGCTGTCATTTCTAAGCTCCTCTAAATTAATTTTATTTCTCGCCTTTAATCACCATTTTTTCATGTTTTGGCTGAGTTGAACATATTCCAGGGATAAGGAAAATATTTAGCAATCATGTTTAGGTAGTTGTAGATTGGAGAAAGATACTTTTTTGGCAGCCTTCTTAAGAGACAGATGGGTAACACATTTATTTAATTATTCTTTTATGTAATACACCTTGAATCTTACCTCAAACGTTACTTAAATTATTCAAACTCAATAAAAAACTTCTGCTATCCACATTGTACAAGTAAGGAAACTGTGATATAAGAGGCCACTTATCAAAAACAATAACATTAGCAAACATTTTTGGGCCATTTGCAGTACCAAGAAATCAACAAAGATGCTTAAAGTGTGATCTCATTTTCTCTTCACAGAAGCCATACAAAGAAGATTTTCCCATCACTGGTTAACAAATAATATATATAGTTAAACAATCTTCAAAATTTTATACAGATACAAAATTGAGTGACCAGAAATAAAGCCCACAACTTTCCCTCTGACTTCAAAATCATGGCACAGTTCTCCTTAGGAGAAAAAAAAAATAGTGCATCCATATGGATTGTAAAGCCCTATCAGTCACAGCTTTGTCTATGCTGAGATGGTGAAACACTTGAGCCTGCCTCCCAGCTTGAAGAATTGGCCTGCTAGTGCTAAATACTACTGCTGCTGCCTCCTCCTGGCCAATTCAGCAGGAAGATCAAGGGCAAGGGAATTTGTAAAGTTGTCCACAAAAGTCAGTCTCCCAGGACCCACAATGAAGTAGATATTAATGGACAGTGAATCTGGATGAACAACAAATGAAAATATATATCCAGAAAATAGCTTATTCATTTAAGTAGTTAAGAGATGGTCTGTAACTAGAAATAGCTACACAACACGCTTAGAGAACAGGCTGTTCAGATTGATTCAGGCAGACAGAGAAGAAAAGAGAACAATTTTTCACAAACAAGGGGCACTAATGGAACATCCAAAATAGACCTTGGGAGAAATTTGAGGCATAGTAATACATATACGTATACATGGAGAGAGAGAGAAAGAGAGAGAGGAACCTGGTAGATGGCAAAATAGTATGGATTCATAGTTGAATATGGAAATATTTTTCCTTTAGTACTCACAAATCATGGCATTTGGGTCCTCAAAAAAGGAATTATATACAAATACACTTCTTGGCTGTGCAGTAAATATGTTTCAGAGAGAAATAAACTATTTTATTGCTTTTCAAATTTTATAATCTACCAAAAAAGAAGCAAAAGATTTAATTATGGTTGTAAAATAGACAGTAAATGTTAACCTCCTAACACATGACAGGAGAGAAACAAGAAATGAAAGAAAGCTAGAGAAAATAGTAAGATAAACTAAAAATTTTCAGCGAATAACACTCTCCCTGTGAGTGACGGAACAAAGAATGGATGTCTATACATGCTGTAACCACTTGAAGAGTTGACCAGTAGGGATAAGGAAACTAATACTTGTCTACATTGGGAAGAAGGAGGACAATATGTTGATAGTGATAGAAATATATTAAATCTTATCATCATAATATTAGAATATTAACCAAAAATATCTGAAATAGATAACTGAGTAGGTGTTAATAAAATACATCATTTAGAAATACCAACCTCAAATTAGTTTTCTAACTCTAGGTAAATAATTTACTACACACTAATTAATGTATGGAAAACCTTCTCGATATTGATCTTGTCTACTATTTTTTTATTATTATACCAATAGCACGGACTGCAAAGGTAAATACAGACAAGTACAACTCCATCCATAAAAAGCTTCTGCACAGCAAAGAAAACAATCAAGAGTGAAAAGGCAACCTATGGAATGAGAGAAAAATTTTTGCAAATTGTATGTCTGGTAAGAGGTTAATATACAAAATACATAAGAAAATAAAACAACTCAATAGCAAAACAACAAAAACAAGATAACTCAATTAAAAAATGGACAAGGAACATGAATAGGCATTTCTCAATAGCAGATATACAAATGGCCAACAGGTACGTGAAAACATTAATGATCAGGGAATTGCAAATCAAAACCACAGTAATACGTCACCTCACATTTGTTAGGATGGCTATTAGATTAAATTAAATTAAACACAGAACAAACACATACTCATTTCTGAGTGTATATCCAAAGAAAATAAAATCTGGAGCTCTAAGAAATATCTGCACTCCCATATTCACTGTAGTATTATTCACAAAACGGGAGATGTTGGTCATAGGATATAAAGTTTTCAGTTAAGAAAAATGAATAAATTGTGGAGATCTACTGTACAGCATGGTGACTATAGTTAACAATACTGTATGGTATACTTGAAATTTAGAGGGTAGATATTAAGCATTCTCACCACAAAGAAGGTAACACTATGAGGTGATGGATATGTTAATTAGCTTGACTGAGGTGATCATTTGGCAATGTATATTATGTACATATATTAAAACATCAAATGGTACACTTTAAATATATAATTCCTATTTGTGTATTATGCCTCAATAAGCTGATTTAAAACAAAACAAAACAAAACAAAAAACTCACAATTTAAAAATTCTGAAAGTCAGAATTCCAAGCGACTCAATTGGGTTCTCCGCTCAGGATTTCACAATGCTAGAGAATCCATTCAGTGGGAAAATCAACCTCCAAGCTTATTCGGTTGTTGACATAATTCAGTTCCATATCATGATAGAACTGACGTTCAGATTTCCACACTTGTTGCTGGCCACAGAATGCCCTCTGCCCCTGTAAGCCACCTCTATTCTTTCTATGGCCATCTCCATCTCCAAATCAGCCATGGTGCCTCAAGTCCTCCTTGTGTTAGGATCACTAAATTTCTCTTCTGTCTTCCCCTTCTGTCTTCCATTTCTGCCTTCCTCTTCACATTCCTCTTGCTACAAGTCAGAATTTTCCACTTGTAAGGGGTTTGTAGTATTACATTAGGCTCATATGCCTTAAGGTCAATTGTGGCATATAATATAACACAATCACAGGAGTGATATCTCATGACATTCACAGGTTCCAGGGATTCGAGATGTGGAATTTTGGGGCTATTCCTAGAAATTTTCCCTACTGCAGAATTCACTACTAGAGACTCCAAAAACAAGTAGTTGAAGATTTATTTTTTTTAATGAGGAGTATGACTAGAACTCAGATGGGTAAAATATCCCGAGAGTTTAATTTTCCATTTTAAAGATGGCAAAGTGAATACAGTAGTAAAACAATACATTATTCAATTAGTCTTTGGAAAAATTATGTATATTTGGCAAAAGCATGTTTAGGTCTCTATTTTACACAACAGACAAAATGAAACATGAAAATAAAATATATTAGGGAAAAACAAAACATATATTTCTAATATATAAGATGACTTTAAAAGACATATTTTGCTTTGTTAAATATTAACCTTTTAAAATAACTACCATAAATAAAGTTTAAAGATTTCAAACTAATCAAGATAAATCTTGCAACTTACAAAAAGCCATTGATATACAGTATAGTGTAAAAAATTTTAAATATATTAAAATTACATATAGCTCATTAGAATTACAGCTAAATATATTAGTGGGCATTTTACAGTGGGAAATAGAAATAGCTTATAAATTTATGACAGGATGTTAACCTTATGATCCACCTAAAAAATAGGAATTAAAAATAAAATATAATTCTTATTAGCAATTTAAAAGTATAGACAATATGCAATTTTAGGAAAGCCTGAATTATCCTTTCTTATTGGATTGATTCCTCCTCATTCATGTCCTCAGGGAATCTTGAGTCTTTACATTGCATTATTATTGAAATAGCAATTTTATATTTGTAAGTAATACTATGATTAATAGCTGTCTTCTCTGACAGTTAATTGTCAGGGCTTAGCATAGTGTCTGAGTTATAAAAATATTCACTAAATCTATGTTTGAATGGATTAAAAAAAACTATTGATAAGACTATGGAACAGTGTATACTCTCATACAGTCTTGCCAGAAGAAGAAAATTGCTATAGTAGAATATTTTTTGAAATAATTTAGAAATATTTGCCAAAATTATAATGAACAAACATTTGACCAAGTTGTTTCATTTTCTTAATATGTAGTCTACATAAATGCTATTTCATAGACACAAATATGTACAACTTCATATTCAAATGACAAAATTGTTCATACTATGCGAAGGAAATAAAGTGATGTAAATGTTCAGCAATGCGGCATTGGTTAAGTAAATGATATTATTTTCACAACATGGAATACTTTAGCAGTTAGAAATAATGCAGATGTAAATATGCTGACATGGAATGGTCTTCAAGACTCATTGTTAACAATTAAATACAAAGAACAAACATAACAAGAAAAGAAGAGCAAAAGAAAATAATATGATCACATTTACACAAAACCAATGTAAAACTAAAAGCATTCATTTTTCTATTGACATGTTAATGGATGTGCTAATGTGAAGAATAATGTGTAGGTGAATCAGACCAAAATGACAGCTTGATCACATACTGGAGCCTCTTTCTTCATTCTCAACTCTCTAGAAATGAAAGGAAAAATATTTAATAATTAATTTCAGATTATACTGAAATATAAAATAAGCAAGGATGAAAACATATCAGTAGTTTCCAAAAGACAGACAGCACATGCCAAAATACTGTAGAATGATCTTACAGAAAGAACTGCATGAAAATTTAAAACAGAAACATAGAGGTAAATATTGGCAAACAACAGAGCGTATGGTGGAGTTAAGCCAGGTATGTAAAACATTTTCTGTTGATGTTTACAATATGTGAAAGGGACACCAGACCCCAACTACTCCATGGACACATGGAAACAGGAGATGTCAGATTGTCCTCTTGAGTCAGAGAAGCAGAGCAGTGACCTACGTTTGAAATTCCCATGCCCAAAGTACTGGCACTAGCCAGGCAGAAGTCTTGCATTTCTCCCACAGACCCTGAAATGGGGTTAGCACTCACAGAATTAATTGTAAATTCCAAGATGAACCGCCACATGAAAGTCAACAAATATTTGAGGAAATCTTTGAAGGGTTGTTTGGGGAAATGGAAAAACAGATCCTAAAACTTATATAGAACTTTAAAGAACAAAGAATACTCTAAATAATTTTGTAAGAACTAAGTTGGAGGACTTACTTCCAATTTCAAAGTACTATAAAGATACACTAATCAGAAAACGTGGTACTTTTTAGGATAGATATATAGATCAATGAAACAGAATAGAGAATTCAGAAATAGACTCACACATGTTTTATCGATTGATTTTTGACAAATGTGCCAAAGCATTACAGTGGGAAAATGATAGTCTCTTCAACAAATAGCGCTGCAACAATTGAATATTCATATACATATATAAAAAAACTAAAAGTCGAGAATAGACCTAAATAAAAAGTCCAAAATTATAATATTGCTAGAATGCATAAGAGAAAACTTTCGTGACCTTAAATTAGGCAACTCACAATTCACACAAAGAAAAAATAATAAATTGACTTTCATCAAAGCTAAGAATACCTAATTTTCAAAAGACGCAATAAGAATAACTGGGAGATAATACTTGCAAATCACATATCTGAATAAAGACTTACATACAGAATATTTTTTAAATTCTCAAGGTTTGATAATAAGAAAGCAAGTAATTCAATTCTTAAAACGAGCAATTTGGACAAAAACGTCACCAAAGAAGGTACACACAGATGTCAAATAAGTACTTGAAAACATGTCAACATCATTACTCGTTAATAAAAAATACTGATAAAACTACAGTGAGCTACCACGACATGCCTGTTAGAATGAGTAAAATTAAAGAGACTAAAAAAAAAAAATCAAAGGTTGGCAAAGATACAGAAAAACAGGAATTCTCACACACTGCTGGCAGAAAAGTGAAAAGATACAATAACCTAGAAACCCAGTGTGAAAGTTTTCTACAAAGTTAAATGTACATTTACTATATGATCCAGCCAGTTCATTCCTAGGTATTACCCAAGAATAATAAAAGCATATGTTTGCACAAATATTTCTTCCCACAAACATTCACAGCAGCTTTATTTGCAATAGCAAAAAACCAAAATAAAATCAAATTCATATCAAGAGATTAGTGCATAATAAAATGTGTTTCCATAAAAGGAAACGCTACTGAGCAATAAAAAGGAGTAAATTATTGATAAAAGTGATATCATAGATGGATATCAAATTAACCATATTAAGTGAAAGAAATTAGAAGAAGAATAGAATGCAGAGTGTATCATATCATTTACGTAGTATTCCAGAAAAAAACAAACTAATTAGTAATGACAGAAAGCAAATAGTGGTTGCCTTGGGATCCTGGGCAGAGAGAGGTTTTGGAGGGAGCTTTTAAAACAGAAAATTAGAAATAATTTGTGGGTAATGGATATAGTCATTATCTTGCTTGTAATAATTTCATAAGCATGTATATATGCATTTAAAAACTACACACATATAAACTAGCTTTATTTGTCTTCATAAGTTATACTATGTCTGTTTATATAATTATGTCATGAAGGCTAAAATAATTGGAATAAGTGATAGAAAATAAATAATAAAAGTGATTATTTCTTGCATGCCCTTTATATTATGCCAAACAAGCCATAGCAGTAGCAGTAATATTTGTAATAATGGTAGGATTGGTAATAGCAAAGGGAATGAAGTAATGGTAACAATAGTATGAATGGTAGAAGTGCTACACAAAAGAGCTCAATAGGTATGACAAACTAACAGCACAGAGGTCCAATCTAAATGAAATACTATTGGTGTCAGCAGAAAGTTTAAAGAGTATAATTAATAAGTGATTTTAATGCTTTTAGACAACAGGTGCATTCTCAGTTTTCCTACTTTACATATTTAAGATAACAATTCAACTTCCAGAGCCATTTGATAGTAATGTATTTTTTACCTCCTATGCCCAATAATTTTGAAGTGTAAATTATTGCTCTTTGAGTCAACTGTCACAGTGTTGAATTTTAAAAATTTTGTTGTAAGAGGCCGGGCGCGGTGGCTCAAGCCTGTAATCGCAGCACTTTGGGAGGCCGAGGTGGGAGGATCATGAGGTCAGGAGATTGAGACTATCCTGGCTAACACGGTGAAACCCTGTCTCTACTAAAAAAATACAAAAAATTAGCCAGGCGTGGTGGCAGGCGCCTGTAGTCCCAGCTACTCAGGAGGCTGAGGCAGGAGAATGGCGTGACCCTGGGAGGCAGAGCTTGCAGTGAGCCAAGATCGTGCCACTGCACTCCAGCCTGGGCGACAGAGAGAGACTCCGTCTCAAAAAAAATGAAATAAAATAAAATTAAAATTAAAAAAATTTTGATGTAAGATATAACCTACGTACAAACTAAAGCTTTTCTTTTATTTATTTATTTACCAAATATATTTAGTGTTTGCTATAAGCAATATACTATCTCATTGTATTTCTTTATCTTCTATTATTGTCTCACCCTATCTTCCCTGAATTCATGTAGTCTATTTTGAGCTCCTTCATGGTTCCATAATGTAGCTGAGCTTGTGTATGGGTACACAGTGAACAGAGCAAACATAAATGAATGAACAGAACAAACAAGTGTCCTGCCTTAATTCTTACCTTTTAGTAAAGTAGATGGAAATTAAGAAAATTAATATATGTATATTTCAGAGTGTTTGCTGATGATAAGTCCAATAAAGAATGATTGAACAGTAGGAAAAAAGAGAGTGATAAGTGGGGTTTTTTTTAGATAGACTTTTTAGGGGTGGTACCCTTGGAGAAGGTGACTTTTAAGGCAAGACAATAAAAAGATAGGGGAAAAGAACATTCCAGGCAGAGACATTCACAATGCAGATGCTCTCAAATGAACCTTGTTTAGCTGTTAAGAAATAGAAAAGAGGACAGTGTGGGAAGAGCTGAATGAGTGAAAAAGGAGAAAGATTTGGAAATGAGGTTGGAAATCTAGACAGAGTCAAATGACATAAGGCCCTGTAGTCCATTGAGGATTCAGTTTTATTTTAAATGTGATAAAAATCTTTTCAAAAGTAAATGCTCATAAATGATGGAAAACATATTCTAAATGCATGACTGCAAAACTCTTTGAAAATGAAAATGAGGAAACATGATGTACCAGAAATTATGATGGCTCCTTGAAAAACAAAGTAATAGATGTGTCAAATAGATTCTAGGAATTTCAACAAAATGCATATTCAGTGGACTGTTGAAAACTATGAGAGCAGAAAAACACTGGCTTTCAACAAGCAAGTTGTAAATAGGGGGAAGAAGGAGCTCTAGAGCAACCAAGAGAGCCGCTCATGAGAAGGACAGCCCGAGGAGCCAGAGGAGAAAGTCACTGCAGGCGCCGCTGAACCTTCTCTCCAGCTGTGGGATATCATTCCATTCTTTTTCCAGAGCTCAAGTAACCCTGGTGCTCAAATTGCTCAAGGACACACAGGAATAAGAAATGATGGACCAATTTCACCTATGAGCAAAAATTCAATAATATTAAAAATAAGCAGATTCAATACAGAGATATATTAAAATGTATAATTTTATGACCATTAAGATTTATTTAAGAGAATAAGAATAGGTCAAGAACACAATATCTATCAATATATTTCAGTGAATGTGAGAAATATATTTTAAAATGTATATATTTAATTGTGAATTATGATGAATAATGAATTTATGTGGAATTTTAAAGATGGTTTAAAATTCATGTTTAATAATATTGAAAACACAAAAGAGTAGAAGTGTTTATCTTGACTGAAAATGTATTTATAGGCCGGACATGGTGGCTCATGCCTGTAATCCCAGCAATTTGGGAGGCGAAGGCGGGCAGATCACTTGAAGTCAGGAGTTCGAGACTAGCCTGGCCAACGTAGTGAAACTCCGTCTCTACTAAATATACAAAAATTAGCCAGGCATGGTGGTTCACACCTGTAATCCCAGCTACTCGGGAGGCTGAGGCAGGAGAATCGCTTGAACCTGGGAGGCAGAGGTTGCCATGAGCCAAGATCACACCACTGCACTCCAGCCTGGGTGATAGAGTGAGACTCTGTCTCCAAAAAAAAAAAAAAAAAAAAAAAGAAACTATGTTTATATTAGAAATATATATGTGGATATATATATGTATATACACACACACATATATATGAAAGCTTTAATGAAAATTACACTGTGTTTTAAAATTTAGATGCTTTCTCTATAAAATCAGAAATAAGACAAGAATGTCCAGCATAATGTCACTATTTCATTCAATAACATATTGAAGGTTGAAAAGAAATAAAACAATGAGGAAGAGAGGATAATAGGAATGAGAAAGAGGCAAAAATTTTTTATAGATGATGTCATTATCTTCATAGAAACTGTAAGTAAATAATTGACAAATTATTAAAACTAACATAAAAGAGCTACAATCTGTCAGATATAATAAAGCATAATCGCTATCTATAAATTTAGAAAATGGAAGAAAGAAGGTTATATTAAGAAAAGCAGAGAGAGAGAGAGGTGGCGAGAGAGGGGGAAGGAAAGAGAGAACAAAAGAACTACAAAGTACCAAACGAAATATGTGAAAAAACAGAATGGATAAAATTATAAAACTCTACTAGAGACCTTAAAATAAAATAAAGAAATGAGAATATAAATCACATATGTGAATGGCATACTTAATATTATAAAGTCGTCAATTTTCAAAAAAAGCACCTATAAATTCAACAACAATCAAGTCCCAAGGTGGAATTTTGTTAGAAATTGACAATGTGATTCTAAAAGTTACCTGAAATAGTAACTATGGAAACAGAGAGAATTTTAATCAATAAATGGTAGGCCACTTGCAAAAGATTTGGAAAATATTGCTCCCTGTGATAGAGTGCACGATTACGTGTGAGGACAGACAGGCTAAGGGGTGGCATAGCCTTTTATTCTCTTAATAAAACATACCTTTGAGTTTGCATTGATGTTGTTTCATTTATAAGAATAAAATGTGTAAAACAGGAGGAATGAAAGCTTGGTGTCCAGGAGTCCCTCTTGTACAGTGATTCAGGATCTTCAAAGGTGTTCTTACTGATGGCTAAAAAGCTCTTTCTTTTAGACATGCTTTTCTCAAGCCTAACCTAACTCCTTGATGAATGGAAGCATTAAACATAAGGATTAACATTGTGTTTATTTATTTTTCTACAAGGTATTATTCTTCCCAACATTGTTCTTTGAAACATGGCCTTGAATTTATCATTTTAAACAGACAGATTATATTTTTGAATCAATATCAATGTACAATTAATTCCAAATGTTAATCAGATAACATTTTGAAAAACCATTAAAGCCTAACATAAATGTCCTATGGAACTATCTGTTCTGCAGTGTCCTTACTGATATACGTGCCATAAAAGGCAAATGTCTTTGATGAAAATCTCAGACAATACATTGTTCATCACCCTCTTTACAACATCCTCATTCCAATATACACAACTGTGTAAACCACACTATTGCGAAATACAACACCCTCATTATAATATAAACTATATAAACCACTTCATCTTTCTTTGCCTATTCAAATTTTATTGTCTAATTTTACAAGTGTATATTGTTTAAAAATGCAAATAAGTCATGATGCTGTTTGTTTTTTTTTCAGAAAATAGTTCAATATTCATTGCCTTGTGGACATTGTGTATTCTGTTTAACTGCAGAACCTACAGTAAAAATGCCTATAAAAACATCAATAAAAAATGGTAGAGTAAGAAACACCAACTTCTCATTCATAAAAGCAATGAAAAAGTGGCAAACACTGTTAAGACCAACTTTACAGAAATCTGGAAACTAACACAAGCTGCTAACAGCCAGTAGAGTGTTTATTCAAGAAAATTAACTGAATTTCACTAAAAGTAGCAAGTTTTGTGGCATTTTAACTTAACTGTAGCCTCACTCCCTGCCTACCTACTCAGCCCAGTTCGCCCATACTTTGAAAATAATAGCCCACACTCCTGGTGTTGGAGGAAACAAAGTTAACATGATTTACAAAGAATTGTACTTACTGTATTATTAATTATCTGTCTGGTGGCACCCTATAAGACTGGGTCAAACACTTACCTTTATGTCTACTAACTCACAACTCAACCAGTGCTAAAGCTGCTACCTGAGAGGCATTTATCAAAAGTTTGTACAGACAAATGTTTTAGTTACTAATGTCTGAGGCAATAGATAGCACCTGGTGCAGGCTGCAGACTAACCAATCAGCTTGGGAGGAAGAACTGATGAATGAAATGCTTTGTCGAGTAAAAGCTTGGAAAATATTGAGCATATTCCCGGGAATACAGAAGGCCACACACATGCCTAGGGTGGTGACATGAATGCATGTGAGTCACTCAAATGCCTCAACCACTCACCTTTGACTGATCTTGAAGCTCTGCACAAAAATAAAGCAGTCAATAGAGACTGTCCCTGTGGAAGCAGAGACACTGGACTGGCTAGACAAATAATTAAAATCAGATATTTTAAATATACTTAAAAAGCTAAAAAAAATTTCCAAAAACTAAAGGAAAGCATGAGAAGAATGTCTCACCAAATAGAGAATACAGTCATGTGCTGCTGCATATCGAAGTTTCAGTTAATAATAGACCACATATACAATGGTGGCTTCATAAGAATATAATACCATATTGTAACTGTACGTTTCTATGTCTCAAAATAGACTCACCATTGTGTTAAAATTTCCTGAAGTATTCAGTATGGTAACCTACTGTATAGGTTTGTACCCTAGGAGCAACAAGCTATACCATATAGCCTAAGTATATAGTAAGCTATGCCATGTAAGTTTGTGTAAATACACTCTATGATGTTTGCACAATGATGAAATTACCTAACAATACATTTTTCAGAATGTATCCCTATCATTAAGTGACACATAACTGTATAAATAAAAATAAAGAATTGTAAAAACAAACCAAATAGAAATTCTGGTATTGAAAAGTACAATAACTGAAATTTAAAAATTCACTAGAGAGAATCAGCAGCAGATATGAGTTTGTAGAAGAAAGAATCAGCAAACTGAAGATTCATCAATTTATGAAGTTTGATAAATGGAAAGAAACAAATGCCTTCTTTCGGATAACTTCTGAAGGACCATCATGAAGTTGTTTCACAGTTAACATTTTTTTAACAAGTAGGAGTATACCCTAAAATAAGAATAAAATGTATAGTATAGTACATACATAAACCAGTAACATCACTTATCATTACCAAGTATTATGTACTGTACATAATTGGATGTGCTATACTTTTTATATGACTGTCAGCACAGTGGGTTTGTTTACACCAGCATCACCACAAACTCGTAAGTAATGCAATGTACTATGACATTATAATGGCTAGGACACCTCTAGCTGATAGGAATTTTTTAGTTCCATTATAATCTTAAGAGACCACCATCCTATATGTGGTCTATTGTTGACCAAAATGTTATAATGTGACACAAGATTTTATGTTACAGTTCAATTTCTCTCTGTGTTCATTTTTTCTTTCACACAGGGATTGTTCTTGAGTGTACTCCCTAATAATCTTCCTGCACAAAAATCTGCACTTCAAGATCTGTTTATAAATGTATCAGCCTAAGACATCTCTTTCCAGCAAACCCCAGGGTTTCTGGTAGGTAGAATACTGATAGTCTACCATAACTGAAGCAAGACAATTGTTAAAATGTATCTGGTGGTAAATTAGGTTGAGTTATTTATTAAAGAGATTGCATTGGTTGATGCAATATCTCAGTCATTTGAGAACTACAGGATAAGTAGTCAATATAAGGACTAGAGAAGGGGATGTCTATTGGTAGGTACTATCAATGCATTGTTTCATAGGAGATGACAGCTCCACGTGTGTTGTTGTCCACGAAGACCTTCCAATGGGACAAGATGTAAAAAGGTAGAAGACTGTGCTACTGAAGATCCAGACCCTTTACAGGCCTAGGCTAATGTGTGTATTTGTGTCTTAGCTTTAAAAAAAAATTTTTAAGTAAAAAATTTAAGAAAATTACAAATAGAAAAAAAACTTGTAGAACAAGAGTATAAAGAAAGAAAATATTTTTGTATGGCTGTACAATTTGGGTTTTAAGCTAAGCGCTATTACAAAAAACTCAAAAAGTTTAAGAAATTAAAAGCTTTATAAAGTAAAAACTTACAGTAAGTGAAAGCTAATGTATTATTAAAGAAAAATATTTTAATAAATTTAGCATAGCCTAAGTGTGTAGTGTTTGTGTACAGTAATCTCCTAGGCCTTCACATTCACTTACCACTCTCTCACTATGTCATCCAAAGTAACTTTGTTCAGCAAGCTCTATTATTGGTAAATTCCCTATACAGGTGTGCTATTTTAAAAAATATTTTATACCATATTTTTACTGTACCATTTCTATGTTTAGATACTACGTTAAAATTGCCTGCAGTATTCAGTACAGCAATATTCTGTAAAAGATGTAGCCTAGGTGCAACAGGCCATACCATATAGTCTAGGTGTGTAGTAGGCTATGTATCTAGGTTTGTATAAGTACACTCGCTGATGTTTACACAATTATGAAATTGCCTAATTATAAATTTCTCAGAACATATGTATCCCCATCATTAAGTGATGCATGACTATAGTTGCAACAGAGATGTTAGCTGATCCCTCCAAGATAATTGGAGCAGGGCTGTCCCTTTAAAATTGTTCCTAACTAAATCAAAGGTCCAAGACATTTTATTGAAACATCGCCAGTCATTGGATGATGGTTGTTCCAGAGAAACTCTTTAACCTTGAGCAAGACAGCAACTTAAAGCAGAGGACAATTCTCTTAAAGGGAAGTATTTGTTGCTCTCAGCAGGGAACACTGCAACCATCTAAGGAAATGAGTAGCTCAACCTTAAAGTAAGGGTCTGGGAAGCACAACACAGCATCCACTATAATAAATTCTTTAGGGGAAGAAAAATATTAAATGAATGGATGCCTATGTAAAAGTTTTCAGAGTAAAAGTAACATTGCATTTAGATATTAATTATGAGTTAAACTTTCCCTATGTGATATGGTTGAGAAATAGGCAATGAGATACCAATAAAACTTCTGGGCACCAAAGCTTGGTGGAGCTTCCTGGTTGATGAATACATTGATGTACCAGGGGGGTAACATACCCAGATTCCACAGGGAGAGGTCATGCAGCTCTGCATTTGGAACCCTCCCAGATCTCACCCTATGTATCTCTCTTTGGCCATTCTTGACTTTGTATTTTCTATAATAAAACTGTAATAATAAATGTAGCACTTTCCTGAGTTCTGTGAGTCATTTTAGTGAATTATCTAACTTGAAGAGGATCATGGGAACCCCCTGGATTTGTAGCCAATTGGTCAGATGAGTGGGTGGTTTGGGGACTTCACTTGTGGATGGCATCTAAATTAAGGAAAGACTTGTTGAGGACTGTGTCTTTTAACTTGTGGCATCTGTGCTAATTTTGGGAGGCTAGCGCCAGAACTGAATTGCAATAAACCAGTTGGAGTGGGTGTCAAAAAAAAATGCCATACTTAAAATACTTTCAAAGGAGCCAATGTCTTTTCTGCCTGTTCACTGCTCTGTCCCCAAAACCAAGAGCAGTGCTTGTTACAATAATCTCTCAATATTTGTCAAATTAATCAGTTACATTATTCTTACTGTACATCAATTGTCTTCTGGAACTGAATTGATTCCTCTGGTCTTCCCGTTCTAGATGTCTGAATTGTTTTCTAGGTCAGCTCCTTCCTCCCTTTTCTTGGATCTTATGCTGTTTCTTTCTTGGATTTCACTTTTTTATTTCTTGAAGTCCATCATCAACTTTTTTCCTTTGATTTTAACTTTGCTTTGTTTTGGTGTAAAATACGTAGTAGACTTCAGAAAGAGTTTATTAGGAGTTAACTCCCTTCATGACATAAAACCTATTTTTCTAAATATTTAAATAGTCTGGCATTTAGTGTAAAATGTAGTTTAAAATAACATTCCCTGAGAATTGTGATGTCATTGACCCACCATCTTGCGGTAATTTTTTCTGATGAGTAGTCAAACATCAATCTGGTTCTTTGTTGACAATCTGTTACGTCATTCCGAAAAAGAAAAAAATTTTTATCACTTTCTCTATATTTTAGATTTGAAAATTGTGTAAGGGGGAATATATTCTAGAGTGCTCATTGTCTTGACAAACTTACTTGGGGATATCATGACCAGGAATAGACAAGCAGATGACTCTACAACACGCTGAAATAAGAAATGCTTTCTTGTATGTGAGAGATCTTCTGTCACATACAACTTCTGGCAGTTCTAAATCTCCCAAGGAAGATCATCTACTTAAGAAAAATATCTGGTTTTTGATGAAGTGCAAATACCACAGATTCTAATTTCTTTCTGTAGGAGGCTGAAGGGCTGGGAAAGAACTTGGAAAAGGAGGTTTGACCAAATTGTTCCGTGTATATTCCCTTGATTAATCTCTGTAGCTGCTTACTTGTGGTACTTGCTGTTTTCTGGACTTGTGGACACAGAGTTTGGAACCTCTCTGCAGCTAGGAAACACTGTCCCACATCACCTACAGCCTTCCTCTGGAGTATGTGCTGGGTCTGGCTTCCTCTATCCTTGTTTATTTTATAGTATTAGCCTATGTTTTTTTTCATATAATTGTAAGATATCTTCTCTAATGATGAAAAACCACCCTTCTCCCATTTCTCAAGAGGTGTGTATGCACATACCCGTATGTACATATTATATCTCATGTTAATTAGATTAAATTAAACATAGCTAAACATTTTCTAATTTGTGGAAATTAGAGTGCATAGCTAAATATTTTCTGATTTTATCTCTTGAACTAGAAATTCAGAAAACTCTATTTCTGGTTGTAATTTTCTGATATACAAGTTATTTCCCATTCTTACATTTATATCATATTTCATATTTCCTTATTAATATTTAATAGTTTATTTTGTTTATGTCTGTAATGTAGCAGAGAGAAAAACATGTTTCCATCTAAGAGTCTATAAGGGTACAACAAAAATATGAACCAGTAATTTTTTCATCCGAAAACTTTTTCATTTCATCTTTGATTGGAATTATTACCTTTAGACTTGTTGAATGTGAAATGCTTCAATGCATCCTGCTTTTGTTATATATTTAATCACTTAGTGATACATTTTTATGTGGCCTAAGACCTTTTACTTTCAATGCCATTGAGCCATTTGTATTGTATAATAACAATAATAACAGACATTTGCAAAATATTTTAATAGCTGACATTATATACTAACAGATTAATACTAGGTATCCACATAATAAAGTTATATATAAGATCTGAAAAATGTTTAGACTATTAAAAACAATATCATATTGTATATGGTTAAACAATAAAAATAGAAATGAGTCTAATTCCATATTTCTAAATCAAAGGGTTGCCTTATTTTTATAATAGGCCTTCAAAATATACCCTAAATATTTTCTTCTCTCAAGTATACTTACAGGTTCCATGTTATAGCATATCAACTCTACAACCTTCTACAACTTCTGCCTTATCTTGTTTCAAAACCTTTAATTTCTACTTTTCCATGAAATAACCATTTATTTTTTTGACAATTTTCTGAGGTACAGGGATAGCTATCTCTCAAACAAATGTTGCTGCTATCAACCCATCGAGGCAAGAACAGTCAGTGTAATTTAGTTTGTCACTCCATTTTGAAATTTTCTACAGGAGTTAAAAGGCATTACACAGTATAAATTTATGTTTATGGGGACATAAAACATAAAGATGTAATTGTGACTTCAATAAAATAAAGGGAGATTGAACTGTAAAGGAGTAGAGTTCCTGTATGGAACTGAAGCTAATTTAGTATCAATATAAAAGAAATTGTTATAACTTCAGGATTTTTTAATGTAATTCCCATAATAACCACATTGAAAATATCTATAGAATAACAAAAATAAACTGATTGGGTAATCGAAAAAGGTCTCTACAAAGAAATCAACTAAACTCAAAGGAAGGCAGTAAGGGAGGAAATGGAAGAGGAGAAGCTATAAGAGAAGGAGAAAAGAAATAACAAAATGGCAATAGTAAGTCCATCCCCACCAGTAATTACTTTAAATGCAAATGGATTAAACTTTCCAGTCAAAAGACATGGATTGGAAAAATACATTTTTTAAAGGATACAACTATATGCTGTCTACCAAAGACTCACTTTAGATATAAGAACACACATAGGTTAAAAGTGAAAGGATAGAAAAAGATATTCTATGCAAATAGTTACCAAAAAAAGGCAGGGTGGCTATACTAATACTATAAATATTATATAAAGTGGGCTTTCAGTTAAACATGGTTGCCAGATACATTATATAAGACAAAAAGTGAATTTACCAAGAAGATATAACAATGATAAAATATTAATCTATGTGGCAACCACTGAGCTTCTAACTATATGAAACAAACATTGACAACATGGAAGGAAGAAATAGACAGCTGGAAAATAATAGTACAAGTAATTATAAAACATTTAATACCCCACTTCAATACCCCGCTTTCAACAATCAGACAAAGAACAATAAAGTTATACAGAACACTCCAACCAACAACGACAGATTATACATTTTTTTCAAAAGTACATTGAACATTTTACAGGACAGGCCATATATTAGTCACAAATAAGTCTTAATAAATTTCAAAAACACTTGAATTCACACAGCATCTTTTCTGATCTCAATGGAGTGAAACTAGAAATCAATAGCAGAAGGAAAACTAGAAAATCCGGAAATTAAACCACATACTCTTTAAAAACCAATAGTTCAGAGAAGAAACCACAAGGAAAACTTAGTATATCTTGAAACAAATGTAAATGAAATCACAATGTACAAAAACTTATGCAATGCAGCAAAAGCAGTACTAATAAAAAAATTATAGCTGCAAATACCAGCATATCATATTCAAACTTTAAAAAAAAAAGAATGATTAAAAAAAGAAAAAAAATTACCTTACTTAGAGAAACAAGGATAACAGTCACAGGAAAATTCTTACATATTCTTCATTATAAGATGCAAGACAGTTTTAGTTGACAGTGGACTTAGTTGTATATTGTAAACTCTAGTGCAACTACAAAAAAAAGGAAAACAGAAAAAAGTATGACTGTACACTAAGAAATAGAGAAAAAATATGTAAAATGCTCAAATAAACAACAAAAGGCAGAAAAAGAGGGAAGACAAAGGTAAGAGCAATGAACAAAGCCAATATACAAATAATAATAATAAATATGGTAGATATTAATCCAACTACATTGTCAATACACTGATACAAATTGATCATTGTCGATACACTCATACAATAATAATTTTGCAAATAAAATGTCTAAATTCACCAGTTGAAAGAAAAATTGTCACAGTGAATTAAAAAAAAGACCTGGCTGGGCATGGTGGCTCACGCCTATAATCCCAGCACTATGGGAGGCCGAGGCGGGTGGATCATGAGGCCAGGAGATGGAGACCATCCTGGCTAACAAGGTGAAATCCCGTCTCTACTAAAAATACAAAAATTAGCCAGGCGTGGTGGCGGGCGCCTGTAGTCCCAGCTACTGGGGAGGCTGAAGCAGGAGAATGGGGTCAACCCAGGAGGTGGAGCTTAACAGTGAGCTGAGATTGCACCATTGCACTCCAGCCTGGGCAACAGAGCAAGACTCCGTCAAAAAAAAAAAAAAAAGACCTAACCACTTTGGGAGGCCGAAGCGTGCGGATCATGAAGTCAGGAGATCAAGACCATCCTGGCTAACACGGTGAAACCCCGTCTCTACTAAAAATATAAAAATTTAGCTGGGGTGGTGGTGGGTGCCTGTAGTCCCAGCTACTCCAGAGGCTGAGGCAGGAGAATGGCGTGAACCTGGCCAGCAGAGCTTGCAGTGAGCCAAGATCGCGCCACTGCACTCCATCTTGGGTGACAGAGCGAGACTCTGTCTCAAAAAAAAAAAAAAAAGAAAAAAGACCTAACCTAACTGCTTATTGTCTACAAGAAGCCCACTTTAAATATGAAGACACATGTAAATTAAAGGCAAATGGATGGAGAATTACACATCATGCAACCACTGATCAAAAGAAAGTGAAAGTAACTATAAACATTCTAAACAGAAAATAATCAAAGTAAGGAAATTTATCAGATTAAGTGGTTCATAATAATGATAAAGGAGTCAGTTCTCCAAGAAGACATAATAATCCTTAATGTATATGCACTTAACAACAGAGCATCAAAATATATAAGGCAAAAACTGATAGACAACAAAGAGAAATAAATAAATCCACTATTGTTGTTGCAGATTTCAGCACCCTTCTAACAGATGTAGACAGATTCAGCAGGCAGAAAACCTGTTAAGGACATGGTTGAACTCAATAGCACTCATAAACAACTAGATATAAAATACTATCCAACAACAGAAGAATATGTCTTCTCAAGCTCGCATGGAACATTTACCAAGACAGACCACATTCCAAACATAAGACATACTTTAACATTTTAAGAATAGGAATTATACAACATCTGTTCTCAGACCACAATAAAATTATACTAAAATTTAATAACAAAAAAGAGATCAAAAGTTCTAAAATACTGAAGATTAAACAACACACTTCTAAATAACACATGGATCGAAGAAGAAATCTCAAGATTTTTAAAAACTTTGATCTAAGAAAAAACAAAAATATAACTTTTGGGGAATGCAGTAAAATTAGTGCTTAGAGAGAAATTTATAACATTGAATGCATATATTAGAAAAGAAGAAAGATCTAAAAATAGTCATTTAAGCTTTTACTTTAGGAAACTAGAAGAAGAGCAAATAAAATCCAATGTAAGCAGAAAATAAATAATAGCAAGTAGAGTATAAATACAATTGAAAACAGAAAATCAATACAGGAAATCAAAACAAAAAACTATTTATTTGAAATTATTGATAAAAATCAATAAAACCAACAAGCCTCAAGTCCAGATAACGACAACAAAAAAAACCACAGAAGACACAAATTATTAATATCAGAAATGAAAGTGAGGACATAACTAAAGACCTCATGGACATTAAGAGGATAATAAAAGGTACTGGGAACATCTCTAGGCCCACAGATTTGATAAGTTATATAAAATGGATCAAATCCTTGCAATCAGCGAAAACTCACACAAAAATAAATAAATAATCTAAATAGGCCCATATCTATTAAATTAATGGAATCAACAATTAATAATCTTCCAAAACAGAAAGCACGAGGCCTGAATGGATTCACTGTGAATTCTACAAAACCTTTAGAAAAGAAATTTTCTACAATCTCTTCCAGAAGATAAAAACAGAGACTAACTCCTTCTAGTAAGCCAGCATTACCAAAATACCTCAAACACATAAACACATCACAAAAAAAGAAAATGACAGACAGATATCTCTCATCAAAATAGGTTTAAAAATCTTCAGTGAAATATTAGCAACATAAATCTATCAGTGTATAAACAGGCTAATGAAGAAAAATCACATAAATATATCAAAAATCACATAACTATATCACATACCTAAATCAATTATATCATGGAGAAAAAGAATTTGACAAAATCCAATATTCATTTATAATAAAACTCCCAGTAAGCAAGTAAGAGGGGATTTCCACAACGTGATAAACAATGTCTGCAAAACCTTGTAACTAACATCATCTTTAATGATGAAAAGTAGAAGCTTTCCTGCTAAGATCAAGAATAAGGCAAGGATGTCTCCTCTCACCATTGCTCTTCTTCATCATACTAAAGTTCATGCTAATGCAATAAAAAAGTAAAGGAAATAAAATATATTCATATTGGGAAGGAAGAAATAAAACCTCATTGTTTACAGATGACATCATCATGATCATCTTTGTAGAAAATCTGAAAGAGCTGACAGAAAACCTCCTGGAGCTATTAAGGAATGACAGTAAGGCTGCAGGATACAAGATTGTATGCAGAAGTCAATTGCTTTCCTGTACAGCAGCAATGAAAATGGACAATTTGAAATTAGAAACACAATATTACTTACATGAGAACCCCAAAAAATGAAATACTTGGTTATAAATCTAATAAAATGTGTACAGGATCTATACGCAGAAAACCACAAAACTGTATTGAATAAAGCCAAAGGAAAACTAACTAAATGGAGAGATATTTTGTGTTTATCAAAAAGAAGAATAAATATTGTCAAGATATCAGTTCTTCCCAACATGATCTGTAGATTCTGTAGATTCAATGCAATTCCATTCAAAATCCTAACAAGTTATTTTTTTCAATATCAACAAACTATAAAATTGATATGGAAAGGCAAAAGACACAGAATTGAGAAGACAATATTAAAGAACAAAGTTGGAGGACTGACACTACCTGATTCTAAGACTTTTTAAGAAAGTGCAGTAATCAGAACAGTGAGATATTTGAATAGACAGATGAATGGCCCAGAATAGGGATCTCAGAAGTAACCCAATAAAAAATAGGCTACATATCTTAACAGACAATTCCTCAAAGAAGACATAGAGATGGCATGTAAGTATATTTAAAAAATTTCTACATATGTTATAAGGGAAATGCAAATTAGAATAGAAATTAGATACTTCTATACACCTAGTAGCATGACCACAATCTGGATCACTGGTAACACCAAATACTGGTTACAATGTGGAGCAACAAAAATGTTCATTTACTGCTAGTGGGAATACAAAATGATGCAGCCACTATGGAAGACAGTGTGACAGATTTTTTTTTCCAGCTGTATTTGTTTTTACCATATAGTACAGCAATTGCACTCCTTGGTATTCACCCAAAAGAGTTTAAAATTGATGTCCAGCCGGGCACGGTGGCTCACTCCTGTAATCTCAGCACTTTGGAGGCCGAGGTGGGCGGATCATTTGAGATCAGGAGTTTGAGATCTGAGACCAGCCCGACCAACATGGTGGAACCCTGTCTCTCCTTAAAAAAAAAAAAAAAAAAAAAAAAATTAGCCAGGCCTAGTGACAGGTGCCTGTAATCCAAGCTACTCAGGAGGCTGAGGCAGGAGAATCCGCTCAAACTCAGGAGGCAGAGGTTGCAGTGAGCTGAGATCACACCACTGCACTGTAGCCTGGGAGACAGGGTGAGACTGTGTCTCACAAAAATTTTTAAAAATTAAATAAAATTGACATCTAAACAAAAACCTGTACACAGATTTTTACTGCAGTTTTATTCATAATTTTCCAAACTTCGGAGCAACCAACATGTCCTTCAAAAAGTGACTGAATAAACTGTGGTAGATGTAGACAATGGAACATTATTCAGTGCTAAAAAAAAAAAGGGCTATCAAGCCATGAAAAGACATAGCAGAAACTTGAATGTCTAGCACTAAGTGCAATAAGATCACCTAAAGGGCTACATACTATGTGAGTCTGATACATGACATTCAGAAAAAGACAAAACTATGGCTAAAGTTAAAAGATCAGTGGTTGCTCAGGGTTGGGTGAGGGAGGGACGAAAAGGCAGAACACAGGATTTTTAGGGCAGTGAAAATACTCTATATTATATTATAATGATGGACACATGTCATTACACTTTGTCCAAACTCATAGAATGTACAGCAGCAAGAGTGAACACTAATGTAAACCTTGGACTCTGGCTGATAATGACACATCAATATAGGTCCATCAATTATAATGAATGTACCACCCTAATGGTGGATTTTGGTTATATGGAGGCAATGCATGTGTGAAGGCTAGGGTTATATGGGAAAATGTTGTTACCTTCCTCTCAATTTTGCTATTGACCTAAACTGTTTTTAACAAATAACATGTTTTGAAAAATGTATATTGCACAGTCTAAGCTAAATATGAAAAAAAGTTTAAGGCACTTTTAATAAGAGAGTAGATACACTAGTCACATAAGATGCTCCATTAAGATCCAAAAGACAGACAAAATGTGGGAAAAAGTAATGATTAACAAATGCAGTGAATATAAAACAATGATAAAAGTCGTAGATAACAATCCATTTCAATGACTGTATAACATTTTTATAACATTTAAAATGTGAATAGTCTAAAAACACCTATTAAAACACAGAGATTGTTAGAGTGGATAAAACAATTTATTCACTAGAGGAGCTCAACAGTAGATTTAAGCTGGCAAAAGAAACAGTCAGCTTTAGAATAGTTCAATAAAAATGATACATTCTGAAGAACGGAAAAAAATAACGGAGAAAAATGAGCAGAGACTCAGAGAAATATGGAACATCATTAGGCACACCAAAATATGCATAATAGGAGTAACAGAAAGTAACATAAACAAATAGTTGAAGAAATAATGGCTGGGAATTTCTCATATGTGATAAAAAAAATAGTCTACACATCCGAAAAGCCAAACAAACTCCAAGTAGGATAAATGCAAAGAGAATTAAACCCAGACACATCATAATAAAATCTCTGAAACACAAAGACAGGGTTTTGAAAGTAGTACAAGGAAAATGACTCATCACATTATAAGGACCCCTGATGATAATAAAAACCAACTTCTCATCAGAAACCCTGGAAACCAAAGACAGGTAATAATATATGCAAAGAGCTGAAAGAAAAAGTCTGCCAACAAAGAATTCTATATTCAGAGGAAAGTAGGTGAAATACAGACATTTACAGATGCACACACACACACACACACACACACACACACACAAAATCCCAACCAAGCAAAATCAAAAACCTGAGAGAATTTATGTGCTGTCAGAGCCACTTTACCAGATACTACTAAAGAAAGTTCCTCAGGTTGAGAGAAGGTTACCCCAGAGAGTAATTTGAAGCCACAAAAAAACCAAGAGTGCCAGTAAAGGTACTTATATGGGTAATTATAGAGAAATGTATAATTGCATATTTCTACTTTACTTCCCTTACTTGATTAAAAAAGCAAATGTATAAAATATATATCTTTACTTGCATTGTTGACACTTTTGCATATAGAAATACAATATGTTTGACAACGTCATAAGAAAGGGTCATTTGTAAGCAATGTTCCGTGGAGAAAAACAAATAACACCAGATAGTAACTTGAATCCAAAGAAACAAATAAAGAAAACCAGAAACAATGATATGGCTAATATAAACCTATAAATATATACTGCAAATACATACATGTTCTTCTTTTTTCCCTAGCTTCTTTAAAAGGCATACAATTGTATGAAATCAGTGTATCGCATACGTATTATATATGTGTGCAGAAGTAAAATGTATAAAATAGCACAGAAAAGGGAGGAGGTTATATATACAGCACGTAGGAGGAAAGTTTCTATCTCATTGGAATTAAGTTAGTATAAGTCTGAAGTAGGTTCTAATATATATATATATAAAATATCTAATATAATATATATGTGTGTATATATGTATATATGTGTGTGTCTATGTATATATAGACACACACATACATATAGTAAGCCCTAGAGAAATCTCTAATAAAATAACCAAAAAACCCACAGTAAAAAAATTATTAAAAGTATTAAAATGAAATAGTCTATTAATAAAAAGAAATAAAGATGGGATAGACATGAAACATATACAGAAAGAAAACAGCAGAGGTAAATCTAACTGTACAATAATAACATTAAATAATAATGGATTAATCAGTTCAGTCAAAATGCAGAGATTGTCAGATCACAGTAAAAAAAATAACATTTACCTATTTGGTGTCCTCAGGAGACACACTTTAGGTTCAAAGAAACAAATGAGTTGAAGATAAAGGATGGAAAATATACATCATGTAAACTGCAACCGTAACAGGGATGGTGTGGCTAAATTAACATTAGACAAAATGGATGTTTAAATAATTACTAAAGAAACACATTCTATATTGATAAAAAGATTCAATCCATCAAGAATATATAACAATTCTAAAAATACGCACCTAACAATAGACTCCCAACTATGAAGTAAAACTAAAGGGAGATACAGACAATTCAACAATAATAAAGACTTCATACTCCACTCTAGGTAGTGGATAGGACAATTAGACAAAAGATGAACAAGAAAATAAAAGGCCTGAAACAGGCATGAATTGAGCATACAATCAAAACAAACAAACAAACATACAAACAAAAAAAACAGAACACGTATGCTTCTCAAGTACACATGGAATACTCTCCAGCGTAGGCCATATGCTAGGCCATAGAAAAGCCTCAGTAAAATTAAAGGCATTGAATTAATATGAAATATGTTCTTCACTCAAAATAAAATGTAATTACCACTCACTAAGGAGTGGTTTGAATTTTCAGAGATTCAAAAATACATGAAAAGTAAATAATACATTTCTAAATAACCAATGGGTCAACGAAGAAATCACAAAGTAAATCACATTAAATTGCTTTAAGATAAATGAAAATAAAACACATCACACCAAAACATATGGAATGCAGTTAAGTGACTGTAGTGAAATTTAGAGCTATAAACCAATATTTAAAAAGAAGATAGATCTCACATCAATAGTGGACTCTTCTACTTCAACACACTGAAAGGACAAATTGAAACTAAAATGAGCAGAAGGGAGGAAATGGTAAAGATTAGAGTGGAAATTAATGTCATAGACAAGAGAAAAACAATGCAAAATATAAAACCAAAAAGTTCTATGAAAAGAAAAAAATCAGCAGATCTTTAGCTACACAGATTTTTAAAAAACAAAGAAAACTTCAATCACTGAAATTAAGAAGCCATCACTACTGATCTTAGAGAAATGGAAAGCATTCTTTTTTTAGGAGAGACAGGGTTCCACCATGCTACTTATTGTCCATGTTCACAGAAAATTATTTAAAATTTTTCAGTTCAAAAAGATTTTGTTGATTTCTATGATGGGCAGATCAACAAAAAAGCTTTCAAGAAGAAAAATATTTTGTCTTAGTATACAATTCCAGTAACTTCGATCTCCACCAAACCATCAGGCTTATGGGTGGTGATAACTCTGCTGAGACTAGTTCCAAGTTCATGAGTTAACACGGGAGGTCTCCCAATACCACCCATATTTTATAATTAAAATTTGGTAAATATGCTATCCTTAAATCCTAATGGATTATGCCTTAGGTTTCAAATTTGGGATTCTGATTTACATGATATGAAACTGGCATTATGTGCAAGACTAATACTTTTTCAGTATTCATTAATAATAAATAAAATAGATAAAAACAAAATAAATAATAAATAATAAAATAGACAAAAAAACAAAGTAGTATGAACAAATATATGTCAATAATTAGACAACTTAGATGAAATAGAGAAATTCACAAATAGACACAAACTACTAAACCTTACTTTAAAAGAAATATAGATTCTGAATAGATGCACAAGTAGTAAACCATTTATATTAGTAATTTGAAAGCTCCTGTACAAATAAAACAAGGTCCAGATAGCTTCACTGGTGAAATTTTATAATCATTTAAAGATAAATTAATATCATTTGTTCACAAACTCTTCCAAAAATATGGAAGAGAAACAGCCAATCTCAACTCACTCTACGAAACCACTATTACCCTGACATCAAAATCAGATAAGGCCATAACGAAACGTCTAAAAATCTATCTTATAAACACTAATGCAAAAATTCTTAAGTTGCAAAATACTACACGCCAAATCCAGTAACATGTAAAAAGAATTATTTACCCTGGAAAAGTGGGATGTATTCCAGGGAAAAAGAGTTGATGGCCCGGGGCAGTGGCTCATGCCTGTAATCCCAGCACTTTCGCAGGCTAAGGCAGGTGGATCACCTGAGGTCAGGAGTTCTAGACCAGCCTGGCCAACATGGTGAAACCCTGTCTTTACTAAAAATACAAAAATTAGCCGGGTGCGGTGGCAGGCGCCTGTAATCCCAGCTACTCAGGAGGCTGAGGCAGGAGAATCACTTGAACTCGGAAGGCGGAGGTTGCAGTGAGCCGAGATCGCACCGCTGCACTCTAGCCTGAGCAACAGTGCTAGAGTGCACAAGCACTCCTGTGGCCGCCACCACTAGGACTGTGTTGGGTTGGATCTGAAGCCAGCACAGCACTGAGTCTTGACCAAGACCTGCTATAACCACTCCTTGGTTACAGCTCAAAAAAAAAAAAAAAAAAAAAAAGTTGATGTAGCATATTGAATCAAACAATAAAATAAATAATATTAATACAATAAGAGACATAATCTGGTAGGAACATAAAGTATAGTGGCTTTGGAAAACATTATTCTAAATTCTCAAAAAGTCAAACCTAGAGTTACTCATTATTTCCACTTATAGGTAATTTCCCTTGCTGGCTTCAGATAAGACTCAGCACATTCCCAGCTGTGATGGCTATGGGGTGAGACTCCTTCTACTTGAGAAAAGCGGAGGGAAAAGTAAAGGGGCCTTTGTCTTGTACCTTAGGTACCAGCTCAGCCACAGGGGGTAGAGCACCAAGCAGGCTCTTGGAGTCCCCAGTTCCATGACTTGGCTCCTGGATGGCATCTCTGGACCTTCTCTGGGCCAGAGGGGAACCTGCTGCCCTGAAAACTGAGTCCCAGGTCAAGCAGCATTCACCACAAGCTGACTGAACAGCCCTTGGACCTTAAGGGAACATTAGTCATAGTCTGGCAGTATACCCTATTGACCTGTGGTGACAGTGGCCACGGGGTGAGGATCCTCTGCCTTTGGAAGTAGGAAAGAAGAGTGGGAAGGACTAAGTCTTGTTTGAGTGCCAGCTCAGCTGCGGTATAATAGAACATCAGGTAGATTTCCAAGGTTTTTGAATCTAGTCCCTAGCTTCAGGATGGCATCTCTGAACATGCCTGGGGCCTGGGAGAACTTGCCACACTAAAGGGAGGGACACAAGCTTGGCTGGCTTTGCCACCTGCCAATGGTAGAGCCCCAGGACCTTGCGTGAACATAGGCTGTAGCCAGGGAGTGCTTACAGCAGGTCTTGGGCAAGAGTCAGTGCTGTGCTGGCTTCAGATCCAACCCAACGCAGTCCTAGTCGTGGCAACCAGAGGAGTACTTGTGCCACTCCACCCCCAGCTCCAGGTTGCTCAGAACAGACAGAAAGACTCCATTCACGTGGGAGAAAGTAAGGGAAGAGATTAAGAGTCTCTGCCTCGTAATCCAGATATTTCTTCTGGATCTTGTCCAAGACCATCAAGGAGGTGACTCTATGAGTTTGCAAGAACCACACACAGTGTTACTAGGCTTGGGATTCTCCCCTAAAGCAGATACAGCTTAGATCACAACGCCCACATTCTTTGAAATATCTGGAAAGCCTTCCCAAGAAAGAGGGTTGCACAAAAGCCCAGACTGAGAAGACAACAATAAATACCTAATTCTTTAATACCCAGGCACAGATAAACATCTGCAAGTGTCAAGACCATCCAGGAAAACATAATGTTCACCAAATGAACTAAATAAAGCACCAGGGACCAATCCTGGAAAAATAGAGATATGTATCCATTCAGACAGAGAATTCAAAATAGCGGTTTTGGGGAAAGTCAAAGAAATTCAACACAACACAGAGAAGAAATTCAGAATTCAATCAGATAAATTTAACAGAGATTGAAATAATTAAAAATAAGCTGAAATTCTGAAGCTGAAAAAATGCAATGGGCATATTGAAGAATGCATCAGAGTCTTTTCTTTTTTCTTTTTTCTTTTTTTTTTTTCAGATAGAGTCTCTCTCTGTCACCCAGGCTGGAGTGCAATGACACGATCTCAGCTCACTGCAACCTCTGCCTCCTGGGTTCAAGTGATTCTCCTGCCTCAGCTTCCTGAGTAGCTGGGATTACAGGTGCCTGCCACCACACCCAGCTAATTTTTTGTATTTTTAGTAGAGACAGGGTTTCACCATGTTGGCCAGGCTGGCCTCGAACTCCTAACCTCAGGTGATCCACCCACCTCGGCCTCCCAAAGTGCTGGGATTACAGGTGTGAGCCACCACACCTGGCCACATCAGAGTCTTTTAATAGCAGAATTCATCAAGCAGAAGGAAGAATTAGTCAGCTCGAAGGCAGGCTATTTGAAAATACACAGAGAGGAGAAAATAATAAAGAATAAAAAGTAATGAAGCATGCCTACAAGATCTAGAAATAGCCTCAAAAGGGCAAATCTAAGAGTTATTGGCCTTCAAGAGGAGGTAGAGAAAGAGATAGAGGTGGAAAGTTAATGCTAAGAAATAACAACAGACCTTCCCAAACTTAGAGAAAGATATCAATGTCCAAGAACAAGAACACTATAGAACACTAAGATTTTACACAAAGACCACCTTAAGACACTTAATAATCAAACTTCCAAAGGTCAAGGATAAAGAAAGGATCCCAAAAGCAACAAGAGAAAAGAAACGAGTAACATGCAATGGAGCTCTAATATGTCTGGTAGCAGACTTTTGGTGAAACTTTACAAATCAGGAGAGAGGAAAGTACTGATGGGGAGAAAAAAACTTTTAACATAGAATAGTACATCTGGCAAAAATATCCTTCAAACATGAAAAAGAAATATTTCCCAGACTAAAAAAGCTGAGGGATTTCATCAACACCAGACTTGTCCTATAAGAAATGCTTTAGGGATTACTTCAATCAGAAAGAAAAGGATGTTAATGAGCAACAAGAAATCATCTGAATGTGTAAAACTTACCGGTAATAGTAGGTACACAGAAAAAAAAAAAAAGAATTTATAGCACTGTAATTGTAATGTATCAACTACTCTTAAGTAGAAAGATTAAATGATGTATCAATCAAACATAACTACTACAGCATATTTTCAAGACATAGACAAGTACAATAAGATACGAAAAGAAACAACAAAAGGTTAAAACACAAAGGGATGAAGTTAAGGCATAGAATATAAGCTTTCTTTTTGCTTGCTTGCTTGCTTGTTTGTTTGTGCAAACAGTGTTGTTGTTATCAGCTTAAAATAATAGATTATAAAATAAGATTTGCAAGCCTCATAGTAACCTCAAACCAAAAAACATATAATGAATGCACACGAAATATAAAGTGAGAAACTAAATCCTATCACCAGAGAAAAATTACCTTCACTAAAAGGAAACCCTACCCAACCTGTGTATGCCAAAATCCACGCATCCTCAACCTGCAAAGACAAAAAGTTGGTCCTCCATATTATATGTAGATTTCACATCCTGCAAATGCTGTAATTTCTTTCTTGCTTGCTTGCTTGCTTGCATGCATGCTTTCAGAGACAGGCTCTCACTCTGTTGTCCTGGCTGGAGTGCAGTGGCGTGATCTCAGCTCACTATAGCCTCGAACTACTGGGGCTCAAGCCATCCTCTATCCTCAGCCTTCGGAGTAGCAAGGACTACACCATACACCCAGCTAATTTTTTATATTTTGTAGAGACAGTGTCTCACTATGTTGTCCAGGCTGGGCTCAAATAACTGGACTCATGGGATCCTTCCACTATGCAAAGTGCTGGGATTACAGGCATAAGTCATCATGGCCATCCCAAATGCTGTATTTTTAATCTCCGTTTGGTTAAAAATAAATCCGGTGTATAAGTGGGCCTGTGCAATTCAAACCCGGGTTGTTCAAGGGTCAAATGCATATAAATTGTATCTCAATAAATCTGTTACATAAAGTCTCCACCTTTTTGTCATTTGTCTTAAATACAATATAGAACATTTATACTGTTCATATGACCATTTTGCTTATTCACCTTTCTCTCTCAAAGGTGTTAGGGTAGTTTTTCAGAAAGTTAGTCACTTAAATTTGAGATTTTATATTTAACAGTAAGAGTAGGATTGATGTGTTCCTGCTTATAAATCAGTTCTCTATGTAAAAACAGCAGTGTACAATTCATACATGTAACAGAATGCCAAAAAAGTATGTTTCCTCCTTGATCATACTTTTATGCAGCTGAAGTCTCATAGTTGAAACACA
Source organism: Gorilla gorilla gorilla (assembly GCF_029281585.2). Lineage (NCBI taxonomy): Eukaryota > Metazoa > Chordata > Mammalia > Primates > Hominidae > Gorilla > Gorilla gorilla. The sequence goes on along the minus strand of NC_073232.2, from coordinate 93,757,708 downwards.
TACGTGACAAGGGCTCCAACAATTTAAAGATAGCATTAGATTTCTAAAGGAGTTACTAGGATTGAAAAAAAAAAGTTCAGAAACCATCTCTTTATTCCTCTCCTTACATAAAAGAAGGGTAGAGGTTCAGGGGATGCTTTGAATAGAATTCAAAGGATGAGAGGGCACCGTGTCATCTAGTCTCAACAGAAACCTGATCTTTTGTCTGTCCAGTTTAATACATACAGGTATATAATATCTTAAAAGTTTTAAATATTGTCATTCTATACAGTGTTTTAATTTTATTGTTTTAAATTTTCACAACTTAGATTTAATTGAAGTAAAGAATTTTTTCTTGAATTGATTATGCAAAAAGTGCAATTTCCATTGATGGCAGTTAGACAATGTGTCCTAATTCAGTTTCTTAGTGTTGAATATAAATTTTAAATAAAGAAAACATTTTATGCGGTATTATAGAGGAAGTAGCAGTTGGTAGAGTAGGTACTCCCTAAATCCCTTTCCATAGCTATTATTCTATTACATATTTATTTTCAAAGCATTTATTCTAGCAACTTTGTTTTTGTCTATTTTATTATTTTTTATTTTGTTTTTGTCTATTTTGTTTATTTATTATTAATGAATACTGAAAAAGTGTTAGTCTCTCACATAGTTCCAGTTTCATATCATGTAAATCAGAATCCCAAATTTGAAACCTAAGGCATAATCCATTAGGATTTAAGGATAGCATATTTACCAAATTTTAATTATAAAAGTATGGGTGGTATTGGGAGACCTTCCGTGTTAACTCATGAACTTGGAACTAGTCTCAGCAGAGTTATCACCACCCATAAGCCTGAAGGTTTGGTGGAGATTGAAGTTATTGGAATTGTATACTAAGACAAAATATTTTTATTCTTGAAAGCTTTTTGTTGATCTGCCCATCATAGAAATCAACAAAATCTTTTTGAACTGAAAAATTGTAAATAATTTTCTGTGAACACGGGCAATACATATTTTGTTCTGTATCAGTGTAAAATTAAAACAATTTAAAAGTACTTCTACAATGGTATAAAGTTCAGTAACAATTATTCCTTTTTTTATATATTTTAAAACTGAGAACATTTATATGTATGGTTGGGTTAGATGGCATTTGACAATACAGTGTCACTCAGTTCTCTAAAGTTCTTCTGAGTTATAATTACATATTGCATAAAGATATATCATCAAAAAGATTTTAATCAGCTGATAACTCAATTAGGTGCTCTCCAACTACTCAATTTGCTGAAAGCAAAGTATTGAAAATTATAGGTCTTGAAGAAATGTTTGTGACACAGTCATAAATCATTTTTGTCAGTTTCTAGAAATTAATACATTGTGGTTTAAGCGAGACTTATCAAAGAAGTATAATTTTTCACTTAGAGAAACCTTATAAATGGAACTGAAACTAAGTGAATTTGGGACCAAAATAACTATTTGATATTAGAAATATCATAATTTCTGCCCAGTTTTAATTTTGTAAGTAAACTAAAATTGTTTAAAACAGATGTAACAAGAAGTGACAAATGTGACACCTAATAATAATTACATATATGTTAATAATTTTAATTCACGGTTGAAAATAATATTTGCAATAAAAAATAAAACCTTATATAAGCTAATCGTAAATAGATGCAGTTGCTTTCTAAATTTCTGGACTATAAATTCCAGGTGGAATATTAGAAATATTCTGATACTATAGATGCTTTTATGCATACATTCTGCTTTTATGACAGAAACTTATTTTGTGTAAATTAATAGCAGGGAGCAAATAAGGCTTTGAGTCCTTAGTGTGGGGCTTACTAAAGGTGTATTAATGGTTGCTGTTATTTATAGTAATATCTTTAAAATAGTCTCACTAATCAAGGAAGAGCTTGGGAAGCATAAAGAAAGAAATTGGCAAAGGTTTAAAGAGACTAGTATACTTGCATCCAAGTAAGCATGAATATGAATTTATAACCTCCAAGGCAATGCAATGCACTACAATACAAATTAGATAAGGCTTGCCTTTGTTTTGTATATTGCTAAAAGCATGAGGTGAAAAGAGTGATAAGGGAGAGCTAGCCTGAGACATTTCCAAAATGAGCACTCTGGAACATCTCAATTTTAAGAAAAGCTACATATTGAAATTGAAGATTTGTAAATTGAAAGTGTTGAAACGATCAATGCTTATATGCCCCTTACAACACCTTAGTGTTTCCCTAAGGGCTAACATCCCAATGTTTGAAGACAACTGCTGAAGATATATCTTTATTCAGTAAAGGAGCTATATGTAAGTTATGCTCAACAATATGAATACACATGTGTACATAGCCCCATGTTGGTATTAGTAGTGTTCAAATTCATAGACCCTAAAAGATGACATGTCCTCTTTCTGATTTTTGTATAATTAGTTAAATATTTTAATATTTTATCAATATTTATTTACATATAAATAAATGTAAAAGATAATCTTGTCTGTTTTCTCCTGTTCTTTCTCAGCTTGACATGCACTGATCTCAACTAAGATTTGTCTGTAACACTAAGTCTAATAGTCTGCAAACTACATTGCCCATTCTCACTTTACAGCTAGTTACCAGACTTTGCCAGTAGGAAAAAACACAGTAGACCAGAAAATAGGAAGAGAAGAAAAGCTAGTTTCTCCTTCCTTTTCTTGCTTCTAGAGGCACCTATAAAAGTAGGTATCTCCTTCTGTGTTCCCAATTTCAACCAGAACTTCCTGTCTGGTGGATCATATAGGGAGCTCTACTATGATTGAAGGTGGGCCCTTCCTTTCCAATTCTAGGACTAACTGGGCAGAACCCCAGTAGTGCAGAACCAAATGTCTGGGGTCCTACTAACACCATCTCCTTTCTTTACTCACCTTTCCCAGTTCTAAGAATGGCAGTGGCTTCCTGAAGTTACTAATCTCTAGATAGCTCTCTTGTTTATTTCTTCTCCTCCAAAACCCTTTTTCCCCCTTATTTCCTTCCAATGTCTTTTACATAACTAATTCTCTTTAGTAAATAAAAAAATAGGAGCTTTATTTTATTATTTTCTCTAACTGAATCCTGTATGTTAAGGGAATGAATAGAAAATTGAATAGCAAACACAAGTCTATATAAGTAAGGAAAATGGTAAGCAGAACAGAACCTCTACATCATAGTTTACCTTAAGCTTCACTAAGAATTTAAAACTTACCATTCTGGGAAAGATAATGTCCAAAGTCATGACTGAGCCCTGGAAAATGTAGAGTCCACCACCTATAGGACACCTGAAAACTGATGTACCATCTTCTTATAAGCTACCTATGTATGATTGAGTGGTCACTCTCTTCGGAACTTTTTTTAAAAATTAAATAAATTATATTAAAATTATAGATTAACATAATTATAAGGCACAATACAGAGAGATCTCATGTATGCTTTATCCAGTGATAATATTTTGTGAAACTATAGTATAGTACCATAATGAGGATATGGACATTGATACAATGATACTATACTCTGATCTTGTTCAGATTTTGCCAATTTTACTTGTTGTGTGTATCTGCATGGGTATTTAGTTCTATAAAATTTTATCACATGTATATGTTTATATGTTTAACAACATACTCATAATATAGAATATTTCCATCATAATGAGGACTCTTTATGCTGCCGTTTTTAAATGATACTCACTTTCCTCCCATGCCTATCTTCTCCTTTAACCTCTAGCAACCACTAATCTGTTCTCCATTTTCATAATTTTGCCATTTCAAGAATGTATTTAAATGGAATCATACAGTCATATAGAATCATATAGTAGATAACTTTTCTGACTTAGTCTAATCCCCTGTGGTTCATTCAAGTGGTTGCATGTAGCAATAGTACACTCCTTTTTATTGCTGAGTAGTATTCCATGGAGTGGAGGTATCACAATTTGTTTAACCACTTACCTGTTGATAGGCCTCCAGTTTGTTTCTGAGTTTTGGCTCTTACAAATAAAGCTGCAATAAATATTCATGTAACTGCCAAACCACACACCAATCAAAATGGCTAAAATAAAATATAGAAAACACAATGTTGGAGAGAATGTAAAGAAACTGATCACTCGTACATTGCCAATGAGACTGTAAAATGATACAGCCATTCTGGAAAACAGCTCAACAGTTTTTCTTTTTAACTTTTAAAAATTATACTTTAAGCTGACTTTAGGTTGATGCCAACCACAGTCCCTCTTATATTATGGACTCACAGTCTTGCCATTCTTTCTGTTCTCCACAGTCCAACAGAGTGAGTGATGTCCTGTGAGCCAACCTCTAACACATGTTTTCAACAATACTGACATGATAGAGAGGAAATTGCTTGCAATGTGGATATACATTAACAAAGCAGTTTTCACAGATGTCTTTGAGAAATCTTTGTACATTACTGTAGCCATTGTAAATACACAACAGAAGAAAATGCTAAACCTTGTAAAACATGGGCTATTCATTATAAAATGCTTTTGTGGCATAATGTTAGTGTGTATTTGAAAATGTTTTTAGGCCACAAAAGGAAAATGCTTTGCATCTGATGAAACAGAGAAGGTTATTAATGGAGAATGAGGAATACAGAAAACAACAGCTTAAGGAAAAGCAATGCAAAATGCAAAATTAGTTTAAATGCTTTAGACTAATTTTGTCTGCCTCCTTCAACATGAATACTGTAGCAAAAATACAGTTAGCTAAACGCAAACTCCACACTAAACATATTAAAAATATAACCTATAAAATAAATTTTTAAAAATCAAAATCTTATCATGTAAAAATTTATGAATTTATATAAAGAGCCTTGTTGCCACAATTATTATTTTTTAATTTACACTTTAATGAACGGTGAGAACATATAAACTGAGTCACTTACCCTAATGAAAGATGTAAAGATAAATGACTTCAAAAGGTAAAAATAAACACATAAGTAAATGCATGTCATAAGAGGCAAGGATTAATTCAATTTAAAATAAATTTTGAGAAACATTTGAAAGTCTAAGGTTTCAACTGGTGGAAAGAAAATTGAAACATATACATATTTTTTCTTATTGCAAAATACATAGCCTTCCTAGAAAAATTTAACACTGGATATAAGAAAAAGCTAACATCACATTTCTGACAAAAATATTAAGAATTTACAAGTTTTGTCCCATGCTCTTTAAATAATGTCGTAGTATAGAGTTATTAATATTTCCCTAGATCAATATATAAAACAATATTGAATAGCTACATAAAATGTCATTAATAGACTACATTCTATTTTTTATTTTATTTTATTATTATTTTCCCTTTACTTGTTCTAAAAAAAATGGGATACATGTGCAGAACGTGCAGGTTTGTTACATATGTATACATGTGCCATGGCGGTTTGCTGCACTCTAAGTTCCCTCTCCTCACCTCCCAACCCCCAGCAGGCCCTGCTGTGTGTTGTTCCCTTCTCTGTGTCCACGTGTTCTCAGTGTTCTACTCCCACTTGCCAGTGAGAACATGCGGTGTTTGGTGTTCTGTTCCTGTGTTAGTTTGCTCAGGATGATGGCTTCCAGCTTCATCTATGTCCCTGCAAAGCAAATGAACTCAGCCTTTTTACAGCTGCATAGTATTCCATGGTGTATAAGTACCACATTTTCTCTATCCAGTCTATCATTGATGGGCATTTGGGTTGGTTCCATGTCTTTGCTATTGTAAATAGCGCTGCATTAAACATATGTGTACATGTGTCTTTATAGTAGAATAATTTATAATCCTTTGGGTATATACCCAGTAATGGGATTGCTTGGTCAAATGGTATTTCTGGTTCTAGATCCTTGAGGAATTGCCATACTGTCTTCCACAATGGTTGAACTAGTTAACATTCCCACCAACAGTGTAAAATTATTCCTAAAATTAAATAAGCCTGAATTCATACTTTATTGTATTTAAGTTGTTTTGAAACCATATGACCATCTAAGTAGATGCAGAAAAATCACTCAATAAAACCCAACACCCTTTCATGATAAAAACCCTCAACCAACTAGCCATAGATGGAACGTACCTCAAAATAATAAGAGACACATATGAAAAACCAAGAGCCAACATCATACTGAATGAAGAAAAGTTGAAAATATTTCCCCTAAGAACTGTAACAAGACAAGGATGCCCACTTTCACTACTCCTATTCAACATAATACTAGAAGTCCTAACCAGAGGAATCAGGTAAGAGAAAAAAAAAAAAAGAAAGGCATCCAAATTGGAAAAGAAGAAACCAAATTATCTGCTGACAACATGATTATATATCTAGAAAACCCTAAAAACTAATCTAGAAGACTGCTAGACCTCGTTAGTGACTTCGGTAAAGTCTCAGGATACAAAATCAACATACAAAAATCAGTAGCATTTCTATACACCAGTAAAGTTCAAGCATAGAACCAAATTAATAACTCCAGTTACAATAGCCACAAAAAAATACCTAGAATACATTTAACCAAAGAGGTGAATGATCTCTACAAGGAGAATTACAAAACACTGGTGAAAGAAATTGTAGACAACACGAGTAAATGGAAAAATATCCCACGCTCATGGATAAAAAGAATTGATTATCATTAAAACGAACATATTAACCAAAGCAATCTACCGATTCAACGCAATTCCTATCAAACTACCAATGTCATTTTTCACAGAATTAGAAAAAACAATCTTACAGTTTCTATGGAAGCCCCCTCACCCAAAAGCCTGAATAGCCAAAGCAATAAAAAACTAAACAAACAAATGAAAATCTGGAGACATCATATTGCTTGGCTTCAAATTATACTACAACACTATAATAGCTGAAATAACATGGAACTGGTGCAAAAATAGACATATAGATCAGCATAACAGAATAGAGAACCCAGAAATAAAGCCACATACTTTCAACGAACTGATTTTTTAACAAGTTAACAAAAATAAACAATGGAAAAAAGACACTCTATTCAATAATTGGTGCTGGAAAAACTAGCTAGCCATATGCAGAAGAATGAAACTGGACTTCTGTCTCTCACCATATAAAAATTAACTCAAGATGGGTTACACACATAAATGTAAGACCTAGAACTACAAAAATCCTCAAAGAAAACCTGGGATAAACTCTGGACATTAGCCTATATAAAAAACGTATGACAAAGACCCCAAAAGCAGTTGCAATGAAAACAAAAATAGACAAATAGGATTTAAACTAAAAAGCTTCTACACATGACAGGAAATAACCAACAGAACAAACAGATAACCTACAGAATGGGGGAATATATTTACAAATATGTCTCCAACAAAACATTAATATCCAGAATCTACAAGATGCTCAAACAACTCAACAAGAAAGAAAAAAACTCCATTATAAATTGGCAGATTAGAAAAACATTGCAGTGGCCAGATTTTAAACACACACACACACAAACACACACACACACACACACACCACACACCACACACCATACATATTTGGCCATTTGTTTAATTATTGGTTGGAAAAAATTTCCAGCAGAAATAAACGGCGATATCATTTTTTCATAATTAAAATTTTAAGATATATTGCTAATTTCTTTAAGGAAATGTTGTAGTTTACATTCCAAGTGGAAGCATATATTCCTGCTAGTTTATTCACATCCAAACAATCATTGAGTATTATCATTATTTACTAATCTACTAATGTGGTAGAAAAAATTATTTGTTTTCATCTCTTTCATATCATTGAGCTTAAAAAACTTTTCACATGATAATTGACCATTTTTATTTCTTTTTAAATAAAACTTCTTTAAATATCATTTCTTTGAAATGTCTTCATTAAGGTGTTTATATTTTCCAATTTCTGAAGGTTTCTCATATACTAGTTCATGTATTTGGTAAATGTTAATCATAATTAATTATTCTTAAAAGTCAATTTTTAATTTTGGCTTTTTTGCTTTACTTATTGCATTATCCAATTATAAAAAGTAGAATTAGAGACTCTGAACAATATCTTCCTCTTAGGACAATTATAAGAAATTGACTTAATATAAAATGCAAGTCATCTTAAAATATTATTTTATTATTCTTTCTCCTTATCTATAAATATTGGTAGCTTACTGATGTGAGATAAACAGAAATCAGGACTTTTGAATTACACAGGTGTTATTTTGAATCACTAATATAACATTTCTTAGTTATGTGAATTTGGACAATCGTTTTAGTCTCTAGCTAATAGGTTTAGAAGCTAATAGGTTTAGAATGATATTTGACACAGAAGGTAAGTGTAAAGATTGGCGAATTGGATGAAAAAGTAGACTTTTGAATATAATATTCAATTTCTAGAAGATTCTACATTTCCTTTACTTGTATAGGATTTCTGTCAACAATTTACTAACACCAAAATTATTAAGCACCTATTTTGTGCAAGTCACTGGTAAAAGAAGTTATTCCACTAACGAATTTAACCTTAAATATTAAAGGCGGCAGTGGTGGGGAGGAAAGAAAGGTAATAAGTGTACTAATTAACTCATTTTTCAATGACAGCTCATGTACTGAGAGGTATTGAGAAGTATAACAAAAATAAATGGGTAATAATTTTTTAAAAAATGAACAAAGCCATCAAGAAATTTGAGACTATGTTAAATGACCATACCTAAAACTAATTGGTGTTCCCGAGGAAGAAAAAAAATCTAAAAGTTTGGAAAACATATTTGTGGAAATAACCATGGAAAACTTCCCTGGCCTGGCTAGAGATCTAGACATCTGTCAATGAGAAGAGTCAAACCCTTACATCCAAATACAAGAAGCTCAAAGTACACCTGGGATATTCATTGCAAAAAGATCATCACCTAGGCACATAGTCACCAGGTTATCCAAAGTCAAGACAAAGGAAAGAGTCTTAAGAGCTGTGAGCCAAAAGCATCAAGCAACCTATTAAAGAAAACCTATCAGATTAACAGCAGATTTCTCAGCAAAAACCCTACAAGCTAGAAAGGATTGGTGTCCTATATTTAGCATCCTTAAATAAAACAATTATCAACTTAGTATCCAATGAAACTAAAATTCATAAACGAAGGAAAGATACAGTCTTTTTCAGACATACGCTGAGAGAATTTGCCACTACCAAGCCAGCACTATGAGAAATGCTAAAAGAAGCTCTAAATCTTGAAATAAATACTCAAAATACACCAAAATAGAATCTCCTTAAAGCATAAGTCTCACAGGACCTATAAAACAATAACACAATGAATAAAACCAAGCTATGCAGGCAACAAATAGCACAATGAATAGAATAGTACCTCACATCTCGATACTAATGCTGAATGTAAATGCTCCACTTAAAAGATACAGAATGGCAGAATGGATAAGAATTCACCAACCAAGTATCTGCTGTATTCAGTAGACTCACCTGACACATAAAGACTCACAAAAACTTAAGCTAAAGGGGCGGAAGAAGATATGGACACAAAAGCAAGCAAGAGTAGACAGAAAGTCAACAAACAATGGACTTTAACTATCTCTAGAACAAATGGATTTAACAGGTATTTACAGAACATTCTACCCAACAACTGAAGAATATACATTCTATTCATCAGCACATGGAATATCCTCCAAGATAGACCACGTGATAGGCCGCAAAACAAGTCTCAACAAATTTAAGAAAATCTAAATTACAGCAAGTACTCTCTCAGACCGCAGTGGAATAAAATTGGAAATCAACTCTAAAAGGAATCCTCAAAACCATGCAAATACATGGAAGCTAAATAACCTGCTCCCGAATGATCATTGAGTGAACAATAAAATCTAGATCAAAATTTAAAAATTCTTTGAACTAAACAAAGAACTTATCAAAACTTATCATAACCTCTGGGATACAGCAAGGGTGCTGCTAAGAGGAAAGTTCATAGCATTAAACGCCTACATCAAAAAGTCTGAAAGAGTACAAATAGCCAATCTAAGGTCACACCATAAAAAGCTAGAGAAACAAGAACTAACCAAATCCAAACCCAGCAGAAGAAAATAAATAATCAAGATCAGAGCAGAACTAAATTAAATTGAAACAAAAATCAAAAGATAATTGAAACAAAGAGCCGATTCTTAGAAAAGACACATAAAATTGATAGACCATTAGGGAAATTAACCAAGAAAAGAAGAGAGAAAATTTAAATAAGCTCAATTAGAAACAAAATGGGAGATATTATGACTGATACCACAGAAATACAAAAGATAATTCAAGGTTACTATGAATAACTTTACGGACATAAACTAGAAAACCTAAAGGACATGCGTAAATTCCTGGAAATATACAACCCTCCTAGATTAAACTGGGGAGAAATAGAAACTCTGAACAGACCAATAACAAGCAGTGAGATTGAAATGGTAACTAAAAAGTTACCACCAAAAAAAGTCCAGTACCAGACAAATTAACAGCTGAATTCTATCAGACATTTGAAGAAGAATTGGTACCAATCCTATCGACACTATTCCAAAAGATAGAGAAAGAAGGAATCCTCCCTAAATCATTCTATGAAGCCAGCAACACCCTAATACCAAAACCAGGAAGGGAAATAACAACAAAGAAAACTACAGATCAATATCCCTGATGAACACAGATGCAAAAATCCTCAACAAAATACTAGCTAACTGAATCCAACAGCATATTTAAAAGATAGTCAGCAAAGAACAAGTAGGCTTCATATCAGGAATGCAGGGCTGATTTAACATATGCAAGTCAATAAATGTGATACACCACATAAACAGAATTAAAAATGAAAATCACATGATCATCTCAATAGACACAGAAAAAGAATTTGACAAAATCCAACATCAATTTATGATTAAAATCCTCAACAAAATTGGCATAGAAGTGAAATACCTTAGGGTAATAAAAGCCATATATGACAAACCCACAGCCAACATTATACTGAATGGGAAAAAGTTGAAAACATTCCCGCTTAGAACTAGAACAAGACAAGGATGCCCACTTTCACTTCTTCTGTTCAACATAGTAGGGGAACTTTTAGCCAGAGCAATCAGGCAAGAGAAAGAAATAAAGGGCACCCAAATCAGTAACAAGGAAGTCAAACTGTCACTGTTCACCAATGATATTATTGTATACCTAGAAAACCCTAAAGACTCATCCAAAAACCTCCTAGAACCGGTAAATGAATTCAGCAAAGTTTAGGGGTACAAAATTAATGTACACAAATCATTAGCCCTGCCATACACAAACAGCAACCAAGATGAGAATCAAATCAAGAACTCAACCCCTTTTACAATAGCTACAGAAAAATTAAATACTTAGGAATATACTTAACCAACAAGGTAAAAGACCTCTACAAGGAAAACTATGAAACACCACTGAAGGAAATCATAGATGACACAAACTAATGGAAACACATCCCATGCTCACGGATGGGTAGAATCAACATTTTGAAAATGACCATGCTGCCAAAATCAATCTACAAATTCAATGCAATTCCTATCAAAATACCACCATCATTCTTCACAGAACTAGAAAATAACCATAAAATTCATATGGAACCAAAAAAGAGCCTGCATAGCAAAAGCAAGAGTAAGCAAAGAGAACAAATCTGAAGGCATTATATTACCAAACTTCAAACTATACTCTAATGCCATAGTCACCAAAACAGCATGGTACTGGTATAAAAACAGGTATATAGACCAATGAAACAGAGTAGAGAGCCCAGAAACAAAGCCAAATAGTTAGAGTAAACTGATCTTCGAGAAAGCAAACAACAACAGAAAGTGGGGAAAGGACACCCCATTCAACAAATGGTTCTGGGATAATTGGCATGCCACATTTAGAAGAATGAAACTGGATCCTCATCTCTCACCTTATACAAAAATCAACTCAGGATGGATCAAAGGCTTAAATCTAAGACCTAAAACCATAAAAACTCTAGAAGACAACATTGGAGAAAACCCTTCTACACATTGGCTGAGGCAAAGACTTCATGACCAAGAATCCAAAAGCAAACACAACAAAAACAAAGATAAACAGATGGGACTTAATTAAATTACAAAACCTCTGCACAGCAAGAGAAATAATCAGTAGAGTAAACAGACAACCCACAGAGTGGGAGAAAATCTTCACAATCTGTACATCTAACAAAGAACTAATATATCTGGGATCTGCAAGGAACTCAAAGGAATCAGCAAGAAAAACCAAACAATTCTATCAGAAAGTGGGCTAGGACATGAATAGACAAGTCTCAAAAGAAGATATAGAAATGGTCAACAAACATATTAAAAAACAGTCAACATCACTAATGATCAGGGAAATGCAAATCAAAATCACAATGTGATACCACCTTACTCCTTCAGGAATGGCCATAATAAAAAAAAATAATAGATGTTGGCATGGATGCAGTTAAAAGGGAAGAATTTTACACTGTTAGTAGGACTGTAAACTAGTATAACCACTATGAAAAACAGCGCGGAGATTCCTCAAAGAATTAAAAGTAGATCTACCATTTGATCCAGCAATCTCACTCCTAGGTATCTTCCCAGAGGACAAGAAGTCATTATATGAAAAATATATGAAAATATATGAAAAATATACTTTCACACACATGTGTATAGCAGCACAGTCTGCAATTTCAAAAATATGGAACCAGCCCAAATGACCATCAATTAGTGAGTGGATAAAGAATATGTATATATACATATATATGTATATAGTGTATATATAGTATATATACACATATATATGTATATACTATATACATATATATACTATATACATATGTATGTATATACATATGTACTATATATGTAGTACATTAGTCAATTAGTGAGTGGATAAAGAATATGTATATATACATATACATGTATATGTGTATATATAGTATATATACATATATATGTATATAGTGTATATATAGTATATATACACTATATATAGTGTATATATAGTATATATACACTATATATAGTGTATATATGTATATACTATATACATATATACTATATACATATGTATGTACATACATATGTACATATATACATATGTACTATATACATATGTACATATATACATATGTACTATATACATATGTATGTACTATATATATAGTATATTGTATATGTATATAGTATATATATACTATATATATGTATATAGTATAGTATATACTATATACATGTATATGTATATTGTATATATGTATATATATACTATATACATATATATGTATATACTATATACTATACTATATACATATATATGTATATATACATATATATGTATATAGTATATATACATATATATGTATATATACATATATATGTATATAGTATATATACGTATATATATACATATATAGTATATATACGTATATATATATACATATATAGTATATATACAATATATGTATATAGTATATATAGTATATTGTGTGTATATATATATAAATATATATATAAATATATATATATTAATATATATATATATAATGGAATACTACTCAACCATAAAAAGGAACGAAATAATGGCATTTGCAGCAACCTGAATGGAATTGGAGAACACTATTCTAGGTGAAGCAACTCAGGAATGGAAAACCAAACATTGTATGTTCTTACTTATAAGTGGGAGCTAAGCTATCAGGATGCAAAAGCATAAGAATGATACAATGGACATTGTGGACTTGGGGGAAAGGGTGGGGGCAGTGAGGGATAAAATACTACACATTGGGTACAATGTACACTGCTTGGGTAATGGGTGAACCAATATCTCAGAAATCACCACTGAAGAATATATTCATGTAACTAAACACCACCAGTTCCCCAAAAACCTATTGAAATTAAAAAATATATATTTGCTGGCAATAATACAATATAAAATAAAATAAGTGATTGATATTGTCATATAAATAAATGAAAAATAAATGGGTAATATATGGATACTACTTGGAGTGGAGAGAGCTCTAAATAGAGTAGTAAAGTTCTCTCTCAGTGACGCTCCACTTTCACTAAGAAAGAGAAACGGTATGAAAAGACTAAGCAACCTCAGCCCAAGCAAACAGATGATCTGGTGACCTAAGACCTGAAACCATAAAAATAACCAAAAAAAAAAATGAGTTCTTAAAAAAAAAAGAAAGAAAATAACTTCACTGGAAAAAGTGAACAAACACAAAATTTAATGGGAATGAAGATTGACTTTTTGCAATCTAAATATCAACAATCAGGGGTGGATGGGTAAATCTTGGTTCATTGCATATGATGAAATATCATGCAGTCATTAAAAGTAATGGCATACCATCAATGAGAGACTGGATAAAAAAATGTGGTACATATACACCATGGAATACTATGCAGCCATAAAAAGGAACAAGATCATGTTCTTTGCAGGGACACAGATGGAGTTTGGAAATCATTATTCCTAGCAAACTAACACAGGAACAGAAAACCAAATGCCACATGTTCTCACTTATAAGTGGGAGCTAAATTATGAGAACATATGGACACATGGTGGGGAAAAACACACACTGTTGGCTGTCAGAGGGTGGAGGGTTGGAGGAGGGAGAGGACCAGGAAGAATAGCTAGTGGATGCTGGGCTTAACACCTGGGTTATGGGATGATCTGTGCAGCAAACCACCATGGCAAACATTTACCTATGTAATAAACCTGCACATCCTGCACATGTAACTCTAAACTTAAAATAAACATTGGAAAAAATAATAAGTGAAAATAGATGTAGGTTATATAGGAACTCTGTATTATCTCTTCAATTTTTCTATTGTCTAGAAATATTTTAAAATTAAATTTAAAAAATGCATAGAATATTGAATAACATGGAAAATATTTATGACAATTTTGAGTAAAAGGAGAAGTAAAAATTTTTAAAACATTATAATCTCAACTATGAGAAAATATAAACACTAAAAATATAAAATGCTATTGAATGTTTTTAAAAAAGAAAATTCAAATGGAATCTTATTGAAAATCGAATTACAGCAATAATAAATGACTCGAGATACTTATACTGAATGCTGAGAAAAATAACAATTTGAAACCAGTAAGAGATAACATAAAAGAAGTGGAGAATAAGACTATCAAATTTTAGAATAATTAACCCTAAAATTTTTTAAAGTTCATAAAATATATAAAAGAAAAAGGAAATACATAATAGTATATTATTAAAAGAGAACTGACCCTGTAATTCAAGAATATAATTTGTTTCAGGAAAAAAATTGAGAATCCTGAACAAGAAAATATATCCTACTTAGGTTATTGAAATGCAAATACTAACATAAGATGCAAATAGTGAGGAAAAAACGGTCATTTACTGAGAGAACCAAGTCAAGCTAGCATGAGTTCTCCACCAACATTCAGTCCCAGAAAACAATTGTAAAATGTTACCATGCCCACAAAATTTGGAGGCAAAGAAGTATGACCCAGGCAAAGAATTGTGACCAAAAGAAGTGTGCCTTCCAAATTTGGAGGCAAAGAAGTGTGACTTCTTTATTTACATAATAAGTTATATATTTATAACTTTAATATATACATTCATTCAAAATGCCAAATGACTTATGGGAACTCATCAATAACTATAAACTTTCTCTATGCTAATAAAAGAGAATTCTAAAACCTGTAGAACCCTTTAAAATACCCCCAAAGGTAATAGAAAATGAAATGTTTTAAATAAAAAAAAATTACAGTAAAGTTTTCTTTTGCATATGCTTTTTTGACCTATGTTCTCAAGCATTCCAAAAAATAAAGTAAAATAAGGCTAACTGCACATATGAGTACTTCATGAGGAAAAAATACTTTATAAGAAAATTTTTAAAAAATCAGGATTCAAGACATTAGTAAATTAATAGAAGGTTAGCATTTAGTTTATGTGAATATAGAAGTAAGGCTAAACAACCAAGAAAGTATGTTTACAAAACAGAATTTATATGTTATAAATCTTGGCAATGAAAGGATAATGACTTACTTATAATAATATTTTAAAATATATAAAAATAATATTTGGAATGACAGTTTAGAGAAGGTGAAAGGTAACATAATTGCTAATTTATTGATATTTTATAGAAGATAGATAATAGATATTCTCTAAAGTCAAACCATATGATTAAAATAATAATGTTCTAAAAAATCATTTTTTCTTCATTACCTTTAGAACATCATCTAACGACACATTTCTTTTAGGTGACATCTAAGTTTCGTGATTAGTTTTACTTCGGCAATTTGTTCCTCTCAATTGGAGTAAAGCTAAACTTATTGTACTTTTCCTAACTTACCTTTGTCTATCTTCCTGTCTACTTGTCTGCATACATGTACGCCTCAAATAATATTTGCCTCATAATATTGATGGCTGTTTCTGGTTCAAAGATTTGGGTTGATGTGATGCTTTCATTTTAATATCATCTGAAATGATATAAAAAACAAAATTTTTAAAAGTATTAAGCCCTAGTTTAAATTCACATTATGCATTAAATTATCAATGTATTTGTTCTTATTTCTAATGGTATCAGACTGATTAGGATAGCCAGAAAGATCAGCAGCCAGTATCTCCAGCTTCATTCTTCCCATGTCAGAATGCCAGCAATTGTTCAAAGGTTAGCTAGGAGCAGCAGGGAGTCATTCCAGTAATCTCTCCACACATCCAACATAACTATTAATGTGTCAGTGAGTTCCAGGAAATCTCCTTGCATGTTTATTTTGCATGGGTACCAAAGGCATATCTTCTCTATCCTTCCTGACATTTCTTTCTTTGATTATAATTGGTAGATGAACATTACTAGTTGCATGTCTTTTGAGTCAAAAAATCAATAATGTAGGTATTGGCTGGATGAATGAGTGATATAAGGCACACTTTGGATTTGTACAGTGTTTTGGGCAAGAGGCAAGAAGTGTTTGTAACACATGTGCTACATACAAATCCCCAGCTAAGGAGCTGGGAGACAGGGTAGGATAAGGAAGCATTCTGGGCTTCTTAGACCCAGGAGTTCTTCATCTTGAATCCTAGATCTCTCACTTGTTGTGTAATCTTGGACCAGTTACTCAAAGTTTCTGAAATGTAATCCTAACATTTTTTAAATGTAGAGGAAAAAAATAAACATTTAAAACTGAGATAGACTCTTGTGCATCAAACAACTTTTGTTTTGTTTGTACATTTAAAAGATTGCATTCCAACTCATTAACAACATCATGCTTCTAATTATCAGTATTTTAATTAAAGATCAGAGCATATGATAGCACTTTATTATGTTAAATTTTAATGTCCACCTGAAAACTGTCATTTTGTCAGTTAGGAGACTGAATAGTTATAAGATGTAAAACTCCAAAGATCTATTTTTAAATAAGAACAATGATTTGTTGTGATAGGCCCTTTTCTGATAACAGGAATATAAAGATATATTATCAGCTTACTGTATCATTTGAAACCACTAAATATTAATTAACATTGTGATAAAATAAATATTTCCTGTCTGCCTACAAATAAAAGTGCTGTAGATTTATATGCATGCTCGAATCCTAGTGCAGGATTACTGACTTCAAAATGCTAAAATAAGGAAATGTTATTAGCAAGACGTCAGAGTAAGCACTCTCTACCATCATTCCCCAGCAGAAGCATAGATTCTGACAACTATCTATTGACAAGAGTACTTTTGTGGGAATCTGAGGGTACAGTGGAAAGCTTCCAACACACTGTTGAAACAAAAATTCTTGGAATAGCTACATTGAAGAGGGTAAAAAAAGTACCTTACCTGTGTCACCCCTTTCCAAGGTGGCACAGGTCAGTGCCAAGAGAGAACACTCCAGCCTGAAATTTCACCCACAGAGGAAAGTAAGAGTACAGTGAATGATCACGAGTTCCCCAGCCTTGTGGAATGTTTCCCAGAAGAACCAATTATTTCTTGCCTCATCCAGATTACTGAAGTGACCAATGCAACTGAGTGGCTGGGAGAGGCTATCCCACATTATGGGATTTCACTAAGGGGACACGAGATAGAAAAGAGCAGAAAGGTTATTTTAAAAAATAATGGCTGAAAACTTCCTAAATCTGCCAAAAGGTATAGTTATTCAGGTACATGAAGCACAAAGGTCTCCAAGCAGGTCCAACCTAAAGCAGATTTTACCAAATGCATAATAATTAAATTGTCAAAAATCAGGAACTGAAGAGAATTTTGAAAGCAGCAAGGGAAAAGAGGCTCGTTACATACAAGGAAATCTCTGTCAATCAGGTGATCAAAATTTTTCCGAGAAACCTTGCAGGCAAGAGGAGAATGGGATGATACATTGAAAATGCTGAAAGAAAAAGTGCCAGTCAAGAATACTACACCTGACAAATCTGTCCTTCAAAAATGAATGGAAGATAAAAACTTTCTGTGAAAAACAAAAGCTGAGGTAGTTCATCACCACTAGACCTGCCTTATAAGAAATGCTAAGAGATATTCTTCAAGTTTAAATAAAAGGATGCTAAGTAGCAATATGAGAACATATAAAGGTATAAAACTCACAATAAACTTAACTATGTATTCAAATTTTGAATATTCTAATATGTAATGGTGCTAAGTAAATCACAGTGAACTTTAGAATAAAAGTCAGTAACTACAATTGCAATAACTTGTTAATGGATACACAATATTAAAAGATGCAAATTTTGACATCGATACATAAAATATGGGGAGAGGGTGAAGTAAAAGTGGAGACTTTTTTTTATTATGATTGAGGTTAAGATGTTACCAGCTTGAAATAGACTTTTACAACAGTAATATGTCTTATGTAAGCCTCACTATGGTCACAAAGAAGAATCCTGTGGTAGATACACAAAACATAAAAAGAAAGGAATAAAAGCATACCACTACAAAAGAAATTGTCAAATCACAAAGGAAGAAACAAGAGAAAGAGAGAAAAAAAAGACCCACCAAAAAGGCAGAAAACAATAAGATGGCAATAGTAAGTCTTTACCTATGAATAATTACTTTTATTGTAAATGAATTAAATTCTCCAATTAAAAGACAAAGGATCTGAATGTATGAAAAATAAAGATCCAACTACATGCTACCTGTGGAAGACACACTTTAGCTTTAAGGCACATATCAGCTGAAAGTGAAGAAATGGAAAAATGTAGGGGTTTTTTGTTTTGTTTTGTTTGTTTGTTTTTTTCATAAAAATTGTTACCTTTAGCTAGACTAAGAAAAAAAGGGAAAAGACTCAAATAAATGAAACATAAATGAAAGACATTACAACTGATACCACACAAATACAAAAGACTATTATGAACAACTACATACCAACAAATTGGTTAAAGTAGAAGAAATGGATAAATTCTTAGCAAGATAAAACCTAGCAACACAAAATCAAAAGGAAATAGAGAATCTGAAAAGATTAATAATGAGTAAGGAGATTGAATCAGTAATCAAAAATTCCCCAACAAAGTAAATCTCAGAATCTATGGCTACACTGGTAAATTCTACCAAACATTTAAATAATTAATACCAATGTTTCTCAAATTCCTCTCTCTCTCTCTCTCTCTCTCTCTCTCCACACACACACATACATACACACAGGCACATACAATGGAATATTATTCAGCCTTAAGAAAGGAAATCCTGTCATTTTCAATAACACAGATGAACCTGGAGACATTACGCTAAGTGAAATAAGCCGGACACAGAAATACAAATACTGTATGATTTCATTTATTATAAATAGATTCCACATGTAAATGAAATGTGGAAATGGCAAAACTTGTAGCAACAGAGAATAGAGGTGTGGTTAGCAGGGACTGTGGGGTGAGGAAAATGGAAAGATGTTGGTCAAAGAGAGCAAAATTTCACTTATAAGTTCTGGAGACCTAGTGTACAACATGATAACGATGGTGCATTTTATACTTCAAATTTTCAAAGAAAGATCTGAAGTTTGTCCTCTCTCTCTCACACACAAATAGTAACTATGTGAGGTGATATATGTGTTAATTAGCCTGATGGTGGTAATCATTTCACACTATATACATATATCAAAACATCTTGTTGTACACCTAAATACAAGCCCTATTTGTCAATATACCTCAATAAAATTGGAAAAAAATCAAACTGCCAAAAAATATATTTATATATCAAATATTTATATATGTATCAAATTGCCAAAGTGTATATTTATACACCTCAATAAAATTGGAAAAAATCAAATTGCCAAAATAATAGCAACTCTTATGAAAATATTTGGAGATACAGGAAAATACTTGGAGATACAGGATTGGCATATGATATATTGGAGATACAGGATTGGATACAATATTGGAGATACAGGATTGACATATGAGCTAATATTGTGAACAAGGAAGAAATGTCAGGTAGAAAACTGGAAAACTCATTTCCAAACCCTTTCATCTGGCCTAATTATAGCAGCTGTGGTAGAGGCTTGAGAACTACACAACAGCCAGAAATTCTGATTCTTTCCATTGTCTTCACCTTTCCCTGTGAGCTCCAAATTGGTGGCTGGAATAGAGCATCTGTAACTAATCTGCAATTATGCCAGGGGATCCAAAAAAACCCTAGAGGGTGATTTTTCCTAAGTCTGGACCTCCAGGTTTCAAGATCGATGAGACCAACTGCTCAGGACTTGGTGCAGATTGCCTGGCAAGTCGCAGAGAATCCCCCAGATACAGCAGTTTCCACAGCACCTGAAAGTACCCAGGGTTTACTCACAGCAATATACACAGTCACTTTGATCCTGGAACAGAATTTCTCTGAAACAGTTTGCAGAGTACCTGTCCTTTAACACAGGTGATCAAAGACCGGTAGTGTTTTGGTCTTTGGTGATCTTAGTATCTTTAGCAGGAGCACTATATGATAATTTCAAAGCAAATGATCTATTAAATCATCTTTCAGGCTTATGAAGATTCTTATAATATTAAGAAAAATTAAGAAGACTGATTTGAGCATGAGAAAAGCTAAAGTTCTGTGTTGCACAAGCTTCAGAATCCTACAAATTCCTGTGTTGTAAGATTACAAACACTAGGCTCTCTGAAAATAAAAATATAAGTAATGAAAGAAACAAGTCAAACAAAAATGGATGAATATACACAATTTGGAGTCTGCATGACAAAGCCAGAGCCATCTTTCTGAAACAAAATGGTGGTATTCACCTGGTCAAAATACTCCAGCAACTTTCAGTCTTATTCAGAGTAACAAAATGTTCTATAGTAAATCAACTGACATGGTAAATTGGAAGGGTCACCAGGCTAAAAAACAGGATGATGTACTTCTGGTAGTAACAGCCCCACTTGTTACCAGCAATATATCCATGGCTCTAATTTCATAGTTCTCAAGTTCATCATTGTTTAGATGTGGGAATTCGATCTGATTTTTCAAATAGAGAAAGTTATAATGTTTAGGGGATGTGGTCGAAATTAATATTTACTCAATTTGAGTTTCACTTATACTTAATTATTAGTTTTTGTATCTACCACTATCTCTTCATAATTATAATTAGACAGTCAATTAACAACTTCTTATCAGGACTGAGGACATTTAGATCAGATATGGAAAACAGTGTTCATTCCAAAAGAACACCAAGGCATCACAAAAGAATTATACAAAAGAGATTCCAAGAATAGCGTAACATAAAGTAAGCTGTTCTTGCCAAATGGCTTACACCAAAACCTTGGTATCTTTCCTAAATCCTTTCTTTTTTTCTCACATGCAGAACATCAGCATATCTTGTTGGCTGTGCTTTCACAATACATTCAGGCTCCTAACACTTCAAACTGCTTTCACCACTTCACCTTCAACTAAGCTCCCTCCTCTCTCCCGGCTTATTGTTGTCATTAGCATCCCTGCTCCTCCCGTTGCTCCCCAAGAGCCTGATACCACCACAGACCCAGAACCTTCCTATTAAAACAAAATGGTGCTGGCCAAGCGCAGCGGCTCATGCCTGTCATCCTAGCACTTTGGGAGGCCGAGGTGGGTGGATCACCTGAGGTAGGGAGTTCAAGACCAGCCGGACCAACATGGTGAAACCCCGTCTCTACTAAAAATAAAAAAAATTAGCTGGGCATGGTGGTGGGCGCCTGTAATCCCAGCTACTAGGGGGTAGGGCGGGGGTGAGGGGGGGGCTGCGGCGCAAGAATATCTTGAACCCGGAAGGCAGAGGTTGCACTGAGCCAAGATCACGCCACTGCACTCCAGCCTGGGTGACACAGTGAGACTCTGTCACAAAAATACAAAACAACAACAACAAAACGGTGCTGCTACTTACCTGGTCAAAATACTCCAGCAATTTCCAACCTTAGTGTAAAAGCTAAAGTCATTATATTGATCTAACATCCCCTTATTATTTCATGTTGTTCTCCTACTTCTGTGACCTCAACTTCTCCCACTTCCTCTTTCACACACTCTTCAGCTACATGGGACTCCGGTTTTGGAACACTCCAAATATCCTTTAATCCCTGGAAATGTGCACTTGATGTTTGACCTGCTTGGGCCACTCTTCTAGATATCATTGTGATTTCCCTGTCACCTGCATTAAGTCTTTCTGGGTTCAGATGTCACTTTATGAACATGTATGTGGCGGTGGTGGTCAGGAAGGGGTGGAGTGCTTTATAGGATCACATCATAAGAAACCAGCTGTTGAAGGACTTTTCCTTAGTTCAGCTAAACACGGGGTCCTTGTCCCACGGCCATGAAAATATAGGCTTGCAGACAATTTGAAGCGTGAGTAAAGTGGGGTTTTATCTGGTAAAAGGGAAGAAAAGGGGGGAACAGGCACTCTCTGCAAGGCCAGAGTTCTCTGCTAGAGTTCCTCCTGCCTCACAGCTTGAATTCCAGGTTCCACGCAGGAAGAGGAGGGGCCAGGCTCCTCCCCACCGCAAAGGGCACAAACCTCTGTGGCTCCAGCCTGGTAGCATTTCTCCCAGTGTGCAGGCCAGTTGGAGTTTTTCTAGGGACCCCTGCCACCTGGCTTTCCCACAACTTTCTACCAACCCTGTCAATATCTCTCCTCTTTAGTGTTTTAACATGTCTTCATAACACATATTTCCATCTTTATAATATATTTTGACTATCCTTCCTCTCCAGGATGAAAGGACAATGATCTTCTGTTGGTTTTGCTGACAGCTGTATTTTCAATGCTTATACAGGGCCTACCCTGCAGTAGGTGTTCAGTAATGTCTACTGAATAAATGAACACAACTTACATCTTTCACCCTTTTGCCTCTATCAGATTGAGAGGCACTAAATGATGCATCCACCCCAACTTGCTACTTAGGTTTCTCCCTCCCTTACAGTCCTATGCCCTTTCTTACTCCAAAGTCCTAAAGAAAAAAGCATTTTCCTATCAACAACACAACTTCTATGAATGTTTTGCAGAATATAGCGGAATCCTTAGAGTTCACATTGATTACTCATTTATTATTGTAAACCCTACCTGTCAACTAATTCTGATAAGCTCTTTATCCTTGTATTTCATGATTTATGTCCAGCACAAACTTCTACACTCTCTAAGCCAAACCTCCCACTAATTTCCTCCTTCCTGAACCCTTCTGTTTAGAGTTTCTCTTTAATGATCATCACAGTACTCTATGTTCTTAGCCTACTTACTGGTGACTTCATCACCTGTTTGTTTCTCTTGAAGACACCATTTCCCTCCAGTCCCCTCAAATGTGTCTTGTGTATTTTCTCATGCCCTGTAAAACAAGACTGAAAGATTTATATTTCCTTTTCTTATTTCCCTGCCTGATGTTACCATTAGAAGATCATTCCTCTTATATTACATTTGACTTAACAAGTCACATCATTTTATTTATTTTATATATATATATATATATATATATATATATATATATATATATATATATATATTTGTGTGTGTGTGTGTGATGGAGTCTCACTCTCTTTCCTAGGCTGGAGTGCAGTGGTGTGATCTCGGCTTACTGCAACCTCCACCTCCCAGGTTCAAATGTTTATCCTGCTCCAGACTCCCGAGTAGCTGGGATTACAGGCACGTGCCACCACGCCTGGCTAATTTTTGTATTTTTCGTAGAGACGGGGTTTTACCATGTTGGTCAGGCTGGTCTCGAACTCCTGATCTCATGATCCACCCGCCTCAGCCTCCCAAAGTTCTGGAATTACAGGCATGAGCCACTGCACCTGGCCTTCTGTTATATTAAATCATTACAGTATTAGCTTCTTTCATGTTCTCTATCAAAAAGTATTTTCTCATTTGTCTTTAATCAAATTATTTCTCTGTAGATGTACATGATGTATCTGTTTAATGAAATAATTATCTTTCTTTTATAAAGACATCTTTGCATTCCTCTGAGGTTAATTCTGTGTGACTATATTATTCTTTAGCCCACCTTTTCTGCAATACATCAACTTTGCCTCCTAGCTTCCTGCTATACCCTCTCCTCACATCCTGGTATAGCAGAGTAAGGTCAACCTCAACTTGGAAAACAGAATAAATTGCCAAAACTTTCAGTCTTTCTCATTTGGACTTCTTTTTTTTCAGATTTCTTCATTCCCATTAACTTCAGAAGCACTCCACTCCTGCTACCAAATCTTCTGTCCACATCCTGGGTTTCCATCTGATAGAACGTTTCCACCTCAGAAATTCTCATTAAAACAATCCTCTCTAACTACAAAATGTATCATTTTAATTAACCCCATATTTTCTTCTACCTCCTTGGTATCATCTTCTCATTGACTCCATTATATTCTTATTAATAACCATCTTGTCTTCACTTCTTTTTCTCTACAGATTAAACTCTTGGGTTATTTCAATGTTTTCTTTAAAAATCCCTAAACTTGCTTATTTCATTGTCTTTCCTTGGAGCATAGAATTGTAACATTTGAGGAATATCACACCACCCTTCTCTCCAGCCACAATTGACCATTTAAGAATTATTGGAGGTGGGGCACAGTGGCTCACACCTGTAATCCCAGCACTTTGGGAGGCCGAAGCAGGTGGTTCATCTGAGGTCAGGAGTTCCAGACCAGACCGACCAACATGGTGAAACCCCGTCTCTACTGAAATACAAAAATTTAGCCAGGCGTGGTGGCACATGCCTGTAATCCCAGCTACTTGGAAGGCTGAGGCAGGAGAATTGCTTGAACCTGGGAGGCAAAAGTGGCAGAGAGCCGAGATTGTGCCATTGCACTCTAGCCTGTGCCACAGAGTGAAACTCTATCTCAAAAGAAAAAGAAAAAGAAAAAGAGTTATTGGAGACAATACTAGAAATAGAAGATGAGTACTGATAAAAGCCTAAGATCAAAACTCGAATCCAGGCCCTCCACATCAAGAAAACCTAATAACCTGATCTATGTTCCTAAACTAATTCACTCCCCTTTGATCTACAAACACTGTTTCCAAGCTTTACTTTTAGCTAATATTTACTCACTTTTTAACTTGAGAGTTCAATCATCACTTACTCTGGAAAGCTCTTACTGATACTCACTAACGAATTAATTTCCTTTGCCATATAGTCTTATAGCACCTTCTATTTTTCTTTGTCTAATTTATCAGTTGATGATTACTTTTTCAATGCTTAACTTTCCCCTCAGAATTAAATTCCCATAAAGAGTGGTCATTAGTTATTATATTTATCTATTTTACAGTTATACCCTCAGAACAAGTATAGCTTCTTCCAGATGTGTGTTTTCAATAAATATTTCTTGGAAATCAAAGACAATTTTCCTCAACAATTTAAATCTTTAAAATATTACCTCTCTTCTCAAACTAATTCTCATTTTAACCCACAATCCATTCTTACTAACTTTATCTATCAGGATGGTTTTCTTACAGTAGTCTACACTTGTTGGTCCTACTGTGATATTAACACAGATTTGTAATGAACTCTATTTATAAGCCTCTCTTTTTATTTTATTTCATTTCTGCCTTCAGACTGAGTTCAAGACTTCTTCCTCCCTTGGGAGGAAAAACAATGTAGGAAGAATTGTATTGGCTTTGAAAGCAGATAAACTCAGTTTCCAAACGTATCTATTCAACTTAATGGCTATGAGCTTTGGAAACTGTCTAATGATTTGAAACTTCAGATTCTCATCCTTTCAGTGTAATTAATTCTAAAATCGGCCTCAAAATAGTTTGTGTGGGATAAGCAGAATATTTGTAGACGTGCGTGATAAGATGTGGGCATACAGTCAATACCTGTTAAAGCCTACTAATGGAAAAGGGATCATTTCCCCTCCCTCTTCCCTCTTTCCTTTTATCTGTTTTGACTCACAGATAAAGAAAAAGAAATCTGCCCATAGATAAAGTTCATTAATGGCCCCTCTGTCGAGAGGGGAACCAAATTAGATTGGTTATATGCTAAACATTTTTGGGCTAAGGTCAATTAAAGTCCTATTTATTTATTTATACAGTGCATTAAAGGAAGGAGTAGGCTCTACTCTTCCTCCTTTGCTTTCATTTTTCTGGTATATGCACACTCTAAAGAGGTCTGTGCTTCAGAGCCAGAAATGCCATATCTGCCTAAGAAATAGGTAGCCTTAGAAAATATTCTTTAGCCCAACTGCTCTTAATTGAAGTAGGGCTTAGAAAACTTCTCTTAGGCATGCAGGTCTAGGCTGGATGGGCCTGACATTCTAGCTATGTGTTGATTTTTACTGCTAAATTACAAACATATCATTAAGAGATGTGGCAAACAGATTCAAAATCTCAGTTAAACATTTACTTGTGTAGTAGTATCAAACAGTTGCTAAGATACAATAATATAATAAGTAAAATAATGGAAAAGTAATTTTTAAGGCAATAATAGTTGAACATTCTTGAGAATAAAAATGTCATACTTTTCTATTATAAGGGATCTTTGAAAACCAAGGAAATTTTTTGGAAAAAAAAGTATATCCACATCCACTTATATTTTATTAAAACTGTAAAATATTAAGAAGAACAAATATTAAAAGCTATTAGAAAATTAGGCAATTAGAAAGTAATTTGTAATTAGCTGACAATGGACTTCTCATCAACAACAATAGAAGAAACAATAGTAGTTAATATCCACAAAGCACAGAAAGAAAATTACTGTCAACCTAACATTATATACACAGTTATACTATCAATAATGAAAGAAAGCAAAATAAAGCATTTGTAGATATACAGGAGAAGTAACATAGCTTTGCTAGACCTTCAATGTAGAAATAATAAGGAATACACAATATGAACTTTAAAAGAGATGAGCTAGAAGATGGAAGAGTACAAAAATTTTAAATTGTGTGAGCAACTTTTATTTAATATTGACAATAAATACAGTAAATTATTTTGCATTATAAAAATAAAGTTAAAAAACTTAAAATAGGCAATATTAAGATAAATGGTTTATACACAATTAAAATAATCTATGTTGTATTAGTCCATTCTCACGCTGATATAAAGAACTGCCCAAGACTGGGTAATTTGTAAAGAAATAAGGTTTAATTGACGCAGTTCTACATGGCTGGGGGGGCCTCAGGAAACTTACAATCATGGCAGAAAGCACCTCTTCGCAGGGAGGCAGGAGGAAATGCCAAATGCTTATAAAATTGTCAGATCTTGTGAGAACTCATTCACTATCGTGAGAACAGCATGAAGGAACTGCCCCCATGATTGAGTTACCTCCACCTGGTCCTGCCCTCGACACACGGTGATTATGAGGATTATGATTCAGGGTGAGATTTGAGTGGGGACACAGAACCAAACCATATCATATGTCTACTTAATATGTTCAAGGAGAAGAATAAAATTGAAAACAAGATTTGATTTTGTAAAAAAGAATTCTGAAGTAACTAAAAAAAGAAGAAAAAGATAATTATTAAAAGAAGATAAAGATTAGAGCAGCAGTAATTAAAGTAGAAATTATAAAAACAATAGAAGCTAGGTGAGGTGGCGCACTCTGGTACTCCTAGCACTTTAGGAGGTCTAGGCAGGAGGATTGCTTGAGCTCAGGAGTTTGAGACCAATGTGGGTAACATAGTTAGACCTTGTCTCTGCAAAAAGTCAACAAAATAAGCCAGGCATGGTGGTACATACCTGTAGTTCCAGCTACTGTGGCGGCTGAGCTGAGAGGAATGCTTTTTATTATCATTATTCTTATTATTATACTTTAAGTTCTAGGGTACATGTGCACAACGTGCAGGTTTGTTACATATGTGTACAAGTGCCTTGTAGGTGTGCTGCACCCATTAACTCATCATTTACATTAGGTATATCTCCTAATGCTATCCCTCCCCCGTCCTCCCACCCCACTACAGGACCCAATGTGTGGTGTTCCCCACCCTGTGTCCAAGTGTTCTCACTGTTCAATTTCCACCTATGAGTGAGAACATGCAGTGTTTGGTTTTCTGTCCTTGAGATAATTTGCTCAGAATGGTGGTTTCCAGCTACATCCATGTCCCTACAAAGGACATGAACTCATCCTTTTTTATGGCTGCATAGTATTCCATGGTGTATATGTGCCACATTTTCTTAATTCAGTCTATCATTGATGGACATTTGGGTTGGTTCCAAGTCTTTGCTATTGTGAGTAGTGCCACAATAAACATACGTGTGCATGTGTCTTTATAGTAGTATGATTTATAATCATTTGGGTATATACCCATTAATGGGATGGCTGGGTCAAATGGTATTTCTAGTTCTAGATCCTTGAGGAATCACCACACTGTCTTCCACAATGGTTGAACTAGTTTACAGTCCCACCAACGGTGTAAAAGTGTTCCTATCTCACATCCTCTCCATAGCCTCTCCAGCACCTGTTGTTTCCTGACTTTTTAATGATTGCCATTCTAACTGGTGTGAGTTGGTATCTCATTGTGGTTTTGATTTGCATTTCTCTGATGGCCAGTGATGATGAGCATTTTTTCATGTGTTTGTTGGCTGCATAAATGTCTTCTTTTGAGAAGTGTCTGTTCATATCCTTCACCTACTTGTTGATGGGGTTGTTTGATTTTTTCTTGTGAATTTGTTTAAGTACTTTGTAGATTCTGGATATTAGCCCTTTGTCAGATGAGTAGATTGCAAAAATTTTCTCCCATTCTGTAGGTTGCCCGTTCACTCTGATAGTAGTTTCTTTTGCTGTGCAGAAGCTCTTTAGTTTAATTAGATCCCATTTCCCAATTTTGGCTTTTGTTGCTGTTGCTTTTGGTGTTTTAGACATGAAGTCCTTGCCCATGTCTATGTCCTGAATGGTATTGCCTAGGTTTTCTTCTAGGGTTTTTATGGTTTTAGGTCTGACATTTAAGTCTATTTTAAAAATGGTGCTGGGAAAATGGGCTAGCCATATGTAGAAAGCTGAAACTGGATCCCTTCCTTACACCTTATACAAAAATTAATTCAAGATGGAATAAAGACTTACATGAGAGGAATGCTTAAGCCCAGCAGGTCAAGACTGCAGTGAGCCATGATCATGCCACTGCTTTCCAGCCTGGGTGACACAGTGAGACCCTGTCTCAAAAAAAAAAAAAGGGGGGGAGGAAATGACCAATGTAGTTGGTTTTTGAAAATATTTTTAAAATTCTCGAACTTTTAGGTAGACTAAGAAAAAAAGAGAAAAGACTCAAATAAATAAAATTGTAAATGAAAGAGGAGACATAACACCTGATGGTAGCATAGAAATACAAAGGGACATGAGGCCTACTATGAATTGTTATATGCCAACAAATTAGATAAACTACAAAAAAATGGATAAATTCTGAGAAATGTATACAACCTACCAAGAGTGAACCATAAAAAATAGAACATATGAACAGACCAATAACGCATAAGCAGATTGAATCAATAATCTAAGACCTCCCAATAAAGAGAAGCCCATGGCCCAGTGGTTTCACTGATGAATTATAACAATGTTTAATTAATGTTTAATTAATGTCTATTCTTTTCAAAATCTTCCAAAATATTAAAGAGAACAGGACATTTCAAAATTTATTCTATGAGGCCAGCATCACTTAGATAGCAAAGTTAGACATGGAAACTATAAGAAAGATATTACAGGCTAGTATCCCTGACAAACATACATGCAAAAATCCTTTAAAAAACACAGGAAAATTGAATTCAATATTGCATTAAAAAGATTACACACCACAAACAAGTGTGATTTATCCCTGGGATACAAGGCTGTTTCAACTTACTTAAATAGATAATGTGACATATGTTAACAGAATGAGCAATAAAAATCATGTGATTATTTAAATAGATGGAGACAAACATTTGAAATATTCAACATCTTTTGTTTTCCTTTTTTTTTATTATACTTTAAGTTCTAGGGTACATGTGCACAACGTGCAGGTTTGTTACATAGGTATACATGTGCCATGTTGGTGTGCTGCACCTATTAACTAGTCATTTACATTAGGTGTATCTCCTAATGCTATCCCTCCCCCCTCCCCCACCCCACAACAGTCCCCAGAGTGTGATGTTCCCCTTCCTGTGTCCAAGTGTTCTGATTGTTCAATTCCCACCTATGAGTGAGAACATGTGGTGTTTGGTTTTTTGTCCTTGAGATAGTTTGCTGAGAATGATGGTTTCCAGCTTCACCCATGTCTCTACAAAGACTGGAGCTGTTCCTATTCGGCCATCTTGGAACTGCCCCCTCAACATCTTTTAATAATAAAAAATTTCAGTTAATTAAGTATGGAAAGAATGTACCACAACATAATAAATTCTGTATATGGCAAGGTCACAACTAACATCCTACTCAATGGCAGAAATGGTAAAAGCTTCTTCTCTAGTACTAGGACCAAAACAAAGATGCCCACACTCACCACTTCTATTCAAAATAGTACTAGAAGTCCTAGCCAGAGCAATTAGGCAAGAAAAAGAAATAAAAGACATCCAAATAGAAAAGAAGTAAAATTATCTGTTTTTTGATAACATAACCTTATAGAAGACCCTATAGAACCCACCAAAAAATGGTTAGAACTCATACATGAATTCAGTAAAGTTGTGAGATATAAACTGCACATACAAAAATATGTCACGTTTCTATGCACTAATAATAAACTATCCAAAAAAGAAATTGAGAAAACAATCCCTTTTACAATACCATAAAAATAGAACACTTAGAAATAAATTGAACCAAGAGGGTGAAAAATCTATACATTGAAACTATAAAATACTGATGAAAGACCTTGGAGTAGACACAAACAAATAGAAAAAAATTTTTGTTCAAAGATTAGAAATATAAGAATGTTAAAACATTCTTACACCCAACACCTTCTACAGATTCAATTCCTATCAAAATTTCAATGGTTTTTTTTTTTTTAACAGACATGGAAAAAACAACTCTAAAATTTGGGATAAAATTCCTGGATAGGAATTCCAGAGCAATTCCTATCAAAATTCTAGTTTTGATTTTACAGAAATGGAAAAAAATACAACCTTAAAATTTGTGTGGAACCACAAATGACCCCAAATAGTCAAAGTAATCTTGAGCAAAAGAAACAAAGCTGAAAGCACCACACTTCCTGAGTTTAGATAAAATAAAAAAGCTGTAGTAATAAAAAAAATGGAATTAGCATAAAACAGACACATAGACCAATGAAACAGAATGATGAGCCCAGAAATAAACTCAGACATATACAGTAAACTAATTTTCAACATGGACATCAAGAATACATAATAGGGAAAAGATAGTCAATAAATGGTGTTAAAAACTGGATAGCCACATACAAAAGAATTAAACTGAACACTTATTATACCATACACAAATATCAACTCAAAACGGATTGGAGAATTTAAACATAAGGTCTGAAACAGTAAAACTGCTAGAAGAAAACACAGAGTATAAGCTCCTTGATATTGGCCTTGGCAATAATTTTTTTTATATGACAACAAAAGCACAGACAACAAAAGCAAAAACATACAAGTATGATTACATGAAACTAAAAAGCCTCTGCACAGCAAGGAAAACAATCAATAAAATGAAAAGTCAACATAAAAATGGGAGAAAATATTTGCAAATCATATATGTGATAAGGGGTTAATATCCAAACTATGCTAGGAATTTATACAATTAAATAGCAAAAAAAAAAAAAAATCAAACAAATAACCCGTCTTAAAAATGGTTGCAAAGGACCTGATCAGACATTTCTTTAAAAAGACATAAAAATTGTCAACAGGTATATAAAAATGTGCTCAATATAACTAATCATCAATGAAATGGAAATCACTGATATACTTTTACCTTACACCTGTTAGGATGGTTAGTATTTTTTTAAAAAAAGATAAGTGTTCATGAGGAGGTAGAGAAAAAGAAGCCCTTGTACACTGTTGGCAGGAAGATAAATTGATACAGCTATTTTGAAAAACAGTATGGAAGTTTTTCAAAATGTTAAAAATAGAGCTACCATATGATCCAGCAATGTCATTACTGGGTGTATACATAAAGGAAATGAAATCAGTATGCGGAAGAGATAAAGAAACACTTCCATGTTTATTGCAGCATTATTCACCATAGCCAAGATATGGAATCAATCTAAATGCCCATTTACAGATGAATGGATACAGAAAATGTATTATATACATAAAATGGAATATTATTCAACCTTAGAAAAAAAGGAAATCCTATCATTTAGAAGAACATAAATGGACTTGGAGGGAAAGGAGCCCCGCAAATACAAACAAATGTATGATCTCACTTAGACGTGCAATCTAAAAAAGACAAAGACATGGAAGCAAAGAATAGAATGATGGTTACCAGGGGCGGGAGCAGGGAGGAAATGGAGAAGTCATGGTTAAAAGGTACAATGTTTCAGTATCAGCAATGCCAGATAAAGTTCTGGAGATCTATAAAGCATAGTACCTGTAAGCTAACAATACTGTAGTGTACACTTCAAATTCTTAAGAGAGTAGACCTTCTGTTACATGTTCACACACAAAAAATAAAAAATAAGTATTAAAGAGGGCAGAAAGAAACTTTGGGAGGTGATGGATATGATTATGGCCTGGATGATGGTGATGGTTTCATGATTGTATACATACTCCCAAACTCATCTAGATATATACTTATATATGTACAACTGTTTATATGTCAATCATACCACAAGTGGTTTAAAAGAGAACCATTTTTAAAATAATTAACAATTATAATTTCAACCAGGCTTAATTATATATGTGTATATACTTATACATGTATATGTATTTATCCATACTGCATATGCATAAATTTATTTACAATGCATATATGTATTAATATATATGCAAATATATAACAATTTGAACTCATTCATCTCATGATCAAATGGAATTCAAAAAATAAAATTGTCTAGAGACAATGTCACGATGGAACAAATTTCTAAGCATTGACATAATAAAACCTAGTGCACTGAATGGAATGCAATTGCACGTAATTCATTCAATATCATACAATTTGTGTACAATAAAACTATATAAATAAAAGGCATAAAATAAACTCGTTATTCACAATTTATTCACAGCTTAAAGTGTATTATACAATGTAATCGACAGATTATACACATTATATTGGTAGCAAATTATCACACATGAAAACTCAAGGACTTCAAACTAAAAAGCTTCTGCATAGTGGCATTTAGAAGTAAGTTAATACTTTAAAGTACATGTGTTAATAAAACAATTATATAAAAGGGATAATATAACAAACCTAAGAAAAGTAAAAGGGAAGATGTAAAAATAAGTGTAAACTAGAAAATGAAATCAAGAAAAAAAAAAGGTGAACAAAGCCAAAAGAGCTTATTCTTTGAGACCAGGCCATTCCTTTTCCCTCTCACTCCAACAAACCAATACGGCAATATTTATAAAGAAACAGGGAAACATCACAGATAGTTTGAACT
This sequence comes from Gorilla gorilla gorilla, assembly GCF_029281585.2. Taxonomy (NCBI): domain Eukaryota; kingdom Metazoa; phylum Chordata; class Mammalia; order Primates; family Hominidae; genus Gorilla; species Gorilla gorilla. The sequence continues at coordinate 93,723,966 of NC_073232.2, read as the reverse complement.
AATTCAAAGGACATAACTACAGTCAAAAGTAAAGATTTTTAATATAACACAAGAATAGCAAAATAAAATATGTTGATATGCTTTAAAGCGATATAGTACTGAAATACACTAAGAAAATAAAAGTTGTAAATGAATTTAAAAATGACATCAAATTTGTGTCAGAATGATCCCTTCTAAAAGGCCACTAGATGGCTTTATACACAAGTTTGAGCAAATCTTCAAAGAACAAATAAACTGTTATGCAAGCTCTTTCAGAGAATAATGAACAACATTCTAATTAAAACACTTAGGAGGTTAATATAAACTAGATACCTAATTCAAAAAATCAAATTTCCAATTTTGAAAATATGGATTCATCTAACCTGTAAAATATTTGCAATAGTAAATCAAATTCAGCAACGTAAAAAAATGCATACACAAGCAAAGATGTTTCAGCATTAGAAAGTGTTTAAGTACTAAATACCACATTGATAGATAAGATGTTGACTATCTTATATTAGCCTCAACATCTATCTATTATTATAGTTCTGTAACTGTACACCAATGCGACTATCTTGAATACATAGAAGTAGAGAATAGAAAGGTAGTTATCAGGGGTGGGGAGGACGGGAGAAATGGAGGAATTCATTGACTTAATGAATAAGCTGAGTGATCTAGTATACAACATGATAACTACATTTAATATTTTACTATATACTGAAATTTGTTGAGAGTAGAATTTAGATATCCTTATCACAAAATAGTTAACCATGTGTGATAATGAATATGTTAATTTATTTGACTGTAGTAACCACTTCATTGTGTATATATATGTATATATATATACATATATACATATATATACACATATATATGTATATATACATATATATACATATATATATATATACCAGAACATCATGTTGTAGATGTAAAATATATGAAATAAAATAATTTTAGAAAAGAAAACATAGAAAGGCATTTATAGGGTTTTAGATCATGGGCTGAATAATTTTGACTTACAGTCTGAGTATGACTAATAAGGTGGGAATGATTTGGGATTGAGTGGTATATTGGTATAATAGCTTTGGATTGGCTATTGGTGTGTACAGTGAGGTGAGAGTCTAAAGCAACTCTTGATAGGAGAGCTATTACTCTTACTAAGTTTGGTACTCTGGCTAATTTGTTCACACCTTATTTTCCATCAGCAGGTGTTTCTTACAGCAAGCAGTTTACTTTTTACTGATCTCAGTGTTGCTTATTTTTAAAAAAATAGGAAAAAAAGTCAGTCTAAATTTGTTTAGTCTAAAAAAACTCAGTCTACAATTGTTTAGCACAGAATCAAAAATGATTCCTATTTCCAGTAGTGGGTAACAGGGACAGAGGATTACTTGGTTTAAGTTCTCCAATATAAGCCAACAATGTTAAAAGCCTGAAGGAAATGGAAAATTATTTTAAAATGTAAAGATATCATAACTAGTGAAGGAAAAATAGAATATTTAATAACTCAAAATTTTTTTTAATTATAAGCTAACTCTGGATGTTGTAGTGAAAGGATCCTTTGAGCCCAGAAGGCTGCAGTGAGTTATGATTGTGCCACTGCACTCAAGTCTGGGTGACAGAATGAGATCTTATTGCTCTCTCTCTCTCTGTATATATATATATGTATATACATGTATGTGTATGTGTGTGTGTTTATGTGTATTAATATAGTATATAAACATATATTGAGCAACATATATGTGTATATATACTAAATATTATACTAGACATATTTAGTCTACATTTACTAAATAAATAAATATGTTAAATATATTTAGTATATTTAGCACATATATAATATATAGTATATTTTAGGATACATACATATATAGTATATACTAAAATACAATCTATATATTATATTTAAAAATGATATCAAATGTCATTTATATGATACATATTTTAGTATACACACATATATACTTTTATATATATACTATTTAGTATATATACTAAATATGTGTGTGTGTGTATATATATATATATATATATATATATACACTAAATAGAAGACAAAATAAAAGACATTCACGTTGGGAAATGAGAAATAAAACTTTCTCTTTGCAGATGACGTGATACATAATTCCAATGAATTACCAACAAAACAACAACTTGTAAAACTGAGTTCAGCAAGGTCATAGGATAAAAGATCAATATAAAAATACAATTGTTATTTGATATGCTCTATTTTTTAAGTTTTTTTAATTAGTGGCTGACCCGAGAATTTAAACTAACATCTTAACATACAACAATCTGGTCCAGATTAACACCAATTTAATTTCAGTGGTGAATATATACTTGGCCTCTATAAGGCTTCATTGTCTCTCCACTCCTTCCTGCCCCAAGACACAGTCACTCCGTATGGATCAGGACTTTTTTGTTCCAGACATTTACTTCAATCTCTATCAAATCATTAGCTGACCACTGAGCTAACTAGTAGAGACTTCAGGAGTCACAGTGAACTGTCAACAACAACAAACACCACCACCAAACCTTAAGGAAGAGGGAAAATCTAATTTCCAAGGTTGCCAAATGTTAGTATTTAAAATCTCCAGTTTTTTGTTTCTTCTCATAATTGTTATCTCCTTATTGACGTTCTGCACATACTGAGACTCACTATTGTACTTTCTTTTGGGTCTTTAGCCATGGTTCCCTTTAGTTCCTTGAACATACTTCAAGAAGTTGATTTAAGGACGTGTTCAGTAAGTCCAGCATCTGGGTTTGTTTCAGGGGAATTTCTATTGACTGCTATTTTTACTGTATGTGGGCCATATTTTCTTATTTATTTGCATGTCTTTTTGCTAAATAAAGGTATAAGATTCCCTCTAAGGTATCATTATGTTCAATTCTCGAATGTTTGAAATTTTCTGTAGCTATACTGAGTTTGATTATTGGAGCCTACTTCTGGAACACTCAATTCTTTCTTATCATATATATTAGGTACCATTTATTGACCCACTTTCCCAAATTTTCTTCTTCTTGTGATAGATTTGTCTTTTAAAAGAGTTAGTTTTCTGCCATCTCAGTGGAGTTTTTTAAGCTTCATTTACAATAGGCCACAAAAAATTTAAATGTAGTACTTTATTTTGAAAAACATAGAGAGAATATAAAAAAGGATTAATAATTTTTAAAGCTAGGTAATTGGTATTCAGGTGTTCATAATCTTATTCTTTGGGTTTTTCTTTATGATTGCTATATTTAATAATTTAAAATGGGATGTAGCAGTGACTGGAATTGTTTGTTGGCTAGTGTATTTATCAGGTTCTATTCAATGACTTTTTCCATTGAATTGACAAATGAATTTATTGTACTTAGATTCCATTTCATCATCTATGTCAAAACCTTTGTCATTTTAATTTGAGATTATTGTGTTACAGGTTTATCCTTTTCATCCACTTTCTTTCCTTGTATTTTCTAATAATTATTATTTATTCAACACCAGTTTTCTTCTAAACTTTTCTTGCTCAACATCACAAAATTTGGATTATTTTATATGTCAATAATAAATTTATTTTCTTATTAAGTAACTCCATAATCTGTTCATAGTCTACGTTCAGGTATGTGCAAACATGAGATATTTTGTATTCCGACACTGTAAAAGTTTTCAGTAGTTCTCCAAATACCCCTTTTGGTTTTGTGCTTTTAAAATACACCGTCTGACATCCTTTTGCAGTATCTCAGAAAATTTCAAAGAGTTATTCGAATCCAGATACCATATGACCACACACCTCAGAGAGTCTACCTTGATGCCTCTAATCTCCTTGAAGTATTCTATCCATAAATATTTTAGAAATTTAGTTATTAAAATGTATCCTATACTAGGCACTGACATCCTTAATCTCAATGACACATTATAATTATCTTTTAGCTCTGAAGCTGCAAAATAACAAAACATATATTTATAAATTAGAATTAAGAACAGAAACTAAGTCAAGAATCAATCTAAAATCACTTCAGTGATAATTTTTCTGACAATTGCATCACGATTCTTTACTACTGTGGTTTTTAGGCTTACTACATCTTTCCATAATGCTGAGTTTTATTTTCTGAATTAAGCTCAAATATCTGAGATGATATTTATATATTTTGTGTCTTTCATGGTAGCTAGCATAATGCTGGGCTCTGAATTTAAATGCTGGTTGGCTGATTCTTCCATTCTTCAGCTAGTTGGATCATACTATTTGTAATGGGTGAAATTAAATACCACTCGATGGAGTCTTTCACTCTTTATGTAGATTGAACAATTACTCAATATTATGGTAATAGAAGAGGAGCAAATTATTACATGACTAAACTAGGAAATAGCACATAGAAGTGCATAGTATTGAAAAATACTGGCCGGACACGGTGGCTCACACCTATAATTCCAGCACTTTGGAAGGCCGAGGAGGGTGCATCACTTGAGGTCAAGAGTTAGAGTCCAGCTTGGCCAACATGACGAGCTTGGCCAACATAATGAAACCCCATCTCTACTAAAAATACAAAAAGTAACCAGATGTGATGTTTTGTGCCTGTAGTCCCAGCTACTTGGGAGGCTAAGGTGGGAGAATTGCTGGCACCCTGGAGGCAGAGATTGCAATGAGCCAAAATCACACCACTGCACTCCAGCCTGGGTGACAGAATGAGACTCTAAGAAAAAAAAAAAAAGAGAAAGAAAGAAAAATATTCCAGGTTATGTATTTCACAGAAAAGGTATAAAACAATGCACAAAGTTCTATTAACAGTATAGAATATGTATGAGTATAGGTACACGGATAACAAGATGTGGTTCCAAGTCTTTCCAAAATATTGGTCTGTGATCATCAATACAGCAAACGACTTCAGTGGCTCTGGGTTCTCAGGTGCTTTAAAATAGTTTAGAAAATAGCTATTATTGTCATGTAAAGTAAAGAAAATTCTCTTTTGTGCATTATGAAAACTAGCTGTTTGTGATCAGACCTGATTGGAGATTGTTTTAACTATTTTATCAGAAACAGTTGCAAGAATTCATTATATCATCTGTGACATCTGTTACCAGAAGTGGCATCTGATTGGAACATCACTGTTCTGGTATAATTGCATAAAAATCATTATTTCTTTTTTAATGTAATACGTACTTTTGAGTTATGATGTTGGAAATTTAACATTTTTTTAGAAATGCATGAGTGCAAAATCATCAATGCATTTTAAACTTTTTGTTTAGCCTTGCTTTCTACTAGGACCTAAACTAAAAAATATTTTTAAAGAAAGGTTGTCTCATTTCTCTGAATGATGTAGAATCACAAAAGGGATTTCCTGGAAGGATTCTAGGATGTCTTTTCCTACTAAAACAATCAGAAATTTCAGATTTTTCCAAGGTCCAACCTTTCCAGTTTGTGGAAACTTCTTTTGCTAAATTATCTACTTCAAGGCTTTGAAATCTTACTTGTTGTCATGCATTTATTATGACTATTTGCAACACTCTCTCCTAATTCTTTCCGCATGTCATGTCAATTCTACATGTAAAATGTACCTGGAATTTGTCTCTATTCCCCATGCCTTATGATAAGTCTAAGGCTCTAAAACTTTTGTTTTTGTAATCATATTAAGCATTAATCCAATATCAGAACAATATGTCCCAGTCAAAATTCTTCTATATCAGTTTGAGTATTTTCAGTTGTAGGTAAAATAAAACACTGACCAACTTCTCAAGCAATTAGGAAGTTATTACCTTATAAGATGGCCGGAGTTAGGGCAGCTCCAGGGTTGGTTAATTCAGGAGCTTCAGAAAATCATATAATGCCCTTTTGTTTAAATTCACTCATGTATTCACTCAACAAGTATGTACTGAGCACCTATTTTGTATCAGTATAATGTATCAGGCTTTCTTATAAATATTTTATATACATTAGTGAACAAAACAGTCATAGGTTGCTGTATTGAGAACATTGCATACTATTGTGAATAGAAGATAAATAAGTATATACATTAAAAAGTAAATAATTAATGTATGTTAGAAGGTAATAAAGCTTTGGGGGAAAAAAGAGCAGAGAAATAAAAAGATTGAGAGTGCTGAGGGTGCAATTTAATGTAGAGTGAACAATCAGGAAGAAGATAGTATCTGAGCAATGTCTTCAAGCAAATAAGGAGGTTTCTACACAGATTTCTGGAGGTATAAAGTCCACACAGAAGAAATAACTAATGCAAAAATCCAACAGGAAGACTGTGCCTAACAAGTTAGAACTCTAAGGATGCCAGAGAATCTAGAACAAAGTAAGCAAAGGATAAAGTAGAAGAAAAAGTTAGAAAGAAAACTGAGGCCTTGCAGAAAAACTTTTTTTTAATTTTTTTTTTTTTTTTTTGAGACACGGTCTCACTCCCTGGCCCAGGCTGCAATGCAGTGGTATGATCTTGGCTCACTGCAACCTCCGCCTCCCGAGTTCGAGGGATCTTCCTGCCTCAGCCTCTCGAGTAGCTGGGACTACAGACATGCACCACCACGCCCAACTAATTTTTGTATTGTTAGTAGAGACAGGGTTTCACTATATTGGCCTGGCTGGTCTTGAACTCCTGACCTCAAGTGATCCGCCTGCCTTGGCCTTCCAATGTGCTGGGATTACAGGCATGAGCCAATGCACCCGGCCTTCGTAGAAAATCTTAAGTGCATTGGCTTTAATACAGCTTGAAATATGAAGCAATTGCCAGCTTTTAACTAGCAGAATGACATAAAATGATTTGCTATTTTAAGGGATCACTTTAGCTGCCCTATAGATTATAGACTCATGAGGTGATGGGGAGCAAAGTTAGAAGAATTGTGCCAGTCATCCAGAAAAACATGATGGAAGCTCATGGCATGGTAAGCTTGGTAGTCAATGGAGTCTGGGGATATTTTGAAGGTGGAGACAACAAGCTTTTCTAATAGGTGTAAAACATGTTTGTGAGAAAGAGACAAAACAATGATGACACTAGAGTCTTGCATTTTAATTATTAATAACTTTAAACATTAGTGATCATAATAATATGAATAGTCCTTAAAAATCACCATAATTAAATAACGTGTACTTCATTACTCTGTTTTTCACACAGTACTTCCCAACTAAATAAATAAATATTACTCCTGTTTCAGAAAATAAATGAACCACTCAAGGATCATCTACAAGAAAACAGAATTCTTAATTATTTATAGAACCAGCAAACTAGAGTTTAAACATGAGTACATTATATGTTAATGAAAGCTATGATTGGCCTATCTATAGCCATATTTGCAGGACTGATTACTAAAAAATATACTCTATGACAGCTTATGTCTTCTTATCATTCCAGATATTTTAAATATAGATTTTCTGGGAAAGCCATGGTACAAACACTTCATAAAATGTCCTTAAAATATCTTTAAATTAACATTGCTACTTTTACACTTTGAATTTTCCTTTGACATTTATATTTCACACCTATACAGCTTTTCTAAGAATCTAGCCTTTTTATGAGGTATATTTCTCTTCCATTTTACAGTTTAATTGGCATACTATTTCTGATTTTCCTCATTAAAATATTAAATATAATATGTTCAGATTTTTTGCCCAATAATGATCCATTTGCATTCTTGTTTATGTAACCTGATTTCATAAATTAATATGTTATTTTTAAAATTAAGAAATTGCTACATAATCACATATTTACATATATTTTCTGGATACTGTGTTTTTAAGGGATGATTATAAATTATCTTCATTTGGATTTCTAAGATTCTTTCTTCCTAGATTGCTGTCTCTAATATATTTTCAATATCACTTGCATCCCCAACACAAATATTACCTACCTGCCACTGTAGCCCATCTTAAATACAAGTCCAATCATATTAATACCTTGTTTGAAATCCCAAAATTATTTTTCATCATGACAACATATATTTTCCTTTTCTGGGGATGTCAAACATGCCTTCAAAATTGTTTATTTCCATTCATTATTTCAGCCTCATTACTTGCCGTATCTCTGGCCACCATAGATAGCTCATTGTTAACCACAGTGCTAAATGGTATCCAACCTTACTGTGTTCCATCACATGTCTTTGCCTTTGTAATTTCGCCTTCTGCATGGCCCTTTACTCCGTACTCTCTACTACTGAATACCTTTCCTCTGTTCAAATTTAACTTGAGTCTCCTCTTCTTGCAGACCTTTCTTTTATTAAACCTGTTTGTACCTCTATCATAGCACTTTCCATATTGCACTAGAGGGCCTGTGAGTAGATGGGAACCATCCATTTGGGGAGAGGACAAGGCATAGACACCTGGGCTTACTAATCACCCTCCAAAATGAATTATGGTATGTGATACACAAAATGAGCAGAATAGGAAAGAGTTTTGGAGAGTAATTAGCATTGGCTATAACTGGAAGGTAGAACACATGGTGTATTTTCTTCAGTTAACAATTTTACTTTTAATGGTTTAAAGCTATTTTAATCACTACCTACACACTCAGTGGTTATCCTACCTTTATTTCTTTTAAAGCCTCCAATTTTCCTAATTACTTCATATATGGTCTAATAATTTAGCCAGTATCTTAAAAGCATACAATTCTAGCTGAAATAACTCCTATTTTGCAATAAACTAATGTTTGATATAACAGATATTTTGTCATAGAGTCTCCACAGGGGACAATGAAATCAACTTCTTGGTACCCTTATGAATAAATAGCACAGCTTACTTGTGGAGAATGCTTAATTTATTTCATCACGTTCTATATTATTTATCTTTGTTCTGCTTTAATTAGCTTTTTCATAGATCAAAGCTGAACTCCAGCTTTTCTGATTTGTTCTCTCCACTGTTGCAAGAAAGGAATGGAAAAGAGGAAGGAGAAGAACGACAACTATGACATCTTGATAAAGGAGATTTCAATATTTAACAAATTTGCATGTCATCAATAAATGCATTAGCACTTCAGCACCTGGCTTCTCAAGCAAACACTTTAATAAGCAGATGGTTCTGCCTGAGTGACCATTTTAAACACTCCATTTAGCTTTGACAATTTGCTTGAGACAGGCTGGTATTGCTCATCAATTCTATGGCATCTTCAGAAACAGCCAAGCCATTTACTGTGAAAAATATTTTTTCCAAGGGGTTAAAAATAAATTTAAAGTGTTCACACATATTTTAATTTAAATCCCACTGCTTATTTGTTCCTCTTTTATCTATGTGGTATTTGTGATACAAATTAATTATTTAAAATAATTCATATCATGTCAATTCTCTGGGTCAGTTTAAAGAGCCTTTATGCTTCTCATCAACATTTCCATACTTCTTGTGACCGCTTCTCTTTTCAGATTATGGTTTATCATTTCCTTTACTGAGATTTCATTTATCCTTCCCCAGCCCAAGTTAAGTATTCTCTTTCTAAATTCTCCCAACCCTTCATAACTAATGACTGCACTGAATCACAATGCTGAAGTGTAATAGAGGTGATTGCCTTTGCTTGTTGATTTCTGACATGGAGCCAAGATTCCTTTGAAAATGAAAAACACAAATTTTATAATTATATTTATTTTTAACTGATTTCTTGCCTATTCTTTTCTTTAGAGAGATTAATTTAAACAAAGATTTGACTGAGTGTAAATTCAGAGTAGTACTAAAGAAAGGAGTAGAATTACAGCTTCTTATTTCATGTGAAGTGCAATTTATGTTCAGATAAAGTATAAAACTTTTAAGCTGAAGATGCTTAGTATAATTTCCTTCTCATTTTCAAGATCACATATAAACTTACATTTTTGTACTAAACTCACAACGTGAATATTTGAAACATAAAAGTATCAGACAAATATTAGAATGTGTGGTTTTGGTGTAATAAGATGTATTATGCAGAAAGAACAGCTTTTGCATAAATACAAATAAGAATTTCTGAGACATGGGAAAATGGATTAATCTCTTGAGCAAGGAAGAGAAAAAGTGTCATGTTTTATAATGCATTTTTTACTCTTTTTAAGTGATCATTCTGTTGAATTCGTCCTTAGAAGTAAAACAATTCTCCCAGAGTTTCCAGAAATTTCAAGTACTCAGGGCAGAGAAAATTTTCAAAGGAAGAAATTCATAAACACTAAAGTCTACATGTGTATGAGTCTGTTCTCACATTGCTATAAAGAACTATCTGAGACCCGGTAATTTATTTTTTTAAAAAAGAGGTTTAAAAAATAGGTTCACCATTTTACAGGCTGTACAGAAAGCATGGCTGTAGAGGCCTCGGAAAACTTACAATCATGGCAGAAGGCAGAGGGGAAGCCGGCACATCTTAAATGGCCAGAGAAGGAGGAAGAGAGGATAGGGGAAAGTGGTACACACTTTTAAACAACCAGATCTCGTGAGAATTCACTCACCACTCCCTATCATGAGAACAGAAGGGAGAACTCCACCCCCATGAATCAATCACCTCCCACCAGGCCCCTGCTCCAACACTGGGGATTACAATTTGACATGAGCTTTGGGTGGGGCCACAGAGCCAAACCATAGCATTTCATCTCTGGCCCCTCCCAAATCTCATGTCCCTCTCACATTTCAAAACACAATCGTGTCTTCCCAACAATCTCCGAAAGTCTTAACTCATTCCAACATTAACTCAAAGTTCAAGTCCCAAGTCTCATCTGAGACAAGGCAAGTCCCTTCTGCCTAGGAGCCTGTAAAATAAAAAACAAGTTACTTACTTCGAAGATTCAATGATGGTACAGGCATTGGGCAAATGATCCCATTCCAAAAAGGAAAAATTGGCCACAAAAACAGGGGGCTAAAGGCCCCATGCAATTCCTAAATTCAGCAGGGCAGTCATTACATCTCAGAGCTAAAAAATAATCTCCTTTGACTCTATGTCTCACATTCATGCCACACTGATGCAAGGGGTGAACTCCCAAGGGGCAGGTCTGCCCCTATACCTCTGCAAGGTACAGCCCTGCAGCTGCTTTCACGAACTTGCATTGAGTGCTTGTGGCTTTTCCAGCCACACAGTGCAAGCTGTCAGTGGATCTACCATAGTGGAGTCTGGAGGATGGTGACCCTCTCCTCACAACTCCACTAGGCAGTGCCCCAGTAGGGACTCTGTGTGGGGGTTCCAACCTCACATTTCTCCTCTGCACTGCCCTAGTAGAGGTCCTCCATAAGGGCTCTACCCCTGCAGCAGACTTCTGCCTGGACATCCAGGCATCTTCATACATCCTCTGAAATTTAGATGGAGGTTTCTAAGGCTCAACTTTTGCACTCTGTGCACCTGCAGGCTTATCACCATGTAGAAAATACCAAGGATTTTATAGCTTGCACTCTCTGAAGCAACAGGTCAAGGTATACCTTGGGCCCTTTTAGCCATGGTTGGAGATTTAGCAGCTGAAATGCAGGGTGTCATGTCCCAAGGATTCAGAGAGTAGTAGCAGTGCCCTTGGCCTGGCCCACAAGACCATTCTTTCCTTCTAGTCCCCCAGTCTTGTGATGGGAGGGGTTGCCATGAATGTCTGTGAAATGTCTTCTAGGCATTCTCCCATTATCTTGGTTATTAACATTTGGATCCTTGTTACTTTATGCAAATTTCTGCAGCTGGCTTGAATTCCTCCCAGAAGAATAGGTTTTTCTTTTCTATCACATGGTCAGGCTGCAAATTTTCTAAACTTTCATGTTCACTTTTCTTTTAAATATAAGTTCCATTGTCAGATCATCTCTTTGCTCACACATATGACCATATGGTGTTAGAAGCAGCTAGGTCATATCTTGAACACTTTGCTGCTTAGAAATTTTTTTCAACCAGATACCCTAAATCATCACTCTCAAGTACAAAGTTTCACAGATCCCTAGAGCAGGGACAAAATGCTGCCAGTCTCCTTACTAAAACATGGCAAGAGTGACCTTTACTTCAGTTCCAAATAAATTCCTTATCTCCATCTGACACCACCTCAGCCTGGACTTTGTTGTCCATATCACTATCAGCATTTTGGTCACAACAATTTAACAATTGCCTAGGAATTTCCAAACTTTCCCATATCTTCCTGTCTTCTTCTGAGCCCTCCAAACTGTTCCAACCTCTGCCCGTTACCCAACTCCAAAGCTGCTTCCATAGTTTCAGTTATCTTTATAGAAATGCCCCACTTCTTGGTACCAATTTTCTGTATTAGTCTGCTCTTGCATTGGTATAAAGAAATACCTGATATTGCATAATTTATAAAGAGAAGGAGTTTAATTGGCTTACGGTTCTGCAGGCTGTACAGTAAGTATGGCTGGGAAGTCCTCAGGAAACTTGCAATCATGGTGGAAGGTAAAGAGGAAGCTGACACATCCTTCATGGCCAGAGTAGAAGAAAAGGGATGGGGAAGTGCTATACACTTTTAAATAACTAGATCTCATGAGAACTCTCTCACTATCATGAGAACAGTAAGGAGAAATTTACCCTCATGATTCAATCACCTCCCACCAGGCTCCTCCTCCAGCAATGGGAATTACAATTCAGCGTGAGATTTTGGTGGAACGCAGAGCCAAACCATATTAACGTGCTTCAGGCCACCCCAGGTACTGCAATAATAGCTACCATGTATTGAATAATAACATTGTGTCAGATAGTATACCAGTATTACTTTATATTCATTATTTTGTTTAATTCAACAATAATCTTATAAGGCTACTACTAAATAAATATAGATTGAGAAATGTAAGCATTTTGCTGATGTTCAAACAGCCTCAAAATGTTATAATCAGGATACAAATTCATGTCCGAATGAGTCCACAATTTAGAGCACTCCCTGAGTCTTGTCTGTGCCAAGGAGAATATAAGAGTGTAAAATTCAACATCTCTTCATGTTAAAAACTCTCTATAAAATAGGTATTGAAGAAACATACCTCAAAATGATAAGGGCCATTTATGACAAATCTATGGCCAGTATCATACTGAATGGGCACAGTGCAGCAATTCCTCATAGATGTAGAATGAAAAAAACCATTTGACCCAGCAATCCCATTACTGGGTATATGCCCAAAGGAAATAAATCTTTCTATCATAAAGATACATGTACACATATGTTCATTGCAGCACAATTCACAATAGCAAAGACATGGAATCAACCCATCAACGATAGACTGGATAAAGAAAATGTGGTACATATACACCATGGCATAGTATGCAGCCATAAAAAGGAACAAGATCATGTCCTTTGCAGGGACATGGATGAAGCTGGAAACCATGATTCTCACCAAACTGACACAGGAACAGAAAACCAAACACTGCATGTTTTGTCTTATAAGTGGGAGCTGAACAATGAGAATACGTGGACACAGGGAGGGGAACAGCACTTCCTGGGGCCTGTCAGGGGAGGGCAGAGCGGGAAAGCATAAGGGGAAAGAGCTGATTCATGAGGGGCTTAATACCTAGGTGATGGGTTGATAGGTGCAGGAAACCACAATGGCACATGTTTACCTAAGTAACAAATGTGCACATCCTGCACATGTACCCCAAAACTTAAAAAATAAATAAATAAATTTAAAAAAATAAAAAAGATTGAGTGTAAATGTTTTAGAGGACATTGTCAATTATACTCCAAGAAATTTATTAATAACCTATGTCTTTGCCAATTGTGATTTTTTTAGCAACAATTTCTAGTCTTGAGATTATCAGGTCAAATAGTAAACATATTAAATATGAGAACAATTATCTAATATTCTTACAAAAGTCTTTTACAATAAACCATTGATCAGCAATGTGTGGGAATGTTTGTTTCTGCACAACCTTGCCAGCCATGAGTATCAGCAAATAATGTATTATTTGTTAAATTCTTATGTTTCCGCATTCCTTGAGACATAAATGCTGAGCATCATTTTCATGTTTATTGGGTATATGTAGTCAGTTGTTTAAAGTAAATCACTTTTAGTATTGTGAGGTGTGTGTGTATGTATTTGTGTGGTGTGCTTCTCCTTGCAAATTAAGACTAATGATATTAGATCTTTCTGGTCAAGAGTCAAACTTGTTTCCTCCCTGATATGGTCTGGCTCTGTGTCCCTACCCAAATCTCATCTTGAATTGTCATCTGAATTATAATCCCCACATGTTGGGTGAGGAACCTTGTTGGAGGTGATTGGATCATGGGGGCGGTTCCCCCATACTGTTCTTGTGATAGTAAGTGAGTTCTCACAAGATCTGAGGTTTGTATAAGGGACTGTTTCCCCTTTGCTCTGCACTTGTTTCTGTTTTGCAGTCTTGTGAAGAAGGACATGTTTGCTTCCCATCCTGCCATGATTATAAGTTTCCTGAGGCCTCCCAAGCCTGGCAGTTCTGAGTCAATTAAACCTCTTTTCGTTATAAATTACCCGGCCCCGAGTAGTTCTTTATGGCAGTGTGAAAATGAATTAATACACTCCCTTTTATACATACCCCACAATCAATCCATCAACCAGTTCTATTAGCCCCACTTTCAAAATATAAACAAAATCAAACTTTTTTCATGACCTACCATTGTCATATCTCACCTGGGCTATTGTGACATCCTCTAACTTGTCCATTCTCAACAGAGTAGCTATTATGACACTTTTAAAGCATATGCCAAATAATATTCCTCTGCACAAAAATCTCATTCTGAGCCAAAGCTAAAATCCTTACTTGGGCATTGAGTCATCTCGTCCTGGCTGTCCTGCCTTCATGTCCCCTTCCTCTCCCATTAGCAGGCCTCCTTGGCCACACACTTGCCATGTATCTTCCTCTGCCTTCAGGGCCTTCTTCTGCCTGGAAAGCTCTCTGTCAGATATCAGGTACCTCCGCCCTCCCTCCAGTCTTTTCAAACAGCAGTCCTTCATCATCCCATGTAAAGCACCTCTCCCAACAACACACTTTCTTTGCCTTGTTGGGCTATTTTTTTATTGTTTGTATTACAACTTACTAACAACTGAAATATTATATGTTTGCTTTCACATGAATCAATATTAATTTTTAAAAGGGAATTATAAGAGTGCTCAAAAAATAACAGTGCTCATAAATAGCATTGGTGAATTATTTATAATGATTGAGAAGTGAAGACATTTCTGAGCAGTGAGACAGAAATCCTGATTTATTAATCTATTCCCCAGCAATGTTTATTGAATTAACTCTCTTTTCTCTACTGATTTGAAAATGTTACTTTCATTTTCTACTGAATTTCTATATCTATAGGAAACTATTTTTGAACCACCTTAAACTAAAGCCTCATGTGTATTTGGATCTATTTGGCGGCATTACTTTGCTCACTGCCAAATTTTTCTTCAGAAAGATCAAACCTACTTACAATTCCAATAAACATATGAGCAAGCCTATTCTCCCAAACCATACAGAAATGCTCAGTAACTTAATCTAAAAAACTTTTATATTTGCATATGTAGGTTTTTTATTATTTAAGCCAGGAATTTATATATATGCACACACATATATGAATATTCTATATGCAAAAATTATTTATGTATTGATAATGTTTTAGATAGATGTAAGCTCTTTATATATTAATGCCATTTCATTTTGGTCTATTCTTATAGTATAGAAAATAATATAGTATAGAAAATAATTTTATTATTTGAATTCTGTCTCTCTACTTGTGTTTTTTTTAAGTTTTATTTTTATAGGATTTATAGATTTGGTGGATTCCATCTACCTTATTATAAAATTTTGATTTAAATAGTACTTTATTGAATAAATTATTTTATTGTTAAATTTATTAACTTCTAAGATATGCATTTTTCATGGGCCTGAGAAGTATTAGTGTGTAGTGATTAGCTCCACAGGCTCTAAATTTAATCTGGCTTGGATATGTATCCTGCCTCTTCCCCATACTATATGTATAAATTCATGAAACTACTTTATCTTCTTTAGCCTCTATATTATCATCTTTATAATGGGATTTTAAAAATCAACTAATCAAGAAGGGTTATTGTCCAATTAAATTGGATAAGACATCTAAATAGCTTCATATGGTGACAGACAAAATCAGCACAATCATATTATAAAACAAAGTTAAAATGTATTGTCATAGAAACTTCTGAAGTGGTTGCTGTATTCAAAGTATTTGCTCTACTACTTTTTAAAACCTTACATTGAAGATAAGAAATCTTACGTCAACCTATTTACATTTTAGATATATATAGCTTTTCAGATATTTAGTCTCTATAGAAATCCCAAAATCTTGCCATTATCTTCTGGATATATCATATCTTCACTAATTTCTCTCTTAAGTGGCCACCTTTTGATTTTATTTTTCTCTAGTTTTGTTTTTCAGTGCTGTGGGTTTTTCTTTTCATAATCCTTCATTTAGTACTTTTCAGCAGGCTCCGTTCTCTTCTTCAGGGGTTACTCATATCTCAGATATTCACATTCCTCAGATTACATTCATTACATTTATTTTTTACCCATAAACAAACGTTTCTTGAATTTCTTTAGTTGATTTAAAATTTATTTGTTTGAGTTCCTGCTGTGTATGATTTTCGTGACATAAAGTCATTCTATGTTTGTAAAAATTTCATTTTGATGTCAAATATCCACTTTCAATTACAATGTTCTCTTGATTGTCTTACATAATACATTAAGACATGTTTAGTATTCCTCCTGTTACTTGGAGTAAGCCTGCTTTATTGGAGGTAACTATTACAGAATTTTCAAAATAGTGTCCTCCTTTTAGACTAGTGAGACATGAAAATTTATGAATTTATAAATTGCTTTCTAGATTGATGTGGCTTTCTATTCCTGTGTTTTAGTCTAAATTATTAGGAAAGGAAAGGAAGATATTTACACTTATCTATTTTATTTTTCTGTATTGGCATTCTGTTGCCTGGGAGGCAGGGAGGAAGTAGGAGACCAGCCAGCAAGTTGCACAGGACTTCACTGATTCAGAGTGGTTGTTTTCCATGTTAATTGTAGAAAGCTAATTCTTTTAGGGACTATCTCACTTTCACATGTCTCACAGAGAGCTCTGTGCCACAGTGCCTTCCTTTTGCACAGCCATCCATACTTGAACTAAATTTGGGCTAACACGTTGGCCAAATACCTCACACAATTCCTCCTTTTGAGGCTTCACAGTTTGAACTGGTGCCTTCTGTTCTGAACTTGGTTGTTTTACCATTTTATGTTTGTTTGCTTTTGTTTCTGTTTTTGTTTTGTTCTTTCTCCTGAGATATTCTGTTCACATACTTTCATGCAGGATTTCTTTTATGTTTCACATTATCAGCTTTTCAGTACTTCCTTCAGTACAATCCTATCTGCATTACCACCCATCTATTGATGATATCCATTCTCATCTTCCATTTTGAATAGAGAGGACAGATTTATTTTCACTTTCTAGTACATTTATTTTAAGGGAATTTATGAATGAACAGAGTTAAGCATATAGGTTCAAACAACATCTTTTAACGAGTTGTATATTTATTAAACTATATTGTAAAAATGGCATCCCATCACAATTTAAACCAAAATACTCATCTTCTTTATGTCACCATCTTCAATAAAATAATAATTAAAAGTAATTAATGTTTATTCTCATTCTCTTCTACTCTCATGGGAATATGTATTAAATGCACAGTCAGAACCCTTTTTTTGTTAAACCTGGGAGAATAGGTACAACTGAGTCAGGTACTTTTTCTAAAATGTCAGTTAGGGTATTACACCAGTAATGTAACACCTTGCAATGGTTTTTTATCATTTTACCCAGACTACTTGTCTTCAGTCTTTCCCTTTCCCTTTCTATCTTTCCATGATGTATTTTAAGAAATAGGGAGTTTGCTTCAGTGTGGAACATAATCCTTCAACAGTTTAGAAACAAGACAGTAGAGCAGAAATAGCAAAACCTCTAGAGTTTACTTTGAATTTCCTCCTCACCATGTTCATGTTTGAAATATTGAGCAATTTATTAATTATTTGAGATCCTCTTTTTTCAGTCTATTGAATGGTGAAAATATCTACACTTTAAAATTTTGAAAACATAAATTAGATAAGGTGTTTAAAGAAGTTGCCAGACATTTTCTTTGTCATTGATGAATGTCAATTTTTTCCTTTGTGGAAGCTTTAAGTTGACAGAGTTGGGACTGATCTCTAAATCCTCTTCTGTTCCCTTCTCCCTCTTTTCCTCCATTTCTCCCTCTGCCTTCTTAAAAGAGTGGAAATACAGCAACTTAAAATGATGTAATCGCAATGTTAAATTTCTGTATATGGAGCATAATTACAAATACATAATTAGAACTACAAATGCGCAATGGCAATGGCAATAATGGGTCCGAAGAATTGGAAGAACAATTTTTTGAGTCACTGAACTTGGGATTTTCCTCTTTATAGCAAATTTAAGAAGCAGATATGAATAAGTTGTTTGAGGAGCAGCTTGGCTGTCAGTGTCACATTTCATTATACATAAGCCCAATAATTCTCTTCCTATTAATGAGATATTTGACTGACAACATGATTAAATTACATATGCCTGTGATGTCGCACATTTGGCTGAAAACAGTCTGGATGTCTAACAGATGAGTGCTCTAATTTGACACCAAATGAGGCCACCTTATAGAACGCAACCACTGTAGTCTAGTTTTTCCAGATGGTTGTCATTTTTTCTTCTTCCCCAAAATGACTCTAGCAACTTCAATGACATTATCTGTAACTGCGGGCTTTGGAAAGACTAATTATGCATTTTTTCATATTATAAAATATGCAGTAAAGAGTCAATATTTCCTCAAATATGTATGAACTCTAACACCTTACAGAAATAATAGATTATAGTCATTAATTATTTTGGATAACTCTAAAATAGTGGACATTTTTAATATGCAGGAGTTCCAAAATTTTGTTTGGAATCCTTTGCAAAACTCAATATGGTTTAGAATTTATTGATTATCCACTATATTCTAGACATTGTACTAGTCGGTCTGATAACTACAAATATTGATAAACCATGGCATAAGAAATTCTATACAGTCAGACCATAAAAGATTATATATAAAAATTTTAGTACAATATAGGCTAGTGGATAAAAATTGAGGAAATAAATGTCATGGGAACAAATAAATGGAGATATATTGCATGTGGATTATATTATAATAATTCTTGGGTAAAATGGTATCAGATCTGAGCTTCAAAGAGTAAGAATTTTGCATGTAACGTCAGAGTAGAGAAAGTGCAAGCTTAGGAGGAGATTCAGCTAATAGCAAAAGGGAAAACCTTTGAAATAAGAGAAGAACATTGTGGCCAGGTAGTTAGTATTCTAATGAAAACATTTGTATTAAATAAAAAATAGTCACCATATATTGACAAGTAAAATGAACATATGAAAAGTTTTTAAGAACATATACATTTAAGTCTAATTATTGAGGTATGTAGGCACCACCAATTTATATATATATATAAGAAAATTAACTGAAATTTGCTTATCTGGTAACAAACTCAATATTCTAATTTTCTTCAATAAATGTAATCTATTTGTGCTATAAATTTTTTGAAACTTGACCTTTTATTTATTCTTGCCTTTGATCTATCGTATGCTGTTTATGATTTTGATAGAGTTCTAGAAGCTTGCAAAACCACAAAATAAAGCACCAAAGGCTCCAAATTTTAGTAAGTGAGTGGCTTCCTAAAATAAGTTGAGTCTATTAGTGAAAGCTATAGTGAATTGGGTCAAAAGAAACAAAATACTGACAGATGGCAAAGGGAAATAAGAAATGCCTTTTCAAGTATTTCAAACATAAAAGTAATTCAGATCATGAAGTCCCAAGTCCATTAATAAAGAGGTATATGAAATCTACAATAGCATCACAATAGGCAAGTTATTGACCTGCTTTTAAGATAGGTGTTTAACAAGAGTTGTTTTCTTTTAAAATGATGTAGCAATCAGTATTATCATCTGAATTTATAAGCCGCACAGTGGTAAAGGTAGAAGTGATAGGAGTAAACACTTCAAACATTTAAGCCTAAACAAATGAACATCTAGGTGACACACATTTCAGGATGTTGAAAATTAGACAATAAATGGCCTTGAAATAAATCTGTAAAATCATAAATGAACTTGACTAGTGTTCTCCAATATTACATGAATTGGGAGCTAATGATTAAAAATTGTAAAGTACTAGAATTTATGTGTGATTTTAAAAATAAAAAAGAATGTGAAAAGAATTTTTTAAAGGACCAACGTTAAATTTCAAAAGGCACTTACATTTAAAAAACACTTAACTTTTTGTTAGAATCAAAAGTAAAGATTTTTATTAGTAAATAAAGAATACATTAGAATCACACCCAAGTGTAGGTAAGTTTACTAACCCAGTCATTTTTTCTTTATTCATTGTCATATATTCGGATTTTTCCCCTAAACCCTGATACCCATTTATACTTGAGACTGTATTGTTCAGGATAAATTACCTCAAGATTATAATTTACCTTGTAAATCATAACCTGGAATATTTATCAATACCTAGGAGTAAGAATGTGAGTGAGTTAGTTAGTTTGTTATTTTTTACTTAGCTAGATCAACTTTGTAAAGACATGATTTCTTTAACTTGAAGTAAGTTAATACGATAATTCTATTTTTTTGTCTTGAATATTTACCTATAAAGGCAGTACACTGTTTTAAATCTATACCTTATTCAAACTGATATTATGTTAAAACCTGTGGAAAATATCTGGGAGGAGACATGGTTGATAAGAATTTTTCAGAAATATATGCAGTTTCCAAGAACAAATACTATTCCTATTTGTATAGGCTAAACTGTAATTGTAGTAAAAATAATCTTAACCACAATTAAGCTAAAAATGATATCAATAACAGTTTAATAGAACTTATGAAACACTTCCAAATATGTTATCACAATTAACACTCGTAACAACACTTTTAAGAAGGGATTTATTAACTTTTGCCTTCATTGAAGAAATATTTATGTAGTACTTGTACATGCCTGCTATAGTTTCAACATTTTAATACTGAGCTCCTCTTCCATACATAGTTCTGTACATTGCTATCAGAATTCATTTGTTGAGTCAAGTGAAAATTCGAGGTGGGATTTTGACAGAAATTGAATGGATCATATTATATTATTATATAGTATAGCATATTAATTATATGATATTCATATTAACTAATGTGGAATAACTAATAATTGCTACATCCTTAAATCTAGAAACATGGCAAATGTCTCTATTTGTCAGTCTTAGTTTTGTAATCTTTCATTTATTTTATAGTTTTAAATAAAAAGATTGCACAGTTATTTTATACATATCTTAAGTAATTTGTTACTGCTGAAATATAGGGTAAGTTCTGGTCACTACAAGCACCAAAATCCCATTACCAGTTGCTGCTATCTAGCTGGAGGAGACAGAGTGGGAATGGTGATGGGCTGACACTGTTAGCAGCT
Organism: Gorilla gorilla gorilla; assembly: GCF_029281585.2. Taxonomy (NCBI): domain Eukaryota; kingdom Metazoa; phylum Chordata; class Mammalia; order Primates; family Hominidae; genus Gorilla; species Gorilla gorilla. Next base: position 93,702,643 of record NC_073232.2, on the reverse strand, counting down.
TTTGTTGGAACAACCCAGCAAGAGTTGATGATTCTGCTCCTCTCCCAGGTACATACTCAACATTCCATGTATTGGCCAATAAAGGTCTTACCTTCTACGATAGTACTTTCCCAGCTCTTTAGAGCTTGATTCCGCGCTTCATTCAGATCTTGTCAGCTGTCTTTCAGGCTTTGCTTTGTCTGTGGTGAACTTAGAGCACATCTACTTGTTTTGCATATTTTTATAAATGTATTTTTATCATTTTTGTCAAATTCAGAGCAGTTAGTGGAGGCCTACTATACCTTCAATCTATCAAATGGGGCTGAGATCAGAATTTCCTTATATTTAAATATTTAAATCATTATTACTTTTGAAATGTATTTTCATAAAAATTTTGAATACAGCTCTAAATGTATGATTTTTCTAAATAGTGATTAGTGCCAACAAAATACCTACGTTAAATTTTGAAAGATGCACTTATACTCACTGATTGTATTTCTCAGCCACCTCAATCTGTACTAATCTGGTTTGGGCCCCATTGCTCCAAGAAACAACCTTCATAAAGGGAATCAGTCAATGTAAGGTGGTTTCCTTTTAAAAATGTATTAAATCTGTAACTTTTTGCTCGTTTATTTCTTTTCTCCTACCCACAGTAATTTTAAATTTTTTTCTTAATTTGATTTTGTAAAATATGTATATGAAATAGCCCAAAAGTTTATTTAAGCCCTTATTTTGCAAAGAAAACAATTACAAGAATAATGCATTATCAATTTACAGCACCCTTGAAAAATGAAGAATTTAACATGCCATTATTTCCATCCCCAAACCAACACACCATAATTTGTAATAACCTCAAAACTTAAAACTATATGAGAATGTATTTTCTTACTCTTCTTTTATCTCTTATTATCATATTGAGTTTTTCTACCAACACAGTTAATTGACATTACACTTAACATATTTGTTTAATTACTAACAGACACTTCTTTTAGATCTTCCATTTTATTAAGGCCTAAATTATGAATTGTTTTTACGTAGGTAAAGTACTTTTTTCAATTCTTTTTTTTTTTTCAGTGAGGTTGTATGAGTGGCAGCTTTTTAACTTATTCATATTTAGTAGTTCTCGGCTGAGTAGAAAATTCTTGTACCATAATTTTTTTTGTTTTATTGATTGATTGATTGATTTGAGACGGAGTCTTTCTCTGTCGCCCAGGCTGGAGTGCAGTGGCGCTCCAGAAAACAACAACAACAACAAACACACACACACGGCTTTCAGTGTCAATCATAAGATGGAGGAATATGTTTTTATCTAAGGTACTTTTCAGAAACATTGATGCTGCCCAGTATTTATCCTGATATTTATCCCAACTTCCCCACAGCTGACCTGTCCAGTCACAGCAAAAGTTTATGCATTTTTGTAAGATTCTCTTTCACTTAAAACACAGTTTGACCCAATGCATTCTTCTTTCAGTATAACAATCTTTGCATTAAAATAAACTAAATGAGGTTTTCAGAAGTTGGAGATCCTCCTTCTCTAATTGCTAGCACTAATATAGATGTGTGTGTGTGTGTGTGCGTGTGTGTGTGTGTGTGTGTGTGGAGATGAGGTTTCGCTGTGTTGCCCAGGCTGGTCTGGAACTCCTGGGCTCAAGCTACATTTCCCACTGCGGCCTATTAAAGTGCTGGGATTTTAATTTCTACTTTCATACCGTATAAAGTATTCCAAGTCCATATATGAGGAGGAAATTTGGATGCAATTGCTCAGTTTTCTATACTTCCTGGAAATTCTTTGTATTTCCACATTAAAAGAAAACTTTTAATGTTATCTATCCTTTAGATATTTAATTTTCAAAAATGATTTATATGTTTTGATTGAAGCCCCAACTTACAATTTAGAGAAATGTGAAAATGTCAAACGAAAGGTATATGAAATTGTTATAAGAAAAGATTAGGGAAATGTACCACTTTCCTCATATGGTAACTGTTCTACCTGCAGGATGATAGGGATTTTATTTTTGAGTCATCGGTTTCCTGGACTCACGGTTTTGTTCTGACTTCTAAGTGGTGTGATGACATTAATACACAAAATAAAATGTCTTTAATATTTCTTGCCAAGACTGAGTCATTTTTTCTAATTTTATATGCTTATGGATGTCATCATTTCCTCATGGGATATACATAGACCTAATTGGCAGAAAGAAATGACTTTCCATTCTGTTAAACTTAGGTGCTTCCAAAGATGCTGTTCTTTCTTAAAGAAGACTATCCTTCTGTCATAAATTTTTATTTGGGGTGGAAATAGTACAAGCTTTGAAGACAGGCAAACTCAAAATCAAATTCCAGGTTTTTCATGTAAATGTGTGAGCATAAGTATTTAATACAACTTGATAGCATCAGTTTTCCAGTTTCAAAACTGGAAATGATATTGTCTATCATGGGGGGATCAGCAATTCTACATAGAGCACAAAAAATCCCCTGCAAAATAAGCACTTTTCTCAACCATTGATATTTGATTCAATGTTTCATTTAGATTTTCTGTATCCCTGAAATGGATTGGCATTTGAATAAAGTTATTTTTATCCATTACGTTAACTCTTAGAGTGAAAGAAGATTGTGAAATGTTCCTCCCTGTCTCTTCGTAGGCTGCTTCCTAAAGGTTTTTAGGTCTCCCACACATCAGTATTTTCTTGAACTCTATCACGCCGCATCAGAGGTAAAAGAACAAAGGGAATGAGTCTTTGAAAGAGGGGGATTCAAAGATTCATTAGTCCTGACTCTATAAAGAAATAATTTTGTTCTTGAATTATCTCAGATTTTCTCCTAAGGATGGAGGGAATGTATAAGTGTGTGAGTTACCATAGGGTATTTGAATTAGCAAACACCACCTATTTTAAAGAACGGCAGTGAAAATTCCCAAGACATTTTAGGGCGAAGCAAATTAACCAGCAAGCAAATAAGCAAAAAAAGAAGCAAATACATTGTCTTTCTAATAAAATCTGTTTTTAGATCTTTCAAAAAGATTCAACGGCCTTTACATGTTATGCCTGTTTATTTATTAATTCATCAATATCCCACATATTCATGAACTTGTCTCTGGGATTTCCACTTTGTATTGTTTATCTATGGTTAAATACTGTCTCAATAGCTATAACTATAAAAATCTGTCATTAAGTCAAAATCTTGTAGTTCTCTTTTCTTCAAAATTTTATAAATATTCTTTTCTCTGTACTGTTCTGTATAAATGTTAGGATTTACAAAATAAGTTCTTTTTAAAAAATAGGACATTTTTATGTTCTCACAAGTGGGAGCTAAACTATGAGGATGCAAGGGTATAAGCATAAGCTAGTGGACTTCAGGGACTTTGGGGGGAAGGTTGGGAGGGGGTGAGGGATAAAAGACTACGTATTAGGTACAGTGTACCCTGTGTGGGTCATGGGTGCACTAAAATCTCAGACATCACCACTAAAAACTTATCCAAGTAACCAGACACCTCCCGTACCCCAAAAACTACAGAAATTGTTTTTAAATAAATAGGATATGAATTGAAAATGCATTAAATTTTAATTAATTTGGGGATATAGTTATAATATTGCATCTTCTTACCTATGAATGTAGTTATTTTCAGCTTTTCTCCATAAGACGTCTTTTGGTAGATACAAAAAGATCTTTTGTTAGGTACCATATTATGGGCATCACATGAGAGCACATTTTCTATTACACTGTATTATATTTAATTAGTTTTCAGTCACACACATAGAAACAATAAACTCTTTATTTGCCAGAGTTTTAGATTTTCTATTTCATATAAAGAATCCTGTCATCTATTAATATAAGTAGGAAAGCTTTGGGTTTTTTTAAATACTTATAGCTTTAATTTCTACCTCTTTCTGTATCTTATAATCTTATTGAATGGCCAAGGGTCTCCAATGTTATATTGATTGGATCAGTGTGGAAATAGCAGATATCTCTGTTTTGTTTCTTGATTTAATAAGAAATGCATTTAAATACTCAATATAAAGTACAATATTTATTATGAATCTTTGATAAATGCCTTTTATTAGATTAAATACATCCTCTTTTATCCAGTATAAGGTTTTCACATATTGATTATTAAATATTGCTCAATACTTTTAATTTTCAATTTTGAAATATCGTTTGTTTTTCACTACATTAGCATGTACTTTCTCCTTTAATCTATTAATATGGTAGATTATGTACATTGGTTTTCTGATGTTAACCCATCTCCACATTTCCAGATAAATTTTAATTAGTCATTGTATGTGTATTTCATTTGCTAATATTTGATTCAGCAATTTAACTTCTATGTCCATGACAGAACATGGTTAAAATTTTATTTTTCCCTTGCAATTCTTGGCCAGTTCTTTCATCATGGTACATTCATTACTCAAAAAAATTTATGAGAACATCTTTGCCAGACACTTTTTTGAGTGGAGATACAGAGGTTAAAAAAAAAAATTCTCTTCTCTAATGAAACTTGCATTCCATTGACATGTGCAGATGGGATATCAAGTTATAATGCATGCAAGGTAAGTGGATGGAGATATTTCAGTTAGGAAGAAAAGAAAAAGGCATGCTGGAGTAAAGCAAACTGAAGTGAGGGGATGGGCTATATAAAGGTGACATTTTACAGGCATAAAAAATAACTGACAGCAAGGGGTCCAGTCATTTATTCACCATTGCATAAAGATGTATTCAAGAAACAGGTAGAATTCTGGTATTTCTGGAGCACCGAGAGAGATCAAAAGTGGTACAAAATGATATCATAGGCCAGGGGCAGTGGCTCACGCCTGTAACCTTGGCACTTTGGGAGGCCAAGGGGGGCAGATCACTTGAAGTCAGGAGTTCGAGATCAGCCTGGCCAACATGGTGAAACCTGTCTGTACTGAAAATACAAAAAAAAATTAGTCAGCATGGTGGTGGGCGCCTGTAGTCCCATCTACCTGGGAGGCTGAGGCAAGAGAATCTCTGTAACCCAGGAGGTGGAGGTTGCAGTGAGCTGAGATCACACCACTGCACTCCAGCCTGGGCGACAGAACAAGACTCTGTCTCCAAAAAAAAAAAAAAAAAAAAAAATCATAAAGTTACTCAGGGACCATAGAATGGAAATTCCTTACTATCTGTGGTAAAGATTTTGATTTATACCATCAATGTGAGGTTGTAGAAGGTTTTATGTGGCATAGTAATATGAAACATGAAATTGGTTTGTGAACAGAGCCTACACTTCATGGAGGAAGGAGCAATGGGACTTGGGGTTACAGCAGTAAACTGGGATCAGAGTGTGAAGACCCTGATGGGAAGTATGATAAGGTTTTGTAATTCTTGCCTGAAAGCAGTGAGTGGATTGAAAGACCATAATCAGATGAGAGAAGTGATAAGATTCTTATTTATTTATTTTTTAAGCTCAATATAAATGCAGCGGAAATGGAAATGACAGGGATATCCAAGCAATATACGTGTTAGAAGTGACAAGATTGGTGAACGGGTAGAGTTGAGTTGTAAAAGAACATGAATGAACTAAAAATATTTTCAGCTTTATGGCTTTTAATTCACTTAGATTAAAAATAAATGATAGGCAATGTGAGAAATGAGTTCACAGTAGGATCTTCATATTAAGTTGAAATTTTAAAAATAGGAATGCTGTCATCTGTTCATATTTTGGAAACCAGAAAAACCACTTGCTTACTGAATACGTGACCTATAAAAAATTATGTTGGAACAGAAGAAAGGATCCGCAAACTACATTCATAAATTTTATTTTCTGATATTGAATTCCCCATGCATTGCTTGGTATTATGTATATATTTTCTAATCTTAGCAAAAAACATGTGAAACTAGTCTGCACAGAACCAGAAACGTGAATTATGTTTCCCAACTTCTTGACATTCCCTTCTTCCTTATGCCCCATAAATCATCAAGTCAGAAAGATTCTCATCCTAAAGATGTCTACATTTTTAATTCACTCGGTAGTTATAATAGTGGATTCCAGAGTCAGACTTTCTTAATTTGAATATCTCTTTACCATTTATCTGTGTGATCTTCAGGGAATGATTTAATATTTTTGTGCATCAGTTTGTCTGCATCTTTCCTTTGCTTAAAACTGCTATGGTTCTTTCCTTTGCTGTTTGAATAAATAACAAGTCACTTCTTGTCCACAAGTCTCTGCACAATCTGTCTCTTGCCTATACTTCTGGCTTCATGATAGACCATTTTCCAAATGCAGTGACACCAGTTTTCTTTCACACTGATGCACTCGCAGGTTTTATTTCATGCTCTGTGATATGTGTCTAAACTGACTTCCTAAGGGAGAGGGAGACTTGGTTGAGCAAAGAATCACATTGCTCTGCTACGAAGTCCAAATTAGTTTATAACAATCCCAGCAGTCCCAAATTAGCTACTTCACTTCTGGCACTGGTAGAAATGATCCTGAGATCGCTGTGCTTTGACAAGGATCCTGCTGTATTTCACATTATCTGTAGAAGTGAAGAGTGTATGTGGGCACCACCCATGAAGTGCTACTATTGTGTAGTAGTCTCTGCAGCTCCTGAAATCCTTCCTATTGTTGGTATTTGACCCCTGATGACTGCCCATTGGTCTTACCAGGCTCTATTGGGACACTGAAATCATAACAGTGTTTTTTTGTTTGGAGCTTCAAATATCTGTGAGAAGGAAATGATGACTCTAACCCCAAATCGGTAATGGGTTAAAAAATTTAACTGTTGCAGTGAGTAAGTTTTCTCCATGATTCTCATGTCAGCTAAGGGTGAAATGCCTTCTCTCTCTCTAAACAGCATAAAAGCCTTCTCAACTCCTTACTAGGGGAAAGATCCTGCTGTATCTAGAACAATGCGAAAGAAAATGCAGTTAATAGCCACCTACTTACTATCCACATTTAATAAATGTAGGTGCTGCTATATTCAATTCTGGGTTGTTGTTTTTTTTAATAGAATTTAAAAATAGAAATTTTTTCACAATTTTTCAGTCTTCTTTAGGGGAAGCCACTATTCTGCTGCACTGAAATTGGTACATATTTTTATGTGCATTTTTATGAACCTAACAGAAATGCATGAATTCAAAAACCACAGTGTTGCTGCATGTTCTTAAAATTAATGTAAAATGGTGTCAAACTTGTAACTTGCTTTTTTTTTAACATAACTGAACTGTCTTAGAAATGTAGCAGAGTTTCTGGCTTGTTCATAGCACTATTTCTTTTTCAAAGCTAATGTATATTATGCTTTGAATTTTGATTTATTTTCTCCCTTTAAATTTCAGCTCAAGAGCTTAGAATTCAACATATACGCTTGAATTGTCATATCATGTGGCAAACTTTGACAGTAAATGCCAGTTGCTAACCTCATTAATGATGTCTCTATTTGCAATTCAAAGATAATGATTTTTTAAGAGAAAGAACATAAACAACTATGTAAAAATAGAAACTGCTCCATTTTGTTCCAAAAAGGAAAAATATACCTATAAACAGATACAAAAAATTTCTCAAAAATATGTAATACAAAATTTACCTGTGCAGAGATTAAATTTTACATGTTTTAGAACTCAGAAGACACTGTTTTTAGTTGGATTTGCCATTTACTAGGTTCAAGTGTAAGACAAAATTTGAGGTTTTATTCCTTTATCTCTAATTTTTTTCTTACTTGTATGTTTATCAGAAATGGAAAACTAATTATTAAAAATGTGAAATATCACAATGCTTCAGTCTCACAATCTTTTTAATGCAATTTTGCAGCCTTTCCCTAGAGACTTGGGTTCAGTGGGTCTGGAGTGGTGCACTTTAAAATCGACACCTCGGGTATGTGTAATGCAGGTGATCCTAAAACATATGGATTAGCAATGTACCTAGAAAACTGGAGGTATTTAAGAAAGTTCACTTTATCTTTCCAAAATACTTTCACTATGTAATTCACTTATGTATAATTTAGATAACCATATAATAAAGAAAGAATATAATTAGGAATGCAATTCCAGTTTTATTCTGCCAGGTAGAAATAGCTTAAGTAAAGGTATTCTTCAGAAACTCTCCAAATACTATTTTGATGTACCTAACACAGAAGTGATACAATAACTCCACCAAAGACTCCATAACATTTTGAGGGGTTAGACATTTAATTTAGTGTTTGCGCATGTTGCTTGGTTTTGGTTATTCAGAAAGAGAGAGATATTAAAATCTCCTGATGGGTGATAAAGGTATTAAAGTTAAATTTGTTGGAAGCTTTGTTGTCTAATGAAAAACATCTGGCTATTTGGAAGCAGGCAGATGCTCAAATAAATTTTTCATTTTTCATAAAATGTGCCTGCCACTTGGCTGAAATCTTAGTATGTTAGATATAAATGTTTCATTCATCCATATATTTAAATAATATGAGTAGGTTAAGATCAGCAGAATTACAGAGGTACTTTATTGCTATGTTATATTACAATTATGTCAACAAATTAACTTTGTTATTTGGATGTAACAATTTTTAGAGCACTTATCACTTTTTTCTGTCAGATTTTGATTCTCAGAGACAACTAAAAACACAGAAAATGAAAACAGTTTCTAAAAAATGCACTATATACTTTTTGTCAAAATATTTTTTAAACTTATAGGTGGAAGGTAACGTATAGCAATTTCTTATGTAAAATGGCCAGGATACCATAGATTAAAATCTTCACGGGTAGTGAAATAGATAATGGGATGGCATACAGAGGAATTGAAATGATAGAGATAAATAGACTATATAGGTCCAGATTCCAGAATCAAGATTTCTAGGTGTCTACTGGTTCATCTGTAAAGCTTTCATTTTACAATGAATTAGCTACAACATTTCAACTCTATTTGGATGTTTAGTATAAGTGTAAGTGTTATAAAATTAGGAACCATGATGGGAATTAAATATTTATACATTTCTATGCAACCTCTGCAAATAACGTTTTGCTACTTACTTATTTTTATCGTAAAATTTCCAAATACAAAGAAGTTAAAATAATAATACAATGGAAACATATACACCCATTATCATGTCTCCTAAGTGATTAATTCATTATCGATCTTGTTTAATTTGTGGCCCTCCAAAATCTAACACCCTAGTCCATATTATTTTTTTGTTATATTGAGACATAATTTACACATCATAAATTTCACTCTTTTAACATATATAATTTAGTATGTTTTTAGTATGCTTAATAGTTTGATGTCACCATCACCACCCCCCGCAAAAATAAAAATGTATAGCTTTTAGCAGTGACTCTCATTAGCTCCTCCCTCCAGCTCTTGGCAGCCACTAGCCTATTTTTGTGTTTATGAATTGTCTATTTTGAACATCATATGACATGTGGTCTTTTGCTTCTGAGTCTGTCACTTAATACAGTGTTTTCAAAGTTCATCCGCATTAAAGCATGTTTCAATACTTCATTCTTTTCATATCATTCCAATGGATATTTCATATTTTGTTATCTATTCATCAATTGAAGGGCATTTGAGTTGTTTCCACATATTTGGTTGCTAAGAACATTTGTGTACAGGTTTTCATGTGAACATATATTTTCAACTCTTTGGGGTTTAGTCCTGGAAGTGGAATGGTTGGGTTATATGAATACTCTTTGCTTACATTTTTGAGGAACTATTTTTCCCCCACTGAATGGTCTCAGGACCCTTGTTGAAAATCAATTGATTATAGTTGTATGTATTTATTTATTATGGACTGTAAATTGTATTCCATTGATCTATATTATATGTCTATGTGATTTTTTGTCCTTTATTCTATGAATTTGGTGTATTAAATCGCTTTTTTTTATGTAGGACCAATGTTGCATCTTCTCAGTCTCACTTGGTCATGGCATATCATCCTTTTTACATGTTGCTGGATTCAGTTTGCAAGTATTTTGTTGTAGATCTTTGTGTCCATATTCATAGGAGCTATTGTTCTACAGTTTTCTTTTCAAGGCTTTTGCCTGATTTTGGCGTCAGGTAACACTGGCCTCATAGAATGGGTTGAAAGGTGTCCCCTCCTCTATTTTTGGGAAGAGTTCAGGAAGGATTGGTGTCATTTTGTCTTAAAATATTTGGTGGAATTCCTTAGTGAAGTTGGTTCTGGGCTTTTATTTCTGGAAATGTTTAGATTACTAACTCGGTTTTTTTACTTGTTACACATATATTCAGATTTTTTTGTTTCTTCTAGAGTCTGTTGCTATGATTTGTGTCCATTTCATCTGGTTCACAAATATATTGGCAATAGCCAAAATATGGATACAACCTAAGTGTTTGTTGGTGGATGAATGGATAAAGAAGCTGTAATATATATACAATGAAATGTGTATAGAGGTATACATATTGTATATACATGATATATATACACAATGAGATAGTTTTTCAGCTTTAAACGGGGGATTCTGCCATTAAGGTAACATGGATGAAACTAGAGGGCATGATGTTAAGTGAAATAAGTCAGGCAGATAAAGGAAACTACTGCATGATCTCACTTATATGTGGAATCTAAAAATTTCTAACATGTAAAAACAAAGAGTAGAAAGGTGGTTACAAGAACTCAAGAGGGTAAGAAAAATGAGATATAGCTCTTTAAAAAAAATAAAATAGGAGTCTGCAGCTATGAATTTCCCCCTAAGCACCATTTTAGTTAATCCTGTAAATTTTACTTTCCATTTTTATTCCTTTAATTTAATTTCTCTTGTGATTTCTTTCTGAGATTGGTTATTTAGGAGTGGGTTATTAATTTCTACATATTTGTGAACATCCCAGTTTACTTTTGTTATTAGTTTCTAATTTCACTGCATTGTGGTTATGTTACTGAGAATTCTGCTTTGGGATGAATTCTTTAACCGAGGAGATCAACAGAGCTAGAGTTCTGGACCAGCAATCTCAGTTCTTGTGGTAGTGCGCAAAGAACTGCAAACTAACACCAAAATGCAAGCTCAGAGCAAAGTTCATCAAAGCTCAGTAATACATTCTCAGAGACAGAGTGGGCTGATTTCACTTCACAGAAATGAGCCCCTCTTTACAGAGCTCAGGGTGCTTTTATCCAGTTTGTGGGGAGAAGTTGAGGCTTAGGCTGGATTTGAGTAGCAGGATGATGTCATTTGATGGGGAGTTTGTGGTTACATAACTGAAGTTAAACTGCGCATGTTTTTATCCGTAATTCATTAAGGAAAGCCCACTTAAGGGGGCAAAAGCACATGTAAATTTTATTATAATCACTGTATAATGAAGATAGGGTTACCTGGGGTTCTGGTCTAGATGGACTGGGCCTATTGAGAGGTGACAGCGTGCTGGCAGTCCTCACAGCCCTCGCTCGCTCTGGGCGCCTCCTCTGCCTGGGCTCCCACCTTGGCAGCACTTGAGGAGCCCTTCAGCCTACCGCTGCACTGTGGGAGCCTTTCTGGGCTGAACAAGGCCGGAGCCCGCTCCCTCAGCTTGCGGGGAGGTGTGGAGGGAGAGGCGCGGGCGGGAACCGAGGCTGCGTGCGGTGCTGGCGGGCCAGCGCAAGTTCCGGGTGGGCGTGGGCTCCGCGGACCCTGCACTCCGAGCGGCCGGCCGGCCGGGCAATGAGGGGCTTAGCACCCTAGCCAGCGGCTGCGGAGGGTGTACTGGGTCCCCCAGCAGTGCCAGCCCACTGGCGCTGCACTCGATTTCTCGCGGGGCCTTAGCTGCCTTCCCACAGGGCAGGACTCGGGACCTGCAGCCCGCCATGCCTGGGCCTCCCACCCACTCCGTGGGCTCCTGTGCTGCCCGAGCCTCCCCGATGAGCACTGTCCCCTGCTCCACGGCCCCCAGTCCCATCGACCACCCAAGGGCTGAGGAGTGCGGGCGCAGGGCGAGGGACTGGCGGGCAGCTCCACCTGCAGTCCCGGTGCGGGATCCACTGCGTGAAGCCAGCTGCGGTCCTGAGTCTGGTGGGGAAGTGGAGAACCTTTCTGTCTAGCTAAGGGATTGTAAATACACCAATGAGCACCCTGTGTCTAGCTCAAGGTTTGTAAACACACCAATCAGCACCCTGTGTCTAGCTCAGGGTTTGTGAATGCGCCAATCAACACTCTATATCTAGCTATTCTGGTGGGGACTTGGAGAACCTTTGTGTCCACACTCTGTATCTAGCTAATCTGGTGGGGAGGTGGAGAACCTTTGTGTCTAGCTCAGGGATTGTAAACGCACCAATCAGTGCCCTGTCAAAACAGACCACTCGGCTCTACCAATCAGCAGGATGTGAGTGGGGCCAGATAAGAGAATAAAAGCAGGCTGCCCCAGCCAGCAGTGGCAACCCGTTCAGGTCCACTTCCACACCGTGGAAGCTTCCTTCTTTTGCGTTTTGCAATAAATCTTGCTACTGCTCACTTTTAGGGTCCATGCTGCTTTTATGAGCTGTAACACTCAGTGCAAAGGTCTGCAGCTTCACTCCTGAGCCAGCGAGACCAGGAACCCACCAGAAGGAAGAAACTCCGAACACATCCGAACATCAGAAGGAACAAACTCCAGACGTGCCACCTTAAGAGCTGTAACACTCACCGCGAGGGTCCGTGGCTTCATTCTTGAGGTTAGTGAGACCAAGAACCTACCAATTCGGGACACACTATGCCACTTTAGAGGATTTTTAATCCATGCTCCAGTTCTCTTTTTCTCCAGGATGTGCTAGTGATGCAGGATTTTTTGCTCTTTGGTTCAGCTAAAATCGAGCTTCTTGTCTCAACCAGGAAAAATTAGGCACGTGGAACATTGAAAAGTAAAAAGAGCAGAATTTATTAAGCAAAAAGGAAAACTCTCAACAAAAAGAGGGGCCTGCACCCAGGTTTTCCACCTCATATAACTGAATACCAGGGCACCACATGTGCACTGAAGAGGCCCTGCTCCTCCCTTGCACAAGATGCAAATTCCTGGTGGCTCCACCCCATTCTCCCAGTGCACGTGCAGGTCCTTTGTCTGAGCCACTCCACATTAATTTATTTCCCTTACTACGCATGTGTTAAGGGACAGAATTTTTCACCATGGGCATGTTTAGGCAAGCCCCCTGTGCACAATGACCTGGGTGGCATTTGGCTGACTCCTACATCTCTCACTAGCCACAGACTTTACCACAAACTCCATCTGTTAGGGTGGAGTTAGGGTGATCTTGGTGCTGGACTTAGATGGGCCAGGGCCTGTCTTAGTGACAACCCTTCTGATCTCTTCTCTCATCCCCTCCCAGCTGCTAATGTCTATCAAACTACTTAACAGTTATAAAACATGTGCTTTGCATAATTTCAAGTATTTTAAGTTAGTTGAGGCCTGTTTTATGGCCTAGCATATGGTTCAGCTGGGAATGCTTCTTGTGATCTTGTTGCATGAAGTGCTCTCTAAGTATCTGTTAGGTCTCGCTGGTTTATAGTGTTGCTCAGGTCTTCTGTTTTTCTTGTTGATCTGTGTAGTTGTTCTGAACACTACTGAATTTGGTGTATTACAATCTCCAAATACTCTTGTAGAACAGTTTAATTATCCATTCAATGCTGTCACTGTCTGCTTTGTATAATTTGGGACTCTATGTTTTCAGATTATCACGAAGCAAATCCCAGATATATGATTTGAGCTGTGCATATCTAAGTGTGTGTACTTAAATGGCAAGAACCTGTTTAATATAACACCACCACCATTATCTCAACTGTTGAAATTGACAATAGTTTCTTAAATCAAATGTCTATAATCAGAATTCAACTTTCCCAAATTAATTCACAATTTATTTTAATTTTACATTTTCTTTTACTTTATTCATTCCCTTGTCAAAATGCATATACCCATGAAACCACCAAACCTTACAATATTTCCATTATTCAGATGGTTTCCTCATGTCCCATCAATAAAATATCATATATTCATATATAACTATTATTGTGACCTAAAATACCACTATGTTAGTTTTGCTTGTTTTTGATGATTAGAATTATGCGGTTTTTACCCTTTTATGCCTGGTTTTGTTTGCTCAACATTTTGCCTTTGAGTTTTATCCATGGTATTGCATGTAAGCAGTAGTTCGTTCTTTATCTTTGCTCTATTGTTTTCTACAGCCTAACTACAAAATAGTGTATTTACTTAGTCTATCCTCATGTTGGTGGACATTTAGATAGTTTCACATAGCACTCAGAAATAGGGTATACATATGTTTAGCTTTGGAAGTTCCAACGTGGTAGCATCAGTTCTATTCTAGGCATCAAGATATAAGTGTTGCAATTAGCCTACATTCTTGCCAGTACTAGATGTAATTGCTACTTTTCAAAATGGTAGGCCTTTTCCACCTCTGAGTGAGAACATGTGGTGTTGGGAATTGAACAATGAGAACACTTGGACACAGGAAGGGGAACATCACACACCGGGACCTGTCGTGGGGTGGGGAGAGGGGGGGAGGGAAAACATTAGGAGATTACCTAATGTAAGTGATGGGTTAATAGGTGCAGCATAGCAACATGGCATATGTATACATATGTAACAAACCTGCACTGTGTGTGCATGTACCCTAGAACTTAAAGTATAATAATAATAATAATAAAAGAAAACAAACAAAAAAACAAAAAACAAAACAGAAAAAGGTAGGCCTTTAAGTAATGACTGTATTGGTTAATCTCTACTGCCTTTAAACAGTTTGGGTTTTTTTTTTTTTTTCCCCAGTTTCCATACTTGGTTTTTTGGTGGGAATATTAGTCTTTTACAAATAAACACACAGTATTTTTGTACAGTTTATTTAAGTCAAAATCTAATAAGGTCTATAGGTTGCAGTTACTTGACATCTCTTAAGTCTCTCAATTTACAGGTTCTCACTCCATATTCCGTCTTCTCTAGCTATTATTTTCTGAGACCAAAAAGGTCAATTGTCTTGTACAGTATCTCATGGCCTGCCTTTTTCTGATTCATCTCCATGGTGCCATTCATCATTTTTCCTCTGTTTGCTTATTTGTAATAAATACATATACCAAGCTCTATATGATTCTGACATTTTTTTTGCAATAACGCTTTATACTTTGTTCTCTTCCAACAGAGTGCACATAATCCAAATATCACTCTTTATATGTGTGTGATATTAGTGCCTATTAAATAATTCCCTGATCTTTTATTTTATTATGTGTTAAAAATGGTCATGTTCTTATTTACTGTTTCTTTTTCATTTATTATCTGGAATGCTTCTTTAAAGATAAATTTGTACTCATCATCTAGTTGGTTGCCCTGAAGCATAACCATAAAACAAGAAGACACAAGTTCAAAACACTTGATGTTTTCCCTTCATTTACAAATTTTTTGATTGATGAGTTGTACCATTAGTATCTTTCAAAGGTGATCAATGGGTCTATTATTTTATTACTTTGTGATAATATTATGGAGTTTAACAAAGAGGTTGCAATTGATGGCAGCATTTTCTAACTGAAGCTAAAACTTGGTTCACCATTGGTTACAGAGATTCTCCTTGCATGGGATTTTAAATCTTCTTAGCTATGTTCGTAGAAGTCCTTGAGTACATCCTTACTATGCAGTATGATGAAATATTCTAGGTCTTCTGGGTACGTTTCTTGCCCTAGACCCAGATAGCTTTTTGTGTAAGAAGTGTTAGCTCGTCTTAGTGAAGAATTATACTTAGAATTTACAATATGGGCACTAGGGATGCTCTTTGCTATTGAAGTAGGCACTGTGTCTAGGTAATTTCAGTGGACAGAGCTAGGAAATCAAATTTTTAAGGAATAAACTTAATATGAATTAATAATTATACTTCCGAATTGATTTCAGGAATACAGGGTTTTATAACCTCACCAATATTATTTCTTCTCTTTCTTTTCTTGTGCTGAAAATCCTAGTTCTCAATGGAACTGACATAGTCATTTCTCTTATGCTGTAATACACCCACAATAGTATCAGAATAACAATATGAATGTACAATAACACCATAAAACAATATGTTTATTCCAAACAATTTTGAATTTTTTTGCAGGTTTTTCTTTTTGATTATTTTAAACATAACTCAATACAGCTATATAGAAAGTTTCAGAGATTTAAAACCACTGAAAGTGCTTATACCTTCAACTATGTCACAGGTAGATTCATTGGTTTCATCTTGATTTGGGATTTTAGGGATTTCTTTATAAAATTAATTATGCTTTATAATAATTTAAAATCTTTTTATGATTCTGAAATGCAGTCTCTCCTTTTACATTTGTTGTATTTTATTCTGAGTTCTGCCTATCATAACTGCCATTGAAGATCATTAGATGATCTTCATTCTTATCAGAAGAAAAAATGCTAATTGCTCAGTTACTTATTCATTAAGTATATATTGACATTAAAACTATTAAGATAATAAGCGAAGAGTAGAATGTGCAGAGAAATGAACTATTTGACCCCTGATGTATTTAAGGAAATATATTAGAATATTTCACACACTTTCTCTCTTAATTGCCATAGCAACTTCATAACTTTATTTTTTAAAAGACTATTAACTAAAGTATAAATTGGTCAAATAGGTTAGGCAGTCTTTAAAATGTATGTTTCTTCTGACTTTTTAATAATAGACTTTCTGACTGGTGTGAGATGGTATCTCATTGTGGTTTTGATTTGCATTTCTCTAATGACTCACTAGTGATGTTGAGCTTTTTTTCATATGCTTTTTGGTCACATGTATGTCTTCTGAGATGTCTCTGTTCATATCCTTTGCCCATTTTTCAATGGAGATGTTGTTTTTATTTCTTGTTGAATTATTTAAGTTCCTTATAGATTCTGGATATTAGACCATTGTCAGATGCAAAGTTTGCAAATACTTTCTTCCATTCTGAATGCCATCTGTTTACTTTGTTGATGGTTTATTTTGCTGTGCTCTTTAGTTTAATTAGGTTCCATTATTTATTTTTGTTTTTGTTGCAATTGCTTTTGGAGACTTTGTCATAAATTTTTTGCCCAGGCCTATGTCCAGAATGGTATTTCCTGGGTTTTCTTCTAGGGTTTTTACAGTTTGAGGTCCTACATTTAAGTCTTTAATCCATCTTGAGTTGATTTTTATATATGGTGATATGATTTGGCATGTCCCCACACAAATCTCATCTTGAATTGTAATTCCCACAATTCCCATGTGTAGTGGGAGGAACCCAGTGGAAGATGATTGAATTATGGGGGTGGGTCTTTCCTGCTCTGTTTTCATGATAGTGGATGAGCCTCACAAGATCTGATGGTTTTAAAAACGGAGTTTCCCTGCACCAAATCTCTCCTTACCTGCCACCATCCAGGTAAGACGTGACTTGCTCCTCCTTGCCTTTCACCTTCCACCATGATTGTGAAGCCTCCTCAGCCACGTGGAACTGTAAGTCCAATAAACCTCTTTCTTTTGTAAATTTCCCAATCTCAGGTATGTCTTTATCAGCAGTGTGAAAATGAACTAATACATATGGTAAAAGGAAGTGGTCCAGTTTCAATCTTCTGAATATGGCCAGCCAGTTACCCCAGTACCAATTATTGGTAGGAAGTCCTTCCCCCATTGCTTGTTATTGTCAACTTTTCCAAAGGTCAGATGGTTGTAAGTGTATGCTTTTACCTCTGGGTTCTCTAACCTGTTCCATTGGTCTACATGTCTGCTTTTGTGCCAGCACACTGCTGTTTTGGTTACTGTAGCCTTGCAGTATAGCTTGAAGTCAGGTAATGTGATGCTTCCAGCTTTGTTCCTTTTGCTTAAGATACTTTGGCTACTTTGGCTCTTTTAAATTCCATAATTTTAGAATAGCTCTCTCTAATTCTGTGAAAAATGACATTGGTAGTTTGATAGAAATAAGATTTGATCTATGAATTGATTTGGGCAGTATGGCCATTTTAACAATATTGATTCCTCCAATCCATTAGCATGGAAGATTTTTCGTTTGTTTCTATCATCTCTAATTTCTTTGAGCAATGTTTTGTAATTCTCATTGTAGAGATTATTCACCTCCCTGATTAGCTGTATTCCTACGTGTTTTATTCTTTTTGTGGTTACTAGGAATGAGATCATGTTCTTGATTTGGCTCTCGGCTTGGACATTAGTTATATATAGAAATGTTACTGATTTTTGTACATGGATTTTTTTTAATACTGAAACTTTACTAAATTCGTTTACCAGTTCTAGAAGCCTTTGGACAGAGACTATGGGGTTTTCTATAGAGTCATAATGTCTGTGAATAGAGATAATTTTACTTCCTCTCTTCCTATTTAAATGCATTTTATTTCTTTCTCTTGCCTGATTGCTATGGCCAGGACTTTCAATGCCATATTGATAAGGAGTAGTGAGAGTGGACATTCTTGTCTTGCTCTGGTTTTCAAGGGAAATGTTTCTGGCTTTTCCCCATTCAGTATGATGTTCAATGTGGGCTTCAGAATAAGAGTACTAGATTGCTCTTATTATTTTGGGTTATGTTCCTTCAGTTCCTAGTGTGCTGAGAGATTTTAACATGAAGGGATATTGTATTTTACACCACGGAATACTATGCAGCCATTAAAAAGAATGAAATCCTGTTCTTTCCAGTAATGTGGATGCAACTAGAGAGGCCATTATTTTAAGCAAATTAATGCAGGAACAGAAAACCACATAACACAGGTTCTCACTTATAAGTGGGAGCCAAACATTGAGTACCAATAGACACAAAGATTGGAATAATAGACACAAGAGGATACTTGAGGGTAGAGAGTGAGAGGAGGGTGAAGATGTGGTATTATGCTCACTACCTGGGTGATGAAATCATTTGTACACCAAACCCCAGCTGCATGCAATTTACTCATGTAACAAACCTGCATTTACCCCCGAACCTAAAATAAAAGTTTAAAAGAAAAAAAAGTATGTGGATAATAAATGCAAGATTCACATTTAAATTCAGATATAACTTCAATCAGACTACAATGATAGCCAGACTGTCACATTATAATTAATAGATTAATTAATGCATAATTTCTTACAGAATTATTTCACACCTTATTCTATAATTCATAAAAATAATACTGAAAGGAAAGTTTTATCTATGTTTTACAACAGAAATGTTGACTCTAAATCACAATCTTTCTGGGGTACTTCTATTTTATATCTGTTTTTGAGCCACTTACTATCTAGTAGTATATTGGATTGGATCTAATATGCTACTGGATCTAATATACACTGATAACATAATGTAACAGTGTAACAAAAAGCTGAATGCAATGAGAAAGTGGCTTATTTTTATATATAAAGACAGTGATGCATTTAATTTACTAGGAGTTCAAAAAATATTGCCAATATTAATTTTTTAATATTCTAAATTGTCGGAATTACCCAGGTATGCATTCTTCAACATGTTCCACTCTAAATATTGATTTTCTTTATGTTAATGTTAAATAACATTAAAGGTTTCCTGATTTCATTAACAATGACATTTCATTACAGATGGAGGTTTCCTTTGAAAATGAGCAACATCCTAATGACACTGAAAGCAGAAATGCACAACAGATAAAATGGTTCAGTATGATACATGGCATTGGGTTTATCTATTGGGACTTCAGAAAGTAAGCATGTTGGGAGTTGCTAATGTCAATTAGCCAAATCTGGAGGACTGATGATTACCTATTCTAACAAAGAATCTCCCCAAGACCTTGAATTAACAGCACAGAAAGTATGGGAATTTTTACCACCCCTGAAATGTGCTACAACAGTTTTACAATCTTATCTTTGTTTTCACGGTGAGATTATTTAAGAGTTGGCAGAAATGTTCGACTTCTGGCAAATGCATAGTGCCTTCTTTGAATACAGTTAATTCCTCCTCAGCTAAGATGCTTTCTGAAATAATCACGCAGACCTAAAGACCAGGTTTCCTTAACTTTTATCAACCCCAAGCACAAAGCAGGTAACATGTAGATACAGAACAGAAAGAAGATGTTGATGAAGCCGAATGTTTTTATAAAATCCCAGCATTCACACACAAAAATTATTTTCATGATTTTAATATAAAGGAAGTAAAAAAAGGAAAAAAAAATTGACTTAAAAGAGCCAGACCAAGGCAGCTGAAAAGACATCCCAGGTTCCGCTTTTGATTTATAAAACTGAGCCTTAATAATCAAGTTTCTCACAACCACTCATGTCTCTTTCCCTTGTCTTTGCAGAAGAGGAGTTCCCCAACATCCCAGGCCACTGAAATGAGTCAGCATCTTTGGCCAAACTTTGGCACACAACTCAGGAAGACTAGCATCTAAGCAGCCCTCTCAATGATGTGACTATCATGGATGGCATACCTTAACACTCCATGGATGCAGGCCTCATCAGACTTCTCCTTCCAAGATGCATACAGGCCCAAGGAAGTGTTCACAACTTAGTGAAAGATGGATGGGCATGTTAATGTTACCATCAAATATTTGGGGAGTTTGAGTAAACATAAATTCAAGTTTGACTAGGGCACATTTGCAGTACCCAGAACTTTACTGAGGAGTAGTGGTTACTTCCATTACCTTCAACTAAATCATTTCAGTTGCCTTCTGAAATACGTTTCCCTATTCTCTTTTCATGAATGAGTTAAATCACATCCATATCTTCACATGGCTACTAAGCGGTAGAGACAGGACTTGAAACAAAAAATCTCTCTCTCTAGGCCCACGCTCTTTCCTGTGTCATTCCATTGCCTCTACAATAAGTTGATAAACATGAGGAAACAACAAAAGCATGACGCTATTTCCTGAACAAAAGGAAACACTACCACTGAAAAATGAAAACTGTAAAGGAAGAGAAAAGAAAGAGCCTTCAAATACATTTATAAGCCCAGAAACTGACTCACACAAATAGTGTAAACTGATCTTTGATGAAGGAGTAATGGCAATTCAATGGAGAAAAATAAGCCTTATCAAAGAATGATGCTGGGACAACAAGACATCCACAGGCAAAAAGCAAAATGTAAGAACCTAGATATAGACCTTACAACTTTCACAAAACTTAATTCAAAATGTATCATAGACCTACATGTAAAACACAAAACTATAAAACTTCTAGAAGATAACAGGAGAAAATCTAGGTAACCTTGGGTTTTACGATGGGTTTTAGGTAAGACACCAAAAGCACAATCTATGAACAAAAGTTAATAAGTTAGACTTCAGTAATTTAAACACTTCTGCTTTGTGAAAGACACTGTTAACAGAATAAAAAGACAATTATGCTTACAAAAACTTTATTCATAATTGCCAAAACTGAAAGCCTACAACACATTACTCAAATGTTGAATGGACAAACAAACTCTGGTATAGCTATACAATAAAATATTATTCAATAATAAAAAGAAATGAGCTATATGAAACCATGAAAATACATAGAGGAAGCTTAAATGCATACTTCTAATTAAAACAAGCCATTCTTAATTGACTACATACTATATGGTTCTAACTATATGACATTCTAGAAAAGGAAAAACTATAGAGACAGTAAAAAGACCACTGGTTGCAAGGAGTTTAATTAGAAAAGTAGAGAGGATAGACCGCTGAAGCACATGGAGTTTTAGGGAAGTGAAAGCATTTTATATAAAACTATAATGGTGACTATGTGACATTATGCATTTGTCAAAAGTAATAGAACTGTAGAACACATAGAGTGAACCCTAATGTAAACTATGGACTTTAGTTAATAATTATCAATATTGGTTCACCAACTGTAACAAACGTACAACACTAATGCAAGATTTTTAAAATAGGGGAAACTATGGGTGGGGAAAAAGGTGGGAATTTTCTGCACTACCTGCTCAATTTTTCTACAAACCTAAAAATTCTCTAAATATAAAATCTATTAATTAAAATTAATTTAATGCTAAAGAAGGCAATAATAAGGAAACAGGAAAAAATAGATATGACATATAAAAACAAAGAGCAAAATAGAAGAAGTCACTTTTTATTAGTAATTAAAGGAAAATTGATTAAACTCACTAGTTAGAGATAAGAGTGGTAGATTTAATATAAACAATAATTCAACGATATTCTATCTAAAAAACTTATTTTAGATCCAAAGACACAAATAGGTTGAAGGTAAAATGATAAAAAAGTACCATGGAAATAGTAACAAAAACATTGCTAGGGTAGCTTTAATGATATCAAACAAAATAGCTCTTACGTCAAAAATTATAAAAGGCAATAAAAATACTTACAAACTGATTAAAGGGTCAATCACCAAGAAGATATAATAATTACAAACACATAGACACCTAACAACAGAGCCCCTTAAATTGATAAAATTGAAGAGGAAAACAGACATTTCTACAATAATAGTTAGAAATATCCATATCTTTTAACAATGTATAAAGAATTGTAAAAGAACATGAATAAGAAACTACAGAATTTTAAAAACACTAGACAAACTAGAACCTAACAGACATGTGCAAAACACCTTATCAAGCCAGAGCAAAATACACGTTTTGTATTAAGTATACATAAAACATTTTTAACATAGCTGTGTATTAGGTCACAAAACACATCTCAAAATTTAAAATTTTGAAAACATATGAAATTTATTCTCCAATAACCTGGAGTAAAACTAGAAATCAATATCAGAAGGAAAACTAGCAAATTCACAAGTATGTGGAAATTAAACAATACACTCAGACAAAAAATGGTCAAAGAAGAAATCACAGAGAAATTAGGAATACTTTGTTTTGAGACAAAAACATACAATATACCAAAATGTATTAGGCTTATATATTTTGGAAGGGAATTTATACCTGTAAATACCTACATTAAAAATGAAGAATGATATCAAATCAATAACCTACCTTCATTTCTCAAAGACCTAGGGAAAAAGAGCGAACTAAACTCAAAGCTAGCAGAAGGGAAGAAAGGGTAAGTAAACCAACAAAATAGAGCAGATATAAACAAAATAGAGAATTCAGGACAACACCGATATTCAATAAAATGAGAAGTTGGCTTTTGGAAAGATAGTAAAATTAACAAATATTAAATCAGAATGAATAAGAAACAAGTGAATAATCAAATTACCATCATCAGAAATAAAAGTGAAGGCATTAGTGCTGATCTTGCAGAAATAAAAAGTTTTATAGCAAAATACTACGATAGATAACCTAGGTGAAATAGACAGATTCCTAAAAACACAGAAACTATCCAAACTAAATTCCAGAGGAAACAGAAAATCTGCATAGATTTACAACAAGTATGAGATTGAATCGGTAATCAAAAACCTACCAAAGGACTCCCTGTTTAATGAACGGTACTGGGATAACTGGCCAGCCACATGCAAAACGAAACTAGACCCTACCATTCACCATAAACAAAAATGAACTCTAGATGGTTTAAATATTTAAATGTAAGACCTTAAACTATAAAAATCCTTGAAGAAAACCTAGGAAATACCCTTCTTGACATTGCCTTTGGCAAACAATTTTTGGCCAAGCCCACAAAAGCAATTGGAACAGAAACAAAAATTGACAAGTGGGACCTAATGAAACTGAAGAGCTTCGTTGGGCACAGCAAAAGAAACTGTCAACAGAGTAAACAGACAACCTAAAGAGTAGAAGAAAATGTTCATAAACTATGCATCTGACAAAGGCTAATATGCAGAATCTATATGGAATTTAAATAAATCAACAAGCAACGAACCACCTCATTTAAAAAATGGGAAAGGGCCAGGCGCGGTGGCTCACACCTGTAATCCCAGCACTTTGGGAGGCCGAGGCCAGGCAATCAGGAGGTCAGGAGATCGAAACCAACCTGGCCAACATGGTGAGACCCCGTCTCTACTAAAAATACAAAAATTAGCTGAGTATGGTGCCACATACCTGTAATCCCAGCTACTTGGGAGGCTGAGGCAGGAGAATCGCTTGAACCTGGGAGGCTGAGATTGCAGTGAGCCAAGATCGCACCAAGGCACTCTAGCCTGGGAACACAGTGAGACTCCATCTCAAAAAGGAAAAGGACACTTCTCAAAAGAAGACATACAAGCAGCCAAGACACACGTGAAAAACTGCTAACATCACTAATCATCAGAGAAATGCAAGTAAAAACCATAAGATAGCATCTCACACCAGTCAGAATGACTATTATTAAAAAGTAAAAAAAAAAAAAAAAAACATGCTGGTGAGGCTATGGGAAAAGGAAGGGAACACTTACACATTTTTAGTGGGAATGTATATTAGTTCAGCCACTGTGGAAAGCAGTATGGAGAATTTTTTAAATAACTTAAAACAGAGCTACCATTTAACCCCTTAATCCCATTACTGATTATATATCCAAAGGAAAATAAATCAATAAATGGCACATGCACTCTGCATGTTCATCACCATGCTGTTTACAATAGCAAAGACATGGAATCAACATAGGTGCCCATCGATGGACTGGATAAAGAAAGCGTGGTGCATGTACACCATGGAATAGTATGCAGCCATAAAAACGATTGAAATCATGTTCTTTGCAGCAACATGGATGCAGCTGGAGGCCATAATCCTACGCAAATTAATGCAGAAACAGAAAAACAAATATTGCCTGTTCTCAGTTATAAGTGGGAGCCAAACATTGAACAGAAATAAACATAAATATGGGAACAATAGACACTATGGACTGCTAGAGGGTGGAAGGAGGGAAAAGGGTATGGTTTGAAAAACCACCTATTGGGTACTATTCTCACAACCTGGGGGAACGGGTCTATACTCCAAACCTCAGCATCATGCAATATGCCCGTGTAACAAACCTGCACATGTGCCCCCTAGGTCTAAAATAAAAACAGAAAACAGAAAACAGAAACCTCCTAACAAAGGAAAGCTAAGGACTAGATGGCTTCACTGGTGAATTCTACCAAACATTTAAAGGAGAATTAACACAAATCCTAAATAAATTCTTCCAAAAAATAAATAAAACTCTTTTTAACTCATTCTAAGAGGCCGGCATTACTTTAATACTAAGTCAAAGACATAAGAAAATAAAATTACAAACAAAAATCCCTTATGAATATAGATGCAAAACATTCTCAATTAAAACTGGCAAACTAAATCCAGCCGCATATTAAAATAATATGACCAAGTGGGATTTATTCCAAGAGTGAATAAAATCAATGTAATAAACCATATTATTAGAATGAAAGAAAAATTTTAAAATATATATATGTATATGTGATCATCTCAACTAGTGCAAAAAAATCTTGACAAAATCCAACACTCTTTCATGAAAAAACCCACTCAGAAAACTAGCAATAGACAGGTTCTTTCTCAATATTATAAGGGTGCTTACTTAAAAACTCATAGTTAACATTATAATCAAATGGAGGAAAACTTTACCCTAAGATCAGAAGCAAGACAAGAGCATCCTCTGTTCTCACCTCTTTTCAACATTGTAATGGTAGTTTTATGCAGAGCAGTGAGAATAAATAAAGAAAAAGCATCCAAATTAGAAAGGAAAAAGTAAAACTGTCTTTACAGATGACATTGTATTACATGGAGAAAATTCTAAAGGATTTATACCAAAACTTATTAGAGCTAATTAACAAATTCAGCAATGTTGCAAGAAAGAAGACCAACATACAAAAATCACTTGTAAGTTCTAGCCAGAGCAATTAGGCAAGAGAAAGAAATGAAAGACATCCAACCTTAAATGGAGGAAGTCAGGTTGTCCCTGTTTACAGATGACATGATCTGATGTATAGAAAACCTCAAAGATTCCACCAAAAACCATTACACCTAATACGTAAATTCATTGAAGTCACAGGGTACAAAATCAACACACAAAAATCAGTTGAATTTCTGTATGCCAATAGAAAATTATCTGCAAAATGAATCCAGAAAGTAATTCCATATCATACAGGAGCTACAAAAAAAATCATAGGAACAAATTTAACCAAGAAGATGAAAGATCTCAATAATGAAAACTAGAAACCAATGATGAAAGAAATATTGAAGATATAGAAAAATATGGATATTCCATGGTCATAAATTGTAAAAATATTGTTAAAATGTACATACTACTCAAAGTCATCCACAAATTCAATGCAATCGCTATGGAAATACCAATGACATTCTTCAAAGAAATAGAAAAAAAAAATCTTAAAAATTTTATGGAACCACAAAAGGCCTTGAATAGCCAAAGCAGTCTTCAGAAACACACACACACAGAGTGTGATGGTGGCATCACACTATCCAACTTCAAAACACACTACAAAGCTACAGTAAACAAAGTACAAAGATGCTGGCATAAAAACAGACACATAGACTAATGGAGCAAAATAGAAAGCCCAGAAACAAACCCACTCATTTACAGCTTATTGATTTTCAGCAAAAATACCAAGTACACAAAATGGGGAAAGTGCAATCTCTTTAATAAATAGTGCTGGAAAAACTGAACAAACATAAGCAGAAGAAAAAAATTAGATCCTTATCTCTCACCATATACAAAAACCAATTCAAAATGGATTAAAGGCGTGAGACCTGAAACTGCAAAACTAGTAGAAAAAAACATAGGGGAAAAGCTTCTAGGCAGAAAGTTTTGGGATAAAACCTGAAAAGCACAAGCAACAAAATCCAATGTAGACAAATGGAATTACATCAAACTAAAAAGCTTCTGCACAACAAAGGAAACAATCAATAAACCAAAGAGACAACCTATAAAAAGAGAGCCTACTTTGTGCCCTGTGCTGTGCCAGGTATGATTACGTTATGGTTGTGAGAAGGTTACGGCCCCACTATTTGCATTCTCTTTTTACCCTCTCCCCCTGTCCACATTTTATCTTTCTTCCTATAAGAAATCATACATTTGCTGAAGGGTTAATATCCAAAATATATAAGGAACTCAAACAACCCAACAACGAAAGTACAAATAACCTGATTTTAAAATGGGCAAAAGACCTGAATAGACATTTCTCAAAAGAAGACATGCAAATGAACAACAGATATAGGAATAAATGCTCAACATCTCTAATCATCAGGGAAATACAAACTAAAACCAAAATGAGATATCACCTTAATCCAGTCACAATGAATGCTATGAAAACAATTGAAAGTTAACAAGAGTTGGTGAGGATGCGGAGAAAGGGGAGCACTTACATTCTGCTGATGGGAATGTAAATTAGAACAGCAATTGTGGAAAAAGTATGGACATTTTTCAAAAAATTAAAAAGAGAATTACCATATGATTCAGTAATACCACTACTGGGTATGTAGCCAAAGGAAACGAAATATAATATAAGGCTTTTACACTGAAAACTGCAATATTTTGCTAGGAAACTATAAAGAAGACTTAAATAAGTGGAACATCATCATATATTCATTAATTGGAAAATTTAATATTGTTAAGATGGCAATACTCCAAAGTGAACCACACACTTTTAATGCAGCCCCATCAAAATTGGCTTTTTTTGGCAACATAATTTTTTCTTTATTCTTTATTTTTTCCCCTTTAGGAACAATTGATTTAATAATGTGGCCATTTGTTACTTTAAGGCACTGTGCTTGTTTATAACAACAGTGAAGTCATACTAGGCTGGATATGTGCATAAGTCAATGGAAGATTGTGCAGCTGCTCAGTGAATCAGCCAGAGCAAAGGGTCACTCTGACATTTTAACTGAAAAAATCCTGCTTTCCCAAAGTCATGGGGAGTTGCTTTTCCAAGTCTTTTAAAAATTATTTTAGGTTCAAGAGTATACGTGCAAGTTTGTTATATAGGTAAATTGTGTGTCACGGGGGTTTGGAGTACACATTATTTTGTTACCCAGGTGATAAGCATAGTTCCCAGTAAGTAGTTTTTTGATCCTCTCCCTCCTCCCAACCTCTACCCTCAGGAATGCCCTGGTGTCTGTTGCTCCCTTCTTTGCATCCACGTCTACTGCCTTCTTTGCATTCGTGTTTAGCTCCCACTTACAAATGAGAACATGCAGTATTTGGTTTTCTGTTTCTGCATTACTTCATTTAGAATAATGGCCTCCAGCTCCATACCTGAGGACATGATCTCATTCTTTTTTTATGGCTGCATAGTACTCGGTTGTGTATATGTACCATATTTTCTTTATCCAGTCTATCATTGATGGGCATTTAGGTTGATTCCATGTCTTTGCTATTGTAAACTGTGCTGCGATGAACATATGCATGCATGTGTCTATATGGTAGAGCAATGTATGTTCCTTTGGGTACATACCCAATAATGGGATTGCTGGATTGAATGAGATTTCTGTTTTTAGCTCTTTGAGAAATTGCCATACTGCCTTCCATAATGTGTAAGTTAGTTAGTGAGAACCAACTTATATTCCCACCCTCAGTGTATGTGTTCTCTTTTCTCAACAACCTTGCCAGCATCACTTATTTTTTGACCTTTTAGTAATAACCATTCTTGGTGTGAGATGGTATGTCATTGTGATTTTGATTTTCATTTTTCTAATTATTAGTGATGTTGAGCATTTTTATGTGTTTATTGGCCGCATGTATGTCTTCTTTTGAAAAGTGTCTGTACATTTATTTTGCCCATTTTTAAATGGGGTTATTGTTTTTTGCTTGTTAATTAGTTTAAGTGTCTCACAGATTCTTGATATTACACTTTGTTGGATGCATAGTTTGCAAATGTTTTCTTTCATTCTGTAGACCATTTGCTGATAGTTTGTTTTGCTGTGCAGAAGCTCTTTAGTTTAATTAGCTCATACATGTTTTGTTTTGATTTTGTTTGTTTTTTGTTTTTTGTTTTGCAGCAAATTGCTTTTGGAGTTTTTGTCATGAAATGTTTGTCCGGGTCTACATCTAGAATAGTATTTCCTAAGTTACATTTCAGAGGTTTTATACTTTTAAGTCTTACATTTTAAGTTTTAATCCATCTTAAGTTGACTTTTGCATATGGTGTAAGGAAGGGGTCCAGTTTCCATCTTTTTCATATGGCCAGCTAGTTATCCTGGCACCATTTACTGAAGAGAGAGTCCTTTCCCAACTGGTTGTTTTTGTCAACTTCATTGAATAACAGACAATTGTAGGTGTGCAACTTTATTTCTAGGCTATCTATTCTGTTCCAATGGTCTATGTGTCTGTTTTTGTGCCAGTTCCATGCTGTTTTGGTTACTGTAGCCTTGCAGTATAGTTTGAAGTTGGATAACATGACGCTTTCAGCTACGTTCGTTTTGCTTAGGATTGCTCTGGCTATTCAAGCTCCCTTTTGGTTCCATAGGAATTTTAAAATAGATTTTTCCAATTATATGAAGAATGTTATTGGTAGTTTGATAGGAATAGCACTGAATCTGTAAATTCCTTTGGGCAGTATGGCCATTTTAACAATATTGATTCTTCCGAACAATGAGCATATAATGTTTTTCTATTTGTTTTTGTCATCTATGATTTCTTTGAGTAGTATTTTGTACTCGTCATTGTAGAGATCATTTACCTCCCTGGTGAGCTGTACTCATAGTCATTTTATTCTTTTTGTCACTATTGTGAATGGGATCACATTCTGGATTTGGCTCTTAGCTAGGAAGTTGTTGATGTACAGAAATGCTACTGGTTTTTATGCAATGATTTTGCATCCTGAAACTTTGCTGAAGTTTTTTTATTACATTGAGGAGCTTTGGGGTAGAGATGATGGGGTTTTCTATGTATAAAATCATATCATCTACAAACAAAGATAGTTTGACTTTCTTTCTTCCTATATGAATGCCTTTTATTTCTTCTTCTTGCCTGCTTGCTATGGCTAGGACTTCTAGTACCATGTTGAATAGGAGTGGTGAGAGTAGGCATCCTTGTCTTACTCTGCTTTCCAAGAGGAATGCTTCTAGCTTTTGCCCATTCAGTAGGATGTTGGCTGTGGGTTTGTCATAGATGGCTCTTATCATTTTGAGCCATGATCCTGAAATGCCTAATTTGTTGAGGGTTTTTTTTTTAACATAAAGAGATATTAAATTTTATTAAAATCCTTTTCTGCATCTGTCAAAGTGATTATGTGATGTCTTTTTAGTTCTGTTTATGTAATAAATCACGTTTATTGATTTGATTTGCATATGTTGAACCAACCTTGTATCCCAGGAATAAAGCCCACTTGATCATAGTGGATTAGCTTTTGATGTGCTAGTGAATTCAGTTTGTTAGCATTTTGTTGAGGATCTTTGCATTTCTGTTCATCAAATATATTGGCCTGAAATTTTCTTTTTTTGTTGTGCCTCTGCCAGGTTTTGGTATCCCAGTGATGCTGGACTCATATAATGAATTAGAAATAAGTCCCTCCTCCTCAGTTTTATGGAATAGTTTCCATTGGAATGGTACCAGCTTTTCTTTATACATCCAGTAGAATTCAGCTGTGAATACGTCTTGTCCTGGGCTTTTTTTCTGGTTGGTAGGCTTTTTATTATGGATTCAAACTTGAAACGTGTTATCATTCTGTTTAGGGATTCGATTTCTTCTTTGTTCAATATTATGAAGTTCTACATTTCCAGGAACTTATTAATTTCTTCTAGCTTTTCTAGTTTGTGTGCATAGAGTTCCTCATAGTCGTCTCTGAGGGTTTTCTTGTATTTCAGCGGGCTCAGTGGTAATGTCTCCTGTTTTATTTCTGATTGTGTTTATTTGAATCTTCTGTCTTTTTTTCTTTATTAGTCTAGATAGCAGTCAGGCAATCTTATTTATTCTTTCAAAAAACAAATTCCTGCACTCAATTATATTTTGTATTTTTTTTAATCAATTTCCTTCATGTCAGCTCTGGTTTTGTTATCTGTTGCCTCCTGATTGCTTTGTGGTTGGTTTACTCTTCTTTCTCTAGATTCTGTCAGTGTGATGTTAGTTTGCTAATCTGGGATCTTTCTAATTTTCTATGTGGGCATTTAGTGCTATCAACTTCCCTTTTAACACTGCTTTAGCTGTGTCCCAGAGATTCTTATATATTGTATCTTTATTCTCATTAGTTTCAAAGAATTTCTTGATCTCTGCCTTAATTTTATTGTTTATTTAAACAACTTTGAGGAGCAGACTGTTTAATTTCCATGTAATTGCATGGTTTTGAGCAATTTTCTTATGATTAATTTCTATTTTTATTGTGCTGTGGTCCAAGACTGTGGTTGTTATGATTTCATTGTTTTTCAATTTGCTGAGGATTTTTTTATGTTCTACTGGGTGGTTGATTTTAGAATATGTGCCATGTGCAGATAAGAATAATACATACTCTGTTGGTTTTGTGTGGATATTTCCATAGATGTTTGTTAGACCCATTTGGTTAAATGTTGAGTTCAGGTCTCAAATATCTTTGTTAGTTTTCTGCCTCAATGATCTAATACTGTCAGTGTAATATTGAAGTCTCCCACTATTACTGAGTGCTTATCTAAGTCTCCGTGTATGTCTCTAAGAGCTTGCTTTATAAATATGGGTGCTCCTGTGTTGGGCGCATAATATTTATAATAGTTAAGTATTCTTGTTGATTTGAACCCTTTACCATTATGTAATCCCCTTCTTTCCCTGTTTTCATAATTGTTGGTTTAAAGTCAAGTTTTATCTGGAATTAAAATTTGAATCTGTGCCTTTTTCTGTTTTCCATTTGCTTGATAAATTTATCTCCATCTCTTTACTTTGAGCCTGTGGTTGTCATTGCATGTAAGATGGGTCTCTTTTAGATAGCATACAGTTGGATCTTGCTTCTTCATCCAGCTTGCCACTCTGTGCCTTTTAGTTGGTGCATTTAGCCCATTTACATTCAAGGTTAATATCAATATGTGCAGGTTTGATCCTGTCATCATGTTGTTAGCTGGTTATTATGCAGTCTTCATTGTGTGGTTGCTTTACAGTTTCAATGGTTTATGTACTTGACTATGTTTTTGTGGTGGCTGGTAAGGGTATTTCCTTTCCATATTTAGCGCTCCCTTAAAGACGTCTTGCAAGGCAGGTCTGGTGGTAATAAATTCCCTTAGCATTTGCTTGTCTAAAAAGGATCTTATTTTTCCTTTGTTTATGAAGCTTAGTTTGGGAAGACATGAAATTATTGGTAGATTATTTTCTCTAAAAATGCTGACTATAGGCCCTCAATCTTCTCTGGTTTGTGGAGTTTCTCTGAAAGATCCACTGTTAGCCTAATGGGTTCCCTTTGTAGATGATTTGCTCCTTCTCTCTAGCTGCCTTTAACATTTTTTTCTTTCACTTTGACCTTAGAGAATCTGATGACCATGTGTCTTCAAGATGGTCTTCTTGGATAGTATCTCTCAGGGTTTCTCTGCATTTTATGGATTTGAATGTTGGCCTCTGCAGAGGTTGGAGAAATGTTTGTGGATAACATCCTCAAATATGCTTTTCTAGTTGCTTGCTTTCTCTCCCTCTATTTCATGGATGCCAATGAATTGTAGATTTGTTCTCTTTACATGATCTCATATTTCTCAGAGTTTTTGTTCATTCTTCTTTATTCTTTTTCTTTATTTTTGTCTGACTGAGTTATTTCGGAGAACCTATCTTTTTAGCTCTCAGATTCTTTCCTCGGCTTGTTTGATTCTACTGTTATTACATGCCAACTGTGTTGTAAAATTCTTGAAGTGAGTTTTTCAGCTTTATCAGTTTAGAGTTTGGTTCTTTCTTAAAATGGTCATTTTGTCTGCTATCTCCTGTATATTTTATTGTATTGCTTAGATTCCTTGGGTTGGGTTTCAACTTTCTCCTGAATGTTGGTGATTTTCATTCCTATCCATATTCTGAATTCTATTATTGACATTTCAGCCATTTCAGCCTGGTTAAGTACCATTGCTGGGGAACTAGTGTGGTTATTTGGAGGTAAGAAGACACAGCTTTTTGAGTTTCCAGAATTCTTACATTGTTTGTGTGTGTGTGTGTGTGTGTGTGTGTGTTTCTCATCTGTGTGGGCTAATGATCCTTCAGCCTTTGAAGCTGCTGTTCTTTGGATGGGTTTTGTTTCATGCTTTTATCCTGTTGGATGCCCTTTGGGGTTCGATTGTTGTACAAGGTGGTTTCAGTCAACTGGCTTTGATTCTAATCTACTCCTGAATCTAGGAGGAGCCCTTCTGTTTACTGATGCTGTGCCTATGTTCATTTTGCTGGATGTTCTGGTCCACAGGTCTTCCTTATGCAGGGGCTACAGTTGACAGACAGGGCATATCCTTGCCAGCTCAGTCCTATTCTGCTATTCAAGTGTTTCCTGGGAGAACACACTGTTGCACCTGCCAACAGAGTTCTGACAGAAGCAAGACCACTGAGCTGGAAGCTCTAGCAGATGTGGCCTATCTGGCTACAAGAGGTGCAGATGGGTTGAGTTTCCCACCCTGCCATTTGCGTGTTTCCAGAGCAAGAAGAAGCTACATCCCTCAGTAAATTCAGGCAGAAGTAGGACCATTGGACTAAAAGCTCTAGCAGACATGTCTCGCCTGGCTATGAGTGGCGGGGGTGGATGCAGTTACCCGTCTGAGTGTTTTCCAGGACAACAGGAGGTTGTGCTCTCCAGCTGAGTTCATGCAGAAGAGGGATTGCTGGGCTGGAAGCCCTAGCAAGTGAAACCACCTGGCTACCAGTGGCAGGGTAGATTGGGTCACCTTCCCTGCTATCCATGTGTTTCCTGGAACAACAGGAGCCTGCATGCCCCTCTCCAGGTGAATCCACACAAAAGTAGGACCACTGGATTGGAAGCTCCAGCAGGTGTTGCCCATCTGGGTTCCAGTGACAGGGGTGAGTGGGGTCACCTGCCCTGCCATCCAAGAGCTTTCTAGGAAAAAACAGAGGCTGCAGCTACTAGCTGAGTTCAGACAGAATTGGGAACACTGGACCAAAAGCTAGTGCTAAGCCTTGTCCGGCAAGAGGGGCGGAACAATCTTACTCCTCCCAGGTACTGCACTGCACTGCACTGCAACTGTGGCCTCTGTTGTAACTACAGTGCCAGTACTAGTTTCTCTGGGGCCTAGGCTTGCAGAGGCCCCCTTGGACTCAAAAGTTTCCTTCACGAAACATCTGGGAGGTTCTCTGCCTCGGTCTAGAATGCTGCCTCAGCATAGTGAGGGGGCACGGGGTGCCAGGGGGATTCTCACATTCCCTCAAGTCCCTGTGGAGAGTGTGAATCCCCCACTGGGTTCTCACTCATTCCTCCCTTCTCATATTGGAGAGGTTCTCCTGGCTCCATGCTGAGCCCAGAGAGGCTGATGTCCAACTTTGCTCCTTTCTGCTCTTTGAGTCACCTACCTTGATGGGTCCTGACATGGTTTCTCAGGGGACTGGCCTGCAGGGTCAGCATTCACTAGCCCTTTTGTTTCCTGTCCATGGGAGTGGTGCACATGAGCAGCTTCTAGGCTGCCATCTTGACCCAGAAGATAGCCTTGATATGATAAATCTGTTTCTAAAATTCATGTGGATTTGCAAGGAACCCCAAACAGGCAAAACAAACAAACAAGCAAAAGAACGATGTTAGATGACTCATAGTTCCCAATTTCAAAATCTACTGCAAAGCTACAGTAATCTATGTGGTACTGTCATAAGGATCAGCATATAAATTAATGTTTCCAGAAATAATCCCAAATATCTAAGATCAATGGATTTTCAACAAGGGTGTCAAGACCATACAATGAAGAAAAGAGTGTTTTTTGAGAAAGATTCTGGGAAAACTGTACATCCATATGTGAAATAAGTAGGATCCCATATCACAGCATAAAAATTAACTATGTAAAAAAGGATCAAATACCTAAAAATGAGGGGTATGACTATAAAGCTATTAGAAAAAAAAGTAAATATTAAAAAGATAACTTTTATGTTACATGTATTTTATCATAAAAATTTAATAAAGAAGTAGCATTCAGAAGACTGTATAATTCAGTGGAAGAACTTGTTTGAAAATTGGACATCCAAACAAACATTTTTTCCTGTATTTCTTCCTACCCTACTGTGTCACTCCCCTTTCATGCATGCATAGGTTGGGATGCTTTCAATCTTGGCATATCTGTTTTAGAGATCTGTGCTTCTTTTTTGTTATTTTCTTTCAAATGCCTGACTTGGACATAGAGTGATATAGACAATTATTCTACATTCAACCATTGGAATTGACCACCTGAGTTTTTTTCGCTGATCTAACAGCTCAAAGTTTGTCCCTGACAATAAGATCATGGAGTTATTTCATGAAAATATTCTATCTTTGGGTAGAGAACAATAGAGAAAAATGTAAATTTGTAGAGCTAAAGTTGCAGATATAGACAGAGTGAAAATGTGGAAATAGGACAATAAACAAAGTTCAAGAAATGCCATACAATGGCATTTGCATTTGGGAGATTTACTGATGCCGCTATGGAAAAATGAAGAAAATTTAAGAGGCAATTACAATATCATATGAGAGGTGAGTGTGTGAATGAAGCCTGAGGCCAAAGGTTTTTTTTGTTTGTTTGTTTCTGTTTTTTTGAGACGGAGTCTCACTCTGTGGCCCAGGCTAGAGTGCAGTGGCGCAATGTTGGCTCACTGCAACCTCCACCTCCTGGGTTCAAGTGATTCTCCTACCTCGGCCTCCAGAGTTGCTGGGATTACAGGCGCATGCCACCATGCCAAGCTAATTTTTGTAGTTTTAGTAGAGTTGGGGTTTCACCATGTTGGCCAGGATGGGCTCGATCTCTTGACCTTGTGATCCACCAGCCTCAGCCTCCCAAAGTGCTGGGATTACAGGCATGAGCCACCGCGCCCAGCCAGCTAAGGGTTTCTTAAGAATGGAATCTACATTGTATCGTGATATAATTGGAGGACTTTTAAAGTCCTTTCTAGCCCTGAAACTCAATATTACATGAGGAATACCAGAAAATACATTTATGATGTATATATTTCTTAAATAATCTTATTTTAAGGAGAAAAATAAGGATAATTAGAGGATAATTTTTAAAATAAATCAGAAATAGCTACCTATTGATGGAATAAATAATTTTTATGTTAATCAATAATTTTTAAATCACTTTCTGATGTTAAATGGTTTGAGATGTTAGAAAACTATCTAAAGACATTAGAAAGTGAAGTTTTGACTATGGACTTGATATAGATGTTAGCCAACATTTCTGTAGATAAAGGCAGAGAAAAACCCATGTTTACATAATTACAACATATCATCATGTATATTCCTCAAGTGTATAATTTAGAAAAACAAAATATCCTTTTCAGTTTTCCAAAAAATAATCTTTTGAAAACCTAATGGTGAAAATCGGGATTATTGTGGTCAGAGGAGGAAAAGTTAGGATGCAAGCCAATTTTTGAGATCTGCAAATAAACATGAGAACAGTGAAAAAGCAGTTAATGCTATTTAAAGGATGAAAAGAATAGGCAGGATCTGTATAAATATGTCAGGAATAAAACACGTAGAAAGCAAGTAGGCATGAAATTAATAATTATTTTTAAATGCTAAGGTATTGAATTCATTTTGAAACCTGGCTTTAATAATAGAAGTAGGCAAGAGCATTTTGCACAATTAGATAGTAATGGAGAATTTGTAAAGTACCTATTAATAAAATGTAGCAAAGTGAATATTTTTCAAAATGAGCATTAAAAACCATTAGGTTTAGATAAAATTATTCTAACATGATGGGAAAATTATCTCACTAATTTGACAAAAAGAATTTATTTTGAAATAGCAAAGTAAGGTAGAACAAGTAATACAATTAGGAAAAGTACAGGCAGTTCAGTTTTTTCATCAAATGTAGTCGGCTATTCTGCAAATTATTCCTATTCACATTACTAGAAAAACAATTTTAAAGTAAACTCAAATATTAAAAATGGCAAAAGATATTGGCCACTATACAGTGAGTAGATTTATGAGCTAGAGTTGGAAGAGATCAGTTGTCCTGTAGTAGTGACTAGGTCTTCTTATTCCTGCCAAGCCCTTTTTTTTTTTTTTTTTTTTAGTATTTATTGACTTAATCGTATTATCCTAGTTTAAATCATTAATTTAATATATTGTGATAATTGAATATTTTTAAAAAATAGTCTTAACTTTTTGGACAGTTTTGGACTTACAGAAAAATTAAGAAATTAGTACAAAGAGCACCTATATGCCCTGTACTCAATACCTCCTATAACCAACATCTTACATGAGTATGGTATATTTGCAATAATTACTCAACTAGTATTGATTTGTTATTATTAGCTAATGTCAATATTTTATCCAGATCTCCTTAGTTTTTGCCTAATTTTATTTTCTGTTCAAGGATCTCATCCAGGACTCCACATTACACTTGGTTGTCATGTGTCCTTAGGCTCCGCTTGACTGTGACAGTTTCTAAGACTTTTCTTGTTTCTGATGACCTTGACCGTTTTGATGATACTGGTGAGATTTATTGCTGTTGATGCTGACCTTGATCACCTGGCTGAGGTAGTGTCCATCGTGTTTCTCCACAGAAAAGTCCCTCTTTCTTTTCCTTTTCTTACTGTACTCTTTGGAAGGAAGTCCTATGTCAGAGGTGTTCAAACTGGAGTGACTCCATTTTGAGTGAAAGCTAGGAAAATGAGGCTGAGACTTGCTGGGTTGCATTCCCAGAAAGTGAGGAATTCCTAGCCCCTAGATGTTTATGGTTAAGGGAACAGATTAATAATGTTTACTAAACAGATGCAGACTTGGGAGTGTCCAGATATCCTGATATCTGGAGAACAAGGGCATTCCTAATTTTGCTTTAAACATAATATCGATTCTTGCAAAATATAGTAATTAAGAAAATTAATCCTTTATCACAAACCCCTGTAGCACAGCACATCTCCCCAAGATCTTTTTTTATCATATATATACATATGTGTGTATATATATACATATGAATGTATCAGGGTATTGGATAAAACCTCCCTTCTCAACAGAAAGTGCCTTTGTGTGCCATAGAGATGTCTGTAAGATGGGATGGGATGCAGTCACAACAAAGACCTCAGCAGACCCCATGGGGAGTTCTGGCACCCAGGAATCATCCCAATTGAGTCAAGGAGTTCAGTCCTTTCTACCCACACAACTATTCATCTTTGGCTGCAGGCTGCCTTCCCCCATCCTAAGCGGGGCAACCTTTGGCAAGGATACTCTCTTTAGCCTAGGGAAACTCGTGGAGAGATAATCACTGATGAGCCATTAGCAGCCAACACTAATGGGTTTTAAAAACCAAACCCTTTTGGGTTTTTAAATATTAACCCAAGCCAAAAACAGGTAGTATGCATAGTTCCCAATAAATGGCTTTCCTATTGCGAGTTGTTTATTTTTGTAAAACAAAAAAAAAAAAGGACCCTTTGTCTCCACAACACTCTCAATTATTGTTCTTAAAGTCCTCTGACAATGTTTAACATGGTCTCCTTTGTTTATATGCCATTTGAACATCCTCTTGGGTAAAATGTTCATGTCTTTTGCCCAGTTTTTAAATGGAATGCTTATTTCCTTACTAGTGAGCTTTTGCAAAATATATTCTAGAAACTAGTCCTTTACCAGATATATGGTTTGCAGATATTTTTTCTCACCTATTTTTTTCATCCTCATAACAGGGTCCTTCACAGAAAAAAAATTAATTTTACATAGTCCAATTTGCCAATTTTTCTTTTATGGGTTGTGTTTTTGGTGTCATGTATAGGAAATTTTTGCCTAGCCCTAGGTCCTAAAGATTTTCTTCTGTTTATTTCTAATAGATTTATAGCTTTATGTTTTGCATTTAAGTTTAGTGTCCATCCTTAATTCTGAAAAAATTTTCACCATTACTATTTTACATATTTCTCCTCTGTTATCTCTTTCTTGTACTTCTGATAAGCCAACTAGGCATACTTTACACCTTTTGAAATTCCACAGTTGTTGGATGCTTGGCTTTTCTAATATTTTTTTCACTTCAGTTTTAAGAAGTTTTGTTGTCAATCAACCTCACCAATTTTTTTTTGCCATGTCAAGTCTATTAATAACCCCATCAAAGGCTTTTTTTTAATGTTACACTGTTTTTGATTTCTATCAGTTCTTTTAATATCTTTCTTCAAATTCCACATCTCTGCTTATATTACTTATATGCTCTTGCAGGCTATCTACTTTATCCATTAGAACTCTTAACATGTTAATTGTAGTTATTTGAAATTACCTCTCTGATAATTCCAATATCTGTGTTATGTTTGAATATGGTTTTGATGATTGCTTTGTCTCTCTAGAATGTGATTTGTCTTGCCTCTTCATACATCTTGTTTTTTTTGTTGTTGTTGCTGAAATTCAAACATATCGGGTATTAGGAATGGAAGTACATTGTATAGTGTAAAGATTTTTGTTGATCTGGCTATTTTAGGCTGTGTTTAGTGTGTGTTGTAGATGCAGGTGTCAGAGATTCAAAGTCTTCTAGTTTCCCCTTTTTTATTTTTTTTCTTCTTGTGGTTTGGGGTTTTATAAGTACACACCATCGAAAAAAGAAGCGTTTGTCTTTCGACTTTTTCTGATATAATCCATTGTTATTACACAGGGGCCCTTTTGGTGTGGTAGTAAGGTGTAGGATGTGGGGGACATTCTGCAATATTTCTACTAAATGTCAGTCTTCTGTGGGTGTGTGTCTCAGGACTGTGACATTGACTCATATCTCAGGACTGTGACATTCACTCATATTTCTCTAGTGATATCTTTCTTTCCCATCCCCCTACTGTCTCCCCTGGTATTTCAAATACGTTTCCTTGAATCCTTGGCACCTGTTGACTATGATATATTTCTCCCTTAGATGAGACAGGAAACCCAGAAGGAGTTGTAAAATTCCTCCAGATGGAATAAGCTTTGAAATAAAGCCATTTTAATTAAGAAGGGGCAGAATATACTTCACAATTGTTATGCTTCCCTCTCTCTGTCAGACCTGCCAGAATATCTTTGTCAAATCTTTACCATGAGAGCCCTGGGGAGTTCCTGAAGGTAACGACCACAAAAGAAGAAGCCTCCTGGGACTGCAGCAACCAGGACTTTCTCAGGCCGGTCCGCACACTTGGCCTCCAGTAACTTGCCAGAGTGATCATATATGTGTCCCTACTTATTTATGGCTTCTTGGCTTCTGTTCTAGGTAAGAAGATCTCAATTGTGTTACTCTGAGTGAGTTTTTCTCCGTCTTTCAGGTAGGCCATTAGCCTTTTGACATCAGTTCTCTGAAGGGTCCAAGAAAAGTTATTGACTTTCAGTTTGTCAAGTGTTTCCTTGTTGTAAAGATGGGAT
Source organism: Gorilla gorilla gorilla (assembly GCF_029281585.2). Lineage (NCBI taxonomy): Eukaryota > Metazoa > Chordata > Mammalia > Primates > Hominidae > Gorilla > Gorilla gorilla. The sequence continues at coordinate 93,662,609 of NC_073232.2, read as the reverse complement.
TAATGACTTCCACTCCCATTGTTTATTTTAAATGATGTATAAATTTTTATGTGATTAGCAATTTTAATTCCGAATATATAACACATAAATAATAAATACAATATTTATTATTTAGAAAATAAAGAAATAAAGAAAAAATTACAATGATGACTTGGCAATCCATATACACAATGTAATATTTTTAAATATCCTTTCTGTAAATTAAGGACAAAAGTTAACATTTCTAAGTATACAACAAAACTTAAAAAACAAGTAATAGGATTTTTCTGAGAAACACGAATAGAATCTTAAGTTTGACTTTTAAAAATCCATTATTTTGAATCACATATAAAGCAGTTTTAAAAACTGAAAACAAACTGGATTTATAGTTAGGAGATTACCTTCAGCAGTGATTATTTCTTTCACTGAAGTGTGAGGCAACAAGAGTTCAGAGTCAGCGTGGCCATTCAACAATGCAGTAGGGAACAACATTTCCTGTGTTTTGGGCAGTACCGTTCAATCTGTGAGGTGGAGTCAGGAAACATAGCTACTATTAGAGAAATAATATGCTCACTACATAATTACACAAATATTTTCAAAGTTTATTCATGTTAGCATATAGCATTCATCACTACTTTATTCTTCTTTATTATGAATAATTCTATATTACATTCTTATGTTACCCATTCATCAGTGTATAGACATTTGGGTTGTTTCTACTTTTTAACTGTTACGAATAATGCTTCTGTGAATATTAGGTACAAGTTTTTGTGTACACATACTTTCATTTCTCTTGCATGTATGCTTAGGAGTGGAATTGCTGGGTCATATGGTAACTCTATGTTTAATTATTTTAAGGACTGCCAAGCTATTTTCCAAAGTGGCTGCCCCAGTGTATTTCAACCAACAATTAATGAGAGTTCTAACGTATTCACATTCTCATCAATATTTGCTATTATCTCTTTTTTTTTAACTGCAGCCTTCCTAATGAATGTGAAGTGGTAACTCCTGTTTTTGATTTTTCATTTCCTAACAACTAACAATGTTGAGCACCTTTTATGCATTTACTGACCATTTGTCTATCTTCTTTGGATATTTAGATCCTTTCCTCATTTTTAATAGGATATTTGTCTTGTATTATCTAGTTGTTTGTTTTCTAAATACTAGTCCTTTATCAGATGTACGATTTGCAAATATTTTCTCCAATTCTGTGTGTTGTCTTTTCACTCCCTTGCTGGTATCCTTTGAAGCACAAAAGTTTTTAATTTTGATGCAATCCAGTTTATCTAATTTTTCTTTTGTTGCTTATGATTTTGATGTAATATCTAAAGAACCATTGAAAATTGGTCATGAAAATTTACTCCTATCTTTTATTCTAAGAGCTTTATAGGTTTAGCTCTTACATTTATATCTCTGATTTATTTTGAGTTAATTCTTGGATATGGCATTTAAAAAGGGGTACATTTTCATTCTTGTAATTATCCACTTGTCCCAGAGTTATTTTCTGAAAAGACTCTTCTTTCTGCATTTAGTCATCTTGGCACCTTTGCCAAAAGACCAATTAACTACAAATATACAGGTTTATTTCTGGGTAAATATAATTCCATTGCATTGATTTTATGTCAGTTATATTTCATTGATCTCTGTGTCTATCCTTATACCAAATCCCATTGCTTTATATCTTTGGGATAGTCTGTGATCTGTTTTTAGAAAACCCACTCAACTGGCCTATTAAAGCACACTGGTTTAGTTGTTCTACATATATATTTTAATATCTGAAAGTGTAGTACTCTCTACCTTTATTTTTCCTCAAAAATTTTAGCCTGTTTCTCTTTCATATGAACTATAAATCATTTTGTCAAATTATAACTTTTCAATCATTGATTTCTGGAAACATATTCCTACACATAAATAAATTGGAAAAGAACTGTATTGTTCATAGTTATTATGCCATTCGGGCACATGATGCACACAGGTTCATTGTAGCATTGCCTTAAGTTGCTTTGCTTATTCTTCAAATTTATTTACCACTCTTTAAAAGAGAATATGTTCATGTGTCACTAAAATCCTTTAGCATAGATTTGCTATTTATATATTAGCAAATATCCAGCAAGTTATTTAATTTTCTGTCCTGTTTTACTTATCCCATAATGAATTTTATACTTTTCCGTCCCCCTTCCTATCTTTAATTTATGTCTTTCATCCTTACACAATTTCAATTTGGTCTCTAGAGAAACACACACACACACACACACACACACACACACACACACACACTCCCTTCCAATGTAACTGCTGTAAAAGAATTTGAATTCCCCCACTCTGTCAAGTCAATAGAGGACCTGTCCTCTTTCTGTTTCACATGGAAAGTTACCTGTTAAATATATCTTTGGTACAAGACCATTCACCCCCTGGGGATCAGCAGCACTTGATACAGGTCATCCTTTAGTTACAAGGAGAGGTAGAAGAATCATTAACAAAGACAAAACGTTTTCTTTAAACTAGTGGTTAATTTATCTAAAAGAAATCCTTGCACACCTTGACTACAAAACCTTCCAGGTCACTTCTCTCCTCTTCTAGAGCCCTAATTCTCATAAACCCCTATACACACTATTTTATTTTCTGTCCCTCGCCCCTAACTGATTCCTGAACCCTCATACTGCAGATTTCTGATACTCTATTTTCATCATCAGTAAAATCTTCCATAGCCTTCACCTTCTCTCTGAATATTTTCTTTTCTTCTTCTCTTACTAAATCTGACTCCCGTCTGTATATAGAGATTCCCTTGCAGCCCTTTCTTTCAAGAGTATCTTTAGCAATTGCTCTTTTCTCTCTCAATATCCTCTTATCTCTTGTCCTGGAACTCGGGTTTTCATTTCCACACATCCAGACCACTCTCTCCCTTCTTATTCACCATTCTCAACATGCCTGATTTAAATCTCATGTGATCCAATGGTACCATCTTCATTTTTAATTTTGGACTCTGACTTACTGTCACTCTCTGACATCACTCCTATTTTCATTCTTAGTGATTTTCAATTTTCATTTTGGGGTGATATGCATGTATATCTAATGGTGTTCTTTACTGGGAATGAGTTGCCCCCCTCCCCCGCCGCCCCAGAGACATTTGGCCATGTTTAGAGATATTTTAAGCTGTCACAACTGGGGCATGGGGTGTGATGCTATTAACATCTAGTGAGCGGAAGTCAGGGACTCTGCTAAACATTCTGCAAAGCACAGGAAGAAATCCCACAACAAACGATTATCCAGCCCAAAATGTGAATAGTGTTCACATTGAGAAATCCTGATATAGACAATCCTTTCTACAACCTGGCCTCTCCTGCAATCATGACTCTATGCATCTGGCCTCACGAGTCACTCCCATGGTCATATCATCTTAGACTTTGTCATTACCAATAAAGGCGACACTTTCATAAACTAATCACCTCTTCTTGTTGATTTACCACCCTTTCACTGCCTTCTTTTTTCTTACATCCTCTCTTTCCTTTTTAGCTTTTATTGCCTGGTGACTCCCTCTCATGCAAACATCCTCAAATCTGACTCTCTTTGTCTTACCCCCGTAACAAGTATCCACATTTCACCTGCACTATGTCTGTTGTCTTGCAACTGAATAGTTCTAGACTAAAACATTTAACCATGCTGAATGGACTCTAAATTTATCATGTGGACCTTTCATGGCACTGGATAATCAGATCTCAGCTCCCTAATTGATTCAATCCCCACACTCGACTACTTTGCATTTTTTCCTTTCTCCTCAACCTTGTATCACTTCCTTTGGCATAGTCCCTCATCTCTAAAGAACATGGCTTTGGTTTCCCTGAAGGAAAATTTGAACAATTAGAAGATAATTTCCATTAGTACCTAAGACCATATCTACCAGTCAGAATATATACCAATATATTTATAATTGCTTCTTGTCACTCATGTCCAATAAAATACATGTCCTCTAATCTTAATCTCTATCTTTTCTCCAAGAATTCTTGTTCAGCCATTTTTTTTGATAGGCTTGTCTACAAAATCAGTCTTCCCATTCTATTGCATCATTGATCTTCTTTGGTCATTGACATAAGCTGTCACATGCTGTATTAACTACAATGTCTTTAAAATGCACTCTCTTGCCTACTGAATAAGAAATTTCTTTCTTAAACATAAAATAAATTAAAATGTGATAGCATATTTTGAGCAATAATTGTAGAAAGAAAACTTTGAAGGTGTCATTTAAAGGGATGGTAAAATTCCTACAAAAGTGAAGAAAAGCAAAACTAGAGTGACACTATCTAAGGCTATTGCTGTGATCCTATTTGTAGCTCTAGTTCAATGTTGCCTAGGAAATACATACTACAATAATAATAGTAAACAGATTGGATTTTTATTATGGGTGTAAGTTTAATGAAGAAAGCACTGCTTCCCAGGTAACAAGAAATTTATCCTCTCTGCTAATATTTCCTCAAAAGTTCACCACCTAATTTCATCTTTTTTGTTCTTTAAATACATTGCTTTGCTTTTCTTCTGTTGTCTAAAGATTTCCAACGAAACAATAGGTTGTGACTGAAAGCTTTCTTAGAACTTAGTTTAACAGAAAGCACAGAGAAATGCAAAACCACTAGGCCGGCATTCAGATATCTACCACTTTTGATATGAGTAAATGAAAGAGGATTTTCTCAGTCTAATTCCTACATGGAAAAAAGCCTCAACTGATTAGATTTTTCAAATAACTTTCAAAATGTATTCTTTTGTGTATCATTAATGAGAATCCAGCATTAATTACCAATAGATATCTGGTAGTGCTCATGAAGAACACAACTTTCTCCTATGAGCAGCAATCAACATTCAGAGATTTTAAGGGATTATTTTAAAAAATAGTGTAATCAATCCTATTAAAAGGTCAGAATTAATCTATCACATTTATAACTCCTTTATGCATATCTTAAAGAGAATTTTTTATCTTTTCAGCTGAATGGTCACTGACCATTAGAATTCCAAAAATATGGTACTTATTTAAATGTAACTTATTGCTAGACAGGATATCTAGCAAACTCCTCAGTGGGAAATTGAAAAGATAAAATACAAAATGTAGGAGAAGAAGAGAATATCTGGCATCAAAAATCGCTCAGTAGGATACAAATAAGTAAAACATGGGGATGAAATGAATTGGAACTGAATCTATTTGCATTAGGGATTGAACATGAAGTGCTCAGTAGGAAAGTTTGAAACACTTCACTGAACAATAGCAAAATAAGTTGAATATTTTAGCAATGTTTTAGTATTCTCAAAATGAGCTTTTGTTGTAGCTCCCATTGCAGCCACTTTATTTCCAAAAGTAAGAGTTCCTCAGCATGTTTTTAGGAAAAGAACCCAAAAAACCCACCAACCTATGTTTTGCCCTTAAATGTAGTCAAAAATTCCAGTGTAATGGAAAGTTCGCCCTGAGCAACCACTTTCTTTTCATGGTTTCCAAGATTTTCTGGTTAATGTTGTGGTGTTGCTGGTTTTGACCTGCCCTAATTTTCATTTTCCTTGTGGTCCCCAATCTGTTCCTTTCCAGGTCCCTTCAAATGTGTAATTTGTTATGTGGAACAAGCTCATGTTCATTGTAGAAAATCTAACTTTGTCTTACGCTTTACTGAACTTAATTAATTACATAATAAGAAAGCAGTGCTTTGTGCTATGTGTTTGTTTGTTTTGGCTAAAAGTCTTTACATACCCGTCAATATTCAGTTACTAGAGCTGCACTGAGAAAATACCACAGACTGAGTGGCTTGAACAACCTCACCTCAACCCATTGAGAAAACCCAATGTATTTTCTCACAGTTCTGAAGATTAAGGTTTCCTCTGATGCCTCCCTTCTTGGCCTGTAGACGACCGCCTCCTCGTTATGTCTTCTCATGGTTTTTGTCCACATCCATGTGTCCCTGGTATCTCTTCTTGTGTGTCCAAATCTCCTCTTCTTGGTAGAACACCAGTCAGATTTGACTAAGGCGGTCCACATGACTTTATTTAACCTTAATTACCTCTTTTAAGACCCTGTCTCCAAACATCGTGACAGTCTGAGGTTCTGGGGATTAAGAGTTCAAAATATGAATTTGAGGTGACAAAAGTCACTCCATAACACCATCTGTAAGGAATCAGTGAGGTGATATAAATTTTTAAGTAAAATAGTATAGAAATACGAAAATTATCCTGGGAGATAATTAACACCATTTTTTACATTATTCTATAAGGTACTGCATGAGATCCAACATAAGTGGATTCCAGGACTTTATGGTTATGACTACCCAATCAGAAATAAGTTATGAATTTTAACTTGAAGCATTTTTGTAGAGATAGATTACCTCTTACAAGAGGTAAAGAAAGAGGTTATTTCCTATAACTCATAACAAAAATTATCAGGTAGGTGTGGTGACTCCTGCCTGTAATCCCAGCATTTTGGGAGGCCAAAGCAGGTCCACTGATAATATATTATCAGTGGAGATAAAGAACACCATGAAACTAAAAAGAATGGAACTCTGCTTTTTTAATTAAAAATCTGCACTGAATATTTTGTTGAGTGAATAAATGAGTGAATGAAAAAAGAACTTTAAAGGTGTACCATTGAGAATGCTTTATTTAAAAATGCTAATGTCTTGTAAAAATCTGTATAACAGAATGAAACAAAATATCTTATAAAGAATGATAATAATGAGGTTACAGTAAATTGCATATTTATTTCATAAGCAAAGAAGTACAAACATTAAACTGATTGTGGTATTTAAATTGCTTCTATTATTTAGCCTTCCTTACAAACCCATCTCCTGCCATGATCCCACTTTGCTGTTTTAAAAATTCAATATATTGCTGCAAGCAATTTGCTTTCTCCACAGCCTGGGGTTAATCCCATCCGATTAGATGCCCACATTGCCTTTTTATCTCTTTCAACTCCATTTAAGTGGAACTGCTAGTTTGAAGCATTTCCATGTTTTAGACCACCAGGTAGGACTAGCCTTTTGCCTCCACTGTATTTGGTGTGGATTTCTTTAGGTATAAGTATGAATGTATACCATGGAATCCATATAGAGAATATGTTTAAATCTAATGTACAGAATCACTTATGCAATTCTCATTCCATAGTCAGTCTCAATTAATCCTTTTATTTTTTATAAAGCATGGACTCTAACATCAAATTTAGAAAACTCTAAGAATTAGGTGAATTTGAAGAACATTACCAAAAATTGGATACAACTTGGTGCCAAAGTGGGCAGGGTAAGTTCAGAGACACTCTCAAAAATTAAGGCCCACTCAAACCCTATTTCTGTTTAATACAATTTATATTGCACATAAGTCCATATAATGTTCTTAAAATAAATTTAAACCCAGGCCATACAGTAAACATTTTTAAAAGTTTTCATTTAACCTTCACTTTGATTCTTTTTTAATGATTGACACGAAATAATTGTACATATCCATAGGGTACAATGTAATGTTTCAATACATGTATACATTATGTAATGATCATAAAGGAGTAGTTAGCAAATTCATCTCCTTAAACATTTATCATTTCTTTGTGATGAGAACATTCAAAAACCTTTCCTCCAGCTATTTTGAAATATGTTGTTAACTCTAGTCGCCTGCTATGCAATAGAACACCAGAATTTATTCTTCTTATCTAACTGTGGCTTTGTACCTATTAACCAGTCTCTCCCCAGTTGCCCCCACCACACTCCCCATCCTCTGGCACGATTATTCTACTCTCTATTTCTATGAGAATAACGTTCTAAATTCCACATGTGAGTGAGATTATGCAGCATTTGTTTTTCTGTGCCTGGATTGTTTCACTTAACATAATACCCCCCGTGTTCATTCATGTTGCTACAAATGACAGGATTTCATGCTTTTTATGGCTCAATAGTATTCCATTGGGCATATATACCACATTTTCCTTAACCATTCATCCATTGATGAACATTTAGATTTATTTCATATTTGTCTATTGTGAATAACAGTGCAATGAATATGGGAATCCAGGTATTTTGTCAACATACTGATTTCATTTCTTTTGTATATATATCCAGTAGTGAGAAATCCGAGATCATTTGGTAGCTCTGTTTTAATTTTATGAGGAACTTCCATATAACTGGCTGTACTAATTTATGTTACCACCACCAGTGTGTAAGAGATCCCTTTTCTCAGCACCTTCACCAACACTTGTTATCTTTTGATTTTTTGATAGCAGTCATTCTGACTTGAGATGATATGTCACTGTAGTTTTGATTTGTATTTCTCTGATGATTAGCAATGTTGAACATTTATTAATATACATTTGGCCATTTGTATGTCTTCTTTTCAGAAATGTCTATTCAGGTCTTCTTTGTCCATTTTTAAATTGGATTATTTGTATCTTTATTGTTGAGTTTTTTGAGTGCTTATATATTTTGGATATAAATCTCTTATCAGATGTATAGTTTGCAAATATATTCTCTCATTTTGTAGGTTGGCTCTTTGCTGTTAAGAAGTTTTTAGTTTGATGTAAGCCCATTTATCTATATTGGTTTTTGTTGCCTGTGCTCTTGAGGTTTTATCTGAAAATCTCTCATCTAGACTAATGACAAAAAGCTTTTTCCCTTTGTTACCTATGTTTTCTGAAGTAGTTCACAGTTTTAAATCTTAAATTTAAGTATTTAATCAATGTTTAGTTAATTTTTGTATATGATGAGTGATTAAGACTCTAGTTTCATTCTTTTGCATGTGGACATCCGGTTTCTTCAGCACCATTTAATGACAAAGCTGTTATTTCCCCCATTGTGTGTATGCGGACTTTTGTTACGTATCTGTTGGCTGTAGATGTATGAGCTTATTTCTGGGCTTTCTATTCCATCCTATGCATCTATGTATCTACTTGTATGGCAGTATGGCAGTGACATTGAATCTGTAGATCACTTGGGTAGTATGAACATTTGAACAATATTAATTCTTCTAATCTATGAACATGAGTACCTTCCACTCTTTTGAGTCACCTTCAATTTCTTTCATCAATGTTTCCTAGTGATCATTGTAGAAATCTTTCACCATCTGGGTTAAATTTATGTCTAAGTATTTTATTGTAGCTATTGTAAAAGGGATTGCTTTCTTGATTTCTTTTTCAGGAAACTCACTCTTAGTGGATGGAAACTCTACTCATTTTTGTTGTTTATTTTGTATCCTGCAACTTTACTCAATTTTTTCTTTTTCCAGATCTTAGAGAGAAAGGTTTCAGCTATTCTCAATTCAGTATGATGTAAGCTGTGGTTCTGTCATGTATAGCCTTAGTATATTGAGGTACATTCCTTCTATACCTACTCTGTTGAAAGTTTTTATGAAGACATATTAAATTTTATGAAATACTTTTTCTGCGTCTATTGAGTGATCAATATTTTTCAGAAAAGGAGATTTGGGGATTATTTGTTACTGCAGTATATCCAGACATTTCTGAGTCAATACAGAAACGTAGCCATTTATTTTTTAAATTTCACAATATGAATTGACAACAATATATCTATTCATTTTCCAATTGGCAACTGTTTGATTATTCTTTATGTAATATAATACCTTGTACATACCTCCTCAAGAATGATGGCTTTGTGTAGAATAATATACCTAAGTAAGATTTCTAGGTTAAATGCAATGGTTAAAGTGTTCATGTTGTTGATATAAATATTCAATAGGAATTTGAAGAGATGATGCACAGGACAGAGAAGCATGAGAAATAATAATCATCACAAAACCAATATATTAATATATCTGAATAATTATTGTATTAGTCCATTCTCACATTGATATAAAGAATTACCTGAGACTATTTATAAAGAAAAGAGGTTTAATTGATGCACATTTCCACAGGCTATGCAGTAGGCATGGCTGGGGATGCTTCAGGGGGAAGGCAAGGGGAAACAAGAACATCTTACACGGCCAGCAGGAGAGAGAGAGAAAAAGCGGGGGAGGTGCTACACACCATTAAACAAACAGATCTTGTGAGAACTCTATTAGGAGATAGCACTGGGGGGATGGTGCTAATCCATTAGAAACAACTCCCATGATTCAATCACCTCCCACCAGGCCCCACCTCCAAAACTCAGAATCACAATTCAATGTGAGATTTAGTTGGGGACACAGAGCCAAACCATATCAATTATTATAGCATATTTGTTGTTCTAAGTAGTTTACCTGTGTAAAAATTTAATCTTATGGGGTAGGTGCCAATGCATTTTCCATTTTACAGGTGACTTAATTAAAGAACAAATAAATTAATTTGCTCAAGGTCACATGGCTTGTAAGTGGTAGAATGAGTAGTTGGAGGCAACTTGGAATCTAAGTTGATATCTGTTCTTTTATGGATTCACAGAGCCAGCCACGCACACAAACACACACAAATCAAGGTAAACATTCTTCAACACTAATATAAGATCTTCTAAGTAACAACCACTTCTCTTTCCCTCTCTACTCCCCCTAAAATCCCCTTTCTCATTCTGACGTAGAAAAGGAAAAAAAAAATCCCGAGGCGTCCAGGTTGTGGGTTTATCTCCAGTGATTTACATAAAATCAAAATGTATCAACTATAAAGAAAATGTATGGAATATATGTACATAAATCTGATGGTTCTCAGATTTATGAGCATTCCTATTCAGAAAATACTCATGGTTACCACCTGTTGACATCATGTTTTATTTTTCTATAGGTAGTATTAAACACTTCAGTTGTTCACAAATGTTTCTCTTCATTTTATATTTGTTTTGACTGAAACAAATTAACATTTTTATAACTTTCTCACTCTGTGAACTTGGCTGAAGCCATGGTACACAATTTTATAAAACTAAAACTGTATTTGCTTTTTGAATTATTTTACCATAATCTGTCATGTTTCAAGTTTTCACTTTTTCTTCTCATGGTCCTATAGCTGTTAACTGGAATGCTATTTTCTAAGTTTAATGAATTCAGAGGTTAATTGCCTACATGTCACTGACTAAGCAGAGTTACTTAATTGCTTTACTATTACAAAATTTGGCATTTGGTATGTAACTCCAGTTTACAAATATATACATAAATAAATTAATAACCAGTTAACTAAACAAATTGTGTCTGGAGTTGGTTCCTGCTGGTGGCTTGGTGGTCTCCCTGACTTCAAGAATGAAGCAGACCTTCCCCGGTGAGTGTTACAGCTCTTAAAGATGGCATGGACCCAAAGAGTGAGCAGTAGCAGGGTTTATTGTAAAGAGCAAAAGAACAAAGCTTCCACGGTGCGGAAGGGGAACCCAGTGGGTTGCCACTGCTGGCTGGGGAGGCCAGCTTTTATTTCCTTATTTGTCCCCACCCCTTGTTCTGTTTTTGTCCTATCAGAGTGCCCTTTTTTCAATCCTCCCTGTGATTGGCTACTTTTAGGATCCTGCGGATTGGTGCGTTTTACAGAGTGCTGATTTGTGCATTTTACAGAGTGCTGATTGGTGCGTTTTACAGAGCACTGACTGGTGCATTTTACAATCCTCTTGCTATCTACAAAGCTCTGATTGGTGTGTTTTTACAGAGCACTGATTGGTGCATTTTACAATCTCCTTCCTAGCTACAGAGCGCTGATTGGTGCATTTTACAATCCTCTTGTAAGACAGAAAAGTTCTCCAAGTCCCCACTCGACCTAGGAAGTCCAGCTGACTTTACCTCTCAAAGTTGCCCTTTTTAATGGAATAAAACCACTATTTGCTTTATTAAAAAATATGAACTGTTAATTAAGAAGCTGTTATGAAGAAGTGGCTATAATGGATCATCTTACGCTATAATGGAAGAAGACAAACTGAGAAGAAAGAAGACAGGGACAAACTTAAAGAAAAACCAGTCATGTGCCAGGCTCTTAACTAGTGCTTTAACTGTCTCCTTATTGTCCCTAATTACCATATAAAGCAGGTATTAATGACCAATTTACAAATTAAAGCGGACAAGAAAAACTGAGGCTCTGGTAGGCTAACTATAGTACCAAAAAACTCATGACATAAATGTAATAAATTATCACACTGAAGCTCATGCTGTTTTATTATCCCAAGTGGCACCAGCTGGTACAGTCCAAGGCAAGCTGTAATTTTCAAGAAAAAGGGGAAAATGGGGAGGAAAAAGGTGAAGAGGCAAGAGATCTGTCTACATATTTGTGGTGTCTGTAGCATTAAGATTTTCTAAAACTCTCATAAGCAGAATGTATGAACAAGCTGATTTTCTATTTTACTTATGAAGATAAAAGTAGGAAAATATTCTGCTAAAATTATTCACTGAATCATTGCTGTAGAGGAGAAAAATGACTCCCTAAAATCAACAGTATTTTCAATGTATATTTAGAAAGAAACCTTAGATCATAAGTTTTAGAGGCCAGAAATTGAATTGCTGGATTTGGTGTTTTGAAAAGTAGAACATCATAATTCATATAAATAAGCATTTAATGAAAGAATTCAATGAATTTTATTTCCTACTTCAAGTTTTTAGGTTTTTTCCTGGTATTTTATTTTACATATAATTATTTTGATGCAGAATTAAATGAATATATTTACATCTGTAAAATTGAAAGAGGTATTTAGGTAAAAATAATCCATGATAAATTGCTAAAAAGTTGAGAAAACCATAATCTCATCTAAATTAGAAGTAAACACCCTTCACTCCCTGCCCACTCCCCCCCCCGACACACACAAACATACACAGAAACATACACAACAAGGAAGGCTACCAAGGAACATTGATATCTATGAGTTCTCCAGAAGGAGATTAAAGGCATGGATTTAGGACACAAGTGGCCTGGGTTCACATAACATCTCCACTTACCTAAATGATTTGGGACAAGTCGAATGAACATCTTTAATAAACATATTCAGGGCTGGGGCATTGGCTCACACCTGTAATCCCATCCCCTTGGGAGGCAGGAGCCCATTCTGTGACTCAGAGGTTGTCATTTCAAGTTCATGGGAAAATATCTAAACTGTCCATTTAAAGAAATCAGAGGGAAAACAAGGAGGCCAGCTTGCCTGGCAGGAGAGATGCCTTTAATTTTTTATCTCTAGCCACCGGCCAGAGTCATTTGGGTGGGATATAATATTGGAAGCTGTGTCAGGGGTAACCTGAACCCTGCTTCTGGCATGAGAATGTTAAACCTATATATTTAAATGATATTGAGGCAACATAAAATTATGAACAGACATTACAGGTACATCTCATTAAGCAAAACAAAACAAAAAATTTACTTACATGAGTTGATGGATATATTAATTTCTTGACTGTAGTGATCATTCCACAATGTATATACATATCAAAAGATCAAGTTGTATACCTTAAATGTGTGGCTTGTGTTCTTATAAAAAGAGGAAATTTTGACCAAAGGAGAAGACAGCCATCTACAAACCAAGAACAGATCTTACCATGACAGCCTTTAGCAAGGGACCAACCCTGCCGATCCCTTGATTTCAGACATCTAGTCTCCAGAACTATGAGACAATGAACTTCTGTCGTTTAAGTTACCCAGTTGGTGGTATTCTTTACAGTTGCCCTAGAAAATTAATACAGACAAATTTGAAATCGTTGATTTACATGTATTTTTCTAAGTCCAATATCTGGGTGATCTCATTAACAATTTCTATTGACTGCTGTTTTCCCCTGTGTATAAGACATACTTTCTTGTTTCTTTGCATGTATATAATTTTTATTAAACACTGGACATTTAAAATAATATAAGCCAGTGTGGTGGTTCACGCCTATAATTCCAGCACTTTGGGAGGCTGAGGGAGGATCACTTGAGGTAAGGAGTTCAAGATTAGCCTGGCTAACATGTTGAAACCCCGTCTACTAAAAATGCAAGAATTAGGCTGGGCACGGTGGCTCATGCTTGTAATCCCAGCACTTTGAGAGGCCAAGGCAAAGGGATCACCTGAGGTCAGGAGTTGGAGACCAGCCTGGCCAACACGGCAAAACCCTGTCTCTACTAAAAATACAAACATTAACCGGGCTGGTGGCTCGTGACTGTAATCCCAGCTACTTGGGAGGCTGAAGTGGGAGAATCAGTTAAGCTTAGGAGGCAGACATTGCAGTGAGATGAGATTGCACCACTGCACTCCATCCTGGGCAACAAAATGAGACCCTGTCTCAAAAATAAATAAATACATAAATATTTAAAAAATACAAAAATTAGCCAGGTGTGGTGGTGGGTACTATAATCCTAACTACTCAAGAGGCTGAGGCATGAGAATCACTTGAACCTGGGAGGTGTAGTTTGCAGTAAGCCGAGACGGTGCCACTGCACTTCAGCCTGGGCAATGGAGCAAGACTCCAACTCAGAAAAATTATAATATAATATAATATAATATAATATAATATAATATAATATAATACTCTGAAAATTAGATTCCCTCTCCACCAAGGGTTTTTGCTGTTTTTGTTTGCTTGTTTAGTGACTTTTCTTGAACTAATTCTATAAGTTTGCATTCTTTGTTTTGTGTGGCTCCCGCAGTCTCTACTCAATTATCTTAGTACTGGGCTAATGATCGAACAGGGATTTCCTTAAATGCCTGGAACCAGTAAGTCTGCAAACTTTTACTAAGAGTCTTTGCATCACATTTTGGTGCACACTCTCTACGCTCAGGCAGCAAGTTTACAGCTCTGCTTTCACCTTCATGTGCTGCTTGTGCAGAGCTTCAAGATCAGCCAGAGGTGAGAACTGAGGACATACTCAGGTCTTTCCTGGTATTCCACGTCCCTGATGAGACGAACACTACTACACATAAATGTGACCTTCTAATTCGAGAAATATGCCAGAGCTTTTCAAAGACCCTATGGACATCTCATTTCTAGCTTTTCCTTTTTAGTTTTTTGGCCAACTTGTTATTCACTGCAACTGTTATTGCTACCTCACCAAGCAACAATGTCGAACAATTCCTCACTGTTTGTTGTTATTGTTAGTTCCTTCATTTGTACACAGATGCTCCCAGGAAAAGACTGTTAGTGAGAGGTGACAGCGTGCTGGCACTCCTCAGAGCCCTCGCCTGCTCTCGGCACCTCCCCTGCCTTGGCTCCCACTTTGGTGGCATTTGAGGAGCCCTTCGGTCCCCCACTGCACTGTGGGAGCCCCTTTCTGGGCTGGCCAAGGCCGGAGCCCACTCCCTCAGCTTGCAGGGAGGTGTGGAGGTAGAAGCACAAGCGGGAACCGGGGCTGTGTGCGGCGCTTGCGGGCCAGCTGGAGTTCCGGGTGGGCGTGGGCTTGGGCTTGGTGGGCCCCGCACTCGGAGCAGCCAGCCAGCCCTGCTGGCCCCGGGCAATGGGGGACTTAGCACCCGGGCCAGTGGCTGCGGAGGGTGTACTGAGTCCCCCAGCAGTGCTGGCCCACCGGCGCTGCGCTCGATTTCTCGCCGGGCCTTAGCTGCCTTCCCACAAGGCAGGGCTCGGGACCTGCAGCCCGCCATGCCTGAGCCTCCCACCCGCTCCATGGGCTCCTGTGCGGCCCGAGCCTCCCCGACGAGCACCACCCCCTGCTCCACGGCGCCCAGTCCCATCGACCATCCAAGGGCTGAGGAATGCGAGCACATGGCGCGGGACTGGCAGGCAGCTCCACCTGCAGCCCCGGTGTGGGATCCACCAGGTGAAGCCAGCTGGGCTCCTGAGTCTGGTGGGGATGTGGAGAGTCTTTATGTCTAGCTCAAGATTTGTAAAAACACCAGTCAGCACCCTGTGTTTAGCTCAAGGTTTGTGAGTGCACCAGTCGACACTCTGTATCTAGCTGCCCTGGTGAGGACGTGGAGAACCTTTATGTCTAGCTCAAGGATTGTAAATACACCAATCGGCACTCTGTATCTAGCTCAGGGTTTGTGAACACACCAATCAGCACTCTGTGTTTAGCTCAGGGTTTGTGAATGCACCAATTGACGCTCTGTATCTAGCTGCTCTGGTGGGGCCTTGGAGAACCTGTGTGTCCAAACTCTGTATCTAACTAATCTGAAGGGGACGTGGAGAACCCTTGTATATAGCTCAGGGATTGTAAACGCACCAATCAGCGCCCTGACAAAACAGGCCACTCGGCTCTACCAATCAGCAGGATGTGGGTGGGGCCAGATAAGAGAATAAAAGCAGGCTGCCCGAGCCAGCATTGGCGACCCACTCGGGTCCCCTTCCACACTGTGGAAGGTTTGTTCTTTTGCTCTTTGCAATAAATCTTGCTACTGCTCACTCTTTGGGTCCACGCTGCTTTTTTGAGCTGTAGCACTCACCGCGAAGATCTGCAGCTTCACTCCTGAGCCCAGCAAGCCCACGAGCCCACAGGGAGGAACGAACAACTCCAGACGCGCTGCCTTAAGAGCTGTATCACTCACCACGAGTTCATCACTCCTGAGCCAGCGAGACAACAAACCCACCAGAAGGAAGAAGCTCCAAACACATCTGAACATCAGAAGGGACAAACTCCAGACACGCCACTTTAAGAGCTGTAACACTCACCGGGAGGGTCCACGGCTTCATTCTTGAAGTCAGTGAGACCAAGAACCCACCAGTTCTGGACACATTAGCACTGGGCAGTATCTCAATGGAGTTTTCCAAGGAACCGACAGATCAAATACAATTTTCTGGAAATGTGGTTTTTGAGGTGTTCAAACCTCATTAGCCTCCACCAGTGGCTAATAGATTTTCTTGTTTTTCATCATGCTGTTGGTTTTCAAGGCTATCACAGAGCTGCAAAAAGGGAGTGGAAATAAAATGTCAAACTGCCATATAATTTGCTGTTCTTACCTAGATTCAGCTATTTTTCTTGAATAAATCGGTTCTAAATATTTTCTAGCCTTAATTTCCAGTTAATTTTAAACGTTTTGAGAAAGTTGATTTTTACAGTTTCTGTCAATGTTCTCATTGATTTGATGGGGAAAAAATCTTCAAAATTCTTTGCCATTCTCAGTTATCTCATGACCATTTAAATTTTCATTTTGCAAGCAATAAATAATATTGAACATCATTTTATGGCTAATATGGCATTCATATAACTTAACGTAATAAAGTTTCTGTTCAGATATGTTGCTTTTTTATTGGATTGTATGCTATCTTACTGATGCTTAAGTGTTTTTTATTTATACTAGATATAAGTTCCTTATTGGATATGAGATCTAGAAATATAATCAATCAGGCCAAAATTTATCTTTTCATCCTCTACCAATGTATCACAGGATAAAAGCTTTGGTAAAATGAAGTTCATAAATTATTTTCCTTATGTTTTGGGCAAAGTATCAAAAATTCATTTCCAATGTGAAAATGACACATTTTTCTCTTATGCTTTCTTCTACAAGTTTCATAAGTGTTATATTTCACATTTAAGTCTCATCCATTTTGAAATAATTTTCCATTTGGAAAAAAAACAAAAAACAAACAAAAAACCTCAAGCATTTCTCACACCATAAACAAAGTAAACTCAAAGTGATTCACGGACCTAAACTTAAAAGCTAAATTATACAACTTCTAGCCCAGAAGAACAACTTTATGACCTATGGTTCAGCATCGTGTGTACCAAAAGAAAATGATAAGCTGAAATTCATCAACATTTTCCAGTCAACCATTAACATGAAAGAATAAGCCATAGACTGTGAGAAAATGTTTGCATTGTATAAAGTTGACAAAATGCTTGTATACAAAATATAAAGAACTCTTACAACTTGAGAAAAGAAAGGAACTTTTATCTGAAGAGTGTGAATTCTTTTCAAGTATCCCAGAGAAGCATTAAAATCAGACAGCAACCCTGTCCTACTTCCCCGCTTTTCAGCTATGCATTCATCTCTTGAAACTGCTTTTGCTATTGCCACAGTAGCTGTAAAGTACCCAACCAATGCGGCACCAGGCACTATAACCCACACCCCTAGATTAACGATGTATAGCCAATCAGTAATCAATGTTATTTCTGTAAACCAATGAGAATTCTTGATAAACAACTTTGTATCAACCCACTCCTTGTCCTCAATTTTGTCCTTTAGAAACCTCCTTGTAACAAAGGCCGAACACGGCTCTTATCTAAAGATACTTGGGTGTGAGACCCTGGAAAGCTGTCCTCACTTTAGCTCAAGTAAATGCTTTAAATTTACTTTGTCCTCACTTTGGCTCAAGTAAATGCTTTAAATTATATTTTGTGCCTCAGCCTCTTCCGTTTAGGTCGACAGACTCAATGATAAGAAAGCACACTAGCTAATTTTTAAAAATTCACAAAATAGTTTACTGCACAGCAAAATAAACAAATGGAAAATAAACATATAAAAAGATACTTAACATCTTTAATTGCCAGGGAAATATAAATTAAAACCACAACCAAGTACTAGTACATATCCCCTACAATAGGAAAAATTTAAAAGGCTGATACTCTCAAACATTGGTGCACAGTATTATGTGTAAATTTAATTGAATAAAATTGATGGAAAAAAATTTTAAATAGTGTCAGAAGCATAGGTAACAGTACACAAGTTTTAATTATTATCATTCTTAATTGTGTAAAACATATCTGCTATATATCTTACTATTGATAGCTACTTATCCCAAAACAAAATAAAATCAGTGAATTTATAACATGAAGTGACTTACATCTTAAAAATTAATACCCAGTTCAAGAATGTTTTGAAATGTAACCAGTGAACTCCTGACTGGCACAAAGATTTTCAGAGTAACTCTCCACCTACTTAAAAAGAAGCCTTCATTTTTATCAAAACAAATAAACAATATTGGCTTTTCTTGTAGAATTTTGTTCATTAGTACTTTATGTATACTTGCTGCTTAAGATTGCCTACGAATGATGCAAATAAACCTTATCTCTCAAAAGAAAGTTTTTTTAAAGTCTTTTTGTTTATTCTCATAAAAGTAGAAAAAATATTTATGGTTACACTTTTGGTTTTCCTGGTATATTTTTTCTTAGTGACTCATAAGAATACTTGTCTTATGTATCTTTTCTAGAAATACAAAATAGCAAATGCCAAAATCTAAGACATGTTCGGAATCTGTACTTTTATCCATCTCTGGAACCTCTCACACTATGTATTATTTTAAACATATTTCTTTCAAACTTTTGAAATTTTTCTCTGCCCGTTTAATAGTATCTAGAGAAACAAGGCACTTTGCTGCTATTTCCTATGTACTCTACCTGTATGTTTCTTCACATTTATTATTGTTTAGGGAAATTTTGCCCAGTATTGGAGGAATTATCTAGACTTAAAATGTTGTTGAAAATAAATACATATTTATTATCATGTGTTAGATGCTTATATTTTAAAACTTATACCAATTATCATGTCATTATGAAATAATTTAATGCAAGCTACATATTTGGTAAAATGAATATAAAAGTTATTGATACTCCTGAAATCTTATTGGCTTACTAAATAGATGTTTATTTATTGTTCATATGAAATCAGACTACTGGGAAAGGGGCTAGGAGAGGAAAGAACTCTATTCACATGGGAGCCCTGGCTAACATAGGACTTTCATGGCCACCCTAGACATTGACTGCATCCAACAGGTGGAAGAAAAGACTTTTATAGGCCTGGGTAAAAAGGATCATATATCAATTTTGCTAATACTCTATTGGCAAAGTGGGCTTGGAAATCTATTTCTTGGCTTATAATGTATTCTCAGCAACAATTTAAACTACAGAATAATACTAGTCTTTGATGCAGAGCTAGTGATCTCCAGCATGTTTATACTAACTCTAGTCAAAATATAAACCAAGGCAAGGTCATCAACACTAAAAATAAATGTGAATTTATATAGTAAAATAATATCTTTCATAATTTAATTTTTGACAATGTGCTATCAGGCATTTTGATTGCCATTGTTTTTACAACTTAATATGGGTTACAAACATTTCACATTACCCGTATTAGCTCTGCCATTTTCTTGTGTTTCACAATGGGAGGAATCTATTTAAACCACCTTTCTATTTTTTGAGGGTCAACGCTAGATAATAAAATCCATAATTATATCTTGCAAAGCACATGTATACTTTACTATGCTTCAATTCAGCAGTAGTAAGTCAGTGAGTCCTGGTGGTGTTATCAACAGCTCTGGATTGTGGAGCTCTGATATCTTTATCAGCAAGCTTCCTAACTTAATGTGTTTATTATTTTTAAGTTAAATGAAAAGTGCACGAATACAGTGTTTTTCTCACAGCCCAGTGAATCATGCTGCATGTTGCCCTTGCTAAGCTTAACTCACTATGGATGACTAAATAAGCTGATTACAAACATCTTAATTAAGGATTATTATCACATCAAAGCAGAATTTTAATGTTTACAGAGGAATAGTTTGCCGAACATTGATTTTTGTACTCATTCTAAATCATTGTGACATCTGTAATTACTCAATGCACTAATCCTCATAAGCGTAGCCAAAATCCTATCTTTCAATCTGTTTATTGCATACTAACAATACCCCTCACCTCTAACACATACATTATTCACATAAAAGTTATATCTATAGCCACAGTTATACAGAGATATTTAACCCACAGAAAGTTCCAGAAAAAAAAAGCAATCCAAGAATGCCAGCTATAACCTGGCCTACACCCAAATATAATCTCTTACCTTGATCACCCAACATTGCCCGAAGTGTTGAGTGACTGTAGGCCAATGGTTTTCAAGCTCAGATACCTATAGAAATGAAGTCTGTATTAGTCTGTTCTCATGCTGCTAATAAAGACATACCTAAAACTGGGTAATTTATAAAGGAAAGAGGTTTAATTGACTCACAATTCCACATGGTTGGGGAGGCCTCATCTTACATGGTGGAGGCCAACATCTTACATGGTGACAGGAGAGAGAACTTGTGCAGCGAACTCCCATTTATAAAACCATCAGATCTCGTGAGATGTATTCACTACCGGGAGAACAGTATGGGGGAAACCACCTCCATGATTCAATTATCTCCACCTGGCCCCACCCTTGACACATGGGGATTATTACAATTCAGGGTGAGATTTGGGAGAAGACACAGCCAAACCATATCAATGTCTTTCATGAGGACCCTAAAAAATGGGGAAGCATGAGTAGACAGACCCCCTGATTCTATCAAACTGACAAAGAGCCTTTCAAGAGATTGTATCATTTTATATTTCTGTCACGTGAGTTTCAGTGACTCCACTTTCTTGCCTGCACTAAGTATTGTCAGCACTTTTTCCTTAGTCAATCTATTCTCTATAACGATATAACATTGTGGTTTTAATGTAAATTTCCCTAATGACTAATGACTTGTGGAACACATTTTTGCCATCAGTATATCTTCTTTCATTTTATTCAAATATTTTGTCCAATTTAAAAATATTTTGTCTGCTCCAAACCATTTTTATCCTTTCGATGTTCGCCACTTACTCCTGGTAGTCCCCATAAGTCTACTCATAAGCTGCTGATTCTCATTCTAAGGTATCCCTGTCAACCTAGGAGAAGTAAATGTCAGCATCCAGGTCTTCTAGAGAAAACCTGCAGGCCATTTGATCTCAATAATGAGCTCTTAGTGTGGTTGATAGGCTGCAACAGTAAGCAGTGCCTGAGCAAAATGACTCAGAATTTTACATTTTCCAACAGGGAGCAAGGGTAAGATGATCTTTTTCCTTTTCCTGCTTCATAAAATTTTGAATTGCTAGTTTCCGTGGGTGTGTGTGCCGATAGACCACTGACTATAGGGATGGAGAGCCATCAGATACAAGGTAAACAACAGCAGAGGAACCACCGGCCTCAACAGCACACTATTTTTTTCAAGGACCCCATGTTAGGGTGCTCCTATGCTAGTTCCATGCAACTCTTGGTACTTCCAGGCAACCTGTGAGCAGTCTGCTGTTGCTACACTACAACAGGCAACAAGAAATTCGAATTTGATTCAGATATGCTTGGCTATTTGGGGCACAGCCCACTCAGCTGATTGGGGGGTATCATAAGGTCCAAGGGGGTTAGCCCCTTTTCTCTCCTTTTTGGGAAGCTTTTGAAGAATGAAGTTGTCAATATGGGACATTCACTTCTGGAGGCTTAGGAACCAGTGACTAAGAGAGGAGGCAGACACGTGCTTAGGTTGTAGAAACTCAAGGAGAACACAGTTTATGAGATCCACAATTTAGGATTGGAAATGATGGCAAAATGTGAAACCATGCACAGTGGCAGTGGTTCAAGCACAAGCTTACCAGCAGGCAGCAGTGCCTCCCAGGCTGTCTCCACCTCTCAGTAAATCCAGACACCATCTAGTGGTATTTCTCTTTCATCTGAGGCCAAAACACCCTGTTTGCCTCACCAGTTGTTTTAACCATATTATCTTGGGTGAGGTATGAGAAGACTGGATGCAGATGAAGAGAAATAAGCCAGAAAGATGTTTGCAGTTTCATTATACTCATAAGCTTCTTAGGGAGACCACAGTATGCCATGTAGGGCCACTCAGGGGAAGCACTGGGGTCAGCCAAGATGAGGCGACCTATGGGCAAGCACCTTTTTTGTGGTTTCCACAGGAAGGCATGGGTGAGGCAGGGTAAGCAGGCCTAGAATTGGCTGTTGTGAATAATTCCAGGGGACTCTGGGGTCTACAGCAGTTTCTAGGTGTCTGGTACCAAACCCTAGGTGATTAGTGCCAATGTATAGTGGCCCAGAGTGTAAGAGACCAATACGGAAAGTGGCTGGGAATGTGGCCTTTATCAGCACAGGCAAAAAGAGGAACTGACTGGCATACAACTAGGGCCTCAAAACTGAGTCAAGATAAACACACACACACACACACACACACACACAACTACATCACAATCATACAAAAACATTTGTACTTGGAAATTTATAGCTATAAATGTTTAGATTAAGAAAGAAGAAAACCCTGAAATAAATAGCCTAACATCTTAAGCCAGTGGAAAAATAAGCTCAAACCAAACTTAAGCAAGTGGAAAGAAGAAAGTAATAAAGTATACAGCAAACATTAATGAAACAGATAATTTTTTTAAAAAAATAGAGAAAATCAATAAACCAAACTCATTCTTTAGAAAGATTGAAACAACTAAATTGTTTTAGCTAGATCAACCATAAAAAAGACAAGACTCAAATTATTAGCATCAGAGATAAAAAAGGGAACATTACTACCAATTTTACAGAAATAAAAAGAACTATAAAGGAATGTGATTAATAATTATATGCCAAACTAATTAGGTAATCTAGATAAAATTAACAAATTCAGAGAAATACACGAACTTCAAAACTATCTCAAGAAGAAATGGACAATCTGAATAGACTTCTAACAAATGATGAGATTGAATTAGTAAACAAAATGCTACACACAAGGTAAAACCCAGGCCAACATGATTACAATGGTGTGTTCTAACAAGAAAGAATTCATACATATTCTTATAAACACTTTAAAAAACTAGAAAAGGAGAGAGCACTTCCTAACTTTTTTGATAGATCTAGCATTACCCTAATGACAGAACTAGACACAGACGTAGTAGAAAAGTAAACTACAGATCAATCTTTCTTACAAATAAAAACGCAAAAATCCTCAACAAAAATGTAGCAAGCTGAGCCAAGTGACATACAAAAGGAATTATACACCATTGACAAGTAGTATTTATCCCAGGAATGAACAATGTGTGGAAATTAATGAATACGGTGCATCAGACAAATAGAATAGAAACCAAAAATTGCGTGATCATCTTAGTAAGTGCAGAAAAACCATTTTAAAAAATCCACCACCCTTTCATGAAAAATATAATCAAAAAACTAACAGTAGATGGAAAAGTCACAAACCTAATAACGAGAATCTAAAAAACCTACAGCTAACATCATACTTAATGGTAAATGACTGGATGTTTTTCCCTTAATATTAGGAACAATAAAAGAGTGTCCACTCTCACCACATCAGTTAAACAGTGTGCTGTAGGTCCTGTGTAGAAAAATTGGTAATTGGAAGAAAGAAACGAAAGAAAGAAAAGAAAGAAGGGAGGAAGAAAGGAAGAAAGAGAGAAAGAGAGAGACAAAGAGAGAAAGAAAGAAAGAGAAAGAAAAGAAACAAAGAGAAAGGAAAGAAAGGAGGGAGGCAGGGAAAGAAAGAGGGAGGGAGGGAGGAAAGAAGGAAGGAAAGAAGGAAGCAAGCAAGCAAGCATCAGAATGGAAAGGAAGAAGTTTATCCTTATTTGCAGGTGACAAATACTGAACATAGAAAATAGTTAATGAATTTATCAGAAAATTATTCAAACTAAAAAGGCATTCAGCAAGGCAAAAGTTTAACATACAAAAATCAACCCTTCCTATACACCTGAATAATCCAAAAATAAAATTAAAAAAAAAGTTCCATTTACAATGACATCTGCTATGTTATTTGAATGTGCCCCCTAAATTCATGTGTTGGAAACTTAATCCCCAATGCAACAGTCTTGGGAGGTGGAACCTAATAGGAAGTGATTGGGTCATAAGAACAAAACCCTCATGAATGGATTAATGTCATTATTCCCAGAGAGGTTTATTTTTTGTGAAAGTGGGTTGTAATAAAAGGGAGTACACCACTCATGCCTTCTCTCTCACATGCTCATTTTTACCTTCTCACCTTCCACCATGAGATGACCCTCACCAGATGCCAGTGCTGTGCTTTTAGACTCCCAAGCCTCTAGAACTGTGAGAAATTAATTCATTTTTAAAATAAATTACCCAGTCTGTGGTATTCTGTTATAGTATCAGAAAATGAACAAATATATCATCAAAAAGAATAAAGTACATAAAGATAAATGTATGAAAAAAGTGCAAAAATTATACTTTCAAAACTACAAAATATTACTGAAATAAATTACCAAAGATTTAAATAAATAGAAATATATTTTATATTTATGTATCAGAAGACTTAATATGGTTCAGCTATTCAGATACAATACTCCCCAAATTGATCTACAGATTCAGTGCAATTCCTATCAAAATCCCAGCTAACTTCATAGTAATTGGCAAGGTGATTAGAAAAATCATATGGAATTCCAAGGGACTCAGAACAGTCATAAAGCCTACATATGGTGGAATATTATTAGGTAATGAAAAAGAATGATGTACTTATACATACTATAACACAGATGAATGACAAAAAATCTTATGCTAAATGAAAGAAGCAAAACAAAAAGACCACATATCGTATGATTTTATTTATGTGAACTTTCCCCAGAAGACAAATCTATACGTAGAAAAACTGAATTGAGAAATATTTTAGGATAATGAAAATACTCTAAAATTGGATTATGATGTTGGTTTCATAATTCTAAATTTTCTGGAAAAAAATAAATTGGATAATATTTAAATTATAACTCAAAAAATTCTTAAAATATAAATTCTAAAAACATAAAAATAGTTTTTTTCTCTTCCTTTATTGCATAGCCTAGGACATCCTGTATAACAATCTTGATTAGAAGTGGTGAGATTGGACATCCTTGACTTTTTCCTGATCTTAGTGGTGATGAATTCATTTATTTTATGATTAAGTATTCTTTTACTGTTAGCTTTCCATTCATGCCCTTGATCAAGTTGAGTAAGTTAATTTCTATGCTTAATTTGATGATAGCATTTTTTCCTAATCAAGAACAGCAATTTTGATTTTGATACTGAATTTTGGAAAATATTCTTTAGTTCATATTAAGATGATCAAATTAATTATCTTTATTTTTAAATTTCAGTCTATCAATATTGATAAGAATATTGCTTGTATTACTTGTTTTTCAAATGTCAAACCAAGGATAAAAGCCACTTAATGATGATGCATTATACCTTTTATAATTGTTGGATTTGATTTGACATAATTTTAAAAGTATTTGTATATTTTCACAAGGAACACTGAAGTGTATATTTCTTTCATTACATTGTTTTTATCTGATATTCATATCAGGGTAATTCCAACCTCACAGTTGGAATGTATTTTTCTGATGGAAATGGTATTGCTTCTTCATATTGATTCTTCCTTAAACATTTGGTGGAATTAACCAAGGGAGCCCACCTGAGGCTAAAACTTTCTGTCTAAAAGATTTTAAATTAAAGATTGAAATTCATTACTAAATATAGTGCTACCCATATTACCTATATTTTCTTGAGCTTTGCTACTTAGTGTCTTCCCAGGAATTTATCCATCTCATAAAGTTTTTAATAATCTCTATAAAATAAATGCTACCCTTGCCATTCTTGATAGCAGTAATTTGTGCCTCCTCCCTTCTCATTTTCTCCCACTTTTAAAATTGTTTCATGCAATAGGGTAAATCGCTTTTTCTGTTACTTCACTTGGACAGAGGCAGAAGACTCCTTAGCACATATTTTTAAATTGTGACAGATGATCCATATTAACATGTTAAAGAGGACAAAGAGCTTATTTTAAACAGCAAAGCTCACAACAATGTCCCAAACACTCCTAATATCCAGTCCCCATCAAGGAAGAAAAATTATTATTTTTTAAAAAATTGTTTTACCCATAAATATATACTTTCAACTTCATCTGGCGTATATATCTGAGAATATATGAACACATATACATCTATATAAAACATTAATTTCTGTTCCATGTTTTCTTTTCTTTGTGTACTATCAACTATCAATTGACTTTCATTTGTGATACAATATAACTTAGGTCACTTATACTATCCTCTCTTTCCCCTGACCCTTATCCTCAAAATATTTGTATTTTGAAATATACATTCCCATATGTTTGACTGTGAATGTGAATATGTACTTACATTTGGAAATACATATTATATTGATTAGCTCTATAAGTTTAAATAATATCTATATTCCTATATTTATTAAGTTTAATTATTTATATACACACACACACACATATAAATATCTGCATTATTCCTTAACTTTTTCTCCACTGGTTCTGCTTCTCAACGTCCAACATATAAAATTTTACTTTTTTATTGAAGAGTGTTAAAACAAGTATTTACTCTACTATCACAACCAAGTCAGGTGGGTTACTATAAAGTGTGTTCTAATAAATTATGTCTTTCTTAATATAGTTCTTTATGTAATGCATTTAAGAACTCCTTAGTAGAACAGAATTTTTATTTATACATTTCTTTATGGCTTTAATTCTACAAGCCCTAAACTAATAGAAGAACAGTATCCCGGCATCGAGGTTAAGTACATATTCTGTTCCTGTCACTTTTAAATATTCCTCATATTTGGAAACTAACTATATAATATTATTTTTCCCTAGCATTTTTAAATGCTCTTATATACTTATTGGGCAAAAGACCAAGGTGAATTTGTTATTGTCTCTGGCTTTTCTGCTACTCAATATTATTGTGTACTGTATAGTGTATCAGTCACAGAAAACAGATGACATATTTAATTTGTGATACTTCGAGATGTGTTTATTTACAATGTTACAAGTAGTGCATGTATGGAGATGCAAAGTAGAGTGTGATAACACAGCATAATGACAGCAGAACCCTCACTATTTCTGGGCCTACGAGAACAATGGCAGAGAATGACTACTGGAACCCAGAAGGAGATCTGTTTGTAGAGTAGGCCAAATTGAGAGCAATATTGAACTTTGATTGTGGGCACAGCTAGCCTGGTGCAATTTTGCTGGGAGAAAGCCAATAGAAGGGATAAGTTTACCTTACTATCCTACGTATATCAAATCCCCTCACTCTCTCAGCTGAATCCAACCCAAAGCTAGCAGGCAAAGTAGCTAATTGTTGGAATTCATACGGGTCATCTTTGTGAGGCTAACAGTAAGGTGAAAAAGGATGAGGTATTGATCTAGAGGAGAAAATAGAGTTATATGGTTAAAAAAAAAAAAAAAATCTCATTTTTTCCTCCCATTTTCAGAGTTTGTCTTCCCTTCTCCAATTTTGACTAGTCGGTATAAACCAAAAGGTACCTGAGACAGATCTCAATCAACTTGGAAGTTTACTTTGCCAAGGTTAAGTATCATGATCCATGACACAGCCTCAGGAGGTCCTGAGAACGCTTGCCCACAGTGGTTGGGTTCTAGCTTGGTTTTATGCATTTTAGGAAGACGGAAGTTACAGGCAAAGAAATAAACCAATACATGTAAGGTATACATTCATTTAGCCCAGAAAGACAACACGAAAAAACAAGGACCTTACAGGTTGTAGGTGGATGCAAGGATTTTCTGATCCAAGGCAATTGGTTGAAAGAGTTGTTATTATCTAAGGACATAGAATCAATAGAAAGGAGTGTCTGGCTTAAGATAAGGGATTATGAGGACCAAGGTTCTTATTACATAGATGAATGCTCATAGGTGGGAGCCCTTAGAGGAAATAGATGGCAACATATTTCCTATTCAGACCTTTAAAAGATGTTAGACTCACAGCTAATCTTTTCAGCATCACAAAAAGACCTGGAAAAGGAAGGGGGTTTTCTAAAGAATATAAATTTCCCCCACAAAAGACAGCTTTGAAGGGCCATTTCAAAATATGTCAAAGAAATATATTTTGGGGTAAAATACTTCAATTTATTTCAAGGCTTGCTAGCTGTCATGTGATACTACACTAGAGTCACATAGGAATTTATCTTATTGCTACAAAGAGTCTGTTTTGTTAGACTTAAGATCTCTGTTTTAATGTTAATCAGTTGTATCTGAATTCCAAAGGAAGAAGAGGGCAGTGAGGTGTGTCTAACCCCACAACTCCCTATCACGTCCCGAACTGGTTTTTCAGGTTCCTTGCAATCTCCTTGGCCAAGAGGAGGGTTCTATTCACTAGGCCTAGGGGCTTAGAATTTTATTCTTGGTTTACATTTGTTTCTAGGCCTATTTTGCGACTCCCATACATTATTTCATCGCTTTCATTATTCCTCTGTTCCTCATTTTTCTGGATCTTGTATCTCTCTTTTACTTAATGTATATCTTCAATTACTTAATGAAAAATAAAATCTTTATTCTGGGCGCATAATTGTTTAATAGTTTAGCTAGATACAAGGTACAAGCTAAATTTATGTATTTAAAATTTTGATTTATCAAATGTTTAGAAATAAGATCTAATGCCTGTCCCTTTTAAGTGACATGCAGTCAATGTTTGTTATTTGCAGTAGTTACAGCCTATGAAGTTACTGTAAACACTAAATTAGTGACTATGGAAAAGTTGCAACTAGAAGAAATACAAGGTTAGGTTTCTGTGAGCTTCTGGTCACAAAATTTTCATCAATCAATACATAACCTTTTTAAAATGTGTGTTTTTATTTAAAGACACCTTATTTAATATATATTGTTAAGTCATTAACATCACACTCATGGCCAAGAGCACTATAACTCATTCCTTACCTAAATATGCATATTTTCCCATAAGGCACATCACTGAATTCTTACACTTAGGCACACTAGGCAGTACCTCAGCACTATGCCTGAGAGCCATTTTAAACAGCGTAATCACCAATAAAAAGCATGCACATTTGAAAATTGTGACATTAAATAGACTGAGCAAAGGACGCTCATTTATAGTATGAGAGACCAAACAAGATGGCAGTGTATCACCTTTTTCATCTGAGCTGGAAATGTGTGCATCGTGACTCAGATTTTTTTGCTACTCTGTGCATGGCCATGAATAGCCAGGAAAATACCATGAGTATTCATTTGGGGGTTACAAATAAGTTTCAGTGAATAGGTTATTTTGAAAATATGGAATTCATTAATAATGAGGGCTGCCTGCCTGTACATATTATTCCTGCAAACATTTACAATGTTATTTTAATATGATTTTCTTCACTTCTATGAGGGTGTGCATTTATTAAAGTTCTTTCAACTCCATCCTTTTCATCATCTGTCACTTTTTAATACAACTCAATTGTTGGAAACATGGGCCTTCACTTAAAGAAAATTATCTTCTGTTATTACTTTTACAATTTGTTTACACGCGTATTCTCATTCTCTTTCTAGAATTCTTCTTAGAGAGATGCGGACAATATCAGATATGTCTTATTTTTCCTTCTGTTGTTATTACTTGTTTTGAATTGTGGTCTGAGCTTTCACTGGCTTTGTATTCCA
The DNA here is from genome assembly GCF_029281585.2 of Gorilla gorilla gorilla. Taxonomy (NCBI): domain Eukaryota; kingdom Metazoa; phylum Chordata; class Mammalia; order Primates; family Hominidae; genus Gorilla; species Gorilla gorilla. The sequence continues at coordinate 93,632,648 of NC_073232.2, read as the reverse complement.
GTACTAACATTGAATTTTAGAAGTTTGAAGCTCATCTTTGTTGCTTCTATCTGCCTGTCCCTACCACTCTGAGATGAGAGCTTCTCAGATGTACTTATCAGTAGATCTATGTCCACATAGCCTCAGCCCAGTATTTTCTAGTCTATTTTATAATTTCTGTCCTTTAGAAATTACTTTGAAATCTCATTCACCAATATTAGCCATATTCTTCTTATTTTTATTATACATGCATTTTTGAATCTCTATTGTTTCATTAGGATGATAACTCAGCAAAAGCAACCCTTATATTTTTTACAGTTCAATATTTGTAACATGTTATACTATTGCTAGCCAACCTAAAGTATTACATAATACTCAGTGTAAGAGAAGGAATAATAAAAGACTCATGTACAAAATAAAGTGTCTCCCTCTGTCTTAAATCACTTTTGCTTTGCTATAACAAAATATCTGAGACTGGGTAACTTGTATGAAACAGAGATTTATTTCTTACAGTTCTGGAAACTGGGAAATCCAAGGTTGAGTGGCCTGTATCATCATCATCATCTTTCTGCATCATCCTATGATGAAAGGTGGAAGGACAAGAGGGCACACCAGAAAAAGTGAGAGCAAATAAGAGAGAGAAAGAGAAAGAGAGAGAAGAGAGGAAGGGCAGCAAACCCATCCTGTTGTCAGGAACCCATTATGGCTATAACTAATCTACCCTTGTGATAACAACATTAATCCATCCATGAGGGCAAAGACCTCATGACCTAATCACCTTTTAAAGATCCTGGCTCTCAACACTGTTGCATTGGAGATTAAGTTTCCAACACACGAACTTTGGAGAACACGTTCAAACCATAGCACCCTGACTCTACCAAAAAGGAAATTTAAGCCCAGGGAGAGGGAACTAAGGCAGAGTGAAGATACACTGATACAGTGAAAGTTAAGTTGAGTTTAAACGTGTGAATGTGTTTATTTGCCCTCAAATTTGTTCTCTTGGAAAACTGAACTATCCAGAGGCCAACTAGAGAACAGCCCAACCTTAAGAGTTTCTTATTATAAATGGTATACAAGAGAACTGTTCCAACATCAGTTTGTAAACCTGAAAATTAAAGGAGAAAGAAAATAAATCACTCAGAGTTATAGCTCTGGAGACCACAGTATGCTTAAAACACAGGCATGTCAGCTGCGTAGTGTGTTTTTAATACCTAACCACATCCTGTGAATACTTTGATGCTTTTATTACTGCCTCATTCCCAAGAAGTTCTTCAATTGATGCTATAAATACACAAGACTTAATACACTAAAAATTAAGTCTGGTACAAACAATTGCCAGTAAACTGAAAGTTAATTCAGAAACGAATGTTACTCACTCCTGAAGGCATTATGGACTAGATATTCCACCAAAAAGGAGACAGGCTTACTCTTGAGAAACCATGCAAAAAAGAAAGATTCCCACTGATGACCTCAAATTTGTTTCTTTATTTTGCTCAGTAATTCTCACCCCTGGAAACTAATTTTTAGAGCTATTCATCTTTTCCCTTACTGTATTTTATTATTAAATTAGTAGAGGTTTACCTTTAGAAAATAAAGGGGAATTTGGATAATTATAAAGTCTAATATTCAGAGATTATTCTGTTAATATTTTAGAATGCATGCCTTTAGACTTATGGAATTATATATAGATACAGATATATGCAGGTGATCCTTCCGTATAAACCATATCATAAATTTTTCCACTAAAAATATACTATGAGAAAATCGAAACTCTATACACTGTTAATGTGTATAATGGGTAGAGCCATTATAGAAAACAGTACAGAATTTCTTAAAAACAAACAAACAACCTTGTGACCCAGCAATCCCTCTGTTGGTTATAAACCAAAAGGAAATGAAATCAGCACCTCATAGATATTTTCTATGCTTTTAGGTTCATTGCAGCATTATTCCCAATAGACAAGATATGGAAACAACCTAAGTGACTATAAATAGATGAATGGACAAATAAATTGTGATATAGATTTATATATATATATATACACACACACACAATGAAATATTCTTCAGCCTTTTAAAAGGAGGCACTGTCATTTGTGATAACATGTATGAACCCAGGATGATAACATGCCAAATTAAAAAAAGAAAAATACTGTATGATCTCACTTATATGCAGAATCTAAAAAATAAAATTTAAGACTAATAAATAGAAACAGAGTAAAACAATGGTTACCAGGGGAAAGAGGGAAAGGAAATGAGAAGTAGGTCAAAGGGTACACATTTGCAGTTAGGTTGGATGAATAAATCTAGTGATCTTATATACAGCATAAAGATTATATTTAATAATGATGTACTGTATACCAAAAATATGGTAAAAGAGTAGATTTTAGTTGCTCTTGCCACACACACAATAAAACATAACTATGGAAGATGATGACTATGGAAATTTGTTTGACCTTATTAATTATTTCACTGTGTGTGTGTATCAAAATATATTGAACACAGATAAAATAAAAATAAATTTAAAGAGGCATATAAAAATATATATGTATACTATGAAAATATTTCTATATCAAAAAGTTTACAGAATCATTTATAAGAGCAGACCATTTCCTTATATTAGTATTTAGATAATTTATAACTAGTGCTTATAGATATGATATACCCCTTTTGAAACAACAGTGTAACATCCTACACTCTACCAAGTTCTCAATTCCTAGAAGAGCAATTGTTAAATCAAAGGAAACATGCATCTAGAATTGCCATTAAAAAATCAGTGTGCCGGCCGGGTGTGGTGGCTCATGCATATAATTCCAGCACTTTGGGAGGCCAAGGCGGGTGGATCACCTGAGGTCAGGAGTTCGAGACCAGCCTGGCCAACATGGTGAAACCCTGTCTCTACAAAAAGTACAAAAATTAGTCAGTCATGGTTGTGTGCACCTGTAATTCCAGCTACTTGGGAGGCTGAGGCAGGAGAATTGCTTGAACCTGGGAGATGGAGGTTGCGGTGAGCTGAGATTGTGCCATTGCACTCCAGCCTGGGCAACAAGAGCGAAAAACTGTCAAAAAAAATAATCAGTGTGCCAATATTCACTGCACCAATAATGTAAAAGAAAGACCTTCAGAAATGCTGTGCAGGTTACTGACTCAACAGCCATTTATGAAAGAAATCTGGATTTATTTGTATTTTACATTTGTTGGTGTGTTACATAGTCTTATTTTTAGTGTTGAAATAACTATACTTAGACTTCTTGTTTTTGATCTTTCAATGAAAGTATTAGTGGGAAGAGTGGTAATTGCTAAGAGCATCTCTGGGTTCAGGAAAGTACTGAGCCGAAGAAAACATTTCACTCCCCAGATATGTAGTACTTTATAGCTCTGTTCTTCTTTAAATGTTCGGTAGAATTTAATAGTGAAGCCATCAGGTCCTGGAGTATTCTTGAAGGGAGCTTTCTTATTACAGCTTTGATATTTGTTACTTATTGTTGGTCTATTCAGGTTTGGGATTTCTTCATGGTTAAATCTTGGTAGGTTTTACACATCTAGAAATTTATTCACTTATTCTAAGTTTCTTTTTCTTTTTCTTTTTTTTTTTTTTTGAGATGGAGTCTCACTCTGTCACCCAGGCTGGAGCCGTAGTGTAATCTTGGCTCACTGCAGACCTCCTGGGCCCAAGTGATCCTTCTACCTTAGCCTCCTGAGTAGCAAGGACCACAGACATGCACCTTCATGCCCAGCTGATTTTTATTTGTATTATTTTTTGTAGAGACAGAAGTCTCCCAATATTGCTCAGGCTAGTTTCAAACTCCTGGACTCAAGCAATCTTCATGCCTTGGCCTCCCAAAGTGTTGAAATTATAGTCATTAGCCACCATGCTTGGCTGCATAATCGTCTTTAATGATCCTTTACATTTCTATGGTTCAGTTGTAATGTCTCCTTTTTCGTCCCTGATTTTATTTATTTGAGTGTTTAATCTTGTTTCCTTCATCTGGATAAAGGTTTGTTGATTTTGTTTATCTTTTCAAAACGTAACTTTTGTTTCATTGATTTTTTGTGTTTTTTTAAGTCTCAATTTCATTTATTTCTGCTCTGATCTTTTTTATTTCTCTTCTACTATAATTCTTTATAAATTACCCAGTCTTGCAGTCTTGGGTATTTCCTTATAACAATGTGAGAACAGGCTAATACAAGATGACATGGTAAAAATGTCATGGGCTTTTGAAGGATAGGAACCATGTGCATTCATAGCAGAACAAGAAATCATGTCAGTGTATATAATTAAAGAGAGCTGTAAAGTTAAAAAAATGTAGGCAGATTATTCTGGAGGAAACATTTTAAAAAGCCATCCTTAGAGGACCCATGTTCTGGTCCCTCAACTGCTTCTGAAGGCTCTTCTCACCTAAAAAAAGATACATTGTACAGTCTTTTAATCAAACTACAGCATCATAGATGGAAACCAGAAGCCTGCCATTATCTTTTTTTTTTTTTTTTTTTTTTTTTTGAGACTGAATTTCGCTCTTGTTGCCCAGGCTGGAGTGCAATGGCGCGATCTAGGCTCACCGCAAGCTCCGCCTCCCAGGTTCAAGCAATTCTCCTGCCTCAGCCTCCCAAGTAGCTGGGATTACAGGCATGCACCACCACACCGGGCTAATATTTTTTTTTTTTTTTTTTTTGTATTTTTAGTAGAGATGGGGTTTCTCCATGTTGAGGCTGGTCTCCAACTCCTGACCTCAGGTGATCCGCCCACCTTGGCCTCCCGAAGGGCTGGGATTACAGGCGTGAGCCACCATGCCCGGCCCATTATCTATTGTTTTTAACAGCTGAAACAGGTATTCTGATGATGCTACTGTGCTGTGTAGTTACCATGAACACATTATTGTTTCACTCTATTAATGGTATGACATTATTTTTCTACTGTTAAGCGCTTATTGGTGAATAAGTGTAAGAAAATTATTGCTTATCAGCAGCATAAAAATTATATAAGGTCAGGAATAATGGCGATGCCAGACAACCACAGATTGTCCGCATGGGTAACTGATATAGTGACACTTTTGCTTTCTGACTGTTCAGCGTACACAAATTTTGTTTCATGTAAAAAAGTACTTAAAAATATTGTATAAAATTACTTTCAGACTATATGTATAAGGTATATATAAAACATAAATTTTGTGTTTAGATTTGGGTCCCATTTTCAAGATATCTCATTATGTACAGCTGACCTCTGCATCCAAGGGTTCCACATCTGCAAATTCCACCAATATTGGAAATATTAAACATTTGAAAACAATGAAGGATTGTGTTTGTATTAAGATATACAGACGTTTTTTGGTCCTTATTCCCAAACAATAAAACTATTTATGTAACATTTACATTGTATTAGATATTATAAGTAATCTAGAGATAATTTAAAGTAGATAAGAGCATGTGCATAGGTTATAAACAAATACTGTATCATTTTATATAAGGAACTTGAAAGTCCTTGGATTTTGGTATTTGTGGGAGGATTTAAACCCAATTTTTCACAGATACAAAGGAACAACTGTATGTGCAAACATTTATAAACCTGAAATCCAAAATACTTCTTATTTCAAGCATTTTGGATGAGGGATATTCAGGCTGTATTCTTTCTACTTCTATCTTCTGGAAGAGAGTGTAGGTAATTGGTATAATTTCTTTCTTAAGTGTTTGACAGAATTCACCAGTGAACTTACTGGAGCTTGGCGCTTTTTCTTTTGCAAGGTTATTAATTATTGATTCAAATACTTCAATGGATGTAGGCCTAGTCAGATTACGTATTTCTTCTTTTATGAGTTTTTGAAGGTTGTGCTTTTCAAGTAATTGGCCTTTTTCATTTAAATTATCAAATTTGAGAGCATCAATTTATTCATATATTTCTTTATTATTTGTTTAATGTTCATGGAATCTATGGTGATGTTCCTTCTTTAATTTTGACATTAGCAATTGTCTTTTGTCTTTTATTGTTATTTAGTGTGACTAAAGGCTTACTGATCTTTTCAAACAACCACTTTCAGTTTTGTTGATGTTCTCCATTGATTTCCTGCTTTTAATTTTATTGATTTTTGTTCTAGTTTTTATTTTTCTTTTCCACTTTTGATTTAATTGGCTTTCCTTTTTCTAGTTTTTTAGGGTGGAAGATCATTGATTGATTTTAGATATTCTTATTTCCAGAAATATGCATTTCATGCTATAAATTTCCCTTGAAGCACTCATTTTGCTGCATCCCACAAATTGTGGTAAGTTTTATTTTCATTTTTATTTAGTTCTAAATATTTGAACATTTCTCTTGAGATTCTTTTTTGACCCCTGTGTTATTTAGATGTGTGTTATTTAATATCCAAGCATTTTTGGATATTCTAACTGTCTTAATCCATGTAAGCTGCCCTAACACAATACCATAGATTGAGTGGCTTGTAAACAATATTTATTTTTCACGGTTCTGGAGTTTGGAAAATCCAAGATCAAGGAGCTGGCAGATTCAACATCTGGTGAGAACTAGCTTTCTGGTTTATAAACAGTCATGTTTTTGCTATATTCTCACATGCAGAAAGGTCAAGGGACTTCTCTGTGTCTCTTTTACAAGGACACTAATCCTATTTGATGGCTCTGCCCTCATGACCCAATCACTTCCCAAAATCTCCACTTTCTAATATCATCACATTAGATGTTAGAATTCAACATGTAAATCTTCAGGGAACACAAGCATTTTGTCTAAAGCATCACCTGTCTTTCTGTTATTGATTTCTGGTTTAATTGTTTCTGTTGTTTCAGAGAAGACGTTATATGACTTCTACTCTTTTACTTTTGTTGGGGTAAATGGCCTGGCATGTGGTCTATCTCGGTGGACATTTCATGAGAACTTGAGAAAAATTTGTAATCTGCTGTTGTTAGATGAAATAGTCTATAGATGTCAATTATATTCAGTTAATTGGGGGTACCACTAAGTTAAACTATGTCCTTATGATTTTCTCCTGCAGTCCGTCCATTTCTGATAGAGGGGTATTAAAATCTCCAGCTGTAATAGTGGCTTCATCTATATTTTCTTGTGGTTCTATCAGTTTTTGCCTCACGTATTTTGAAGCTTTATTTTTAGGTGAATGAACATTAAGAATTACTATGTCATCTTGGAGTGTTGACTCCCTTATCATGAAGTAATGTTCCTTTTTAGTCCTCAAAACTTTTCTTGCAGTGAAGTCTACTCTGTCTGAAATTAATATAGCTACCTCCTTCTTTTTAAATTAGTGTTTGCATGGTACATATTCTATTACTTTTAGGCTATATGTATCTTTATATTTAAAATCAGTTTTTTCTAGACATTGGAAAGTTGGAATTTGTTTTTGGATCCACTCTGACAAGCTCTGTCTTTTAATTGCTGTATTTAGACCATTGACACTTGAAGTTATTGTTGATAAATTAATATCTACCATATTGGAGACTGTATTTCTATTTGTTGTTTGGTCCTCTTTTGGCCTTCCACACTTTTTCTGACTTTTGTGGTTTGAATCAAACATTTTATATCATTTCATTTTCTGGTATACCAATTATACTTTTTTTTTTTTTTACTTTCTTTAGTGATTGTCCTAGAGTTTGTAACATTTATAACTAATCCAAATCCACTTTCAAATAACACTATACCACTTCATTGGTAGTATGAGTACCTTATATTAACAAAACAATTCCCTCCATTCCTTGTATCATTGTTGTCATTCACTTCACTTGTACATAAGCATACTTAAATACATCGTTGCTATTAATATTTTGAACAAACTATTTTATTTTAGATCAATCAAGAATAAGAAAAATAAAATGCTTTATTAACCTTCACTAATTGTTTTTCCAATGCTCTTTCTTTACGTAAATCCAGGTTTCTGACCTGTATCATTTTTCTTCTCTCCAAAGAACATTTAACATTTCTTGCAAGGCATATCAACTGGCTAAAACTCCCCTCAATTTTTATTTGTCTGACAAAAGTTTTATTTATTCTTCATTTTAGAAGCATAATTTCAGAGTACAGAATTATAATTTCTTAGTATTTTTTCCTCTTATTTTAATATTTCACTCCATTTTGTTCTCACTTGCATAGTCTCTGAGAAGTCAGATGTAATTCTCATCTTTGCTTCTTTAGAGGTAAAGTTTCCCCCACTTTGGCTTCTTTCAAGAGTTTGTTTATGTCATTGATTTTTTGAAGATTGAATATAAGATGTACAGGCATAATTTTTTTGTGTATGTGGCACTTTTGTTGCTTAAGGTTCTCTGAGCTTCCTGAATCTGTGGCTTTGGTTTTATATTAATTTGGGGAAAATTCTTAGTTATTATTGTTTCATTACATCATCTTAATCTCAAGAGATACCTTTTCAGTAGCTGTTACTCAGTTAACTCAGCTGAAAACTGAAGGAGATGTCTCCCAGTTTCTCAGATTTTCTCCTAGTTTTGGGTTTACTGATTTTCTTTTTCCTTTCTTCCTTTTTTTCTTTATTTTGTATTTAATATCTATTCTAGTGGGATATTTGGATAGGATGAATGGAAAACATCAAGCTAGATACCATTTAATATTAAGGAAAAATAGAAGCTAAATCTGTCTGTCTATCATTTTAAATACCACAATTATTTACTTACAGTATGTGTACATTTAAAACTGCACATATATATGAAAGAAATATGTTCTGTTCAGTGGGCCTGTATGTTATAAATCTAATAATAAAATACCACTTTTAAAATAAAAATAGACAAATGCTTCTGTAAAATATTAATGATTTTCTCAAAATAGTTTCCATCTTTCTAAGATTACATGGCATGATTATAAAGCCTATCAGTGTGCCTAACAGATGGTATATAACTGATACATATTGTTTTCTTTTCTATTCCATTTCTCTAGACATACTGTGCCTCAATTTTGATGCAAATTCCTGGTATATAATTATTTATTCTCCTTTGCTTTACAAATAGATATTTTGTAAATAATAGATTTCTTATAAGAAAATTGTAACAACTACTCTTTTGGAGAATGGTTCAAAGAAGATTGTAATCTCTTTTTTCTTTCAGCATTCTCTTATATTTTTTCCCACATTCCCTATCCCCAGCACACTTAGAGATTCTGTCTTTTCTGTATTAATTTCCCTTATAATATAAATGCTACATTCACTGTAATAATAGTTATTGCACTTAAAGCCGATCATGCATCTATATTTTGATAAGCCTTAACTTCATAGTATTCCTGCAGCATAACAATACATTTCTCTGTCCTCTCTTTCATGCAAAATAAATATTATCCACTAATAACAGCACATTGGCTTATGTGGAGAGAGCTATTTAAGAATATTGCCTATAGATGTTGACTAGTTTATGATCCTTGGACAAATAGCTATATGTTTCTTTCTTTCTTTCTTTCTTTTTTTTGAGACAGAGTTTCACTCTTGTTGCCCAGGTTGGAGTGCAATCTCAGCTCACCACAACCTCTGTCTCCCAGGTGCAAGTGATTCTCCTGCCTCAGCCTCCCAGGTAGCTGGGATTACAGACATGCGCCACCACTCCTGGCTAATTTTGTATTTTTAGTAGAGACAGGGTTTCTCCATGTTGGTCAGGCTGGTCTCGAACTCCCAACCTCAGGTGATCCAGCCACCTTGGCCTCCCAAAGTGCTGGGATTACAGGCATGAGCCACTGCACCATGCCAGCTATTTGTTTCTTTAAACTTAGTGCATTACATTACCTGTTCCAATACTTAATTCATTTTAGAACGTTCTTAATTCTTTGTTAAAATATTCTCATCTGTGACTACAGAATGGCCTCCCTCCATTTAAAGTGTTTAAAGCCATTGCATCCATTTAGCCTTCTTTGCTAAGGCTGAAGGATTTTAAATATGATCTTATCTATTCTCTAAGCATGAAATTGAAATCTGTCCTACATTAATACACAAATCAGTAGATTTGTAAGAGAGGTAACATTGTTTTAATGACTCCAAATAGTTTGTGCAATTCAAAATCCTTTGGCTTTCTTTCATCTTGACTGTGTTTTCACCAATAAATTTCTATCTCTCTTAAGTTGTGGTTTGCACACATTTCAGCCCACAGAAATACCTCATATCCTTACTGGTTTTCAAGAAAAATAACTATTAATAAGGCAGTGATGGTTTCACCAATGGATCCTAGGTTTAGCATAGCTAAAAATAGAAAGAGAAAGATGAAAATTTATATAAACTATTTTATACCCAACCATGTTAAAATAAAATTCAGTAATCTGAATGCTAAAGTCCTTAATATAAATGCCTTAATATAAATAAGATATCATGAGAAAAAAAAAAAAGATGCCGCATCTTTTCCCTGGGTTTTGCTCTTGATTCCAAGACAAAGATGTAGTCAAAGTTCCAACCTTGGGATGGACAAAATTCAGGATGGATGGAATGAAAAAGAGCCCTTCATAACTATATCCTCACCAATTTGGGGTCCACCTTTAAGAAATTTGTTTAGAATAAATAGATTGTATATTTATTTACTGAAGTTTTATGTGAAAAATAAAGGCAGGTACCACAGAAATTCCACCACATAAATGATGCTCTGTTCTGGGTACCATGGACGGCTAGGAAGAAAGGTCCAGAATTTCCAGCAGTGCTAAATGGTAAAGGTCTTTTCCTATTAAACTCAGCTGATAAAGAAGGGAAGAGTGGGCTATTTCTCCAAATGTGCATAAATCAAAGTAAAGCTACAAAGAACATGAATAATTAGAAATATACAATAAAAAATAAATAAATAATTTAGAGCAACCAACCTAAAGAAAGAGAAAACACTCCACTGCCCAATAAAAAATTCAAAATAATGTTTTAAAGAAGCTCAGCGAGTTACAAGACAACACGGATAAACACCTCCTCTGGGACACAGCAAAAGCAATACTAAGAGGGAAGTTTCTAGCAATAAATGCCTATGGCAAAAAAGTAAAAAAAAAAAAAAACTTCAAATATACAACCTAATTATGTATTTTTAAAAAGTAGAAAAGCAAGAACAAATTCAACACAAAATTAGTAGAGATCTGTGAAAATTTGAACTTGAGAGAGATGATTTAGGGTATCTGGTGGAAGGAATTTCTAAGCAGCAAAGCATTCAAGAGGAAGCAGAGAATAAAGTTTGGGAAATTTGCAGCCTAACCATGCAGTAGAAAAGAGAATCCCATTTTCTGGGGAGAAATACGAGCTTGCTACAGAAATTTGCATAATTAATGAGGAGCCAAATGCTAATTTCCAAGACAATGGGAAATGACTCTAGGGCACATCAGAGACCTTCACAGCAGCTCCTCCTATCACAGGCCTGGAGGCCTAGGAGGGAAAAATGGTTTCTTGCACTGGGTCCAGGTCCTCCCTGCTCTGTCCACCCTTAGGACTTGGTGTCCTGCATCCCAGCCACTCCAGCCATGGCAAAAAGGGGCCAAGGTACAGCTCCGGCCATTGCTTCAGAGGGTACAAGTCTCAAGCCTTAGTGGCTTCCACATACTGTTGGGCCTGCAGGTTCACAGAAGACAAGAATTGAGGTTTGGGGACCTCCACCTAGACTTCAGAGGATGTATGGAAATGCCTGAATGCCAGGCAGAGGTTTGCTGCAGGGCAGAGCACTCATGAAGAACCTCTGCTAGGGCAGTGCAGAAGGGAAATATGGGGTTGGAGCCCCCACACAGAGTTCCCACTGGAGCATTGCCTAGTAGGCTGTGAAAAGAGGGCCACTGTTTTCCAGACCCAACAATGATAGATCCACCAACAGATTGCACCATGTGCCTGGAAGATCTGCAGACACTCAATGCCAGCTGTGAAAGCAGCTGGGAGGGGGTTGTACCATGCAAAGCCACAGGCACAGAAATGCTTAAGGCCATGAAAGACCACCTCTCTTGCATCAGTGTGACCTGGATGTGAGACATGGAGTCAAAGGAGATCATTTTAGAGCTTTAAGATCTGAGTGTCCCACTGGATTTCAGACTTACCTGGGTCCTGTAGCCCCTTCATCTTGGCCAACTTCTACCACTTGGAATGGGTGTATTTACCCAATTCCAGTATCCCTATTGTATCTAGGAAGTCATTAACTTGCTTTTGATATTACAGGCTCATAGTTGGAAGGGACTTCCCTTGTCTCAGATGAGACTTTGGACTTGACTTTTGGGTTAATGCTGGAATGAGTTAAGACTTTGAGGAACTGTTGAAAAGGAATGGCTATGTTTTGAAATGTGAGGACATGAGATTTGGGAGATGCCAGGGGTGGAATGATATGGTTTGGCTATATCCCTACCCAAATCCCATATTGAATTTTAATCCCCATAAGCCACACATGTCATGTGAGGGACCTGGTGGGAGGTAATTGAATCATGGGGGTGGTTTCCCCCATGCTGTTCTCATGATAGTGAGTGAGTTCTCATGAGATCTGATGGTTTTATAAGCATCTGGCATTTCCTCTGCTGGCACTCATTTTCTCTTCTGCCTGCCTATGAAGAGGTGCCTTCCACAATGATTATAAGTTTCCTGAAGCCTCAAAGCTATACGGAACGTGAATCAATAAAAGCTCTTTTGTTCATAAATTACCAGTTCTTGGATATTTCTCCATAGTAGCATGAGAATGGACTAATACACTTTCAGAAATAAGACAGGCAGACGAGAATACAGAAAAAAGAATGAAAAGGAATGAACAAAACCTTTGAGAAATATGAGATTATGTAAAAAGACTGAACCAGTTACTTATTGGGGTACATGAAAGGGACGGGAAGAATGGAACCAAGCTGGAAAGCATACTTTAGGATATCCAGGAGAACTTTCCCAACCTAGGAAGATAGAATAACATTGAAATTCAGGAAATCCAGAGAGCCACAGTAACTTACTCCACAAGAAGATCAACCCCAAGACATATAATTATCAAATTATCCAAGGTGTAAATGAAAGAAAAAACATTAAGGGCAGCCAGAGAGAAAGGCCAGATCACCTACAAAGAGAATCCAATCGGACTAAAAGCAAGCCTTTCAGTGGAAACCCTACAAGCCAGAAGAGATTGGGGGCTCATAGTCAACAATCTTAAATAAAAGAATTTCCAACCCAGAATTTCATACCCAGTCAAACTAAGCTTCATAACTAAAGGAGAAATAAGATCCTTTTCAGACAAGCAAACCTTGAAGGAATTCATCACCCCTGCCCTGCCCTGCCCTGCCCTGCAAGAGCTCCTGAAGAAAACACTAAATATAGAAAGGAAAAACCACCAGCCACTACATAAACACACCAAAGTACTCAGGCTAGTGATAACATGAAGCAACTACATAAACAAGTCTGCAAAATAATCAGCTAGCATCATAATGACAGGATCAAATTCACACATAACAATATTAACCTTAAATGTAAATAGTTCAAATGCCCCAATTAAAAGACACAGAATGGCAAGCTGTATAGAGTCAAGCCCCATCAGTGTGCTGTCTGCAAGAGAAAAATCTCACATGCAAAGCCACACATAGCCTCAATATAAAAGGATGGAGGAATGTTTACCAAGCAAGTAAGAAAACTGAAAAAAGCAGGGGTTGCAATCACAGTTTATGACACAACACAACATTTTAAACAAACAAAGATCAAAAAAGACAAAGAAGGGAATTACATAATTGTAAAGGGTTCAATTCTCCAAAAACAGCTAACTATCCTACATATATATGCACCCAATACAGGAGCACATAGATTCATAAAACAAGTTCTTAGAGACCTTAAAGATTTAGACTCCTACACAATAATTGTGGGAGGCTTTAACCTCCCACTGACAATATTAGACAGATCATCGAGACAGGAAATTAACAAACATATTCAGGACCTGAACTGAGCTCTGGATCAAGTGGACCTGATAGATATCTACAGAACTCTCCACCCCAAAACAACAGATATATGTTTTTCTCATTGCCACATGAAACTTACTTTAAATTGATTTCTTAATTGGAAGCAAAACACCCCCTCAGCAAATGCAAAAGAACTGAAATCATAACAAACAGTTTTGCAGACCACCACACAATCAAATTAGAATTCAAGATTAAGAAACATATCCCAACCACACAACTACATGGAAATTGAATAACCTGCTCCTAAATGACCCCTGGGTAAATAATGAAATTAAGGCAGAAATCAAGAAGTTCTTTGAAACTAATGAGAACAATCAGGCAACATACCAAAATTTCTGGGTTGCAGCTAAAGCAGTGTTCAGAGGGAAATTTATAGCACTATATGACCACGCCAAAAAGCTAGAAAGATCTCAAGTCAGTAACCTAACATCACAACTAAAAGAACTAGAGAACCAAGAGCAAACAAACTGCAAAGCTAGCAGAAGAAAATAAATAACCAAAATCAGAGCATACCTAAAGGAGCTAGAGATAAGAAAAACCCTTTAAAAAAATCAGTGAATCCAGGAACTGGCTTTTGAAAAAAATAATTAAGTAGATAGACTGCTAGCTAGAATCAAAAAGAAGAAAAGAGAGAAGAATCAAATGGACACAATCAGAAATAAGGGAGATATCACCACTAACCCCACAGAAATACAAATAACCATCACAGAATACTATAAACACCTCTATGTACATAAACTAGAAAATCCAGAACAAATGAATACATTCCTGGATCCATGCACCCTCCCAAGACTGAACCATGAAGAAATTGAATCCGTAAATAGATCAATAAGGAGTTCTGAAATTCAGGCAGTACTAAATAGCCTACCAACAAAAAAAGCCGAGGACTAGATGGATTTACAGCTGAATTATACCAGAGGTACAAAGAGAAGCTGGTACAACTTCTACTTAAACTGTTCCAAACAATTGAAAATGAAGGACTCTTACCTAACTCAATTTATGAGGCCAGCATCATCCTACCAATACCTGGCAGAGATACAACAACAACAACAACAAAACTTCAGGCCGGTATCCCTGATGAACACTGATGCAAAAATCTTCCTCAATAAAATACTGGCAAACGGACTTCAGCAGCACATCAAAAAGCTTATCCACCATGATCAAGTTGGCTTCATCCTTGGGATGCAGGTTTGGTTCAACATATACAAATCAATAAATGTAATTTATCACAGAAACAGAACTAAAGACAAAAACCACATGATTATCTCAATAGATACAGAGAAGGCCTTGAATAAAATTCAGTATCCCTCCATGTTAAAAACTCTCAATAAAATAGGTATTGAAGAAATATATCTTAAAACAATAAGAGCCATATTTGACAAACCCATAGCCAATATCATACTGAATAGGCAAAAGCTGGAATCTTTCCCCTTGAAAACCAGCAGAAGACAAGGATGCCCTCTCTCACCACTCTTATTCAACATAGTATTGGAAGTTCTGGCCAGGGTTATCAGGCAAGAGAAAGAAATAAAGTGCATTCAAATAGGAAGAGAGGAAGTAAAATTGTCTTTGTTTGCAGATGGCATGATCCTATATCTACAAAACCCCATCATCTCAGCCCAAAAGCTTCCTAAGCTGATAAGCAACTTCAGCAAAGTCTCAGAATACAAAATCGACATGCAGAAATCACAAGCATTCCTATGAACCAACAACAGACAAGCAAAGAGCTTCTAATTCATAATTTGTTATGAATTAACTCCCAATCACAACTGCCACAAAGAGAATAAAATATCTAGGAATACAGCTAACAAGAGAAGTGAAGGACCTCTTCCAGGAGAACTACAAACCATTCCTTAAGGAAATCAAAGAGGACACAAACAAATGCAAAAACATTTTATGCTTATGGGCAGGAAAAATCTATATCATGAAAATAACCACACTGCCCAAAGTTATTTATAGATTACATTAAACACCATTGACATTCTTCACAGAATTAGAAAAAATAGTATTTTTAAATTTACATGGAACCATAAGAGAGACTGTATAGCCAATTCAATCTTAAGTAAAAAGAACGAAGTTGGAGGCATCACACAACCTGACTTCAAACTGCACTACAAGGCTACAGTAACCAAAACAGGATGGTACTGGTATAAAAACAGACACATAGACCAATGAAACAGAATCGAGAACCCAGAATTAAGACCACACACCTACAACTATCTGATCGTTGACAAACCTGACAAAAACAAGCAATGGGGATCGGATTGCCTTTTCAACAAATGGTGCTCGGAGAAAAGGCTAGCCATATGCAGGAAGTTGAAACTGGACCCGTTACTTAAAGCTTATATAAAAAATTAACTCAAGGTGGCTTAAAGACTTAAATGTAAAACCCAAAACTATAAAAACCCTAGAAAAAAATCCAGGCAATACCATTCAGGACTTAGGCATGGGCAAAGATTTCGTAAAGAAAACACCAAAAGCAATTGCAACGAAAGCAAAAATTGACAAATGGGATATAATTAAACTAAAGAACATCTGCACAGCAAAAGAAACTACCATCAGGGTGAACAGACAACCTACAGAATTGGAGGAAATTTTTGCAATCTATCCATCTGACAAAGGTATAATATCCAGGAAGGAAGTTAAACAAATTTACATGAAAAAAAAACAAACAATCCCATAAAAAGTGGGCAAAGGACATGAAGAGACGCTTCTTAAAAGAAGAAATCCATGCAGTCAACAAACACATGAAAAAAAGCTTAACATCACTGATCGTTAGAGAAATGCAAATCAAAACCACAATGAGGTACTATCTCATGCCAGTCAGAATGGCAATTATTAAAAAGTCAAGAAACAACAGATGCTGATGGGGTTCCTGAGAAAAAGGAACACTTTTACACTGTTGGAGGGAATGTAATTTAGTTCAACCACTGTGAAAGACAGTGTGGTGATTCCTCAAAAATCTAGAAGTAGAAATACCATTTGACCCATCCCCATGATCGAATTGCCTCCACCAGGTCCTGCCCTTGATATGTGGGGATAATGGGAATTATGGGGATTATAATTCAAGATGAAATTTTGGGTAGGGACACAGCCAAACTATATCATTCCATCCCTGGCCTCTCCCATATCTCATGTCCTCACATTTCATAACATAATCATGCCTTTCCATCAGTACCTCAAAGTCTTAAGTCATTCCAGCATTAACCCAAAAGTCCAAGTCCAAAGTCTCATCTGCAACAAGGCAAGTCCCTTCCACCTATAAGCCTGTAAAATCAAAAGCAAATTAGTTACTTCCTAGATACAATGGGAGTACAGCACTCCAAATGGAGAAATTAGCCAATGAAGGGGCTACAGACCCCATGTAAGTCTGAAAAACAGCAGGGCAGTCAAATCTTAACGTTCTAAAATGATCTCCTTTGACTCCATGTCTCACACCCAGGTCACATTGATGAAACAGGTGGGCTCTCACAGCCTTGGGCAGCTCCACCCCTATGGCTTTGCAGGGTACAGCCACCCTCCCAGCTGCTTCCATGGGCTAGCATTGACACATGTTACAAGTTGTCAGTGGATCTACCATTCTAGGGTTTGGAGGATGATGGGTCTCTTCTCACAGCTCCACTAGGCAGTGCCCCAGTGGAGACTCTGTGTGGGGGCTCTAACCTCACATTTCCATTCCACATTGCCCTAGTGGAGTTTCTCTATGAGGGCTCTGCTCCTGAAGCAAACTTCTGCCTAGACATCCAGGCATTTCCATACATCCTCTGAAATATAGGTGGAGGTTCCCAAACAGGAATTCTTGACTTCTCTGCACCCACAGGCTCAACATCACATGGAAGCTGCCAAGGCTTGGGGCTTGCACCCTGTGAAGCAATGGCCCAAGCTGTACATTGGCCCCTTTTAGCCATGAGTGGAACTGAAGCATCTGGGATGCCAAGCACCATGTCTCAAGCTGCACAGAGCATGGGGACCCTGGGTCCAGGCCATGTAACCATTTTTCCCTCCTAGGCCTCCAGGTCTGTGATGGGAGGGGCTGCCATGAAGGTCTCTGACATGCCCTGGAGGCATTTTCTCCATTGTCTTGGAAATTAGCATTGTGTGCCTCATTATTTATTCGAATTTCTGCAGCGGGCTTGAATTTCTCCCCAGAAAATGGGTTTTTTCTTTTCTATTGCATCATCAGGCTGCAAATTTTCCAAACGTTTATGTTCTGCTTCCTCTTGAATGCTTTGCTGCTTAGAAATTTCTTCTGCCAGATACCCTAAATCATCTCTTTCAAGTTCACAGTTCCACAGATCTCTAGGGCAGGGGCAAATCCCACCAGTACCTTTGCTAAAGCATAGCAAGAGTGGCCATTACTCCAGTTCTGATTATGTAGTTCATCATCTACATCTGAGACCACTTCAGCCTGGACTTCTTTGGTGATATCACTATCAGCATTTTGGTCAAAACCATTCAACACGTTTCTAGGAAGTTCCAAATTTTTCCACATCTTCCTATCTTCTTCTGAGCCCTCCAAAGTGTTCCAGCTTCTGCCTGTTACCTGGTTCCAAAATCACTTCCACATTTTCAGGCATTTTTTCTACAGTATTTAACATCATCTTTGTCATCACTGT
This sequence comes from Gorilla gorilla gorilla, assembly GCF_029281585.2. Classification (NCBI taxonomy): domain Eukaryota; kingdom Metazoa; phylum Chordata; class Mammalia; order Primates; family Hominidae; genus Gorilla; species Gorilla gorilla. The sequence continues at coordinate 93,614,204 of NC_073232.2, read as the reverse complement.
TATCACATTCACCTTAATTCAGAATTATTTTGGCTATTTTACCATGAGTAAATTAATGAACAACTGGATCCTCATTAATGTTAAAAACTTCTTCAATATGCACTTCTGGCTTAATTACAGACCCTGAAGGTATATGTTTTCAGGTGTAAGGAGGTTAAAAATTATTTTTTTCTGACTTGACATACAGAATCCTTTAAAGTCATGACCTTGTTTTTATCATCATTGAGCAAAGTCTCAGGCTAGTGGTTGTGGCAGGCATGCACAACTGTGTCTTCAATCACTGTATTTCAAGCATTGGCAACAGCAAATATAGTATCCTTTGTACTAAATTCCTTTTGATTACCTTCTGCATTCATGCCTCTGTTCAGTGTTACTAGCATCCTGTTCAAGAAAGTGTTTTATATTTACTCTTATTGATCTAAGGATACCCTTGTCACATGGCTGAAGGAATAAAGTCACATTTGGGGAGAATTGCATGCATACATATTATTTTGTATGAGAATTTCAGCTGGAAGATGAGAAGAATAGTTTTCAAGTAATAAAAAAATCATGCAGTCATCATCTAGTCCAGCTTCCCTGCAGTAAGCACAAGCTGCTGCTACAAAATGTTTATGACACCAGTTAGAAAAGATGTTTCTGGTTAACTATACCTTTTCCCAGCATAATAATAGACTTGTGAGATATTCATTCCTTCAAAGTAGCGACTATGCAAGCTTTAGCCTACTACAGCAAGTTTACATTTATGTGTGCCTGCTGCATTAGCACATCCCAGAACAGCTTTTCTGTCCTTGGCATTCTTAATTCCTGTAGGGGCTGTCTCACCAGCTTTCTTTCTGGGGCAGTAATGCCAAAATGGTGATGTTTCATCAGCATTATAGCCTTGTTCTTCCATCAGATGTTCATCAGTGATGACCTTGACAAACTTGTCAATGAATTCCTTTGTTGATTTGTCATCAGCAGGGGCTTTATCACCACAAAATTTAAATATTTAATACTGTATCTTTTCTTAAATTTCTGCAACCAGCTGGTTGAATATTCACACTCTCCTTCAATTTTCCGTTCATTATGATAGATCTTTCTTGTTTTATGATCAGCGCACCAATAAGTAGCATATATTCACTGGGAAATGATGAATCCAGTCTTTCAATACATGATCAATATCTCCATTTAAATGTTATGCCTTGTTTTTCTATTTTTCACTAACTTCTGTTCATCACTTTCAGCATAGAGCTTCAACAGTTTATCCTTTTGTTTCTTCAGGTCACATACAATGGTCATTCCAACACTGTACTCTTCTGTAAGATATTTTACACTTACACCTCTATCTAGTTTGTCCAACATCTTGACTTTCTTTGCTATAGATAAACATTAATGCTTTCTCTTTTTCTCATCACTTTTACCCATAGCTGCAAGTCATTTCTACATTTTCAACAATATCTTTATACTGCAGAGCAGACAATAAACAAAAAAATAAAGTGTTAATGAAAGTAGGTCTTGGCCCAGTGTATGGCATACTGGGGACCCTGCCATTAGAACTCATGTGAGGTGTCCTCACCAAACACACACAAAAGAAAAAAAAACAAAGGGACAGAGGAAACTTTTGGAGGTGATAGGTTTATGACCTGGATTGTGGTGATGGTTACATAAGCATATACATATTTCCATTTATATGTTGATTTTATTATACCAATTATACTTCAGTAAAGGTGAAAAGAAAAGGTACAGCTATCACATTAACACTATATATCTACTGCTCACTCTTAGGACTTTACACCATGTGAGTAAAAGCACAAGTATAGAAGGATATATTTAATATTGATAGCAGGGTTTTTTTTGGAGTGACAACATAATTGCATCAAATTAAATAACAATCAGAACTAGATGGTTAAATAAATTTTAGTATATTAATTCCACCTATATGCTTACCTATAAGAAGAAATACTCATTTCTAATGAAAAGAATCTCCTAAATTTCTTTTCTTTCCTTTTACAAAGATAAATGTAAACATTTTAAATCAGGAAAAAAGATATACAAACATACATTTAATTTTTTATTAAAACACAAACTATATTGATTTCAAAATACCACTTTTCCATTCTCATATTTCATAAAATAATTTTATTCATTAGAATGATATATTTTTTCCAGTGCCTATAATTTTAAAATTAAAGTATAAGTTAAATACAGTAAAATGCAGTTTTTAGCTGGCAGTTCTATAAGCTTTTCCAAACACCTGAGGAAGAATAACCATAATAGAACCAAGATATTCCTTCATACCCCTTGATAGTCAAACCCTCCCTAACTTCACCAGCTCAAAGAAATTGATTTGCTTTCTGCTGCTATAGTTTTTAAAAATTATTTTAATGTGGCAAAAAATTTACCATCTTAATCATTTTAAGTGTGTTGTTCAGAGATTTTATGTACATTCACACTGTTGTGAAACAGATTCCCAAAACTTTTTCATTTTGAAAATCTGAAATTCTATACCAATTAAACTTCTTTCTTCCTTTCCCTGAAGCCCCTGACAGCCACTATTTTACTTTACGTTTCTGTGAATTCAACTACTTTCTACATATCTCATGTAAGGGAATCATACAGCATTTGTTTGTTTGTGACTGGTTTATTTTATTTAACATAATGTCTTCAAATTTCATCCATGTTGTAGTATGTGTCAAAATGTCCTTCCTTTTCAAAGCTGAATCATATTTTATTGTGTGTATATATCATATTTTGCTTATTCATTCATTTGTTGATAGTAGGTTGCTTCCACATTTTAGCTATTGTGTGTGAATAATGCTGCTACAAACATGGATGTGCAAATACCTCCTTGACATCCTGCTTTCAATTCTTTTAAGCATATGCCCAGAAACAAAATATATACTTTTTACCATTGTTTATTGTGTTTGTGAGAAAGTATTTTTGAAACTCTATTTTTTTTCCTCAAGGCAAAAATGTCTATTTGCCAACAATTTGTTCCCCACCTCCTCCAAACCAGGTCAGTATTTAGGAGCTCTATAGTCTAAACAACCATTATTTTACCTGTTTAGATTTTTCAAAAATCATGGGCATCATGCTCTCCAACAATTAAACTCGCGAAGTTACCCTTTGGAATCATTTCCAATCTCTAATAAATTTAACCTCTCTTTAAAGTTCCCACAAGACAATTTCTATAAACATCCCAACTAGCACTGATTGCTATAACTCCATGATAAGACATTTTCCACCAACTACTACTTTGTTCAAAATGAAGTGATTGTTAGAGTATCTATTAGAGTATAGGAATGAACTTGAACCTATCCAAGTATATGTTAACTTTTCCTTACGTGAGGAATAATTTTATATTTCAAACTGATGTAGAATCTACTACATTCATATTAACTTATTGGGAAGAGTGTTCATGATCTGCTGTGAATTGAGAGAAGCAAGCTGTAGAAATGTATATGGAAAATATATTCCTTGATTTAAAATCAAATAAAATAGCCAATACATAATTATATGAAAATGGAGAAAGCTATGGGAGGACATAATCCAATTATTAATATTGATTTGGAGTTAGCAATACGAAGCAATAAAATATAAAAAGAAAAATAATTTAAAATAATGCTGGCCACATTTTAAAATAATCAATATTATGACATAATTGTATATAGCAAAACTGTAAACACATTTACATATAAACCGTAGGTACATTAAAACTGCATGAATGTCTTGCCATCAGACTCTCAGTAGGGATTAACACAAAGAATATAGTGTAAGATATGATTTTAATTCCTTACTCTGAGTATTTGTCACATACAACAAATAACAACAACAACAAAACACATAAAAACAATCTCAGAGCCAAAGTTGTCTCATCTTTAGAACTGTGAAGAGTCCATATATCAGCATGGTAATAGGATAGAATCAATTTTGTGATGATAAAATAGAGTACATTTCTAACAATAATATTAATGAATGCTTGTTCATATGAAAATGTGATGTCATATAGTTAAGTCAAAAATGCATGTTAAGAGCATTGTGTGCCTAATATTTTCATTTTTGTTAAAAATGTGTATCAAAGCATGCTGTTTTCTTTCTATTCCAACTTTTTTATTTTTTCTAATATTAATAATTTTCTTAAAGATATGCTAGAAAGAATTAAATAATATGCTAGAAAAATGAGTTTAAGTAGTTTTAAAATAGCATGCAATTCTTATATTTAAAGAATAAAATAAAATGCAACAAAATGTTACTGTGGTAATTTTGATATAACAAAATACTGCTTACTTTTATTTTCTTCTTTATATTTTTATTATTTGAAAAAATATTCTAGAATTTGTGAATCGCTTTGTAATTCATCAAATGTTATTTTATATAAACACACACTTTATACCTATATCATTATCAGAGGTACATTAAGAAAATCTATAATTCACATAAACAACAAAAAAGCTATATGACTGCCTTTCTTTTCCCTTTTCCTGTATTCCTACTCTAATGATCTAAAATAAAGTTGACAAACAATAAAAATATTTTGGAAGCACTTATGCTTAATTTATTTTTTCATACTTTTCTTTCTTTCTCTTTCTCTTTTTTTTCCTTTGGCAAATTATACTATATTTCTGTGTCTTCAATGAATTCTGCTCCTAGAAAATGAGCATTAGATCTACAAGGGGCCAAAGGGTCAATCTCTTATAGAAAAAATAAGGATCAGGGAAAAATTTTCATCATTTCAGAGAACCTAGCAAAACCTAAGAAGAACTTATTTAATTATTAATTAATAAATGCCCATTCTCTGCGAGTTCACTATCTCTTCACATAAAAGACTTATAGGAGCACAGACATGAAGGGACAACTTAGAGGTGAAAATAACCTAGTTTAACCATAGGATTTTTACAAATAAGGTTAGAGCGCCCTGTCAAGCAAATGTTACTTGCTCACACGGTAGATTAGTTACAATGACGAATTAGGGTCCAAGCCTTCTAACTTAAAGTCCATTTTGCTTGTTTATTTTTTTCCAAATGACATGCTCTGTCTTATCATCTGTACTTCCCTACTAAGGTAGGGAATAAAACAGTAATTAAATATTTTGAAATTTCTCATGTCACTATTTTTCCAGTCACTAGGTACATACATTATTCAGTTCAGTTTCCAGTGATTGAAATTAATGTTTAAATGTATATCTATTTAGAATAGACATTATATCTCTTTTATAAAGCTACCTGCCAACCATAGGCTGTTCTGGGATAAATTATTGGGGAAATCCATGGGTTGTTGGTCTATAGGCCATAATATGCAAGGCTGTTTGTTTTAATGAGGAAGAAATGATCTACAAGCATGTTTAGATGCTGTGCAGTGAGCTAAACCAATACATCCTTCTCAAAGAAAAATAAAGAAAAAATAATCCATCAAAACTACTTGACAGCCACCCCAATCAATGTGCCATGTTTGTTTAATGTAGACACTGTGGCCAGTCCATTCATAATCATCCATTTTCCACAAATAACATTTCCCGACTTTTCCTTTCCCTTTGGTGGGGGATGGAGCTATTAACGTGCAACCTAGGAAAGCCTACTGCTGAGCAGAGCTAATCAGGGGACGTCTTTCTGGAGTCACAGAATTCCGAGCTTGCCATGTCTGATTAAGGTTAATGTTAATCATGGATATTGGTGTCACGTTATTTGTTCTGGAAGGCCGGATATTATTTGTATAAATAGCACTGTCTAAAGGTTATAATCCAGAGTGTGCATTTAAATTGAGGTGCATTTTTTTTCTGACAAGTTAAAAAAATAAACTTGAAAATATCTATCTCAGGGAAAAGCTTTTTATTCATATTTTCCCCCAATCAAGACTTTGTGGCAAAATTGCACCCATTTCAAACAAAGAAGCAGAATATGACAAATGCTTTTACTTCTTATTTTCTTGGGTCCCATGGCTGGTGACAAGAAAAGAAAGGGATAAGGGATGTAGAATTTGTTAAAAACATCTTTTGCCAGGTGCTGTAGTAAGCGTTTCAAAGATAACAGTTTATTTATTCTTCCTAAATCTGTAATCTAAGCATTGATGTCTTCACCCACAGAATAGACATGAGGGCTTAGAAAGTTCACATAACTTGACAAAACTCTCATAGCTCTGAAATATTACAGCCAAGAGGAGAACAAAGGTCTGTTTAATGCAGATATCTCAGTATTAGGATTGCATGAACTCTTCATTTATATCAGGACAATAGGCTGAGAGGATATCTTGCTTGTTGTGTGGTTTTGGACAAGTCACATCTCTGAGTCCTCGGTTTCATGTTATGACACTTAGTTACCTTAGGTTTAATGTAGTGATACTAAATAATCTGTCTTCTTATCTGTGTGCCATTGAGCCAATTCAAAGAAATTTCCGAGCCTTAAGTTTTTTCTTCTACAAAATGGAGAAAATGACAGATTCTAACTCATAGGCTTTTTATGGGATCTAAATGAGTTAGCCTATGTAAAACGTGTAAACGATTGCCTAGAATATTGCACGTCTACATGGGTGTAGTGATTACTGATAAAGTTAGAGGTAATATATGTCAAATGTATCGCACAGCAAAAGGAATAAAAGCATTAAAGGGGAGTGAATAGCAGCAATGGCAATAGTCTTAGTAGCAGTAACAGTTGAGTAGTATATTACTATTATCATTAACAATTGATAGGGTAGTCCCAATAAGGGATACAATCTTAATAGCATGTCTGGGGAAGAACTGATCAACATCTGGTGGCGAATTTTGAATAGTGTATAACTTTTCCAGTATATCAATGGTCCAAAATTTCTGGATTTACAATGATTCTTTAATAAATCTTTCAATTAGACTTGAGAATGTGACTGTGCCTTAGTTTCCTCTGCATTCTATATCTTTTTTCACTTTACTATCTAGCCCATCTCTCACATATGCAAATTTTATAAATCTTGTCATGTATTTTCTGTGTCTTTCAATAATGTTTCCATTGAATCTTTGAGACTGTTCCTATTCTTCCTAAAATTTGCTGTTGTTTTGTTTGTTTCTGGAAACTATCCCACAGGTTAGATAGAAATACTTTTTTTAAAACCCTAAATGATTAATTGCATTTAAAATACGGTCATATATGGTTTGTCTACTGATTTTATTTTCAAATTTTATTAGGCAAAAAGGAAATTGTGCACGAAGTCTCATATTGGTTTCATCTTGACTGTAATTGCATATGCCAGGCTTCTTTTGAATTTCTGTGCAATTGCCCTGAGTCTTGAAATCTGGAAAGTAGTCCCCACATGTGGATTTAGTTCCCTAATTCACCTTCTGTTCTCCCCTAGAGTAACTTTACAAATCGCTGTCAGATTTGGTTTCCCACTTGCCTTGTGAAAATATTTTATTATAGTGTATAGGTAAAGAAATAAGATGACTGAAATTAAACATCCATATTCTAGTACTAATTGACCTCAATAATCACCAGTAGCAGAGCCCATCCTGTGCTATACATGACTGTTGCAAATGACACCCACCCTCTTTAAGCTCCACTCTCACATTACAATGCAATAAATGCTTTGCCTTTTACTTTTCTGGAATTAAGATCATTGGAAATAAAAATCCAAACCAACATTTGCTTTTCATGTTTTTTTGTAACTCACCTGCCTCATATGTTCTTATTCTCTCCTATATTCAAACACAAAACATTCTTTTTGGAAAATCATTTAACTTGTTTCTTACTTAATATGGGGATGAAACAACAACTTGTTCCAGAGTGACTCCTGTAAAATGCTAAAATTATACCTTCATTTTCTCCATCTTTATCATGAGCAACACAGGGTCAGAATTAATCAGGTCCACATATATTTGTGTCTTTCCACAGCATCAGACTTTTACTGATGCTATCTCAATCATAAAAGCTATAAGCTACATGGACTTCCAAAGGAGGAAATTCTCCTTCGTACTTCCCATTTACTCAGTAGTCAGAGCCGTGGGCACACAGGCTCAAGCCATTCCACAAGTTAGTCAATACTGCAAATCTAACATAATAGTATACTTAATCAATATGTAAATATTATAGATTAAGCATTCCAGCACAAATGAAGTAACATTTAACATCAAGAGGAAAAGGATAGGAAAAAGGGTTAATGAACCAGTCCACAGAAAGCAATCTGAGCAAAACAAATATCCTGGTCTGGGCCAGGTGATCTGTCAGTCTTGCAAGGAAGAGTCTTTGAAGTGGGCAGAGCCTTCAGTAGTGGTGGATGCCAGGTGCTTATTACAAGTGATAGCACGACAATGTCTGTTAAGATGGCCGTTCCAAGCTGGTGAAGTCCTGCTTTTTTTATGACCAGAGTCCTCTCGTGAGGACTGATAGTGGAAGAGTATGCTTGGTTATATGCTTATTTGGTTGGATGCAGTCTTTACTGATTAGGCAAAACATCTGTACGCAAGGTGCCTTTTGGAATGTAAGATGGAGTTACTTATGTCAAGGGTGCTCTATACAATACAAAATATCAAGTAAAATACATTTCCAAATCCCCATTAGACTAAAACCCAATGTACCTTCCAAGCTTCCTACATCTTCAATTTATGACTTTAACTTTCATCTTCCTTTCACCACTATGTTTTTCTGTTTAACCAATGATTTGCTTGTTTTTAATTTTAATTTGGAATCACTCGATTACACTTAGCATATTCTTTTATTTCTAACTTAGTCCTGGCAATGCTATTATTTTGAGATGGAGTCTCGCTCTGTCGCCCAGGCTGGAGTGCGCTGGCGTGATCTCTGCTTACTGCAACATCTGCCTCCCGCGTTCAAGCAATTCTCCTGCCTCAGCCTCCCGAGTAGCTGGGATTACAGTTACCCGCCATCATGCCCGGCTAAATTTTTTTTAGTTTTTTTAGTAGAGACGGGGCTTCCCCATGTTGGCCAGGTTGATCTTGAACTCCTGACCTCAGGTGATCTGCCTGACTCGGAAGCCCAAAGTGCTGTGATTACAGGCATGAGCCACCACGCCTAGCCCTGGCAAAGCTTTTTTTTTTTTTTTTTCTTTGAGACGGAGTCTCACTCTGTCGCCCAGGCTGGAGTGGCAGTGATGCGATCTCGGCTCACTGCAAGCTCCGCCTCCCGGGTTCACGCCATTCTCCTGCCTCAGCCTCCCCAGTAGCTGGGACTACAGGCGCCTGCCACCACTCTCTGCTAATTTTTAGTAGAGACAGGGTTTCACTGCGTTAGCCAAGATGGTCTCGATCTCCTGACCTGGTGATCCGCCCGCCTCAGCCTCCCAAAGTGCTGGGATTACAGGCGTGAGCCACCGTGCCCGGCCGGCAATGCTATTTTAAAGGCAATAATGTTGTCGTTTTTATGCAACTTTGAGATCCTTGATTTAACCTTCTTCCTAGACATTCTTTCTTCCCTCAGCTTCCATCCAACTACACCAGCTCCCTTCTCTTATTATTCTAACAACTGTCTAGAGCAGTGACGGCAAGAAAAGTTCACCACCTCCAGGGAAAACCGCATATATATAATTCAATCAAAAATACAGACTCACCACTTTCTTGAAAGAGAGAATGTGAAAAACAATTCAATGTTGTTTCACTTGAGAAAAATGTTATAGATCTGCATCATGTGCAATGATTTTAGATTTATGTGAATATATGAAATAATTTTTAATTATATTGCATTCAGAATATGGAAGATTGAGTACATATATCTTTTCTCTCTCCCCAGATATCATTGAAATCATGGTAGAGGAATGTCAATCCAAAAGAAAGCAGGGAGAAAACAGCAGACAAAATTGTCCAACACCTTTTTTTCAAGATGAAAGGCAGGTAGGTGAAGCATAAACTAAGTGGTTTCCTGGAGCATTCTAACAAGAATAAAAGTAAACATCCCTGAAGAACCACATATAGTGTCAGAATTTTTGTTATCTATTACAGGAGAAAGGAACGTATAGAATAGAGTTCAAAACTGGAGAATAGCTAGAGAAAATGCATTAGTAATATATATTGGTGAAAATAACAAGCAATTTTCCCATCAATACCATGAATTAGGTGATATTATCATTCCTATTTATAGATAAGGGAATTGCAGACAAATTGGTTAAATAACTTGTTCAGGATTAGACATCAGGTAAGTGGTGGCACTGGGATTCGCACTGAAGCAGCCTGGCTCAAAGCACCATGCTCCTTATTACTGTATTCTACTGCTGTATACAGCACACACACACAAGCAACTTATGAAGCAACACAAAATAGTACGGGTGTATTGTTTAAAAATATAAATACAAATAGGAAAAAATACTACGAGAGTTAAAATGATTGCCTCAGGGTGTCAGGCCTAGGTTTTCAGGAGAGGTAGAGTAGGGACTTATTGTTTTACAATATTAGCCTCTTAGTAACATTTTATTTTTACAAAGATAAAAGTTAACCTAAAAAATAAGAATGGTAAAGGAAATATATTAAAAGCAGAAAAGAAAAAGGAAGGAGTCAAAATGCAGTACAAATTAAAATATTTTTTCAATAAGAAAATTAAAAAGCGTATGACTGCTACTGAATCTTGATATACAAGTGAAAGAATTTAAAATAACTAAAAAACCCTGCAAAATACAGATTATCATTAGAGCAAATTAAATAAAAAAGACTTAGAGGTCAGATAAAGAGAATTTAGCAAATGAGTAGCTGGAATTCTTGTCATAGAAGTAATGTTTAAAGAAGCAATAGAAAACACTTTTCCTGAAATGAAGAAAGAAATCTAGAGCAACCATTTAATTTATTCTCCAAATCGGGATGCTATCAAGGGATAGTAACTGGATGGGATGCTGGGTCACTGTCCCTAGAAACCAGGACTTATTTAAGTATAATTTTAACCAAGCTAATTACAAAGGAAATTAATTCAATATAGGACTAATTTCATACGCAAAAATTTGTGAGTTATCACAGAGTTTACAATTTTCTTCATATTTTACATATGTGTGTTTGTGTATGTCTAAATTTATTTAAACTCACAGAGGAAAAGTTACTCAATCTAACATCTCTCTCTATGGTCTAGATATTGTTCATCTTTCTGAGCAAAAGTTATCTTGGAACACTGAGGGATTCAGAGTGAACCACCATGTTTCTTACCTGAAATAATACTTGAGAGTGTTCTCTAACCAAATGACAATTGAGTCTAAACAGAGATAGCAAGATCAGAGCTAATAAAGGGCAGAGAAAACAATGATGAACAGTGAATTTCTGTGAAGGAGTCTTCTTTCCTTTGGTGTTAGGTTCTCATATGGAAAAAATTCCATTGTGGTAAAATTCCTGGCCACTCTCCGGCCTTTTACTCACTCTTCCCCACAGGAGAGGTTTGTGCTAACCCTTGTTAAATGGTGAATATGTTGGTCTTTGTTTCTTGATTAATCCATTAACTGGCATTAAACACTGAACATTCATTTTATTTTAATTCCCTCTCCACTTTGGCCACAGCAGCAATTCTGGATAAATCTTCTGGTTTGCAGACTTCAACATTTTTCGGGGGGTAAAATGTCCAAAGATACACATTGGGGATAGGATGTCCAAAGGCCTAAAGGGCATAAACACATACTTATAAGTACTTATTAATATATATGTATGTAAATGTATATATCTGTAATTTCAACTATCACTTTTAGAGCCTATGCATTGTATTTACGTGTAGTCTGTGGTTTCCAAATGACTTCAATTTTGATAATTCTTTTCCTTAGCTGGTTTGCAGTCAGGTAACATTGACTGACTTTTGTCATTTGTTTTGGCAATATTTTGAGATTCTGTTGCTGAGATTTTATTAGCATTTTTATATATTTTGTGTGTTAGAAGTGTACACACATACACATGCACACACATGAGGCAAAGCTACTACTTTATAATTTGTATCTTTTGCAATTTTATCTTTCTTTTTTCTTTTATGAAATGTATTTACTTCATCTTGATTTCTGCAAAATTTTGTTATATGTATTTCAAATTTAGGTTGTTTGGTTAATGCAAGTTCATCTTCTTGAAAAAGAGAAGTCTTTTACTGATTAAAATTGTCTTCTCTTTCACTTTTAATGTTTTTCAGATTCAAATCTATTTGGTCTTTTATTCACATGTATACACCAGCTTCCTTTGTCCTCGTATTAAAAAAATTAGTATTTTTTCTGCAGTTGTCTGTTTTGTATCTTTATTTTCCAAGTTTCTACATAGTTTTTGATTGTTGAGAGAAAATGTTATTTTTAATGTTTGTTTAAGTGGTTTTAGTTTCCTTCTAAGTGGTTTTAGTTTCACTAAGTGGTTTTAGTTTCCTTCTATTTGTTATTAGTCTTGATATTTTTGGAATTATTTTTCATTCTCATTTTGTGTTTCTAATTGCTGTGCTTGCCCTAAGTATTTTTCTCCTATAGTGTCTCTATTGGATTCACTAGGTTTGGTTTTATTATTATCATCATTATTATCATAGCATTTTAAGTTATGCATTTCACTGCTTTTTAAAACAGCAGCCAGTACATTTAAAAGCAAAATTTCAAATATATTTTTCTATCATAGTGTAAAAAATATCAGAATTTCCAAACTCCTAAAAAATATAAAAATAATACTCTCTTTATTTCTATTTATATGTATCCCAATTCCCACTGCCATGATTTGCTGCCTAAAATTTTATTTTGATCACTTAAGACATAAAAAGCATTAAAAGTTATGATTGTATATTGATACTTCTGAAAACAGATAGCGGTTTCACTTGACTAACTCAGGGTCGTCTATGTTATCCAAGGTTTATTTCATTTCAAGTATCCAAGATCAATTACATTCTTGTATCATGTCAATTTCTAGAAAGGCAATATTAAATTTTCTCTATCTTTGCAAATTTTCAGGCTTAAAATAAGATTTTGTTTATATTGTCACTGGAGCAACAGCTGAACATAATTCACAAGTCATACAGAATCATACGAGCTAAAGGATAGGAAAAATGTTTATGTTCACACATACAAAAATTTAAATTGGATGACCATGATGAATTTTTGCAAACTATTTTTTATGGAATTAGTTGGGATGAAGTAGTTAGACATAAAAATTGTGACAGAAAATAAAGCTGCTGTGGAAATGTGACTTTTAAAATGAAAAGATATGAGTCCTGTTTAAAAAATACAATGTATCTCAGATTTACATGTACACACAGCTGATAACTATTTTACTTTCCAAAACAAACCATTCATATGGACTTTATTATTGCAAATACCATTTCAAGATAATTAATAATTACTGGATGAGTAAAAATGGTTGAATACTGCAATAAAATGAGTCCATATTGTTGTTACATAAATTGGCTTGATAAATATAAATACAGTACATATTGGTCTATGTTAGAGGCTGCCATTTTTGAAGAGACAGATGTGCAAACTGGCTTTCTACTTAGTTTGATATTCCCTTGTGTTTCTTGTCTTTACAGCTGGGAAAGGTAGCTAAGTAATTATATCAAAAGTAGAAGGGAGGAGAAAGAGGGAAACCGGAAGTATGTTTCCCATCGTCGCTCAAACTCCATGAAGTGACTATAATCATCCTCATTTTACAAATGAAGAAATTGAGGTCTAAGCCAAGATCAATAGGATTATAATGTATTTAATTACCTACAGAAATCTTCACCTACAAGCTCTACCATACACTGTAAGCCCAACCCATTCTGAAGAAATGCTTTAATTTCTGAAACCTAGGTCTGAACTTTGCTAGCAACTTAGGGATCGATGTTGACTTTTGCCTCTTTCTGACATTCCACACTCAACAGTCACCATGTCCTATTGATTTTATTAACTGCAAGCTGCTCACAAATGCCATTTTTTTCATTATTACCACTCTTTATTCAATTTTAGCCCATCTCATTTCATGCTAGAGTTATCGTAATCGTGGAAATATTTTTTCTGCCCTATCTTTAGTCATGCTCCTCTCAAGTCCAGTTTATAATACTTTCAGGAAAGTTTCTCTTAAAAGAAAATCTGAAAGCCCATTATATTATAAAATATCTATTATTTCAAAGAAAATAATGTAAACTATACAATTTTAGTAAGTGCCATAAAAGAAGACTTGAAAAATGCAGATACATCCAATATTCTTGAATAGAAAAAAGAAATACTCCGAAAATATCAGTTTGCCATTAATGGTTCAAACAAATTATTTAATAAATTAAGAATTATCTCTTGAATGTAAAATCTTGTCCGAATAATTATAGACTTGGGCTGAATGAAATTTTGAAGAAATACAAAAGGGATATCTCACTGTGTCAGATATGACAACATGTCATACAATTATCATAATTAGGCTAGGTGCAGTGGCTCATGCCTGTAAACCCAGCACTTTGGGAGGCCTAGGGAAGAGGATCACTTGAGCCCAGGAGTTTGAGAGCAGCCTGGGCAACACAGGGAGACATTGTCTCTACAAAATTAAAAAATTAGCCAGGCAGAGTGGTGCATGCCTGTGGTCCCAGCTGCTTGTGGGGGCTGAAGTGGGAGAAACACTTGAGCCCAGAAGGTTGAGGCTGTAGTGAGCTGTGATTGTGCTACTGCACTCTAGCCCGGGTGATAGATCAAGACCTCACCTCAAAACAAAACAAAACAAAAACCCTCCAAAAAAAGTAATATCTGTATTTTATTAAATATGTAGAAACAATAAAAAGAACAAAAGCAAAACAAAATCTATAAATACCTGGTTTATAGATTCTGAGCTATTGTATATCATTAATCTTGGAGGAAAAAAAGATGAAGATGCAATAAGTACACCTTCCAATTATTGCAAATATGGGAATTGTCTTATGTACATAGCAGGTCACAGTGGGATATCATTTGTGATGGCATAAATATCATTAAACAGTTGCATCAGAGGAAAAAAAATTGAGAACTACTGATAACGTGTAGGAAAAATAGTATTTCAAATGAATGGGAAAAATCAAAGATAATCTAATAAATGATGCTGAGATATTTAATTATAAATAATATCTATAAAAAGTTAAATTTATGAATTAAAACATTGGGCCACACGGTGGCTCATGCCTGTAATCCCAGCACCTTGGGAGGCCAAGGTGGGTGGATCATTTGAGGTCATGACCAGCCTGGCAAACATGATGAAACTCCGTCTCTACTAAAAATACAAAAATTAGCCAGGCAGTAGTGGCGTGCGCCTGCAATCCCAGCTACTCAGCAGGCTGAGGCAGGAGAATCGCTTGAGCCTGGGAGGAGGAGGTTGCAGTGTGCCGAGGTCATGCCACAACACTCCAGTCTGGGTGACAGAGTGAGACCTTGTCTTAAAAAACGAAAAAAAAAAAGAGGAAGCATTGAAACATAAAAACCACCAAGATTAGATGAAGATATAAGTTAATCTAAATTTGGAGTGACAGATTACTGTCTTGAAATGAACAGAAGAAAACAGTAACAATCTAAATTATAAAGAAAAAAATAAGAATATATCCATAAATAAAATTGCATAAAATGCATTAGTTATAAAATGCATTATCATAACTTGTTTTTCTTCAAACAAGACAATTCTTTTCATTCTGAAAATTATATAATTCAGAAAAATCTGAAAGAATGTAATCAAAAACATTCATTAAACCGTCATTGCCTTTGTTGGGGGTCAGAGGGTATAGTGCTTTGACATGCTACGTACTTGGAATGGAAGATTAGAATGCCTCAGCAACAGCCTCAGAAGTAAGGTCTCTCTGACCTTCTCCCATCCTCCTGTCTCCTTCCCTTCTTTCTCCCCAAAGCAATACATAGAAACCAGACTTCCATTTCCCAAGGTGGAACTAGGACCCCTCTCCCAAAGCTAGCTGTAAAAACAAGAGAGGTCACTCTCTCCCTTCTCCCTTGAAGACTCTCATTCCAGAGGGGTCCTGTGACATACGCAGGAGGAAGGAATGCTACACAGAGAGGCCAAGAAGAATCCAGACAGGCCTTGCTGGGTTTCTGTTCTATTACCATTAGATTATACCTTTTTGTCCAATGACATTTCTGCATGACTGTCCATTCTTCATAGAACCTAAGCAGAAAAATAGACAGTTTTCTTGGCTTTTTGAGTCTTCATTTCTGAAGGCTCCTATGTCATGTAAAATGTTAGTTAAATAAGTTTGTTATGCTTTTCTCTTGTTAACATGTCTTTGGTTATAGTGAGAGTCTGCAGTGATCCTTATGGTGGATGAGGAAAGGTATCATGTCTTTTCTTCCCTTACACGTTCTATATATAACTCTCAAAACTTTTTCTATACCTTTGCGTACTTCATAGCATATGGAAAAGATTTTGAAACCAGCTTTTACCACATATACACTTTTAATTTTATTATGTCTTTACGTATTTCTCTACATGAGTTTTACAGACCAGGAAATTTTCATTTTATATATATGTTTTTATCTGTGTATTCAAACTTTTCCTATTTAAAATTAGCAATGTTGGAACTTATGGTAGGAGCATAGCTGGATGAGTCAGCATTTCTCATTCCCTGCCTAGAAATCTCCAAAAGCAGAATGTAGAATGAAAACCCTGGAAAACCATTTATGGCGAAACTAGGAGACAGATAAAAACGACAGATTTTGCAATACACATAAAGCCTGCCAAAAGTAACTAGATTGGGGGATCCTCTTGAGAGCAAGTGAGGACAAGAAGTACAGAGAGTGAAAAAGTATCATCAAAGTAAAGGCAAATCTGAGCACCAGTATTGCATTCTTCTGATGTGGTGGGCTATTTCAGTGTTGGCACTGTAGCTAGCAGATTTGGTGGCAGTGGTCCCCCTGTTCCTCACTTAGTCAAGGGAAGAGGAAGTGTACTTGGTGCTTGGGTTGAATGCCAGCTTTTTGAAGATCAACCTGGCCATGAGGCTTTCCTCCCTAACCACCATTTACAGAAATGGCAAGCTCAGGAAATTCAATTTCTTCAGTGGCCAGTGATAAAACAGAAACAGCAACAGCATCAATATAAACACAATATGTGAAAAAAAAATGAGCAAAATAGTTTTAAAGCTTTATAACAACAGACTTTTTATTTTAAAAGTATGCCATATAGAAGACATAATTAGATCTAAATATTTTCCCAAGAATATACAAAAAATTTTAGAAGACAATTGCCTTTAGGAAGGAAAGTTGGAAGAGCTAAAATTCAGGGCAGAAATAATGGGTTATCTGGAGAAGATAAAAGATAAACTGTCAAAACTTAGGAAAACAGTAAAAATAAAACCATTCCAGAAAGAATGAAAAAAAAATCACAATGAATGCAAGGGAAAACACACACTGTGGAAAATACAACATGAAACCTATAAAAAAAAGTATGCAAAATGATATGAAAAGAGTTTAAAACTGCTGGGGAGATAGGGATAGATATAAAAGATAGGCACAAAGGAACTGGCACACAGAAGATACTTTGTCCCTAAGAAGAAAGCCAAAACAGTAGAGGAGAACCAATATTTTTAAATATATTAAAAGAAGCCTTACGTCTATATGCTTAAAGAGCATACCATGTGGTAGGAAAACTGATGCAGAATAATTTGCCCTGGATGTATCATAATAAATATGCAAACTTTCAGAAATAAAGTAATAATAATTTAGGCAACTAGGAGAAAAGATCATGTTGACCACAAATTTCATTTTTCATTAAATTCTAAGAGACGGTGGTGTAACACCTTCAAGATTCTCAAGGAAATAAAGTTGGTCCAAGTATTTTATAGACAGCCAAGTTGTTTTCCAAGTATAAATGCTATATCTATTTTTTGAACACTTAAGAACTCAGTGAGTATCATTACTGTGAGTCCAATTTGAAGCAACTATAAGAACATAAACTTAAACTAACAAAGAAGTGCCTGGGGAAAGTAAGACAAAGGACCGCAACTAGGAAAATCACTGTCATCTAACCAGCATCATACACAGATGGAATATTTCACCATTGTCATGGGTATCATAGGCATTTTCTCTACAAATATTGAGGCACAGTAATTTTACCCATATTATAAATATTCATACATTTCCACAATGCTGTGAAAATTTAACTAATAATTTTTTAAGTATTGAAATCTGTTGATAAAAGTAGTAAATCTAGAAGAGAAAATAATAATGCATTTTGTGTTCTGAAAAAACCATTTGAATGAAATATTAATGTCTCTAGTCAGTTTTAAACAAAATTTATGAAACATTCAGACTGATAAATGTGATAAAATTTATGGGTTTGAAAGCCTTAGAAGCAACTTCTTTATGACCTGAATCAATATCCCATATTTGCTGGATCATCAAGAAAAGTAATTCATCAAGGCCAAATAACAGAAGGAAGAGACTAGAATTTACTCATTTTTGTTTTAATGTTACACAGGCAGAAAGATGGGCCTCCTCCACCACACACTAGCTAAGAACACTCCCAAAGAAGAATGCTTTTGAAATATTTATTAAGGTTCCCACACTACCCCCGCCCACCAAAAGAAGTTGTCAGATTTTAGGAAGAAAGGACAAGTGTAGTGTTTTTTTTTGTAGTGTTTTATTATGAGAATAAACTTACTGAGCCCCCAGAGAAGAGCTAGAAATGGAGTTGTATGCTTCAGAGGTGAGAGCCTGGGGAGCCAGAAAGAGAATACAGATCTGGAATAGCAGCAAGTCTTTCTTGTTGCCATGTCAATATTTGCTAGAAGAAGAAATATAGCACAGTCCAATTTTGAAACACTGAATGATGGGGTCCGTTGCTATTTCTAGTTACTCTTTGCCCCTGGCCCCCATCCAACTGCATTCCAGCAAATAAACTATGAGGTAGCTATTGCTTTAGGAAAGTAAATTAACAGTAACAAAGAAATAGATTGTGATTTTCAAAAGCTTAGGCTCTGAGAGGATACAAAAAAAAAAACTCTATAAATCAAAGGTAAGATTATTAAATATTTAGATAAAGTGTCTCCAGAATGGTGTGAGGAGGAGGAAAGATTGAAGAGACACAAAGATTGAGTAGACATTGTAAGTCTTCCTTCCTTTGGGCATTTCCAGAAATTTCAGGTTGATGTTATGCTCCATTTCCCAGAGGTTCTGGGAGAAAGCAAGGACCCAGTTGGGGCTAGTCATACAGCAGTTGAGACAAACTGCAAATTTTCCCACTCCATATTTTGGTACAAGAGAAGCAGACCTCTCTCTGTGTACCTTGACAGCATGTAGGGCCACAGAAAGATCACCACTTTTCCTGAGGCCACCATAGTATCAGATCAAAAGAATGCTACAGAGTTCTTTGAGCAGTGCAATGGAGTAAACAGAGAGGAATTCAAAACCAAGTGAACTGACAATCAAGATTAAAAGTGACTGAGCCATGCCCCAAGTGAATAGACTGCAAGCCTAAGACCTTTCCAGGTAAAATCCAGCTCAGGCAGGACGGCATAGGAAGAAAGTGACCAGAAGAAAAGGCTTCTTTCCTGATGTCATAGCCTAAGTAAGTTTCCACAATTTAAATGCAGTATTAAGCAAAGGAGAAGGGGCTCCGAACTTACGAATTCCAGATTCCTTCCATTGTTCAAACGTTTTTCCATTATGTGATGAATGTCAAACTGCCTTTTCTATAGGTTAATGATCAAATATGGGCAATTACTCAGGGTTTCACCTAACAGACTGTTCTAGAAAAATAAGGCTATATTTTTTAGACACAATATTGTCAGCTTTTTATTCCACAATAATTATAGACTCAGTCTTGCAAAAAAAGTACATAGTGTCACGAGTCCTTTCCTTTACCCAGCTTCTCTTAGTAATGACAACTTTATATAGCTGCAGTACAATATCAAAACCAGGAATTAAAATGAACGTTTTATTTTAGAATTGTTTCAGATGTCAAAAAAAGTTGCAAAGACTGTATAGAGCTTCCACACCCAGTTTCCCCTATCGTTAACACCTTACGTTAGTATGTGATGTGGTTTGGCTGTGTTCCCACCCAAATCTCATCTTGAATTGTAGTTCCCATAATCCCCTTGTGCCAGGAGAGGGACCCAGCAGGAGATAGTTTATTCATGGGGGTGCTTACCCTCATGCTGTTCTTCTGATAGTGAGTGAGTTCCCTTGAGATCTGATGGTTTTATAAGGGGCTTTTCCCCCTTTTGCTCGGCACTTCTCCTTGCTACCGCCATGTAAAGAAGGATGTGTTTGCTTCCCTTTCCAACATCATTGTTAAGTTTCCTGAAGCCTCCCCAGCCATGCTGAACCAGGAGTCAATTAAACCTCTTTCCTTTATAAATTACCCAGTCACAGGTATGTCTTTATTAGAAGCATGAGAATGGACTAATACGATATGGTCCATTTGACACAACTAATTCACCAATATGAATACATTATTGTTAACCAATGACCACGCTTTATTTAAATTTTCTTAGTTTTTACCACATGTCTTTTCCCCCCCAGGATTTTATTCAGCATATACAGTATATTTAATCATCACATCCCTATAGGCCCCTCAAGGATATCACAGTTTCTGTCTTTCCTTTTGTCTGATTACCTTTGACGTTTGAGGCATACTGCTCAGATGTTTTGCAGAAAGTCCCTCAATTTGGGTTTGCATTATGGTTTTATCACAATGACACTGAGATTATAAATTTTTTAAAGAAAGGCCACAGAAGTAAAGCTCCATTCTGGGGTGAGATTTTAGTGGTGAGGAAGAGTACAGCGATATTCTCACTACATACTATGGACATGCCTTATTACTATTGATATTATCCCATCACCTGAGTCCATTATTTTCCAGATTTCTCCACCATAAAGTCACTCTTTTTTCCCCTTGTTCATAGTGTATTTTTGAAGGGATGTCACTATAGGCAGCCCACAGTCAAGGGCAGTTATTTACCATTTCTGAGAGGGCTGAGTATCTACATAAATGATTTGGAATTCCTTTGCACAGGAGATGGAAAATTTGGCTAGTTCATCCTATTTGCTTACTTCTTATTCATTCATTTGATCAACCGGTTATTTATATTAATATTTACTCAGAGATATTTATTTTAGACTTTGCATCTATAATCCAATACTACTATATTTATTTTGTTGCTCAAATTTTTTCAGTTTTGACCACTGGGAGCCCTTATAGATGATTCCTACATCCTTTGACAGAGCCCTATCATTGTGGAGTTTTAAAGCACTTCCTTACTTTCTGAACAAAAGATGCTATAGGCTCATCAAGTATATTTTTTGCCCCAGACCTAGAATCAGTCACTTCTCAAAAAAATCCTAGTTACTCTTATTGGAGGAGTATTAGAAACCAAAATCTATGCGTTTGCTGTGCTATTTGCTACCAAGACATCATTGTTTCTAAGTCCTTTCAGCTAATAGAGGAAGGAAACGTGTATTTGTTCTGATTGCCTCCTATTCACCCCATTGTTAAGAGACAGATCCCCTTTCCACCATAAATAGTATGAGAATACACAACACTCAGCACTGGACAAAGAAGATTGACAGGAATATATGAGTCACATATATTCACAGTCTGGGGTAGGAGGACACCACACACCCTTCAGGGCCACACAGTGGTTGCACTCAGGAGCGAAGTGAACAAGCAGGGACTGTGGGAGGCAGTATTCATAGGAAGAAGGTTGGATGTTCTCTGGTTCCTGCGGGAGGGTGTAATTGCTTTGTTTGAATAATTCCACAGTCTGGCATGAAGATAGAGCCTAAGTTGAGAAACATGTAGAGTACAGCTGGTTTAACTTACAGAGAAACTAGCCAGGTGGAGAACTTTTCCCACTGGGTAGGGGTAAATATATTGCAAGAAGAGGGGAATTGATAATTAGGCCTCTGAGGGGGCTGTGAGGCTCATAAGAGGTTAAGGCAGCACTTGAAACTCTAGGTCTTACAATACAATGTTTCTATACTAACTTGTGTATACACAGATCTGTAATTATTTCTACATGTATCTGAAGTTGCATCTCTTACAAAAAGGCAATACACATTATTTAAAATAAATCTATCTTAAAATACCTTGAAATTGAAATGTCTAAACTCATAAATATGGAATTGTAGGGTCAACTGTATGCATATTATAAATAATTTAATAGTACCAAATAGCTCTACATATTATGTGTACGCATTTACTTTACTGCTAGGATATCTAAAATTACTCATTTCACTGTGACCTTAGAAACATTTTCCATTGAATTTAAAATTATATTTTTGTATTTTATAACTTAGATTTGCATTTTTAAAAGTTGCATTTTCACTCTTGTGTCATTGTGAATTCTTTCTGCATAATTTCTAATAGAATAAAATTCTGATAAGTTTTCTACCATTTCTTCATTTTTTATTGCAGTAAGAACACTTAACATGAGATCTGCTCGCTTAACAATGTTAAAGTATATAATAGAGTATTATTAACTATAGGCACAATGCAATGTTGTACAGCTGCTCTCTAGAAGTTAATCATCTTGCATAACTGAAATTTTATGCCCATTGAATAGCAACTCCTTATTTCCCCTTCCTCCAACCCCTGGCAACCAACATTCTGCTCTCTGCTTCTAGGTGTTTGACTCTTTCACATACCTCATGTAAGTGGAGTAATACAGCATTTGTCCTCGGAGACTGTCTTATTTCATTTAGCCTAATTTCCACAAGATTTATCCATGTTGTTACATATGACAGGATTTCCATCTTTTTTTACAGTGGAACATTTCACTTTATATACTTTTTCTTTATCCACTCATCTCTTTATCAACATTTGGGTTGTTTCCATATTTTGGTTATTGTGAATACTGCTGCAAACATGAAAGTGCAAATATCTTTTCAAGATCTCAATTTCAATTATTTTGAATAAATATTTGGAAGTGGCATTCCTGGATCATATGGTATTTCTACTTTTATTTTTTGAGGAGCCTCCATATTGTTCTCCATAGCAGTATTTTACATTCCCACCGACATTTGTTATCTTCTTTTCTTTTCAATAATAGCCATCCTAACAGAAGTGAAGTGGAATCTCGTTGTGATTTTGATCTGCATTTCCCTGATGATTAGCAATGTGGAGCATCTTTTTATATACCTGTAGGCAATTTGTATTCATTGGAGAAATGGCTATTCAAGTCTTTCACCCATTTGTTAATCAGGTTATTTTTTTTCTGCTATTGAATTGAAACAGCTTTATATATATGTTGGATATTAATCCATTATCAGATACACAGTTTGAAATATTTTTCTCCCATTCTGTAAATCATCTTTTCACTTTGTTGACTATTTCCTATGCTATGCAGAAGCTGTTTAGTTCAATGCAATCCCATTTGCCCATTTTTTCTTCTGTTGCCTATGCTTTTGGTGTCATATCCAAGAAATCATTGCCAGTCCAATCTCATAAAGTTTATTAGCTATGTTTTCTTCTAGGAGTTTTACAGTTTCATGTCTTACATTTAAGTCTTAAATCGATTTTGAGTTGATTTTTGCAAAGATCAGTTGCCATATACACCTGAGTTTATTTCTGGGCTGTCCACCCTGTTTTATTGGTCTATATGTCTGTCTTTATGCCAGTACTGTATTATTTTTATAACTAGACATTTATAATATATTTTGAAATCAAGAAGTGTGATGCCTCTGACTTTGCTCTTTTTTTTTTTCTCTAGATTGCTTTGTCTGTTCAGGTCTCCTATGGTTCCATATGAATTTCAGAATAATTTTTCCATTTCTGTAAAAAATGCTACTGGGATTTTGATAGAGATTGAAAATAATCTATAACTCTCTTAGTGTAGTACGGCCTTTTTAACAATACTAGTCTTCCATCTATGAACATGGGGTATCTTTCCATTTATTTGTGTCTTCTTTACTTTCTTTCCTTATGTTTTGTAGTTCTCAATCTATAAGTCTTTTACCTACTTAGTTAACCTTATTCCCAAGTATTTTGTCCTTTTTGATGCCATTGTAAGTGAAATTATTTTCTTAATTTTCTTTTGGTTTGTTTTTAGTGTATAAAAACAAAATTATTTTTATATGTGGATTTTATATCCTGCAGCTTTATTAAATTTGTTTACTAGTTTTAACAGTTCATTAGTGGAGTATTTAGAATTTTCCTCAAATAAGATCATGTCATCTGAAAACAGAGATAATTTTACCCCTTCCATTCTGATTCGGATGCCTTTTATTTATTTCTTTTGTCCATTTTTTCTGGCTAGGACTTTCAGTACTTTGTTGAATAGAAGAGATAAGAGTGGGCATCTTTGTCTTGTTTCTGATCTTACAGGAAAAATTTTCAGTTTTTCACTATTGAATATGATGTTAGCTGTTGAATTTTTAAATATAGCCTTTGTAATGTCGAGGCAACTTACTTTTATTTTTAGTTTGTCGATGGTTTTTATCATGAAAGCATTGAGGCTGGTAAACTGTTTTTTCTGCCTCTGTTGAGATGATCATGCGATTTTTATTCTCCATTCTTTGTTTGTGGTATGTTAAGTTAATTAATTTTCTTATGTTGAACCATCCTTGCATCCAAGGGATAAATCCCATTTGATCATGGTGTGTGATTTTTATAATGTGCCGTTGAATTAGTTTGATAATATTTTGCTGAGGATTTTTGCATCCATGTTTATCAAGAATATTGGCCTGTAGCTTTCTTGTAGTGTCCTTGTGTGGCTTTGATTTTAGGCTAATGCTGGCTTATATTAGGGTAATGCTGGTAATGAGTTTGGAAGTATTTCTTCCTCTTTAATTTTTTGAAAGGTTTGAGAAGGATTAGTGTTAATTCTTCTTTATACATTTACTAGAATTCACTTATGAAGCCATTTGGTCCTGTGCTTATTTTTTTGTTGAGAGGTCTTGAGTACTGATTCTGTCATATTACTAGTTACAGGCTTGTTCAAATTTGCTATTTCCTAATATTCCTATGTTTCTAGGGATATATACATTGCTTCTAGATTATGCAATTTATTGACGCAGTGTTGCCTACAGTAGTTTTATATAACCCTCTCATTTATGATTAAAGAATTTTCTCTCTTTTTTCTGAGTTAGTATAGCTTAATGGCATGTCAATTTTGTTTAACCTTTCAAAAAAACTCTTAGCTTTGTTGATTTTTTTCTATTATTTTTCTATTCTCTGTTTTATTTCTGCTCTAAGCTGTATAGTTCTTCCCATCTGCTAACTTTCGACTTAGTTTAATTTTATTTTATAGTTCATTAAAGTATAAATTGGGTTGTTTAATTGAGTTCTTTTTTTTTTTGTAATGTAGCCATTTTTTTAATTACAAATTTTCCTCTTAGCACTGCCTTTGCTGCATCCATAAGTTTTGGTATAACGTTTCTAGTTTTCACTGGTCTCAAGATGATTTCTAATTTCCCTTTTGGTTTTTTTCTTCGACTTATTTGCTGTTAAAGAGTGTGTTGTTTAATTTCTACATATTTGTGAATTTTCCAATTTTCCTTCTGCAGGTAATTTCTGATTTTATTCCTTTTGATACAAAATATATGGTATGATTTCAGTTTTCTTAAATTTGTTAAGACTTATTTGGTGTCCTAACATGTGACCTACAACAGAGAATCTTCTGTGTGTACTAGAGAATAATATGCATTCTGTGGCTGTTGGGAGGAATATTCTTTAGCTCTGTTCATTTCATTTGTTCTATAGCGTTGTGCAAATACACAGTTCACTCAATGGTTTTCTGTCTGGATATTGTAACCATTATGGAAAGTGAGGAACTGAAGTCTCTCACTGTTGTCATAGTGCTGTCCATTTCTCCCTGCTGTTCTATAAATAATTGCTTTATATATTTAGGTGCTCTGATGTTGAGTGCACATATATTATATGTTACATATATTATTGTTATATCTTTCTATTGAAGCAATCTTTTTATCATTATATAATGCCCTTCATTTTTTTGGTGACAGTATTTTAAGTCTTTTTTTTACATAAATATAGCCACCACTGGTCACTTTTGGTTACAACTTGCATAAAATATCCCTACTCTTTTATTTCTCTTCCCCTCACACACATTCTTCATGTTATTGACATCACAATTTACCATGTTATATTGTGTGTTGATTAAATATTTGTACAATTATAATTGTAGGTAGGTATCCACAAGGTGGATACCAAGCACTCCAAGAACTCATATATACAACCGTATGTGGGATCCCTCATAGATACTAAAATCTGTATATCCTCAAGTCCCTTTTAAAAAAATCGCATAGTATTTGTATATAACCTATGCACATCCTGTCATATACCTTAAGCCACCTCCAGACCACTTATAATGCCTAATACTGTGTAAATGCTATGTAAATAATTGTTATCCCTATTGGTTTTTATTTTTGTTATGTTGTACTGTTATTTTTTACTTTTTTCTCCAAGTATTTTTAATCACCATTTGGTTGAAAGCACAGATATAGAAACTGCAGGAACAGAGGGATGACTGCATAGTTATTTTTTTAAATTTTTGCATTTAACTTTTATATTAGACATTAAAATTACTGGCCTATTATTGTTACAATACTCCAGTGTTCTGTATTTGTCCATATATTTACCTTTACTGGAAAGATTTATACTTTTATATGCTTCCTGGTTACTGTTTGCCATCCTTTCATTTCAACTTAAAGAACTTTTTTTTAGAACTTTTTTCCATCAGCTTTTGTTTGTCCAGAAATTTCTTTATCTATCTTTCAGTTTTGAAGGAAGGGTTTACCATGTATAATATTCTTGGTTAGCCATTTTTCTTTTCAGCATTTTGAATATATTCCCTTCTTGTTTGCAATGTTTCTGCACAGAAATCTGCTGGAAGTTTCCTTGTATGTAATGAGTTGATTTTCTCTTGCTGCTTTTAAAAATTGTCTCTTTGACTTTTATCAATTTGATTACAGTGTGTCTCATGGTGAATTTATTTGGGTTCATCTTATTTGAGATACCTTGAGCTTTCTGGATTTTAATGTCCATTTCTTCCCCAGCTTTCAGGTTTTGACTATTATTTCTTTGAATATGCTCTCTACCTAATTTTGCATTAGGCTTTCATTGTGATGAATAACATCAGTTCATTTTTTTGATTTGTATAATATAATCTGTACATTCTTTTCTAGTTCCTTTGAAGGTTTTCTCTGTTTCTATATTAAGCATTTTTAATCATCATATATTTGAGTGAATATATTTTTAGCCTGATTGGGATTTATTGGGTTTTCTGAATCAAAACTGATGTCTTTCACTGGTCATAAAAAAGTATTTGCCAATTTTGTTTAATGTATTGCACCACCCCTATTTTTCCTCTCTTCACTCTAAAACTACAAATTGGATATACTTTGAACTCAGCAGTCTATCCTCTATTATATCAGCTTCTTTTCCTTGCTTTCCATACTTTTGTTTCTTTGTATTTTGTTTTAGATAAATTTGTAATATCTATCTTTTAGTTCATAAATCCTCTCTTCAACTACGTATAGTGTATTAGTCAGGGTTTTATAGAGGGGCAAGACTAATAAGATAGATGTATATATAAAAGGGAGCTTATTAAGGAGTATTGACTCACACGATCACAAGGTGAAGTCCCACAATAAGCCATCTGCAAGCTGAGGAGCCAGGAAGCCAGTCCAAGCCCCAAAAACCTCAAAAGTAAAAAAGCCGACAGTGCAGCCTTCAGTCTGTGGCTGAATACCCAAGAGCCACAAGCAAACCACTGGTGTAGGTCCAAGAGTCCAAAAGCTGAAGAACTTGGAGTCCAATGTTCGAGGGCAGGAAGCATCCAGCATGGGAGAAAGATGGAGGCTGGAAGACTTAGCCAGTCTAGTACTTCCATATTCCTCTGCCTGTTATCCAAGCCACGCTGGCAGCTGATTAGATGGTGCCCACCAAGATTGAGGGTGGGTCTGCCTCTCCTAGTCTACTGACTCAAATATTAATCTCCTTTGGCAACACCCTCACAGACGCTCCCAGTAACAATACTTTGCATCCTTCAATTCAATAAAGTTGACACTCAATATTAACCATCACAAGTCCACCCCTAGTCAACTTGAACCCATAAACATTAACCATCGTAAGTCCACCCTTAGTCAACTTGAACCCATACACATCTCCTGAAATCGTAATACGTAATCGTCAAATAAAGACAGTAATAAGGTTACAATTATACCTAACATAATACGGCTATCCTTCATACAACCAGAAATGCACCAATCCCCAACCCAAATGCTATTACATAAAGTTAACACTTAAATGCTGATATGAACTCCATAAATCTTATGTCACATAATAAAGGAAAAAGAAAGAAAATAAAATGGAGTTGTTTTTTAGTACAAGTGTATATATGCACAAACATGTTCTTAATAAAATGAGAAGGAAAGACTCATGATAATTACAGTCCTCATTTTTGCAACTGGTCATGTGGTCATAGCTGGTATTGATGACTGCCTTCTTCTACTACCCATTCTGTATTCCTTTTGCCTTCAGCAAGCACCTCAGCAGGTTGTGGTTTTTTTACCTGGTAGAGTGACAAAAACCTTCATTACTAAAGGATCTGGGCCATTTGTAGTCCTGCCTGGATTGGGCTGTTGTAGTTTCCCATTGACCTTAATCACAGGGCATGGTAATACTAAGAGATGCCCCAAGGGATCTCCTGTATTCCGAGCATAATCTTCCTTATCTCCATTGTGGAGTAGTAGACTGATTTCATTTTGATAGTCCAGGTCAATCACCCCTTCCAACACTGTAACTCCCTTCTTACCTTGTTGACTTAGAACTAGGAGAATCCCAAAGTGGCCAGGTGAAATCTTAACTTCCAGTTTAATGGAATCATTGTTGTATTTCCTGGTTGCAGCATTTTTCCCTCTGGAACTAAGACCTCTAGGCCAGCAGAACATAATGTCACAGGAACAGGAAACAAAAATTTTGCTAATGGGTCACTAGGGGTGATGATGAATGGAGGTGATGGTGAGTGGTGCCACTGCCACTTCCACCCCTCGATTCCTGGACCCATGAATTCTGGCTATGGGAGAAACAGTCCCATATATTGGATGCTGATTCAGAGCATACAGCCTTCTGGAGAACTTTGCCCCAGCTCTACAAAGTATTGTCACCTAGTTGGTGTTGTAATTGTGACTTCAAAAGGCCATCCCAGCATTCTATCAATCCAGCTGCTCCAGGATGTTGGGGAACATGGTAAGACCAGTGAATTCCATGAGCTGATTAGATAGTGCCCCCCCAGATTGAGGGCACTATCTAATGAGCATGAGTACACTGCTATACTTCTTTAGCTGTAAAGTGAGTGCCTTGGTCAGAGGGAATGCTGCATACAATACCATGACAGTGGATAAGGCATTCCATGTGTCCACAATGGTAGTCTCGGCAGAAGCATCACATGCAGGATAGGCAAACCCATATCTGGAGTGTCTATTCCAGTGAGAACAAACCACTGTCCTTTCCATGATGGAGGAAGTCCAATATAATCAACCTGCCACCAAATAGCTGGCTGATCACTCTGAGGAATGGTGCAATATTTAGGGCTCAGTATTGGTCTCTGCTGCTGGCAAACTGGGCATTCAGCAGTGGCCATAGCCAGGTAGGACTTAGTGAGTGGAAGTCCATGTTGCTGAGTCCATGCATAACGTCTGTCCCTGCCTCCATGCTCACTTTGTTCATGGGGCCATTGGGTGATGACAGGGATGGCTGGAGAAAGAGGCTGTGTGGTGTTCACAGAACAAGTCATCTTATCCACTTGATTATTAAAATTCTCCTCTGCTGAGGTCACCTTTTGGTGAGCCCTCACATGAGATACGAATATCTTCACAGTTTGTGACCACTCAGAGAGGTCCATCCACATACCTCTTCCCCGAATTTCTTTGCCACCAATTTTCCAATCATGCTTCTTCCAAGTCCCTGACCATCCAGCCAAACCATTGGCTATTGCTCATGTATCAGTATATAATCGCGAATCTGGCCATTTCTCTTTCCAAGCAAAATGTACCACGAGGTGCACTGCTAGAAGTTTTCTCTGGCAAAAAAAGCTAGCTCATCAGAATTTAGGATCTCAGTGCCCCCAGCTTCACTGGGGTCCTTCCACATGTCCCCATTCCAAGTTGCAGGGTCCTGTTCTTTTTCAATCAATGCCCTCACTTTAACAGTAGACATTTGGCGAGGCTGTGCATGAATCTTTAGTTGCAGGTCAGCCATTCTCATGATAAGAGCTTGTGTCTGATTTTCCATACTTTCAACTCTTTCTCTACAGGAGATGAGACTCTCACTCAGGGCAATCTTAGAAGATTTGAGCCTCAGTATGTGCTTCTGGAGTTGGGGGATAGAATCTCTGAGTTCATCATTTTCTTTTACCACTTTATCTAGTGAACTTAGCAGCAACCAACCAACTTCATTATATTCCTTGGTTCTCCACATATGATCAAAGATATTATGTATAGAGTCAATAAACTCCTTGCCTCTCAAGAGCAGTGAATCAGGAGTATCAAATGCATTTATTTTGCAAAAGTGTCTAAACAGTTCATGCCAAGGACTATCAGTGTTCTCCAAACTATTAGAAGTACAGTCCTTAGCATTTTGGGGCATAATCATATAAAGCAGCAAATGCCAGAAACCCAAACCTAACTAAAGAACTCCATCCTTAAAACTCTGTTCCCCTAGAACCACTCCAGGTACCAAAAGCTGTATTAGTCAGAGTTCTCTAGAGGGACAGGACTGATAGGATAGATGTGTATATGAAAGGAAGTTCACAAAGGAGTATTGACTCACATGATCACAAGGTGAAGTTCCACAATAGGCTGTCTGCAAGGTGAGGTGCAAGGAAGCCAGACCGAGCCCCAAAACCTCAAAACTAGGGAAGCCAACAGTTCAGCCTTCAGTCTGAGGCTGAAGGCCCAAGAGCCCCTGGAAAACCACTGGTTTAGGTCCGAGAGTCCAAAAGCTGAAGAACTTGGAGTCCAATGTTTGAGGGCAGAAAGCATCAGCACAAGAGAAAGATGGAGGCCGGAAGACTTAGCCAATCTAGTCCTTCCATGTTTCTCTGCCTACTTTTACCCTAGCCACACTGGCAGCTGATTAGATAGTGCCCCCCCAGATTGAGGGTGGGTCTGCGTCTCCTAGTCTACTGACTCAAATGTTAATCTCCTTTGGCAACACCCTCAGAAACACACCCAGGAACAATTCAGTCCAATCAAGTTGACACTCAATATTAACCATCACATATAGTCTGCTTTTTTTTTTTTTTTTTTTTTTTTTTTTTTGAGACAGTCTCACCCTCTTGCCCAGGCTGGAGTGCAGTGACGCGATGTCAGCTCACTGCAACCTCCGCCTCCCAGGTTCAAGCAATTATCCTGCCTCATCCTCCGAAGTAGTTGGGACTACAGGCATGCACCACCACACCCAGCTAATATTTGTATTTTCAGTTGAAATGGGGTTTCACCATGTTGGCCATGCTGGTCTAGAACTCCTGACCTCAAATGATCCAACTGCCTTGGCCTCCTAAAGTGCTAAGATTACAGGCATGAGCCTTCACGCCCAGCCTATATGCTTTTAACTACATCTAATAAGTTTTAAATATCAGTTCTACTACTTTAAAAAATTTTTATTATTTCTTCTTAAATCTTTTTTAACTAACATATTTATCTTTGTTCATATATATACACATTTGTATTCCTTTTGCTCATATATATTTATAGCTCATATTTATATATATGTAGTAGTTTTTTGTTTGTTTGTTTGTTTTTGAGACTGAGCCTCACTCTGTCTCCCAGGCTGGAGTGCAGTGGCAAAAATCTCAGCTCACTGCAACCTCCACTGCCCGGGTTCAAGCAATTTTCCTGCCTCAGCCTCCTGAGTAGCTGGGACTACAGGCACTCACCACCATGCCTGGCTAATTTTTGTATTCTTAGTAGAGACGGGGTTTAACCATATTGGCCAGGCTGGTCTCGAACTCCTGACCTCAGGTGACCTGCCCACCTCAGCCTCCCAAAGTGCTGGGATTACAGGCATGAGCCACCGTGCCTGGCCTATATGTACTAGTGTTATACTTTGTCTCTTACATTTGAAGTATTTGATGTCTAATTTGATTGCCTGTTGTCTGTCAAGACTTACTTATTGACATCTCATTATTTGTGTGACTTATGAGTTTTGACTCTAGGTTCAAAATCTTTGGAAATGTGTTTGTGCAAATTCTTCATAACTTGGATTGACTCTGGGCTCAGGGAAGATTTTTATTTGCATCTTGCAGACACTTAAAGACACTATAAACAAACATTTTTTCAAACTTAATATTTGAACTAAGGCATTTGGACTCCCCAGGCAACATTAGAGTGCAAACTCATATGAGGGTCATTTATGATTATAAATTCTTGCAAGAGATTTATGGGAGGTTTTTTCCTTTTTTTCTTCTACCTAGAACCAAATTTGCAGCCAAGCAATTTTTCTTAACTTTTCCTGGAAAGTAAATTTACAGCCAATTCAACATTCTACAGGCCTACCTTTGTGATGAGTATTTACCATTAGATATGTCAGCTTGGTTGGCTCCTGGTATCTTTCCCCAGTTCCCTATGCCCTGAGAAGCAATGGAAAGTAAAACTGAAGATTATTCAGATATGGAAAGTGACCTCATGGTTTAAATCAGTTTTAATAAAGCTTTTCTTTTTAAATTCAGTTGAAGGCAAGGCATGGGATGGTGTTTCAGCTATAACTCCATAAAACCTGTGGTTCAAGTTTTATTTCCTTGTTGACCAGCCCAAGCTCAGCTGCTGGCTTTAAGCCATGAGGCTGGCTTACATGGAAAGACTTTGGTGCTGGTTATCCATTAGGTGCTTCTACCCCTTTGTGCTTGGAACCTGCATCCAGCAAGGCCCCTACATTCTGTGTTGTTTCCAAGAATGATTTTTTGCTTATTTTCTCTTCATGACCTATTGTTTCATTTTTTTGCTTATTGAGGCCACACTCCTACACACATTTATAATATATATAAAGTCATGCACCACATAGTGACATTTTGATCAACAATGGACTGCATATAACATATTGGTCCCATAAGATTATAATATTATATTTTTACTGTACCTTTCTATGTTTGTTTAGATTCACAATTACTTACCATTGTGTTGCAATTACCTACAGTATTTTGTACAGTAATATGATGTGTAGGTTTGTAGCCTAGGAGCAATAGGCCATTCCATATAGCCTAGGTATATAGTAGGCAACACTAGTTCGGTTTCTGTAACTACACCTTATGTTGCAACACTTAAATCTCCTAATGATGCATTTCTCAGAACAGAATTCTGTTATTAAGAGATGCATGACTCTGTGTATATCAATATATACTAAAATTTATCTATTTATAGTTCATAGCGATTTCTATTTGGTTAAAAAGTTACTTCATAATATAAATTTATAGAACCATGTTGATAAGAGTTCTCTGTTCTCAGTACCTACTATTTTCAAAATAAGATCATATGAAAACTCACACGTCAACTAAATCTTGATGATAAAACACCAAAACAGTCCAGTACATATTTGAAATAATATTTATATAACTTAGTGGCCTGGCTAAGAGGCTAAAATTTGTATACTAGTTTTTTTTAAAAAATCTTGACTGGTAGAAGCTGGAATAAAAAACTTAAAAAAGAGAGAGAGAAGCCCAACAATCACAACAAATCCCTATATTAGCAGAGTGATTTCAAAATTATATTAGGTTATGTTTTTATCAGTTCGAAAAATAAAATTCTCATTTTAGTTGTTATAGGGCAACTCAAGGACAACAGTTAGGCTGAAAAGTAATGCAAACATTCCTTGAACACGCAAGATAATTTGCCTTGTGGTCATTGAGAAATAAATTTAGGGGATATGTGTTGAGAAGAGATTTAAGTTCTACTCTAAAGGACTTGATTTAAAATAGAGTAATATGAAAAATAAGATATCAGTATCAGGTTGACATACTGTGAGTAATGCAACTATTTAAGAAAGAATATAATTTACTAATTTGTTATTTTGCAATAAACCAAATCAGAATTAGTTCTTATGTCCTCTCTACTTAGGAATCATCCTCCTCCATGCCTATTTTCAACCTCAAATTACCAAATACATATTTTGAAAACATATGTCATAAATATATTTATTTGCTCTCCAAAAAAGAATGAAGGAGAATGGGAAACATGATGTGAAACAAAGGTCATGATGCAAGCAAATATGCTTGGCTGGGTTACTCGGGAGGATTACGAAAGTTTCTCAGTGGACATAGAGTTCAATATTCTCTACCTTTGATGAAACACTGGCCTTCGTGTTACCTTTGATAAAAACACTTGTCTTTATTCTGACTGCATGAACAACATGTACCCCACTGATTCCAATCAATGGTTTGCAGGTGCTGAAAATATGCATGAGGGAAAATAAAAAGCCTCACTGAATAATTTATTGCTTGCTTCTTTCAGATTCCTTAAATTATCATCTGTAATTCTGACGTCAAGATTAATAGAAAAATATGAAAAATTATTCCCCAATATAAAATGGCTTTTTAATAAAGAGTTCATCATTATAATTGAAGACACTAACTCATAAAAAACAAGTTGGAAAAAATATTGAGTTGCTAATTTGTCAAAATATAATCAGCCTTATTACTATATATAGTAGATACATGTATATGTGTAAAACTTATATGAAGTTATCTCCTAAATAATTTATTAGTGATGAGATGTCAAGAGTGGGCAGCAATTGAGGGATAAATAGCTAGATGACCCAGGAATATTATTTTTTAGAAGATCAATTTAAATCTTGACTTGCTATAAAAGCCGTATGTTATATATTGGCTTAAAATGATAAAAAAAATTCAAATTCATATATGCATTTTAAGAAAGAGAGCATTCATTTCATCCAAATTAAAATCTTGTTAATGTTCCTTGGTATTTTAATTCCTCTTCCATTCTGAGGCAGTTTTTTTTCCTTGGTTTCACAATGTATGTATTGCTGAACAATATACTGTTTACTCTGCCTCTGAACTGAGCTTTCTGCCCCAACACTATGTTCTTGAGTTTTGTGTACAAAACAACAGTTATTTCTTTCACTCCTTATTGTTCCATTTTATGAATATAATGTAATTTAATCACCTTCTTTTCACTAAGTATTTCCTTGCTTCTAAATGGGAGCTATTAGAGAGATCTGCTATTAACATGAATGTACATGCTCCTATTGAAAATAAGAAAGTTCCTCTGATGTGTAAACCTTGATAAGAAAATATTGGGTCATAGGATGCTGACACCTTAATATTTACTAGCTAATGACAATGGTTATCTAACAGTTATACAAACTCTCTAACTAATATACAGTTTTTACCATTTTATTTTTAAAAATGTATCTTGTACTTTATTTTTCAATTTTTTTTCTTTTTTTTGAGACAGTCTTGCTCTGTCACCCAGGCTGGAGTGCAATGGTGCAATCGTAGCTCACTGCAACCTCTGCCTCCCGGGTCCAAGCCATTCTCATGCCTCAGCCTCCCGAAGAGCTGGGATTACAGGCACACACCACCATGCCCGGCTAATTTTTTGTATTTTTGGTAGAGACAGGGCTTCACCATGTTGCCCAGGCTGGTCTCGAACTCCTGAACTCAGGCAATCTACCCATCTCAGCCTCCCAAAGTGCTAGGATTACAGGCATGAGCCACCGCGCCCGGCTCAAATTTTTTAATTAAACTATGCATATACAATTTAAAGTGTGACGTAGACAAGTGCCAGTGTACCCCAACCTAAGTCAAGATACAAAACACTGCAAAAAATAAGACAATTCTTCCTTGGGTCTTCTTCCAATCACTCCATTTTTCCTACCTCCTCCCAAAATATTACTAGTATCTTGTCTTTTATAGTAATGATTCCTTTGCTTTTCCTTACAGTTTTATCATTTAATGGCCCATTAATAATTACTCTTGTTTTGTTTAGTTAGAATATTGATTTTAAATTTTAAATAACAGGTATCATATAATTTGTGTGATGTTGTTGCCAGCTATTCTTGCTTAAATCATATGTAAGATAGGTTATGCTATTAATTAGCTATAGTTCAGTTTCATTGCTGAATAATACATACTGTGTGTATGGGTGTAGTACAGTGTGCTTATCCATTCTACTATTTCATTCATTTAGATTATTTTCACTTTTTTACTATTATGAATAGTGCTTCTATAAGCGTTCGTACATGTGTCTTCATAGACACATTTCTGTTGGGTATATTCCTGAAATTAGAAGTGCTGGTCATAGAAGTGCAAATATACATTCAGCATAAGATAATTTTCCAAATATTTTCTTCAAAGTGGTTTTCCCAATTTATATTCCTACCAACGGTGAACTGGTATGTGCTCCACTTATTCACCAATACTTGGCTCAGTCAGCCGTTGTAATTGTAGTCATGCTTATATGTGACTAATGATATCTAATGTGATTTTAATTTGCCATTTCCTTACACTACTTAGTTTTATCTGATTTATTAGCTATAAATATCTTCCTATATAAATTAGGTTTTTAAAACTCCATCCCATTTGTCATTTTTGTATTAATTTGTGTTTTTTTAATATTTTTTATTTATGTCTAGAAAATACCTTTTTCCTCACTATCTTGTTTTCTTTCCACCCTTCTAATGAAATCTTTTGAAGTTCTTAATTTTATCCTAGTGTATTAGTCTTTTCTCACACTGCTATAAAGAACTGCCCGAGACTGGATGCTGCATAAAGAAAAGAGATTTAATTGACTCACAACTCCATATGACTGGAGGTGGGGGGGTCAGGAAACTTACAATCATGGTGGAAGGGGAAGCAGGCACATCTTACATGGCAGCAGGCGAGACAGAGCACATGGAGGAGAAACTGCCAAACACTTATAAAACCCACCAGATCTCATGAGAACTCACTCACTATCACAAGAACAGTACGGAGGAAACTGCCCCCATGATCCAATCATCCCCCACCAGGTTCCTCTCTCGACGCGTGGAGGTTATGGGGATTACAATTCAAGATGAGATTTGGGTGGGGACACACAGCCAAACCATATCACCGACTCTGATTTATCAGTCTTTATAGTAGGCATGATTTATTTCCTTTTTAATACATGTTTTAACTATAGGAGTCATAAACATAGTCTCCTATGTTCTCTTCTAGAACTATTACATTTGCTTTGAAATTTACATCTACACTCCATTTGGGATAAATTTTTTGTTCAATGTAAGGTAAAAGTCACATGTTAATTTTTGGATATGAACATTCATTGCCCCAGCACATTATTTATTAAAGTGTTATCATTTTTCCACTTTCTATAGTACCCTGATTGTAATAAAGAGTCCCTATACGTAGACTCTTTGTTATTGACACCCTATTCTTTCCATTAAAAAAGAGAATTTGGGCCGGGCGTGGTGGCTCATGCCTGTAATCCCAGCACTTTGGGAGGCCGAGGTGGGTGGATCACGAGGTCAGGAGATCGAGACCATCCTGGCTAACACGGCAAAACCCTGTCTCTACTAAAAATACAAAAAAAATTAGCCGTGCGTGGTGGCGGGCGCCTGTAGTCCCAGCTGCTAGGGAGGCTGAGGCAGGAGAATGGCATGAACCCGAGAGGCGGAGCTGGCAGTGAGCCGAGATCGCGCCACTGCACTCCAGCCTGGGTGACAGAGCAAGACTACGTCTCAAAAAAAAAAGAAAAAAGAATTTGAAGAGGTTTATTTTGAGTCAAATGTGAAACCATGACCCATGACACAGCCTTACGAGATCCTGAGAACATGTACCCAAGGTGGTTGGGTTTCAGCTTGATTTTGTACATTTTAGGCAGGCAGAAGTTAAAGGCAAAGACCTAAATCAATACATGTAAGGTTTACATCGATTCAGCCCAGAAAGGCAGGACATTGTTGAGCATTAATTTTTACCTAAAAAGTTGAAAAAACAAATGCTTGGGGTTATGATAAGGGAGGGCATGAAAGCCAAGGTTCTTGTTACACAGATGAAGCCTCCAGGTAGCAGGCTTCAGAGGGAATAGATAGCAAATGTCTCTTATCAGACACTGAAAGGTGTCATATTCTTAGTTAAATCTCTCCTGGATCAGGAAAAAACCTGGAAAGAAAAGAGGATTCTCTACAGAATGTAATTTTTTTTTACAAGAGACAGCTTTGCAGGGCCATTTCAAAATATGTCAAAGAAATGTATTTGGGGGTAAAACACTTTGATTTCCTTTAGGGTCTCTTACCTGTTATGTGATTTATACCAGAGTCATGTTGGAGTTGGCATCTTATTGCTACAAAGAGTCTGTTCTGTTAGTCTTAGGATCTCTATTTTAATGTTAATGCTGGTCAGTTGTGTCTAAACTCCAAAAGACAGAGCATACACTGAAGCATATCTAACCCCCTCTTCCTGTCATGGCCTAAGCTAGTTTGTTTTGTGGGTTTGTGTGTGTGTGTGTGTATGCATATGTGTTTTAGGGTTTCTTTGGAATCCCCTTGGTCAACAGGGGCATAGATTCAATCAGATGGGGGATTTAGAATCTTATTTTTGGTTTACATTCTGCTCGTTCTGGCCAAGATTTGCCAGAACAGCAATATCCAAACTTGTATTTTGTCCCATAGCATTCCCAGGATGGTATGGCTGCCTGCCCCATGTCCACCCTGTCCCTCAGGATGGGGCCCCTGTATCATGGTCTTAGAGCCAAAAGACTTATAGCCAATTTAAATATTCTAGGCCAGATGGAAATGGATCTGGACAGGCATTCATCAACCCTTAAACTTCTTTAAGTAATACAAAAGCCAAAAGCCAAAGGCCAAAGACAAGGTTGCAGAATTGACTTATCTTAACTTCTATGCCTGGAGCTACTATAATCTTGGTTTTAAGTTACAGAGTTGTAGCAATTAGCTATACAAAACATAAACATTTTGTTAAAACCTTTTATGGAAAAGAATTTAGAGACTTTTGTCATAATCCTTTTTGCAGTCTTTTTAGTAATTTGTCCTAAGGTGGTCGATTTAAAAAAAAAAAAAAAGGTTATACACATATCTGCATAAATCTCACAACGGGGAGCTCTATACCCAGGAAGACTTGTTACCAGTATCTTGATATCCTCTCATTAATTTTCTTTTAATTCTACATGAAGCAGGAAATTCTTTAAGGTTGGGGTGGTTGAAAAGGGATCACATAAAGGCCCAAGAGCCAAAGTTCCTTATTTTGCCAGCTATTTAGGCATTTGTGTTCCCATCATTGATTTGGAGGATTTAAACTAATTCTATCTCTCAAAATCAGCCCTTTCAGTCTCACATGCCCACGTCTTCCGTGATAGCCCCTGGGCCTAGAGGAAAGGTGCTTGTATAGTTTTCCAGTGAGGCATCAGCAATGAAAACAGATCAGACCCTGTGGGATTTTAAATAGTTTTTAAATTTGGAGATATCAGATAGAAAAAGATAATCTTCATTGTTTCTCTCAATTTTGTAAGCTACATATAGAATTAACATCATTATAAACAGCAAGGACATAAAGCCCTGCCTAGCTCTATGACAAGTAAAGGAAACTCACAGGTAGTTAAACATTTAAATTAAAACATTTAAACACTTAATATAATTATTTAAATTATCTAGTATTAAGGAATAAAATAAATTATATTAGAAAGAAGAAAAATTATTAAATAAGTATTTATGTCTTTGTATAAAGGCCTGGTTCAGTATCCTATTAAAGCAGTTTATTTTGACTGTTACGTTTTCCCAGGTATGAGGGCGAGGCTTTGGTTAACTTGAGTTTGGTGCCAGGTATTAGCATTGATGTTTAAGATTCAGTGGGAGTCAGTGCCCCCTTTTAGATGACATTAGTGTACCCAGGAGTCAAAACCATGCCACTTAACAGCACAATGATTACTTAACAATATTTGATAAAGACCTTTTTTTAATGGAGCTGGAGGAAGTCTCTCAATTGATGAGGTGGTGCTACTGGGGTTTGTGACTTACTGGGAAACTCCAAGAAAGATCTATACACCCAAAGGAACATATCATCATAATAAAAAGACCCATGCACTCGTATGTTTATCTCAGCACTATTCATAATAACAAAGACATGGACTAAACCTAGGTGCCCATCAATAATGGATTGGATAAAGAAAGTATGATACATATATACCATGGAATACTACATAGCCATAAAAAAGAACAAAATCATGTCCTTTGCAGCCATAAAAAAGAACAAAAACATAAACGCAGCTGGAGGCCATTATCCTAAGCAAATTAATGCAGCAACAGAAAACCAAATATCACATGTTCTCACTTGTAAGTGAAAGCTAACCATTAGATACTCATGGACATAAAGATGGTGACAATAGACACTGCAGAATACTAGAACAGGAAGGAAGGGAGGCAAAGTTTGAAACGCTATTAGGTACTATGCTCAGTACCCGGGTGATGAGATTTTTTGTAATGAAAACCTCAGCATCACACAATGTAACCATGTAATAAACCTGCACAGGTACCCCCTGAATCTAAAAACTGAAAAGAAGAAAAAAAAGAAAAGTAAATGAATAAATTATAATTAAAGTTTACTAAAGCACATTTATATAGATATTATTTTATTTGATCTACTTGAGAATCTGCTAAGATCAAACCCAGGATAACCAAAGGTTTTTTTTTGTTTGTTTTTTTGTTTTTTTGTTTTTTTTTGAGACAGAGTCTCGCTCTGTCTTCCAGGCTGGAGTGCAGTGGCACAATCTCTGCTCACTGCAAGCTCCGCCTCCTGGGTTCACACTATTCTCCTGCCTCAGCCTCCCGAGTAGCTGGGACTACAGGCACCCGCCACCTCTCCCAGCTAATTTTTTGTATTTTTAGTAGAGACGGGGTTTCACCGTGTTAGCCAGGATGGTCTCCATCTCCTGACCTCCTGATCCACCTGCTTCAGCCTCCCAAAGTGCTGGGATTACAGGCGTGAGCCACCGCACCTGGCCCCAAAGGTTTATCTAGATTTTCCTTTCTTCTTCATGCTGAAGATTTTTGCTATATCAAGGTACCAAAAAGGGGAGCTTAGAAAAGACATTCAAATGGAATACTCAAATTCATAACACAAATTGATAGAGATTCAATAATTATTTTCTAATGTAAGTCCAATAGCTTAGTGGTATTGAATTAGAAGAAAAGTTGCCTTCTGTTTTTGTGTCCTGCCATGAAGATGATATGCGAGCACGAACAAGCTCCATCCTCCACATCGATGCTCTTCTGGGATGGTAAGAGCCACGTGGACATGACTTTGTTTCTACAAGAGAGCTCAAAACATCAATTTAAATAAATGCTTTTATTGAAAGGAGGAAGTATATTCCTTGTATACAATTTCAGCTAGGAAGGCATGTTCCAAATTTAAAAGAATCAGTGCTGTTAAACATGCTAATTCTCATTGTATTAAATGCCCACATAATTTAAAGTGGACATCTCAATAATAGATAAATAAATAAAGCCAAGAATATATAAAAAAATAAAATTATTTCCCTGTTAACCATTTTTATAGCCTGTGTCTATCAGGTGTTTACCTAAGCAAGAACCTTATCGTTAAACAGGTTTTTTTTTTAATTATCTCTTTCTATAACTCAAGATTTAGTTTTCATTAAACAAACAATATTAAATATTTTATTTATCAAAAATTGCACAAAGATAATTCTGTTTTGAGCTGGGTTTATAGCTTTATAACCTTCATGCCAAATTTGACACTTTATAATATCTAGCACACATAAATATAAAACCACTTGAGCAATAAATATAAAACCACTTGAGCAATAAATCTAAACAAACATAAATACTGACAATTCCGAAGATTTTTCTAATTTTATTTTACCAATAATCTTAAAGCCAGATTCTTTATTAAAGGTTTATTTAAGTCACATGAATTTGAAAAGCATTTGGGCTTATTTACTTAATTTATGAATCCTCCTTTTATTTATTTGTTTTTCGAGACGGAGTCTCATGCTGTTCCCAAGGCTGGAGTGCAATGGCGTGATCTCAGTTCACTGCAGCCTCTGCCTCCTGGGTTCAAGCGATTCTCCTGCCTCAGCCTCCTGAGTAGCTGGGATTACAGGTGTGCACCACCACGTCTGGCTAATTTTTGTATTTTTAGTAGAGACGGGGTTTCGCCATGTTGGCCAGGCTGGTCTCAAACCCTCACCTCAGGTGATCCGTTTGCCTTGGCCTCCCAAAGTGCTGGGATTACAGGCGTGAGTCACTGTGCCCGGCCGAGTCCTCCTTTATTTTAATCCAATTTACTTCCTTGTAGCTACAACACATAATAAAATATAGGTACACACACATAAACACATATAAACACACATTGACACATATACAAACAAAGATTCTACAGCTTTTACTTCAGAACTCTATCCTACGAGATATCTATACAAACTCACTAGTTTAAAACAACAACAAAAACTTAGTTGGATACAAATACTGGTTTTTCTCTCAACACCGGTAGAAAAGTAACAGCAGATTTAAAGCAGGCAGAAAACAAAATAGGGAAATAGAGAAGTTAGGAACTCCATAGTTGCAGGTTGACTGTTGATCTCTGAATTTTTCTTGATGTAATTTGCCAATCAGTTTAACTGTACACAAGAACAAACCGTAATATGTAACCAGTTGGAGTACTAGAAAACCTGGCATGCCCTGGAACTCTCCTGTTTACATAAACACTTGCAAGGAGAGATGCCAGCAAACCAAACAGGGGGCCTTTAAGAGAGTCGTTCTCCTCGTCTTTCCTCATTCATAGATGATTTGTTTCCCACTTTTTTCCTTAAGGGAGAAACTGAAATGTAGTCTGGGTTTCACTGTAGTGGCACTGAGAATGTCAGTCTCTGATTCATTTACACAAGTGACAGCTTGGTTTCTCAAGCAAATGTACAGACGAGCCAATTGAGATTTATTTTGGGAGAAAAAGGCAATGAAGAAGACTCTTTAAAATGTACCTCTGAACCAAAATTAGGATGCTAAGCAACAACTTGCTGGAAGAGAACCAGCTCAGAATAAACCAGAGGACCATTAACCAAGCGAAAAGTCCAGGGCTCAGGAGGAGTTACTAGTTTCATCCAAGGAGATGATTAAAGTTGGGGAGCTTTCAATGGGCCCAGGTCAGTACCTCAGTCCTGATTTAGGGTGACTTTTTAGGAGGTCCTGAGTTTTCTCTGAGGCCAGGCATTGGGCACCAATCAATATTGACCAAAAAAAGCCAAAC
Organism: Gorilla gorilla gorilla; assembly: GCF_029281585.2. Taxonomy (NCBI): domain Eukaryota; kingdom Metazoa; phylum Chordata; class Mammalia; order Primates; family Hominidae; genus Gorilla; species Gorilla gorilla. The sequence goes on along the minus strand of NC_073232.2, from coordinate 93,571,173 downwards.
TCTGTAAAATATTTGAAGACATTTATTCTGAACCAAACGTGAGGACCATGACACATGACAGACTCAGGAAGTCCCGAATATTTGTGCCCTCATTTTTATAGCTATCTGTCTTTCCTCCAATAACTCTTGATAACCTCCCACATTGGTTGATTTGTTCCCTGACAATTTTATATACATTTAGAAACAGCTAACAAAGATACACACCAAAAAAAAATGAATTTGAATTGGTGTTTTATTAAAGATATAAATTCATTTTGAAATAATTGACCCATTTAAAATATTAGTCATTACAGTTATGAGCATTTTTAGTTTTCCATTTTATTTCCCTAAATAGTCCGGATGGATGATTTTCAATTAAACTGATTTATTCAAATAATTAGTTCTGATGTCAGTGATTTTTTTGCTGCATTTTTAAAATTTTGCCAGTTTCTGATTTTATTACATTATTTCCTTTCTTCTACTTATTTTGAGTTTAATTTGTTTTTTTGCTAATTTTTTAAGGTGGAAGCTTAGGTCATTTATTTCAGACAGTTCTTCTTTTCTAATATAAGTGTCTAATGCTATGAATTTCCTTTTAAGCGCTGTTTTAGCTGCATTCCACAAATTTTGATATGTTGTGTTTTCATTACATTCAGTTCACAATGTTTTATAAATTCCCTTTTGACTTATTCATTGACCAATATGTTATTTATAAGTTTTTTATTTATATAATTTTAAATTATTTGGGAACTTTCCAGATATCTTTATTGGTTTTCAATTTAATTCTGTTATAATCAGAGAACATACTGTGTATGATTTCAATCTTTGAAAAGTTACTATGTGTCCAAGTACAGTCTATCTTGGTAAATGTTCTGTTTACAGTTAAAAGAAAATAAATTTTCTTTATTATAGTAGAATTTTCTGCAAATGGCAATTAGGTCAAGTTGGTTGACAGTGTTGTATTATTTTAGATATTTTTACTGATTTTCTGTCTACTTGCTTTATCAGCTAATGAGAGACGGGTATTGAAATCTCCAAACAGAATTGTAACTTTTTCTATTTTTTATTTCATTTCTACTAGCTTTTATTTCATAAATTCTGAAGTTCTGTCCTCTTATACTGATCACTTTATGAAATGTATCTCTTCATTCCTGGTAATATGTTTTATAATGAAATTTTTTGATATACACAGAGCCATTCCGCCTTTATTTGTATTAGTGTTTTTTATTTGTGTTTCCATCTTTTGACTCATTTATGTCATTTTGTGTAAGAACTTTTTGTCTTTGTTGTTGGCAGCATATAGTAAAGACCTGCTTTTCTATTTGAGAATCTCTGCCTTTTAATTGATATGCTTAGGTCATTTACCTTGAATATTGTTAGTGGTATTTGGGGGTTACATGGTTAGTGATATGGATTTAAGTACTACAAATAAAATAGTTTTAACATCTCAACATTTTAAAAAATATTTTAAAAAATATAGCCTATACTAGTTCAAGGAAGTTCCCTGTTTTTAATTTTGATGAGTATTTTTGAAATGTTATATTTAAGTGCATGCTTCTTTCTATTAAGGTAGTAATATAGTCTTTATGAGCATGACTCGTTTCTTTTATATTATGTTCTTGTCTTAATTGGTGCATTAGAAAATACTCCTCAGTTCTTAAAATTGTGTAAGTTAAGAAGTTTTCTTTTCAATAATATATGGAATATATGTATATACAATATAGAATATTTTTATAATCTTTTGTTATTTTATAGAATAGTTTTTAAATTAAATTTAAATTTTGTTCCTCCTTGACAGTTCTTAAAACTTACTTAAATCGTTCAGTCCTGCTGCTTTCCTTCCCAACAGATTTTTCCTTGCTGTTAAAAAAAATTATTTCATAAATGCAAGAGATATATTCTGAATATCTATCTGAAAACGGACACCGTTCTAAATACAGTATACACACAAGCTGTAAAACAAGAAATATCTACTTTATGAAATTTACATCCCAATGGAGATATGTAAATATGAAAATAGATAGATACATTAATTTACCCACTCTTATTATGAATTTGCCAGTTTCTCCTTGTAGTTCTGATAATATTTACTTTATATGTTTTATCATATGTCATGATGTGCAAGTACGTTTGCAATTGTTTGCTTCTGAACCCAGTGACCTTTTTAACAATTTATAATAAACCCCTTTATTTAGATAATATTGTTGTTACCTTCTGATTAGCATATTTTTACATCCTTTTACCTTTAACCTTTCTTGCCTTTTTATTTTAAATGTTTCTTATAAATAACAAATACCTGCCTTATGGGTTTTCATCTTGCCTCATACTCTGCTTTTTAGTGAGAGTATTTGATTCATTATCATTTATTTTAGTAGTGGTCTTCTTTTAAACTTCCCATTTTGATTATTTCTCTAGGTTTTTTCTTCAGTTGCTCATGCTTTAAGAGGTCATGAATAAAGTTCATGGTCATCGGGGCTTGGTGAAAACCACCATTAATTCTTTGTTTAGTCTCAGATTTTCTTTTTTCATTTAGTTTTAGTTCCTGAACGTTATTAATTTTATGCCAATGACTTATAGTTAAATGTTTTCTTTTTCCTTTTACTCAGCTTTTTTTTTGGCAGATGCTTATCTGTTCCACAATACAGCTAGAAAAAGAAATCCAGGAGCCCTTTCCACTTTTACTTAAAAATTATTTAAATAGCAATTAAAAACTTTTAAAGTATTTTATAAATATTAACTAATTTAATTCAGCTAGTTTAGTGCAGTTAGTTAATTTAGTTAAAAAATTTAACCTTCATAACAAAATTCTGCAGATACTAGTATTATGTGTTTTTGAGATGAGAGAATTACTGTACGGAAAGACTGAAGAACTTGCTTTAAGTCAGAGTTAGTAAAATATGAAACTAGCATTCAAACTCAGGAAGCATGTGCTTTTAAGTACTATGAAACTCAATGCCCCCTTTCTCATCCCCCCAATCCCTGCACAATCTTTTCTGGTGAAACACACACAGACACATACGTAAGAATGATTATCTGTTCATTGTTCCATATGTGAAAAAAATGAAGTCAAATTATGCTGTAACTTACTAAGGAAAAGGAATTAAGAAATGCCCAAATTATGACTTGGCCAATCCATTTATTAAGAAACATCAAAATTTATTGTAACATTGACTGTAAAATAAATTAGAGAACACATGACAACCAGATAAAATATTTGTTTATATAGTCCTTCATCCAAACCTTGACACCTGTATTCATTCATACATGAAAAGAGGATTATTGTAGGTACATGACTGTAGCAATGGAAAAACTTTCTTTAAAAAGTCAGCTTTCATGGAGAAAGAGAAATGGGATATGAAAGAACCTTAAGAGGTTAAAAAAGTGGAAAATATGTCACATCATAGTGACTTCATTCCCATCTTCCCATGTAGAAATCAACCACCCAACCTCCCATCCATTCCACTTCCTACATTGCTAAAATACTAGTGAATAAAATGATCTCTTTTTAAAATTAATTTTGTATTACTCCATCATTCTCCTAACCAGTCTTTCTTTCTCTAGTCTTACTTCATCAATCTGTTTATTAATCCATATTTCAGACTTCATAAACTTTTTAAATAAAATATATTCAATTAAATCCCTTCATTGCACCTACATTTCCCGTAAGAGAAAGTTCATATAAATGTTTGGGATGGCAAGACATAGCTTCCCGATCTTGTCCATTATCAGCTATTTTCATCTCCCACTGTTGTCCTTGTATGTGTGTGTTAATAAGTAATGATTGACTACCTATGTAAATAAACAATACTGCTACAATTCTCTAGTTTTGTTGTTAATGAGCCTTGTAATAGAGATAGTGATTAACTGATTATACGAGCACTATGTAGAATTCCTGAGTATGTTTTGCATGAACTAGGGATGAAGTTATCATTGCCAATATTATGATTTAATATTCCATAAATGTAATTATGTAGATGTGGAAGATCAGATAAAAAATGATCATTTTAAGGCAGAGAATATGTGAATGGTTTACCTGTCACCTAAATCTGAGATAAAACCTTATAGACAGAAAATCTTCTTGGTGACATTTCTCTTGTCAAAACCCTTCAGCTTAAGAAAATGTTCCTGCCACAATTAAATCAAGATTTAGTGTTTTATCAAATGCCAGACACTCACTTAATGGCCCCAAAAGATCGTGAGCCTCAAAAGATGTCAACTGTTGTCAGTATGACCATATTGTTTGACCTTATTTTTCCTCAAATTTTTATATATATATATAATATATACACACACACACACTGAATTCACTTTGGTAATTACCTTCTGATTAATTCAAAAATCTTGATTATGAAATCAACATCATAAAGTTATTAGGGCAGATAATTAATAATAATTTAGTTGAAGATAAACCTAGCTTGAGACAGCTTAAGACTGCAGCTCAAAACAATGTTTAATAAGCAGTACCAACCTAAGTTTTTAAAATTCAAATTTGGAGCTATTGCTCCACTTTGAAAACTGCTTTAAGTAATGCATGTTACTTTATAAGGCAAAGTAAAAAAAAAAATTCTGTATTGATGGCACTATCAGACAACTGCTGAGAAGGTCAGAAAGCAAAACATGTAGGTAATCTGACATTTTCTTGATTATCAGCTACAGATGGAACAGTATTTATTTTATAACTTTGACATTCTCTGGAAATAAAATGGGTATAGTAACATATTCTCCTAGAATTACATTCTTTTTATGTATCCTTTTCAGTAATTTCATATTTATTTTTGATTTCTGGCTACTTCTCTGTTCTTAAGGTATAATTTTTTTGTACAAATGTTGTATGGCTTTAGTATAATTAATTTTAGTTTACTGAGAATTTTCAGTAGGGTTTTAAAAGACTGATTTTATAGAACAAACTAAGCAGAAGATTAGCAAGTAAATAAAGATTAAAAAAAACTAGATCTAATACACGTACAGAACACTCCACTCAACAAAAACAGAAATACACATTCTTAACTGCACATGGAAAATTCTCCAAGATAGACACATTTTGTATAATTTTATATTTTTTAATTTATTGAGGCTTTTAAAAAATATAAGATTATACAAACTATGTTCTCTGACCACAATGGAATTACAATAGAAATTAATAGCAGAAGGAAAATTGGGCAATTCAAATACAAATTGTCCCCAACTTATGACGGCTCCACCTACAATTTTTAGACTTTATGATGGGTTTACCAGAGTGCTGAATACATTTTCAACTTATAACATTTTCATTTTACAATGGGTTTATCAAGAAGTAATGTATCTTAAGTAGTGGAACATCTGCATTTGAAAACTAAACAGCACAGTCCTAAATAACCAATTGGTTAAATAAGAAATTACAAGGGAAATCAGAAAATTTTTTGAGATAAATAAAAAGTCCCCACAATATATCAAAACTTATGGCAAGAATCTAAAGAAGTGCTCAGAGAGAAATTTTATAGCAGTAAATGCCAATATGTTTAAAAAGAGCAACATTCTAAAATTAACAACTTTCTACTTTAAGAAACTAAAAAATAAGGAAAACTAAACCCATGGCAAGGAGAAGTGAGGAAAAATACAGATTATAGGGGAAACAAAATTGAGACTAGAAAAACAATAGGGAAAATCAATGAAACCAAAAGTTAGTTCTTTGAAAAGATCAACAAAATTGTTAAACCGTTAGATACACAAATATATATACACACACACACACACACACACATACATGCACACGGAGACAGAGAGAGTGAGATTTCAACTTACTAAAATTAGGAGTAACTACCAATATTGCAGATTTGTAAAATTCCAAAAGGGTGCAACTATACTCCAACAAATTAAATAATCTAAATAAAATAGAAAAATTCCTAGAAAAACACAAACTGCTGAAATTGACAGATATGGTCATAGCAACATTATTCATCATAACCAAAATGTAGAAAGAACACAAGTATGTATCAATTGATGAGTGGATTTTTTTAATGTGGTATATTCATACAGTAGAATATTATTCAGCAAAATTTTGCCTGATACAGGTTGCAACATATATGAACCTTGAAAACATGTTAAGTAAAAGAATCCAGCATCAAAAGACTAAATATTATATGATTTTATTTATCTGGAATGTTCAGAATAGGAAAATCTACAGAGAGAAAGCTATAGGATGGGGAATCTGGAAAGAAATGAGAGACTGATAAAGAGTATGGGGTTTCTATTAGGGTGAATATAATGTTGTAAAATTAGTGATGATGGCTGCACAACTCTGAATATACTACAGGCCATGGATTTGTATACTTTTAAAGGGTAAATCTGATAGTGTTTAAGAACATTTCAAATCTTTCTAAGAACATATGATTCAGAGAAAAATTAAAATTCTATGAAAATATCAAATTCACATACTTACATATATTTTTGATATTCACTGTAATTTTCATTTGTTATCACTATCAATATTTCACTTAAATATTCAAATACTTAATACCGACTTTTAAATTTCAATAAATATGGTAAAGTAAAAAATTGCAGAATATTGCTTTTGATTGAGTACTACTAGCTTTGCACCAAAAACTGTTAATATGAGCAGCCAACCAAAGTGTCTTTTAGAGAATCAGGCTGAATTATTTGTAATACAATGTTTAAGACTTGCTTCAGAAAAAAATTGAATTAAGCAGAGAAGTTAGCTGAGCTATGTAGGAAATAAAATTGGTTATGAGTTGATAATTTTTGAAACTGAGTGGTGGGTACACGAAATTCATTGTATTATTTCTCTTCTTTTGTGTATATTTGAAGTTATACATATTATAAAGTTTTAAAAAGTACACAGAAAGTGAAAGTGGAGATTTAAACTAAATGATTTCACCAAAAAAATTTTAAAATAGTAAGTATATGAGGTGATGAATATGTTAATTTCAGTGATTACTTCACAATATATACAGATATAAAAATAATATGTTGGACGCCATAAATATAAACAATTCATATGTGTCAAAAATCAATTTACTATTTAAACTGAATGGATAACAAAGCTATTTGTAACAAAATTTTTGAAAATCAAAGGCAGAAGAGAAAATATTAAGTCACCTAGTAGAGGAAAAAGTCACGTTTGTTTCATTCGTTCTTTTGGTGGTATTCAACAATAAAAAACTTTGGATTTTCCTGTGAATTTTGAAGAAAATAGTTAATCAAGAATTTCAAAATGAAACAACAAATCAATCAAATCTAAATGCTAAACAAGTAATTATTTATATCTATGAATGCAGAGGATATTGTTCTCATGAGCCCATCCTGAAGAAAATATTGTAAGGGATTCTATGCCCTCCAAAATGGAAGAATGAAGAATCCATTTATCTGAAGGAATTGGAGAGCTTCATTGCTATTGCCCCATTGCACACCCTCCCCAATCTCCTAGCCCATCCCCAAACCACTGACCTTCCATTTATATTGGCATTCCCATAGTCATTCTACCGCTCATGGTTCCTCCGTGAGGATCCTACTCTTCTTGGCCTATAATTCCTCCTTTGCTCCATACTGTCCTACCACAACCTTCCCAATGGCCTAGTGAGTAACCTTCTCCTTCAGATCTTAATTCAAAGATATGTTTCAGTGAGTGCTTTCCTGAATAGAAAATATTTTCTTAGTATAGAGAATATGGTCCTAGAATATATTTCATGTGTGAAGAAATTGCATGAATAACAAAAATTAGCAAGGAGACAGAAGAAAGTAGTTATAATCTAAACACTAATTTATTTCATTTGAATATGATGAAAACATAATAAATTAATGTAAGTTTAACAGTATTTAAATATTTATATAACAAGGCAAGAATATGCTAAAATGGACACGAAAATTTTAAATTTGGTTAGTGCATGGGAAATAATCTTATGAGAAAAATATGGAAATACGCTAATTCTATTATTTTTCTTGGATAGAAATTTACTGATTTTTTTCTAAAGAAATAGATAATAGATGTATTGTTTAAAATTATGTGTAAAATATTTAAAAGCTTCTAAAATATGTGAAAAAATACATGCACATGAAACAAAAGAGGAGCAGATATATAATATCAATCAATATAAGTAGCTAAGAAAGAAATAATACTATTCTATTTTAAAACCCTCTAATAAATAAATAAAAATGCCCTTCTAGGACTAAGCTATACGTTGGTGTGAGTAGGAGAGGCTGGGATTTGCCTTTGGAAGAAAGCAATTGTAGCTAACAAAACCAAATAATATAATACACTTTGAAACCTGCAAATTATTTTTAAATATGAGGTTACTATGTCTAAAGAGAAAATAGTTGTCATGTATATACACAGAGAAAATGTTATAATATCATTCAATTTTCTAGGTTTTCTGGCTTATGATTTAAAATATTATGAGACACAAATTATTAAATTCTTTCATATCTTTAAACTTCATATATTTTAATTTTTAAGAGATTACAAAGCAAAATAATTTTGCATTCCCTATTTACCTCACTTAAAAGTAATGGAGTCACCAGTGATATGAAATATATAGGAAATGGAATTTCCATTCCTTTTTTGCAGTCATTTTTATTGTAATTTTTTAAAAGTAACATAAAATTTACCATCTGAGCCCTTTTTAAGTGTACAGTTCGGTAGTGTTAAGTATATTCACATTGCTGTGAAGCGGATATCCAGAACTTCTTCACCTGGCAAGCCTACTACTCTATACCCCTTACAAAAGAACTCCCCTCCCCCTCCTGTATTCCTTTTAAACACTAAGGCATTATTATTTGCATCTAATTTATCATCGCAACAGTTTCTTCACAGTGGATAGACGTGACAAGACTTGCAGCAGGAGGAGTCACTGCGGTTCCCCGTTTGCACACCCTCTCCCATTCCCCCGCCCATTCCCGAACCACTGGCCCTCCATTTGCTTTGCCACAGTCACTCTACTTGTTCATGGTGCCTCTCGCGCAGATCCCGCTCCTTTCGGCCTACGGTTCCTCCTTTGCTCCACACTGCCCCACCACAACCTCCCCACCTGGCCTAGTGAGTGAGCTGCTCCTTCTGATCTTACTTCAAAGATGTGTTTCAGCAAATGCTCTTTTTGTTTGTTTGTTTGTTTGTTTTTTGAGATGGAGTCTCGCTCCGTCACCCAGACTGGAGTGCAGTGGCCTGGTCTCGGCTCACTGCAACCTCCACCTCCAGAGTTCAAGTGATTCTCCTGCCTCAGCCTCCTGCGTATCTAGGACTACAGGTGGACTCTACCACACCCAGCTAATTTTTCTGATTTTAGTAGAGACGGGGTTTTGCCATGTTGGCCAGGCTGGTCTCAAACTCCTGACCTCAAGTGATCTGCCTGCCTTGGCCTCCCAAAGTGCTGGGATTACAGGTGTGAGCCAGGCGCCCGGCCCAAGCGAATGCTCTCTTGACCCCTGGGCTACATCAGGCCCTTCCTTCCCACTAGCACTGTCCCAGTGTGGAGAAACACTCCTCCAGAGGACTTAACAGTGTTGGGAGATATGGATTTACTTTCAAAATTTTGATTCATGGGCCAGGCACGGTGGCTTACGCCTGTAAGCCAGCACTTTGGAAGGCCGAGGCGGGGAGATCACGAGGTCAGGAGTTGGAGACCAGCCTGACCAGCACGGTGAAACGCCGTCTCTACTAAAAATACAAAAAATGGTGCGTGCCTGTAGTCCCAGGTACTTTGGAGGCTGAGGCAAGAGAATTGCTTGAACTCGGCAGGCAGAGGTTGCAGTGAGCTGAGATCGCGCCACTGCACTCCAGCCTGGGCGACAGAGTGAGACTCCGTCTCAAAAAAAAAAAAAAAAAAAAAATTTTTTTTTAATTAATGACTGTCCTTTTCTATGCATGACAAACTTCATGATGGCATGAATTAGGTGTTTGCTCTATATCTATCACAACATAGATGATCACAAAATACTTGTGGAATGAGTGAAACAAATGAACGGTTGTATGTTTTCAGTTTTCATTGAAACTGAGTATACTAATAATGCTGTCTCGAATACAAAATCTGCAGGCTTAGTTCCTTGTCTCGGTAAAAGATACAGAAAACAACTGATTTCCAATAATTCACAGAAAATTTTAGCTTAACAAAACAAATAGTAGAACTCAAGAATCCCCAGAAGTTTGAATATATAACACAAAAGAGATTTGCAAAGTTACATAATACAAACCTAATTTGATTTTTCTTCCTTGCTAGAATTATCGATCCCTAAGAAATCATCTGACAAAAACTCCATCTTTTAGAAAAGCAATATTATGAATACCATATTATGAATGAAATTACTGAGATTCATGGTCGCATAAGAGAAAAAACTTCTGTTTTCTTTGAGCAACTTTTTTTATTATTACGTAAAGTCAAATCTAACCTTTATTCACACACTCTTTAAATCTCAGTTTCCTAATTTGTGAAACGGGTTAATCTACCTTGCAGCATTGTCACAAGAAATAAATTTCAAAAGTGGCAATTAAAAAAGGAATGAAAACAACTCTAGGTATTTACCAGTGAAACCATCACAGCCTCACGCTGTTGGCAGAAAATACTCAATTACAGATTTAACCACAGTAATAAAAATACAACAATACAGATTTTAAATTTCATCTTGGGTTGATTTTAATAAATTATCTTTTTAAATGAAGTTTTCCATTTAACTATATTTTTTAAATTTAGTGTCATAAAGTTGTTCAAAATACTCTCTTCAAGTCTGTATGGAGGCCCCCAGTTTTACTCATGATATTTATAAGTATTAATTTTATCTTGTTCCAAGAATTTATTGAATTTGGGGTTTCTTTAACTCCACTTGTCCCTCTCCTGTATAATTGTTGACATGTATTTTTGTATGTATTTTAGTCATCACCTAATATTATTTTAAAATTTTTGTATACTCAATATTTATTCATTTATATCCATATATTACACTTTCTGTTGCTCTTCACCTCTCTGCATTTGTGGGGCAGGGTAATCTAGGGTTTTTTTTTAAGTTTTCCTAGTGACTGAAGTATTCTGCCATTAACATTTTATTTAAATTTTGTGAGGTTCTACAGGTAATAATCTCTCTCTTTTTTGTGCCTTTTTAATTCCTTAGAGATGTTTTTATTTTAACATTAATTGTGAAAAATATTTTCAGGGGCTATAGAATTCTAGATTGAAACATATTCATTCAGAATTTTAAAGCTGTTTTTCCATTGTATTCTGTTTTCCTGCTCTTTCTGTTGACAACTTGGCTCTTAGTCTGAATGTTAGTGAATATATTAATCACAGGTGTTGTAAAGCCCATGTCTAGTATCTTCAATAACTGGATCATTTAAAGGTATGTTTCTATTGTCTGGTTTTTCTCTTACTTTCTATTAATAAGTTTTTCAGTTAGCTACTGCTGTATTATAAGCAACTCCAAAACTGAGTGTCTCCTATTGCTCATGAATCTACCAATCAACTCCTTGTAGTTCTCATCTCATTTGGGCTCCACTATGTATCTGCAGTCAGCTGGGTATAAATTTGGTGTATCTATCAATCATGGCTTCACCCTTTCACAAGTTTGAGATGAATTTTAAACTGATCTAGGAAATATCAGATAGATCAAATGGGCTCTGGGCTCTCTTCCATGTTGTCCCTCATTCTCTAATATGTTAGACCAGGCTATTCATGTGGTGGTGATAGGAATCAAAAACAGAGAGACAGAGAGGGAGAAAGAGAAAGAGAGAGAAATACACAAATCTTGAGCCCTGAACTGATACATGATCACTTTCAGCATATTCATATAAATCACAGCTCATCTCAACCCATTGTCTGCCTAGATACAACGGATGGGGAAATGTCCTCTGTCTCCTGATGGAAGAACAGCAAAGACATATTGCAAGGAACATAGATTCAAGTAACAATACAATTGGGATAATTTTTTGCAGTCTTTAAAGCGCAATGTTTATTTTTTATTTTTAAATTGAATGCTAATTTGCATTGTATGCCATCCATTTTAGACGCCATGGATGTTATCTTCCTTCAAAAAAGCTTAACCCTGCCCTCTAGATGGCAGTACAGCAGCAGATCATCTCAATGGAGCCACAAATTTAGCTCATTCAAGGCTGCTCTGCAGCCTTTGAAAGGACATATTTATTTCTGTTTTCCCCTACTCCTACTAAGTGACCTTCCAGGAGTCCAGCGAGTGTTTCTGAGGGCCCCTTCTTTTTTTCTGAGTTCTGAATTCAAATATCTGTCTTCCTTGCACCGTGACATTGCCAAAAATTATTCTCTTTTTTTAAGCTCCTTTGTGTTTGGCTATTTTGTCACTTGCCCTTTGAAGCTTAATTACAAATGACTAAAGGAGAAAATCTATGTTAAGTATTGGTCTCACTTGTCTTCAGTTGCCTTCTCTATCAGATCTTGGCCTTCTAAATTCTGGTTATTTTGGCAGCCCCAAAATGCAATTTTTTTGTCTCGCAACTCCATAGGTTGCCTAAAGCTCTATTAGCTTCTCTATCCCTTAGCACTGCTCTACACCTAGCTCCTTACCCTCTCGCCTGTGATAAGATTTGGATAACGCCTTGAGAGATGTTCATTAGCATACAGGAAGTTGGTTTATCTCAATAAGCTTCTCTCCAGGATATGGCTTCTCAACTCCTGGCTGCCTTGCCAGCTCAAAGCTGATGCCTTTAAACAGATTACTAAAAACAAACAAACCTATTTTATGCAGCTTTTCTAGCTGTCTTCAGTGGGGCCTTAGTCTCCTCCAATCTATTTGATTATGGCTGAAAACATAAGTCCATCAAAGTATTTGTATTTTGCTTGTATTTCAAACCCCATAAAACATCATGAGTATTATTTTTAATAGTAAACATTCATTTTATATTTACCCTTCCCATTATTTTTCTTCCTTCCTGTATTTGTTTTGTTTCTATTTGGGATCCTACTTTCTTCTGCCTCAAAAATATTTTTTAATGTCTCTTTTAATGTAGTTCTGCTGATAATAAATTCTATCAGCTTTTATTGATTTGAAAATGCCTTTTTCACATTAAATTGGAAGAATATATTATTTGGGTATTAAATTGTATGCGTACAGTTATTTTCTTTTGGGACTTTATATATCTCATTTCCTGTGGCCCATGCTCTTTTCACTGCATAATTGGCTGTATGTCCTTTGTTGACGTTTGAAGGCAATCTGACATTTTTCTTTAAATGGTTCTAAAATTTTTCAATATTTTTTATTTTCAGCAATTTGACTATGATATGCCTTAGTAGGATTTTCTTTGTAATTACCCTGCCTTTTTTTTTTGTTTCAGCTCATTGACTCTATGACTTTATATCTTTTATCAGATTTTAAAAATTCTTAACCATAATCTCTCCCAAATATTATCTCTCTTTTTGCCTTGTGTGTATCCAATAGATAAGAAAACTTATCAGTATATTCCACCTAAGATATTATAGTCATTATTATATTTTTTGACTCTTTTTTCTCCATGTCTTACTTTGAATAAGTCCTAATGCCCTGTTTTCCAGAATACAAATCTTCTCTTTAGCTATAAATAACCCACTATTAATCCTATATATTGTATTAATAATTTTATTTGTCATAGTTTTCAATTCTATAGTTCTTCATCCTGTCATTTATTTTTCTGAACATATTTATCAGTTGTTATCTTATATATCTGACAACCTTGTGAATCTGTTTTTATTGTCTGTTTTAACTTATTCTTGTTAATTAGTTTTCCAGGTAAGTTTATTGGTTCCTGTAGAAAGTAGAAAAGTTCCTCTTCAAAGCTCGTCTTGATTTAAAAATAAAATAATAGACACTAGGAATAATAGCTTCTTACTCTAAAGCCTTCTATCAACTGTCAGTTCTTATACTTTAGCCCAATTAGTTGCTTTGGCTTACTCAGGCGTGTCTAGACAGGCCCAGGCAAGTCTTAGCTCATAGCTGAGGCTCCTTCCTTATTTGGAAATGTTATTGCTTCCTTAAACCTTTCATAAGCAACTTCCTCTCCTTCTTTGTTTGCACTTACCTATTTAGGAAAGTTTCAGGTTGTTAGCAAATCGGGTATCAGTTTAGGACTGTGAGGTCCAGCTCCAGCCAATGGATGCAGGACACAGAAGTAAGGACAACCAAAATGCTTAAGGGATAAATATGTCTGCTTTTTCTTTGTTCAAATGTGCTCTCCCTGCTGTTCCATCTGTGAAGGGCACCCTTTCTGCAGAAAGTAAAGATTGCCTTGCTGAGAGATCCTTTGTCTCTGTGCTGACTTTTCTTCGTGGCAAAATCATGGAAACCGATTATCTGTTTCCAACAGTTCCTAAACATTGTGTATTAAAAAATAAGAGATTACAGATAACGTATTTTTCCAGCAATTTTCTGTACATATTAGCAGGCTATTAAAGTGAAAGTAGATCATTTTTCTACAACCAAACTTGGTTTTAAGCTTTGTAAGTTCTAGTTTCTTTCTGATTTACCCTCAGTTTTACAGTGTGATCTTTCAGGGACCTCAAGTGAAAGCCTGGAAATATTCCACCTGAGAGTGCTCTAAGTTCCAAGTTTCTATTTTTGACAGCAGAAAGAGACTGCTAAGAGCTGAAATTAGGAACTTAAACTTATATTAGTGTTGGTTTTGAGGATGTTTTAAGAAGAGAAGCCGTGGACGTTTAGCTGCCCAGAGAGCTTTCCTTTTCTCTGAGATCTTGGCCTCTCAAATCCTAGCTACCTTGAAGATACCATCAAGAAAATTTGTTGTTTTTAAAACTAGCTTTCCATTAATCTTCTGAAGAATGGTTGATCTATTATATACAGCTAGTGCATCATAGCCATAGGCTCATTGCTTCTTTTTGAAAAAGCCATTGTATATACTTCTTTTCATTGTTGTTCTTCAATATCATCATACTTTACATTTTAAAATGCTTTATGGAAAATATTTTCAATATTTAATTCATTATCCCTCATTATTGTCAAAGTGTACTTTACGTGGTAACCCATGCTATGATTGTACTATGTATGTGTAAAAAATGTTCTTGATCTTAGGAAATAGAAATTAAAGTTTTCCAAGCATATTAGCTGCTACTTTTTCATCACTCTCTCCTCTCCTCTTGGTCTTCTGGAAATAATATTCTGGAAAATACACACCGACACATATACGTGTGTATACACACACCCACACACACATATACATATATGTATATATGTAGAGTAATCCCTCAGTATCAGCAGGGCATTGGTTTCAGGACCCACCACTTGAGGATACCAAAATTCACAGACCCTTAAGTTCCTTATATAAAATGGTATAGTGTTTGCATATAATCTATGCCCATCCACCCTTATATTTTAAATGACCTCTAGATTACATACAATACCTAGTACAATGTAAATAATGTGTAAAAGTTGTTATACTGTATTGTTTTAAAAAATAAGAAGAAAAATAGTCTTTACATGTTTGGTGCAGTTATTCCTTTTTTTTTAATCCCCTAAATTTTTACCTATGGTTCATTGAAATCTAAACTATATCTAAAATATAATTATTAATATATTAACTATTTGATATATTAATGTTATGCAATTAATTATGGCATATAATTAAAAATAACATTATATTAGTTTTTGGAGAACATGTATAGAGGGAAGACATTATAGTTGTTATATAATTGAATTATATTATTTACATATAGATAGGACATAATATATTATAATTAAATACTAACATATAGTATCAGTATCCTGAAAAAATATTAAACATATATACATAGAAAGAGCATGCACAAAGTAAAAAAGTGGGACAAAAATTAATAATGGAAAGATCTGTGCACTGTCTTCAAAATTTTTCTGTGTAAAATTATATCTAAAAAACTGGGGAAAAATATTATATTTGTCTATACTTTAGATTTTTATAATGTAAAAAATTGACTTTGTGGAGGTGAGATCTGATATGTAAGTAACATTCATGGAAGCAGTATGTTTAAAAAGTTTATTTTATTAAAAAGTTAAGTTTCCAGCCGGGTGCAGTGGCTCACACCTGTAATCCCAGCACTTTGGGAGGCCGAGGCGAGCAGATCACGAGGTCAGGAGTTTGAGACCAGCCTGACCAACATGGTGAAACCCCATCTCTACTAAAAATACAAAAATTAGCCGGGCATGGTGGTGTGTGCCTGTAATCCCAGCTACTCAGGAGGCTGAGGCAGGAGAATGGCATGAACCTGGGAGGCGGAGGTTGCAGTGAGCCAAGACCACACCATTGCACTCCAGCCTGGGCAACAGAGCAAGACTCCATCTCAAAAAAAAAAAAAAGTTAAGTTATGAATGGGGAATCTTTTTCAAACAGATGATTTAAATTACTTTCTATTAGATTAAATTAATTGTTCATTTTGCCTTGAATTGTTTCTGTCTTATTTCTTTAAACAGCTACCATTGTCTCACTAATACATTGTAGACACAACACTTAAAATTAAGCCTGCTGTTGACTCAGGCCAAGTCAGTTTATGCTCAGCTTGAAATTAACATATTCTGTTTCATTATGTCCATTTGCAGACTTAATGAACATGTTTCTTTTACACAAATAATTTCTTAAACTAATGCAGTTTCATCTTCTGTTTATTAATTTTTCAATAACTATTAATTGTGGGAACATTATAGCACATTAATAGTAAAATGAATAAAGCAAAAATTCCTATAATCCCCTAAAAACCGTTTTACATCTTCATTTCAGTTTCCTTACAGAGTCTTCAAAATGCTCACTGTTTATTGATGCATAATGTCCCATCAGGTTGTTGCTCCGTAGTTTACTTAACAACTTTCCTTTGCTGGGCATTAGGTTGGCTTACAATTTTTAACAATCATGAATAATATCTCACTGATTTTGATGCAACCTACATGAATAAAATATAATTTGAAATCTTTGTAAATGTGCCTCTCTTGGGAAAAAGCGCACATTCTTCTTCCTTTACTAATATTCTTATAACATTAAAACATGGTGTGCTGGAAATGATGGATGGACAATTTTGCTGCACCTCAGAAAAGCTCTCAGCATACTGAGGTCAGTGTGGAAAATACAGGCTTTATTTTGTTGTTATAATGTGTTGGCATTCATTGTAATTGAGGTGTAACTTAACATATCACATTATATATGCATCTCCAATATTATATATCTCATATTTAATGAGGGATTTTACACATATTTAATGAGGGATTTTACACACCTCATATTTAATGAGGGATTTTATATATCTCATATTTAATGAGGGATTTTACACACCTGGAAAATGAGTCCAAGCATTGTTTGAGAAATTTTGAGCAATGTAGTTGAGTAAAAATAACCCAAAGCCTGGCTGGGCATGGTGGCTCACACCTGTAATCCCAGCAATTTGGGAGGCCCAGGCGGGCGGATCACCTGAGGTCAGGAGTTTGAGACCAGCCTGACCAACATGGTGAAATCCCATCTCTATTAAAAACACAAAAATTAGCCAGGCATGGTGGCAGACACCTGTAATCCCAGCCACCAAGGAAGGTAAGGGAGGAGAATCACTTGAACCCGGGAGGCGGAGGTTGCAGTGAGCCGAGATCACGCCATTGCACTCCAGCCTGGGGGAGAAAAGCGAGACTTCGTCTAAAAAAAAAAAAAACCCTAAGCCCTTCACAGATACTTCAAGGCCTATCACTATGTGACCAGGTGTGTGGCCTTCTGCCAACACCTAAAAAGTTGCCTTGATTACCATCTTTCCAAAGGGTGTGCCTATATGTATTCAGGCTTCCAAGACATGCTCAAATAAGTGATGTTTCTTTAACAAACAGACATGAGAGCTCTCTGTTCCCTAATTCTTCATGTTTTATCCTTCTCTATATTATCCCTCACTGAGTCCTTACATGAGGACATGTACACTCATATATGTGCATTCACATGATTTCAAGTATTGTTTGTATATACCATGAGACACGACTACCAAAATTCTACCTTGGGCTAGTATCTCAGTACTATTATTAATATTCCTTCTTACTATTATTTCTTACTATCCCTGAGTTTCTGATACTATTAACCTTTTTACTCAGTGATGGACAGAGACTTCCCTTTCCCATGGCCCAAAACTTCATAGACACCAGGCTGCCACATTTGCTAGTGTTCATCAAAATTCAGAAATAACAGCATAAGATTTCTCACAGTAATTAACTACAAATTAATTATTATGCTGGACTCCATTTGACATCCACAGTCTCCTGAAACTCTTAAAAGCCTTCCCTTGCCCTGCCCATAGGGTATCTTGATTGGGTAGATGGCATTTTATTCCCACAACCCATGTGTGTCCTCAGCATCCTTAGGCTTCTTGGAACCTACCTCAGAGACAATGAGCCAAAGGAAAAAGAATAAATTTCTTCTTGGATTTGCATTGTGATGCAAACAAACCAATTTTTTTAAATGAAACAATTAGATGAATTTGAAACTGATTATGTATTTGATGAGATTAAGAAATTATTTGTTTTAGGTATAATGATTGTTATTGTTATGTTTAAAAGGAGGGAGTATTTGTCTTCTAGAAGTATACACTGAAACATTTATTGAAGAAATTATGTAACATTAGGGAATTGCTTTAAAAAATACAATCGGGGCTGGGCGCAGTGGCTCACACATGTAATCTCAGCACTTTGGGAGGCCAAGGCGGGTGGATCACCTGAGGTCGAGACCAGCCTGCCCAACATAGTGAAACTCCGTCTCTACTAAAAGTACAAAAATTAGCCGGGCATGGTGGCAGGCACCTGTAGTCCTGGCTACTCAGAAGGCTGAGGCAGGAGAATCACTTGAACCCGCGAGGCAGAAGTTGCAGTGAGCCAAAACCGCGCCACTGCACTCCAGCCTGGGGGACAAGAGCAAGACTCCGTCTCAAAAACAAAAAAACAAAAACAATAAGGGTAAGAGAGAATGAGTCAGGGTTTATATAGGTGAAACTAGAGTGTTAAATGCTGATAATATTCGAACCTGGAAAATGCCTATATGGGGGTTTATTATATTATACAGTATTTATTTATTCATTTATTTTTACTAAGGTACATGGCATCTCCATTCAGATGCCTTATTTTCCTTTAATTAAAAAAGAAAGATGAACGAAAGAATAAAAGAAAGGAGAGAAAGCAAGCTGCATTTTATAAATTTTCATAATAAAATTATTTCTTAAACTATTTTTATCTAGTCTCATCAGTCTTTGTTTCTTGTGACAAGAGCTGCCTCCTTCTAAATTAATTGGCACATATGGACTGCTGTCAGTGGAAGCACCATTACCCATGGAGAGTGGTCTTGTTCTGGTTCCAATAATACAATCAAATCAGGAAAAAATGAATCTGCATATTGTATGTGAGCACAGTTTTTGGAAATTAACTGTCTGGTTTTAAATCCTATTCTACCACTAGCCAGCTGCCAGCACTTGAGAAAATTCACTTAAATACTCCTCATATTTAAAAGAAGAATATTAAAAATCACTGTATCTAATGGTTGTTGTCTTGATTAAGTGAAGTAATCCATATAAAGTGTTTTGCATAATATATGGAACATAGTAAATTTTAAACAAATGTTAAAAGTCAAATTGAACAAAAAAATCACATATTAATATGTTTGTCAAAGTTCACATCATTTCATCTTAGATAGCACATGCGATGCATCAGTATCACAGTACAGAGAAATCTCTCTAAATCAAGCTCATTTCCTTTTAATAATCAATACCCCAGTAGGATATCAAAGCCATTTCTGCTCATCCGTCCTGCAACTTCAGAATTCTTGGTATTTGATTTCTTGTGAGTCACCTTCTGAACCAGAACGCGTATATATCCACATAGACAAGAAATAGATGCAGGTCAGGCACAGACTAAATGGTGCTTACAAAAGAAACATTTCTCCAAATAAAAGATGGTGAGATTCAAGACTGTCTACAATATACATTACTAGGTCTCAAACATTTTTGCTGAAGACAATAGATTTTTTCCTTATTTTTATGGAAATAAATACCCCTTCCGATAGTTTTTCAAGAGTAATTAAATAGCCTGCATAATGATCGTATTCTATGCAAGAGTAATTAAATAGCCTGCATAATGATCGTATTCTATGCAAGAGTAATTAAATAGCCTGCATAATGATCGTATTCTATGTGAAACATACTGAAGAATGTAAAGTGGCAATTGATAGGTTGTGTACAATATTTATTCCACTTTCAAGTTCTTAGGATCAAATTTTAGCCAAGATTGCAGCTCTTCCTATTTTTTATTTCTTCGGTTACATACAATAAGCTTTGTATAAAGCTCAGTAATGAAAATTTAGCTAAGGGATCATGGCATAGCAGATGTGTTTTCCCTGGACCTTCCTTTTTCACCTTTTCCAGATTCTCCAAGAATATGTTATTTCCCGAACACTATTCTTCATAAATGTAGATATAGTTGTAAGTGAGGTATAGGTATAAGTATAAAAGGTAAAAATAAGTTTTAGGGTATAGGCAATGAAGGATGTATATATTCACAACTAAAAGAAAAATCAATTGTTAAGCATATACCACTTTGTATGAGTTATCTAATTCAATTTTATTGGTGACTACTCACTATATTAACACTGCAATGCATAACTATTCTTCATTCTTATGGAGACGTCAATCTAATTATAGGTATCTTTTCACTTTCTTTGAATACTCATGGATTCAATGTCTCATTTTTTAAAAAAAACTTATCTATTTGAAGAATGCAATATGAGTAGAGAAGACATAATTTCATGACACAGCAATGAGTTAAAATGAGATGTTATTAAGTTACTTCAAATAATCTTTCAAGAATTTCTACACAGTAGTGATAGTCACCATTGCAAAAAAAAAAATCTTGTGCTTGGATTGTTGCAATTCATATATTCTACATCTTGGCTGAAAATACAAGTCTATTTTTTATCATCTTGGTACATAATTTATATGAGAATTACCTGTGGAGCTTAAATTTTACACCATTGTTACTTTCGAACACTGAGTTTTAAAAACGACTACCAGGGACATATTTTTCAGATACAGTTACTCATAACAGTATCCGAGTAATAGAAAATATATAGTAGAAAATTGCAGAAAAATATCAAAAACATGACTCAATTTTATGTGTGTATATATACTTACACATGTATTAAAAGCTCTGCTGAAGCACATGAAAGACTTGAATAAAAAGGAAGATATGTCACAGCAATAGATGATTTGGCCTATCATTGTAAACATTGCAATATCAAACTAATATATAAACTAATCATTTTATGATGTTTTATTAAAATTTTATTGAATAGTTTAGACACCAAATGCAACTGTTTTGAAAGAATAATGGTCTACAAATAGCTAAGATAATTGGAAAAGAGAAATAAAGAGGGAGTACTTGTCCCAACTGACAATACAACATATACAGACCAGTAACTTCACCTCAACCTGCGGTGCTGTCACTGAAAGGTACATAAAATAAATGAGTGGAACAGAATAGGTATCTCAGAAACAGACTGATGTATATACTAAATAGTAGATATATTACACAAGTAGCATTAACAAATCACTGAAATAATGCAAGATATTTTTAATGTTTTGTTTAAAAAAAAACTTGGATAACAATATAAGAAAAAAATAAAGTTAGATCTCTCACACCGTATACCAAAAAGTAAAGATGTAAAACTACATAGATTACAAAAGAAAAACTAGAAAAACATCTTTATAATTAGAGGAAAGGACATAATCTTTTAAGCAAGGGGAGGAATGATGACTTTACATCAAATTTGAAGTGTTTAATTCAACAACACCATAGACATAGTTAAGTATGGGATAACAAATTTAGAGACAATATCTCAGTGTTTGAAACTAACATGAAATAAAATTTAAAATGTTCATTATTCTTGATACAGCAGACCAAGATAACAAACTATACGAAAATAAGAAAAGGAATAAAAACAGAAACTCCGAGGTTAAGAAATCCAAAGGCTAATAATCATATGAATGATTCATCTGTAATAACATTCTGAGAAATACAAATTAAGATAAGAATGAGACTCTACAACCTTGATAATGCCAAAATTAAGAAATTAAAATAACATATGATAAAATAATGTAAAATTCAATTGTTAGCAAGGACGTGAGGAAACAGGAATTCAAATGCACTTCTGGTAGGAATGCAAACTGGTACAGAAGGGGAAAGCAATCAGTGCCTACTAATGACAGTTATCCCAATCACATTCTAGGAATCCTTTTATCTCTAAGAAGTTCTCTCAAGGACCTATAAAGGAAAATACACAAGGAGGTAAATTGCAACAAGGAGTTATTTATAATGTGGCATATTTATTCACTATTAAATATATGACATTCAGAGTGGATTTCCACAGGTTTTTAAAAGATAAAATTGAGTTTATCAAATAAACAAAAGAAAAAATACGTAAAACAATACCATTTGTAAAATTAAACCCACACATGCACATAAACAAACACATACATTTAAAAAAAAAACCATTACAAATAGCAAACTAAAACCAAAGCAAATAGAATGTAGGAAATGATAAACATTAGAGCTGAAACAAATAAAATTTTAAAAATAGATAAAATTAGCAAAGGCAAAGGTTGGTTTATCTAAAAGAGCAACAAAATTGGAAAACCTTTAGCTAGACTAAGAAAAAGAGAAATTATTTAAATTATTAAAATGAAGAATAAAAGAGAAGCTATTACAATCAACTTTATAGAAATAAAAGGATTGTAAGGGAAATACTATAAAAAATTTATGCTAACAAATTAAATAACCCAGATGAAAAGTACAAATTCCTAGGAAAATACAAATGATCAAAATGAACTCAAGAAGAAACAGAAAATCTGAAAAACACTTCTCAGTACATTCTATGAGGTCATTGTTACCCTGATACTGAAACCAGACAAAAAACTCATGATAAAAGAAAACTGCAGATGAACATTCCTTCTAAATACAGACACAAAAGTTTTCAATAAAATACTAGCAATTAGAATCTGGCAACAAATCAAAAGGATTATACACTATGAACAAGAGGGATTCATTCCAGGAATGCAACATACAAAAATAATCAAGGTGACATCACCTTAATAGAATAAAGAACAAATACCTTCACGTGATCATCCAAAGAGATGTAGAAAATGCATTTGACAAAAGCCTTTCATGACAAAACCACTCAACAAATTAGAAATAGATGGAAACTTCCTCAAACAAACAAGAAGCATCTCTAAAAAAGATAACCACTAGATAATTAATGGTGAAAAGTGAATATTATCACTCTAAGATGAGAAATGGTACAGAGATGCCCACACTCACCACTATATTTAACATAATACTGAAGGCTGTAGCTAGGGCAATTAAGCAAGAAAAAATAATAAGTGATGTCCATATAGGAAAAGAAGAAGTAAAGGAATGTCTGTTTGCAGATGGCAACGTATCGTATATAGAAAATCCTAAGACATTAAAAAATACTATTAGAGCTATTAAATGAGTTCGGGCACATGGCAGAATACAGAGTCAGTATATAAAAATCAATTGTATTTCTATACATTAGCAAGGAACAATTCAAAAATGAAATTAAGAGACAATTCCATTTACAAGAGTACCTAACAGAATAAACTACTTATTGATAAATTGAACAACAAAAGCATAAAACTAGTATACTGAAACTACAAATCATCATTGGAAGATATTGAAGAAAACTTACATAAATGGGGACATTCTATTTTCATGGATAGGAAGATATAATGTTGTTAAGATGGTAATACATGCCAAATTTATCTACAGATTCAACACAATCACAATTATATTTCCAGCTGGCGTCTGTCAAGAAATGACAGGCTGATCTTAAAATTCATGTGGAAATAAAAGGGACTCAGAATAGCCAAAAGATTCTTGAAAAAAGAACAAGGTAAGAGAATATACACTTCCTGGTTACAAAACTTACTGTAAGCTATGTTAATCAAGACTGTGTGGTACTGCCATAAGGATAAACACGTGGAATAGAATTTGAAGTTCAGAAATAAACTCTCTATTTTTTGGCAATCCAAAAAAATGAAGTTTGACCTCCTTCCCCCACACATGTACAAAAATTAATTCCAAATAAAATGAGTCAAATAGCTAAACATTAACAATGGAAAACTCGTAGTAGAAAACATACATGTACATCTTTGTGATCTTGGATTAGGGAATAGTTTATTAGATGTGACACCTGAAGCACAAGCAACCAAAGGAAAAAAAAATAGACACATTGGACCAAATCTAAATTAAATACTTGTGTGCTCCAAAGGATACCATCCAAAAACTGAAAATTAAACCTAGAGAACAAGGGAAAATATATGAAAATTAGATAGACAGATGGTGATAGATAGATGATAGATAGATAGATAGATAGATAGATAGATAGATAGATAGATCCAAAATATATTTCTACAAACCTGTTACGACTCAATAATGAAAACAGAAATAACTTAGTTTAAAAATGGGCACAGAATTTGAATAGACATCCATCCAAGAAAGATACACAACTGGCTAATAAGGGCTTGCAAAAGGTACATAACATAAATATTCATTAGGGAAATGCAAATCAAAACCACAATGAGATGCTACTTTCACACCCATTAGTATGACAATAATCAAAAACACAGAAAATGGCAAGTGTTGACAAGGTTTGGAGAAATTAGAACCCCAATAAATTGCTGGTGAAAGTGTAAAAATATGCAGCCACTTTGGAACATAGCTGGATAATCCCTCAAAAATTGAAATGTACAGTTACCAGATAGTCTAGCAATTCCACTCCTATGTATATATCCAAGAAAACTGAAAACATATATCTACACAAAACATATACATGAATATTCCTAATGGCAGTATTTTATAATAGCCCAAAAAATAGACACAATCCAAATGCTCATCAACTGAGGAATAGATAAACAAAGTATGATAAATCAAACCAATGAAATATTATTCATTCCTAAAAATAAAACAGCTGATACCTGCTAGAGTATGGATAAACCCTGAAAACGTTCTGTTAAAATGCTTATGAAAGAAGCCAGATGCAAAAGGCTGCTATTGTGTTATTCCATTTAATCATTCTGAAATGTCCAGAATAGGCAAATCTATAAAAACAAAAAGTGGATTCGGGGTTCCCAGGAGATGAGCAGGAAGGAAGAATGGGAAATGACTGCTAAAGACTGGATTTCCTTTTGAGGTGCTGATTGAACAGCCTTTTGAATATCTTTAAAAACACTTACTTGTACACTTTACAAGGGAAGACTTCATTGTATGTGAGTTATATCTCAATAAATAAAAGCAAAAATATTTTTCACACATATTAAAATAAATAATTGGAAGTTAGACTTGAAGTACAGATAATAAAACCATCGGAGCAATTTACCCATTTTGGGAAAGAGAATAGAGTATGGAGGTACAAAGTTGAAAAATTACATTTCCTTCCATCTCATTGGTAGTTTCCACATCTTTTAAAACAACTAGATTTTAGGGAAAATGCTCAATGTCTAAGATGGGGAGCAGTATTTCTGATATCATAAGCTAGAAATTACCATGCCTGTACCAAAATATCTCATATAGCCCATAAATATATCCACCTACTATGTACTCACAAAAAATTTTTAATAATAAAAAAGAAATTATTCATGAGTGAACAATATTTCCTAAGGATGACGAATATATATATTGATATAAAATGTCTTTTAGACAACATATCTCTATCTTAAACTTTGTTAAGATAACATTTTAGTTTGTTAAGATAACATACTAAGTTTGTTAAGATAACATACTAAGTTTGTTAAGATAACATTTTAATTATCACTTATGTTTTAACTAGCACAGTCAATATTAACACTTTTTGCTATGGCAAAGTTTTAACTAAAGGCTGGTATGGTGGTATACACCTATAGTCTCAGCTACTCTGGGGCTGTAGTGGAAGAATCACTTGATCCCAGGAGTTCGAGGACAACTTGAGCAACATAGTGAGATCTTGTCTCTAAAAATAAATAAATAAATAAATAAAAGTTTTAACAAAGTATATTTTAGAAGAGTTTCATAAAAGGCATAATTATAAGTGCTTGTCCAAAGTGCAGATCCATTTAGGAAGACGATGAATAAGAATACTTCATTTCCTAGAACTTTCTACCCAAAATTTTAGATCTATTTATTATAATTCTATTAAGTGTTTCTGAACAGTAATTAGCTGATTTTTTAATCTTTTCAAGTCATCTGGAAAATTCTTCATTCTTTTTAAAAAGCAAAGAAAAAAATCACTAACATTATAACAAAATATTCTGTGTTCATTTTCAGCCACTATAAAAGAATATAGCAAACTGGATAATTTTTAAGTAAACTAAGTTTATTTGACTCATGGTTCTGGAGACTGAGAAGTCCAAGACTGAGTGGCCACATCTAGTGAGGGCCTCCTTGCTGTGTCATAACACGGCAGAAGTGTAAGTAAGCATGCGGGAGACAGAGAGAAATCGGCCCAAACTTGTCTTTTGTATCAAGAACCCACTTCAATAATTAATTGACTCCCATGATAAGGCATTAATACATTCATGAGGGCAAAGCCTTCATGACTTAATCATCTTTTAAAGTCCCTACCTCCCAATACCATTATATTGGCAATTAAATTTCACCATGTTTTAGGGGAACATTCAAACCATAGCAGGCTTCCTGCCAAAGTAGTTATATTTATTTTGTAAAATATGTGGAAGTGAAAAGGTCGTAAGTGACAAAATACAGATACCATATTTTATGAGATGAGTCTTGGTGTGGCTTGGTGAAATGTGGCACATGTATCAAGATATTCAAGTAAACATCCACTGAAGAGCAAACATATGCAGTCATTTGAGAGAACTGGGTCCAATCAAAGGAAAGAGTGGATAACAACAACAGCAAAAAAGTTCAAGGGAGTCCCACCAACAGGCAGAACTAGAAAGTCATTATGCAGAATAGGGCAGATTTGGAAGACAAGAGTTCAGTAGATGGGAGCAGGACAAGAGGAGGGAATGTCAAATAGGAATACAACATGGTGAAAAAGTAAAGGTCACGCCTGTAATCCCAGCACTTTGGGAGGCCGAGGCGAGTGGATCACTTAAGGTGAGGAGTTGGTGAACAGCCCGGCCAACATAGTGAAACCCTGTCTCTACTAAAAATACAAAATAATAATAATAATAATATTAACAATTAGCCGGTGTTGTGGCACACACCTGTAATCTCAGCTACTCAGGAGGATGAGGCAGGAGAATCACTTGAACCTGGGAGGCAGAGTTTGCAGTCAGCTGAGATCGCATCACTGCACTCCAGCCTGGTGACAGAGCGAGACCCCGTCTCAAAAAAAAAAAAAAAAAAAGTAAAGGTAATAATAGGTAGTAAAAGGAAAGTGTAGTGACTATCTAAATTCTAAAGCAGTACTGTCATGGTTCAACTCACTTTGATTATGGAAATATTCATAATCTGATCTGTCCAATGGAGCAGCCACTAACACATGGCTAATGAACTTGTGGCTAGTGCGACTGAGTTAACTAAGTGTTGAATTTTCTTTGATTTTAATTAATGTAAATTTAAAGAGACACACGTGGCAATTAAAATAGGCTCTTGTATAAGGCAGCACAGATGTAGAATGGTCGGAGTTAAAAAGCACACAGTCTCTTCAAACAACAAAAAACATTGTTATTAGCTGTTCTTTATGTATGTTCTCACCCTGTGAGGTTCTCTACACTCACGTTTTGTGAGAAAACCCTAAAATTTTCAGACAATTTGGAAGTGGAAAGAACATGAAAACTGAGTATATGTAATCCAGGCATTAAAATAATTTGGCTTAATTCTCAATAAATTTCAGCATACTAATGGATGACCCTGGTCTTCATCTTATAAGTATTTAGAAATATTGAAGATCTTTAAGTAGGTATAATAATCAGATTTTTATGTAAGCGATCATTCTTTTTGCAATGTAGAGAAGCAGCAAATTCCTTGAGTAAAAAGTCTAGTTTTCATCAGATCAGTATTGATCCATATCCAGTCTATAAAGTAAAGGCACCTATCTCTGATAAGTCCTCAAACAATTTCAATTGACCTATGGTCTACCATTCCCCAAATGAGACTCCTTGCATCCATCATGTGATTATGGCATCGCATACTGTAGAATTACCATCATGGGCTGCACTTCTCAAAAAGCCAAAATACTCAGACTTTACTCTCATATTTAATGAGCCAGGTACATTGTATTATCTTTCTTCTGTAGCTAGAAATATGTAAATATCCCTACACCATGATGCTATTTATATTTATGATTAAGTAAATATGTCGAGATTAAATTACAATATGCCTGAAAGAAAACTCCATTAGCGAAATAATTTTCAAAACCTTGGTTATCATTATGAGAACCTGAATTTATCATGTAGGATTTAAATACATGCACAAGGTGGGCACGGTGGCTGACGCCTGTAATCCCAGCACTTGGGAGGCCGAGGCAGGTGGATGACTTAAGGTCAAGAGTTCAAGACCAGCTTGGCCAACATGGTAAAACCCCAACTCTACTAAAAGATACAAAAATTAGCCAAGCATGGTGGCACACGCCTGTAATCCCAGCTACTTGGGAGGCTGAGGCAGGAGAATCATTTGAACCCATGATGCGGAGGTTGCAGTGAGCCAAAATCACACCACTGCACTCCAGCCTGGGTAACAGAGCAAGACTCTGTCTCTAAATAAATAAATAAACATTCAAAAAGAAAATAAACTTTCAAGAGCTTAAGATCCTATACAAAAGAAGGTGCATATTACTTTTTATTACAAAAAATAAAAAGATTATAGATGTGTGTTTGTAAATGGCTCATGATTTCTAATGTGGCCTCTTCAACTTTGGCACTCATTATTCTACAGAAGAATCTTAAAACACAAGGTACTGATGAATGCAGTGACCAAGAAGTTAACAAGTGTGTGAGTAATTGTGGAATCTCCTTTGATTCAGATTGACAAATACGTGTGTAGATTTCACCTCATGGTACGACTAAGTTTTTCTTATTTTAAGAAACAGTGCTGGGAAAGCTGGATTCACATCCAAAAAAATGAAGTTTGACCTCCTACTCCCACACATGTACAAAAATTAATTCCAAATAAAATGAGTCAAATAGCTAAATAGAAATAAATAACTCTCACAAAACATAATGTGGAAGTTTGCACCTCTGAACGTGTCTGTGCCTCATTCATGCACACGAGAACCATGGCTTCTACAACTTGGGAAACTCTCCTCTAACTCTGCTGGGGCACATTTTGTGGTGGGACTCTCCACTCTGACCTGCTTTACTCTGAATTTTCAGCAACATCCATAGCCTAACTCTTCATGAAGCTTAGAAGACAAAAGAGATTTGTAGTATTGAAGGAAAAATAAGATACATGAATCTTTTCCAATAGATAATTTTAACATTGAAAAGAGCATACTACAGTTTAGGATCCTATTTTTAATTAATCAACGTATATTTTACCTATTCTACTATTTTTTTCCCTGGCTTTCAATTCCATCGCATTTCCATGTATCCATAGCAATTTCTTCCTCTTGTTTTATTTAGTTGACTTTTAAAAATCAATTACATTTTCTAATTCTTGAGTTTAAACTTTAGGTCATTTATGCTAACTCATTTAGTTTATTAAAGAAATGATTTGCTACTATTAATTCACCTCAACACATAATTGAGCATCTTTTAATAATCATCAACTGTGTCTGTTCTCATGATTATCTAAACATTCTTTAATTCAATTTGTCATAGTCTCCTTGACATGAGTATTATTTTCTAGTTCTGTTGTAGTCAATATAATTTTTCATTATATCGTTATTTTCTTTTTTAGTACTACAGTTAGATAATATGGCTTACAAATTATAATTATTTTGTATGTGTACCTTAGTGACTGAATTTTTAGAAATCCTTAAATATACTCCATTGTTTCTTGAAAATAAGGCATATTTCCTGTTAATAGAATATAAAATATATCTATTACCTAAGTCTTACTATATTATTCAAATATTCTTTATTTCTAGTTTATGTTTCTGTGTTTGCTTTGTCAAGCTCTGATTCTGACTTTCTGACTATGTTGAAATCAATTTCTCTATGTTTTCTTTCCAAAATATATTTTTTGATTGCTAAAAAATAAATGAATTGATTAATTTACTTGTCAACAGACAGAATATGGGCCTAGACCCTCACTCTCTGTTCATTTGTGTGATGAATAAATCCTCCCTTCAGGTCTGAATCAGAGGTCCAGCTCCCCATTTGAGTCAGTTCCCAGCACGTTTGGCCAAGTACCTGTATTATTCTGCTATTCAGAGTAGTACTGTCTCTTGATCCATTGCATGGGCCTCTTGTATGCTAAGATGTCCATCCTTGAAAAAATTCAAGCATACTCAGTAATTTTATTGCTCTGTTTACTTTTAAAAACTGGGACAAAAACATGGTTTTGTTCATTATCTCTAAATGTGACTATTCCAGTAAATGTGATGGTTCCATGCAAAACCTGATTTGCTGCACTTTTTCCAATACACCCTGCTGTATACAATAGTGATTTAATTAACAAACATAAGTACAATTACAAAAATAATGAATTGGAAACACAATTCTAGCATTCTGTCTTTTAATGAGTTGGAATACATTAATCCTTGTACATACTTGCAGTGCCCGGATTGAAAGTGCTATTAAATGAGGAAACCAAAAGTGAAGATGGGGAAAAGACATCAGCAGGATACACAGTATGACCACTTCTTATTTTTCCTCCTCAATAAAATCTAGCTACCATTTCCTTGTTCATCTGCGCCTCTTTCAGGAATCAACCTTGACTCACTCAAATGATGCATAGTCAAACATGATGAGAGAGGCTATTAGATAACAATTACTGAACCCTAAAGAGCTCTATGTTGACTAAGCTCACGAAAAAAGAATGCTTTCAAATAAAACATGTAAATGGAATTACCTTAACTTAGAGACTCACATAGATACATGTGAGAATGCCTATTCAGTTACATTAGGCTAAGTGTAAAGACCTGTCTGATCAGCAAGAGCTTACATTAAAATGATTTTGTTCTATATTTAAACAAGACCAAATGACTGATGCAAACTTTGGCAAGTTTATTCTAGACTTCACACTGCTCATTTTGAATTTTAGAAAAATAATTAAACCAAAACCTGTCTCCACTGGGAAAATAATGTTTGTAAGGAAAATGAAAGGTTTTTCAAATGGTATAAAAAACATCAGACTCTGCTTTTCTATATTTACTCGACTAAACAATGCTGTTTTCATATTTGCTCACTGGCCATGCTTCGAATGTCCCATCCTGTCCATAACAATGAACTGAACCATCTTACCAGGGCTATTTCTGCTATCTGTTGTATTAATTCCATCCCCTTCATCTCCTCTGGCATGTCCCTTCATGAAGTAGCTTAATTTTTGACAGAGCAATCCTATTAGAAGTAATTTTCCCCACAGCCTACAATAAGCACAACTGTATTAGGTCTTTTAAAAAACAGCAAGACTTTCTTTCTACACACAATCTGGTAATCTGTCCACAGCCCCGAATAACAGATTTCTTAAACTTTTATTTGTCATAGTGGCAAAAAAAGAAAAAGAAAATCATGCATCAGCTAATGTTTGGGTTATTCTTCCTGCAGAATTCTATAACAATTACCTCCTTTATGAAAATGATACAAAGGACAGCTGAGCACGGTGGCTCATGCCTGTAATCCCAGCATTTTGGGAGGCCAAGGCAGATGGATCACCTGAGGTCAGGAGTTCGAGACCAGCCTGGCCAACATGATGAAACCCTGTCTCTACTAAAAATACAAAAACTTAGCTGGGCATGCTGATGTGTGCCTGTAATCCCAGCTACTCAGGAGGCTGAGGCAGGAGAATCACTTGAACCCAGGAGGAGGAGGTTGCAGTGAGCTGAGATCACGCCATTGCACTCCAGCTTGCGCAATAAAGCAAAACTACCTCCGAAAAAAACAAAAAACAAAAAAAACAGAAACAAAGGACAGCTGACTATGTTTAAGCTAGACCGTACATATATTTTTATTTAAATCGCATTGCAAATGAGAAAAATATCTACCATACATTGACATACATTAAATACACTCAGTACAAATATAACTCCTAGCATAAATATAGTATGCAATATAATATGAAGTGTATCTAGGTGTTCAGAATGAATAGATGTGTACACATACCAATATACACATATGTATATAATATGTATAATTTAAAGTATTTCACACTTCTGTTCATTTATTCTATAAAATAATATTTATCAAATGTGTACTGTGTGCCAAGCACTATTCCAGGTGCTGAGAATAACCAGTGAACAAAACAGACAATCTTGCTCTTTTAGTGTTTATAGACTAGTGAAAGAGGAAACATATTAAGCATTATATATAATAAGTAAACACGTTAACAGTAAGTTAGAAAGGCATAAATGCAGGGTAAGCAGTATGGAAGTTTAAAATTTTAAATATGAGAATCAGTTTAGGCCTAGTTGAGGGGGCAACATTTGAGATAACTATAGTTAGACCCTCAGTCTTCAGAGAGAATCAAAAGAAAAAATAATACAATGAGTGATAAAGGTCTCTTTCTTCCTTTCATTATGTCTCTTTTAGGAGACTGTGAGTCAGAATGGTATTACTCCCACATTTTAGACATCCCTACGTAAGTCATTGGCTAATGTATAATTGTGTGTCTCTTTATCTTCCACATGGTGAGATGCTGACAGCTCTGAAATTATGGCAATTGATAAGGGGTGACAGGCAGGCATAGTTGTGTGAGTTCTGGTTGGCCAGCCCTGAACAGGCATGTGCTGACCATGGCTGAGATGCTATCAGAAGTCCACTTTATATAAACAGGCTTCTCTGTGTGTGAAAAAATGATGCTACCAATTTGAACACCAAGAAGCTCTTCAAAATTCTAATGTAGTCCTTCCTTAGGACTGGCAAGTTTGGGGAAACCTTCCTCCACACCCCCCCAACATAAAGCAGACAGATTCTGGCTGGCCAGCCTGCACAGACAAAAAGCTTACACTGTAGCCTCAATAGGAGACAAGATTCTTCCCCTAATGCTAGACTTCGATCTTGATTGTTTCATGAAATTAAATACTGTAAACAAGGCATTTTATTCAAATAATTCAAATATACTTCAATTACAGGAAATATATTAATATAATTAATCACATCAAATGCTCACATAAGAAAAAGTTTATGGTCAATACTATAAATGCTGTGAAGAGATCTGCAAAAATTCACACTTTATTGATGGCCGGAAGATGGCTCAACTCATTTAGCAACAATCTTCAGAGTTTTGGCCAGCAAAAGTACTTCTTGCTCTCACCTGAGTGAGAAAGGGTGTTTAAACCCATTCATGCCTGAGGTTGCAATTGTTTGAATTTTTGCAATCAGACCTTGGCAGTGACCTTGAGCAGTAGGATATAAATAACTCCCACATGCTTAGCGTTCCAATAATGGAACACTAGGCATAAATTGGAGGACACCTGTCACAGCAGTTCTATCCATTATCTCTCATTTAATGAGTGTAGGTATTCTACTACTGTGAATTTCCAAGTGTCTGTATGCCTTATTTTCCTTGTGTTTCAGACACAAACAGCAATAACAATAGTTTCTCATTTCCATTCCAAGCTTATTCTTCACTTTGTTTTCACAGTTAAAAGGCTGTATCCTCTGAGAGTCTTGACTTCTGATGTGATAACTAAACTCACCTAACTGTATATTCCCTATAGCTCTTAGTCTTCAATAGGTACTCAAATCCTGACTTTTGTGACAACACTGTCCTTTCATCTTACTTTTACAAGCTATGAGGCCATCCCTAAATGACATACTTAGAATAGCCCAGTTTGAACATGACATGAATAGAAATATTCTCTATGGATTTTTTCATGTGTTGCTTTTTTGGCTCAACATTCAGTTTCTTGGATTCAAACTTGTTGTTTGAGCTATTTATTTTATATTTATTTGACTTGTTTGTAATATTCCACAGGCAGCAATTTACTTGCCCATTTGAATGTTTAGGATAGTTAAATTCTTTCTAGTTTGGAGTTAAGAAAAATGGTGCTATGAACATTCTTCTGCATATTTTCCTGGTGAAAATGTGCATATATTTCTTTACAGCATCTGATAGAAACAGACTTGCTGAGCCATAGAATATGAGTAGTTTCTAAATCACTCATGTCATACTGTTTTACAAATGTACACATTTATACTCTGATAGCAGTATGTGAGAACTCCCATATCTCCATGTACCTGCCACCACCACTTGTTAGTGTCAAAATTATAGCTTTTGCCAATATAGTATGTATTGTTCTGAATTGTGATTGTAATGTTCAAATCCCTGATTATTAATGATTACTTTCATATATATATTGGTTTGGATTTCCTATTATAGTTTGTTCAAATTGTAGTTCTTTTTCCTACTGAGTTATCTCTTTTCCTTTGATTTGTAGGACTTCTACAGTTGTGATGACTTTCAATGATTCAACACTAAGTTTGAAGCTTGCTCTATATTTTATTGGCATACACTTACATTGAAAGGACTTTTTGAGGCCCAAATATGCTAAATTATCTATTATAAAAGGCTGTTGAAATTATCAAGTGCTTTTTTGATAACCATTAAAATTTTCATATATTTCTATTCTCTGTGATCTGTTAATGTTTTGACTGATATTAATTAGTTTCCAATATTAAACAAACCTTGCATTCTGGGTATAAACTGATCTTAGAAACTCATTTTTCATATACTGCTAAATGGCACGTTGCTAATATTTTGTTTAGGAATATTCATATATATATATCCATGAGTAAAAATTTAACGTATTTTTTGCATATCTTGTATATTTTTAAATTTTTGTGACAGGTTATGATAGTGTCATGGATTGAGTTTTGGAATGTTTTCTCTTGATCTATTTATTGAAAGAATTTGTTTGATATGGAGAATCATCTTTGAAAAACTGGCAAAATTTGCTAAGGAAGCTATCTGAGACCTAAGTTTTTATTTGAAAAATACTTCACTTCTTTCTCAATGCATTTAATGATAATATGATGATTTCCTTTTTTATTTATCCTTGAGTTAATATTTATCATGTATACATGCATAGTTAACCATAAATTTTTACCTTATTAGAATAATATATTTATATTATCTTAATTTCTGCATTACCCGCAGTGATGCCTTTTTTCATTACTGATATTATGCTTTCTCTTTCTCCATCTTCTCACTAGAGATGCACCAACTTTATTTATCTTTACAATTAACCAAGTTTTTGCTTTGTTTATCCTGTTATATATTTACTTACTTTTACATTAATTTCTAATATTATTTTCTTCCTTCTATCTTTCTTCACTGTTCTTTCTCAAGCTTCTTGAGAGGAATGCTTCACTCAATTATCTTTAGCCTTTCTTTCCTAACATAATTAAAGTTGTAAAGGTTTCACTAATTATGGCTTTACTTTTTTGTTTTTATAGATATTCTTTTTATAATAAATTAATTTTAAATATATTCTAATTTCCATTATGGTTTTTCTGGACTCATATATTTCATAAATTCCAAATACATGGGGTTTTTCTAGCTGGCTTTTCTTATTTTTTTATAGAATAATACAACTACAGCCAAAGAACATAATTTATATGATTTCATCTTTTAAAAATTCTTGAAATTGCTCTGTCATCAGACATATGGTCAGTTGGCTTGGCATATAACTCATATGTAATTTAAAAGCTATTTTCCTTCAGGTTTGGGGTGCAGTATTTTATAAAGGCCAATTCAATTGAGTTATTGGTTAGATTTAACAAATCTCCTATATGCTTATAAATTTTTTAATCTATATGTGCTGTCTAAACTGCCACAGTTGCATTAACTCTCTCACTGTGATTTTGGATTTATCAATTTTCTGTTTTATTTATTTTAATTTAGTTCTATACACTATAAGGCTATATTATCGGGTACATTAATTGGACATATTTGTCGCCCCATCTCTATTCTCTTTACCCACCATTTTTGTCTGTTTTTTCCCTGTGGTGATGTAGCCTGGCAGTACCTTGTCTGTCTACATGACAGATCTTTTAATTTGCACTACTAGGCTTCTCTTTATGCCACCAAATAGCTTATCTCTAGCAGCTGTTAAGCCATTCTGGTGCATAGGAAAACTTGAAAGTAAATAAAGTTAAAATCTCAGAGTAATCTTTTGACAAAAGGTCACAAGAGGAAATTTTCACATATCAAAGACTATTACTAACTAGTTTTTTCTTCCTGGACAGAGCAATGATTTTAATATAGTGTAATTTCATTAACTCCATCACACCTTATATACAATTTCTCATGTATTTTAATTTTCTATGTATATGTATATATTATATGTAATGTAAATTTCCTCCAAATTTTAACCTATCTACATTTATATCTATAGACCCATGATATATAGATATAAAGCAATTCCACTAAAAATCCCAAACTTTTTTGGTGAAACTTGACAAGCTGATCTGAATTTATTTGCACATGTAAAATGCCAAGAATAGCCAAGCAATTCTTGCAAAAGCATATGTTGGGAGAACTCAAACTGTAGCAATTAAAACATTATGTTATAGGTGCAAAAGTAGATAAATAGCAAGCAAACTGATGGAAGAGAGTGGAGAGCCCTGAAAAAGATCTGTACGTAATAGCAAGCAGAAGGCACACAGCAGATCACTGGGGGTGGAAGTGGGGGTGAGGACAGGGGGAGTAGCCTTTTAGGATTATTAGGATTATTATTAATGAATTATTTTTGAGATAAAAATTGTATATCTTCTTACACCAGGTACATAACCGAACTTTTTCATGTGTATTAGAAAATAAAATGTGAAAAGAAACACTATACAACTCTTACATGAGTATACAAAATGTGCTGATTCATTAATAGTAAGCAGTAATTTAGCATATAGATTAGGAGTAATAAAATATACTTTTTTCTGCTGAGTGACATAGAGCAGAATGTTCCTGTGGTATTTATGGGATGGAATCATAAAGTTCAGTCCATAAAATGTTAAATCTCTATAATCTGAAAAGCAATAAAACTGACCATTTTTATTTGCACCTTTAGGGACATAGAAGCAAACATATATCCACTGAAAAGCATGTTAACTTCATCAAAGCTGTAGGCTATTCCCTGGAGGAGAATAAATCTTGTGAGGAAACAAAACAAAGAATCCATTAGTAATACCCAGAAGTTTAGAATGTGGAAATATAAAAGATAAATTTGGTAGCAGTGACCATTAAAAAGCAATTATTTTAAATTTATAGTACTTTGCTGTAATATATATGTTTCTCATTTGAAATAGTAATATATTCTCTATATTAATTAATAATGGTTGCTATGAGTTGATGAAAATTGTTTCAAAGAATATGTGATCATTTATTAAATTGTTTTAAGTTAGGCAGTTATTTGCTATGAGAAGGAAAAGACTTTTAATGAATCCTAATTAAGATGGAACATTCATAAAATAAACATAATTAAAATGTTCTGGAATTTTAAAATTCTAAAATTGTTTTCTAAACGACAGGAATAGAGTCAGGCCTGCATTTGAATCTTAGCTTTATCTTTCATAACTTCTCTATGAATTCAAGCAAATTACTTAACTTTTGGGAGCATCAGTTTTTCCACATGTAAAAAAAGAGGCTACATGTCTCTAAGAGTTTATCTAAGAATTAACCCAGATAATATGTGTGAAGAAATTAACACAGTGGTTGGTACAGTTAAAAATTCATAGCACATGCTCTGTAAAGTTTTTTATCTTTATTTCGGCTGTGCACAAAATTGATTACCATAACACAACAAAATTTCCAGGCCTATGAGCAGAGCCAACCAAATCGAAAGAGTGAAAATTTTTAGAAAGAGGCATTGAGAAATGACAATCTTACCTTTTTAGTTTTTTGAAATTAGGCTAAAACATCCACTCTTTAATCAGTAAGTATAATATTAGCCGTAAGTTTTTAATAGATGGCCATATCAGACTGAAAATTATCCCACTGTTGCTGGTGGTTCACTCAGAGATTTTATCATAAATTTGTTTTTCATGAAAAATAAAATTCTTTGTTCAGAAGATTTTTTCAACATCTATTGAGATGATCATAAGACTTCTTCATTAATATGATGCATAATATTTAGCGATTTTCAGAAGTTAAAATAACTACATTCCAAGGATAGACTCCACTTGGTTATGATGTGTTATTCTTTTTGTATATTGCTAAATTCAATTTGTTAATATTTTGATAAGGAACCAAATCTACCTTTATGAGGAATATTGGTCTGTAGATTATTTGTTGTTGTTTTACTTTGTGTCTTTTGATGACTTTGGCTTTACTATCAGCATAATACCAGACTCATAAAATGAGAAATATTCTTCCCTCCTGTATTTTCTCAAATATTTTTTAGAGCTCATATCATTTCTTCCTTAAATGTTTGACAGTATTCACTACTGAATCCACTTGGGCTTTAACTTTTCTCTCGTGAGAAATTTAAACTAGTAATTCAACTTCTTTACTTGATTTAGATTTGCTGAGATTTCTCCTACTTCTTGGGTTAGTTTTAGTGGTTTGTAATTTTTTTTTTTTTTTTTTTTTTTTTTGAGAAAGAGTCTCACTGTGTCGCCCAGGCTGGAGTACAATGACGCAATCTCTGCTCACTGCAACGTCTGCCTTCTGGATCCAAGACAGTCTCCTGCCTCAGCCTCCCGAGTAGCTGGGATTACAGACGCCCACCACCATCCCTGTCTAATTTTTGTATTTTTAGTAGAGACGGGGTTTCGCCATGTTGGCCAGGCTGGTCTCGAACTCCTGACCTCAGGTGATCCACCTGCCTCGGCCTCCCAAAGTGCTGGGATTACAGGCGTGACACACCATGCCCGGCCGTGATTTGTATTTTTTTAGAGAATTGATCCACTTCACCCATCATCAAGTTTATTGACATAGTCATAGATTTTTCCTTTATTATTCTTTTAATGCTTACTATATCTGTAAAGGTGGTCCCTCTCTCAATCTTGATATTAGTAATTTGTGTATTCTCTCTTTTTTTCTTGATCAGTTTAGGCAAAATTTTATCAATATTTTCGTTCTTTGGAAAGAGCCAGGTCTTGACTTGACTGTTTGTTTACATGTTATCTATGACTGCACATTACAACAGCAGGGTTTAGTGGCTGTGAGAGAGACCATATGGTCTGTAAAGCTTCAAATATTTACTGACCAAAACAGTGAGCTGACCTCTGATCTACATCATTATTGATGTCCACTATGATATTTATTATTTCCTATTTTCTATGTGCCTTAGATTTAATTTGCTCTTTTTTTTAGTTCATTATGGTTGAAACATAGAGCACTGATTTGAGTTTACTTATTTCTAATACAATAATTTAATGCTATACATTTCTCTCTAGGCGTTTTATTTGCATCTCACATATTTTGATATATTGTGATTTCATTTTTTACATTACTTTTTTACATTTTTTACATTAATTGAGTGTACTGTCTAATTTCCTTTGTGATTTAAAGTGTGAATCAGACAATGTAGTGTTTCGTTTCCACACATTTAGAGATTTTCCAGATTTCTTTCTGTTGTTGATTTCTAATTTAAGCCTGTTGGAGTTTCAGAACATATTCTGAATTATTTCAATTATTTTCAATTGATTAAGACTTGTTTTATGGCCAAGCATATTATCCATGTTGGTGAATGATTCAAGTGCACTTGAAAAGAATGTATATTTTTGTTCAGTGTTGTGCTCTTCACGTTTAAGTTAGGCTAAATTGGTTAACGTTGTTTAGGTCTTCCATATATTCTCTATTTTGTTTACTTATTCTGTTACTTAGAGAAAAATAGTGAAAACTCCAGCTAGTTTTATGTATTTCTCCTTTTAATTCTGTATTTAATTTCTTGCAGCTCTGGTTTTCATTGTGTATACATTTGTAATTGATATACCTTCCTGTTACACTGTTTTATAATTTTGAATGTCCCTATTTATCTCAAATAGTTTTCATCTTAGAGTATATTTTAGCTGATATTAATTTAGCAACTTCACCTATCTTACGTTAATTGCTTGCATATCATGTATTTTTTTATCCTTTAACCTCAAACGTTTTGATTTTTTGAACCTAAAGTACATCTCTCTTTAGACAGCAAGTAATTGAGTCTTATTTTTAATACAATTAACAATCTCTGCCTTTTGATAGATTATTTACTCATTCACATTTAATATTACTGCCCGTATAATGGCATATTAGGTCTGCCATTTTGCTGTTTGCTTTTATTTATCTCTCTTTTTTGTTTGTTCTCAGTTCCTCTTTTATTGACATCTTTTGTGTTAAATATTTTATAGTACACCATTTTATTTTCTTTATTGACTAGCTTATTTCTGTGCATTACTTTCTAGTGATTTTCTAGGAATTACAAGATTTATCTTTAACTCACCACAATATATTTCAAGTTAATACTTATTTACCTTGGTTATAGAAACTTTGCACAAAAATAGTGGCATCCTATCCTCCCGTGTAATAGTATTGTCATATGTAGTGCATCTGTATATGTTGCAAACTAACAATGTGGTGTAATAAAAGTTGTTTTCAAATAGTCTTTCTCTTAAAAAATTA
Organism: Gorilla gorilla gorilla; assembly: GCF_029281585.2. Taxonomy (NCBI): domain Eukaryota; kingdom Metazoa; phylum Chordata; class Mammalia; order Primates; family Hominidae; genus Gorilla; species Gorilla gorilla. The sequence goes on along the minus strand of NC_073232.2, from coordinate 93,530,568 downwards.
AGAAAAGAGAAGAAAAAAGTATATATAATACATAACCATAGTACTTATAGTATATTCGTATAATCTTGTATTTACCAAAATATTTACCGTTTCTGATGTCTATTATCTTTTCTGTGGATTTATAGCATCATTTTGTGTCATTTATCTTTAACCTAATGAAATTTCTTTAGCCTTTGTTCTAGTCCAGGGCTGTTACCAATGAATTTTCATAGTTTTTATTTAAAATTGCCTTTGGTTTGCTTTTATTTTTGAAGGATAGTTTCACTGGATATAGAAGCCTTGACTGACAGTTTAGATTTCTCTCTGGTTTCTCATAATTTGTGATTCAAAACTGTATGTTTTAAGTAATGTGTTTTAATGGCTCTAAATTCATTTATTTCTGTTTTTATAATGATTGTTTTTTCTTATTGCTGCTTTAGTATGCAATTCATTTGCATGGACTCAAACTATGGCATTTCTCCCCCATATAAAGTAGAGCTGTTGCTATTTCTACATAGCATTTTCTTTGTTTTGCTTTCGAATGTATATATATATTTGTTTTTCACATATATGTTTTTTATTTATATTTATATATACACACTTTGGCCTGGCTCTCTAGGGAGTTTTTCCTGAACCTGTGTATTTCAGTAGTCAGTCACTTGATTTGCAAAGATTATTCTGACAACTGAAGCCCTCTGCTCTTTGTGTAGATTGAATAGTACACTATAGTTATAGCAAAATTGCAGGTCTCCTTAAGGCGTTCCATTTTTGCTAGGCTCCCTAACATAGTTCAGCAGTCTGAAAGGATATGTGGATGGTAACCCACTAACTCCGTACGGTTCTTTCACTTCCAAATATCCTCAGCAAAAGTTATAAACATTGTTCTTATCTAATGCTCTAGCAGTTCTCTGTGAGTAAACATTTTTCAAGTTGTTGCCAACTTTTGTGTGTCTCCCTGAAAAGTTGATGTTAATAATTTTGTTTTATTTTACACTTGTTTTCTTTGGAAGGGAATATCCACCTCACGGTGCCTTCACTGTAAAGAATCCCACACTTTACATTGTTAATTTCTGTTATTGCATGAATTAAATATATAGTTTTCAAAGTTTTAAGTATATAAATTCAATTCTCTGATGAAATTCTGCATATTGTCAACATTTTTATGTACATGAATAGTAGCATTTTCATGTCCACAGTGATAACTCCAATAATTGGATCATATATTAGATCTATGTGTCTATTTTCTATTTTTTTCTCCGTCCCTTTTTTTGACATGCTACATATTTTGTATAAAAAATTTTAAGGATTTGGAAAAGTTAATTCCTATGATAGGCTAAGGCAGGGGAATCACCTTAATCAAATTAGGGACTGACAAAAACTGCTGAATTGCAGCTTTTATAAAGCCCTACTTACTCTGTTTCTAGAAAGAGGACCTCTAATTTCTAATCCTGTAAAACTTAGTATGGCCTCTGTTTTTTGTACGTCCTGGACCCCAGTCTCGGGGTTCTCAAGGAAAACTGCTAGAAAATCTATACCGATTTTTCAAAGACTTTTCATCTAGCTGAAGTGCAGAATTTTTGAGTTTCAGTATATAGGTGCTTTGCACTTAATTTTAGGATGAAGACTTCACAGATCACAATGGGGAACTTGTAAAATTTACTGTGATCTCACTTTCTTGTAGGTCCTGAACTGCAACTTTTGTTTGCTTGACATTCGGATACTGCTAAAATTCTACTCTGGTTTTCAACAGTTTTCCATCTCTCTTCTTAGTCTTTTGGCCTTCACAGTTTAAAAAATGTAACAACTGCCTCAAGGTAAAACTATTAGAGTGTTAGGCTTGCTTCTTTGCTCCTCCTTACTTTCTAAGAACTTGGATCTTCAAGAACTTACTTTTATGAACAGTCCCAAACCTGAAATTTCAAATCTCTAGCCATGGAGGACTTCCAGATATCTTTGTCTCCTGGTCCAAGCCATCTGCTTGATTTGCTGCCTCTTGTATCAAAGCAAAAACTGTCAAACTTTTCTAAGGAAAGATGCTTAAAGACTGCTATCTCATCTTTCTGTAGTTCCCTTCTCTTAGGAATCTTGAATCCTCAAATCCTGGTTGCCTCAGGGACTCACTAATCATCAAACAGATTCTTTTTTACAACTTATTTGTTTCATTTTGCATTTTTTTCTGTGAGTCTTTTCCAAATTCAAGTTATTCCATTATCTCAAAGTGGAAGCAGTAAACATGTATTAATTACTGGTAGTGTAAGACGCCTTTCGTTGTTTCTTGGCAGAATTGTTTTGACTAGTCTTGCATTTAGTCTATTTTTGTGAATTCTAAAATCAGTCTATCAAGTTTCTTAAAAAAAAAACTCCCACATTTTTATTAGTTGATTTATTTTGATTATTGGTAAGTTTAAGATTCAACTTTATAAATATTGAGACTCAGACCTCTCATTTATAAATACATTATGAAATTATTCATATTTTCTTCAATGTTTGTATCAATAGGTCTTCAATGTGATCCTTTTCTATAGAAAAAACTATAATTATTTATGTTGTATAGAAAATATAATATTGATTTTGCATGTTAATCTTCTATGTGACCATCTGACGGAACTTCTATTGTTTCTAATAGTTTCCCTTTAACTTTTTTGGAATTTATAGACAATCATATTCTAAGGAAAAAAAAAGAGAGATATATTAGGCCAAAAATACATATTTTTCCTCTTTATTTTTGAATTTTATAACTCCTATTCATTTGTCTTATTGTATCACTTTAACTAGGACAATAACAAAAGTAGTAACAATGGTGAGCATTGTTGAATCTAATGGAATATATCTAATTTTTGCTAGTTTGACGATTGCTATAATTTTTCATTGGTTATCTATTATCAGGGTAACAAAGTTCTGTTTTATTCCAAGCGTTCTAGAGTTTCCTATCAAAAAACAGGCAGTGGTACTTCTTAAATACTCATTTGAATTTATCATCTTTCATCTAAGTGCTTGAAATTATATTATTCTGTTTGCCATTGCAGATATAGGAAATATTACAGATTTTCTAAAGTCGAATCATCATTACATTCTTAAACTTATTTAGCTAAATTATTAATTTAATACACTACTTGATTGTTTTTGTGAATATCTTATTTATAATTTTTTAACCTATGTTTTTAAGAGAAACTGGCCAGTAATGATTCCTTCTTGTATTATCTCTGTCTCCACTTTTATAAGAGGGTTATAACAACCTGTGAAAGTAGATAGGTACTGCTGCCCATTTTCCGTACTTTGAACAACTTGCATACAGCAAAAACTTATATTTTATTTTTAGGAATATTTTATTGCCCCATTTTAAATGTTTGCTCTTGCATCCTACTTGCATTATATGTATGTTAATGCAGTAATTTTATTTTTGTTTATACTAGTTTTGAACATTTATAACCTAACAATTATATTAACACTTTTCTAGTTTTCCTAAGGAGCACGTAGTATTATTTAATCCAATCTGAACTCATTTGAGATGATTAAATTCAGCTTCTTCCCATGGATTGTGATAATTTATACACTTGGATTTCTACTCTTCTTACTTAATGTTTATTATTTAATATACTTTGTTGTACAAATATGTTTATACCCATCTCTTACATTGCAAAATTGTTCCATTTCAATTTATTCGTTTCCCACTTTTCCAATCACAGTAATTTGCATATTCTACTGTGTTCGAATATATTTGCATTCCTATCAATCCCATTTAATGTTAAATTTCCTTTTTATATATATGTAGAAATAACATTAATGATTATCCATATTTTATTTTTCTACTTATTTACTGACATCAATAAATATGCAAATTTTAATTTGCTTTTATCTTGCCACTCTGCAAACATTTCACTCATCTTTCCCATTATATGAACTACTTGGCATCTTTTGAAATAATAATATAGGTTTTATTTCTTGTATGTTATTACATCATCCCATTCAACAAAAGTCTTCTGTCTAATAATCTTTATTTAACACATTCTAAAATTTCATATCACACTATCAAAAGAACAAGAGATAACCATATGTTTAGTAATACGGGGGATACAACATTTTGTCAACAGCAGTTTTACTGGAATGAAGGGAAATAAAGAATTAGGTGCAGGAAGTAGACAGAGCTATTATGCATAACTCTGTCATCAAATTTTGCCTTGGATAAGAGCAAAAATAAAAACAACAGCAACAAAATCAGACATGAGCTCAGGGATGGAAAATAGGCAGTGGCAAGTTTTTCCTAAAGATGGATGACACCTTAGCAAGTGTTTATTCAAATCATCCAAAAGAGAATGCAAAGTAGATGAAAGAAAAGAAAACATGAGAGGGAAGTCCTTGAGTTAGCAAGAGGGAAGACATCACTGGTCACATGGGAAGTTTGCCTTTGAGGGGAATAAGGGCAGTCATTCTCTCAGCTATGTGCAAAGAAAGTAGTGGATGGGCAGCTTGAGAGACTTACACATCTGGCACTGACTGAAATAAGTAAGTATGAGAGGCACGATGGGATTTTCCTAGAGCTGCATTGTCCAATGTGGTAAGCATTTGCCGCATGTGGGGTTTAATTACAAATTAATATTAAATAAAGTTAGAAATTCAGTTCCTCAGCACACTATCCACCTCTCACATGCTCAGTAGCCACATGTGGCTAGTGGTTACCCTAGTGGGCAACATATTCTCCATCAATGAAGCAAGTTCTACTGGGCAGCCTTAGCCTACATTGCCTCATGAAGCAATAGGCATACAATTCAGTATTAACTATTAATGTAAATCTGGCAGATCAGGGGATCCCTGGAGGCTCTTCTCTTCCCGCCAAAGTTCAGATGGGTTGGAGAAATAATCTCATTGTAAAGGGCTGACTGAAGGGCTCTGTATTAGGCCATTCCTGTACTGCTGTAAAGAATTACCTGAGACTGGGTAATTTATAAGAAAGTAAGTTTAATTGCCTTGTGATTCTGCAGGCTATACAGGAAGCATCGTGGTATCTGCTTCTGAGGAGGCCTCAGGAAGCTTCCAATTGTGGCAAAAGGTGAAGGGTGAGGAAGGACATCACATGGTGAAGGCAGGAGCAAGAGAGAGAGGCTTTAAGTGGGATCTCGCTCTGAGTTCACAGGAGATCTCGTCCTTTAAAAGTGTATGGACAAGATCGTCTGTGAACTCAGGGTGAGATCTCATCACCAAGAGGATGGCTCAAGCCACTCAGGAGGGATCTGCCCCGATGACCCAAACGCCTGGCACCAGGCCCCACCGCCAACATTGGGGATTACATTTCAACATGAGACTTGGACAGGGACATACATCCAAATTGTAACAGTCTCCTTTAGCTAAACTCCTGTGTAGCCGCGGAACTGGCAGCCTGCTATGACTTCTTTTCCAAATTTGCTAGGTAATAAATAACAAGTTACCCTCTTGCTGCTTTAATTTGCATTTCTTCAATAACTAATGAGAATAAACTTTTTTGTTAGTTTGTTTCAACTCTAGGTAGTATTTCATTTTTGTACAAATTTTACATTTCAAAGTATATTTTGCTTAAGGACATAAAATCTCATTTTTTATTGGGATTAGGATTTTAAAACTGTGTTTGTTATGCTAAAAATGCCTTCTCCCAGCTTGTCGTTTTCCTTCTATGTATGCATTAGCCAAGACATGTTTTAATGTTTATGTATTTCAGTGTGTTTTTTTCTTTTGTAGTTTTGGTCTTTGGTATGAGACTTTACCATCCTCAAATGAAATAAACTATCATTTTTCTGGCATATCTTTTTTAATTTAAATCTTTAATATGTACATATGCACACAGAAACACATCTGCACTTACACACACATGGAATTATTTGGTGTAAATTATGAGATAGAATGTAACTTTGGTATTTTTAAAATATAAACTGGCTGTCATCTTAACATAATTTCTTAAATATTTACTAAATAATTCTTCCATTCTGTTTTAAATATATGTTCAAAACAGATTAAATGAGATGCTAGTTAATATAAGGAATATAAATGACAAATATATAAAATATACATAAGAAAGATATAGATATACACAAGAAAAATATACAGAAGAAACACTCTTCTGTATATTTCTTATATAAACTAGAATATAAGTCCAGATGTTCTTAATAAATCCACTAAGATATGATTTTTGGAATCACTCTCATAACTATTTGAATAACTGTACTTTTTAAATGCTCTGTAATATGTGTCAGTCTTAGTGTACTTTCATTCTATTTTATAATTTTCTTTATTTTTTTTTGAAAAGCAACCATTTATTAGAACCAATACAAGAGTATGAAAAGAGGGAAAATAGGAGGGTAGAAGAGGGGGAGAGAATGAGGTCTGCATCAGATATCAGTTATGGAAACACATAAATGCTTACTTTTTAAACATTTACATTTAAAAGGTGAACATATATATAGACCACTTATGCTTTTATTTAAAAATCAAAGGCAGACACGTTTGGCTGAAATAAAACCAAGAAACACAACCAAAACTCCCCCATAAACCTGAAAGTCCATAGAGAATTCAGTTTCTCATTTCCGTTCAGAAATCTGGCTACAAAGTGATTTGTCTGCTACTCGGGATGGTACAGAGTGCTGAAAGAAACCCAGCTCTTGAGTCTCTCAGATCCCATCCTGTAGGAAGTGGTGGGAAAGCCAGCGGACCATGGGCAAGTCAACTACTGGCTACTTGGCAGGACGTCAGACTGTGGTCTCTCCATTCCCCAGGACTCCTCAGAACCATCTGGTACTGCCAGTGCTGGGTGAACAGTGAGAACAGAGTCCACAAAACACAGAGAACCAGAATGTGACTGCAAGGAGCCAGGACCTTGTGCTTTTTCATGGATTACAATTCTAGGGCCAAGGAGAGAGAAAGGAGAAAGAGCCGTATTGGGAAGAGAAGTTGGCTGTGCCCCTAAACTGAGATGGAAAGAGTAAGGCTCTTGAGCCCACACCTGGGCAAGTAGAAATAGTGTCCAAAGTTTTCTCAAACCAGAGGGAAAAAAGGTCAAGGTTAGGTTCAGACTGCAGACACTGAGAAAGAGATGACAGATACTGAATACAGGGAATCGGATGAAGCTTTAAGGATCAATGCCCAATTCTGAGTGTTATACACACTTCTAGGAAAAATAATTCCAAGGTAGCTTTTTGGGGGGGGTGGAAACAAGGTGGTCACATTTATTCAATCAGCTGGACCCTATGAGGAAGGAGAGGGTACAGATACCACAAAGGGGTACAGTCACCCAGCTGTCCTGGGATCATTTTGGGGAGTGGTAAGAAATGACATAAATCAAAACCATTGAAGGTTGCTTTGATCCTGAGACAGTCTGAGTCTACTTCAAACCCATGGAGAATGGAACTTTAATCCCCCAACTGCAGAGAGAAATAAGCAGTAGCATCCCTGCCTCACGATTCCCTAATCCAATGTTCTTGAATCTGAAATGGCCTCCCTCTGTGAATGCAAGACATAGAAAATTTTAAATGCCTTCCCCAACAACATCCTAATTAAGTCTGGATTAGTAAGATGCCAATATTCATTAAAACACTGTCAACATCTGAACTAGCAGCTTTGATGAGGGGTGGGGGGCAGAGAATTTGCCGAGTCACTAAGTAGTTCCAGTCTTGGAGACAGCTCAGTGAGGACCAAAGCCTGTGTGTCAGGCTTAAACTCCAGCTCAAGGCATCCTCCATAGAGGACCCTAAAATATTCTATTAACTTGATTTACAGTGCCTCACAACAACACCCCTGTGAGGTAGGTCAGTATTATTACCCCCATTTGACAGATGGGGAACTGAGGCATTGAAAGAAGTGACTTGCCCAAGGTCAGCCATTATCAATCAATTGAGGAGGTGGGCACACAGAGTCAGCATCCACTCAATTCTTGTTCCATTTCCCAGAGCATTTTACTTCTCAGAGTGCACTTAGGAGCAGACAAAAGTTGGTAGGTACACCTCACTCTGCAAACTAGATTAATTCAATCAACCCAAGAGTATTAACTGAGGGCCTATTATTTATCTAGTATAATGTGAGGAATCTTGGAAAAATGAACTGCTTCCGAAAGTCAAATTATGGATGTTATGAAAATAAAATTACATCTTTAACAGTAAGGACATGAATTCTTTTGTAAAGAAATATTCACTTTATCTTAGAAGGTGAAGGACTAAGTCACACTGATTTCTCAAAGTTTTATATTGAGTAACCTGAATTCCTAAAATCCAGAAAGTAAGACCACATTCCAACAGAAACAATGAATAAGAACCATTTCCCCAATGGTGGTTCTTGGTAGTGCTCTTAAAAAGCTGTAAGGTTGGTGGAAGAAAAACTTTAGAGTGGTTTTATTATCTCCCAAAAAGCATTATTTTTATTGAAATTATTGTAAAATTATAGATTAACTTGTGGAATACTAGTTTTTGAGTAATATTGTGTGACTCTTTCTAGTAAAAGCATAAATATTCAGTTGAATATTTTTAATAACCCAAAATACAATTTTTGTTGATTTCTTCATCTATCATTATTATGTTAATTTTATTTCTATTTATATTTTCTATTTTATGATTTAGATCCTTCTGACTTATTATTTTTCAAACAGATAATATTATATGGGAAACATATATTCATTATATTTAATTTAATCCTTTAATCAGTTCCAATTTAAAAATAAATAATTTTTAATTATACCAAAATTGTATGGATGCAATTTATGTAAAATCTTTAAAATATTATAGATGAAGTTAAACTCCTAAAACATTATAGATGAAGCTAGAGTCCTTCCTGGCTACCAACCACTGTCCCAGAATATGTCCAGAGGTGAAAATACAATTGTCTGTAGTTTTTCCTTACTAAATACATGAAGTGTATGCTTTTCTAGATATCTAGTTATTTCTCCAGCTGATGCAGTATTGTAAAATGGCAATTAAACAATAGCTATCAAATAAAGTGAGTGATATTAAAAAGTAAAGCACTCCCTTAAAAGGGATAGGTCTATTCTGTTTTCTGGATGAGTTATTTAACAGTTTTAATGCTGTTTATAATTGGAAGGCCATAGTAAAATAAGAAACTTTACAAAGAATATGACAAGGTTAACATATGACTGGTAAAAAGATAGCATGAAAAAAGAAAACTACAAATATACACCTTATAAACATAGAGGCAAAATTTTAAAAATATATTACTAAATAGAATCCATTTCAAGGATGCAAAAATGGATCAAAGTTAGAAATAATTGCAATAAACCTTAATAGATGATAGTAAACATTTAAAAGAGGAAAACATTTTATCATCAAGAAAAATTCCAAAATAATGATATTTAGATATTATATTTACTTTAAGCAAACATGCAGAGACAAATAATCTCTCAGAAAAAAGAAAGAAGGAAAGATACATTGATTGCTAGGAAGAAAAAGAAAGAGGGATGGAAGGAAGGAAGGAAGGACGGAAGGAAGGAAGGGAGGGAGGGAGAGAGGGAGGAAGGGAGAGAAAGAAGGAAGAAGACAGGAGGGAGGGAGGGAGGGGCAAGAGACAAAAATTAAATTGAAACGGTGATGTCTTAGTCAAAGACCTTTTGGTGGTAAGGTACAAAAATTCACATTAATTATTTAAATAACAGCCTACAGAAAAGAAGTTACCACTATAAATATGCAGCAGCAACAAATGGAGACAAATGGCAAGGAGTTGCACCTCACAAGAGACTGAAACCATAAAACATATATGTTCAGAAACCAAGTCTCCCTCTCTCTCTCTTTGAAGATTGTGCTCTTCTCAGAATGGGCTTCAGAGTGGAGACAATGTCTAAATAGTTTCTGGGCCAGGCACAATGACTCATGCCTGTAATCCCAGCACTTTGGGAGGCCAAGGTGAGTGGATTACTTGAGCCGAGGAGTTCAAGAGGAGCCTGGTCAACAGGCGAAACCCCATCTCTACTAAAAGTACAAAAATTACCTGGTCGTGGTGGTGTACACCTGTGGTTCCAGCTACTCGGGAGGCTGAGGTGGGAGGATCATTTAAGCCTGGGAGGCGGAGGTTGCCTCATTCGCCACTGCAGTCCAGCCTGGGCAACAGAGCAAAACTCTGTCACTAAATAAATAAATAAATAAATAAATAAACATCCTGAGATTTTGCTGAAGTTGTCAGCTTAAAAAGCTTTTGGGCTGAGACAATGGGGTTTTCTAGATATAGGATTATGTCATCTGCAAACAAAGATGACGTGACTTCCTCTCTTCCTATTTGAATACCCTTTAATTCTTTCTCCTGCCTGACTGCCCTGGCCAGAACTTCCAATATTATGTTGAATAGGAGTGGTGAGAGAGGGCATCCTTGTCTTGTGCCATTTTTCAGGGTGAATGCTTCCATCTTTTGCCCATTCATTATGATATTGGCTGTGGGTTTTTCATATATGGCTCTTATTATTTTGAGGTATGTTCCTTCAATATCTAGTTTATTGAGAGTTTTTAACATGGAGGGATGTTCAATTTTATCAAAGGCCTTTTCTGCATCTATTGAGATAACCATGATTCTTTAGTTATCTTTATGTGATAAATTATATTTATTTATTTGCATATGTTGAACCAAACTTGCATCCCAGGGATGAAGCCAACTTGATCACGGTGGATAAGCTTTTTGATGTGCTGCTGGATTTGGTTGGCCGGTATTTTATTGAGGATTTTTGCATTGATGTTCATCAAGTATATTGGCCTGAAGTGTTCTTTTTTTGTTGTATCTCTGCCAGGTTTTAGTATCAGGATGATGCTGGCCTCATAAAATGTGTTACGGAGGAGTCCTCTGTCAATTGTTCAGAATAGTTTCAATAAAAATGGTACCAGCTCTTCTGTGTACTTCTGGTAGAATTCAGCTATAATTCCATCTGGTCCTAAGCTTTTTTTTTTTTTTTTTTTTTTTTTTTTACTGCCTCAGTTTCAGAACTTGTTATTGATCTATTCAGGGATTCAATTTTTTCCTGGTTCAGTCTTGGGAGGGTGTATGTGTCCAGGAATTTATCCATTTATTCTAGATTGGCTAGTTTATGTGCATAGACATGTTTATACTATTCTCTGATAGTTGTTTGTATTTCTTTGGGGTCAGTGGTGATATCCCCCTTATTGAAATGGGAAAGGTTCCCATGTCCCCCTCACAGGGTGTGCAGCAGGGGGAGTGGCTCGCTTCTTCGGTGCCCCACTGCTCAGACCTCTAGGGAAGCATACAGATGGGCAGGTTGTGGGGCTGAGACCCCACGGTAGTGTCTAGGGGTGGATGTTTACAGCTCCTGAAGCCCCAGTGGGCGTGTGCTACCATGTGCTCTTTCAGTTTGCCATCTATAGGCGGCTTGTGTTAACCAGCTTAATTAGACCCTCTACCTTGTCGAAAGGACAGAGGGCTTTCTGTATTCTGGGTTCTTGTCTTGGTGTATGGGAAGAATTGGCTAACACCTGGGCTTGGAGAATGAGTGCAAAGTTTTACTGAGTGGAAGTAGCTTTCAGCAGATGGGGGAGCCAGAAGGGAGATGGTTTTCCCCTGGAGTCAGGCCACTGAGTGACCCAAGGCTCTCCTTCGACCTCCCTGGTCAAACTCCACGTTGTTCCACCAGTCGATGGCCTGCTGGGGTGCCGGTGTCTGTCGTGCTCCCCATGTCCTCTCAACGTCCAGCCACTCGTATCTTCTTCCACCAATCTGCTCCTCTCGATGTCCAGCCACTTGTGTGTCTGCCCTGCCTGCTAGGTTCTGGGTTTTTTATAGGCCCAGGATGGGGGTGTGGTGGGCCAGGGTGGTCTTGGAAAATTCAACATTTGGCAGGAGTGGCTGTCCTCACCTAGGTTTGTGGGCACAGGCCCGAAGGTGAAGCTCTAGTCAGGGACATGCCTTTCTCTACCCAGCACTTTCCTGCCCCCCTCCCACATCATTATCATTTCTGATTGTATCTATTTGGTTCTTCTCACTTTTCTTCTTTATTAATCTAGCTAGCAGTCTATCTATTTTATTGATTTTAAAAAAACAGCTCTTGGATTTGTTGATTTTTTGAAGAGTTTTTTCATGTCTCTATCTCCTTCAGTTCTGCTCTGATCTTGGTTATTTCTTGTCTTCTGCTAGCTTTGGGGTTTGTTTGCTCTTGGTTCTCTAGTTCTTTTAGTTGTGATGTGAGGATGTGATGTGAGGATCGCTTGAGCCAAATGCCCAACAGTGCTTTAGCTGCATCCCAGGGATTCTGGTACATTGTCTCTTTGTTTTCATTAATTTCAAAGAACTTCTTAATTTCTGCCTTAATTTCATTATTTACTCAGGATAATAATTATAAATAATTTTATTGTTTATTCAGGGGCAGGTCATTCCATTTCCATGTAGTTGTGTGGTTTTGAGTGAGTTTCTTAGTCTTGAGTTCTAATTTGATTGCACTGTGGTCTGAGAGATTGTTTGTTATGATTTTGGTTCTTTTGCTTTTACTAGGAGTGTTTTACTTCTGGTTGTGTGATCAATTTTAGAGTAAGTGCCATGTGGCAATGAGAAGACTGTATATTTTGTTGTTGTTGGGTGAAGAGTTCTGTAGATATCTACCAGGTTCGCTTGACCCAAAGCTAAGTTCAGACCCTGAATACCTTTGTTAATTCTTTGTCTTGATGGTCTGTCTAATACTGTCAGTGGGATGTTAAAGTCTCCTAATATTATTGTGTGGGAGTCTAAGTCTCTTTGAAGGTCTCTAAGAACTTGCTTTATGAATTTGGGTGCCCTCGTATTAGGTGCATATGTATTTATGATAGCTCTTCTTGTTGAATTGAACTCTTTACCATTATGTAATGCTCTTCTTTGCTTTTTTGATCTTTGTTGGTTTAAAGTCTGTTTTGTCAGAAACTAGGATTGTGACCCCTGCTTTTTTCTGTTTTCCATTTCTTGGTAAATTTTCCTCCATCCCTTTATTTTGAGCCTATGTGTGTCTTTGCATGTGAGATGGGTCTCTTAAAGATAGCATGCCGATGGGTCTTGGTTCTTTATCCAGCTTGCCATTCTGTGTCTTTTAATTGGGGCATTTAGCCCATTTACATTTAAGGTTAGTAGTTATGTGTGGCATATAACCAAAGGAATATAAATCATTCCATTATAAAGATACATGTATATGTATGTTCATTGCAGTATTATTCACAATAGCAAAGACATGGAATCAATCCAAATGTCTCGACTCTACAAAAAATACAAAAGTTACCTGGGCACGGTGCCTCATGCCTGTGTTCCAGCTACTCAGGAGACTGAGGAGGGAGGATCACTTGAGCCAAATGTCCATCAATGATATTGATGATTGGATAAAGAAATGATTGGATAAAGAAAATGTGGTACATATGCACCATGGAATACTATGCAGCCATAAAAAGGAACAAGACCATGTCCTTTGCAGGGACATGGATGGAGCTGGAAGCCATTATACTCAGCAGACTAATGCAGAAACAGAAAACCAGACACCACATGTTCTCACTTATAAGTGGGAGCTGAACAGTGAGAACACATGAACTCATGTGGGAGGGAACAATACATGCAGGGGCCTGTTGGGGGAGAGGGGGAGGAGAGAGAGCATCAGGAAAAATAGCTAATGGATGCTGGGCTTAATACCTGGGTGATGGGTTGATCCGTGTAGCAAACTGCCATGGCACATGTTTACCCAGATAGTAAACCTGCACATCCTACACATGTACCTGGAACTTAAAATAAAAGTTGAAGAAGATTCAGCCAGGTGCGGTGGCTCATGCCTGTAATCCCAGCACTTTGGGAGGCTGAGGCAGGCGGATCACGAGGTCAGGAGATCAAGAACATCCTGGCTAACACGGTGAAACCCCGTCTCTCCTAAAAATACAAAAAAATTAGCTAGGCATGGTGGCACTCGCCTGTTGTCCCAGCTACTCGGGAGGCTGAGGCAGGAGAATGGCATGAACCTGGGAGGTGGAGGTTGCAGTGAATGGAGATCGCACCACTGCACCCCAGCCTGGGCGACAGAACAAGTCTCCGTCTCAAAAAAAAAAAAAAAAAAAGTTGAAAAAGATTCACAGAAATGAGTTTGTGGTGCCAAAGAAAAGTAACTAGAGCAGTGCAGCAGCAGCCAGATTCTGAGATGTTTGGCCATTCCACCAAACCTGAACCTTCTCTGCCTCTTTCCCAGAAAATCAGATCAAAATGTGGAAAAGTGGATTTGAAAGCTATGGCAGCTCCTTGTACTGGGGATCCAGCAGCTACATGCAGTCCCCAGGGGCCTTTGGATTGCTGACACCTTCTCAGGTGTCGAGCCCAGCACATTGTACCCTGTACTATATCTAAGCTGCTTTCTGCCACTTTGATTGATGAAGTGTTTAAAATTGGGAATGTTGAGATTTCACAGGTCACTATTGTGGGGGATCATCCAACATACAGAGAAGGCTCCAACAAATATTGTTTACAAAATAGATGACATGACAACTGCACCTGTGGATGTTCGCCAGTGGGTTGACACAGATGACACCGGCAGTGAAAACACTGTCATTCCTCCAGAAAAATATGTCATTGTGGCAGGCGATTTGAGACCTCTTCAGGACAAAAAGAGCCTGGTACCCTTTAAAATCATGCCCCTGGAGGATATGAATTAGTTCACCATACATATTCTGGAAGTGATCAATGTACACATGATACTAAGCAAAGCTAACAGGCAGCCCTCAGCAGGGAGAGCACCTATCAGCAATCCAGGAATGAGTGAAGCAGGGAAATTTGGTGGGAATAACTTCATGCCAGCAAAGGACCTACTGTGGCCCAAAACCAGGTGTTGAATTTGATTAAGCGTTGCCCAAGACCGAAAGAATTGAACTTTCAGGATCTCAAGAACCAGCTCAACCACATGTCTGTATCCTCAATCAAGCAAGCTGTGGATTTTCTGAGCAATGAGGGGCACATCTATTCTTCTGTGGATGATTATCATTTTAAATCCACAGATGCAGAATAACGGGATCTAATTGGGTACCTGAGCTATTTTACAGCTGTACCTAGTTTCACACTCTATTGTCTCCAGCTGTGCATATGTTTGGCCAGGTGGCTTCCAGGAAGTAGGTTTCATCTATATAAGGTGTCCACTGACATCCTTTTGAAACTTACTGCTCTTCTGTTTTATTTTGTTTTGATTGAAGCTCAGGGGGAGATGGGCAATTGACAGGGGTGAGATCTAAGGTGGAATTCCTTGAAGAAGTTACAAATTAGTCTGTTACAACATCAAAATAGATGGAATTGGAGGGATGCTTCCAGTAGGGTACTTAAATAATGCTTGGGTACTTAAATAATGAAAGTACTTAAATAATGCTTAAATATTTTTTTCTTCTTAAAATGTTTCCTGCTGAAAGAAGATTAGCAGGACTGGGCCCTGGGGGCCAAGCGCTAGAGGAGAAACCCACTGGCCTCGGCCTGTTTTCATTTCCCACTTTGGTTATGTGGCGCTACTTTCAGAATTGCACTTCCCTTCACCTGCTTGTCATGACTGCTGCTTGTTATGATGATGTGTTTCTGTGAACATGAGGTTCTAGGGTGGTGCCTCCAGGGGCAGAGGAAAGCAAGAAGTTTTACTGCATTTTGTACAAAATAAGTACATTCATATGTTTAATAAAACAGTTATATTGAAAAAAAAGGTTGAAGATAAATAAATAAATAGTTTCTGAATTCAAATCCCAAATGTATCCAGGGCCACAGAGCACGACTCCTCTAAATAAATAGATAGATAAATGAATAGTTTCTGCGTTCAAATCTCAAGAAGAGAATCTGATCAATGTTGTTCAGTCCTAACTGTGGACCTATGGCTGCTAACAAACTGGGCCAGAGTCTGAGGCCCACCAAGCAGGGCCTGGGGAGAATCAGGACTTAATAAAAGATGCTAAGCAGGCACAGATGTGGAAGCAAATAGAGCATTTTAATTAAAATCCCAAATAAAGCAAGACTTTTTTATAAATAAAATTCAAATATCTCACCAGTTTTTGCCTAGAATACTTTATCTCTAAACTTTTCATGCATCTTTCAGCCTAAGAATACTTTATTTTAAATTTTGTTACTCTTTCTTCATCTTCCATTTTCATGTTTATTTTCGTTTTATTTTGAGAAAATTAAGAGAAATTTACAGAGAACGATTTTCAAGGGCCCATCCAAGATTGACATTTTAGCATATTGATGTTCTATTCAAGTTTATTTTTTAATGAAAATAAATATTATAAATATAAAATCCACTTTGTTATTTGTTCTTATCCCATTGTCTTTCTAAGAGATAAAAAGCATCATAAATTTTCTATGTATGCTTCTAGGCCTTTAAAAATTTTTTTGAACATATACAAGTATGTTTACATTGTTTGGTGTGTTTTTGAAATTTAAAAATGCTATTATATATGTGTGTGATGTACTTATAAAATTTTCATTAAATTTATTTAAAAGCTATCATAAATGTATGTATCATTTGGGAGCTTACTCTTTGTTGATGTTAAGATTTAGCAATGTTGATATACAGAGATCTGGTTTATTCCTTGTGCTTATATCACATTTCATTTTTCATCTTTCTAATGATGGACATTCAGATGTTTCCATTTTTTTCTATTACAAATGATATCATATGGTATATATTTTATAGACTTCCTTGCATATGACATGCTTTCATTAAGTTACTATAGCAGACATTGTTTGTACACTATCCTTATTCTGTCTGTCTTCCCTGTTGTACTCTGAAGACTGACTTCTGTGAACACCTGCTGGCTGCAGGCAGCCTGAGAACACTTCCCTGGCTGGACACATGCTCACAGCAAGCTGAAAGTGCACAAGAATTAATGCTCCCAGAAATAGCCCTTAACCAGAGATGGACAGGGAATTGGAGATAAATACCCCAGATTTTCCACCTCTTGACTAGAATAACCCTGAAGGTTTGTTCTATACTGTCTTCTACAATTCCTCCATCGATTGAGCTCCAGTTGTGCACAGTGGTAAACTGTTGGTAATCCACCCGTGTATTGGCTTCCTCTTCTGTCTCACTTCCAGCCTCTCACTGGCATTTCCCGGAACTACCTCATACACACACAAAAAAAACTATTTGCACTGAAATCTTAGTCTCCAGGCCTGCTTCTGAAAGCATCCAAACCAAGGGAGCAATATACATAAGAGTGTAATTGTTAAGAACAAAGCCAGAGGCATCATGCTACCTGACTTCAAACTATACTACAAGGCTACAGTAACCAAAACAGCATGGTACTGGTACTGGTACCAAAACAGAGATATAGACCAACGGAACAGAACAGAGCCCTCAGAAATAATGCTGCATATCTACAACCATCTGATCTTTGACAAACCTGACAAAAACAAGAAATGGGGAAAGGATTCCCTATTTAATAAATGGTGCTGGGGAAACTGGCTAGACATATGTAGAAAACTGAACCTGGATCCCTTCCTTACACCTTATACAAAAATTAATTGAAGATGGATTAAAGACTTACATATTAAACCCAAAACCATAAAAGCCCTAGAAGAAAACCTAGGCAATACCATTCAGGACATAGGCATGGGCAAGGAGGACTTCATGTCTAAAACACAGGCAAGGACTTCATGGCAATGGCAACAAAAGCCAAAATTGACAAATGGGATCTAATTAAACTAAAGAGCTTCTGCACAGCAAAAGAAACTACCATCAGAGTGAACAGGCAACCTACAAAATTGGAGAAAATTTTCACAACCTACTCATCTGACAAAGGGCTAATATCCAGAATCTACAATGAACTCAAACAAATTTACAAGAAAAAAACAAACAACCCCATCGAAAAGTGGGCGAAGGATATGAACAGACACTTCTCAAAAGAAGACATTTATGCAGCCAAAAAACACATGAAAAAATGCTCCTCATCACTGGCCATCAGAGAAATGCAAATCAAAACCACAATGAGATACCATCTCACACCAGTTAGAATGGCGATCATTAAAAAGTCAGGAAACAAGAGGTGCTGGAGATGTGGAGAAATAAGAACACTTTTACACTGTTGGTAGGACTGTAAACTAGTTCAACTATTGTGGAAGTCAGTGTGGCAATTCCTCAGGGATCTAGAACTAGAAATACCATTTGATCCAGGCATCCCATTACTGGGTATATACCCAAAGGATTATAAATCACGCTGCTATAAAGACACATGCACACGTATGTTTATGGTGGCACTATTCACAATAGCAAAGACTTGGAACCAACCCAAATGTCCAACAATGATAGACTGGATTAAGAAAATGTGGCACATATACACCATGGAATACTATGCAGCCATAGAAAATGAAGAGTTCATGTCCTTTGTAGGGACATGGATGAAACTGGAAACCATCATTCTCAGCAAACTATCGCAAGGACAAAAAACCAAACACCGCATGTTCTCACTTATAGATGGGAATTGAACAATGAGAACACATGGACACAGGAAGGGGAACATCACACACTGGGGACTGTTGTGGGGTGTGGGGAGGGGGGAGGGAAAGCATTAGGAGATATACCTAATGCTAAATGACGAGTTAATGGGTGCAGCACACCAACATGGCACATGTATACATGTGTAACAAACCTGCACATTGTGCACATGTACCCTAAAACTTAAAGTATAATAATAATAAAATAAAAAAATAAAAGAAAAGAGTGTAATTGTTTGGTAGTGGAGTATGAATATTTGGGATAAATGTAAAAAGTCAAATTGTATGTATGTATGTCAATTATGCATGAATTGTAAATCAATTGTGAATTTCCAAGTGATTCTACTAACTAATTAGGATTCTCATTAGCACTGTGTAAGTTATATTTTGAACACTTAATATCAGATTTCTTTTTAATTTTCTAGTAAGTGGGAAATTATATCCTGTTATTTCTTATTCTCATTATTGGTGATCTCTTCTTTCCATATGGAATGCGTATTAGGCATATATGGTGAATTAACTAAATCTATCATCAGTAGTTCTCATTTTAAATTTATCATATTCCTTTCTTCGCCTTTACCCCAGAAGACATGGAAAACTCACCGATTTTCTAATTCATTCATCTGATTTTCTCACAGTCAATATACTGTGAACTAGGTTTATTGCTTTTGCTTTTTAAATATTGCATATATTTTCTGAATATTTTTCTGAAAATATGTTCTTGGGTTTTTTCTTTGTTTGTTTTTTTTGTTTGTTTGTTTGGTTTTTTATTGTGTCATATAGCATGCTTGCTTTGGTGGTGGGAAGACAGCTTGCAAGTTTACCCACAAAACTTCTCATTGTTTGAGTTACTTCATCTTTTGATGTATTGTATGGACTTGCTTTCCATTTAAAAAAGAAGTCTGTGCATGTGCACACCCAGATTTAAGAGAAGTTCTGTTTTATATTAGGGACAAAGAGAAAATAAGAATATTGATATTTTATCTAATTTTAAAAAGAGAGATGTTTGGAAGTGTAAGATATGGTTTTTAGTCTTATCAAAGATGAGATACAAATACTGATGAAGACAGTTGTATGGCAGAGATTTCCCACATAGAAAGTGTTTTCCTTTCCATGTTAGTTATTGCCATTTCTTACATAAAGCCAAAATGCTCTAAATAGCAAAAATGCTTCTCTAAATAGCAAAAATGCTTTCATCAGCTTATGGACAGGACTCTTTTTGGATTCCTGTTCTTGATACAGACTTTGTCCAATGCACTTTTGTACTAATATTTTTCCATTTTTGTTTTGCAATAAGAAGTTATTTTTCAATGGGAGGTTGGGGAGCAGGGCAATAAACACAGGGGCTCAGAAAGCTATTTTGCAATAAGTAAAGTAGCTTTCTGAGTAAATTTTTAAAGCAAAAATAAAACGATGAATGCATTTAAAATTCTTTGAGAAAAGGTACTGAGTAGATAGTCTCCTTTGCTAGAACAAAAAATGATTAGCTCTGAATTAAACCATAATCTAATTCAATTATACCTAAATCTCTAACAATTTGCTGTAAAGCTTTAAAAATTATGCCTTTTGACATTGCCAGTATTAGTCTCTTTAAAAATCCATTTCGCCTTCTTTTTGACATTGCTTCATTTCAGACCAATTACAAATAATGCAGCCTCAACAAGTTTTTAAAAGCTCAAACATACTATGAAGTGATGCAGAACAGAAATTAAAATTCATGTACTAATTTTTATTTTTATGCTCATAACTATGTATTCCTACCCAGTATGCTACTGAGACCTTAATATGAATAATTTTGAAATATTTTCCTCTATTTAATGACTCTTTGTTCTCTAGTTAATGACTCTTTGTTATGCTAGGGAAATAATATCGAAAGTCAAAAGAGCATTGTAGGTTATAACTTTTCTATACAATGGTCAGTGTCATATTCAATCTCTATGGTAGATTATGATACTCCCCCCATTTGACCCTTGGGGAGTAGTTAGGATAATAGCCAAACAAAAACAACTTGGCCATTGTGTGAAAAATAGTTCACCTAGTGAAGAAAAAAATAGTCAATTTATCTGGTACCCCACAGAAAACTCTCTCTGGAGCCCCATCTTTGGATGTTGGCATTTAGGGAGGCCTCTTAGCTGCTTTCTTGTATTCATGCTGCTGGTACTGTAAGATGGTGTGGGGAACCTCTGCTGGAAGAAAATATCAAGTTCTCCACTTGACTCATCAGCTTTATGAGACTAATTGGTGATTCCTAATGAAGTGATATAGGCTAAAAAAAAAACCACTTTAATTTTAACTATTAGGATTTCTCTTGACCACTATTCTGTCCCTACCAAGAAGACCAAACGGTGTGGAGTCATGAGCACTAATTTTATTAAAGAAATGGGCAGATTTCCTCTTCTTTGTCTGGTATTGATATCAATTTGTTTCCTGGCAAATACCTCTCCACTTTCTTCGGTTATGTTGGTGCAAATGTAATGGCATAACAGTAATGGCAAAAACTGCAATTACATTTGCACCAACCTAATAGTACGCGTTTACCATCATTCCTATAGGGAAATCATACCCTGTGGTTTAAGAGAGACTAACCTCACTCTTCCAGCTGCCCAGCAGTAGGAATGTGACCTTGACTTCATTTATCACAGTGCCCAAATGCCCCAGACCTCAAGGAATGGTTAAGAAATAGAAATGTCATCAAAAGAAGGCAAATGAGAGTTCTCTCTACCTGGAATATTTTTTCAGTGTTATCAAGGAAGAAGCTTTCCTTGTCCTGAAGTTAAAATGCTGTTGGGATGGAAGTCTCAGGCTGCCAGGAACCATCATGCCTACCACATAGAAAAAGCTTGTCTGAAAGACGGAGGGTCACAACTTTAATGACTTTTTAAAATGCCTGGATCAAACCAAGCCTGAAGCTAGATAATGTTGAATAATTTTGTTTGTTTGGGGCCAAAATTGGGTGTGCTTTAAATTTAAGTTTCCATTACCTAGCTCTCTTACTTAAACTGGAAGAATCCTAAGAGACACACTCTCACCTTGGCTTTAAGGCAAAAAAAAATTTAAAAATAAAAAAAAAACACCGGGAGAATCCAAAGTAAAGTGCACTGTTTCTATAATTGATGACATTCAATTTTCCACAGAGCAGACAAAATGACCTTTTGAAAATTTAATTTCATGCCCATTATTTCCCCTCTTAAAAACTTTCAAATTCTTATTGCCATTAAAATTAGGTCTAGTCTTCTTTCACACTTTGCCACCACTGCTACCACATCTCATGCCATTCTCCCCCTTCTCTCTGCTTGGCCTTTTCTCTGAGAGATTCATTCATACTTCAGGGCCTAGAGGATTGCTTCCAATTATTTGTATAGTCCTTCTCATTTTGACTATTTCAGCTCAATTGTCACTTCACAATTAAGTTTATCCTTGTTGACCCCATCTAAAATAACCAATGTTGACTATGTTTAATAATAATGCATTACACACTTGCAATTTTCTAAGAGAGTAGATCTTACGTGTTCTCATCTCCCTCTCTCTCACACACACACACACACACACACACAATAATTATGTAAAGTGATGGAGATGTTAACTAGATTGATGATGGTAATCATTTCACAACATACGCATACATCAAATTATCACATCATACACCTTAAATAACACAATATAAATTTCAGTTATACCTCAATAAAGCTATAAAATAAGATAAAATAGCCAATGCAAATACTTTCTAACTTCATACTTTATTTCTACATATTACTTTTATGCTATAAAATTATCTTTATTTTTAATTTTTGTCATTTACCCACTTAAATCCATTTGCCCCTCTAAGAACGTGGGCTGGGTGCGGTGGCTCACACCTGTAATCCTTGCACTTTGGGAGGCCGAGGAGGGCAGATCACCTGAAGTCAGGAGTTCGAGACCAGCCTGGCCAACACGGCAAAACCCTGTCTCTACTAAATATATAAAAATTAGCCAGGCGTGGTGGCGGGCACCTGTAATCCCAGCTACTCGGGAGGCTGGGGCAGGAGAATCGCTTGAATCTGGGAGGCAGAGGTTGCAGTGAGCCGAGATCATGCCACTGCACTCCAGCCTGGGCAACAGAGCAAGACTCTGTCTCAAAAAACAAAAAAAAGTGAATTTCAGGAGAGCAGGGACCCTTTTGATTTTGCTCATTGCCACATCTTTAGAAGTTATAACAATGACTAGCTCAAAGACACACCAAATTCAAAATTGTTGAATTGATAAATGTTTAAATAACACCTTCCTTGTTTTATTTTTGCCAAGCAGTATTCTGTAATTCTAGCTGTCTTTCTTCTGTAAGTCATTCTCTCCTTTCTATCCAGCTCCTTTTAGAATCTCTCTCCTCTTCCTCTTTTTACTTCTTTCTCTCTTTCTCTCTCTCTCTCTCTCCCCCTCCTATCTTGCAGTTTCACTACTATATGTCTAGTCATAAATTCTTTTTAGTTATCCAGCTTGAGCTAAATTCTCACTGATCTTGAAACATGTGAAGCCATTAATTCTCTAAATGAGGCCTCTTCCCAAATCTTTGTAGTTCATCTTTTGAGATGCCAATCAGATGTTTTTAAGAGCTTCGTATTCTATCATCCATGTCTCTTTGCTACTTTTCTGTAGTTCTTATATATACATCTATATCATGATATACATCTATCTTGTAGCTAGTTATCTCTAGTTAGCATCAGACTTCTTTCTTCAATTGCACTTTATCTGCTGCTTAACTCATCTATTAAGTAATTTTTGTCTCAATAAAAATGTTTTTCACACTTAGAAGTTCATTTTGTTTGTCAGTCTATTTTTCTGATGCTTTTTTGCTTTCCTGTAAGTTTATTAATTTTATTAAACACCCCATACCCAGATATTTTATATTTTAACTGTAAACAAATTTAATATCTGCAGTCCTTAAGAATTTCATTTTGCTATTGCTTGTCTCTACTGCTTATAGATCATGGTGGTTTTCCTTATGTGTTTGGTGTTCCCAGTAAATTCACACTTGATTAATATCTGATGTAGTCCTGATAGCTATTGCATGAGGCTGTACATGGAGAAACTGTCCTTTAAAATGTGTTTGCCTCTGTCTAGCTTTATCATAACATTGATTATGCTGCAGTGACAAACAATTCAAAATTCTCAGGAGTTTAATAGAAAAGGCTTCTTTCTCATACCATATGTTATGGGCTTCCTGGAGTATATATTCTCATTTAGTCTCTATCTTTTAGGTCAGTCTCTTTATGGAACATGCTGGTCATTGTAAATGGAGTAAAAGAAGTAATGCTTTATTATTTCCGTGCAAATCATTACCTACAACTAGAAACATGCTCCCCATTCCCTAATCCACAGAGATAGCCCAAAATGGTGGTCTTACTAATGACCCTCACCAGGGGTGCTCCCACCAGCCCAGAAACACGTTAGACCCTCAAATATCAATGATTTTCAATGAATGTCACTATTCATACTTGATTATTAAGGTCTTTTAACATCTATTTTTCCTTGCCTTAAATAAGGGAGCAATACTTTAAATTTTTGCTCCTTCATCTTCAGAGAGACCCAGAAAAATATCTCCAAGAATAAAATTACACTCCTCTTATCTGGGCCTCCTCCGTGTAAAATCTACATTTTTATTTCTTCTCATTTAATTGCATAAATTTGCGAAACTCCAACTCCAACTATTTATTTTATGAGACATACATCTAGAAGTCTCTTTTCCCTCAAGATAGTGTATCCTCCATAAATCTGAGAACAAGACCACTCAAGACCTATATTGAAGTAAGATATAATTGTGCCAAGGGACATAGTACTTGAAGTCATCCCCATCTATAGTAGATCTAAAATAAAATTCTTTCATTGTTCTTCCAGCACATGGATTCAGAAATTGGTCCGAGATAGGAAGAAATGCAGAAGTGTCAGGAAAAATAGAAAAATT
The DNA here is from genome assembly GCF_029281585.2 of Gorilla gorilla gorilla. Lineage (NCBI taxonomy): Eukaryota > Metazoa > Chordata > Mammalia > Primates > Hominidae > Gorilla > Gorilla gorilla. Next base: position 93,506,246 of record NC_073232.2, on the reverse strand, counting down.
TTAAAAAGCAAAAACAATAACAAATCCAATATTATTAACATTTGAGGGGAAAAAAAGGCCAATCTGGGGAAAAAATGAGAGAAAAATACAGATGCACACATCTTGTTCCCAGTAACATTTTTGACGTGTATCCTATGTATAAGTAAAATGACCCCAGCTGCAAAAGAGCAGTACCAGCTCAACTGGCTGAAGAGAAGGAAAAGTTAGTGTCTTATAGAATAAATTCCAAGAGAGGGCAACATCTTCCAAGCTGCTTTATTCAGTGATCCAAAGGAGTTACTTTCCCTCTTCTGCTAGCAGTCTTCATCACATTGGGTTAGCTTCCCTTGAAGTTGCAAGGTAGCTACAGCAGTTTCTAAATATAACATGTAAACACAAAAGTATTACATTGAAAAACACAGAAGTATTAAATTGTACTTTTAAGAACAAGAAAGCATTTTCCAAAATCCCTGAGGAGACTCTCCCTCATGTCATTTATCAGAACTGAGTCACATGTTAACTATTAAACAAATCCCTAGGAAGGGAAATGAGATTCCAGTGCTTGTTAGTGAAGCACGTGGTTATGTGGTAGATGGTGAATTGCCAGCCAAAAAAAAAAAAAAAAAAAAATCAGAACTCTGGCAGAAAAAGGAAAGGAAAGATGGGATAGATACTGGCAATCCTTCTGCTACATCCTTCTAGATTTCTTCCATACAAGCAAAATTTTGCTCTGCATCCTTCTTTGTAGTCTTCTTTATTTTTTCTACCTTCCTATATCATAGGCAGTTCTTCACGTGTACATAATGGCTGCGTATAATTGTATTGCATGGAAGTCTCAAAATGTATTAAAGTGATGTTTATTTATTGAATTCTATTGATAGGTATTTAGATTACTCCCTGCCATGACAACTGTAATATACACAGAATGAATGTTGGATAGATAAATGAGAGTTGGATTACACAGATAGATGATAGATAGATAGATAGATAGATGTAATTATAATAATATTGGAATTTACCTTCCAGAACACCTGTGCCTGGGAGTGAAGTATATAAAATAAGTGTACACTTATTTTTTTTCTCAGTCAAAACTAGCTATGCCCCATACATTTTGCTATGTGCTGTTGTCATTTTCTCTAATTAGCAAAAAGCCTGTAATTGCGCTTTTGATTTCCTCTTTGACATATGATATTTAAAGACATTTTAATTGCTGTGTTATTGCTTTTCAATGTTAAACATTTATTTTTTCAATTTATTTTTAGTTTTATTACAAAAAAATTAAGAGACGGAAAAAAATGGCCTATACAATTTGTGCTTTGAAGATTTTACTGGCATTTCCTTTGTGGCCCAACATATGTTAGTTTTGAAATTATCAGTTGACACAGAAAAAAATTAGCATTTTTCCTAGTGTGTAAATGTTTAATTAAATATATCAGGTTAACCTTAATTTGTATGGAAATTAGAGTTTCTATATTTTTTGAGACTTGATTAGAAAAATTAGAGAGGGAAAATGCTTTGCATTATATATTTTGATACAATTTTTTAACACATAAAGATCCCCAACAGTTACAGCTTTGTTGCCAATGGCACTCTGTAGTAAATAAATTGATAGACTTTGTCCTGCTTAATGCTCCTTGCTTTGGATTCCATATAATCTTTTATTATGGAGGTTTAGCAAAGGTCCCATGGATAAACTTATGGTTGCTCTTGACCAGTAGATTTGACAGAAATGATGCTATGTGACTTTTGAGCTAGGTCATAAAAGCCCACGCAGCTTCTACCTGGTTTCTTCAAATGTCTGCTCTTGGAATCTCCCTCTCATAACCCAACCATCCTACTGCCAGAAACCCCAGCCATATGGGCAGGCCATATACAGGTACACCAATGGACAACCCCAGGTAAGTCAAGCCCTTCAATCATCCCAACCCAGATTCTGCATGAGTAAATGAAGAAGCCTTCAGGTGATATCCAGCCCCAAGCATGTGAAAGACTTCCAGATTGTTACAGACTGAATATTTGTGCCCCCTTCAACATTTATATGTTGAAACCCTAACTCCCAAGGTGACGGTATTAGGAGGTAGGGCCTTTGGGACATAATTAGGTCATGAGAGTACAGTCCTTATAAATGGAATTAGTGCCCTTATAAGAAGAGGCCAAGAAGCTAGCACACTCTGTTTCCACCATGTGAGGATACAGGAGAAGTTAGCAATGTGCAACTTGGAAGAGGGCTCTTCCATGCTGGCAGCTCCAGCTCAGCTTCCAGCCTCCAGAAGAGTGAGGAATAAATTCCATTGTTGATAAACTGTTCAGTTTATGGTATTTTTTATAGCATCCCAAATGGACTAAAAAACTGATCTTCCCAGCTATTGTTCCTCAGACATTATGGAACATAGATGAGTCAAACCTGCTATGGCTTGCAATTCCTGAACACACAATCTGCAAATGGTTTGTTACTTATGCCACTATGCTTGGGTGGTTTGCTATGCATCGTATGCAAGTATAGACACTAATCTTGGAAACTCTGCTTCATTATTGCTTACATGTGCTTTATAAAACTTTTTTACCCTTTTACAGTTAATGTTTTGTGATTTTAGTCAAATCTCTTGAGAATATCATATAACTGCCTATTTTAAATTGTTTACAAATTAAATAAATTACGATTGATAATTATTTCTAGCTTATAAGTCAGATTTTGCCCTTGATAATGTATCTTAATGTAACTACATTATTTTTAAACTGATTTGCATAATTTAAGAAGTTGTACTCTTTTTTAGGTCTACTTAATATTGCCTTGTCCAACACAACTTGAAATATATTCTGTTCACTTTTACTTTGTTCAAAATGTTAAAAAATACTAGGAAGATAAATTTTTCAACTTCATTTTCGGGCTGTTTTCATTCTCCAGTTTCTCTCAAAATGTAGTGTGAGTTTCTTGGACCCTAAGCAGGAGCTTCTCTCTTTATCTTTGCATTGACAGGGTGGTGCAGGGGGTCATAGAGGCACAGGTGGTCCAGCCAGTGCAGGTGTCCTGGGGGAGCTCATTTTATCTAGTCTCAGAGAGGCTATAATAGGCATGACTAAAAAAACCTTTTAAATCCAGGAATTGTTAAATATCATGGAAATTATTTGTTACCCGAAGGTTACAAGGACTTTCTTTAAAACTACCTTGGACCAAATTTTTATCGATATTTATACTCTTCTTTTTCAATTTACTTTATGGTTTGGAGTATATTAGGTTCACTTCCTTTTTATTAGCCAATGATAATAATTTATATGTTCTGGTAATTGCTATTCATTTCATCAAGATATTAAAACATAATTATCATAGAATTTTATACAACATCATTTTGTGAATTACAATCACTTTTCATTCTCAATATTGTTTAAATTAAATGCCTATTTCATTAGTTTATTTAAAGAACAAAATGTTTTATCAATTCTATTGTTTGTGTTGTTTCTTAATTAATTTCTTTCTCCTCTTATGTTTAATAATCCACCTCTTTTGTTTCCTTGGAATTATTTTAATCTGTATTATGATTTTTGTTGTTGTTATCTAAAAATCAAACAGTTTTTGGACATGACTCTTTTTCTCTGTAACTCTTTTTTTTTTTACTTGAGATTATTTTAAATATTTCTGCTTAGACTTCCTCTTTATTTCACTTCAATCTTTGCTAGGCTTATATGAATGCCTGGGGAAAAAATTTCTGAGCTCTAGCTTTGATGCCTCTACCTCTTTTTCAGAGAAGGAAGCCCCAGGCTGAATTCAGGAGTTCTGATCTTGCTGGCTATATTTGGGGTTCCTGGATGAGCTGCTGGGGTTGTGTAGTGGTTATGTACTATGAATAAAACACCTCCTGGCACAGAGCTGCTTGTCCAAGTGGGCACAGAACTTGGGCAACAGAGTTCTGCTTATTTGAAGTTATTTGCCACTCACCTCCTGTTTGATGGTCTCATGACATCTCCTGGTATGGGAATCTTCTAATGAGACTTCCTTTGTAGTGGCAGCAATCTAAAAGGGCTTCACACAGCCTGAGGCAGCCGTCTTGCTTGAACCTGATATTTTCACACCAACTTGAGACTCTCAAATAATCCTTGCACATTTAGTACCACTATGCTCTAGAGATGCAAGTAAAGATCCAGAAGGATTACTTAATTCAATATTAAACACAGAAGCACTCTCTCAGGAGGGTTTTTAATGCACCTGTTTAATAGAAAATGTTGGCCTTAAACAACAGTTTAAGATGAGACTGGAAGATAAGACTGCATTTTAAATTAAGTACCAGGGAGTGTTTGGAAAAGCAGAACAGGTCCACAGCACAACCAGCCTCCCAACCTTAACTGTTGCAGAATCAATTTCTAAAAATGTAGACAATCTGAGGACAGAATCTTCATAACAGAAGGGTCTGAAGAGTCTGAGGAGAGGTAGCTAGAATAGCAACATCTGGAACCAGTGAATATATGAGACCGCGTGGGTGGAGCCAGGGTCACCACAGGCATAGATGAGAACATCCTAGCAGAAGTGCAATAAACAGTGTTACATGAGGTTAATTAAGCATCCTGGAATTCAGCAGGAAGCCTGTTAGAGACTTGATGGAGAACACATGTCATTAATCCAGATCAAACAGGGTTAAGGTTAGGGTAACCTTAGGGTCTACAGGTGAAATGAATGCCATAGCTCAAGGTCAAGGGGAATGTTCTACTTACCCCAGGCACTGCATCCTTAGCAGAACTTTGCTTGCTCTGCTGCTGTTCAATAGGCACTAGACATTTACGGCTATTTAGATTTAAATTAATTTAAATTAAAGATGATTTAAAATTCAGTTCCTCTGTCTCAATAGCCACATTTTTTTTTCTTTTAAGTTCAGGGGTACATGTGCAGGTTTGTTACATAGGTCAACTTGTGTCATGAGGGTTTGTTGTACAGATTATTTCGTCACCCAGATATTAAGCCTAGTACCCATTAGTTATTTTTTAAATATGCAATATTTGCATTCTGTGCATGGCACAGAATGAAGATTTCCAGCATTGTAGAAAGTTCTATTGTCTTCCATCTCATCTTACAGAGAGATACAAGATCATTCACCTAGGGTGATATTGGGACTGCCATTCATGTTTATTTTTATCTAATTTTAAAATTTATATTTGTGTATATTTTATAATGCACGTAATAGATCAGTATCTAATATGTGTAATTTCTAAAACTTGATGTTTTGTATGTAACTTCATTGCTTTACTATTCCTCCTTAGCATTACCACAATATAATATACATGATCCTCATTTTTCCTTTTTATTTAATCCTTGATAATTTCCACAAAATGTAAGCTCCAAAAAGCAAGAAGTTTGGCATTTTGCTATTATCATTTACTGAAACTGTCATAGCGTATAGGTATTCAATAAATAATTGTTGGATATTCAAATCTATCCATTTGGGTTAATTACGCAGCACTGCATAAAGACAAGACATTTATATTATAGATAGGGGAGATTTCCATATTTGTTTCAGAAAGCAGATAACGAAACAGTAGACTTTTCTATCAGAAATCATTACATTTGGAAAAGTTTCTGATCCAAAGGAAAAGTGAAGAAACACCTCTTTCTAATTTGCACAAAAGATCAGTAGGGGCCAGCATATTGAAAGTACACATAAAATAGATTTTTTTTTTTGAATAAGTACATGATATGCAAATTTGGAGTCTCTGTTCCAGAGGATGGAAATCTAACAGGGCCAATAACATAAAATAACTGTACTCAGAAGAGCAAGTTGGTGGTGCGGGTGGAAGGAAAGCCTGTGGAGCAGGACTTTGTGTCCTGTGCTAGTAATCAAGGCTGTAAATTGGGAGTGGGAATGGGCAGCCATCAGCACATCTCAGGGGATAAAATCAGGTTTGTTCAGAAACAGTCAGACATTGTAATAGCGGATCAGCTTGCCGTTCAGCCAGCAGGTAGCACATTCTCAATAATACCTGTTGACTCAAATTCATCATTCTGATGTACATTTGATTGCCATTGTCATCAGCTGTTCTGAAACACTGGAAGATGGCCCTGAGACTAATCACTCATCAGTAGACAGCAGTCTATTGATTTTGGTGTGATTTAGAACTTATCAGTACAACCCAGGAGAGGCAAAATGAAATTTGGAGTCAAAAATAAGTGGGCTATCATCTGGATTCTACCTAAATTTTGACATGAGAACATAGCTTTATATTAACCTATGTCTGTCAGTTCCCATATTTATGAAATGGTATTAATTATACCAAATTATATCTCCTTCATGGGAGTATGGAGGGTTAATTTAACCATTGTGTAAATTCTCTAGAACAGTCTATGGCATGTGGTAGAGGCTCAGTAAATGATGAGTGCTTTCTTCCCGCTTTCTCATTCTTAAAGTTCCAATTTGAACCTTAAAATCCTTCAATACTTCATTAAGTCTTTGACTCTCTTCAAAAAGATGTTGGGCTTAAAAAGCCTTACTGTGTAAGAGGCCCATGCTAAATGCTTTACACATTCTTTAAGCAAGAAACTCAGCATCATATCCCAAGCATTTCGCTCTTCACTTCCCAATCGTGCACCCCCCACCCCCATCATTAGGCCAAAGTCCCCTCCCTTATGACAGAGTCAGCAATATTGGGAACAAGAGCTTGCCAAAGAGAGTTTAAATTTCTCTACTTATATGAGACAGTTTTCATTGTCTTATCCACATTCATTTCTTAATATTGTCCCCAACTTTAGCCTAATTTCTGACAGGGTTATCAAATAAATTTAATGAAGTATATAGTGGCAAGCTGAGGGCAAGAGAGGGATAAAGAATACATGTCCAAGGACAATGAACTGCCCTCAGAGTGACACCAAAAGTCAACTCAGACAGCCTACGTAGAGGAGGTTCACATTTTGAAAAACTCACTTCACTGACTTGATAATTTTGCTGTGATTTATCTCTGAATTTCCTATGTTTCTCTGACACATTGACAAGACCTAAATTTACTCTCTCTCTATATATATATATGTATATATGTATATCAAGAATGATCATTTCTCCCTATTTATACAAGCAAAAAAAAGCTAAGAAAATTTCAGAGATCACAAAGCATATTGGCAGAGTGTCTGGGATGCCAGTGGCCTGGGACTCTAAGAACAAAATCACCACATCCTTACTATACTGTGATGCAAACAGAATGCCAAATAAAGGAAAAGCACATGCTCATGAATGCCATTCTTTTTAAGTTTCAAATCTTCTTTCTGATTCTCCTTTTACATCTCTTGTTCTGGGGCTGGTTTTGAGACAAGAATTCATGGAGGAAAAAAAACTGAGAAATGAAAATCCAAAGGTTTCTAAACTTAAATAAGTAGTATTTTCTAATCCAGAAAATAAAAGACTTGAATCACATCTCCTATGTGCATCTCTGTGAGTTTCAACCTTCTTTCTCTATTTTTGCACCTACATCTCTACCTCTTTTACATTGTCAGGGCTATAAGAAAAGCAGGTACATTGTCACATTTTTGGTCTGACAGCTAGAAAATATTCTTATTATGTGTATTACAAAATTTTTCCTTAAAGTACCCCAAGTTGAATTTGAGCTTTGCATATTTAAAGAGCAGAAGGAGGCTTCAGCAACAACATTGTGGATTTCTTGGTTACTATCCCAACAGAGCAGTGGACTAGCCTGGGAAACGATGGTGTGTGTGCATGGATGAGTTTGGATGAAGTGAAACTAAGTGGTGTTTTCTGCCCAAAAAGAACAGTTTGATGGCCAGGTGCAGTGGCTCACGCCTGTAATTCCAGCACTTTGGGAGGCTGAGGTGGGTGGATTGCCTGAGCTCAGGAGTTCGAGACCAGCCTGGGCAACAACGTGAAACCCCGTCTTTACTAAAATACAAAAAAGTAGCCAGGTGTGGTTGCGTGCGCCTGTAGTCCCAGCTACTCGGGAAGCTGAGGCAGGAGAATTGCTTGCACCCAGGAGGCAGAGGTTGCAGTGAGCCCAGATCGCACCACTGCACTCCAGCCTGGGTGACAGAGCGAGACTTCGTCTCAAAGGAAAAAAAAAAAAAACAGTTTGGTATTTGTATCTTTGAATAGATTTGTTTGTTTGTTTTTTGAAATCACTCTCAGAGTGAGCTTCCTTGTCCCAGTGGAATCAATTCTTACATATGAGAGTTTAAAAACAAACAAAAAAACACTGTTAAACAGAACTTCTAACTTGATCACTCATTATTTCCCCAAATTTGATGCTGCATAACTTATAAACAAAGCTTAATATTAAATCTTTGTGCAAAGGTTGGAAAGTAGCACCATTTAAGGGCATTTTTAAAAAAGAGGATTGAGACTCTGAAGCGCACACTCAAAAAAAGTTAAAAAAAAAATAGGAGTTTCCTCCTTTCTGGAAAGAAGTTGAAATTAGAAAAGGGTTTCCAATTTGCAAATGGCTACTTTGTTAGAAATATAATGAGCATTTATTGATTGATTTCTGTGTTTATTAGGACAAGCCTAGAGTTATTAGGCTTGTTTTTTGAGGGCCTTAACATACAAGTGTGTACTAACCTGTCTGAATTCCAAACCAGGAAGGATATACTGAGATGATTCAAAGCCAGAAACTGGGGCTTGAGGGACCAGTGGTCCTTCAACGACAGGGTGTCCTCCCTTGGTGGCTAAAAGCAGAAAGATCAAGGGGGAGGTGTCCCAGAAAAGTCAATAGAGAAGTGGAAAGGGCAGAAACAGATAAATCCAAGAGACAATTCCAAAAGTCAGAATTTAAGCAAATTTGGAATAGGACATAAGCCAGTTAGGAGTGAATTCAAGCTGGGGTAGGGTTATTGTAGCTGATTCCTTTAAATATTCAAGAGCTGCACTTTTCTGAGTGGGAGGGGTGTGGAGGATATAGGATCGGTGCATAAATTATTCTTCCAAATGTCTATCGTGAAAAGGTGAATAAGAGAAAATAAGATCAGAGGAGGCAATTGTATATTTTAGGCTATTTGTGAAGATAAAATTTGATGAAAGAATACCTCAGCCTCTCTTTCAAAAGTACTGGTCTTATGTTGAACCACAATCATTTCCCCAATATTTCCTTCTACCCCACAAGTGTGTGCGTGTGCGTGCACACAGGCACAGACAGACACACACACACTCAAACACAGATACTTATTGCTCACTTCCCTCAGGCCAAAATGAATAGCAGTATTGCTACCAAATTATACTGAAATCAAGTAGGAGACTCCTCATTTCTTAGGGGGAAAAAAACTAGAAATATTTATCATTTTAAACCATGTCATTGATATAAACGTGGGGAAAAGCAAGAGAGATCAGATTGTTGCTGTGTCTGTATAGAAAGAAGTAGACATAGGAGACTCCATTTTGTTCTGTACTAAGAAAAATTCCTCTGCCTTGAGATTCTGTTAGTCTATAACCTTACCCCCAACCCCCTGCTCTCTGAAACATGTGCTGTGTCAACTCAGAGTTAAATGGATTAAGGGCGGTGCAAGATGTGCTTTGTTAAACAGATGCTTGAAGGCAGCATGCTCCTTAAGAGTCATCACCACTCCCTAATCTCAAGTACCCAGGGACACAAAAACTGCGGAAGGCCGCAGGGACCTCTGCCTAGGAAAGCCAGGTATTGTCCAAGGTTTCTCCCCATGTGATAGTCTGAAATATGGCCTCGTGGGAAGGGAAAGACCTGACCGTCCCCCAGCCCGACACCCGTAAAGGGTCTGTGCTGAGGAGGATTAGTATAAGAGGAAGGCATGCCTCTTGCAGTTGAGACAAGAGGAAGGCATCTGTCTCCTGCCTGTCCCTGGGCAATGGAATGTCTCGGTATAAAACCCGATTGTATGCTCCATCTACTGAGATAGGGAAAAACCGCCTTAGGGCTGGAGGTGGGACCTGCGGGCAGCAATACTGCTTTGTAAAGCATTGAGATGTTTATGTGTATGCATATCTAAAAGCACAGCACTTAATCCTTTACATTGTCTATGATGCAAAGACCTTTGTTCACGTGTTTGTCTGCTGACCCTCTCCCCACTATTGTCTTGGGACCCTGACACAACCCCCTTTTCTTTAAGCACCCACGAATGATCAATAAATACTAAGGGAACTCAGAGGCTGGCGGGATCCTCCATATGCTGAACGCTGGTCCCCCGGGTCCCCTTATTTCTTTCTCTATACTTTGTCTCTGTGTCTTTTTCTTTCCTAAGTCTCTCGTTCCACCTTACGAGAAAGACCCACAGGTGTGTAGGGGCAACCCACCCCTACAAAACATCTTCACATAATAATAATATAATATTTGTCTAATACTGTTGCTCAGTTATATCTCCTTTGATTTCTCTTCATCTTTGTTATCCTAAACTCATCTTTCACCTGGATGAATTTAATAGTTTTCTAATAAGTCTTACTGAATTTAATATTCTTATAATTATAAAATTGATTCTCAACATTGTAGGCAGAAAGATCTTTAAAAAATTATTAAAATAATTTAGATTGTTCTCGTCTCCATCCGAACCATCTCCTCAAGCACTTAACTCTCCACGTCGCACACTGCTTGTTTCATGTCATTTTTAGTTCTCTGTTTAAATGACATTTCTGTAAGAAACTTTCTCTATCCACATTAAATTATACTCACACACCATTATTTTCTATCACTGCATTATGCTTATTTTCTTTCTGGCTCTTAATAAAGTTTATAAAAATGGATTAATGTCTGTGCCTAGTTGTCTGTCTTCTAGACTTTATGTTTCTTGAGTGAAGGGGCATATCACTGTACTATCCATTGTATCACCAGTTCACCCAAAGCCTCACAGGTGGAAGATGTTCAGTCAGTACCTGTGGAATGAATGCATGGATTAATATTTTAATTTTTTCTTTACAAAAATTATTTCAAAGAATGATCAATGGATACTAAAACCAGTGGGTAAAAGCTTTTATAAACTGGATATTCAAAGAGCCTCTAAGACACAGAATAATAATTACAAAAAAGAAAATGTACACTTATAGAGAGTTCCATAGGTCACCAATGTAGCCAAGTAATTTAACTTAATATGACCAATAGTAGAACAATCTGACATTTTATATCTCCTACTGCTGAAAAATAAACCTATAACACCATCTATGTAACATTTGTCAAAAATATTTTACCCAAATCTGATCACAAAGAAACAGTCAGATATATGCAGAATGTGCAACATGCCACAATGCTCTGAAAAGTTCTAGAAATTGAATGTCCTGAAAAATAAAAATGTAGAAGGAAGACCATCCTAGGTTAAATAGGATTTAAGAATAACAAATAAGTATGGTACACAACCTTTTATTGGATTTTCTCTATAAAATGTTCTTAGGGCAATTGGGGAAATTTGAACATAAAATGTATATTATATATTAATAAAGTTATTTTGTTAGGAGTGATAATGATATTTTGCTTAGGTAAGTAATGATCTTATGCTTAGGAGATATACGCTGCATTATTTAAACTAAAATGTCATGTTGCCCACTTCATGCTGAGGTTGTTCAGCAAAAAGCAACTCTGTGTGTGACATATATAATTATGTGTGTGTAAAAGAAAGAGGATAATGCATAATGTTAATGACTGAGACATCTAGGTGGGAGTTCATCTAGGTGTTCATTAAACTCTTCTTTCAACTTTTCTATAGGACTTAACCATCTATTAATTCATGAACTATGCAACAACCTGTGAGGGAAGGAGATAGATCTCTCCCAACTTTATACAAAACTGGGGTCCCCTGCCCCCCAGCCATGGACTGGCCCTGGGCAGCACAGCACGAGGTGAGCTGCAGGCCAGGGAGCATTACCGCCTGAGCGCCACCTCCTCTCAGATTGCCATGGCTTTAGAGTCTCATACAGCACCAACCCTATTGTCAACTGTGCATGCGAGGGATCTAGTTTGTGCACTCCTTATGAGAATCTAATGCTTGATGATCTGAGGTGGAACAGTTTCATCCCAAAACTAGATGAGACAATGCCCCCATCCGTCACACCCTCCCCTTCCTCCTTTCCCCGTCCATGAAAACTTGTCTTCCACGAAACCTGTCTCTCGTGCCATAAAGGTTGGTTATTGCTGATACAAGACAACATGGATGAGACAACTCTAAAAAGAGTGGTTTTCATATGTATTTTGTATGACAGCAATCTTGTTACATCATAACTATATGAAAGCAAGGTGATTCATTTTGAAATAATTAGGAAAAGTTGAACAGTATTAGCTAGGTTTTCATTGCTATAGATTTAGTAACCAACATGGTGTGGCATGAGGCTGATTGTTATTTTAAAGGGGTGTGACATATATTCTAATAAAGACAGCAAGTAGCAAGTTGATTTTTTAAGCATGTTAATTTTAATTGTTGCAACCAGCTTGGCTTACCAGTGTTGTAAAAATAAGGCTTACTGGGCACATTTGCCAGGTGCTGGTGAATAAGGCATCCTAGACTCTGGATCTGCCATCTTGTGGACACTTCAATAACTTTACAGTATCAAAACTGACCACATCTGTCAAAGTCATGCTGGGCTCTAAGACAGATATGGCAACTAATATTTTTCCCCTAAAAATAGATTGTCCTCCTCAACTCTTTATCTCAGGCTGTGAGATTTTACAATCCCCCTGATATTTTAAGATGAAAGCTAAAAGCATCAATTTTAAATAATATAAAAGCTAATCATATATTTAACACCTATTGAAGTGTTCAATGTGATTTATGCATTATCTTAATATAATTTTTAAATACATCTTTCTACATTCTGTGTATATATATTAATTAGGCTCACATTTAGAGGCCTATTTACTGTCAGAATACAAAATGAAATACGATTGTCACAACATATAAGTAAATTCACTTAGAGGTAATAATAGGTATTTAATTTAAAAGACAGCGTTGTGCAGGGATATGAATTTTGAACTTTATCTACTTTTCTGCTTTTATCATTTGCTTTTGTTTTGTAAACAAAGAAAATAGATTTAAGCTGAGATCAACTTGTTTGGACACATCTAATTGAAATATGTTCCCCTTCTCTCCCTCTTCCCTCTCCACTCCTGGAACAGCTCCCATAAGGAAATCGTGCAACTCTCGACTCTGCACGGCACCATTTCAAACTCTGGGGTGCAATAAAGAAAACTGCATTGCAGTTTCACCGATTTGGAATGAAAGTTGTGTGACATTAGCAAATAAATTATTCTCTCTAGATACCAACCTTAGCATTTATAAACTTAGCATATGTGTAAGTCATTCTTAGACCAATGAGTCATTCCATAAGTATTTACTGAGCACCTATGAGATTCCAGCTATTGTGGAAGGTAGTGGTGTTACAGTGGTAAACAAGCCAGATTTGATCTGTATGTATAACCTAACAAAGGACACAGTCAAAAAATCAAAGTGCAGGCATCAACTTTGAAGTCAGAGAGAAAATCTCAGAGCATATGAATTTTAATTATTTTTACAAAAATGTTTGGAAAGAACTTGAACTTTATTAAAATTTAATATGTGAGTTAATAGCACTACATGCATAATTGTTAAATAAATATGTAATGTTTTGAGGTACATGCTCAAAGAGTTTCACTTATAAACATATGCAATAAAAAATGTTTGAAGTCTACTAGTCAATCATATCTGAACTATACTATCCACATGCAATGACATAGCTATATATAAAATGACAGCTGGAAACAAATCAGGCAATAACTGCACCTATATATAATTGTAATTACAAATATTTTGTATATATATATATTGTGTTACATTTATATGTGATGCTGGACTTTAGGTCCAGAAGACTTAGAGTTTAGCTCTAAAGTTTAATGTAATATAGAAGAAAAACTTTAAAAATTAAAAACCATAAAAATAGGTAACATTATACCCAAAGTTAATAGTTGAGAAATTTCTCAAACTCTTAAGTTGCTTAAATAAGCAATTCTTATTAATGTGTTATTGGGAATTATGAAAGCAATAAAAAATATAATAATCTCACATATTCAAGCACTCAAAAAGCATAGCCATTATGCCCACAATTTAAAAATAAAAGAAATTCTCAAATACATATTCTAATCAACAAAGATTGAAATAATGAGATAAATCACAGGAAAAACAGGTGATTTTTAAATGAACTCAACCCACTTCAATGTAGAGATAACTCTAAGACAAATGTGGTTATGAAGGTGAAAAAAGTAGTCTAAGCACTTTTCTTTAAAGACACACATGGGCCTGGCACAGTTCTTCATGCCTGTAATCCCAACACTTTGGGAGGCTGAGGCAGGAAGGTCACTTGAGGCCAGGAGTTCAAGACCAGCCTGGACAACAGAGTGGGACCCCATCACTACAAAAAATATACAAATTAGGCAGGCATGGTGGCGCATGCCTGTAGTCCTAACTACTCTGGAGGCTGAGGTGGGAGGATTGCTTGACCCCAGGAGGCTGAGACTGCAGTGAGCCATGATCATGTCACTGCACTCCAGCCTGGGTGACAGAGTGAGACCCTGTCTCAAAAAAATGAATAACTAAAATAATAGGATATAGGACAAAGGATATAGGAAAAAATAAATAAGTAAAATAATAGGACATAGGACAGAATGTAATAATTGTATGGAAATAAAACCCAGATTATACTAACTTGAAATTAAGGGAAGGGAGAAAATGTGTCTTATATTTCAAGTTTCAATAGGAAGATTTCAAAGACACTCGAGGCATATAATTAAAGAAATTATTACAGTATACTTTTGAAATAAATATTTAAGAACATATATCTTCTTGGGGGTGGGAGGAAGGGACTTGTACAATGGACATAAAGTTTCAGTTTTGCAAGACAAAAACTTTCTCGTCATCTGTCACACACAAATGTATTGTACTGTACATTTAAAAATGGCTAAGATGGTAAATTTCATGTGTTTTTGACCAGAATATTTTAAAAACTTCCAAAATTAACATAAAACAAAAGAAAATATATTCCATATAATGAAATACAGTAAGAAAAATGCATAAGAAATAAAATTAGAAATAAAAATCAATGCACAGTGGCTCACTCCTGTAATCCCAGCACTTCGGGAGGCTAAGGCAGGTGGATCACCTGAGGTCAAGAGTTTGAGACCAGCCTGGCCAATATGGTGAAACCCCATCTCTACTAAAAATACAAAAATTAGCCAGGCATGGTGGTGCACACCTGTAGTCCCAGCTACTCTGGAGGCTGAGGCAGGAGAGCCTCTTGAACCCGGGAGGCAGGGGTAGCAGTGAGCCAAGATTGCGCTGCTGCACTCCAGCCGGGGCGACAAAGCAAGACTCTGTCTCAAAAAAAAAAAAAGTAAGTTTTATTTAAAGAACTTTTACAATAAACAGACAATTTTTAGGTGTGTAACTCTAGGTAACTTGTTTCACCTCCCTAATATTCGTCTTTCTCTTCAGAGAAATAGAGAAAAGAACAGTTTACACAGTTGCTGTTCTGCTAATTATAATAAATTAATGCATAAACTATGTCCCCTAGTACATGCAAATACCCTAGTGGATGTGGAATAGAAAATAAGATTCTGAGAACTAGGGAACATATGCTCTTTACAAGACCATTAAAATTTCTGGAAGATTGGCCGGGCACGGTGGCTCACGCCTGTAATCCCAGCACTGAGGATCACGAGGCTGAGGCCAGTGGGTAGATCACGAGGTCAGGAGATACAGACGGTCCTGGCTAACAAGGTGAAATCATGTCTCTACTAAAAATACAAAAAATTAGCCGGCCGTGGTGGCGGGCGCCTGTAGTCGCAGCTACTCAGGAGGCTGAGGCAGGAGAATGACGTGAACCCGGGAGGCGGAGCTTGCGGTGAGCCAAGATCGCGCCACTGCACTCCAGCCTGGGTGACAGAGAGAGACTCCACCTTAAAAAAAAAAAAAAAAAATCTAGAAGACTAAAGAATTCAAGAATGGGTGAAGATACGTCAAACAAAATGTAAATTTTAAAAAGAAGAAGCAACATAAACAATTTTTTAATTCGGCAGAGTAAAATTAAGTGAAATAGCTGTAAATGACAAAAAGATAATATTTTATACTTCCAAGGTAAAAGTCAATTTGAAAATATAACAGCAAGGAAGCCATCAGCCAAATAAGATTATATTTAAATCTGTAAGTTCACAACTATTAAAATATTAAGGAAGGATTTTAAATTATAATGATAAATTATAAAAATTCTGACATAATTTAACTTACATTCATATGTTATTGATAGATTAAGTAATAAAAAAAAAGTGTACAAATTTGCCTAAATGAGAAGGTTAGTTTCTGCTAACTTTGTTTTAAACACTGTGCGTCAGAATCAATTGATCAATGCCCTTCACCACTCAAAATATCATGTTGTTACTTCAATCCTTAGAAAACAAAATATTTCAAATGGATCAAAAACTTAAGCACAAAGCACAGAACTATAAGATTCTAGAACAAACAATGTGTGAATAAGTTCACAAACTGGAAAGGGGTCAGTCTTTTCAAGCAGGATACAAAACCCGCAAGTAATAAAGAAAGTCATCCATAGGCCAGACGTGGTGGCTCACGCCTGTAATCCCAGCACTTTGGGAGGCTGAGGCGGGTGGATCACGAGGTCAGGAGATTGAGACCATCCTGGCTAACACGGTGAAACCCCGTCTCTACTAAAAATACAAAAAATTAGCCGGGCGTGATGGCGGTCTCCTGTTGTCCCAGCTACCCTGGAGGCTGAGGCAGGAGAATGGCGTGAACCCGGGAGGCGGATCTTGCAGTGAGCAGAGATCTGGTGCCACTGCACACTAGACTGGGCGACAGAGTGAGACTCTGTCTCAAAAAAAAAAAAGAAAAAGAAAAAGAAAGTCATTGATAACATTGAGCATTGAGCACAGTAAACTTGAATACAGAAATTGAGAACAACAACAAATGGCAAACAGCGTCTGTGTTTGGGAGGTGACAATTATATTTTTTAAATGTAAGATATATAAGAAAAAGACTTACCAAGGAAACGTTAACCAAAAGAAGGCTGTTGTAGCTCTATCAATAACACCAAAGAATATTTTAAGGCAAATAGAATTAGTCAAGTAAAATGGGATATTTCACAATGAAGAAAAAGTCAATTCAACAAGAAGATGCACAATCTTAAATTTACATGCAACTAATAACAAAGCGATCAAAGTATATTAAACAATAGTAGATGGAACTAAAAGGATAAATAGAAAATTTACATTTGTAGTTGGAGATTTCAAATATTCTCTTTCAATAACAGATAGGTTGTCTAAAAATCAAAGGGCTAATTTTCTAAATAAAAAATATATTCTTCTGAATTAGTTAACATTTCACCGAAATTAAAGTTCCAACTTAGGTATCACACTGGACAAACATAACATTTGCATTGGCCTATCAAGAAAGAAAATGTTTTTAAAAACTGCTTTGTCTCATCATAAAGGGAAAAGTAAAATAAATGAAGCTTTTAACTTAAAACACAGGAAAGAAAAAATAAAAGAGGTGTGAGTGACATCTAGGCTTCTAACTGCACTTCTATAAAAACCAAAGCTCCTTGCTGTGGTCACAGGACTCTTTATTACATAACCTGTTTGTAAGGCTACAGCATTGTCTCAGCCAGTCTCCCACACACCCCAAATGCTCCAGTCTTACTATAGTTTCTTTTCTTTTTTCTTGTTTTTTAAAAATGAATTTGTATTCCCATGCTTAATGTCTCAGTTTGAGTGTCACATCTTCAGAAAGTACTTACTAAACACTTTATCTGGGACTACCCTTTCATTATTTTCATTCTCAAATCCCTATTCATTTCCTTTACAAAATTTCTTATTCATCGTTTTGAGTCTAATATGGTTTGGCTGTGTCCCCACCCAAATCTCACCTTGAATTGCAGCTCCCACATGTTGTAGGAGAGACCCGGTGGGAGGTAATTGAATCATGTGAACAGTTACCCCCATGCTGCTGTTCTCATGATAGTGAATGAGTTCTCACAAGATCTGATGTTTTTATAAGGGGCTTTTCCCTCTTTTGTTCGGCACTTCTCCTTGCTGCTATCATGTGAAGAAGAATGTGTCCGCTTTCCCTTCTGCCATGACTGTAAGTTTCCTGAGGCCTCTCCCCTACCATGCTGAACTTTGAGTCAATTAAACCTCTTTCCTTTATAAATTACCCAGTCTCAGGTATGTTTTTATTAGCAGCATGAGAACAAACTAATACACAGTCCTTTTAAATTCTGTGTCTGCCATATGAATGGAAGTGTGTCTCCATTAGAACACAGACTATGTCTGCCTTGCTAACCATTGTATCCCTAGCGTAGCACTGTGACCAACACAGGAAAAATCATCTATGCATGTTTGTTGAATGATTGGCCTAGTAACCTCAGACAAATGTAATAAAAATAGACCACAAGTATTAGGAAAGAGAATAACATATATACAGATGTAAAATTTTTAAATTACAAATTTGTGAATTTCCCACAATATGATAACATATTTGAAAACCTAGATAACATGAAAGTCTTTTTTTTTTTTTGAGACAGAGTCTTGCTCTGTTGCCCAGGCTGGAGTACAGTGGCGCAATCTCGACTCACTGCAACTTCCGCCTCCCGGGTTCAAGTGATTTTCCTGCCTCAGCCTCCTGAGTAGCTGGAACTACAGGTGCACACCACCATGCCTGGCTAATTTTTTGTATTTTAGTAGAGACGTGGTTTCACTGTGTTGACCAGGCTGGTCTCGAACTCCTGAGCTCAGGCAATCCACCTGCCTTGGCCTCCCAAAGTGCTAGGATTACAGGCATGAGCCACCACGCCGTCTTATACGAATATAAGTTATCATGGTTTCTGCAAACATTATTTTGTATACTCCCCACGTAAAGCCTGTACAGTAGACAGCCTGAGCCCTGTTTTTCACATTAAATAACAGTGCTTAAAGTTTAGCATTGTTTATAACAATAAAAAATTGGAAACAACTTACAGGGCTCATAAAAGTGTTTGGAAAATTAAATGATGGCCAGTCCATAAAAGGAAAGAAACTAAAGCCATGAAAAATGATGATGCACAGGCGCATTTACTCGAAAACAGTAAAAGGTATTCCATCAAATGAAAATAATGTCTTGCAAAACAGCATGTAATAGCATCCCACTGTTTATAAACCATACACAAAGATACATATTTTTTTCTAAGTAAACACAAGAAGGAAGAAGTCTTAAGGAGCACACCAAATGGTATTAACTCTTGAAAGCAGAATTATGGGTGATTTTGCCAGCATCTTTATACATTTCTTTATTGTCTAGTATTATGCTGCTTGTAGTATTCATAATCAGACTAAAATGTTTTCCTTTAAAAATTAATGTACAAATGAATAATATATTTGCTCTGTGTCTCTAAGACCTTACAATTATATTCCAGTCAAAACAATAACATAAAAGCGGAATATTTATTTGATAATTCTCCCTTTGTAATCAATCCCAAGACATTTCTCCACAAACAAAGTTTCAGTTTGGAAGGGATGATTCCTCCTAATGTGGGAATCTAATAAATTGGGAGATTTGGGGGGGAAACATGGATAAATATGGTTCTACTGAGTATGGTAAGCCACCACCCCTTGAGTTTCCATAGTTTTGAGCTTCTTTCTGCCTCCCTGTTTATGCTGAGCAAAGTAAAGATACCATAACATTTTCCAAATGGTTCTAGGAAACGTTAATTGTTTCATAAACATGAAGATGCTACAGGCATAGCAAGTAGATAGGCACTTGCCCCAGTGGCACAACAGAATAGAACCAAAAATATTAGCGACATTTAAATCTAATTACATTTACATTATATTTTCAGTTTTTCAGTTTCAATTATTTTCTATAGAAGAGGCAGCAATTCCAAACTTAGAAAATTACCATCATATTATATTTCAAAAAAACAAATTAAAATCTGAAAATTGCCTTGGAAAGCTAATCGTGTTATTTTTAATGACTATATCAATGAGTCCATGGAACTGGACCAGAATAGCATCATATTTTCACAACAGTGCGTCATCCCCAAAGTATTGTTGAATGGATTATCTTATCTCACAATGACCCATCGATCAAACCTTATAAGTAACTTATTGCATTTGAGAAACAGAACTCATGCCTTCCTCTTTCATGCAGGGCCAAAACTAAAATCCGAGTCTTCAGATCCTACTGAAATGAACTTTCCACTAGATTGGACCATCCTGCCTCCGAGGTAATTGAAAAGCCTTTTTACTAAGTACTGCCAAGCAATGAAAATAAATTGAATACATAAGCAAAGTCTTTCTCCAGAAGACCTAGATACAAAAAATCCAATTTACATACTTAAGACCTAACATATAGGTTTCTAAACAACCTGCAAACAGATGTATGGTCCCCTATATACCATATTTCTTATAATTGGTATTGAACACAAAGGAAGCAGAAGAGCAAGCAAGCTTGACTGATTGAGTCAGGTCTCCAAACTAGAGGAGGGCCACATTATAGGAAAGATAAGGTCCCAGTGTTCTGGTTAGTACTGTTAGCAATTCCACTAATAATATTCTAACTGAATGCATCCCCTGAAATGTGCACTTGAAACTCTGTATATGATTGTCATTCATTAGCTACAACTACCTAGCTGAGTCACATTCTATTGTTTATTGTGCCTACTGTTATCTCAAAGCCTGCAGCTGATGAAGCTAACTATTTAATTAGGGGCCTGCCCAGCCAGGCTGGTGATGAAATAGAAATTATGGTCACCAGGGGTAATGAAGATAAGAAGGAAGTAAATGTTTGCTTTCTGATTGCTCAGCATTCATCTGATAAGGTTTTGTGATATTTTTCTGATCTCCTCTCTTGCCAAAGTCAAATTTAAATCTAGGAGAAAGCTGTGGTGATGGGGAGAGTGAGGACAGCAAAACACACTGAAAGAACACTAAGGGATTATGATGCAGCAAAAAGGAGGTGGCTGGAACTCAGAACTGCCTCCAAGCCTGCTCCAGCCCAGACAGCCCTGAGTCATTGTGAGGCCTGTAAATGAGGAAGTTGTCCTGGTTCTTCAAGAGTGAACATCAGAATCGCCTGTGGCAATTTTCATAACCCTAAATGCTCAAGGCTCACCCTGGGCCCATGGAACAAGGGACATTCAGGTATATTTGACTTTAAACAATTTCATGGATGATTATGACGTACATCCACGGTTCAAAGTTATTGGACTGGATGAATTAACACCCGTTGCAGCTCTCAAAACTCATGACTTTCATATTGACTTTCTTACCACTGCATTTCCAAAAGAGCTTCCTTATACTAGAAGAATGATGGAAAATTCCTTGGTGTTACAAAAGCCAGTTTCTAGTAATTGTTTTTTGTTGTTTTTTTTTTTGAGATGGAGTCTCACTCTGTCACCCAGGCTGGAGTGCAGTGGTGTGATCTCAGCTCACTGCGACCTCCGCCTCCCGAGTTCAAGAGATTCTCCTGCTTCAGCCTCCCAAGTAGCTGGGATTGCACGTGTGCGCCACCATGCCCGGCTAATTTTTTTATGTATTTTTTTATTAGAGACGGGGTTTCACCATATTGGCCAGGCTGGTCTTGAACTCCTGACCTTCTGCTCCACCCGCCTCGGCCTCCCAAAGTGCTGGGATTACAGGCGTGATAGTAATTGACTTTATACTGCAGATGGATATGCCATTCTCCAAATATTACTGCTAACTTGTATCAGGCCACCTAGCGGCAATAGAAAAGGAAAGCTGCTGGTGTCCTGCTTATAAATTAACAGTGAAAAAGGTAATGAAATGCTCAGAAAATGGAAGAAAAAAATGAAGGATAACTTTAAAAATTAGCTTTCTGCTATCACCTCACACTATCCTTGATTACCATAAAACCTTTGTAAGCAAGCACTAGTTGTCAGCTTCCTTAAGCCTAGAAGAGAGGTTACCCCTATAATCTAACTAAAGCCTTATAGAATCTCGAAGTTTGAATGCTGGACATCTCTGTAACACTGATCACATTACCAATATCCTGGTATCCTGTACTGTGAGAAGTTGAATAATATTCGTGTGTGTGTGTGTGTGTATTTAAGCCATTTTATTGATGTATAATTAACATATCAAAAGGAGAACCCATTTAATGGATACAATTTGATGAGTTTGCAGATAAGTATACACTGGTGAAACCATCACCAGAATCTGTGTCATAGACCTCCATCAACTCCAAAAGTTTCCTCCCACCCCTAGGAAAATTTTCTTTAATTGTAATTTCTGGAGGCATGTACATCCTGAAATTCTCCTTGTCATATCAAAGATAGTGTACTATTTTGCCAAGACTTACAAAGCCATGTATGACTTTGTTTAATTAATTATTTCTGAATACTGTAGTAGATTGCTAGGGCTCCCATAACAAAGTCCTAGGAACTGGATGGCTTAAAAAACAGTAATTTATTTTCTCATAGCTCTGGAATCCGGAAATCCAAGATCAAGGTTTCAGCAGGGTTGGTCCCTTTTGAGGGTCATGAAGGAAAGATCTGTTCCAGGCCTGTCTCCCTGGCATACAGTTGGCCATCTTCTCCCTACCTCGGGGTCTTTCCTCTGTACATGTCTGTGTCCAAATTTCCTATTCTTTTTTCAAAACATTTTTTAGAATTTCAACTTTTATTTAGATTCTGGGGATACATGTCCAGGTTTGTTACACGTCTGTATTGCATGTTGCTGAGGTTTGGGGTAGGACCGATCCCATCATCACCCAGGTAGTGAGTATAGTACCCAATAGTTGGTGTTTCAACCCCTACCTCTTCCTCTCCCTCCCTCTTCTCGTAGTCCACAGTGTCTGTTGTTGCCATTTGTATGTCCACGAGTACTCAATGTTTAGCTCCCCCTTATAAGTAAAAACATATGATATTTGATTTCCTGCCTCTGTGTTAATTTGCTTACAAATTTGCTATTCTTATAGGACACAAATCTTATTGGATTAATGCCCAACCCAATGACCTCATTTTATCTTAATTACCTCTTTAAGATCCTATCTCCAAATATTGTCACCTTCTGAAGCACCGGGGCTTAGGACTTCAACATATGAATTTTAGGGCAGATACAATTTAGTTCATAACAAACACATCTTTCAAGAACATCTTTCCCTGATAACTATGGTTAGTAGTCAAACTGTCTGATGCTACCTGTCATCTGAGGGTCTGAGAAGCTGCAATTAAAACAATACAAGAATCTTTCTGTCATTGACAATTTTGACTTTAAGAAAATAAAATCTCACAGTTACTTTTATTTCTTTTCATCACTATTTCTCGGGGACATATGATGGACAGAAAGTTCAGCAGTGACAGTTAAAAATTCAGAGATTTAGAGACAAGCAACATGGGATATGTCCTGGCTCCAACTCTGAGGAGCTTTTGGTAGATTCTCTTAGTAAAATGTAGAAAACGTCAACTGAATACAATATTGTAAGAATTGAATTAGTTGATTATATGAGAGTGGTTTGTAAACTTAAAGTCCAATAGAAATTGCTTGTAAGAATGTGGCTTTTGGAGTTAGAAACTCTGAGTCCAAGTCTTATCTTGGCCACTTATTTGTTTATTCTTTGGGCAATTCACTTAACTTCTCTGAGACTCAGTTCCTCACCTCTGTAAAAAGGGAATTGATGAAGTCTACCATTTCTAAGAAATATGTTTCTATAAAGGAAAAAGTAAGATATTTAAAAGTATAATATTAATCATATTAAATTCTTAAACAACTAAAATAATTTCTTTTATGAGCTCTGAGAATCTATGTGTACAACAGCCAGGGAAGCTCTCCCACCCCTGCAACCATCATGCCCAAAGGGAAGTATTGCTATTATTAGATTGATTATTAGATTGTAGGTTGCAAATATATAATACCTTTCTTTGATTAAGCAGGCACTTTCTTAGTACAACTCAATGAATTTAGGATAGATGCTCTTATGACTTCTCATGAAGGCAGTAACAGCTGTGTGCGCATGCGTGCGTGTGTGTGTGTGTCTGTCTGTCTGTCTGTCTGTCTGTCTGTTATCGTTGGGGATGGGAAGTGGGACATTTAGGGGAGTTAAGTCTTGAGGTATAGAGTTTATCAAAATCTACCAGGATGTCTTTCCTGAAGCAATAACATTTACTGAAGATAAGAAAAATGAAAAGTGAAAAATCAGAATTTAAAAAATAGTTTGGAAAATATTTTAAGCTGGAGAAGGGCAAAGCAAGAGAAAAGAAGAAAGTGAGGGCTGGAAACATATGGTCAAAGATGAGATGTGTTTTACATGCACAGAAGGAAGAGAGAAATATGCTTTTGAGTAAAGTCAGCCTGACACAGTGTCCCTACAATAACTGTTTTAGGACTGTTTGGTGTGTTTCCCATTACTATGCATATTTTTAAATGAAAAAAAATACAATGATGGCCAGCTTAAAAAATTGCTCCTGCGTTCTTCATTAGGTAGAAGTATAGGGATGGAATGAAGACCCTTGCATCATATTACAGTGCCATAACTAGAACAATTTCTAAGTTCACCAACAAAGCTCTTTCTACCTTTAGGAGAAAATTGAACTTGGAGACAGTCATTCGTCTGTTAATTTATTATCTTGGCAAACATTTGTTGACTAATAGCAGTTGCTATATGTGGGGCTGGAAACCAGAAAAAAAAATTGATAAACAAGACACAGACCCCACGCTGAGGCTTTCACAGACTATAGGCACTATGGCCACATAAACTGAACGTTGCTCTCAATGTGCCAAGCACTGAGTCTGTAGGGCTAGAGTGAGCTGCTCTCATTTCCCCTGAGCTGTCTTTAGGGGAAAGAAAGGCCACAGAGTTTCAATTATGTAACTCAGAACCATGCTTGGGCATATTAAATAAAATTTATAGAAATCCATTAATTTGGACTGAGCTCTACCAAACCAAAATGGAGTCACTCAAGCTAAACTAAAACACCCCAAGCCAAAACTAAGTCGTTTATCCGGACTGAGAAATTAGGAGAGAGAGAGAGAGAGAGAGAGAGAGAGAGAGAAATAACCAAATCTCCAAACAAGCCAGCTTAGCTAGCATAATAAGAAAATCCCCTCTGCTTTAACCTTACAAAAAAAGTACCTTTGAAATAACCAATTTGCTTTTTGTTCCTTGTTTCTGCTTGCATCAACCTTTTCTGCCTATAAATACTCACTGCCCACACTGCAGAGCAGAGTTCTCTGAACCTCTTCTGGTTCTGAGGGCTGCCTGATTCAAGAATGGTTCTTTGCTCAAATAAATGCCGTTAAATGTAGCTTGTTGAATAGTTGTCTTTTATTGGGAGCAATGCTGGACTAGAACACAGGATCTAGGGCTCTATTTCAAGTCTGTTTTTACAGTTACCTTTTATGTCTTCCTTACATAATATTATCCTCTAAATGTGCCTCTCGATCAAGAGGAAGGAGGTTGCTTTTCCAAAATGATCAATTTTATACATTCACTGGCAAAATATACTGAACATAGGACAACGAAGAAGAAAATGCAGCTAAGAGATTTAATATATATGTAGAAAAAAAGGCTACCTTGGGAAGGAAGTAGGAAGATAACTCAAGAAAAATCCCTAAATAAACCAAGTTTAAAGAAGTTGAGGCTGAGATGGAGAATGGACCACTGGGCTCGTGGGATAAAGAAATGGCAAATTGGTCACTGGGAAAAGGTACTATAGATGTTCCACATATTTATATATACACACATACACGTAAGTACAAAGAAAGAGAGAGTCAAAGTTTAGCAAAGAGGGAAGTGGCACAGGAGACTTCTGGAAAGATGAGCACTCTAACACTGGGAGGACACCGCATCACTCAACACTCTAGAAAAGACTTGGGCGAGAAATTTCTCTCTAAATTTAGCCTCATGAATATATGAGGGCAAGAGCGAGTTGCCACTCTTCCCACAAACTCTACAGCAACAAATTGAAAAAGGTGTGAGATGGAGTTTATCACAGGAAGAGGCTGACTTTAAAATAATAACCTATTGGCCAAGAGTGGGCAATTCAATTGGAAGAAACAGACTGGGCTTCCAACAATCCGGAGTTGACCATACCTGGTTGTTGGATTTAAGCAATGACACGTCAATAAGAAGATGGGTCATCTATGGATGATTGCAAGGATACACATAACAGGCAACATGTGCAAACCATTTCATTTACATAGTCACTATCGCTATCAGGAAACTCAGGTTTTATTTTCAATCATTGCAAATCGTGTTGGTTGTGTACATTTTTCTTCTCTTAATTCAGCTGTGTTTTCTCCCTTTATTCTTCTTGTAGTTATTGTTTTCAAATAATGAAGAAATTTACAAGCATGTGTATGTAGAAAATTTCACCACTTCTGCATGAGGCACAATGCAAGTTAAAAGCAACAAACTGTTGTTGCAGAGTCTGACTTGACTGAGAAGAGACAAAATACTGATACAGTCTATTTATTTATATATCTTAGAATTCAGGCCATATCCTGAGGAAATTATTATTTCACTTATGACTGACTCACAACAACCCTACACATTCTATAACCTTAACATTTATAGATTAAGAAAATGAGACATGTAAAAGTTAAATAACTTATCTCAGTCCTACAGCACGGAAATCTTGAATCCTGGATTTTAAACTAGTTCTTTTGACTCCAAAACCCATGTTCTTTCCTCTCCTCCTCTATGTCTCAGAAATGTCACTTTCAAGTAGAAGAACCAATAAATCCAAACTGCTGTGTTTTTAGCTTCCAGAAAGTCTGATTATAAGAGGACATTGAAGAAATACATTAGTTTCTAAGCTTAAAGAGATATCTCAATTGGTCTTAACTCTTTCTGTCTGTAAAACACTGATTTCTTTTTTCTTCTATTTATTATATATTTTAAATAAAAAGCTCCATTTTTTTTACTTTCATGTTTATACAGTAGAATTATTCACCACAATGTCAATAGTAATACAGAGCATGGAGGAAAAAAGTGGGGTTGGCTAACTAATCCAACAGTAATTGAATCATGAAACTGAAAAACCCAGTATCAGCCTGAGGAAACAGAATCTTCGAAATTTCTCTTAACACTCATTATCCATTAAAATATTTTATGAGCTGCTGCTCCATACCAAACGGCCTGCTCAATACTGGCAGATTCAGATGTGATACCAGTTGTATGCTTCAAGGACTTCAGTACAGTGGAAATAAAATCCCTTTAAAAACAATATAATGAGGACTATAATAACTTCTATTTAAGGCTTGTTCACATTGCACCAGAGAGCAAATATTACAATTTCAACTGGAATTTGGCTTCTTTCCCCCATTTTGATCCCACATAGTTAAATTTTAGCAGTATATGTAAAGTCATAATGCAAAAAAGATAAATGGCTTAAGAGTGCAAGTTACATCAAGAAAAGTATACATAAAAGAAACCTTATCTCTTATAAAATATACAGCTCATGACAAAAAAATGTATATCCATTATTGTGGTAAAACTAGATGTAATGCTAAGTGAAAAGAAATTGGAGCAGCACAAAATAAAATGCTGAAATAGTTAGGTTATAAAGAGAAACTAGGATGTGATCCCAAAAATTCAAAAAGGGTGATATAGATGTGGATGTAGGAAGAGAAAAAGGGTGAGAGGGTGTTTCTTACTGATAGAGGAGAATTTCTTCACTTGGGGTTCCGAGACTCTTCATTGATTCATAGGTAAGCCTTATGGGATCTTCCAAATTCTGACATTGTTTGGAAACTTCATGTATATGTTCATCTTTTTCAGGGCAAAGAGTCTAGGGCTTTCATTAGATTCTTTCATTTACCCTTACAACATTGAAGTATCACAGACATGAGCAATACAAAGTAAGCAAAATATAACACCAATTTGAAGCAGAGTAATTTATATTTTTGTATTTTTTTGAATAAATGGACTCTTTTCATCACACATTAGAAACACTTCTTCATCACAAATTAGAAAGGGAGAAAATAAACAGTTGTTTAGGTACACTGAGTGGGTGGCATTAAAAAGAAACAGATGATTTTATTATTAAACAGGAAACCTCAGGGTGATGAGAGACAAGTGGTAGAAAATTATAATGTTTACCCCAAACTAATAATGGTGGGTTTTCATGCTTGGTTTGAGCCTGTTATCTTTATAACAATAAAATAAGTATATCCAGATCCAAGGGCATACACTAGTGATTGGATAAGATCCAGGAGATGAAACCAGTCATGACATTTAGCTGAGGATTTTTGGTTTAGTAAGGGGGAGGAGTAAAATTTAGAAGACTGGGGCTCCATTCTCTCACCTAGATATTTTCTCTTAGTCTCTCAATGTATAACTCCCAAAAATAGTAAAATATGACTCATAGAAACATGTCAGAGAGTAATTTAACTCAATCCAGTAACTGGGAAGCACACAAAGCAGTTATAAGAGCATTTAATGGACAGAGATTTATATTGTCAGGTAAAACTTGGATACGGAAACAATTTTGCTAAGTTATATGCACAACTGGTTAATGTTCTACAAGGCAATAAAACTGTGTATCCTTGGGATTCTGTTTTACTGTCTGAAAGAAATCATTTCCATTTCTGCTAATCAAAAATCATGTATAGTTTCTCAATTTCTGCAAGTTTGTATGTAACTGCACGCTGTCTGGATTTTCATCAACAATAAATGTCAAGAAAAAGCATTCTCTTAGAGAATTAAATAATCCCTAGATAGTCCTAAAAGACAATGTTATAGTATAACATCAAAAGGACACAGAGTCGTTCTTTTACCTTATATTCAAAGTTTGAATAATTTTTCTTAACAGGTGCCAGGGTTTCACCATTGATGAGAGGGAGGCCTTTTTCAGCGACATGACATACGTAACCACTTCCATCTGATTTTTTGGATTCATGCTTACATTGCAACAGGCAACACCGCAGAAGGTTCAAACAAAAGACTTTGCTAAATTGGATTCAAGGCCAAAATACGAGTTTTCATGTGAAAGTTGGAGGTGGAAAAGTGAGAATAGCCAAGAATATCTCACATGTGTAATCCAGTGGTCTGAAGCTCCAGATGGCCCCACTTAATTGTGCCTTGCTTTCTCCCCTGTCTTAACAGGGTCTTGCAGTTTGGAGCATAGAACCTGAGCGTAGAGACAGAGGTGAGCTCCCTGATGAAGCAATCTTTCTCACTCTTTTGCCCATGGCCTCTCTCTGGACATCTCAAGACTAGACTGCTTTTAGTCTAGTTCTGTCTCTCTTACTGGTTACATTCCAAACACTGTCCCAGTAGCTGATTCATATCTTACCATTGCCATCTTTCCATCTTACAGATTATGGGTACTAGACTTTTGGCAATTGTGGCCATTCTTCCAGACTTCGGGCAGCACTCACTGGATCCAGAGAATTTCAGGATGTTGAGCAGGAAGAGGATGTTTTCCCACCAACTATAACATTGAAGAAATCATAGTGTTGACAATGTGTGGCTATTCTCAAGTCTGTGTTCTAATTGCAAGACACCCATGTGCTCATGACTTGGCCCTAGGCCTGTGTCTTCCTTCCCTCCCCTTCTCTGCCAAGAAGAAATCCTTTCTCCACAGCCCAAGTCAAACCATGGTAGAACAGCCATCAGATGTTATATACTCTCTCAGCCATGTGTGGAAACAACACCATGGTGAGATCTTGGGTTTTTTGTTTTTGTTTTTGTTTTTGTTTTTGAGATGGAGCCTTGCTCTGTTGCCCAGGCTACAGAGTGCAGTGGCGCAATCTCAGCTCACTGCAACCTCTGCCTCCCAGGTTCAAGCAATTCTCCTGCCTCAGCCTCCTGAGTAGCTGGAATTACAGGCATGCACCACCACACCCAGTTAATTTTTGCATTTTTAGTAGAGACGGGGTTTCACCATATTGGTCAGGCTGGTCTTCAACTCCTAACCTCATGATCCACCCGCCTCGGACTCCCAAAGTGGAGATCTTGGTTTTAAACATCTGTGCTGCCTGTACCACTGGTATGATCTTTGTCTTCCTTGGTGTCTGGTTTGCATTGCTATGGCTTGCTGGTTAAGATTGCTCACAATTTTTATAAGGACAGAAATATTCATCCACAGAAAGAACTCAGTAATTGTGTTTCTTTTCTCAGTTCATCTGATATAGATGGATCTGATGTAAATGTTGATGTCACATGAGCAATACTCCTGTCATACCCCTGGAGTTCCAGTCACTTTTTTTTTTTTTTTTTTTTTTTTTTTGGAGATAGAGTCTGGCTCTGTGCCCAGGCTGGAGTGCAGTGGCGCGATCTTGGCTCGCTGAAAGCTCCGCCTGCCAGGTTAACGCCATTCTCCTGCCTCAGCCTCCCTGAGTAGCTGAGACTAAAGGCACCCGCCACCACGCCCGGCTAATTTTTTTTGTATTTTTAGTAGAGACATGGTTTCACCGTGTTAGCCAGGATGGTCTCTATCTCCTCCTGACTTCATGATCCACCCGCCTCAGCCTCCCAAAGTGCTGGGATTACAGGTATGAGCCACTCAGCCCGGCCTCCCTTTCTAAACTTCTACTACACATTCTCAATTAGAAGTAGTGGTTTAAAGCTTTTACACTAGCCTACTCAACCAGAAATTTCACTTTTACCCTTAACACATTCATTAAATAATTGACCCAATGATGTTAATTTTACTCTAAGAAAAATGCACCAAATTAGTTGCTAAGCAAAAAAAATCCTGCCCATCTTATTACACAAGCATACAAGTTAGAGATAATCAAATATTCTTACACCAATTTTCTATCCAATAGCCTTAAAATGATAGCCAGAAAAAAATAATTTTGTATTTTATCCCCCCTCCCCCCAAAAAAGAACCCTGGAAGTGCAGCTAGAATGGTTAGATAACTTGTCCAAGTTCATAGGTCTGAAGAGTGGATGACCTGGGAGTAAATCTAAGTCTTCTTCCTCTTCTTCCAGAGGTCCCTCACAAGTAGACGTCTTCAAGCAGAGAAGAACATTGCATTGCCCCATCAGCCTCATCAATGGTTCTCTAGCAAGAACAAAAAAGAGTCAAAAACTTGAGAATGTCATGCCTTGTCAGCCAGCATGGGCCCTACTTTAAAATTTTAAAATTATATAATGGGTTTTAGGAAATCCAGAATATAAGTTGTATAGATGAAAGAATGGAGTCAAGATTTCCAAAAACTTGAAAATGAGCAGTATCCTGCTGTTCCCTTGGAGATTATGATATGTAATGCATACTGACTAGATAAGTAAAGAGACAAGAGAAGTCACACTAAAGAGACACAATGAATCCCAGGGTAGTTGGTTGATGAATCTTGATTGATAAGATGCATCCAAATATGGTCCAGTGGTGGGAGCACTTGACAGATAAATTTTGAATTCTAAATTACTTTTTATTTTGATCTGTGCCCATTTTTATGTGATCATTTTGATTTATTCTGTAATTCATCATACTTGAGGCAGAAGTACACTGGCCAGGTCCCTGCTAATATTATTTCCAACTGCGAGTTCTATTTTCCAGTGGCCTTCTCATTTGAGCGGGGGAGAGGGAACAATGTACACCCCTGGGGTGCTAAAATATCCAGGCGTGTTTGCCGACTAACAGAGGTTTGTCTATTGAAAGTCCATTCCCATAAGGAACAAAGGAGCTTTCACATCAGAAAAAAAAAAAGAAAGAAAGAAAGAGAGAAAGAAAGAAAGAAATGTCAGGCATACAAGCTGGGTCTCAAATGTAACAGGAAGGACATTACTGTTTTTCACAAAAATCTGTCTCCTGGCCCAAGCCTAAATACTCACTTGTGAATCCCTTAGAGAGGATTGGTGGCTATAACCAAAAACTCCAAGATCTTGTTTTCCAAATCCCTTTGAGACATTGAGATATATGTGGGACTACTTTAGGACTCCTCAGAAGGTTGTGTAAAGTGGATTCACCACAGACCACCATCACCTTGGACCCTCCAGTGAAGGAGTGTGCAGAGAAGTTGTAAGTATTCAAAAGAAGATGGTGATACCACTATAGCATCAATGAATATCATAAGCCTTGGTACTGCTGGAGCTGTACTACTCAATAAAAAGCTAGAGTCAGTTGAAAGCTGGTGCTAAGTAACGGAAGCAGCAACAGGACATGATGAACAAGGCAGTACCCATTAGAAGCAGCTGTGGATTTTAGCAGTGGTGAATTGGACCTGTCTATGCAGGAAACGACACAGGAGTTCCCAGGGTTTGTGAGTATGTACAGCATATGATACTATCAAAGAAAGGCCACAACAAGAGGGAAAGAATAGTGAGGAAGGAGAGGAACAGGAGAAAGAAAAGAAAATCTTTGAGAAAAACTTGTAACCTGACCACTCTTATTAATAATGCTTCATTACGACTGTAAGAGTTGTTCTCGGAGACACAATCAGAAAATTTTAAAACAGAGAGAGTATCATGAATAACTACAAAGAAATTTGAAAATCTCTATAATATTTAGAGATATGCAAAAGCATAAAATTCATTCAAAAAAAAAAGGAAAAGAAAAACTTGAAACCTAGAAAAACTACTAAACCAAACTGATAGGGTGACAAAAGACTATCTCTTCCAAAAATCCTCTTGCCCAGAAAACTTGCTAACCATATGCAGAAGAATAAAGGTGAATCCCTGCCTCTCACCTACACAAAAATTAACTCAAGATGGATTAAAAACTTAAATGTAAGACTACAAAATATAAAAATTCTGGAAGAATACCTGGGAAATACTCTTCTATGCATCAGTATAGGTAAAAAATTTATGGTGAAGACCCCATAAGCAAATATGACAAAATAAATAATAGACAAATGGGACTTAATTAAACTAAAGAGCTTCTGCGCAGCAAAAGAAATTATCAACAGAGTAAACAGGCAATCTACATGGGAGAAAATATTTTCAAACTATGCATCTGATAAAAAAATAATATCTAAAATCTATAAGGAACTTACAAGAATCAACAAGAAAAAAACAAACAACCCTATTAACAAGTTGGCAAAGGACATGAACAGACATTTCTCAAAAGAAGACATACAAGTGACTAACAACATTTGAAGAATGTTCCATATCACTAATCATCAGAGAAATGCAAATCAAAACCACAATGAAACACTATCTCACATCATTCAGAGTAGCTGTTATTAAAAAGTCAAAAAATAACAGATGCTGGTAAGGTTGCAGAGAAACAGGAACACTTACACCCTGCTGGTGGGAATGTAAATTAGTTCAGCAACTGTGGAAAGCAGTTTGGAGATTTCTTAAAGAACTTAAAATAAACTACCATTTGACCCAGCAATCCCATTACTGAGTACGTACCCAAAGGAAAATAAATCCTCCTGCAAAAAGAGAACATGCACTCGAATGTTCATCACAATACTATTCACAATGCAAAGACATGGAATCAACCTAGGTGCCGATCAACAGTGGATCGGATAAAAAAAACTGTGGTACATATGCATCATGGCATACTACCGAGCCATAAAAACTAAAGAAATCATGTCTTTTGAAGCAATATGGATGCAGCTGGAGATCATTATCCCAAGCAAATTAACATAGAAACAGAAAAACAAATACTGCATATTCTCACTTATAAACTGGAGCTAAGTATTGAGTTCACACAGACATAAAGATGGAACAATAGACACTGGGAAATCTAAAAGAAAAGGAGAGGGGAGGGGGGCAAGGATAAAAAACTTACTATTGAGTACTATATTCACTATCTGGCTAACGGAATCAATAAGAGCACAAACCTCAGCATCACACAATACACTCTTGTAACAAACCTGCACATGTACTCCCTGAATCTAAAATTAAAATTAAAATTAAAATTAAAAACAAAAGTCTCCTTGCCCAGATACTTTCATAGGTACTTTTACTAACTTTTAAAGTAGAGTCTCAATCTTTAAATACATGTTCCAGGAAACATAAAAAAGAAAATAAGAGATAATTTTTGAGACAAACAAAATTTTTTCCAAAACAAGATAGTGACAGACAAAGTTAGTACTACAGCATAATTCCATATCAGAAAGTCTACCAATGTAATTCTCCATATTAATAGAATAAAGGAAGAAAATTATATGATTATTACTAGAGGCATAAAAATAATTTTATAAAATACATCAACAATTTTAAAAACTCATGAAACCAAAAAGTAAAAGGAAATTTTTTTTTATTTTGTAAAAAGCAACAACAACAAAAAAACTACAGAAAGCATTTTACCTAATGGAGAAACTTTGATGCTTTTTCTTAGAAACTGAGAAAAAGATAAGTATTCCCACTAACACAGCAACTGTGGAACATTAAAGTGGAGGTCAGAACAAATATATTAATAGGAAGACAATAAATAAGAGAAAAATTGGAAAAAAAAAGAGATAAAATTCTCAGTCTTACAGACGGCATGAGCTTTCTACATTGACCGGTCAACATAATCGAAACAGAAACTTACAATAAACAGGACAGACAGATCATTGGGGTTGCAGAATAGAAAATCAACTTAATAGTGGTGTAGCTAGAGGGAAGATAGTGGAGTAAAAAACACCAAGAATTTGTCTCCCAACTTAGACAACAATTGCACTGGTGGAATCTGTCTGATGTGACTATTTTGGAACTCTGCAGTCTATTAAAGGTTTAAACAGTAAATTGCAATTAATTTTGGTCAATTACAGCTCTTAATGCAATTTTGCTCTTAACACAGCTCTACCCTTCCCCCAATCCCTAGTCCCAGGGCAAGCAGCCATGCCCATGTTTTTATATAGCAGCATGCACACAGCTTGCAGGAGCCAGGGTGGGGAAAAAGCACCCTGTCTTTCAAAAATGAGAGAGGAATTGATATATTGCCAGATAAAATCTAAGAACAGAACTAAATAAATGGAGAGATATTCCATGTTTATAGATAGATAGATTCAATATTTACCAAGAATCTACACACAGATCTTATACCCATCACAAAAATTATTTCAAAATAATTGAATCATAGAGCTAAATAATTGGATCATAGACCTAACTGTAAAATGCAATACTATAAAGAACTAGGAGATAACATATGAGAAAATCTATATGTCTTTGGGTATGGAGATGACTTTTTAGATACAACGTCTAAAGTATGATCCATGAAATAAATAATTGATAAGCTGGACTTCATTATAATTAAAATATTCTACTCTGCAAAATGCGATGTCAAGAGAATGAGAAGACAAGGCACAGACTGGCAGAAAATATTCACAAAAGAAACATCTGTTAGCTAAGATATAGAAAAATTCAACATTTGATAGTAAGAAAACAACCCAATTAAAAATGGATTAAAAGATCTAAACAGATACCTTACCAAAGAAGATATACAGATGGCAATTAAACATATGAAAAAATGTTTAACTCATATAAACTGTTGGTGGGAGGTAAATCAGGACAAGCATTAGGTAAAATAGTATGAAGATTTCTCATGAAACTAAAAATAGAACTACCATATGATCCATTCATCTTACTACTGGGTAGTTATCAAAAAAATGAAATTAGTATATTAAAGAGATATCTGCACTCTCATCTTTATTGCAGCACTATTCACAATAGCCAAGATATGGAATAAGCTAAAATGTCCATCAAAAGATGAATGGATAAAACAAATGTGGTATACATATACAATGGAATACTATTCAGCCTTAAAAATAATAAGATCTTCTTATTCATGGTAACATGAATGAGCCTGGAGGACATTATGTTAACTGAAATAAGCCAGGCACAGAAAAATAAATACTGCATATTCTCACTCATCTGGGGGAGCTAAAAAAAAAAGTTGTTCTCTTAGAAGTAGAAAGCAGAATTTTAGTTATTAGCAGCTAGAAAGGTTAATAGGGAGGGGAGGTAGGAAGAGGTTGGTTAATGGATACAAATTACAGCTAAATAAGGTAAGTTACAGGGCCCTATAGCACTATAGCGCAAATATAGTTAATAATAATTTATTGTGTATTTTCAAAAAGCTAGAAGACAGAATTTTGAATGTTCCCTACAAAAAGAAATTATAAGTGTTTGAGGTACCAGATACTCTAATTATCATAAAATGCATACATGTATTGAAATATCACTCTCTATCCCATAAAGATGTACATGTATGTGTTGACTAAAAATAAGTGAAAGAATAAGGGGATCATGGTGCAAGGGAGACAGGACTAGATTGTAGTTCTGACTTGGACAAACAGAACAGTGTGTAGAGGCTCACATAGTGAATTTTTGCTCCAGAACAACTGCAGGAATTAATCAGGAAACCCGAGAGGACCTACAGACCCTCTGAAGAAAGTGGAATGCTCCTTCAATACCAGGGAGACACCCCAAATACTGTGAGTGCCCAAACTGTGGAAGTGGGAAAAGGAGATCGTCTGCCTCAAACACACACCCCCACTGGGGAAACTGAACGTCTAGATTACAGGAGGAGATCCTGACCTTACCTGGAGCTGAGTCAATTAGAGAGCTGACCAAAATACAGGGGTAAAGGAAGCAGTGGAAAAAGCCCTGTGAGCTCGCTGGGTTCCCTAGCAAGCCATCTCTGCCTGGCTTCACAAGGGTCCTTTGGGAGGGCGGCCAGATGCACTTGGCAAAGGCCACAGGGAGAAGGAAATCTCCAGCTCAACTTAGTAACAATTTGAACTGATCCAGAAGTCTCCTGGCCAGAACCCGGGGGAGGGTGTGAATCTGGTGTGCAGATGCCACAGCGGGGGAAGGAAAGCCATACTTGCTTTCACAGCTGAGAGGTGGGTAGCCTGGGGCAATTTCTCAGCCCTGCTCACCCACTGCCTGGAAACAGACTTGGTGCTGTTGTAGGGGCACAGTGGGAGTGAGACCGACCCTTCAGATTGCATAGGACCTAGGTGAGGCCTGTGACTGCCAGCTTTTCCCCACTCCCCTGACAACCTGCATGATACAGCAGAGACAGCCATAATCCTCCTAGGAACATAACTCCATTGACCTAGGAACTTCATCCCATCCCCCAGCAGCTGCAGCAAGACCCACCTAAGGAGAGTCTGACCTCAGACTCACCTAGCCCTACCCCCACCTGATGGTTCTTCCCTACCCACCCTGGTAGCTGAAGACAAAGGGCATATACTTTTAAGAGTTCTAGGGCCCCAACCGCCACCTGTTCCTCCCCATACTACCATAACTGATGCTGTCTAGAAAGTGCCACCTCCAAGCAGGAGGCCAACCAGCACAAAAATAGTGCATTAAACTACCAAAGCTAAGAACCATCACAGAGTCCATTTCATCCTCCTGTCACCTCCACTGAAACAGGTGCTGGTATCCACAGCTGAGAGACCCACAGACAGTTCACATCACAAGACTCTGTGCAGACAACTCCCAGTACCAGCCTTGAGCCTGATAGACTTGCTGGATGGCCAGATCCCAAAGAGAGATAACAATCACTGCAGTTTGGCTCTCAGGAAGCCACATCCATAGGAAAAGGGTGAGGAGTATTACATCAAGGGAACACCCCATGGGACAAAAGAATCTGAACAATAGCTTTCAGCCCTAGATCTTTCCTCTGACAGAGCCAATCCAACTGGGAAGGAATCCAAAAACCAACTCTGGCAATATGACAAAACATGGTTCTTTGACAACCCCAAAAAATCAGACTAGCCCACCATCAATGGATTCAAACCAAAAAGAAATCCCTGATTTGCCTGAAAAAGAATTCAGGAGATTTGTTACAAATCTAATCAGGAAGGCACCAGAGAAAGGAGAAACCCAATGTAAGGAAATCCAAAAAATGATATGAGAAGTGAAGGGAGAAATGTTCAATGAAATAGATAGCATAAATATAAAATAATCAAAACTTTAGGAAACAATGGATACACTTATAGAAATGCAAAATGCTCTGGAAAGTCTCAGAGATAGAATCAAATGAGTAGAAGAAAAAAATTCAGAGCTCAAAGACAAGGTCTTCAAATTAACCCAATCCAACAAAGACAGAGAAAAAAAGAATAAGAAAATATGAACAAAGCCTCCAAGAAGTCTGGGATTATGTTAAACAACCAAACATAAGAATAATTGGTGTTCCTGAGAAAGAAGAAAAATCTAAAAGTTTGGAAAAAATATTTGGGAGAATAATCAAGGAAAACTTTCCTGGCCTTGCTAGAGACCTGGACATCCAAATACAAGAAACACAAAGAACACCTGGGAAATTCATCGCAGAAAGATCATTGCCTAGGCACATTGCCCTCAGGTTATTTAAAGTTAACATGAAGGGAAGAATCTTAAGAGCTGTAAGACAAAAGCACCAAGTAACCTATAAATGATAACCTATCAGATTAATAGCAGATTTCTCCACAGAAATCCTACAAGCTAGAAGGGACTGGGGCCTTATCTTCAGCACCTCAAACAAAACAATTATTGGCCAAGAATTTTGTATCCAGCAAAACTAAGCTTCATATATGAAGAAAAGATAGAAAGATAGTCTTTTTCAGACAAACAAATGCTGAGAGAATTCCACAATACCAAGCTACCACTACAAGAACTGCTAAAAAGAGCTCTAAATCATGAAACAAATCCTGAAAATACATCAAACAGAGCCTATTTAAAGCATAAATCTCACAGGACCTATGAAACAAAATTGTAAATTTAAATTGTAAATTTCAAAAACAAAAACAAAAAACCAAGGCATACAAGCAGCAAATAGCATAACGAATACAATGGTACCTCACATCTCAACACTCACTAACATTGAACGTAGATGGGCTAAATGCTCTACTTAAAAGATACAGAATTGCAGAATAGATAGTAATTCACCAACCAACTATCTGCGGCATACAAGAGACTCAGCTAACACATAAGGACTCACATAAACTTAAGGTAAAGGGATGGAAAAAGACATTTTATGCAAATGGACACCAAAAGTGAGCAGCAGTAGCTATTCTTATATCAGACAAAGCAACTTTAAAGCAACAGCAGTTAAAAAAGACAAAGAGGGACATTATATAATGATAAAAGGCCTTGTCCAACAGGAAAATGTCACAATCCTGAACATACATGTACCTTACACTGGAGATCCCAAATTTATAAAACAATTAATAATAGACCTGAGAAATGAGATAGATAGTAACACAACAATAGTGGGGGATTCAATACCCACTGACAGCACTAGACAGGTCATGAAGACAGGAAGTTAACAAAGAAACAATGGATTTAAACTATACCCTGGAACAAATGGACTTAACAGATATACACAGAACATTCTATCCAACAACCACGGAATATACATTCTATTCAATATGGCATGGAACTTTCTCCAAGATAGATCATATGATAGTCCACAAAATGAGTGTCAATAAATTTAAGAAAATTGAAATTATATCAAGCATTCTCTCAGACTAAAGTGGAAATCATCTCCAAAAGGAACCCTCAAAATCATGCAAATACATGGAAATTAAATAACCTGCTCCTGAATGATCATTGGGTCAAAAATGAAATCAAGATGGAAATCTAAAAATTCTTCAAACTGAACAACAATAGTGACACAACCTATCAAAACCTCTGGGATACAGCAAGGGCAGTGCTAACAGGAAAGCTCGTAGCCCTAAATGCCTACATCAAAAAGTCTGCAAGAGCACAAACAGATGATCTAAGGTCACACCTCAAGGAACTAGAGAAATAAGAACAAACCAAACCCAAACCCAGCAGAAGAAAGGAAATACCCAAGTTCAGAGCAGAAATAAATGAATCTGAAACAAACAAAAAGAAAACAATGCAAAATATAAATGAAACAAAAAGCTGTTTCTTTGAAAAGATAAATAAAATTGATAGACCACTAGCAAGATTAACTAAGAAAAGAAGAGATTGCTCCATAAGAAAGCTCAATAAGAAATGAAAAGGGAGATATTACAACTGATGCCACAGAAATACAAAAAATCATTCAAGGCTACTATGATCACCTTTATGCACATAAACTAGAAAACCTAGAACAGATGTATAAATTTCTGGAAAGATGCAACACTTCTAGCTTAAATCAGGAAGAATTAGATGCCCTATATAACAAGCAGCAAGATTGAAATGGCAATTAAAAAAATACCAACATAAAAAAGTCCAGGACCAGACAATTCACAGCAGAATTCTACCAGATGTTCAAAGAGGAATTGGTACCAATACTACTGACACTATTCCACAAGATAGAGAAAGAAGGAACCCTCCCTAAATCACTCAATGAAGCCAGTATCACCCTAATACCAAAACCAGGAAAGGACATAACCAGAACAAGAAAACTACACACCAATATCCCTGAAGAACATAGATGCAAAAATTCTCAACAAAATACTAGCTAATCAAATCCAACAGCATATCATAAAGATAATCCACCATGATCAAGTGGGTTTCATACCAGGGATGCAGGGAAGGTTTAACATATGCAAGTCAATAAATGTGATACACCACACAAACAGATTCAAAACCAAAAATTGCATGATCATCTCAATAGATACACAAAAAGTATTTGACAAAATCTAGCATCACTTTATGATTAAAACTCTCAGCAAAATCGGCATACCAGGGACATAACTCAATGTAATAAAAGCCATCTATGACAAACCCACAGCCAACATAATACTGAGTGGGGAAAAGTTGAAAGCATTTTCTCTGAGAACTGGAACATGACAAGGATGCCCACTCTCACCAGTCCTCTTCAACATAGTACTGGAAGTCCTAGCCAGAGAAATCAGACAAGAGAAACAAATAAGAACATCCAAATGAGTAAAAAGGAAGTCAAACTGTCTCTGTTTGCTGATGATATGATTGTCTACCTAGAAAACCCTAACAATTCCTCCAGAAAGTACCTAGAATTGATAAAAGAATTCAGCAAAATTTCCAGGTACAAAATTAACATACACAAATTAGCAGCTCTTCTATACACCAGTAGCAACCAAGCTGAGAATCAAATCAATAACTCAACCCCTTTTACAATAGCTGCAAAAAAATAAGATACTTAGGAATATACATAACCAAGGAGGTGAAAGACCTCTACAAGGAAACCTACAAAACACTGCTGAAAGAAATAATAGATGATACAAACAAATGGAAGCACATCCCACATTCATGGATAGGTAGAATTAATATTGTGAAAATGGTCATACTGCCAAAAGCCATCTACAAATTCAATGCAATTCCTTTCAAAATACCACCATTATTCTTCACAGAATTAGAAAAAGCAATTCTAAAATTGATATGGAACCAAAAAAGAGCCTACATAGCCAAAGCAAGACTAAGCCAAAAGAACAACTCTGGAGGCATCACGTTACCTGATTTCAAACTATACTATAAGGCCATAGTCACCAAAATAGCATGATAATGGTATAAAAATAGGCACATAGACCAATGGAACAGAATAGAGAACCCAGAAATAAACCCAAATACTTACAGACAACTGATCTTTGACAAAGCAAACAAAAACAAAAAGTGGGGAAATGACACCCTTTTCAACAAATGGTGCTGGGATAATTGGTTAGCCACATATAGGGGAATGAAACTGGATCCTCATCTCTCACGTTATATAAAAATCAACTCAAGATGGATTAAGGACTTAAATCTAAGACCTGAAACTATAAAAATTCGAGAAGATAACATTGGAAAAACCCTTCTGGACCTTTGCTTAGGCAAGGATTTCATGACCAAGAACCCAAAAGCAAATGCAATAAAAACAAAGATAAATAGCTGGGACTTAATTAAACTAAAGAGCATGGCAAAAGGACAGTCAGCAGAGTAAACAGACAACACACAGAGTGGGAGAAAATCTTCACAATCTATATATCTGACAAAGGCCTAATATCCAGAATCTACAACGAACTCAGATCACCAAGAAAACACAAACAATCCCATCAAAAAGTGGGCTAAGAACATGAATAGACAATTCCCAAAAGAAGATATACAAATGTCCAACAAACATTAAAAAATGATCAACATCACTAATGATCAGGGAAAGGCAAATCAAAACCACAATGTGATACCACCTTACTTTTGCAAGAATGGCCATAATCAAAAAATCAAAAAATAGTAGATGTTGGTGTGGATGCGGTGAACAGGAAACACTTCTACACTGCTGGTGGGAATGTAAACTAGTACAGCCACTATGTAAAATAGTGTGGAGATTCCTTAAAGAGTTAAAAGTAGAACTACCATTTGATTCAGCAATCCCATTACCGGGTATCTACCCAGAGGAAAAGAAGTCATTATATGAAAAAGATACTTGCACACACATGTTTATAGCACCATAATTTGCAATTGCAAAACTGTGGAACCAACCCAAATGCCCATCAATCAATCAATCAATCAACAAGTGGATAAAGAAACTGTTTTATATATATATATATTTATATATTTTTTATATATTTATATATATATGATGGAATTTTTATATATATATAATGGAATACTACTCAGCCTTTAAAAGGAAGGAATTAATGGCATTCACAACAACTTGGATGAGGTTGGTGACTATTATTCTAAGTGAAGTAACTCAGAAAACGGAAAACCAAACATTGTATGTTCTCACTCATATGTGGGAGCTAAGCTATGCGGATGCAAAGGCATAAGAATGACATAATGGACTTTGAGGACTCGGGGGAAATGGTGGGAAGGGAGTGAGGGATAAAAGACTACAAATAGGGTGCAGTGTATACTGCTTGGGTGATGAGTGCACCAAAAACTCACAAACCACCACTAAAGAACTTACTCATGTAACCAAGCACCACCTGTTCCCCAGTAACTATGGAAATAAAAAGAAATTTTTTTTAAAGAATACGATGTTCAACAACATAGGTTACTTTAGAAAATTGCAAATTAAAACAATGAGATACTACTATATACCTATTAGAATGGCCAAAACACCAAGTGCTGTTGATGATGTGAAGCAACAGGAAATCTTATTGCTGGTGGGGATGCAAAATTTTCCAGTAGTTGGGAAGACAGTTTTACAGTTTTTAC
The DNA here is from genome assembly GCF_029281585.2 of Gorilla gorilla gorilla. NCBI lineage: Eukaryota > Metazoa > Chordata > Mammalia > Primates > Hominidae > Gorilla > Gorilla gorilla. The sequence continues at coordinate 93,463,429 of NC_073232.2, read as the reverse complement.
AAAACTTATTATACTGTCACCATAAAAATCCAGCAATCATGCTCCTTACTATTTATCCAAAAGAGTTGAAATGGTATGCCTACACAAATACCTGCACATGAATTTTTATAGCAACTGTAGATCCATTTTCCTAGTTGCCAAAATATGAAATCAACCAAGATGTCCTTCAGTAGGTGAATGGATAAATCAACTGGAAGAATCACCCATTCAGACAAGGGAATATTATTTAGCACTAAAAAGAAATAAGCCATGAAAAGACGTGGAGGAAACCTGGATGTATATTACTAAGTGAACGAAGCCAATTTGAAAATACTGCATACATACAGCATGATTTCAACTATATGACATTCCAGAAAAGGCAAAACTATGGAGACAGTAAAAAGACAAGTGGTTGTAATGGGATGAGGGAGAGAGGGATGAATAGGCAAGCACAGAGGATTTTTAGGAAAACAAAACTTTTCTGTACGATAGTACAATGGTGAATTCATTTGTCAAAAACCCATAGAATGTACAACACCAAGGGTGAACCCTAATGTCAGCTATGGACTTTGAGTGATAATGATATATCAGTGTGGGTTCATTGATTTTTTTGGGGTGGTGGTGGGACAGGGTCTCACTCTGTTGCCCAGACTGGAGTGCAGCAGTGCGATCTCGGCTCCCTGCAACCTCCACCTCCCAGGTTCAAGCGATTCACCTGTCTCAGCCTCCTGAGTAACTAGGATTACAGGTGCCCGCCACCTCACCCAGCTAATTTTTGTATTTTTAGTAGAGACGGGGTTTCACCATGTTGGTCAGGCTGGTCTTGAACTCCTGACCTCAAATGGTCCACCTGCCTCAGCCTCCCAAAGTGCTAGGATTACAAGCATGAGCCACCACGCCCAGCCGGGTTCATTGACTTTAACAAATGTGCCACTGTTGTGTGGGATGTCAATATTGCAGGAGGTTTTGCATATGTGGGGGCAGGGGAGATATAAGAATGCTCTGTACTTTCTGATTAATTTTCCTGTGAACTGAAAATTGCTTTAAAAAGCAAAATCTACTAAAAATCATATGGTAAGAACTAAAAACATTTTTAATTGCAAAAATGCTGAGAGAATTTATTACCAGTGGACCAGCCATTCACAAAATGCTAAAGGGAGTTCTTTATGGAGAAATGAAAGAATATTAGACACAAATTTGAAGTCATGTAAAGAAATAAAAATCTATGGTCAAGGTAAATACATAAATAATTACAAAGCTAGTAGTATTGTAACTTTGGTTTGTTACTCTTTTGTTTGTTTTCTACATGAATTAGAGACTAATGCATAAAAACAGTTGTTTATGGTTTTGGACATAAAATGCATAAAGATATAATTTCTGACACTAATAACTGAAAAAGGGTGAAGATGGACCTACCTATACAGTGGCAGAATTTGTGTATGTTATTAAAGTTAAGTTGGTACAAACTCAAACTGGAATGTTACACTTTTAGGATGTTCAACGTAATCTTCATGGCAACTGAAAAGAAAACAGTGATACCCTAAGGAAAGCAAATCACCCCCTTGTAAAGATGTCTGTACTCCCATATTCACTGCAGCGTTATTCACAATAGCCAAGATATGGAAACAACCAAATTTGTCTATCGATGAATATATGAATAAAAAAATTGTTTTATACACATACAGACACACACAAATGTATACACACATAATGGAATATTATTCAGCCTTGAAAAAGGAGATCTTGACATTTGGGACATTTAGTTCATTGGAAGAACCTAGAGGACATTATGCTAAGTGAAGTAAGCCAGCCACAGAAAGGCAAATACTGCATGATCTCATTTATATGTGGCATATTTTTAAAAATTGAATACATAGAACAGAGTGTAGAATGGTGGCTACCAGGGGTGCAGAAAATAGGAAGATGTAGTTTAAAGTGTACAAGGTTGTATGTAGTTATATAGAATAAGTCTAGGTATCTAATGTATAACATGAGACCTACATTAATAATATTGCTCTGTATGCGGGAAATTTACTAAAGGAGTAAATTTTAGCTAATCTTACCACACACAAAAAAAGAAAGATAACTGTGTGAGATGGTGGCTGTGCTAATTTTCTAGACTGTAGTAATCAATTAACTATGTTAATTTTCTAGACTGTAGTAATCAATTAACTATGTTAAAGCATCTTGTTGTACACCTTAAATATATGCAATTAAAAATAGCTATAGATTATACACAAAAGGAAATAAGAAGGAAATTAAAACATTTTACTACAAAAGACCAACTAAACCACAAGAAGACACTAATTCACAAAATAAAGGACAAAATGCTATAAGGTATATGGAAACACTGGTAAAATAACAATTATATTCCTCCCTACCAATAATTTATTTAAATGTTAATGAATTAAATTTACCAATCAATAGACAGAAACTGGAAGAATAGATTTTAAAAATTTCTCTATATGCTGTCTACAAGAGACTCATTGTAGATCCAAAGACACAAATAGGTTGAAAAGGAAGGAATGGAAAAATATATTCCATTCAAATAGTAACCAAAAGATAGCAGGGTAGCTATACTAATATCAGACAAAACAGACTTTAAATCAAAAACTTGGGGAACCAATGGCAAGACGGCTGACTAGAAGCAGCTACTGTGCGTCACTCTTACAGAAAGGAGACAGAGTGACCAGTAAACACCAGCTCTTCAACTGGATAGTTCTGGAGGACACATTGAGATTCATTAAAGAAGCAACGTGACTCACAGAGAGCAGAGAGAAGCAAGACAGGACACCCACCCACCTGGGATTGGCATGGAGTCAACGGTGTCTTCCCACCTCCTTTGGTAAGTGAGAGTCCCCGGGGACCTACACTTCTACCATGGACTGTTGCAATTCTGGGCACAGGAGATCTCCCCTGACCTCTTCTCCCTGGGACCTCCAGACTGACACTCTGCATGCAGTCTGGGCAGAGTCACTACTCAGGCCCATGGGGAGCCACAAGGGCCTTGGACTCCTGAGGGCCCTGGTGCCAGCTGCCATAGCTCCACCAACAAAGGAGGTGAGGATCTCTCATGTGGCCCCAGGATAGGAGCCACATCCACGATGCTGAGGAGCAGACGAACTGTAGACCTCACCTCCGCTACACATGGACAGGCAAAGCCTACTTCCCTGGGACCCCAGTGTAGCCACCTCACCCCTGTCTGAGCATTTGGACTAGTAGCAGCTCTGCATTTCTTTGGGACAGAGTTCCCAGAGGTAATCGACAGGCCCACCACTTTTCTGCTGCCAGAGCCCCTGCCCCTACTGTCCTCATGCTAGGGAGGGAGCAAAGAGCACAAGAACTATTGCAGGCCTCCAGCACACTACAGCTGCTTTATGGAAAAGCAGCCAGACTGTTTTCCACATGGATCCTTTTGCCTGCCACTCCTCACTGGGCAGGGCCTCCCCACATGGGTTCTCCAGCACAACCGTTCTGCCCCTGCCTGATCACTTCATTTGGTGGTGGCTCTGCATTTCTCTGGGGAGCACATCCTAGAGACAACCCACAGGCTCTCTGTAATTCCACTGCAGTGGTCCGGCCCTTGCTGTCCTTGGGCTGGGGAAAGAATAAAGACCCGGATGACTTTGTTGGCACCTCCAGCAAGCCACAATTGCCATATGGAGAGGAGCCTGATCTCACTTCCCTGTGAGCCCCTGGCTGCCTGCACTTGACAGGCAGGATCCCCAGCTTGGGCCCACAGTGCAGTCACTCCACCTCTAAAGGATTCAATCGGCAGTGGTTTTGTGTCTCTCTGGTGGAGTTCCCAGAGGTAACTGACAGCCCCTCTGCCATTGCCATGGCAGCACTTCTGCCCTTGCTGCCCTGGGGCTGGGGGAAAAACAAAGAGCCCAATCACTTTGCTGGCACCTCCGGCACACAACAGGCGCCATAGGAGAGGAGCCCAGTCTCTCCTGTGAGCCCCTGGCCCCCTGCTCTTCACCAGGCAAGGGCCTCTAGCATGGGTCCAAAGTGCAGCTGCCTTGCCCCTGCTTGAACATTCTCATTGGCAGTGGCTCTGTTTCTCTGAGTGGAGCTCCCAGAAGCAACAGAGAGCCCCTCTGCCACTGCCACTGCAGTGGTATCGCCCTTGCTGCCCTTGGCCTGGGGAATGAATAAAGACCCTGGTTGCTTTGCTGGCACCTCCAGCATGCCACAGCCACCATACAGAGAGGAAATCAGTCTCTCTTCTCTATGAGCCCTTGACCCCCTGCTGTTCACCAGGCAGGGCCTCCAGCTCAGGCTCACAGTACAGCCACCCCCACTTCCCCAGCTGAACATTCCCATTGGCAGTGGCTTTATGTTTCTCTGGGGTGAAGTTCAAAGAGGCATCTGAAATCCCCTCTACCTCGCCTCTGCCACTGCAGTAGTACCTGCCTTTGCTGCCACCAGGCTGGGGAAGGAATAAAGAGCCTGGGTGCTTTGCTCACACTCCAGCATGCGGCAGGCACTTTTGGAGAAGAGGCCAGACTGGCTTCCCCATGAGTCCCTCCACCCCGCCTGCTCTTTAAGAGGCAAGACTCCCTGGCTTGGGCCCACAGTGCAGCTGCCCCACTCTTGGTGATCCTTCCGATTGGTAGTTGCTCTGTGTTTCTCTGGGATGGAGCCCCAAGAGAAAGGGAAAGACCCTCTGCCATTGCCACTGCTAAAGTCCCCACACCTGCTTCTGCCAAGCTGAGGAAAAAAGCAGAAAGCCTGAGCTCACCCCAAGGCTGCAGTGCACAGCCCACGAGTGCCAAGCCTAAATCTGGGAGAGGAACATACACTCTCAGAGCTTTGAGAGGGAGCACAGCTGCAATTGCGAGGAAATACAGAGGAGCCTGTCTACCAGCCATTACACTTCAGCTCCATCTACTGGATTGCAGCCCAAACATCAACACCAAAAATACTTCGCTAATATATGCTCCTATGAAACCAAGGACAACAATTCAGCCACAAATAATGTCCCTTCACAACACCTCGGCCCTCTGAAAACATCCAGAAATGAAGCTAACTGACTGTACTCAAATTACATTAACAGTTAAAAAACCATCAGCCCCTTTGGGAGGCCGAGGTGGATTACCTGAGTCAGGAGGTCAGGAATTCAAGACCAGCCTGACCAACATGGTGAAACGGCGTCTCTACTAAAAATACAAAATAAAGATTAGCAGGGCGTGGTGGCAGGTGCCTGTAATCCCAGTTACTCACGAGCCTGAGGCAGGAGAATTGCTTGAACCCAGGAGGCGGAGGTTGCAGTGAGCTGAGATTGTGCCATTGCACTCCAGCCTGGGCAACCAGAGTGAAACTCTGTCTCAAAAATAAAATAATAAAATAAAGTAAAATAAAATTAAAAAGAACTATCAGCCCACACAGATGAGAATGAAGCAGTACAAGCACTCTGGCAGCTCTAAAAGCAAGAATGTCTCCTTACTTCCAAACAACTGGCTCCCCAGCAATGGTTCTTAACCAGAATGAAATGGCTGAAATGACAGAAATAGAATTCAGAATCTGGATGGCAACAAAGATCATAGAGATTCAGGAGAAAGTTGAAACCCATTCCAAGGGATCTAAAAAATCCAGATTCAACAGTTCAAGAAATGAAAGATAAAAGAGCCATTTTAAGAAAGAATCAAACCGAGAGATAGAGCTGAAAAACTCACTGTAAGAATTTCATAGCTCAATTGGAAGTATTAACAGCGGAATAGACCAAGCTGAGGAAAGAATCTCAGAGCTTTTAGAAAGGTCCTTCAAATTAACTCAGACAAAAATTTACGAGAATTTTAAAAACTGAACAAAAGCTCTGAGAAATGAGATTATGTAAAGAGGCCAAATCAACAACTCATTGGTGTCCCTGAAAGACAGGGAGAGAGAGCAAGCAATTTGGAAAGCATATTTGAGGATACTATCCATGAAAATTTCCCCAGCCTCACTAGAGATGACAACATTTAAATTCAGGAAATGCAGAGAACCCCTGCAAGATACTGTACAAGATGACTATCCCCAAGACATGTGATTATCAGATTCTCCAAGATCAACATGAAATAAAAAAGATTAAAGGCAGCTAAAGAAAAGGGGCAGGTCACCTACATAGGGATCTCATCAGGCTAACAGCAGGCAATTAAGTAGAAACCCTAAAAGCCAGAAATATTGTGGGCCTATAGTTAGCATTCTTGAAGAAAAATTCTAACCAAGAATTTCATATTTAGCCAAACTAATCTTAAGTTTCATCAGAGAAGGAAAAATAAAATACTTTTCAGAAAGGCAAATGCTAAGGGAATTTATTACCAACAGACCTTCCTTACAAGAGGTCCTTAAGGGAGTGCCAAACATGAAAACAGAAGACCATTATTGGCCATCACAAAAACACACTTAAGTACATAGGACCATTGACACTATAAAGCAAACCCACAATCAAGTCTACATAACAATCAGTTAACAATACAACGATGACAAGATCAACTCTGCACATATCAATATTAACCTTGAACATATACTGTCTAAACATCTCACTTAAAAGGCACAGAGTGGCAAGTTGTATAAAGAAGCAAGACCCAACTCTGTGTTGTATTCAAGAGACCCATCTAACATGCAAGGACACCCATAGGCTCAAGGTAAAGGGATGGAGAAAGATCTGTCAAGAAAATGGAAAACAAAAAAAGAGCAGGGGTTGCTAATCTTATTTCAGACAAAATAGACTTTAAACCAACAATGATCAAAAAGGAAAAAGAAGGGTATCACATAATGATAAATGGTTCAATTCAACAGGAAGACTTATCTATCTTAAATATATATGCACCCAGTGCTGGAGTATTCAGACTCATAAAACAAGTTCTTAAAAACAAATGAAGAGACATATAACCACATAATGGTTGTATATGACTTTAACACACCACTGACAATATTGGACAGATCATCAAGGGAAAATACTAACAAAGATATTCAGGACTTAAACTTGACACTTGGCCAAATGGACAGAACACTCCACCCAACAAAAAATAGAACATTCATTCTTCTCATCTATCCATTGCACATACTCGAAAATTGACCAGACATTCAGCCACAAAACAATTCTCAACATACTAAAAAAAAGTAAACAAAATCAAATGAACAACACTCTCAGACCAGAGTACAATAAAAATAGAAATCAATACAGAGAATATCTCTCTAAACCATACAATTAAATGGGCATCAAATAATCTGATCCTGAATGACTTTCAGGTAAATAATGAAATTAAGGCAGAAATCAAGAAATTTTTTGAAACAAATGAAAACAAAGATATAACATAACAGAATCTCTTGGACACATCCAAAGCAGTGTTAAGAGGAAAGTTTATTGCACTCAACAGCCACATCAAAAAGTTGGAAAGATCTCAAATTAATAACCTAATATTACAACTAGAGGAACTAGAAAAACAAGAGCAAACCAAGCCTAAAGCTAGCAAAAGAAAACAAATAACTAAAATCAGAGCTGAACTGAATGAAATGGAGATGAGGAAAACCATACAAAAGATGAACAAAACCAAAAGCTGGTTCTTTGAAAGAAGAAATAAGATTGATAGACCCCTAGCTAGTTTAATAAAGAAAAAAAGAGAAGATCTAAATAAACACAATCAGAAATGACAAAGGGGAAATTACCAACAACCCCACAGAAATGCAAAAATCCCTCAGAGACTATTATGAACACCTCTATGCACACAAACTAAAAAACCTAGAAAAAAAGTTGATAAATTCCTGGAAACATACAACCTCCCAAAATTGAATCAGGAAGAAATTGGCACCCTGAACAGACCAATAACAAGTTCCAAGATTGAATCAGTGATAAAAAAAATCTACCAACCAGAAAAAGCCCTTGTCCAGAAGGATTTACATCCAAATTCTACCAGTCATATAAAGATGAGCTGGTACCAATCCTACTGAAATTATTTCAAAAAAATAAGAAAGAGGGACTCTTCCCTAACTCATTCTAATATCAAAACCTGGCAGAGACACAATGAAAAAAGAAAACCTCAGGCCAATACCTTTGATGAAAATAGATGCAAAAATCCTCAACACAATACTAGCAAATCAAATTCAGCAGCACATTAAATGGCTAATCCACCGTGATAAAATAGGCTTTATTTCTGGGGTGCAAGGTTGATTCAACATAGGCAAATCAATAAATATGATTCATCATATAAATAGAACTGAAAGCAAAAACCACATGATCATCTCAATAGACACAGAAAAGTATTTCAATAAAATTCAACATCACTTTATGTAAAAAACCCTCAACAAACTAGTCATCGAAAGTACATATCTCAAAATAATAAGAGCCATCTGTGACAAACTGACAGCCGGCATCATACTGATGGGCAAAAGCTGGAATCATTCCCCTTAAAGACAGGTACAAAAAAAGATGCTTTCTTTCACCACTCTTATACAACATAGCACTGGAAGTCCGAGCCAGAGGAATCAGGCAAGAAAAGTAAATTAAAGGTATCAAATAGGAAGTCAAACTATCTCCTTCTTCACAGATGACGTGATTCTACACCTAGAAAACCCCTTAGTATCTGCCCAAATGCTCCTAGATCTGTTAAACAACTTCAGCAGAGTTTCAGGATACAAAATCAATGTACAACGATCACTGTGATTACTATCCATCAGTAACATTCAAGCTGAGAGTCAAATCAGGAATGCAATCGCATTCATGATAGCCACAAAAATAATAAAATTCCTAGGAATACAGCTAACCAGAGAGGTGAAAGATCTCTACAATAATAAATTCAAACACTGCTCAAAGAAATCAGAAATGACACAAACAAATGGAAAAGGCATTCCATGCTCATGGATAGGAAGAATCAATGTTATTAAAATGGCCCTACTACCTAAAGCGATTTATAGATTCAATGCTATTCCTGTCAATCTAATTATGTGACATTTTACACATAATTAGAAAAAAATCATTTTATAGTTTATGTGGAATCAAAAAGAACTGGAATAGCCAAGGCAACTCCAAGACAAAAGAACACAGCTAGAGGCATCACACTATCTAATTTCGCTACAAGGCTACAGTAACTAGAGCAGCATGGTACTGGTACAAAAGCAGACACATAGACTTATGGGGCAGAATAGAGAGCCCAGAAATAAAGCCACACACCTACAACTATCTGATCTTCACCAAACCCAAAAATAACAAGCAATGGGGAAAGGACTTCCTATTTAATAAATGGGTTAACTGGCTAGCCATATGCAGAAGATTGAACCTGGATGCCTTCCTTACACCATATACATAAATCAACTCAAGATAAATTAAATATTTAAATGTAAACCCTAAAACTATAAAACCTTAGAAGAAAACCTAGGAAATACCATTCTGGACATAGGCCTGGCAAAGACATTGTGACAAAGATTCCAGAAGCAATTGCAACAAAAAGAAAAATTGACAAATGGGACCTAGTTAAACTAGGGAGCTTCTGCACAGCAAAAGAAACTATCAATTGAGTAAACAGAAAGCCTACAGTATGGAAGAAAATATTTGCAAACTATGCATCTGACAAATGTATAATATCCAGAATCTATAAGGAACTTAAATCAACAAACAACCACATCAAAAAATGGGCAAAGGATTTCAACAGACACTTCTCAAAAAAAGACATACATGCAGCTAATAAGCATATAAAAATGCTCATTATCACTAATCATTAGGGAAATGCAAATCAAAACCATAATGAAATACCATCTCACATCAGTCAGAAGGCTACTGTTAAAAAGTCAAAAAGTAACAAATGCTGGCTAGGTTTCAGACAAAAGGTAACACTTACACACTGTTGGTGCAAATGCACATTAGTTCAGCCACTGGGGAAATCAGTTAGGAAATTATTCAAAGAGCGAAAAACAGAATTACCATTTGAGACAGCAATCCCATTGTTGGGTATGTATCCAAAGAAGTATAAATTTTTCTACCATAAAGACACATGCACATGTAAGTTTATCACAGCACTATTCACAATAGCAAAGACATGGACTCAACCTAGATGTCCATCAATGATGGATTGGATAAAGGAAATGTACATATACACCACGGAATACTATGCAGTCATAGAAAAGAATGAAACTGTCTTTTGCAGCCACATAGGTGGAGCTGGAGGTCATTATTCTAAGCAAATTAATGAAAAAACAGAAAACCAAATACCACATGTTTTCATTTACAAGTGGAAGCTAAACATTGAGCATACATGAACAGAAGGAAAGGGATAATAGACACTAGGTGCTACCTGAGGGTGGAGGGTGGGAGAGGGGTAATATTAAAAAAAAAAAACAGTTAGGTACTATGCCAATTACCTGGTGACAAAATTATCTGTACACCAAACCCCCGCGACCACAATTTACCCACGTAAGAAACCTGTATATGCACCCCTTCAACCTAAAATAAAAGTTGGAAATACATAAATCAAAAAATTGTTATAAGAGATAAAGAAAGACATTATATATTAATAAAATATTCAATACAGCAAGAAGATATAACAATTGTGAACTTGTACACACATAATAATAGACCATCTTGTATGAAGTAAAAATTCACATAATTGAATGGAAACATAGATTCTTTACAATAACGGCTGGGGACTTAAATACTCCACTCTCAATAATGGATAGAATAACCAGACAAAAAAAAATAAGCAAGGAGATAGCCAATCTGAACAGCACAATAAACTAACTAGATCTAACAGACATATATAGAACACTCTTCCCAAAGACCAGAGAATACATATTCTTGTCAACTGTGCATGGGACATTCTTGAGGATAGACCATATATTAGATCACAAACAAAACTGGATAGATTTTAAAAGACAGACATCATACAAAGTATCTTCTCCATCCACAATAGGATGAAGTTAGAAATCAGTAACAGAAAGAAGACTGAAACACTCACAAATTTGTGGAAATTAACACACTCTTACACAACCAAAAGGTCAAAGAAGAAATGACAAAAGAAATTAGAAAGTTTTAAGAGATGAATGAAAATGCAAACAGCATACCAAAACTTTGGGGACACAGCAAAATAAGTGCTAATGGAAGAACTTATACCTAAAAATACTTGAATTAAAAAAAAAAAAGATCTCAAATCAACTACCAAACTTTAAAACTTATGGAACAAGAGTAAGCTAATCAAACAAATTCTGAAGCTAGCAGAAGGAAGGAAATAAGTAAAGGTTAGAATGGAGATAAATTAAAGAGAGTAGAAAAACAATACAAGGATAAACAAAACAAACACTGGTTCTTTGAAAAACTTTAGCTAGATTGACTATGACAAAGATATATAAGACTCAATAGAATGAGAAATGAAAGCAAAGTCATTTCTTCTGATTCTATAGAGTTAAAAAGGATTATAAGAAAGTAATATGAATAGTATTACAGCAACAAATTGTATATCCTAGTTGACATGGCCCAATTCCTGGAAATACAAAGCCTACCAAGACTAAATAACAAAGACATAGATCATCTGAATAGAACTGTATGTAGTAAGGAAATTGAATCAACCCAGCAAAGAAAAGCCCTGGACCTGATGGCTTTACTTGTAAATTCTACCAAATATTTTTAAAAGAACTAACACTAATCCTTTTGCAACTCTTACCAAAAAAAAGTTGAAGAGGAGGGAACAATTTCTAACTCATTCTGTAAGGTCAGTAATCCCCTGATAGCCAAGCCAGGAAAAGACGCTGTAAGAAAAGTACAGACCAATATATTTTTTAAGCACGGATTCAAAAATCCTCAAATATCAGTACACCAACTTCAGTAACATATTAAAATCATTGTACACCATACCAAGTGGGATTTTTATTATGGCAATGCAAGCATGGTTCAACATACAAAAATATATCGATGTAATATACTGCATTAACAAAATGAATGGAAAAAAAAGATCATCTCAATTGATGCAGAAAAAGGATTTGACAAAATTAAACACTTTATGATTAAATAAAACACTCAACAAAGTAGAAATAGAAGGAAACTACCTTCGCATAATAAAAACCATAATGGAAAAATTCACATCTATTATCACATTCAACTATGAAAGACTGAAAGCTTTTCCTCCAAGGTCAAGAAGACAACAATGTACACTTTTTCCACTTCTAGTCAACAGAGCATTGGAAGTACTAGTCGGAAAAAACAGGCTAAAAAAGGGAAATAAAAGGCATTCAAATTTGAAAGGAAGAAGTGTAATTATCTCTGTTTGCAGATATGTAATCTTATATGTAGAAAACACTAAAGATTCCACAAGAGAAAACTGTTAGAATTAGTAACCAAATTCAGGAAGGTAGTAGGATATAAAATGAACATAAAAATCAATTGCATTTCTATACACCTACAATGAACAATCCTAAAAGAAAATTAAGGGAACAATTCCATTTACAATAGCATCAAAAACAACATAAAACTTAGTAATTAACTTAACCAGGGAGATGAAAGACTTGTAAAATGAAAAATACAAAACTGCTGAAAGTGGCAGAGATCCAAATAAATGAAATTGTTTTCTATGTTCATGGATTAGAAGATTTAATATTGCTACCACGTCAATACTACCCAAAATGACCTCCAATTCAAAGCAATCCCTATCAAAATATCAACTAAGTTTTTACAGAAATAGAAAACTACATTCTTAAATTCATATGGACTCCCAAAAGGTGTTGAATAGCCAATACAATCTTGAAAAGGAAGAATAAAGTAAGAACTTACACTTCCTTATTTCAAAACTTAATAGAAAGCTACAATATTCACAACAGTATGGGAAAGGCAGCATAAATGCAAACAAATAGATCGATGGAATCAAATAGACAGCCCACACATAAACCCTTGCATAGATGGTAAAATGATTTTCAGCAAGGATTCCAAGATTACTCAATAGGGAAAAGACAGTCTTCAATAAATGTTGATGGCAAAAGTGTATAGCCACACTCAAAAAATAAAATTGCACCTTTACCTAACACTATATGCAAAAATTAACTCAAATTGATCAAATACTTAAACATAAGAGCTAAAACTATAATACTCTTAGAAGAAAACATGGGGGAAAGCTTCACAACATTGAATTTAGCAATGATTCAAAGGCATAGGCAACAAAACAAAAAATAAAGTGGGCTTTTAAAAAATCAACTATTTTGTACATCAAAGGACACTATCAAAAAAGTAAAAAGGCAACCCACAAAATCGGGAAAAATTTTGCAAGTCACATATCAGAAAAGAGATTAATGTTCAGAATAGAGATACTCAAAAATTGCAACAATAAAAAAAACATTGATTCAATAATAGACAAATAACTTGAATAGTCATTTCTCCAAAGATATGATTTCTCAGTAAGCACATGAAAAGATACTCAACATCACTAATTATTAGGAAAATGCATTGAAACCACAATGTGATACTTCATGCCAACTAGGATGTGTACTATTGGAAGGAAGGAAGGAAGGAAGGAAGGAAGGAAGGAAGGAAGGAAGGAAGGAAGGAAGGAAGGAAGGAGAAGGGAAAATAAGTGTTGGTGAGGATGTGGAGAATCCAAAACAATTGTCCACTGCTGGTGGGAATGTAAAACAATATAGCCACTGTAGAAAACGGCATAGCAATTTCTCAAAATATCAAAACTATAATTAGCATGTGATGCAGCAAATTCCACTTTGGGGTACACACCCAAAGGAATCTGAATCAGAGACACAAACAGATATTTGTACAGCCATGTACATAGCAGTGTTATTCCCAATAGCCAAAAGGTGGAAGCAATTCAAATGTTCATCAATGGGTGAATGGCTAAACAAATGTATACGTACAATGGACTATTAATCAATTTAAAAAGTAAGGAAATTCTGACATATGGTAGAACATTATGAAGCCTAAAGACATTGTGCTAAGTAAAATAAACCTGTCACATGAGGCCATATATTGTATGATTCTGGTCTATATGAGGTACTTAGAGTACTTGAATTCATAGAGACAGAAAGTAAAATGGTGGTTGCCGCAGGCTGAAAGAAGAGCAGAATAGGGAGCTATTATTTTATGGGTCCATAACCAGATTTTTGTAAGATGACAAAAGTTCTAGATACAGACAGTAGTAATGATTGTCCAACAATGTAAAAATACCTAATGCCACTAAACTTTAACCTAAAAGTGGTTAAAACAATCACTTTTATGTTATGTATATTTTACTACATTTTAAAATAATAAATGAGAAAAATAGCATATTTCCACTGTAGCAATAATCAGCAGTGAACAAATTAAGATAAAATTTGCAGTTCTACCAGAAATTATAAAGCATCTAAGAGTTACTTTGATAAAGAATTTTTAAGTCTTCTCTAGAGAAAAATTTAAAACCCTATTAGAGAGCAGAAAATAAGACCTGATTAAATGGGGGAGGCACTCCATCATCCTGGATAGGAAATCATAATGTTAGAAAAATGCCCCTGGTGGAAGCTTGGCCGGATGGCTAGTCACCCCACCCTGAGCAGCTCTTCTTTCTCAGCCTCACCGTGGCACTTCTTTGCAAAGCTGCCTCTGGCAAGAATATATTTTTTCGACAGCAATTCTATTCTGTATTTTAAAATACTTAATAGTCAGGGGTTAGATCTATTTCTGCAAGGAGATGTCAATTATTGCTAAACCTGCATATAGTGCATAAAACTTGTTTGAGTGAAGAAGATGGGGTGCAGCATTCTGGGAACCATTATCCTCTATAAAATTTTATAATTGCATTTTCAAGAGGCCCAAGGCCATGTTTCATACAGATACTATATGCACAAAAGCAGCACATAAAGCATATTTGTTTATTGTACAGGCTGATGGAGAAATGAGAATTTCCACCGGGGCAGACAGCCAAGTTACTTTAAAACAGACTCCCACTTTACAAGCTAGATGGGGCTAGCCACGGCAGGAGAGGGTGATCAGAAATCCTGTCATCTAACTAAAGGTGACCTCCAGCTGCGAGGACTCTCTCCTGACTCAAAACTCCCAATGGGCTTTACCTAACTGCCTTTTGGAGATGAGTATTCCTTTATGTTATATTTATTCCTGTCTAACCCTTCTTAAGAGACTTAGAATGTCTTTGATGGGAGAATTCATATTTCAGTCAGGCTTGTTCCTCATATGGGGTCTAGCACAGATGATAAAAACTATGTATTCAGTGAGGTTGACTGAATCTATCTCTGAGGGAAAATATACAGTTTAATAGAGTTTTTCTCTAACATATTTCTATATACCAACAAGGTTCATGGTAAAATTGACCAGTCAGCAAATCGTTTGCTACTAAAGGTATTTATTTCTCAGATTCTATAAATTTAAAGCATAAAACTTAACAAAATATATGGATACCTCCATTACCCAAACTCTGTTTCAAGGAATTCTAGCTCTCAATGTTCTGGAAAGTCACAATATGCATTTACATACTAAGAAATTTGAGAAACAGTGAATTTTTTAAAGCTTATTTTTGTTTAACCCCATGTTTCTATAAATTTTAATTTGTCACTGAAATATTTTATCGAACACCTAACCAGAATTTATATCTCATGACCCAAAGTCTAAACTTGTATATATAATTGTCCACTCAGCATTTCCATTAATATTTTTATAGGCATCTCTGTTACTGAGGGTTCATGGTGGCAAACAGAAACTTCTATAGCTACTTCAGTAGGAAGGTATTAAGTATATAATGTAGCTCATAGAATCTCTGAGAGCCGGAGTACCTGGCATGAGTGCTGCAAATTCAGGAATAAGCAACATACTAACATTTGGACTAATCCGCCATAACCATCACTGGGCAGCAGCACCTCAGGGTCCACTACTAGCCACAGGTACTGCTGCTGGGACCAAGGCCAATACTCACCCCTACCATTAATGGACACAACAGAATCACTATCTTCACATGGATCTCTTTCAGATGCAAACATCATGCAGAAGCATTTGATTGTCAACATCTACGTGATACACTTCACATACTTCTACTGCAAGCAAACCTGGGAAGAGTTGTGACTTTTAGCTTGAAAAGTCCGAACCTAAATAGATGGAAATTCCCTAAACATTGTATATCAATCAGACAGTCTTGATTATGCTGTAGTAACAACAACGGAAAATCTCAGTGTCCTAAAACAAGTGGAGAGGGAGCTGATGGAAGGTGCTCCGTGCATCTGGGACATTCTAGAATGTCACCTCATAGAGGTGTCAATCTCAACATGTGATCACCAAGACAGAATAAAAGGGGGCATAGTAAATTGTGAAAGGGATCTTAAAACTTCCACCTAGAAATAACATACATTACTTCTACTTGCAATTTATTTGCCAAAGCAAATCACATAACCATGCCTAAAACTACAGAGGGCGGGAAAGTGCAACCCTATCCTGTCCCCAGAAGAAGAGGAGAACTGAAATTTTTGTGAATGAACTTCCTGATTGCCATATATAGAAAAAGTGGGTAAAATATCCTGAGAAGCCAAGAAGTTTGACAAATGTTTGCCACATCACCATAAATATAAGATTACATCAAATCTTGATTTTTCTCCCTAAACATTTTTCTTCCCTATTTTAGTATCGCCAACCATTCTTTAAAATCTGTTTTGAATCCACTCACTTCTTTCCATTTCCATTGCTACTACTTTTGTCCAAGCCCCCATCATCTCAGGTGCCACTGCTCTGATCACGTGCCTGTCTACATGAACTGTGTCAAGGACTTACTACTAACTCAAAGGGTATTTAGAAAAGAAAACAAAACAACTTTACCTTCATTTGTAAGACTCATCTTTATCTATCTCCTGCCTAGTTCACCAGTAAACTGAATACCTTTTAGACCCTCAAAATTATTATCCTTTAGCCAGATATGGTGTCATGGACCCATACTCCCAGCTACCCAGGAGGCTGAGGCTGCAATGAGCTATGATAGCACTACTGCCCTCCAGCCTGGACAACAGTCTTAAAAAAACTATTTTTCTCTCCCTCAAGCCCTTGTTTATATTCTCTCTTTTACCTACAACAAACGGGATCATTGTTTTGTTGTTGTTGTTGTTAGGCTATCTCTCACCTATCTTATTTTCCCCTACAAGGGTGGAATTCCACGGGGGCACAAATTTGGTCCTGTTCATCCCTAGATTCTAGCGCTTGGAATAGTGCCTGGCATGCAGGCGTGTACATCCTTAGAGATCAGACAAAAAGGCCACACTTCAGTAAAGCCATCAAAAAGCTTCCAGCCTTCCACCCAAAATATAATTTTGTCTTTTTCTGTTCTCCTGTAGTGCTGTGTGCATCCTTCTACAAAAGAAATGCTTGCATTATTATATTTACTTTCTACTGCTGAAGGAGGAGCTTTTTTAGGCTAAGTACAATGGTTTACTTGATCAATGAGATATAATCTCTCAAAGTCCCTGGCACACTACCTTCATGCTCTTTATTTCCTTTCTTCTTTCCATAGTTTCTTCCTTCCTGTAGTCATTAGCAGCACAGTGGATTATTAATTAAATATCATCAATCAATTAGAAAGTGATGGATATTATACATCAAATAAACAATAACTATTAACTTCCTATAAATATATACCTGTGCACACCACAGATAAAATGCTCTATATATCTATATAATACATTTTCAATAAAAGTTTATTATTAAGTTTAAATTTCCCATGTGTAGCACATGTGAGCACAGGCAGACACTTTTGTATAAATAGATACATGTTACATTTCTAAACTATAAATAGAATGTTCAGGGAGGGTGTATATTATTTCTATATATGTATAACTATATATAGACATGCATATAATACTGCATTTATATAGCAGCTTGTAAAACTTTAGGATAGAACGAGTTGCCAAATAAAAATAGAAGATTTTAAAAATAGAAATAGCATCTTTCCACTGAGGGAAAGGACTCACAAGCAGTGATTTTACAAACACATTGTGAAAAGCTGAGGGTTTTCTTGCGCAGTCAAAGAACTCCTGGGCAGTCGATTTGAGGTTGCATTTCTCAGAGTATAGCTCAAGGGCCAGCTATATCAGAGTCCTCCTGTGTGTATCAAACATTCAGTTTCCAGGACATCACCCCAAACCCACCACTTCAGAATATCTGGGGACTGGGCCCATGAATCAGTATGCTTAAAAGCTTGACAGATGATTCTGTTGGATGCTGTGATCAGAGAATCATTGATCTAAGGCACCCTGCCTTGGGCAAACAGGCTTGTGTTGAAAGATGGGAGGCACGATGGGGAACAGCTGTGAGTGGGAAGTTAGAGATTCTGCGTGGGGAAGCACAGAAGGCTGGCTACATGGTGGGTGCTGGCATGCTTGGAGTGCTGGATTCAACACGGTGTGGGTGATTAAAGAAGAAGGATTGTTTAAACGAGGACCTTATGTTCCCCTTCAAGGTTAAGGAAGCAAGACTCTCAGCTGTCTGCTTTTCCATTTCTTCTCTTTCATCTCCTCCTGTTCTTTGACCTTTCATCAGCATGTTTTCCACCAGAAATATGCTCTGAATCTTGGTGGAGCTTAGCACTGCCTCCCTCTATGGTCTCCTCCCAGCATCTTAGGCTCTGGTTATGGACAGGGGCGTAAAGTGGCAGCCACTTGGGAAAAGGCACTTCTGAAATCAGGTGACTACCACTCTGCAGGCTCAGAGAATATCAGAGATGAGAGGCGTCTTAGAGATTATTTAGGTTAACACTGTCTCTCATTTTAACTAAGGAAACAGCTTTAGAAAACAGTTAAGAAACTAAGATCAGAAAGCAACTTAGCAGCTGAGCTAATCTGGTATCCAGGCCTCTTCTCTCCCCCTTAATCTTTTTCCAGAAATGCTCTGTAATACATCTTTAAATAGTTATCTAAATTGAACAATTGTCTCTTGTCTTCTGTAGGCACCACATAAATAATTTTAATGAATAAATGAAACATTGAATGATTGATCAACTGGATGATGAATGAACATACTGATGAAAAAAGAAAATTAAAAATGGTTTCAGTATCACCTACATATTCTATGGTTACTAGAAACCCAAATGTAGTCAGTAAACTGGATTTTAGAAAAGAATTTTATTACCTGTAACATCAACGTTATTTCATAACATATATATGACACAAGCTCATAAGACATTTCCCATATACAATCCCATTTGGCCTTTCAAAATTTTAACAGATATTCATAAATTCATCAGATTTGTTTTAAAAACTGCCAGTGTGAGACATTAAGAAATCTGACATTCTATGCATCTAGCTACAAGCAGAATTAGAACACAAACCCAGACCTGTTGAATCCTTTTCTATTGACCATGAAGGAAAGAGAATCACATACAGAATCTCTTCCCAAAACATTTCTTAGGATTCCCAAATAGTCTCACTCTGTGAATATTATTTAAGTCAAATATGTAGGAATGCTTCCTGTTTTACATGCGAATAAATTAAATTAGCTACAATATTCTTTTTAAGTGTCACAGTAGCTAGGTCTAAAATTTAAGAAGAAATGAACAAATATAGAGATGGAAAACAACAGTGCTTTTAAAGACTGGAATATGTGATGATCATGGTGGGCTTTGCTATGATCAACCATCTGGCCTCACCACCAGCTCGTGCATATCTCCCACTATTTCAAATATAACCCTTAATTCTAGCCACACGAGGCTACTCAGACCATTAGTACATCACAGTAGATGCTGCCTGATCTTTACATCTTCAGTTTTTAATTTGATAATAGTAAATATTCTTTTTTTTACTAAAAAGGTAATGTCTTTTACAACAAATATGTAAAATGTGTTTTATATATTTGTAAATAACATTCTGGGTTGTGTATAATAATTTTTGGCTTGTATATTATCTCAGTTTGGGGCTAAAATGACATCATCTGGAAAACATTCTTTCCTTTGTTTCTTTCTTTCTTTTTTTTTTTTTTTTTGAGATGGAGTCTCACTCTGTCACCCTGGCTGGAGTGCAGTGGCATAATCTCGGCTCACTGCAATCTCACCATGCCCAGCTAATTTTTTGTAGAAAATATATTTTTTTCGATGGCACCATGGCATTTATTCCATCACATGGTTATTCTATAATTAATTTAACTAATTCCTAATAGTTAGAACTACAAGTTGTTTCCATTCTGTCACTCTTATGAATAGCTGAGGATCTTTATATATGAATAATATATCTGTATTTGTAACTAGTTTTCATAGGATATATTTCTTTTTTATTTTTTCTTTGAGACAGGGTCTTACTCTGTCATCCAAGCTGAAGTGCGGTGGCACTATCATGGCTCACTATAGCCTCAACCTCCTGGCCTCAAGCAATCCTCCCACCTCAGCCTCCAGACTAGGTGGGCCCACAGTTGCAGACCACCATGCCAGGCTAATGTTTCTGTAATTTTTGTAGAGATAAGGTCTTATTATGTTGCCCAGGGCGGTCTCAAACTCCTGAGCTCAGGCTATCTTCATGCCTCAATCTCCCAAAGCACTGGGATTACAGACTTGAGCCACTATGCCCAGCACAAGATGTATTTCTAAAAGTGAAAATACTGAGCATGTTAAATCCCTGTTCCATTCATATCAGGCCAAACCTATAAATACGTGTGCATTGACCAGGCATTTTCTTTCAATAGGTTAGCTGAAGTACAGTGGTTATAACAATACATATATATAGATATATAGATATAGATATAGATATAAATGTAATTTATTTTCAATCAAAAAGAGAGAAGAATCTTGGAAAATGACAATCATTTATCATAATCTATCACTTGAGAGAAAAATTGTAGCTACTGTTCCAGGTTTAACATATTTCTTGGAATAAACCAATATGACTCCCAGCACACAAAAATGCAGCAACTACTTTAGCTGATGATTTTCTTTCTCTACCCCAATAAACAAACAAACAAACAAACAAACAAACAGAATTCATTTGCATTCACCTGGAAGAGTTAGCAGGACTTCATCACCTTGCTACAAGATTATGTCAATTCTTTGGCAAAGTGCCACTGTTTAGGTTGCAGGCATTTCATTTCAACCATGTCTCAATCATATACAATAACGTGTTTATCCACCATGTTAATGACAGCATATAGCTAGGACCTGCAGTCAGAAGCAACAGGTTCTATAGATGTTTTGGTAAGATGCATATTGCTGTAACATAAGAAATTGTCTTACAAAAATGAAAAAGGCTTGTCAACTCAATGCAATTCCAGTGGGCCCACTGTCTGAGTATGTTGCAATATCCCTACACAATGAAGGAAATTTTGCTCTTCTTTGCACTTCATTCTTCTAAGAAAGAAACAGAATATTGGGTAGTCTCTTTGAAGTTCAGAAGCAACATACAACAAATTTGGGTTTCTTTGAGCAAATTACCTCAAAGTCTTCCATCTTTAATTTAATCTATTAGTTATGTACTGCTGCATAACAAATTAGCCCCAAACTTAAGACCTTAGGACAATAAAAATTTATTTTCTTATTGTTTCTATGAGTCAGAAATCCAGGAACCTCTTCCTTGGGTCCTTTTGTTTAGGGTCTCTCATAAGCGGGCAATCAAGGTGTTGGGTAGGGCTGCAAAGTTCAACTTGGGGATGATTTTCTTTTTTTTTTTAATTATACTTTAAGTTTTAGGGTACATGTGCACAACATGCAGGTTAGTTACATATGTATACATGTGCCATGTATGATGGGTGTGCTGCACCCATCAACTCATCATTTAACATTAGGTATATCTCCTAATGCTATCCCTCTCCCCTCCCGCCACCCCACAACAGGCCCCCATGTGTGATGTTCCCCTTCCCGTGTCCATGTATTCTCATTATTCAATTCCCACCTATAAGTGAGAACATGCGGTGTTGATTTTCTTAAAAGCTCATTCCTGAGGCTGTTTGCAAGCCTCAGAAGTTTGTCTTTCAAGCTCACTGGCTATTGGCCACATATTGGCTACAGGTGCTTCTATATGTTGCTATTCACAACATGGTAACTTTCTTTACCCAGAATTTTTTTTGTACCCTAACTTTGGAAGTAATATTCCATCACTTGAGCTGCCTTTCTCTCTGGTT
This sequence comes from Gorilla gorilla gorilla, assembly GCF_029281585.2. Lineage (NCBI taxonomy): Eukaryota > Metazoa > Chordata > Mammalia > Primates > Hominidae > Gorilla > Gorilla gorilla. The sequence continues at coordinate 93,441,426 of NC_073232.2, read as the reverse complement.
TTGTTTCTTTGTTTATTTGTTTGTTTGTTTGCTTTTCTTACTACAAAGTGAGGTATTAGGTCCAGCCCACAACCAAGGGGAGGGAATTACTTAAGGGAAAGAGTGAATACTGGAAGTGAGAGATTATTAGAAGCCATTTTAGAGGCTTCCTATCACTTTGGATATCAGAGCAAAATAAAGATTTCTGGATAGTCCAACCTATAGAGCAGATTTTTGCCTCTCAACCCTTAGGACCTAGTTAATCTAATGAAGCTCAAAGTACCTTATAATCAGTTTAGTCAGGATTTTTTTAAAAGGAGCCTGCTTTGCAGATTGCTGTGCATCAGGAATCAGCAAACATTTTTTGTAAAGAGTCAGAGTAAATATTTTAAGCTTTGCAGGCCACATACAGTCTGTCACATATTATTTATTTTTATTTTTGTTTTCTTTAGTTTGGTTTTACGGGGTTTTTTACAGCCCTTTAAATATAAAAATCATTCCTAGCTCATTGGCCATACAAAACAGGCCACCAGCCATATTTGGCCCATGGCTATAGTTTTCCAATTCATACTCAACACAATAAGATGGCCCCATTGGAAGCGCCATGGCGGGATTACAGATTCATTCCTGGGTAGCTCTAAAGGATAGTGAGTACATTATAAATGCCCATTGAGTAGGATCTGGTGATGCTTTCTGTTTTCTCCTTTTCCTGAATGGACAACTTCAGATAAGAATCCACACTGATTCATGAGCAGTGGTGGTTTGCTCAGAGCAGTCAAAGACATGGAAGAACAAGATGTGAATGGTTGGAAGAAAGGAATGTAGATGAATCTCTTGCCATTTCTCTAAAGAGTAAGAATAGATGTGTTTCTTGTGATACTCCCCATATAATGATGTGTTCTGTGAGTGTCAGTGAGTCTTCATCCTTACACACTTAGGTGATCATTCAATAGACTCATAAACAAATGGCCATGGCTAGGCCTGGGCTCAACAGCGTGCGCATTGCCTCATCAGGCTTTCTGCCAATGGCCACTGCTGACCTTCAAATATTTCTGATGCAAATGCAAATGTTGAGCTCCGTATTGACTTCATAGGGCTGCTATAACAACTCACTACGAACTTGGTAGCTTCAAAAAACAGCAATTTATTCTCTCACAGCTCTGGAGGCCAGGTGTCTAAAATCAGTTTCATTTGGCGGACATTGAGATGTTGGCAGTGTCATATCCCCTCCAAGGTCTCTAGGGGAAGATTCATCCTTTGTCTTTTCTGCCTCTGGTGACTGCTGTCATTCTTTGGCTTGTGGCTGCATCACTCCAATCTCTGCCTCCATGGTCACATTGTCTTTTCCTCTCTGTGTCAAATCTCTCTATGCCTGTCTTATAAGGACACTTGTGATTGCATTTAGGACCCACCAAAATAATCCAGGATAATCTCCTCAACTGAGCAGTCTTAAGTTAATCACATCTGAAAAGATTATTTTTCTATGTAAGGAAACATTCACAAGCTCCAGATATCAGGACTTGATATTGTTGGAAGGCATTATTCAGCCTACAACAATCCTCAGTGTGTGCAACACTCAGAGAGGTCCAGGCAGCTAACTACTGTCAGGACAATTTTCCATCAATGGAATATATGTTAATTCCCATTTTAGATTCTCTTTCATTCTATGATTCTTCTTACATCCTCATCCTTGACTCAAAGAGGTGACATCCTCGTTTTCTGAGTTATAACTTATAAGAAAACATAGAGCAAAAGATTCATGACCTTGAATTTGGCAGTTATTTCTTAGATATGACACTAAAGGCACAGAAAACAAAAGAAAAATACAAATTGGATTTCATAAAAAATTTAAAATATTGTGCATCAAAAGACATTATCAGCAGAGTAAGAAGACAGCACACAGAATAGGAGAAAATATTTACAAATCAAATATCTGATAAGGGATAGATATCCAGAATATATAGATAATTCTTAAAACTCAACAAGAAAGCAACAAATAACCTGATTTGAAAATAGGCCAAGGAATTGAATAGATATTTCTCCAAAGTATAAATAAAAGTGGCCAATAAGTAAGTGAAAAGATGCCTAATATCATTAATTATTAGGGAAATGCAAGTCAAAGCTACAATGAGATACCACCTCACATCCATTAAGATAGCTATTATAAACACACACACACACACACACACACACACACACAAAATAATAATAATAATAAAATAACAAGTATTGTGGGCACATGGAGAGATTGGGAACCATTGTGTACTGTTGATGGAAATGTAAAATGGTACAGCCGCTTTATAATGAAAAACAGTATGGCAGTTTCTCAAAAAATTGAATATAAAATTACAGATGATTAAGCAATTTCCTTCTGGGTTTATATCCAAAAGAATTGAAAGCAGGGTCTCAAAGAGATATTTGTATACCCATTTTTATAGCAGCATTATTCACAATAGCCAAAATGTGGAAGCAACCCAAAGGTTTATCAAAAAATGAATGGATAAGCAAAATGTAATAGACATACAATCAAACATTATTCAGCCTTAAAAAGGACAGAAATTCTGACGTATGCTACAGCCTAGAGGAAACTTGAGGATATTATGCTAAGTGAAATAATCCAGTCACAAAAAGACAAATATTGTATAATTCTACTTACATGAGGTACTTAAAGTAGTCAAAATCATAGAGACAGAAAGTAGAATGGTGTTTTGGAGGGGCTGGAGTAAGGGAAATGGGAGTTACTAGTTAATGAGTGTAGACTTTCAGTTTTGCAAGATGGAAAGAGTTCTAGAGATGAAGAATGGTGATGGTTATGCTACAATATGAATGTACTTAAGACCACTGAACTGTACATTTAACAATGGTTAAGATGTTATGTGTATTTTTCCAAAAGAAAGAAAATTAGAGAGAAAGAAGAACTGGTAGTGGGATGGATCTGGCCTGTGCTCCATAGTTTGCTGACTTCTTATCTAGAACAATAAATCAAATCCTGATATATAAGGTTCGTCAATATTTTGGTCTAAATACTCCCACCGAAGCTGATATCAAGCCACCAAAGTGACCTCACTGCACATGGAGTTGCCAAAAAATGTTCAGTAGCACCCCATTATAGTGTTACCACCATTCAGATACAGTAAATCACACCAAGAACACAGGTAACAGTAAAATGTAGTCAAGTACTTAGGAAGTGATGAGTTTTATGTATTTATTGATTTTGTAGTTAATATAACCTATTTCATTGTAAATTTATATGATTTAATTTTTAATAATGGCTGTGTATAACAACTGGTTCACAAAATTCCTGAAAATTTAACATGGGCTCTCCTGAGCCAGTATGATTGGCTCCAAGATAGCACTGGTTTCTTTCCCCCATAGGACATACGAAAGTTCTAAACATAAAAGGCGTCAGAAAATAGAAGAAACTTTTAGGTCTTCCACTCAACAACACCAATGAGAAGTCCTGGCCAAAACTTGTGCTTCTGTTTTCCTTATGGCAAGAGGAGGAGACACCTTACCCCAGCTTCTCAGACATCAGTTATCAGCAACCCGTCTCTCTAGGACATGTATCCAGCTTCATTAGAATTGTGCACAGGCCCTGGCCCTTTATGAAAACCACTCTTCTCAATCATCTCTATTTTCCCCTATCTAGACCTTCCTTCCCTCCCCAAGAAGGACCATGTCTGCCTCCAGCAGCATCACTGGAGAAACCTCTCCTCTTAGGCTAACTCTTGTAAATGAAAACCTGGGGGAACTCAGGTTTCGGGTACTTGGCCAATTTCTGCTTCTTCGTCCCTCAAACAGGAAGGATGTTAAAACCCCTGTACCACACTCTCCCCTCTCTCCTATACCCAAGCAGAGTGAAAAAAGGAAGGGAAAAATAATACCTTTCATTCTTTTGTGATTTCTCCAGCAGTGAGGCTATGTAGGTATTACTCATTTAAGGGATGGCCTGGCTACCTTTCTCCTGTTGGAAGAGTGCACTCAATAAATGTTAACTATCATTTTTAATACATAGAAGGAACCAGCTACGTAGGATTTTATTTAAAATCTCACACCAGACTTAAAAGAAAAAAATGGGTCAAAATAAAGGAAATATGGGCTCAAGCCATATATTTAATTTGTATTTATAATTTAATTATTTAATTATTATTTATTTTATTTAATATTTCTAAATGCCTAACAAAATTAGGTAAGCTATGCCAAAGTGTGTATTAAAGACAATGGCATTAACCTATATAGAGTTTAAGAACATCAGAAAACCAGTAGGAAAATACCAGATATTCAAATTGCTTGGCCTTTAAATTCAGAGCATGTGACAAAATCGGGTCTTTGGATTCACCAATAAACAGGCGTTTTCTTTTTTTCAAAATAAACAAAAAACACCTGTAAGGGTATCTGTACTTTTCTTAGGAGGGGATCCATAAATTGCATTATTCCCAAGGATTCCCTGAGCTTCAGAAAATTAACAATTAGAGAAACATCCATTCATATGGAAGGAAGTTGGACTAGACAAACTCTGACATTATATCAAATGGTAATATCCTATACAGTCCATATTTGCTATTTTTTGGCCAACAGAGCACCTGTTCTTGTAACAGAGCCCTAGATTCCTTTTGATAATTATGAATTTCCCATCATTGTGTCTTTGGTGATTTGACAAGGTCCATACCCTCATGTGATGCAGAGATGTGTCTGGCGGTCACCTAGCATCTTTTGAATAACTTTAATCTTGGTGATAATTCCTGGGCTAGAGCACTGCCTCCTTGGGAGAGCCGCCAGAACTCACTGTCTCAGGCCTCCTTACTGCTGAGGCATAAACTTCCCATTTATGCATCATCATTTGATTGACCTTCATGAGAGTTTGATTTGATTGAGAACAATGTGATAAGGAAGTGGCACACAGAATCCTCTTTTGGACTAAAGGGGAAGCAGGGGTTCCTGGCTTTTAGAGACAGCAAGTGCTAGTTGTCTGACATCCACCATCTCGTGTAAGTGGTTCCATGATTTCTGCAAGTCCCAGCAGCGTTGGCATCTTCCCTAGAACAGTGCTGGTGTAATTTGTGCATAGCTCCTGGCTCTTAAGCTTTCAAACCTGAGGCTCTGGCCATCCTAGAGATTCTGTAAGATATTAACTTCCTCTATTAAATTTCTTTTCTGTTTGAACTACCTAGAGGAGCTTTGTTTTGTAACCAAGAATACTGATTAATACACTCCCTCATAGTCAAGGGAGAGTCATGTAATTCAAGCCATGCCAATAAGACTCTTTAATTTCTGGGACTTTAAATCTTAAGCTTCATGTGGAATCAAGAGTGAAAAAAAGAAAGAACGTGAAGCTTATTTTTCCTTATGGTTGTATCCTTATCATCTGATTGAATATTTTCCACTACTTAAATTCTAGAACTTCTCTGGTCCCTACCCATTGCCTAACTCTGCTGCTCCGACCCATCTGTTCTGTGAGATACCTGATTTTCTTTGAATAAATTCCTTTTGTAGTTAACTTAGCCAGAGTTTGCTGTGTTATAAGAATCCCAACTGAAAAATGAAAAAAAATGAATGTACTTTCAAGCCTCTGCTATAAAAACAAAAGTGTGCATTCTATTTGATTTGATTTAACTAATGTTCTAGGCCAGGATAAATTTATCTATGATAAGAGGGGAAAAAAGTCAGAACGATGGTTGCCTCAGAGTGAAAGGGAACAGTGAGTGACTGGAAATAGGCATGAGGGAATTTCCTGGGCTGTGACAGTTGCTGTAGGTTGAATTATGTTGCTCAAAAAGACATCTTGAAGTCTAAACCCTGGTACCTGTAAGTGTGACCTTATCTGGAAATAGGATCTTTGCAGATGTAATCAAGTTAAGATGAGGTCATACTGGATTTGGGTGGATACTAGATCCACTAACTTGTGTCCTTTATAAGAAAAGAGACACACAGAGAAGAAGGCCATGTAAAGACAGAGGCAGAGATGGAGTGATGCAGCTGCAAACCAGGGAAACAGAAGCTAGGAAGAGGTAAGGAAGGATTCCTCCCTGGAGCCTTCAGAGGAAGCATGGCCCCACCCACATCTTGATTTCAGATTTGTAGCCTCCAGAACTGTGAGATAATACATTTCTGTTGTAAGCCACCCAGGCTGTAGTAAAAAGGCAGCCCCAGGACAAAATACAAGGGTAACGTCTTATATCTGGATAGAATTTTGGGTCTCACAGGAGTACAAATTTGCCCAGACTCATGGAATATACACTTGAGATATTTCAAATTCTTTGTATATAAATTTTATCTTGCCAAAAATAATGCTATGAACAAATATCAAAATCGAATGAATGATATGTTTGTTGAAGGTTTTAGGATTGAGCTATATTAATACCTGCTTTCTTTGAAATGCATTTTAAAAATAAGAGAGACTGACGGGTGATTAGAAGAATGGATAGATAAACAGATACATAATAAAGCAAATATAGCAGAATATTAATTTGTAGGATCTAAGTGGTGAATGTGTGGGCATTTGCAGTAAAATTCTTTCAACTTTTCTATTTGAAAATGTTCATAGAAAATTGTCAGACAAAATAATAATAATCCCTGTTGCATATTACAGTCTGGATTTTTCTGCCTTTCTTTCTTTAAGAAATGCATAAAGTCTGCAATGGTGAAAAATAATACGTTATTGTTTGTTTTCATTCTTTCACAGAATATGCTTATTATGCTAAATAGACATGCAGCTTGCATCACCAAGATGAAGAAAAAAGATAAAATTTATGAAAGGATGAGAACAAAATACCCATACAATATGTCTGTTGTAGGCAGGAGGAAGTATAAGGATTTACAGCTCTGATATAAGCCAAAATCCGAGGTTAACTCTTGGTCAGAATCTGATCAAGGAAAGCATTGTGGTCAATAGTGTAGTAGTTTCTTGAGTTTTAAAAGCTTATTTTTAAATTTCATAATTCTTATATTCTAACCATAAACAAAGTTGGAATCTAAATGTATAGAGAACTGTATGTGTAAGTTGGATTTAGAAATGTGCCAAAATATGCATATTGTGTTCTTTCAATCTCATATGACAAACGTAATCTTCTACCAAGTTGGGTGGCATTAACTTCCTTAAATACACATACCTTGTTTAGTTAGAAAGCATAGAGAGGTTACATCTATTTCTGCTCCCCCTAGTGCTATTCTGTCTTAAATGACTTGGACTCCTTCCTCATTTGGCTATTAAGGAAGTTGATTGGGCAACTCATAAGTTTTAATCAAAAATCATAAACAGATAAATGAGATCTCTATAAACTAGGGCAACCCACTCACAATCTACAATATAGACATGCTGCACGTGCTTATGTAAAGAGCGCTTTCAAATCCATGGTAAACAAAGTCCACGCTTGGCTAGCCCAGCTCAGAAATACAGAATCCAATACTGCAGCATAAAATAAAGCTGTATTTTTAACATAAACTGAACTGTTTTTTACAGTTCTAAATGCATAAATGTACCTTACGGCAACAATATCTTTCCAAGGAAGAATTTCCAGATTGAAGTTGAAGTTGTTCATACTTATATTTTCATTTCTAAAAATGCTCTGGTGATGGTCTATACAACTTGCCACATCCTTTGTGAATATTCACAATTAATTATTTTATTTACAAACACGTTTTTTCATACTTCATGTTAAGAAGTCTTTATCTCTTTATCCTAGGCACAGGAGGAAGAAGAGAATACAAATAACTGATCAGAGGAATAAAAAGTCTCTGCTTACTCTGAAGGGTCCAGTACAAAAAGAATGTAACAGGAAGCATGTGACGTCTTACATTTGGTTCCACAAAAGGTGCAGGAATGAATTAAGAAGGATATGCTCATGCTTATATTGTAGCATGTGAGAAAAAAGTTCTAAGGGCTTTATGAAATTTTAATTTTGATAAGAAATAGCAGCATTCTAGATGCAGTGAAGCTCCACAATGAAGATAGAACTGCCGTGAATCTTTATGAACTGAATAATGTTATATCAAAATAGATTTTTTTAAATACATGAAACAAATTGACAGAAACACATTAGATGTGAGAGGAATAATAAACTTCCCTTAGCTATTTTCACATTAAATAGGCACTAATAATAATAATGAACATGTGTGTCAAACACCTTATAAAATAAAAATAAAACATTGACAAAATGAATTATTACAGACCTCAAATGTCTCAATAAACACTAGCAAAGATATCCTAAAGAAAATTATGAAAAACATTATGAACGAGTAGGATTAGCTCAGAGGTCCAATCGCAAGGAACTCGTGCAAGGATGGTCCAATATTAGAATATGTATTAATATTATTTCTTAAAACCATCCATTAAAGAAGATAAATATTAGCGTTATATTAATACATGTAGGAAGGCATTTGGTAAATAGCTTACATTCTTGATTTTTTAAAAAATTTTAAATAAAAAAGCTCAATTATAGTCAAAAACTTCCTTTTGGAATGCACATTATTGGCATTCCTTTTTATGATTTCACCACAGTTTTCTTAGTAATATTTTATCGTTTAAAATTAACTTTGTTTATAATTGTGGAATTGTGGATTACATTATCAATTTTTTTTTTTTTTTTTTTTTAGAAGAGATAGAGTTTCTCCATGTTGGCCAGGCTGGTCTCAAACTTCTGACCTCAAGTGATTCACCGGACTCTGCCTTGCAAAGTGCTAGGATTACAGGCCTGAGCCACAGCGCCTGGCCCATTACTGCTTTTTTACTTCCAAATGTTGAATACCACTCTTTGTTAGCTACCATTTCTTTTTGAGGATAATACCTTGAAACACTCCTTGTCAGCTACCAGCTAGACAGTCCCCAGATTACACTTTCAGCTACACACTTTTATTGTGATTTTTGGTCGTTTGTAGTTATTATTTTCTGAATAACTCTGTTCACTACTATTTCTGGCACTTATTTTTAACCAGATATTAGAACTTTGTTAACTAAAGATCCTATAACCAGAAGTCAGAACACAGACTGCTATATATCATGGACTCAATTCAGATGAATAATTTGACATTTCCCAAAACAATTTCAATTACGGTCATTTTCTTACCACCCAGTTTACTTAATACCTGAATTATTATTCCTTTTTATTTTTATTTTATGTTCTTTTATGTTCAAATAATTGATCTTCATATATAGATGTTGATAGGAAATTTATATTTAATAAATATACAGTTGTATGATACACTATTTTTTTAGAATTTTTTTCCATATTTTATTACTATGAATTTTTCTTAACTATTCTATATCCCTTTTTATGCCATCCTCTAGTAAGACCATGTCTGATTATTTTTACTTTAACTGTAAATGTTTAATTAGTGAAATGATGTACCTGTTTTGAAGTTGGTATTCCCAATACTTACCTAAAACTTTGGATGTACTGTAAAGAAAGAGACTGTTATCAAAAGGTAATGATAGGCCAGTTGCATTAAATGAGTTTATACATATTCATTACATTTCTGTTTGCTTTTTATACTCTTCTATTGTTGTCTAACATTCTGTTTATGTTACACATTATTACATTATTGCATGTTTTCCAAACTTGAAACAGATCTTTCTCGTTTCTCTTAGAATCTCACAAGATGTTCTTGTAGTTTACTAATGCCAGTTTAAAATATCATTAACCACGGTAACTCAACATTATCTGCATATAGGAAGATTTCTTTCTGTTATCTTTCTCCAAATAAAATTATTGTAACTTGTTAAATATGAATGGTTTGGAAATATCTAAAACATCCAGAGAAAGTCTATTTGCTAATTATCCAGAGCAAATAGTATGTTTAATTAAATAGTAGTAGTCTGCAAGAAAGTCACATAATGAATAGTAAAATACAAAATCACTTGTACTGATGACAACTGTGGTATCACTATTCATATGTGATTGTCAGATTAGTATCTCAGCCCTTCTTAAAATGAAGCAATTTTCAAAAAAGGAAGAGGGTTTTTGATGCATGCTTTTATTAGATTAAAGATATATTGAATTTCCAATGATTCAATCTCTTGTTTTAATGTGCTTTAAATGTCAAATGAAATATTAGAGCAAGATATTTAAGTGATTTACTTATTTATGGTGTCATTTCTGTCATAATTTGATCTGTCAAACTCTTTATAGAATTAATCAGATAATAAACAGGCCTGATTACAAAATATCAATTTTAGTAGTTAAATCTTATTTTAATTGTTCAATTGAAAACTATTAAAATACAATTAAATGGCATGAGAAATATAATCAATTTTCTAATTTAGTTATAACTCACTTATAGTGTCCTTCCTTAAAAACAGTGGTATTTAAATGCAATCACATATTTACCCCTTTAACAAAAGTTGTAACAAGAAAAAGAATGAGACAGAAAATTCATAACTTCATCTAACAGCCAGAGTCTGATTTCAAATTCTATTGAGGAACATTTGTGTGACTGATATTATATTTTTTAATTGCACAGAAGCATTTCTTGAAATTTTTCTATTCAACAGTAAATGCTGATCAAAGTTTTCTCTAACCATAGCCATTAAAGTAATTATGTGAAGGCCTTAGTTTCCATTTCATTTTACCCATTTCAGTTACAAAATAAATTGCTCTATAACTTCTTTAAATAGAAATCTTTGTAAAACACATTACAAGTTTCCTGCTTTCTTCATCCTCTAATAATTCAATACTTGACCAATTTGCCTCTGATACCTTTGCAACATTCCAAGAATTTGGACCATATATTCACCTCTCTTATGGAAATTTAGCTCCTCCTGATGAGGTTCCTATCTTTCCATCCCATTTTCCCACCTTTCCCCACACCTCCCCAACATTACCACCATATCCTACGATAACACATCTCTCATAGAGACTCAGTCTTTCTGCTTTTCTACCTTGGCAACAACAACAAAAGCAGTAGGCTCCCACTTGGTTAAACAAATCTTGCAGCAAGACAAAGATATTCTTAGGAAATGTTCTGGGTGTTTTGCTGGGTCACATCTCCCAGCTTTTAAATTCTCTTTTCAAAAAATAGTTTGGCTGAGGTTTCATTTACATACCATTAAATTTTCCCATTATAAGTGTACAATTCAATGACATTTAGTAAATTTATTTAGTAAAATGATGCAGCCGTAATCACAATACAGTTTTAGAATATCCACCACACCCATTAAGTTCTCTTGTGCCTGTCTGCAGTTAAGACCTTCTTTCCCCGCCATCCCACCGTAGCCTCAGGCCACTACCAATTTGCATTTTCTGGAGCTTTTTATATAAGTGGAATCATACTATAAGCATTCTTTGTATCTGGCTTTTCTACACTTAGCAAAATGGGGTTTTTTTTATAATGATAAAAATTATGTAAAACTTTAATTCTTTTTTTCTTTCTCTTCTTTTTATTTTTTAATTTTTAATTTTTCCATAGGTTATTGGGGCACAGATGGTGTTTGGTTACATGAGTAAATTTTTTAGTGGTGATTTGTGTGATTTGTGAGATTTTGGTGCACCCATCACCCAAGTAGTATACACTGCACCCTATTTGTAGTCTTTTATCCCTCACCCCCTCCTACCCTTCCGCCCAAGCCCCCAAAGTCCATTGTATCATTCTTACACCTTTGCGTCCTCATAGCTTAGCTCCCACATATCAGTGAGAACATACAATGTTTGCTTTTCCATTCTTGAGTTACTTCACTTGGAATAATAGTCTCCAATCTCATCCAGGTCGCTGCAAATGCCATTAACCCATTCCTTTTTATGGCTGAATAGTATTCCATCACACACACACACACACACACACACACACACACACACACATATATATATATATCTCACAGTTTCTTTATCCACTCCTTGATTGATGAGCATTTGCGTTGGTTCCACAATTTTGCAATTGCGAATTGTGCTGCTATAAACATGCGTGTACAAGTATCTTTTTCGTATAATGACTTCTTTTCTTCTGGGTAGATACCCAGTAGTGAGATTGCTGGATCAAATGGTAGTTCTACTTTTAGCTCTTTAAGGAATTTCCACACTGTTTTCCATAGTGGCTGTACTAGTTTACATTTCCACCAGCAGTGTAGAAGTGTTCCCTGATCACCAAATCCATGCCAACATCTACTGTTTTTTGATTTTTTGATTATGGCCATTCTTGCAGGAGTAAGGTGGTATCGCATTGTGGTTTTGATTTGCCTTTCCCTGATCATTAGTGATGAGCATTTTTTCACATGTCTGTTGGCCATTTGTATATCTTCATTTGAGAATTGTCTACTCATGTCCTTAGTACACTTTTTGCTGGGATTGTTTGTTTTTTCTTGCTGATTTGAGTTCGTTGTAGATTCTGGATATAGTTCTTTGTTAGATGTATAGATTGTGAAGATTTTCACCCATTCTGTGGGTTGTCTGTTTACTCTGCTGACTGTTCCGTTTGCCGTGCAATAGCTCTTTAGTTTAATTAAGTCCCCGCTATTTATCTTTGTTTTTATTGCATTTGCTTTTGGGTTATTGGTCATGAAATCCTCACCTCAGCCAAGGTCTAGAAGGGTTTTTCCAATGTTATCTTCTAGAATTTTTATAGTTTCAGGTCTTAGATTTAAGTCCTTAAACCATCTTGAGTAGATTTTTGTATAAGGTAAGAGATGAGGATCCAGTTTCATTGTACTACATGTGGCTAGCCAATTATCCCAGCACCATTTGTTGAAAAGGGTGTCCTTTCCCCAGCAAAATGTTTTTGAAGTGCATTGTTTATCACATGTACCAGTAGTTTGTTCCTTTTTTTATTGCTGAATAATATGTCACTGTATGGATGTACCACATGCATTTATCAATAAATCAGTTGTGGTACATTAAGATTGTGTCTACATTGGGGCTATTATAAACAATATGGCTATCACCATCTGTGTGCAAGCGTTTATGTGGACAAATGTTTTTATTTCTCTTAGAGATACACCTAGGAGTAGCATTGCTAGACCATATGGAAATTTTGTGTTTAACTTTTGATGAACTGCAAGGTTGTTTTCCTAAGTGGCTACAACATTTTACATTCACACCGACAACATGTAAGAGTTCAGTTTTTCCATATCCTCACCAACACTTGGTGTTGACTGTATTTTTTTATTACAGCCTTTTTAGAAGGGGTATAGTAGTATCTCATTGTGATTTTAATTTGCATTTTCTTAATGACTAATGATGGTGAGCATCTTTTCATATGCTTATTAGCCATTTGTATATCTTCAGTGAAACATTAAATAGAATTATCTTAATTTTACCTTGTGAGAACTTTTATATATTCTGAATACATTTATCAGATATATGATTTACAGATTTTTCTTCAAGTATGTGTTTGTCTTTTCTTTTTGGTAGAAAACACAAGACTTTTTGGTGCTTATCTTTTTGGTAAAGGTGTCTTTTAAGGTACAAACTTTTAAAATTTGTATAAAGTTTAATTTACCAGGTTGTTATTTTGTGTCATATTAAGTGCTCTTTACCCAACCAAAGATCATTAAGAGTTTCTTCTATTTTTTTCTCTAAGTTTTAGTGTTTATCTCTTATATTTTAACATAAATATTTTTTAGCTAACTGTGTGTGTGGTATGTGGTAAAGGTCTAAACACATTTATTTGGCATATAAATATCCACTTGTCCCAGCATTATTTGTTAAAATAATATCCTCTCCCTACTAAATTGCCTTGGCACTATTATTAAAAATCAAAAGACCATAAATATAAGGATTTATTTCCAGAATCTCATTTCCAGAAACCAATCTTATAAATCAATCTGTTTCGGCCGGGAGTGATGGCTCATGTCTGTAATCCCAGCACTTTGGGAAGCGAAGGCAGGTGGATCACTTGAGGTCAGGAGTTGGAGACCAGCCTGGTCAATATGGTGAAACCCCGTTTCTACTAAAAATACAAAAAATTAGCCGGATGTGGTGGTGGGAGCCTGTAATCCCAGCTATTAGGGAGGCTGAGGCAAGAGAATTGCTTGAGCCTGGGAGGCAGAGGTTGCAGTGAGCAGAGATTGCACCATTGCACTCCAGCCTGCAACAAGAGTTGCAACAAGAGTGCAACTCTGTCTCAAAAGTAAATAAATAAATAAATAAAATAAATAAATCTGTTTCATTGATTTCTTTGTCCATCCTTTGATGAATACCATACTATTTTGATTACCTTGGCTTTAGAATGTTTTCAGATCAGATACTGTCCACTTTTGTTCTCTTTCAAAATTGTTTTTGGCTATTCTAGGTATTTTGACTTTCCAAATAAATTTTATTATTAGCTTGTCAAATGCTATTTTAAAAGCTTCCTGGTATTTTAACCATTAGACAAGCTTCCATTTCCAGTTAACCTGAGATGTGATTTACCCTCTCCTCTAAATTATCAAAACAAATACATATAAAAACAAAAGGTAATGTGTTAGACATCAGGCAATGAAGGACAGTAATCCCTGAGGTATGGGGAAAAATGAGTCTTTTGATTCCCTTAAATTATGCCTGGAAAAAGTTTCCAAGTCACAGCATGGATGGGGATACCCAGGAAGATCCCAATGTATTCTCGATAAGGAGATGGACTTGGGGGTCTGAGGAAGCCAAGATGAAGTACTAGAGAAGAAAAGCTTCACAGAGAGAAAAGTCCAGAGAATTGTAGAAGATCCTTCTTTAGTATTAGGTGAATACTAATGAGCAGCTTTCAAAAGTGAGGAAGTTAAACATATCTCAGATTGATATCTAAATTCATAAGCCCCATTTGTTACTTATATTGAAGTACAAAAGTGACAATGAAAATATTAAGAATCCAAAAATACGTGTAAGCATAAAAGTATAACTTTATTTGTATGATTTTATGAGATTTAGAAGATGAATGAAAAGGGAAAGTTATATTAATTTGGAAAACATTCCCCAACTTATCGAGACAACTAGAAATACAAATGAGGCAGTGACAATAAAAGCACTTGTCACACTTCCCACCATAAAAATTTACTACTCATTAACCTTTGATGAATTCAGCTCTCCAAGGAATTTTTGTGAATGCATAACTCATGCAGTGAAATTAACAGTCAATGATATATTTAATAACTAAGTGCAAAGTGATTTCAATAGTCTGTGTTTACTCTTCCCATTTTTGCCTTCTGTAAAAGTAATACATTTATGTATATTTGAAAATAAAACTGAAGCAATGCAAATCCAATTTCAAAACATTAAATTTTGTCCTAACAGTACCTTATAAAGATACATTGTCATTACCAGGTTGTTCACACTTCCCACCATATGTATGTCAAAAGTGTTTTCATGTATTAACTTATTAGTCCTCCAACTGTATCTGTAATCCTTAATATTTAAAGTCCTGACATTACTTACAAAGATTTTTATTTTAATTTGGGGAGCATGAAAATAGAAGTTCTGGCATATATTACAGAAGTCCCATCCTTTATAGACATTTTGGCACCAGAGAAAATTTTGTAAAATGAATTCTAATTCACTGATGGATTTCTATTATGTAATTTGAATAAGTACGATCACAATAAAGAAAAAAATTAACTTGGATCCCTACCACACTTTGTACAACAAAATAATTTCCAATTAGTCAAAATTTCAGATCTCAAAGATGAAATAGAAAAAGGTTAGAATTAAATATAATTGAATTTACTTATATTCTTGGGGAGGTCAGAGATTTCTAAGTACCATATTAAAACAATAATGGAAAATTTTGAGATGTTTTGAGTAATTTAAATATATGAAAGTAAAAATTGACAAAATACCATAGATTCAATAAAAAGGTAACTGACAAACCAGGAAAATATATCTATGATATACATAAAGGTTAATGAGCTAAGTAATTTACTAAATAGCTCATAAATCAATTACAAGCTTAAGCCCTAATAAATTAGCAGAAACAACATCTGGGTTAAGGCCTTACAGTTTACAGAAAAGAAAATAAAAAGAATTACCTGAAATCAGAAGCTTTAAATACCCAACCTCTTTTATTGTTAAAGTATATAAATACAAGTTAAGAACTCAAACCTCAAATTTGACAAGATTGAATACTGGAAAACGTATGGAGAAACAGGCACTCTTAGAAACTACTTATGAGTTTTAGGTAGGATAGAAATGCATGTGTTTCAAATATTCTTTTGCTTATTATTACTTCTTACATTTTATGTTTTTCTTTGTTTAATTCATTCTCCCTGAAATATATCCTCAGGCATCCATTCAGCAAGCTTCTGTTTGTGATATAATCAGCCTTTGCTTGAAAATATCTTCATTTCGCCCTCAAACTTGAATGATCATTTGATTAAAGTTTTAGGTAAATAATTCCAAGTTGGAAGTTAACTTTTATTCGTAGTTTGAGAACTCAAATATCTGGCTTCTTTCACTTTTCAAACATTTTATTATGAAAACCTACCAACACATGGCCTGAGTCCAATTTAAGTTCCCAGTGTGGGAATTCCTGCAGCCTAGGTGAGGTGGCATAAATTCAGCACAGTCTCAGGGTTCTGATCATCTTATCCTACTGGGCATTGCCCTTGGATCCCTTAAATGACCATGACCACACCATTAACTGCCCCTAAACCAACGCAAAAACAGCCACATTTTGAGCATTTGTTTTTCCTTCTATGGTTTTAAGTTTTTTCTTAGATTCTGGCATTCTCGTATTAGTTGGTGCAAAAGTAATTGTGTTTTTCTTCCTCTAAAGGCAAAGGCAAAAACTGCAATTACAAACTGCAATTACTTTTGCACCAACCTATTCTTCTCTTTTCTTTGATGGATATCAAATAGTAACTTTACCCAGGACCTAAGGTGTTTAGAGTGAAAGTATTTTAAAGTTACACTATTTTACCATATTGCTGAATCCAGACTCACAGCTTTCTTCCACTTTTTTCCCCTGAAATTTATGTCAGTGTATATTAGTTCTGAAGTAGCCTAACACTGGATTCTTTTATTTTATTCTAATCTGAGGATCTCTGTCTTTTTACTACTGTGATGTGTTGGTGTTTATGTCAATTACTAACGCATAGCATTTATTTCTACTAATCTTATTTTGTACTTTCTATTTACCATGTATTTTCTTTGTTGCTTCTCTTTTTTTAATTTTTTTCTCTCCTGACTTCTACTGGATAGGTCAACTTTTGTAGCCTGTGGCTCTGTCTTCCAGAACATTAGCTTCTCTGCAGCTTTAGGGTAATTAGCCTGAGTCCAATTTAAGTTCCCAGTTGGAGAATTCCTATAGCCTAGGTAAGGCAGCATAAATTAAGCACAGACTCAGGGTTTTGTTTATTCATGGAAATTTTTTTATCTTTCCAGTAGAGAAAGAACTTCCTTGTCTCTCAAGAGGTTATTTTGCAGAAGTTTTCTTTTTCTCCTTTCCCCGAAAATTCATCCTCCAGATGATGTTCTGTCTTTGTGCAGGGATCTTAGTCCCAAATCTCCATCAGTCAAAGGCCTAGTGCTCCGTTCCTATAGGGAAAGGAAAGCCTGATTCTCTTGCACCTAACATGGGGTTTGATAATCATCCACAAGGCCAACACAGCCTCACTTAACTGGTTTGGTGCTCTGATTTTCAGTACCTTCTTTGTTTCTGGAAAATGGAACTTCCTTTTTTTCTTATGAGATTAGCTATACATTAAATTTAAATCTGCCATTTCTTCAGTTTGTAATTGAAATGGTTCCAGGTTTGCTTTCCCAGCATGTTGCCAGAACAAGAAAACCATTGTATGAAAATTAAAAACTTTCTACCTAAGGATACCTCAGTATTTACAAAATTAATATAAAATGCTAACAACAATAATATCCCAGATACTTTAAATCAATTAGAAAATATATTAATGCTTCCACAAGAAAAAAATGCCCAACATATGAAAGAACATATGCACAAATGTTACTATGACTAAGAAAAAATTTGAAATATACAGTTAAGTAAAATTCCAAAATACAAATTAAAACAGACTTTTGTTTTTCAACTTATATTGACAAAAGTTAATACACTTGATAATTATCAATACTGGTGGATGCTTTCTGAGATGGGCACTCATACACTGCCAGAATGTTTTGAGAGCTTTAAAAATATATCACTTTGAGAGTATACTACCACAGAGCCCACAGAAACATAAATAACCATCAGAAAATATTACAAACAACACTATGCACACAAACTAGAAAATCTATTAATAGGAGATATGGATAGATTCCTGAACACATACACCCTCCCGACACCAAACCAGGAATAAATTGAATCCCTGAACAGACCAGTAATAAGCTCTGAAATTGAATCAGTAATTAATAGCTTACCAACCAAAAAAGCTCAGGACAAGACAGATTCACAGCCAAGTTCTACCAGAAATACAAAGAAGAGCTGGTAACATTCCTAGTGAAGCTACCCAGAACAATTAGGAGGAGGAACTCCTCCCTAACTCATTCTATGAAACAAGCATCATCCTGATACCAAAACCTGGCAGAGACACAACAAAAAAAAGGAAACTTTAGGTCAATATTTTTGATGAAGATAAATGCAAAAATCCTCAACAAAATATCGGCAAACTCTATCCAGCAGCACAACAAAAAACTTATTCACAACGATCAAGTAGGCTTTATCCCTGGGATGCAAGGTTGGTTCAACATACTCAAATCAATAAATATGATTCATCACATAAAAGAACTAACAACGAAATCCACATGATTATCTCAGTAGACGCAGAAAAAGCTTTCAATAAAATTCAACACCTCTTCATTTTAAAAACTCTCAATATACTAGGTGTTGAAGGAACATGCCTCAAAATAATAAGAGCCATCCATAGCAAGCCCACAGCCAACATCATACTGAATGAACAAAAGCTGGAAGCATTCCCCATGGAAACCAGCACAAGATAAGGAAGAATGCCCTCTCTCACCATTCCTATCCAAAATAGTATTGGAAGTCCTGGCCAGAGTAATCAGGGAAGAGAAAGAAATAAAGAACATCCAAATAGCAAGAACAGAAATCAAACTATTCCCGTTTGCAGATGACATGATTCAACATCTGGAAAGCCCCATAGTCTCAGCCCAAAAGCTCCTTAAGCTGATAAACAACTTCAGCGAAGTCTCAGGATACAAAATCAATGTGCAAAAATCACTAGCATTCCTATCCTCCAACAATAGTCAAGTTGAGAGACAAATCAGGAATGCAATTCCATTCACAATCACCACAAAAAGAATAAAATACCTAGCAATACAGCAAAACATGGAGGTGAAAGATCTCTACAAGGAGAACTACAAACTGCTGCTCATAGAAATCACAGATGACACAAACAAGTGGAAAAATATTCCATGTTCATGGATAGGAAGAATCAATATTGCTAAAATGGCCATACTGCCCAAAGCAATTTATAGATTCAATGCTCTTTCTATCAAACTGCTAACGACATTCTTCACAGAACTAGAAAAAAACTAATTTTAAATTCATATGGAACCAAAAAAGAACCCAAATAGCCAAGGCAATCCTAAGCAAAAAGAACAAAACTGGAAGCCTCATGCTACCCGACTTCAAGCTATATCACATGGCTACAATAACAAAAACAGCATGGTCCTTGTAGAAAAAACAGACACATACACAAATGGAACATAATAGAAAGCCCAGAAATAAGGCCATCTGATGAAATAAGGCCCAATAAAATAAGGCCACCTACAATCATCTGATCTTTGACAAATCTAACAAAAACAAGCAATGGGGAAAAGACTCCCAATCCAATAAATGGTGCTGGGATAACTCACCAACAATATGGAGAAGATTGAAACTGGACTCCTTATTTATGCCACATACAAAAATCAACTCAAGATGGATTAAAGACTTAAATATAATACCCAAAACTATAAGAACCCTGGAAGACAACCTAGGCAATACTATCCTGGACCTAGGAATAAGCAAAGATTTCATGATAAAGACACCAAAAGCAAAAAATTGACAAGTGGGATCTAATTAAGCTTAAGAGCTTCTTCACAGCAAAAGAAACTGTCAAGAGAGTAACAGATAGCCTATAAAACAGGAGAAAATTTTTGCAAGCTATGCATCTGACAAAGGTCTAATATTTAGCATCTGTGAATAACTTAAACAAATTTACACAAAAAAAACCTTTAAAAAGTAAGCAAAGGACATGAACAGACACCTTTCAAAACAAAACATACATGTGGCCAACAAGCATATGAAAAAAAGCTCAACATGACTGATCATTAGAGAAATACAAACCAAAACCACAATGAGATACCAACTCACACAAGTCACACGGGTCATACCATTTGACCCAGCAATCCCATTACTGGGTATATACCCAAAGGAATATAAATCATTCTGTTATAAAGATACATGCATGCATATGTTCATTGCAGCACTATTCACAAGAGCAAAGACATGGAATCAACCTAAATGCCCACCAATGGTAGATTGAATAAAGAAAATGTGGCACATATATACCATGGAATACTATGTGGCCATAAAAAAGAACAAGATCATGTCCTTTCCAGGAACACAGATGAAGCTGAAGACCATTATCCTTTAGCAAACTAATGCAGGAACAAAAAACCAAATACCATATGTTCTCACCTATAAGTGGCAGCTAAATGAGGAGAACACATACATACATACATAGGGGGGAAAAACAGACCCTAGGGACTACCAGAAGGTGGAGGGTGGAAGGAGGAAGAAGATCAGGAAAAATAACTAAGGGGTACTAGGCTTAATATCTGGGTGACAAATAATCTGTACAACAAACCCCCAGACACAAGTTTACTTATATAATCAACCTGCACGTGTATTCCTGAACTTAAAATAAAAGTTAAAAAAATTATCACTTTGAGCTAATAATTTAATTTATAAAACTGTCCCCTAAAGATTTAACCAGCTACTGATACACTGAAATTCATTATATAGCCACTATCTAGCCAACACTTTGAAACAAAATGAATATTAAAAAATAGGAACCACACTCTTCTCACTTCTTTGCCCTTTCAATGAGAGATCCTGAGGGATACTTTCTATCATCATTTCAAAGACCCTAACTGCATAAATAAGAGAAAGAGTTTTACTTATCTAATAGTTAATTCAGTAAAATATATTCAACAGTATACACATAGACTGATTATATTGTTTGCAATATTGATCCTTTTTATGTAATCTTAATATAAGCATATTAAGTAGCTGGGGTTTAGACTGGGCCTTGAAAGAAAAGTGGCAAATAGCAAATAGAAAACATTTTCATTTAGCTAACGAAGGTGATATCTTTATTATTTCTCTTTTCTCTTTTGGATCTTTTAGTATTGTACTAGGAATATCAACTGCCAGAGAGGGAGCTATACTGTTTAGCAATCAAGACTTGATCTCATTTTGAGTAACATTATTTGAGCATAAAAGTAATGATTTTCTTTCAAATATAGGCTTTTCAAAGATTTTCTCTATACTTTAGTGCAATTTTATTACATCTAAGGACGATGTTTCTCCTCTGCCCCAAGAGAAACAAATTTTCCATTTTATGAAGTCAGCGGGGAGCCAGACTCAATTTATAAAAATTAACTTCACAGGGAACTTTTCCTAAGACTGACTATTGCCACATGAGGAAGTTACAGTCTGGTAATCAAAGGCTCACTTGCAGAAACAAATTAACCCTCTAGCATTAAGATGCCAGTAAAAAACTGAGAAAAAGATGAACTGTACTTTCTCTGAAAAAAGCAAGTATTCTTATCTGACTGAGCACCATCTTTACATTTAGGATGGTATTCCTCAAAATCAGTGTGAAAGATTACCTTTTGGGAGTCCAGGAAGAACATATTATAACCTTTATTTGCATTTACTTCTCATCACATCCCTTGTATCTACAGAACAACAATGGGAGAATTTTAAATAGTTATCACCTAATGTAAACGGGAATCTTGATTAAACTATTGCAGTGGCAAATCATTTCACCATATTCATGGGCTATAACCTTTCTGAAAGCTTTAAAGAAATGAAATACAAAGAAAAGGCTTTGTATTTTGCCTTGAAAATAAAAGTGTAAGAAGAAAGCAAAATAAAAGGTCTTTTTTTAATCCTACAGAATAATTTTCCTATGTCATGAATCTATTTTATAACAAATTATGGAAACTGTTAATTCCATGTTTCCTTAGTTTTTATGCACACATTCTTTTAAAATATGTAATATAATTAAAACAGAAGTGCTCATTACAATGTGGCATCTTAAGATTGTTGCAGGCAGGTGACAATTATGATGTAGTTGTCATTTCTTTGGCACGAGCAAACATGAAAAGTGGCAACATCAGCTTACTGGGAGAGAACTCCGAGATAATAATGGGGTGTTCGCTAGAAAAATGTTGCCCATGAATTTGATGACCCTGAGTTAGAAGGTAATTCAGGAAAGTCAGATGCTAGAAGTGAAGAAGCTTCAGAATAGGTTAACTCATTTATCTCACTTTTACTTTCTTTTTTATGCATGTACAAGAGTGACATACAATAAAAGTCTATAGTTAAGTAACTATGAGATTTCCTCCAATAAGTAGAAAACAAGAATTTTAAGTGATAAGGAAGCATTGTATCAGTTTTATTGGCAGCATATTTTCTTTCTTATTAGTACCTAAAACAATGACTGTACAATGAACAATACCTTAGACAGATTCAATGAAATATGATAAGCCCACTATAACACACATGCTCTAGGTTATAAGAGAAAAACAATCTTGGCATTTGGTCTTCATCTTTTGCTTTTCTTCTGCTCTTTTCAGTGCCAGTATCCGTATGTTAATATAAGCCCCCTCATGCTGCTCCTTATGGCTCTATTTCAAGTACTGGGAAATAAAATAAACAGAATAAGCTATCAGACTCCCCAGTAAAAGGCAGAGATAAATAATGCTAAAAGCAGGCAATATACATACTTACATAATGCAAGCAATATCAAAAATAATACCACAAAGTATTTTGAAATGGAACATAAACGAAGTCATAAGTGGAATCTAACGTACAACAGAAAAGATGTATTTTACAAGAGATTTGGAAAGTATTATCATAGAAGTGAATGTCTTTAGGAAGATAGTGATGCAGATCTTAAGGGCATAAGAAAAGAATGTCTTATAGCTGATGTGAACAACAGCCTGCAAATTCTGGCATGCAAGCTTTCATCATGATTTGGGGAAATCACTTCCAATCATTTTCCAGTTCCCAAGCTAAATGTGCTGGGCTTGTCTCGAGGCACATTTTAAAGGTACTGAGGACACCATTCCAGTCACCAGCCATCTGTCCACACTGGAAACCACCAACATATTTATTGGCTTTGCACACATAAGGTTCCTTCAGTGGCTCTGGTGCTCCTTTGACACATTTGGGACACACATTCTTGGGCTGGGCTGTGAATACTTGGGCTCTGAGCCTAGTAAACTTAATACTCATCCTAGCCAACCAACAGTTTCCCACCTTCCTGGTGCACAGCCAAAACGCTGAGCACTGTTCTCGGCTGCTCATATCCTTCTCAGGCTGGGGAAGAAAACTTGACTTTCTTTCTCATTTTTCTCAGTCATTCTCTTTTACTCAAACCCTTCTGGGACACCTACAGTCTCTCTTCAAATGGTTTGGGCTTTTACAAAAGACTAGAGAATCTCAGATTTACACAGATGCTGAATTATAAAAGGGCCCTGTAGCTGCTTAAAAGGAAAGGGATGCTAAGGAGATATATAGGGAAGACACACACCAATTACAAATTATGGTGCCACATTTATGCCGGCATCTCTTACCTTCAGCTGTGCATTTCCTGGGTAATGTCCATTAATCACAACAGTAGCCAAGAACAGCACAGTCCTGTTGCAGTAATCGCTTGAAATGCACTTGCTCACAGACTACAAAGCTGCCCAAGTCACTAAAAATACCACTGGACCATTGTGTTTATTACCATAGAAAGTGATAAATCATTGAAATATTTTGAAAATTTTTAAGTTAGGAGATATTTGTTAGGTATTGTCGAAATGCTAATCTTGTCTTTTTAAATCCTAAAAGTCAGTCTGTACTTTGCATCATTTTACCACTGTAATCCTGAAATGAAACATCCATGGCGCAATAGTGCAGTGGAAGGAAGTTATAGAATGCCAGTTTATGAGTTTGTTTATTCTGCAGAAATTTTACTGCTGCTAAAACTGACTGCTTCTTTAGTGCCTTAAATCAAACAGCATAATCTGTGGACTCAAGATCAGAACAATAAACTTCACTGAATTTATAGGCTCAGGAGAACAGCATTCAATAGGGCCTTTTATTATGACCCTATCCTGACAATGTTTTTCTGACTTTCATTGCTTCAAGAATTCATAGGAGAAATGGCAAAACAGTATGTTGTTTTGAGTGTGAGCCCTACCCCCACTGTTAATCACACCAAATATTGAAGAATACAACTCAGATAGGAGAGCACTACACAGTGGGACCTCCAAGGTGGGTGCAGAAAATTGTTCTGCTTCATGTTAACAAACACATTTTGAAAAATGGAGATGTAGAGCCATTTAATCATAATGCTCAGCTTTCTCACTTACAGACCTTGCATATTAGAGTTATCACTCATCACTGGGGTGTTGATGGATGACATATACAGGTGAGTTATATAAGGACATAGAAACCAGCATAAAGAGGGCAGGACAGTGCAGTTTAGAGTGATTTTCCAGATTTTATATAATTTTGTACAAAGGAGACCTTTTAAAAAATCTCACTTTTAATTAATTAATCTCAATTTCCATTAATTTATTATTTATTAATTTAATATATAATCATATTAATGTTATGTTATGTAATTATATAGCAAACAATAGAAATGGACAGAAGAAATAGGTAAGATAAAAATAAATACAAATATATTTCTAACGATTTCCACTGGTGTTGTTCACTGGCTTTGTAATCATGGAAACCCAAGTTGGAGTTTTCCTGATGCTATTAACAGTCCGTATGAATCTGAGCAATTTTTGTAAGTTCTCTTGGCCTTATGGGGTTAGTAGTTAGCACAGGTTGTGGGCCCATAGCAAAAGCGGCTATCATAATGATGATGATGATGATGATGATGTTTCTGGTTATCATTACCTTCCAGAGATTAGATAAACGTGGGAAGGATAGTCAAAGAACAGCCATAACTCCCCGCCTCCACCACCATCAAGGGGTTTCTGACTTGATCTTAAATAACTTTATTGAGAGGGAAACTTTACCTTCCAACTCTTTTGCTTTGAGAAAAATTACAGGTTGAGATACAGAGTAATTTCTTTGTCCTCTTGTTGATAATCATTTCTATAAAAATATGCTAAAAATTTAGGATTGTGGGAGTAAGGCAGGAAGTTGCTGTCTGGGTCTTTAGCCCCTTTGAAATGAAGTTAACACTGGAAGGAGAGAATGCTCTGATAAACCTGAATATCAATTTGCAGATAATTGACATCTCTCTTTTACTGACTCAATCCATAAACACAGTATGTCTATTTAGATTTTTATTTGTTAGTTTCTAGTATCAGCATTTTGTTTACAGCATAAAGGTCCTGGACATGTTTTTTAGGTTTTCAACTAAGTTGTGTGTGTTTTGTTTGGTTGGTTGGTTAATGATGAAATGGTATTCTAACTTCAGTTTCAACAGGTTCACTGCTAGAATATAGAAATAGAGTTGATTTTTGCATGTTGATCTTGTGTCCTGAGACTGCTGAACTTATCTAATTAATTCTAAGAGAGTTTGGTTAATTGAATTTTCCACATTCATGCCATCTGCAAACAGGGGCAGTTTCTTTTTTTTTTTTTTTCCCTAATCTGTATCCCTTTTTTTTTTTCTTGCTTTATTGTGCTGGCCAGAAATTCCAGCATGACCACAGAATAGCAGTGGTGAGAGCAGACATTCTTACCTTTTTTTTTTTCTGTTCTTAGGGGAAAAACATTTAGTCATAGCAATTAACTATAATGTTAGCCGTTAAGTTTTTTGTAAATATTTGTTATCAAGATCAGAAAATTGACCACTATTTCCAGATTTCTGAGACTTTTTGTCATGAATGGGTGTTGAATTTTGTCAAATGCTCTTTCTGAATCTGTTGATAAAATCATGTTATTGTTCCTTGGCCTGTTAATATGATTTTATTGATTAATTTTACAATATTAAAACAACCTTGACCCCTGTAATAAAGCATACTTGGTCATAGTGTATAATTCTTTTTATATATTGCTAAATTCACTAATGTCTTATTAAGGATTTCTGCATTATTTTTGAGAGGGATATTGATCTGTCATTTTCTTTTTTTAGTCTGGTTTGGTTTGGTATCATGTTGTGCTGGTCTCATAAAAGATTATTCTCTTTCTGGCAGAGACTTTGTAGAATTGATGTTAATTCTATTTTAAACATCTGGTAAAATACTCTAGTAAAACCATCTAAACCTGGAGATTTCTTTTTGAGGGGTGTCTACTTATGAATTTAATTTCCATAATAATTACATGGCTATTTAAATTATCCATTTCATAATGAATGCATTGTGGTTGTTTGTGTTTTTAAGGATTGGTCCATTTTTTCAAAGTTGCTAAATTGATGGGTGTAAAGATGTTTACAGTATTTCCTTACTATTCTTTCCATTCCTTCAGAGTCTGTGGTAATATTTGCTATTTCATTCTTAATATTAGCATTTTGTGTCATCTTTTTTTAGTCATGCTAGAAGTTTGCAAATTTTATTGATATTTTCAAAGAAGCAGATTTTTGTTTCACTGATTTTTTTAAAATTTTTTGTTTTCAATTTTGTTAATTTATAATTTTATCTTTATTATTTTCTTCCTTCTGCTTGCTTGGTCTACTTTGACTTCTTTTTTTTTTTTTAAGTTTCTTGAGGGACTTAGATTATTGATTTTGGAACTTTACCCTTTTCTAATATAAGCATTTAGTCCTATGAATTTCCCTCACAGCATTGTTTTAGCTTAATACCACAAATTTAGATGTTGCATTTTCATTTCTATTCAGTCCAATGTATCCTTTAAATTTTCCTTTAAGACTTCTTCTTTGACTCATGGATTATTATGTAGTATGTTGTTTAGTTTCCAAGTGTTTGGATATTTTCTCATTGTCTTCCTATAACTGATTTCTAGTTCGATTCCATTGTAATAAAGAAAGCAGTCTGTGTGGTTTTAATTCCTTTAAATTTCTCAGTGTTTGCTTTATGGCCAAGGATATGTTCTATCTTGGTAATATGTTCTGTGGTAATTTGAAAAGGCTGTGTATTCTTCTGTGGTTGAGTGGAGTGTTCTATAAATGCAATTAGACCCTGTTGGTTGTTGGCGGCATTGAATTGTTCTATATATCTTTGCTGAATTTGTGTCTAAGTTGTTTAATTAGTTATTGAGAAGGGATTTTAAAGACTCCAACTATAATTGTAAATTTGTCTATTTCTCCTTTAAGTTATATCACTTTTTGCTTCATATAGTTTGTAGCCTTGATATTAGGTGAATAAACATTAAGGATTACTATGTCTTCTAAAAAGATTGACCCTTTTATCATTAAATAATATTCCTTTCCATCTTAGACAATTTTCTTTGCTCTGAAGTCTACTTTATCTGATATTAATACAGTTACTCCTGCTTTCGATTAATGTTTGCTTGCTCTATTGCTTTCACCTACTTCTATTGTGATATTTGAAATCAATGTATTTAAACAACATACAGTTGGGTCATTTTTTTGTTTACATCCTATTAATCTTTGTCTTATAATTGGTAGACTTAGACCATTTATACTTAGTGTAATTATTCATATGTTATGGCAAAAATCCATCATTTTTTAATAAACTTTTAATGTTAGAATAGTTTTCTATTTGCCAAAAAAGTGAAGATATTATATATACTTAACACCTGTTTCCCCCTATTATTAACATCTTACATTAGTATGATATGTTGGTTATAATTTGTGGATAAATATTGATATATTCACATTGGTGAATATTAAATAAAGTCCTTTCTCTGTATTCAGTTTCCTTAGTTTTAATGTTATTTTTCTGTTTTAGGATGCCATCCAGGAACCACATTACACTTAGTTGTTATGTTTCCCTAGGCTCCTCTTGACTGTGTCAGTTTCTCAGACTTCCATTGTTTTTGGTGTTTTTGACAGTTTGAGGAGTACTAGTCAGGTATTTTGTAAAACGTTCCTCAATTTGGCTTTGTCTGACATTTCTCTCAAGATTAGACTGGAGTTAAGAGCTTGGGGAAGGAAGACCACAGAAGTAAGCACCATTCTTATGACATCATATAAATGGTACTATCAACATAATTTGTCACTTTTAATGTTAACCTTGGTCACCTAGTGAGATAGTGTTTTGCATGTTTCTACAGTGTAAACTCGTTCTCCCTGCCTGACTTCCATACACTACTCTTTGGAAGGACATGCGTGTCCCTCATACTTAAGTAGTAAGGAATATGCTCCACTTCCTTGAGGGTGAAATATCTATATAAATTTTTTAAATTCTTCTGTATGAGACATTTGTCTCTTCTCCACTCATTTATTTAATCGTTATTTACATCAGTATGAACTCATTATTATTTATTTTATACTTTGATTTATAATTCAATATTGCTTTATTTATGTATTTACTCAGATTACTCTAACTTTGGGCACTGGAAACATTTTCAATTGGTTCTTGTGTTCCTTTGGCATACTCATCATTGTGAGTTCATTGTTGTTGTTGTTGTTTTCTCTAGTTGATTTTTGGTTCTGCCTGAATTATTCATCTACCCACATTTTTCTGCATCTGGGGATGATGCAAACCAAAACCAGAACATAACCACATTTTTCTTATTTCCCCTGAACCTCTCAGGAGGCTATTGTATATAGTACAACATTTCTGCAGATGCCATGGTAACAAGGATAGAGAATTCACAGCCCAGCGTCTGTCACACTGCTTCCCACGCTGTTCTTGGGTCACACCTACTATGGGGAATTTTTCAAGGTGGAAATCTCTTATAAAGATCTTGCCCCAACCTCCCAACCTCACCAGCTGCTAAGGCTCCCAGAGTCTCCTCACATTTCCCTACAACTCCATCTGCTACCCACTCCCAAAACGTTAGATCTTTCAGACCAAGTTTCCACATCCCCACCCTCAGTTCACACCTTCTGAGTGCTGTCTTCCTCCCATCTGATGCCACCTTCCTCTAGAACATTCATAGGAAAGGGGGCTTGTCATCTCATGTGCATTCCAGTGTTTAAATTAAAATGCTGAATGATGGTTGTATAAATCCTCATAATCACAGTACTAAGCTCTTAACAAGCAGCTAAAAACACTCTAACTACTCTGTTGAATGGTTATGTTTTTCTGGCACCTGTACCCCACAGGTATGACTGTGAGTACACTTCTTCTAGGACCTTGGCTCTGCCGGCATTGCCTCTACCCTAGCACCCCCATCAGACATCCATCCCCCCAAAAATAGCTGCACAGATGGCCATTTCTCTGTCCAACACAAGAATTTCTCTCCTTTGTGTCCCTTTCCTGCAGCTTGGCCATGTACCTCCTATCGCCACAGGGCATTGCCTTGAAGAGGCTCCATTCCAGTGAGACACACCTGGGTTGAAATCGCAGCTCAAAACTTCACAGTTGTGTGATCTTAGCCAGGTTCCATTTCCTTCAGAGCCTGAGTTTTCTCATCTTTGAAACAAAGTGCCTCTGCTTTCGCCGTGATAAGGTAAGACTCTCTTCTATTCTGCTCTGAAACTTCATGATACACAGCTCAGCATGACAGCTTGTTCCACATATTGAATAGCCACCGACTACTCACTCTTCTCTCTCTGCCCTGTGAACAGCAAACCCACCTCTCACCTGTTCCAACTCTCTCTGTACCTCTACTCTTCAATAAGCCACCCCGAACAACATGTCATTCCCCAAAAGGCCTTGACACGGGGAGTCAGTTGCTCTCTAAAATGTTTTTCCTCTCCTGCTGGACAACCTGGAAAAATATAAACCTCCCTCAATCTGCAGTTCAAACATCACATTCACCTACTCACCTTCCCTGAAGTACCCACATAGTCTTCTCATAAGAAACTAGTATAGACCCTATGACTACAAGAACCTCCTTAAAACATGATGCTGAGATTGGACTTCAATTGATTCCATCACCCAGGTACTGAGCATAGTACCCAGTAGTTAGGTTTTCAATCCTTTCCCCTCTCCCTCCTTCCTTTCTTTTGGAGTCCCTAGTGTCTATTGTTGCCATCTTAATGTCCATGAGTACCCATTGTTTATCTCCCACTTATAAATGAGAACATGTGTATTTTGTATTCTGTTTCCATATTAATTCACTTAGGATAATGGCCTCCAGCTGCACCCATGTTGTTTCAAAGGACACAGTTTCATTCTTTTTTATGACTGCATAGTGTTCTGTGGTATATATGTACCATATTTTCCTTATCCAATTCACTGTTGAAGGGCACCTAGGTTGATTCCATGTCTTTGTTACTGTGAATAGTGCTACAATAAACATATGAGTGCATGTGTCTTTTTGGTAGAACAATTTATTTTTCTTTGAGTATATACCCAGTAACAGGACTGATGATAGTTCTAAGTTCTTTGAGAAATCTCCAGAATGCTTTCCACAGTTGCTGAACTAATTTACATTCCTATCAACAGTGTGTAAGAGTTCCCTTTTTTTCCACAGCCTTGCCAGCATCTGCTGTTTTTTTCACATTTTATTACTAGCCATTCTGACTGATGTGAGATGGTATCTCACTGTGGTTTTGATTTGCATTTCTCTGATGCTTAGTGATGATGAGCATTTCTTCATATGCTTGCTGGCCGTGTGTATGTTTTCTTTTGAGAAGCGTCTGTTTGTTTCTTTCGCCCATTATTAATGGGATTATTTGGATTTTGCTGATTCAATTGTTTAAGTTTCTTATTGATTCTGGATATCAGACCTTTGTCAGATGCATACTTTGAGAATATTTTTCCCATTCTGTAGATTGTCTGTTTACTCTGTTGATAGTTTCTTTTGCTGTGCAGAAGTTCTTTGGTTTAATTAGGTCTACTTGTCAATTTTTGGTTTTGTTGCAATTGCTTTTGAGGACTTAATCATGAAATCTTTCCCAAGGCTGATGTCCAAAGTGGTGTTTCCTAGATTTTCTTACAGAATTCTTATAGCTTGAGGTATTACATTTAAATCTTCAATCCATCTTGAGTTAATTTCTGTATATGGTAAATGGTAGGGGTCTAGTTTCATTCTTCTGCCTATGGCTAACCAGCTATCCAAGCACCATTTATTGAATACAGAGTTCTTACCCCCACTGCTTATTTTTGTCAACTTTTTTTGAAGATCAGGTGGCTGTAGGTGTTCAGTGTTATTTCTGGGTTTTCTATTCCATTCCATTGGTTAATGTGTCTATTTTTGTGCCAGTACTATGCTGTTTTGGTTACTGTAGCCTTATAGTGTAGTTTGTAATTGGGTGGTATGATGCCTCTAGCTTTGTTTCTTTCTTTTTGTTTTTTAGTTGTTTTGTTTTGCATTCTGCTTAGGATTGCTGTGGCTACTTGGGCTCTTTTTTGGTTCTATATGAATTTTAAAATAGTTTTTTTTCTAGTCCTGTGAAAAATGACCTTGGTAGTTTAATAGGAATAGCATTGAATCTGTAGATTGCTTAGGGCAGTATGGCCATTTTAATAATATTGATTCTTCCAATCCATGAACATGGAATGTTTTTCCATTTGTTTGTGTCATCTATGATTTCTTTCAGCGGTGTTTTACAGTTATTTTTGTAGAGATCTTTCACCTCCTTGGTCGGATGTATTCCTAGGTATTTTTTTGTGGCTACTATATATAGGATTGCATTCTTGATTTGGCTCTCAGCTTGAATGTTATTGGTGTATAGAAATGATACTAATTTCTGTACATTGATTTTGGATCCTGAAACTTTACAGAAGTCATTTATCACTTCCAAAAACCTTTTGGTAGAACCATTAGTGTTTTCTAGGTATAAAATCATATCATGACCAGAGATAGTTTAAATGCTTCTTTTCCTATTTGGATGCCTCTTATTTCTTTCTCTTGCCTAATTGCTCTGGTAAGGACTTCCAGTACTATGTTGAGTAGGAGTGGAGAGAGCGGGCATTCTGTTCTTGTTCCAGTTCTCAAAGAGAATGCTTTGTTTTTGCTCATTCAATATGATGTTAGCTGTGGGTTTGTCACAGATAGCTCTTATTATTTTGAGGTTAGTTCATTGGATGCCTAGTTTTTTAAGAGTTTTTAGCATGAAGGGATGTTGGATTTTATTGAAAACTTTTTCTGTGTCTATTGAGATGATGATATAGTTTTTGTTTCTAATATTGTTTATGAGGTGAATCCCATTAATTAATTTGCATATATTGAACCAATCTTGCATCCGAGGAATGAAGATGCCTTGATCATGGTTCATTAACTTTTTGATGTGCTGCTGGATTCAGTTTGCTTGTACTTTGCTAAGGACTTTTGTGTTTATGTTTGTCAGAGATATTGGCTTGTTGTGTCTTTGCCAGATTTTGATATCAGGGATCACAGAATGGGTGGCTTCACAGAATTAGTTAAGGAAGTATACCTTCTCCTTGATTTTTTGGAATACTTTCAGTAGGATTGGTACCAGCTCTTCTTTCTGTGTCTGCTAGAATTTGGCTGTGAATCCACCTGGTCTGGGGCTTTTGGGGGTTGGTAGGTTTGTTTTTGTTTTTATTTTGAGACAGGGACTTACTTTGTTCCCCAGGTTGGAGTGCAGGGGCACAAACATGGCTCATTGCAGCTTCAACCTCCTAGGCTCAAGCAATCCTCCCAACTCAGCCTCCCAAGTAGCTGGGACTACGGACCCATGCCACCAGGCCTGGCTAATTTTTGTATTTTTTGCAGAGACAGGGTTTTGCCATATGGCCCAGGCTGGTCTCAAACTTCTGAGCTCAAGTTATCTGCCTGCCTCAGCCTCCCAAAGTGCTGGAGTAACAGGCATGAGCCACTGTGCCTGACCAGGTATTTTATTACTGATTTAATTTTGGAACTCAATGTTGGGCTGTTCAGGGTTTCCATTTCTTCCTGCTTCAATCTCAAGAGATTATTTCCAGGAGGAGTTTATCCATTTCCTCTAGATTTTCTAGTTTGTGTGCATAAAGATGTTCATAAGCATCTCTCGTGATCTTTTGTATTTCTGTGGGATCAATTGTAATGCCACCTTTTTCATTTCAGATTTGGCTATTTGAATCTTCTCTCTTTTCTTCTTTGTTAATCTACCTAGCACTCTGTAGATCTTCTGTATCCTTTCAAAGAACCCACTTTTGGTTTCATGTATTCTTTCTATGTATTTTGGTGTCTCAATTTGCTTAAGTTTCACTCTGATATTAGTGGGGTTTTTTTTCTTCTAGTAGTTTTGGTATTAGTTTGTTTTGTTTTTCTAGTTTCTCTAGGTGTGATGTTAGGTCATTCATATGAGATCTTTCTGACTTTTTGAAATAGGCATTTAGTGCTATAAACTTTCTTCTTAACACTGCTGCATCCCACATATTTTGGTATGTTTTGTGTCTGTTTTCATTTCAAATAATTTTTTATTTCTGCCTTAATTTTGTTATTCACCCAAAAGTAATTCAAGAGCAAATAATTTAATTTCCCTGTAATTGTATGGTTTCAAGAAATCTTCTTGGTATTAATATATATTTATTTATATTCTACTGTGATCTGAGAATATGGTTGGTATGATTTCAATTTTTTAAAATTTATTGGGACTTCTACTTCCTTTATGGCTGAACACATAGTCCATCTTGGAATTTATTCCATGTACAGATGAGAAGAATATATATTCTGTGTTTGATGGGTGGAGTCTTCGGTAGATGTCTATTAGATCCAATTGATCAAGTGTCACATTCAAATGCAGAATTTCTCTGTTAGTTTTCTCCCCTTGTGATCTGTCTAATGCTGCCAGTGGGGTGTTGAAGTCCCTGACTATTATTGTCTGGTTGTCTAAGTCTTTTCATAGGTCTAGTAGTAATTGTTTTATGAATCTGGGTGCTTCATTGTTGGGTGCATATATATTTGGAAGAGTTAAGCCTTTTTGTTTAACTGAATGCTTTATTATTATGGAATGCCCTTCTTTGTCCTTTTTCACTGTTGTTGGCTTAAAGACTGTTTTATGTGACACAAGAATAGCAAACCCTGCATTTTTATGTGTTCTATTTGCATGATAGGCCTGCTCTAACCCTTTACTTTGAACCTAGGTGTTGTTATATGTGAGATGGGTCTCTTGAAGACAGCAGATGGGTGGGTCTCATTTTTTTTATCTAAGTTGCCATTCAGTGACTATTAAGTGGGGACATGTAGACCATTTACACTAAAGGTTAATATTTTTATGTGAGGTTTCTGTCTTCCCTCATTTCCTGGATTGCTTTAGAAATTTCTTTGTGCTGATTCCCAACCTTGTCTTAGATCTCATTAAACCTACTTGCAGTCTGATATGGTTTGGCACTGTGTCCCCACCCAAATCTCATCTGTAGCCCCACCCAAATCTCATCCCATAATTCCCACATGTTTTGGGAGGGACCTGGTGAGAGATGATTGAACCATGGGGGCGGGTCTTTCCCGTGAATGGGTCTCACAAAATCTGATGGTTTTAAAAACAGGAGTTTCTCTGCACAAGCTCTCTCTTTGCCTACTACCATCCACATAAGATGTGACTTGCTTCCACTTGCCTTCTGCCATGATTGTGAGCCCTCCCCAACCATGTGGAACTGTAAGTCCATTAAACCTCTTTCTTTTGTAAATTGCCAAGTCTCACATATGTCTTTATCAGCAGCATAAAAATGGACTACTACAGTATATTGGTACCAGGAGTTGAGTGTTGCTGAAAAGATACCCAAAAATGTGGAAGTGATTTGGAGCTGGCTAACAGGCAGAGGTTGGAACAGTTTGGAGGGCTCGGAAAAAGACAGGAAAATGTGGGAAAGTTTGGAACTTCCCAGAGACTTGTTGAATCACTTTGAGAAAAAATCCTGATAGCAATATGGACAATAAAGTCCAGGCTGATGTGGTCTCAAGTGGAGATGAGGAACTTTTTGGGAACTGTAGCAAAGGTGACTCTTGTTATGTTTTAGCGAAGAGACTGGTGGCATTTTGCCTCTGCCCTAGAGATTTGTGAAGCTTTGAACTTGAGAGAGATGATTTAGGGTATCTGGTGGAAGAAATTTCTAAGCAGCAAAGCATTCAACAGGTGACTTCTGTGCTGTTAAAGGCATTCAGTTTCAAAAGGGAAACAGTATAAAAAAAATTTGAGAGGTGCATTAACATTTGGAAAATTCACAGCCTGAGAATGCAATAGAAAAGAAAACCCCATTTTTTGAGGAAATATTCAATCCAGCTGCAGAAACTAAAGAGGAGCTGAATATTAATCACCAAGACAATGGGGAAAATGTCTCCAGGGCATGTCAGAGACCTTTGTGTAAGCCCCTTCCATCACAGGCCCAGAGGCCTAGGAGAAACAAGCGGTTTTATGGGCCAGGCCCAGGGTCCCCATGCTGTGTGCAGCCTAGGGACTTGGTGCCCTGTGTCCCAGCTGCTCCAGCTGTGGCTGAAAGAGGCCATTGTAGAGCTCAAGCCATGGCTTCAGAGGGTGCAACCCTCAAGCCTTGCCATCTTCCATGTGGTATTGAGCCTGTGAGTGTACAGAAGTCAAGAATTGAGGTTTGGGAACCTCCACCTAGATTTCAGAAGATGTATGGAAATGTCTGGATGCCCAGGCAGAAGTTTGCTATAGGGGCAGGGTCCTCATGGAGAACCTCTGCTAGGGCAGTGCAGAAATGAGGGGTGGGAGTCCCCCCACAGAGTCCCTACTGGGGCACTGCCTAGTGGAGTTGTGAGAAGAGGGCCACTGTCCTCCAGACCCCAGAATGGTAGATCTACTGACAGCTTGCACCATGTGCCCAGAAAAGCCAACACCAGCCCCTGAAAGCAGCTGAGAGGGAGGCTGTACCCTGCAAAGCCACAGGGGTGGAGCTGCCCAAGACTATAGGAACCTACCTCTTGCATCAGCATGACCTGGATGTTAGACATGGAGTCACGGAACATCATTTAGGAGCTTTAAGATTTGACTGCCCCATTGGATTTTGGACTTGCATGGGGCCTGTAGCCCCTTTGTTTTGGCCAATTTCTCCCATTTGGAATGGCTGTATTTACCCAATACATGTACCCACATTGTATCTAGAAAGTAACTAACTTGCTTGTGATTTTACAGGCTTGTAGGTGGAAGGGACTTGCCTTGTCTCAAATGAGACTTTGGACTGTGGACTTTTCAGTTAATGCTGAAATGAGTTGAGACTTTAGGGGACTGTTGGGAAGGCATAATTGGTTTTGAAATGTGAAGATATGAGATTTGGATGGGCCAGAGGCCGATGATATGGTTTAGCCCTGTGTCCCCACCCAAATCTCACCTTTAGCTCTCATAATTCCCACGTGTTGTGGGAGGGACCCAGTGGGAGATGATTGAATCATGGGGATGAGTCTTTCCTGTGCTATTCTCGTGATAGTGAATGGGTCTCACAAGATCTGATGGTTTTACAAATGGGAGGTTCTCTGCACAAGCTCTCTCTTTGCCTGCCATCATCCACATAAGATGTGACTTACTTCTCCTTGCCTTCCGCCATGATTGTGAGGCCTCCTCAGCCATGTGGAACTATAAGTCCATTAAACTTCTTTCTTTTGTAAATTGCCCAGTCTTGGGTATGTCTCTATCAGCAGCATGAAAATGGACTAATACACCGTTCATGTTTTGAATTCTTCATCTTTCATTTCTGAGTTTCTATTTGCATGAGGAACCATTGCTGGAGAGCTTGTGTTATCCTTTGGTGGTGGTACTACTTTAGATTTTTCATGTCGCCAGAATTCTTACTCTGGTTCTGTCTCATCTGGAGATGTTAGCACTTTCAATTTTTGTAATTATTTTCATGCAGGTAGGATTTTTTTCCCTTTCTCTCTTTCCTTATATTATTGTTTCCTTCTTTCCATTTCCCTTTCTCCCTATGTAGTGTAACTATAGAGAATGCTGAGTAGGGTCTTTTGGGTTTGTTTCTATACCCCTATACATGTTTGTTGGAAGGTTTTATATTGGGCTATGAAATTTGACCTACAATCAGTAGACAGTGCCATGCTGTACCACAATCTATGCAGAGGAAGAGTGGGGAGGGTCAGGCTGCTGGTCCAGACAATTGGGTGTTCCAAATGTCTGGATTTCTGCCTGCGGGTAGAGATGAAAGGGCCCCACTGCACCATTATCTATGTCCATGAAGAGTGGGGATGCCCAGGCTGCTGGTCCAGAAAATTGAATGCTCTGAATACCTCAAATT
This sequence comes from Gorilla gorilla gorilla, assembly GCF_029281585.2. Lineage (NCBI taxonomy): Eukaryota > Metazoa > Chordata > Mammalia > Primates > Hominidae > Gorilla > Gorilla gorilla. Next base: position 93,404,179 of record NC_073232.2, on the reverse strand, counting down.
CTGCCTGGCGGTGGAGCAGAGAGGACCTTGCTGCACCACAGTCTCAGGGGAGCAGGCTGGGCTACCCAGAATGACTAATGCAGACCTATTCCAAGTCATCAAGCTGGTCCTGGCTACCAGTCTCAACATCCAGAAGAAACTGCTGCTGTAGTAACTTTTCTCCTGCCCTAGGCCTACAACAGGGAATAGCACAATTCCAGTGCCTACTGCTAAGGCATTTTCCACAGTTCTGGCTGAATCATGGGGATGGGTCTTTCCTGTGCTGTTCTTGTGACAGTGAATGGGTCTCACGAGATCTGCCCCACTCTAGAGCAAGTGCTCCAATCTCTGGCCCAAAACTAAAATGACTACACAGTCATGCTGCCAGGTCACCAAAGAATGACTAACTTTGTATGCTCCTGGATTAAAAATGGCATCCTGCTCAGCATCCCAGGTCTGGCGAAATGCCTGCAGCTTTTCCCAGTGTTTCTCTTTCACGGCATTTCTAAGGCTCTCTCCAAGTTAGCTCCATGGCTTTGGAGAAACAAAGTGCCCTCCCTTAGCCTGGATTGCTTGGATCCCCAGGGGAAAGATGAATCACAGAGGGAAGCTCTCTGCCTCTTTTGCATACTGGAGCTTCACTCACTTTTATCAGCTGGATGCCATCACAGGGGCTCTTTGCCCACATTCTCCTCCCCAGGACCTGGTGTGTCCTTCACAATTCCAGTGGATTCCCGTTTTCCTTCTTGCATTAAAGCTCACAGCCTTGACCTTTATACATTATATCATTATTTCCAAATGACTGAGGCACCAAAAAGCCCCTTATCTGCCATTTTGGAAAAAAAAATCTTGCTGTATTTCAAATAGATAAAACAATCTTTGTAAGAAATAGAAACAGAAATTGGCAAAATTACCATCGTTGCAGGAAACATTATATATTATCTCAGCTTTTGAGAGAAGACAGAAAAAAATAAATAAGAATATGGATTTCATTAAATAACTACAAAATTTAAATAAAAATTATATATACAGATATATATCATATACAGTAGTCCCCCCCCCCCTTATCTACAGTTTTGTTTGTCATCGTTTTAGATACCTGTGGTCAACCAAGTATAAAAACATTAAATGAAAAAATTCTGTCATGCCTGAGATATGAGTTGTCCCTTTTACTCAGCCTATCCATGCTGTAGTTGTTTCCTGTCAATTAGTTACTTAACCCTCTCAGCTATCAGATTGACTGTTGTGGTATTGAAATACTTGTGTTCAAGTTCAATAGTAACCGAATGCTCCCTCATAATGTCGACATCATTCACCTCACTTCACCTCATCATGTAGGCAGCATATTTTCTCACATCATAGGAAGAAGGGAAAAGCATAGTACAATTGGATCTTTTGTGTGTGTGTGAGAGAGACCACATTCATGTAATTTTATTACATTATATTTTATAGTCATTATATTTCATTTGTAATTGTTGTTAATTTCTTACCGTGTCTAATTTAAAATTTTAACTCTGTTATAGGTAGGTACGGTATAGTTTTAAAAAGTGTATGTAGGATTCAGTACAACCTAAAGTTTTAGGCATCCACTAGGGGTCTTAGAACAGATCCTTCACAGATAAGGAGGGACTACTGCATATATATGTTGCATGTGTATATTGTATATACATATATATACACACACACAGTCATGTGTTGTTAGCTAATGATAGGGAAACATTCTTAGAAATGCATCATTAGGCAATTATATGCACAAACATCATAGAGTGTACTTAAACAAACCTAGATGGTATAGCCTGCTACACACCTAGGCTATATGGGATAGCATGTTGCTCCTAGGCTACAAACCTAGATAGCATGTTACTGTACTGAATACGGTAGGCAATTGTAACACAATGGTAAGTATTTATACCTCTAACATGGAAAAGATACAACAAAAATTCACTATTATGCTTTTATGGGTCTTCTGCAACATATGCAATCCATTGATCAACATGTTTTTATGCAGTACATGACTATAGAGCATTTCTTTTCTTAAATATTTTTATTTTTAATTTTTGTGGGTGCCAAGTAAATGTATATATTTATAGAGTACATGAGTTATTTTGATACAGGTATGCAATGCGAAATAATTACATCATAAAGAATGGGGTATCCATTCCCTCAGGCATATATCCTTTTATTACAAACAATTCACTTACACTCTTTTAGTTATTTTTAAAGGTACAATTAAGTTATTATTGACTATAGTCACCCTACTGGCTATAGTCACTCACTTAATCTGCATTATAGACCAAATGGATCTAACAGGTTGTGTTCATTCTTTCTAACTACTTTTTTGTACTCATTAACCATCCCCACCTCTGTCCTGGCCCAGTCTCCCATTACCCTTCCCAGACTGTGGTAACCATGCTTTTACCATGTTCATGAGTTCAATTGCTTTGATTTTTCTATCCCACAAGTAAGTAAGAACATGCAATATTTGTCTTTCTGTGCCTGGCTTATTTCACTTAACATAACGATCTCCAGTTCTACACATGTTGTTGCAAATAACAGGATCTCATTCCTATGGCTGAATAGTACTGTATTGTGTACATGTATGACATTTTCTTTTTATTATTATTATATCTTAAGTTCTAGGGTACATGTGCACAATGTACAGGTTTGATACACAGATATACATGTGCCATGTGGGTTTGCTGCACCCATCAACTCGTCATTCACATTAGGTATTTCTCCTAGTGCTATCCCTCCCCTAGCCCCCAGCCCTACGACAGTCCCCAGTGTGTGATGTTCCCCACCCTGTGTCCAAGTGATCTCATTGTTCAGTTCCCACCTATGAGTGAGAACATGCAGTGTTTGGTTTTCTGTCCTTGTGATAGCTTGCTGAGAATGATGGTTTCCAGCTTCATCCATGTCCCTGCAAAGGACATGAACTCATCCTTTTTTATGGCTGCATAGTATTCCATGGTGTATATTTGCCACATTTTCTTACTCCAGTCTATCATTCATGGACATTTGGGTTTGTTCCAAGTCTTTGCTATTGTGAATAGTGCTGCAATAAACATACGTGTGCATGTGTCTTTATAGTAGCATGATTTATAATCCTTTGGGTATATACTCAGTAATGGTATGGCTGGGTCAAATGTTATTTCTAGTTCTAGATCCTTGAGGAATCACCACACTGTCTTCCACAATGGTTGAACTAATTTACACTCCCACCAGCAGTGTAAAAGTGTTCCTATTTCTCCACATCCTCTCCAGCATCTGTTGTTTCCTGGCTTTTTAATGATTGCCATTCTAACTGGCATGAGATGGTATCTCATTGTGGTTTTGATTTGCATTAATCTGATGACCTGTGATGATGAGCATTTTTTCATGTGTCTGTTGGCTGCATAGATGTCTTCTTTTGAGAAGTGTCTGTTCATATCCTTTGCCCACTTTTTGATGGGGTTGTTTTTTTCTTGTAAATTTCTTTAGTTCTTTGTAGATTCTGGATATTAGCCCTTTGTCAGATGGGTAGATGGCAAAAATTTTCTCCCATTCTGTAGGTTGCCTGTTCACTCTGATGGTAGTTTCTTTTGCTGTGCAGAAGCTCTTTAGTTTAATTAGATCCCATTTGTCTATTTTGGCTTTTGTTACCATTGCTTTTGGTGTTTTAGTCATGAAGTCGTTGCCCATGCCTATGTCCTGAATGGTATTGCCTAGGTTTTCTTCTAGGGTTTTTATGGTTTTGGGTCTAACATTTAAGTCTTTAATCCATCTTGAATTAATTTTTGTATAAGGTGTAAGGAAGGCATCCAGTTTCAGCTTTCTACATATGGCTAGCCAGTTTTCCCAGCACCATTTATTATATAGAGAATCCTTTCCCCATTTCTTGTTTTTGTCAGGTTTGTCAAAGATCAGATGGTTGTAGATGTGTGGTGTTATTTCTGAGGCCTCTGTTCTGTTCCATTGGTCTATATATCTGTTTTGTGTGTACCACATTTTCTTTATCCCTGTGTCTGTTGATGGACACTTTAGATTGCTTCCAAATCTTGGCTATTATGAACAATGCTACATCAAATATGGGAGTGCAAATATCTCTTCAATATACTGATTTCCTTTCTTTAGGGTGTATAGCCGGCAGTGGGATTCCTGGATCATATGGTAGCTCTATTTTTAGCTATTTGAGGAACCTCCAAACTGTTCTCCAAGATGATTGTACTAATTTACATTCCCACCAACAGTGTACAAGAGTTTCCTTTTCTCCACATGCTCTCCAGCATTTGTTATTGCCTGTCTTTTGAATATAAACCATTTTAACTGAGGTGAGACAGCTAAATATTCTGTGTGCTTAGTATTCAGTAGTTTTCCACCTTCAGGTAATTACTTATTGCTCATTAATGTCCTTTTCTTTCTGATTGAAGTACTTCCTTTAGCATTTCTTATAGGACAGGTCTGGTTTTGTTCAAAATCCTTCAGCCTTTGTGTGTCTGGGAAAGTGTTTATTTTTCCTTCATGTTTGAAGAGTTTTTGTTTTGTTTTGTTTTGTTTTGTTGAGATGGAGTCTTGCTCTGTCGCCCAGGCTGGAGTGCAGTGGCGCGATCTCAGCTCACTGCAAGCTCCGCCTCCCGGGTTCATGCCATTCTCCTGCCTCAGCCACCCGAGTAGCTGGGACTACAGGCACCCGCCACCACGCCCGGCTAATTTTTTGTATTTTTAGTAGAGACAGGGTTTCACTGTGTTAGCCAGGATGGTCTTGATCTCCTGACCTTGTGATCTGCCCATCTCAGCTTCCCAAAGTGCTGGGATTACAGGCGTGAGCCACTGTGCCTGGCCTGTTTGAAGAGTATTTTTACTGGCTATACTGCTCTAGGATAAAACATCTTTTCATTCAGCACTTTAAATATGTCATGCCACTCTCTTTTGGCCTGTAAGGTTTCCACTGAAAAGTCTGAAGCCAGATGTATAGGAGCTCCATTTTATAATATTTGTTTCTTTTCTCTTGCTAATTTTAGTATCCTTTGGTTATTCTTGATCTTTGGGAGTTTGATTTTTACATGTCTTGAAGTAGTCTTCTTTGGGTTAAATCTGCTTGGTCTTCTATAATCTTCTTGTGCTTGTATATTGATATCTTTCTCTAGGTTTGGGAAATACTCTGTTATTATCCCTTTAAATAAAATCTCAACTCCTAGCTCCTTCTCTACCTCATTTTAAGGCCAATAACTCTTAGATTGGCCCTTTTGAGGCTATTTTCCAGATCCTGTAGATGTGCTTTATTGTTTTTCATTCTTTTTCCTTTGTCTCCTCTGTGTATTTTCAAATAGCCTGTCTTCAAGATCACTAATTCTTTCTTCTGCTTGATCAATCATGCTATTAAAGAACTCCAATGCATTCTTCAGTATGTAAATTTTATTTTTCAAATCTAGAATTTCTTCGTGATTCTTATTTATTTCAATCTTTTTGTTAAATTTATCTTATAGAGTTCTGAATTCCTTCCCTGCGTTATGTTGATTTACTTAGAGTTTCTTCAATAAAGCTATTTTGAAATCTCTGTCTAAGAGGTCATATATCTCTGTTTCTCCAGGATTGATGCCTGGTGGCTTATTTAGTTCATTTGGTAAGGTCATGTTTTCCTAAACGCTGTTGATGCTAGTAGATGTTCTTCAGTGTCTGGATATTGAAGAGTTAGGTATTTATTTTAGTCTTCACTGTCTGGGCTTATTTTTGTATCTGTCCTTCTTGGGCTTTCTGGATATTTGAAAAGATTTGACTGTTGTAAAAACTTGAGTGTCTAAGCTGTATCTGCTTTAGGGGGTACCCCAAGCCCAGCAATGCTATGGCTTTTGCAGACTCACAGAGGTACCGTCTTGATGGTTTTGGACAAGATCTGGGAGAATTCTCTGGATTACCAGGCAGAGACTCTTGTTCTCTCTCCTTACTCTCTCCCAGACAAACGGAGTCTCTCTCTCCCTCTATACTGAGCCACCTAAAGCTGGGGTAGAGTGACAAAAGAACCTCTGTGGCCACCATCACTATGACTACACTGGGTCAGACCTAAAGCTGGCACAGCACTGGGTTTTTCCCAAGGCCTGCTGTAACTGTAATCACTCCCTGGCTATTGCCTATGTTTGCTCAAGGCCTTGGGGCTCTGCAATCAGCAGGCAGCAAAGCCATCCAGCCTGTGTCCTTCCTTCAGGGTGGAGAGCTCTCCTAGGCCCCAGGTGGGTCCAGAGGTGCCATCTGAGAATCAGGGACTATGGTCAAAAACCTTACAAGTCTACCTTGTGTTCTATTTTACTGCTGCTAAGCTGGCACTTACACCACAATACGCAGTCCTTCCCACTCTTCCTTCCCCTTTTCAAAGGCAAAGAAGCCTCACTCCAGAGCCACTGTCACCACAGGCCACAAGAAGTACTGCCAGACTACCACCAATGTTCCCTTAAGGCCCAAGGGCTCTTAAGTCAGCTTGTGGTGAATGCTGCCTAGCCTGAGACTCACTCTTCAAGGCAGTGGGTTCTTTTCTGTCCCAGAGAAGGTCCCGAGATGTCATCCCAGAGTCAAGTCCTGGAATCAGAGACCCCAAGAACCCACGTGGGGCTATACTCCCCTGTGGCCATACTGGTACCTCAGGTGCAAGACAAAGTCCCCTTTATTTTTCCTCTCTGCTTTTCTCAAGCAGAAGGAGTTTTGCCCCATAGCCACCAAAGCTGGTAACATGCTGAGTCTCACCTGAAGCCAGCCAGTTCGAGGCTTGAGCAAGGCCCTAGATGTAGTACCTGGGTATTGCTGCTGGTTATTGAGGAACCAAGGGCTCTTCAGTTAGCAGGTGATGAATGTTTCCAGGTCTGGGTCCCTCACTTCAAGGCAGCGGGTTCCCTTCTGGCCCAGGGTGTGTCTAGAAATGTCATCTGGGAGCTAGGGCCTGGAAAGGGGACCTCAAAACACTGACTGGTGCACTATCCTGCTGTGGCTGAGCTGGTATCCAAGATGCAAGACAAAGTCCCCCCTACTCTTCTTTCTCTTCTCCTGTAGCAGAAGGAAAGGGTTTCTTTTGGAGCCATGCAACCTGGGCTTACAGGAGGGATGATGCCTGAGCTGCCCCAACTGGTGTCTCAATATGTCACGTGCCCTCCCAGTCTACTGTCTCTGGGCCCAGTTGAGCACTAGGACTCACCTATGATTTGCAGTCCTTATGGCCTAGACTGCCTTTTACGTTTATTTAGAGCACAGAGAACTTTAGCCCTCGGTGGTGAGATTTGCAAGAACTCAAGTTCTGCCCTCTGGGATTGGCGATTCCCCTCTGGCTAGGGTCGGTTTAAATATTGCCTCTGTGGGAGAGCATCACCTGAGTTGGGTCTGGTTTTTCTTTCTGCTCTAACAGGACAGCACTGAGTTCAATGCCTCACAATTGTTGTGTTCTCCCTCCCCCAGTGCCCAGAGATGCTCTCCGCACTGCTGAAGGGGTGTAGGAGGGGTGGCGTTGGCAATTCAAGACTGTCTTCTCTCTCTGTAGTGCCTCTTTCAGCAATATGGAGTTAAAACCAGGTACTATGAGAGCTCACCTGATTTCTAGTTCTTATGAAGGTGTTTTACTGTGAAGATAGTTGTTAAATTGGTGTCCTTGTAGGGGGGGAAACGGATGGTCCCATCTTGTTCTGTAAACCTGTAGGGTATTTTCTTTTGACGGGTCCCTAGGACATTGTATAATCAACTGTGCTGCAAAAAAAACTTCAATAAATTCCAAATATTAATCATTTATTTGCAATTAAACTAGAAATTAAAAACAAACCACCTCTCACCTAAACAAAACTGCATAGAAATGTTAAAATTTTCTTCAAAATCACTCTCGTTCAAAATGTAAATCAAGCTACAAAATATAATTTTGAGAAAACTGTACACAGAGGAAAATCCATAACTCAAACTGCTTTTATTATTGAGCATAAAAGGACACCAAAGAAGTGAATGAATTGTTTTTAGCAAGAAACTCATAAAATTAATCCTAAGGAAATACAAAAAGATACTCAAATAAAATGTAAATTGAAATCATTTAACTAGAACACAGAAAATAGTAGCATTGATTTTGTGGCTTAAATTTCCTTGTAACCTTCTTTTATCTTTTCTTTTTTACCCTTCTATGTTCTCTGATGCTTTTTTTTTTTTATCATTTAAGGAATTTTTTTTGTTCTTCTGATTATCAAAGTCCATTTTTTCCTGCATTCACCTGAAGATACTAGAGGCCCAATGCGTTCCTTGTTTCTAATGGGCAGCTCTGCCTCACTGCAGTAGCGTCTTCTGCCACCCACTGCTGTTTCTGGAAACTGCACTGTGATGCCCGGATGTGTGGGGACAGGGTCCCCCACGCTAGCCCTTCCTTGGGGCCTGACTGGGGTTGCTATTCTTACAACTTTGGGGTGTATTTTGAAAAGCAAGCCATCTGCCATCCCAGCCAAATATCAATTTTAAAATATAATAATAAAAGATATAATAATAAATTACCCAAGTGTATTTTATGTTTTCTTTTTTTTTTTTTTATGTTTCTTCAAAGGAAACCTTACAGCAGGCTTTCCCAACTTCAGCTGTATTGACACTTTGGGCAGGATAATTCTTCGGCCTAGGGGCTGTCCTGTGCCTTGCAAGATGTTTAGCAGCATCCCTTGTCTCTGCCCACTAGATGTCAGTAGCACCTCCACAGTTCTGATAAACAAAAAGATCTCCAGACATTGCCAAATATCCTCTGTGGAGAAAAATTGTCCCCAGGGGAACCACTGCCCTATAGGAAGCATCTCTAGTAACCTTTGCGCAGGTCATGCCTTTCCATTGTCTGTTCGCAGGTTTCAAAACCAAGCTCGAATTAATCTCCTCTAGCTAGTCTTTTCCTGATCGCTCCAGCAACTCAGTTGCTCCCTTATTGGTTCTCCCACAGCTTCCTACACATTTCTCCACTAACACAATAAGATATATTGCTGTGTTTTTCCTACTTGACTGCCTGCTCCACAAGTCTATAAACACGGGTCATCTTCTCACTAACAGTGCTTGTCACATAAGAGCTAGCAAATTCATTCATTCATCTAAGATTGTATCTCCTCACAGGAAGCTTGAGATTGAGTAATTTAGACAAACAAGTGAAATGACAACAACTAGAACTCTCTATGTGATTCACTCAATAGTGAGTATATTCGTCCATTCTTGTGTTGCTATAAAGAAATACCTGAGACTGGGTAATTTATAAAGAAAAGAGTCTTAATTGGCTCGTGGTTCTGCAGGCTTTACAGGAAGCATAGTGCTGGCATCTACTCAGCTTCTGGTGAAGCCTCAGGGAGGTTTCAATCATAGTGAAAGGCAAAGAGGGAACAGGCACGTCACATGTTGAAAGCAGGAGCAAGTGAGAGAGAGTTGGAGGAGAAGTGCCACACACTTTTGAAATGACCAGACCTCACAAGAACTCATTATCATGAACACAGCACCAACCCATAAAAGACCCGCCCCCATGACCCAAGCACCTTCCACCAGATCCCACCTCCAGCATTGGGGATTACAATTCAACACAAGATTTGGCAGGGACATACATTCAAACTCTATCAGTGAGCATTTTATTCTGTGCCTGGAACTTGACTAAGTATTTATATGTAGTATCTGATTTTATTTAAATCTTCATAATGCTCCTGGGAGGTATAGTGTAATACTCATTTTCTGAGTGAGAAGCCAAAGCATGGAGAAGATTGGCAGCTTGCAAAGGACAGCATCATTTATAGATATGGAGGATTTGAACCTTGATCTATCTAGCTTCCAAGTCAACACTTTTTAAACATATTGAAATATAACACCAATGCAGAAAAGTGCATAAAGCATAAATATAAAATTCCATGGACAGAGGTGGACCAAGATCACTGTTAGAGTGATCTGCCCTGACTTCAGGCAATAAGGGGGCACGTTCTCTGCAGAAAACTTAAAAACAATTTAAAAACTAACTAAAATTGGTCTGCTTTTAATCTTCACTCTGGGCCAGAATTTCTGAGCAATGTCAGTGATAAAATATTCTTCACTGAATAAAATATCCTGTGTTGATTTAAATTCTAAACAATAGTGTGCTTACTACTGAGTCTTAAGTATGTATGTGTGTGAGTGTGTGTAAAATTAGCACTATTATTATGTATTCTTTAATAAACTCTGAGTTCAACATGGACACTAATCTAGAGAACTTCCAGTTACATGGTTAGGTCCCAACACAAGGGTACAAGCTACAAACATTCTTTCAAGAGTTAAATTTATAATTGTTATGGGCCGAATTCTGTGCCACCCCTACCCAAATTCATGTTGAAGCCCTAACCCCCAGCACCTCAGAATGAGACTGTATTTGAAGACAAAGCTTTTAAAAAGGAAAGTAATTGAAAATAAGGTCGCTAAGATGCCCTTAATCCAATCTGACTGGTGTCTTGATACAAGGAGATCAGGACACATGGGGAGACATCAGAGATGTGCACACACAGAGGAAATGCTATGTGAGAACTCGGCCAGAAGGCAGCCATCTGCAGGACAAGGAGAGGGGCCTCAGGAGAACCCAGCCCTGCTGACACCTTGATCCTGGACTTACTTTCAGCCCTCAGAACTGTGAGAAATTAAATTTCTGTTGTTTAACCCACCCACTCTGTGGTATCTTGCTATGGCAGCCTTAGCAAACAAATACAATAATGGTTTCCAATTGCATTCTTTGGGAACAGTGAGTGTCCAACACATGATATGATATTAGAAATCAGCAATAATCACACCATGACTGTAAAAATGAAGAAATCGAATTCTATTTAATTGAATTATTAAATATGACTACTTGGAGATTTTATGTATGTTAAAATGTAAAACAGTGAAACAGGGAGCCCACTGTAAAGTATAATATTATTTGAATTTTATTCTTCTGCTTTAGTTGTTTTAAAACTAAAGATGAATCCCTAAAATATGAATTATTCATTGATTATTGTGATTATTAATAAAAATAATTTCATCACCTAGAAAGAGGATTGGGAAAATCCCTTATTATCTATTCTGGTAGTCAGATTATCTATTCTAGTTGTCAAATATGCTAGGTATGCAACCGTTCAATGAGATATCACGCAACAAACACCTATATAACTGCCATCAAGTTTTAAGAAATCGAATATTGATAGTTCCTTGGGTGTCTTCTTGGTGCCCTCTCCACTGTACTACCTCTCTCTCCTTAAATGTAACAGATGTCTTTATTTCTATTCTAACAGTTCATCTCTTTCTCATTTTGGAGCTGATATTAATGAAAAAGTTTAGTAAATTTTTTTATGCCTGGCTTCTTCCATGCAGTACTGTATATGCAAGATTCATACACCCTGTTGTGTATAGCAAGATTGTTCATTTGTATCACTGCATGAGATTCCATTGTATACCATTGATGGATACTTGAGTAATCTCTAGTTTGAAACTACTGTATAATACATATAACACACAAATATGCATTAATCAACTATTTTGTTATTGGTAAGGCTCTTAATCAACAGTAGGCTATTCATAGTTAAGTTTTGAGGGAGTCAAAACTTATATGTGAATTTTCAGCTGTGTTGGGGGGCTTCAGTGCCCTGAATCCCTATGTTGTTCAAAGATCAACTGTATTAAACTAATGCTGCTGTGAACATTCTTATGTGTGTATCCTGTTGCATATATATATGCACTTCTCTTGGAAGTGGAATTATTGAACTGTAAATTATGTATATCTTAAACTAGAGCAGTAAACAGTACACACTTTTCCAAAGTGTTTTGGTTGCAAAAATTTACATTCCTACCAGAAGTGTTTGAGAGTTCACATAGCTCCATATCCTTACCAACAATTGGTATTGTCATTCTTTTTAGTCAGATTGACAGGTATGTGATAGTATACTGTTATGGTTTTAATTTCTATTTCCCTGATTAACTAGTGAAGATGAACACCTTTTTGTATGATAAATGGCCTTTGATTGCCCTGTTTTATGAATGGCTAATTAAATCCTTCACTTGTTTTTCAGAGTGGCCTGTATTTCTGGTATCAAAGGGAAGGGGATCGGTTAGCTCCTGCTAAAATGGTGGTGAATATAGGCCTTTCAAGTGGTAGACCATTGGATACAGGGAGCTGGAATTCAAAAACAAAATCTGGGCTGCAGTCTACAATAATTCAATCTACAATAATTGGTGGCTTTTCAGAAACCCAGGAGAACATGGTGTCTTCCTTAATCCAGCTACATAATATGTGGCAATATCAGCCACAGCTTTCTGGCCCAGCTTGCAGTGGGTTATGCTGGAGACTCATTTAAACATAATGACACAGTAATCTCTATAAACTCCAGACAATTATCAGCATAATTTGAAGACTTTTAATAAGCCAATGTTCCATCAAAATTTATTACTCCATCAGGGCCACCCTTGTCCTGAAGGCGGACAACCAAGTAATAGCTTGTAAAATGGCATTTTTAAACTAGAAAACCACATTAAATGTGATTTACAATGAAATTGGTGACATCAGAAGCTGAACTTTGTGCTTCCATGTAGCTTAAACCTTAAAAAACATGTTAATGGGCTGCAAATATACCCTTTTATTTAGCTTTCAGTCATAGGATGCATCCCAAATCATTAACAGGTTTTTACCACGTATTAGAAAGGTTTTGCTAGATGTCAAAAAATAAAATTAAGGCTTTCCCTGGGTGTTAAAAAGTAATTCAAATTTCTCCATATTTCCAATTAAAGAAAATTTTAAAACGCAATCATTCTAAACTCACATTACTTTAAGCAATTTATTTTTTAGAATTGGAATTTTTTAATACAATGGAACAAAAGACTACTGTTATTATGGGAAGTAGTTTCTGTCTGTCTCTCTCTCTCCTCTCTCTCCCTCCTTCCCTCCCTCCCCTCTCTGCCCCCCTCACACACATCACACACACGCTCACCCACACACACACAAACTATACAAAATGAATGTGAGATACATAAATTCCCAATATTATCCTAAATGTAGTGACATCTTCTCTGCTTAACTATCTGTTGGAAAAATCTAAAGAAGGACTTAGTAGATCCTAAATTAAAGGATCTATTTTCATAAGCATGCTGTCAGTCTTACATAAGTACTTTATAAACTTTCAATACTTCTAATTCATTTAGGGAAACTATATAAAATAAAAGAAAGCATTGTGATATATAAAACATCACCTTTTGTTGTGGTAAAAAGGCCTGGATTCGAGGGGAGCTCCATGATTTTCAAACTGAATGACCCAAAATAACTCACGGCAACGTAGAATACCCATTTTTAAATAATAAAATAAAGACATTTTCTGCTGTGAAATGACGCTGTGAATATCAAATAAACTGTTTCTGAAAATGCTTTGTCAAGTGAAATGTTATACTAATCCAATTATTTCTGTCTCCAATATCACGATAGGCCATCCTTTTGCTAGGATTTTTTAACACCTCTTCGTACCTGAAAGAACCTTTAAGATTCAGGTTCTATACGACCACCTCTTTTTAGCTTTCCCTGGCACTTAAAGGGACAGTTAAGTTGCCACCTACTTCATGTTTCCATAGCACATAAAATATTGCTCTTGTAATTCTTGGTTCATTGCAACAGCAGTAACACAAATGTAGCAATACTGGTAGCGGTAATGGTTGCTGTTTATTAAGTCCATCTAAGGTAATTTGTCATGTACAAATTTAAGCCTCACAAACAGTTGATAAGGATAGTATGTTTCTGCATAAGAAAGTAAGTTTTAGAAAAATCAGCAAACATAGCCAGGGTCCACAGCTCTGAACCTCACATAACAGTTACCTACTGCTATATAATAATCCACTACATGTAGTGGCTTAAACAGCAGCCAGTCTCTTAGCTTATAATCCCGTTGGTTGCAAATTTGGACTAGACTTAGCTGGGAGGCTTTTGAGGTTTGACGTGGTTGCATAAATCTATGGTAAACTGCAGCTTGTCTCGGCGGGACTACATCTGCTTTTGGGAGTTGTCAGGCTGTCACTGAGCCACACTGGCTTTTCTCCACGTGTCTCATCCTCCAGGTGTCCAGACATGTTCACAAGGTGGGGACAGAGGACTGGAATGAGCAAGAAAACAAGGATCCAAGCAAAAGAGGGAAGATTCCTGAGACGTAGACTTAGAACCAACACCCTGTTATTTCCATCACGTTCTGTGAGCTGAAAAAAGTCATAAGACCAGCCCAGAGTCAGAATGGAAAAAGATTTGACAGTTATAAGACAAAAAGTGTGGACACAGAGACAACATGAATTGTGACCATCAGTACAATTCATCAACCACAGTCTACATCACATTGTTTCCCTAATCCCTTGTAATCCTGTTTTATTTGCCTATTAGATTGAAATCACTTTAGTAGCACAGACCAAGTAATAGGTTCCTAGCACTTAACTCCTTTCTTGGGCGTTTATTTAATGCTTTAACTTTGTGTGCAACAGAAAGGCTACAACAGTTTATCTAATTTACAAGGCTAATTGAAGGAGACACTTATAGATCCACTCGTTTGACTTTTACTGAGCTAGTATGTGCTAGGCAAATCTTTTTAAAGATGACTCTTCTAAATATAGGCAGAATTATAATGGTATTTATTAAAAGACTCAAAAGTATATTTCTAAGATAAGAATTTGTACATCTGCTTAAAGGTGCATCTCTGAGCTTAGAATTTGTATATCTGTTTAAAGGAAAATAACCTTGGGTATTGTTAAAATCCTCATAGCACAGCTATTTAAATTCTAAGACATTTGGGAAAGCTTTGTTTCACTACATTAGGCATCAATCATGAGAATCTATAAGAAAATATTAGTGAAAGGATTTACTATTTATGATATTTTGTTGCCATCTCCTATCCCAAATCAATTAATCTGTATTGAAAAACTCCAAATTAGCATAACATAATATCAGTCTATAAATGTACTTTATAAGAAATCACTTATAATCTCTAGAGCTAATGTTAAAATTCAAAGATTTAGTACTCCATTAGAGAATTATTGTTGTGGCAGACGCTAAAATAATCTTTCATAATTAAAATGAATATTGAAAAGTATATAAATTTCAAACGCATTTACTGATGTTATATTGTGATACAATAAGAAGCACCTATCTGGTCTTCCTTCCCAGTTCCTGACACAGGGCTTCTAAATCCCTTGTAATTTCCTGGGTGATAGGAATCTCTTTTGTTCTAATGACTTGACTCTTGGTGGGCTCCTGCATAGCTTCAGGATAGGTGCCAGTGGCCAGAAAGACCAAGCTATAATTAGAACTTTTACCCAACACCCTCATCCCCTGGGGAGGGGAGAGGAACAGCAGATTGAGTTAATAATCAATCATGCCTATTTGATGAGGCCTCCATAAAAATCCCTAGAAGATGGGAGTTCAGAGAGCTTCTGTGTTGGTGAACACATCCACGTACCAGGAATGTGGTGCATCCTAACTCCACAGTAACAGAAGCTCCTAAACTTGGGATCTTTCCAGGCTTCTCCCTGTATACCTCTTCATCTGGCAGTTCACCTATATTCTCTGTAATATGCTTTATAATAAACCAGTAAATATAAGCAAGTATTTCTCCAAGTTCTGTGAGCAAAGGACCAAACCTGAGGGGGAGGTTGTGGGGTCCTCCAATGTGTGGACAAGTTGGACAGAGTTGTGGGTAACCTGGGGACTTACGATTGGTGTCTGAAGTTGGGGGAAGTCTTGTGGCACTGAGCCTTTAACCTGTGGGGTCTGCACTAAGTCCAGTTAGTGTCAGAATGGAATTGAATTATGGGACATCCAGCTGCTTTGAAGAATTGATAGATGTGGGGAAAAAATCCCACACATCTTGTTAGAGTGTACATAGAACAAAATAGTTGGTTTTTCTCATACAACTGAGAACCTACTATGTACAGGACACAGTTAGAAGAAATGCGGGGAATGTTTTCCCAATTAAAAGATTTTCTAATCTATTGGGAGTAATAGGAGATACACAACTATAACACTTAAGTAAATAATCAGGAACCACCACATAGACACAAGGAAATTTCTGTAAGGAATAATTCACTTTGCAGACATTTCTTCCCTAATATTTGTATCCTGGCTTTTTTATATTTAAAATGTAAATATGGCCACAGGCCTGGAAAGGGATATTGTGAGATACAAAATTAATCGAATAGGTGAAAACAAATTGCATCCCCCAAATCCAACTCAAAGTACTCAAAGAGCATGCAGCAAACAAACATTCACTCAGTCAAAATTGAAACACTTTTGTCTACGGCTTGAAAAGACAAAAGTACCAGGCTAAAAAATCTTGAGGATAATTTTTGCCTTCTACTGTGTTCACTCTTAATTTATAGTATTACAAGAAAACCCTCACTTAGTCTCCCTTTAGCCTATATCATTTTGCTTATAACATCACAGTCTTACCTTTCCTCTGAGGACTACTCCTAGGCTATTAAATGGAAAATAAGATTATTACTAACTTCAGAGTTTATGACAGACTTTGACCTCTCATTTCATTAGCGGCACCTCTCTCCTCACTCATGTTCTTACTGTTCCATGTTTCTTGCTGCGTTTGGTGTGCTCTCCTGTCTGTTTCCTTGGTTTTTAACAACAGAAATGGCATTTAGTGACCTACCCTGGTGTTGACATTCAGTTACTGCCTCCATTAAAGACAGGCTAATTAGAAAGGGCCATGTGTTTGCACAGAATTAACGAAAGAGAATGCAAGAATCAAGGCAGGGCATTGATTGTCTGCAGCTCTGAAATACAAGTTCAGCCTCACATTTGGGAAGTCTAGGTTATGATTATTGACCTAGTTATACATTAATAGTACTTTGTTATCTGAAGTCAGTGACTGCATCCATTTTAATCAGTGTTGGGTATGTGTGTGTGTGCCTGCACGTGTGTGTGTGTGTTCAAATTTGAGTTTCCCCTTTGAAAAGAATTTTATGTAAGTGAACATGAGAAGACTTCATTAGTGGAAAGAACCAACCAGACTAAGATCAAGGGAACATCAGATTGCTGGCTACCGGACCCCTTAATTTCATCTAATTTGCCCACTTTTTAAAAAACACTAAAAACTCCTTCACTTACATTACAAGTCTTTCTTGGAGTAAAAATGCTTGACAAGGGTTTTTCCTGTCATCTTCTCTACACAATCACCACCTACCCCACTTCTACCCTGACATTTTCTGCATCAATTCATAGAGCATGCCTAGCCAATACCTCAAACACCTATCAGATATTAAGGAGAGCTGCACCCTTTTAGATATCAACTCATTCAAAACATCAGAGTACATTCCCCATGTCCTGCAAATTTCTTAACTTATATTGTTTATGCTATCTGTGTGCTGATTCTCTCCATCTTCTTGGCCATCCGCTTGCTAAGGGCCACATAATAAAATGCCACATACAAAACAGAGAATTAATTAACATGTGAAAGATAAAAATGTAGAGATTAAATTAGTCTAAAGTACATACTTTTTTGAAAGGGGAAAGGTAAACTGAATTAGGCCAGTGGTTTTAAAAGTTTAATGTTCATAAGAATCACCCAAAGAACTTGTTAAAATCCATATTCTGATTCAATAGGTATGGAGCAGGTCCTGGGATTTTGCAGCTTTAGCAAGCTCCCAGGTGATACTGAGGTTGTGCTACACATATTTGGAGCAGCAAGGTACTAGAAGCTCTGGTGCCTTGGTCAAACAAATCAACATACTAAAGTCTACTTATTCCTCTATTCTCCGTGATTTTATTGTAAAGAGTCATTATACTTCCAAATGAGATACAAGAATGTTGCAATCACTCACCAAACCCTAGGGTGAGATTCCTGAAATTTCAAGTCTTCATAAATGATAGGAGAGCGTAAGGACCTAAATTAACATAGGGTGCAGAGACAAAGATTAAAATTCAATATATGAAAATATTTATCTTTTTAATTTTATTACATACATAAAAAAGGGGGACAGCAGAGTAAATAGAAAAGAAATTATATCCACATATCTTAATTAGTAATAATGACTTGCATAATTTTAGGGTCACCTATCTTTAGCACATGATGACTTCCTGTGTTGTTGATAATGTTTTATAATTGACGTGATGGTGATGGTGTTACTAAGGCAGGAAGGCAGGGAGGTAGAACTTCATTAGGAAGAAAAGTCCTTGGAACTCTCTTTTCCCTCTAACACATGGACCTACAAGCTCTTTGGGAGCCCAGGGCTTCTTCGCTCTTCTGCATCATCGGCTAAGTGATTTTTTCTGAAGTTGCCTTTGCACCTCTTCATAGATTGTGTCAAATTTCAGTTTGGGTGGACTTGCTAAGGCTTTACTTATGCATTTTCATAAAGTTCTTTGAATACCAGGCCATTCTGAATTGATTCTCATGGAAGGCTTTTCTTCCTCATGGTGTGTTCTGTGTCAGGCAGCCTGATAAACTGGCCAAAAGGAGTTCTACGAGATGATTCAGCTATGCGGGCATCTCATGCCCACACACTCTGTACCATAAGCCTCTCTACTGCCCAGTTCTGGGAAGTAGGCAATATGTGCATTTAAAGTTCCCATGGATAAGGAGAATCACTTTCTGCTTTTAGCTGGCTGTTATTTCTTCAAATTTTTCCTGCCCCATTGTTTATCCTCTTCTTTCCTTCCTGAACCAAACATACCCGTATGTTAGAACTGTTGATACTGGCCCCGAAGTCCCCATGTCTTTGTCATGTTTGTTTGGTCATTTTGGTTTGGTCATTTTGGTTCTCTGTTCTTCAGAGTAGATCATTTTAAATAATCCGTCTTTATATTTACAGACTCATTCTTCTGTCACCTCCATTCTACTGTTAAGCCCACCCAATGAACTGTTTAATTCAGGTATTACATTTCTCAGTTTTAGAAATCACGTCTTGTTCTTTTCACATAGTTTGTACTTTCTTTGACCAATGTATGTTTCTTTTACATCACTGAGCATAGCTTAGCAGCCACTTTAAAATCCCTTTCTGCTAACTCCATCTGGGTCATCTCACAGTTGGAACCTCTTGCATTTTTTTTTTCCTGTGTCGAGAAGGTTTTACATTTTACTGCTTCTTTGCTATTATGGGTCATATCTTAGACACTGAGAATTTTATGTTGTAGAGACTCTGGATCCTTGTAAATTACTCAAAAAATGATGGGTTTTTTTTGTTTGTTCATTTTAGCAGGCAATTAATTTGTATAAACCCAAACTGTAAATATCTCCTTAATAGCAGCTCAAATCTCATTTCAGTTCTTTTATCCTTAATTGAGCTTCTTGCAATCTGGCCTAGCAACCATGGTTCAGGAGTCAGCCAGAGATTTTGGCAGAGTAAATGTGGAGTGTGGGCTCTCTCTCTCTCTGTATATGTGTGTGTCTGTGTGTGTGTGTGTGCATGTGTATCTCTATCTCTATTTCCACCTCTACCTTTCCCTTTCCTTCACTTTTCAGCTGCTGCATTGCTCTCACTTCTGCCCTCTGGAAAGACTATTGAAGTTTTAGCTACCCCGTGATGTACCAACTGTGGACAGCCTTCGGGTTAAAAGCTGTAAAAATGGGGAAATCATCATGTAGCATTCTCTCCTTTCAAGTATTGACTCCCCTCCAGAACCTTACTGTTTTTATGCATTTTCAAGAGCCTCCATGGAGTTGTTGGTTATTTAATATTATTCCTTTATGTTTTTGTACTTTGTCCAGATAATAGGAGAGTTGGTCTTTAGGAGCTTACTCAGCTGTGTCAGGAGTGGAGCTTCAATAGATTATCTTTTTACATCTATTTGTTAGACAAGTCTATCCTTAATAATACAGGAATTTAGACCAGAGTTGGGTGTTTCCCAAGTAACATATAAATTGTTTATCATTGGCTTAGTGGTTGGGCACATATTGCAAGGTGAAAATCCAGTAACCCCTGGTACACTATTGCATAAAGAGAAAGACAAGCAGCTCAAGTGCCAAGCCTGTTGATTTAAACTCTAGAGGAAGTAGTTGGTAAAAGTAACAATGTCAGTACATCAAGGTTCCTATCCACTTTAGGAATGCTCTTGCAAGAGATAAACTTACACAAAGTCTGTCCCAAACTGGATCAGCAATAAAATGCAATTTAGAAATGGGATGACGATATAGCTTATCATCCAAATCAGTTTATATTTGTGAGAGAAAGGAAGTACTATCAATAATTATTCAGGACAACAGGCACAAGCAGTCAATATCTAGTACATGCTTGTGTGTATGTTTACTAACTCTGAAGACAGAAACTTAGAAGGAAATAAAACTGTAGCATCAATCCCTTTCCTAACATTTCTTGTGATATTCTTCTGTCAGAAATGAGAGACAGTCCTGTGATAAAGATCAGATTAAGAAGACAGCCTTCTGGGCGGTCGTGGTGCCTCACGCCTGTAATCCCAGCACTTTGGGGGGCTGAGGCAGGCGATTCACTTGAGGCCAGGAGTTCAAGACCAGCCTGGGCAACATAGTGAAATTCCATCTCTACTAAAATTACAAAAGTTAGCCAGGTGTGGTGGTGCATGCCTGTAATCCCAGCTACTTGGGAGGCTGAGGCATGAAAATTGCCTGAACCCAGGAGGTGGAGATTTCAGGGAGACAAAATCACAACACTACATTCCAGCCTGGGTGACAGAGCAAGACTCCGTCTCAAAAAAGAAAACAAAAAAAAGAAGACAGCCTTCTGACTCAACCTATTTCATGTATCCTTATCATGAAATTTAGAAAACAATAGGCAATTCATGGAAGCCAATAATTTTATTTTAAATGAGTCTTTAGGCCTAAGAATTATGTCCAGATGAGAGATCTTTAGCTCTGATTATTTACATGTACAACAGACTGTAAACAAATAGGCCAGAAATCAGCTAAAGTTTGAGAAATAATGTTGTCAAAGAGTCATAAGTCTGGTCTACCAAAAACTATTGTTTTCTACTAATCCATAATTTGAGTCCCCAAACCTACACAAGGTTACGATTTCATGATATTTATAATTTAGTTTCATTATTTGTTTGGCAATTTCACGTTCAGGATTTTGATCAAACATAATTATAATTGTGGGCTACATCCAATTACAGTTCACCTTTGAACAATGTAGGGGTGAAGAGTGTGAACCCCCTGCACAGTCAAAAATCCATATATAACTTTTCACTACCCAAAATCTTAACTACTAACAGCCTGCTGTTCACCAAAGCCTTACCAATAATATAAACTGTCAATTTACAGATATTTTGTATATGTATTATATACTGTATTCTTACAATAAAGCTAGAAAAAAATGTTATTAAGAAAGTAATAAGAGAGAATATATGTATTATTCATTACAGAGAAGTGAATCATTATAAAGGCCTTCATCCTCATCATCTTCACTTTGAGTAGGCTGAGGAGAAGGAAAAAAAGGAAGAGTTGGCCTTGCTGTCTCAGGAACGACAGAGGCTATAGGAAATCCACCTAGAAGAAGACTCATGGTTAAAACCCATGTTGTTCATAGCAAAGACAACTTAAATGCCCATTAACAGTAGACTGGATAAAGAAAATGTGGTACATCTACACCATAGAATACTATGCAGCTATAAAAAAAGAATGAGATCCTATCCTTTGCAGCAATATGGATGGAGCTGGAGACCATTATCTTTAGCAAACTAATGCAGGAACAGAAAATCAATACCACACGTTCTCCCTTATAAGTAGGAGCTAAATAACAAGAACACATGCACACAAAGAGGGGATCAACAGACACTGGGCGTAATCAAGGGTGGAAGGTGGCCAGGGAGAGAGGATCAGAAAAAAATACGTATCACATACTATGCTTAGTACCTGAGTGGTGAAATAATCTGTATACCAAACCATTGTGACACAAGCTGACCTATATAACAAACCAAAATGTACCCCAGAACCTAAAAGTCAAAAGAAAAAAAAAAACACAATAAAAGCCCGTCTAGATATAAAAAATAAATATAAAAAAACAGAGAAATACCAAGCCCCACTTTAAAGTGTGTGCATCTTGCACTGCTTCTGTAAACATTTACTGAGCACCTAATATATTTCAGGAACTATATCAAATGTGGAGATGAAGAGAGTAATAAAATGCTGTCCAGACCCTTGCCAAACAAACAAAAAAAATGTTGCTCTAGGGTCAACCGTAGTTAGAATGCGGGTTTTCTTTTTTTTTAATTCCTTTTTTTTCTTTTTTTTATTATACTTTAAGTTCTAGGGTACATGTGCACAATGTACAGGTTTGTTACATATGTATACGTGTACCATGTTGGTGTGCTGCACCCATTAACTCGTCATTTACATTAGGTGTATCTCCTAATGCTATCCCTCCCCCCACCCCCACCACATGACAGGCCCCGGTTTGTGATGTTCCCCATTCTGTGTCCGAGTGTTCTCATTGTTCAATTCCCACCTATGAGTGAGAATATGCGGTGTTTGGTTTTCTGTCCTTGGTGATAGTTTGCTGAGAATGATGGTTTCCAGCTTCATCCATGTCCCTACAGAGGACATGAACTAATCCTTTTTTATGGCTGCATAGTATTCCATGGTGTATATGTGCCACATTTTCTTAATCCAGTCTATCACTGATGGGCATTTGGGTTGGTTCCAAGACTTTGCTATTGTGAATAGAGCCACAATAAGCATACATGTGCATGTGTCTTTATAGCAGCATGATTTATAGTCCTTTGGGTATATACCCAGTAATGGGATCCCTGGGTCAAATGGTATTTCTAGTTCTACATCCTTGAGGAATCACCACACTGTCTTCCACAATGGTTGAACTAGTTTACAGTCCCACCAACAGTGTAAAAGTGTTCCTATTTCTCCACATCCTCTCCAGCACCCGTTGTTTCCTGACTTTTTAATGATCGCCATTCTAACTGGTGTGAGATGGTATCTCATTGTGGTTTTGATTTGCATTTCTCTGATGGCCAGTGATGATGAGCATTTTTTCATGTGTCTGTTGGCTGCATAAATGTCTTCTTTTGAGAAGTGTCTGTTCATATCTTTTGCCCACTTTTTGATGGGGTTGTTTGGTTTTTTTCTTGTAAATTTGTTTAAGTTCTTTGTAGATTCTGGATATTAGCCCTTTGTCAGATGGGTAGATTGCAAAAATTTTCTCCCATTCTGTAGGTTGCCTGTTCACTCTGATGGTGGTTTCTTTTCCTGTGCAGAAGCTCTTTAGTTTAATTAGATCAGAATGGGGGTTTTCTTTTATGGCAAAAGATAAGAATTCTGAACAATTTTATTCTGTTAGTCATAGATATTTGCTTCTTTCCTTAAAGTTCTATTTCTTTTTTCAATTGCTTGCACTTTTGAGAGTAATGAGGACAATGCCATAATTAATTTACATTAAAATGTATGAGTTTTCTTTACTGCCTGATCTATGAGACAATTTTTTTCTTTGATTGTAATGCATACAAGCTTTCCCATAAAGAATTAAAACATTTAACATTTTCCTTATCAATACTTCAACTTCCTTATCAATAATCAACGCTTCCTGAAATCCAGAAAAGAGGCATACGGTCTCTTTACCACATTAATCTCCCTATAGCTTGGAATATTAATGAAATCTTTTGGTAAATTTGGAAGAGTATAGAGATTGATCACATTCCAATAGCTGTCTGAACAGGTTTCCCTATGTTGTGAGTCTGACAAATAAGGCACAAGGCATATTAATGGACAGTCCTAATAAATTTACATAAAATTTGAGGCAAACCAATGTATTCCACTTTGAAGGATCATCCTTCCTTCATTCACCCAAGATGGAGAACTTGTGAATAAAAATAGGAAGAAGAGCTACCACTCTTTTAACCAGTGCTCATCAAAGTGCTTGGACATAAAAAATTCCACAATGTTTGTTCTTATATTTGATGTTGATCTTGTATATTTTCCTGTCAGGAAAGCAAAGCATAGACAGGTACAGCATACACACACACACACACACACACACACACACACGCACACACGCTTTTTAAAATTAAAAAACAAACTATGTTTCAAATAAGAAAACAAAAAGCAAAAGACCACTGCTTGAGCTACAGAATCAGCCAATGTATCCACTTCAGAGAAACTAGTATTAATTTCTTTTTACTTTTGGCCCAAATTCCTTTTAGTTATGTTGTTATTATATAGGAACAGATGACACTTCCTATTAATATAGGAATGCAGCATTATTAATCTGTAAAACAGAAGAAAACACTTTAATCTTTCCAATGGGAGACATATTAGGGACCATAAAACATAGAACACATAATAATTTAGACAGAATTTTATACAAGTAACTGACAATAGCAATGAAAGGCAAAACAGTAACAAGTAGAAGTTTTGAGTTTTTCTTTTCCAAATAACTCTTATATAATTCTTTAGTTTCATGGGCTCTAGAACAACTGTTTATCTTTCAATATAAGTGGATTAGCATTGAGATGAATTTTAAAGCCTTTAAATATAGATATTTATAAAAGCCAAACATATAAAAGATAACTGAGAATGTCAATAAAGCTAGCCATAATTAGTATCAAGGAAAGTCTCCAAGACTTTTTAACTTAACCTCAAATTTTTGCCAGTACATACTTTTACAATAATGTCATGGTTTCAAGAACTAACTCACAAAAAAAAGTAATTGTTGGATAAAGGGCACAAAGTTTCAGTTTTACAGGATGAATAAGTTCTGGAAATTTAATGAATAGCATGGTGACTATAATTAAAATTCTCTATTGCATACTTAAAATTTACTAAGGCAGTAGATCTTAACTGTTCTCACCACAGAGACAAAATGGTAACCAGGTAAAGTAATAAATATGTTACTTAGCTTGATTGTAGTAATTATTTTACAATGCATATGTATATCAAAACATTACATTTTACCCCTTAAAATTATACAAACTTTTGTCAATTATACTTCAATAAAGCTGGAAGAAAAAAAATTTAATGCATGTTATTCACATATATTAGGCCTTAATTTCATGTGTAAATTGCCTTTAAATAGATGTTATGGCCTTTATAAGTAATTTTCTGTCAGTTTTAGCCCATGATCTAAGTTTCCCACCAACTCTGAGCTCCAGACTTCTGTATCCTACTGCATACTCTGCATCTCTATCTGGATATCTAGTGGGCATCTCAAATTAAATTTGCCAAAAGAAAACTCTTGAATATCCTCACCCTAACCTGAGATCTGTTCCTTTCAGTGTCCCCTGCCATGACAGGGTTCAGCTAATCTTCTTGGCTCAAACTTTCAATGTATACAGTGCCCTATACGGCTCCCATTTTAAGCCAAGCCACTACCGTCCCTCGACTGAACCAGCGCCAGTTACTTCATAACTGCTCTGCTGTGTTCATGTTTACATCTCCACAGGCAACTTTCCTTAAACAATCAAAACAAACATTTTACAATTCTGCCATGGTCAAAAAAAAAAATCTAATCCCTCTTTATTGCCCACAAGATACCAAATCCTGTGGTTCCTGCCTCAGAGGTCCATCTGAGCCTGTTTGCTGTGTCCACTCTGTGACCACAGATGCAGGCCATTCAAAATTTGGTTTGGATGTTGAGACTGATGGCACCACACACAGAGCAAGAAGGTATGAGAATATTTGTTACTTACATAATGAAGGCTTCCGGTGAGAGCAGGACAGGTCTCCCAATCTGATCCAAAAACGGCTTGAGGGAACAAAGAAAGAAAACTAATGGAGTTTTATAGTGGTTAGGGTATGGGCCAGGCTGAGGGTTCCATGTGTAATCAGGGGCTTGCCTGGTTTGAAACTTCCACTCAAGGACATTGTATATAGTGTTATCTCTGCCTGGAATATTTCCCCATATAAGAATGAATACTGTAGGTTTTTCCAGACATATGAAGTGATAGAAGGAGGCAAGGGTGTGGAAGGTATTTCCCAGGGTGTATTGTAATAATAGGCCATAGAATCCAGGTGAACAAGCAGCAGCAAAATAAAGCCAGAGGATTTTAACAAGTTGTGAGAAAGTTGTGGAGTCATTGTTTGCAGGTTTCCATGAGGCTAAAGTGAAGAGTATTTAAGTAAATTAGATTAAAAAATAGAAATGTAAACCCCAGGATGAGGCTACTAAAAAAAAAAAACCAGCTCAAATGCAATGAGAAATTTTGATGGAGTTGAGGAAGCCAAGGTTCAAAGAAACTTAATCTAAATTTTTAGGTATTTCATCTTTTCAGATCATGTAGCCACTGACAATCAAGGTAGAAGTTGGGATAGAGAGAAATATTGTAAGCAAAACATTAAAGTTTGCAGTTAATGAGGAAGGTTGATAAGAATGTTGGTCATCAAATAGAGAAGAAAGAGGATTCTGTAGACAGATGTATGTGCTTCAATCTAGATGCAATTGTCACCAGAGACTCTAAATTGTTTCAGAAAATGTTGATGGACCCCATTAGAATAGAGCTTTAAAAATCAGCACATTAGTGGATATATTTCTAGAATACTGTACACATTTTTAAAACTAGACTTTAGAGGTTATAATATACTATCATCTCATTGCAAGGTACTAAAAATTATTGCCAGGACTCAGGTTCTCTGAGAAGAGGAGAAAATGAGAATCAATTTATAGTAAAGCGACTGAGGCCCAAAGATTAAGAGGCCTGGAAAAGGTCACTCAGATAGCAAAGGCTGAAAGGGGAAAAATATCACCTCCTAGCTCTAAGTTTCCATGATAGCGCTGGATTTCTCCCCACCCCCACCCTCACCCTCACCTTCACAACTATCAGCTTGTTATAGCCAGCCAGTTTTGAGTCCGAGTCCGAAAGAGATGAGCAAAAATCACAGTTCTACCTGTTTTTAAGTGTTTTCAGTTGTAAAAATACCATCCTACAAAAAAGGCGTATTCTTTAATCATAATAACAAAATATTGTATTTGCCCTTAGCTGAACTTACTAGAACATGTCAATACCTTTGAAACTCAATATCTATCTCTCCCCAGCTGCATCCTCTACCCTCTTCCACCAAGGTAGATACTTCCCAAATTTCTGCTAACTAATCAGTTTTGTATTTATATAGTTTTATCATATGTGAAAGTATCCTAAATATTACATTGTTTATTTTTCCTTATTTAAATCTTCTCATAAATAAAACCATTCTATGCATCTCATCTAATTGAGAGTATTTTTTTTACTTGATACGATGTTTTGAGATTCATCCATATTGGTTCATGTCACTGTTTCATTCATTTTCACTGTTGTAAAAAAATATAATTGAATAAGCAGAACATAATTTTATATGCATATCTATATATTTTTACTGCTGATGACCACATTTGTGTTGTACTTTGTTTTTATTATTGCCAAGAATGTTGATAGAGATATGTGTGGACAGACAGGTGGATACAAATATAGATATAGATATGCAGATATAGCCTGGGGCAGAAGTGCAATATTTTTCTGTTATGAAAATCCTGAGTCATAGATTATCTGCCACTAAGATCTCTGTATTGAGTTGTATAAATTTTTTAACTTTAACGAAAAAATTTCTTGCAGAAAAACAGTACCTTTAAAGTTCATCATTAAAAAATGGCATATTTGTAACTGGCATATAGCATAGTGCCTGGTGGTTAGAGGCCCACAATAAACGTTCCACACCCAAAGCACATTTTCTTTTACTAATATTTGAATTTATTATACCTAAACAAATTATTGCATAAAGCAGATATTCAGTAAAACTACTGAATTGAATAAAATCATGAATCATATAGCAACAAACATTTCATCTTAGACACTATTTCTCTTCTAACCTACACAGATTATGAACCAGCCTATGTCAAACCACAGGTTGAACTTCTCAATGAAAGATTGCAATTATGGGCTACTGAGCTCCAGTGGGAGAAATAAAAAGGCTTGCCATCACCCAAACATCGTTTCCCTCAGTTGGCTTCTCAAAAGATAACCTTCAATTCTCTCAGGAAAGAAACTGTCCTAAAAGTTCTGCAATAGAACTGAGAATTTACACATGGGTTTGTTAATGCTTTCGCTCTCAGCTCTCGATATCAGAATTCCAAATCCCAGGTTATCTCTCTAGACATATAAATATGACTTTTCTATTCATTAGGGAAGCAAAGGAGGGAAAAGATGAACTCTAAATTGACTCTATTTAATGTGCTGTCATCTAAAAACTGTGAGTGAAGAGGGAAACTCCCACAAGTCAGCATCGAATGAATGGGGAGCAGTAGCTGGTAAAAGATTACAAGCTATTTTCACGAGATTTATAGTAAGCTAGTGAACTACAACATGACAGGGGCTGCAAGTGAAATTAAGTAAGGCTGTACATCAAGGAAGATTTTGTTTTCAGCAGCTATGAACTTTAAGATGATTAACAAGACACAAAGTGTAGGTTCTAGGGGATCTTTTGAATACTCTAGGGAAGACAGAGTTACGAACAAGCAGAAGGTGGAACAGTTAAAACTGGAGGGGGTGGGGGTACAGAAAGTTAAGTGGCAATGTGCATTACAGAAATTGATTTAATTATAAAACCGATGGGCATGACTTGAGCGAGTTCTTTGT